>NC_142282.1:10482307-11914715 GCF_052056855.1 Sturnus vulgaris
GGGATCCCTGTGATGGGATGGGATGGTATGGGATGGGATCCCTGGGATGGGATCGGATGGGATGCCTGGGATGGGATGGGATGGGATCCGTGGGATGGGATGTGATCCCTGGGATGGGATGGGGTGAGATGGGATGGGATGGGATGGGATCCCTGGGATTGGATGGGATGGGATGGGATGGGATGGGATGGGTTGGGATGGGATGGGATTGGATGGGATTGGTTGGGATGGTATGGTATCCCTGGGATGGTGTCCCTGGGATGGGATGGGATGGGATGGGATGGGATGGCATGGGATGGGGTGGGATGGGATGGGATTGGATGGGATGGGGTGGGATGGGATGGGATTGGCTACACTGGGTTGGGATGGGATGGGATCGATGGGATGGTACGGAATGGGATCCCTGGGATGGGATGGGATACCTGGTATGGGATCCCTAGGATGGGATGGGATGGGATGCGATGGGATAGGATGGGATGCGATGGGATAGGATGGGATGGGATGGGGTAGGATGGGATGGGATCCCTGGGATGGGATGGGATCCCTGGGATGGGATCTCTGGGATCGGATGGTATCCATGGGATGGGATGCGTTGGGATGGGATGGAATCCCTGGGATGGGGACCAGGGGATGGGATGGGATCCCTGGGATGGGATCCCTGGGATGGGATGGGATGGGATCCCTGGGATGGGATGGGATCCCTGGGATGGGATCGAATCCCTGGGATGGCATCCCTGGGATGGGATGGAATCTCTGGGATGGGATCCCTGGGATGGGATGGGATGGGTTGGAATGGGATGGGATCCCTGGGTTGGGATGGGTTCCATGCGATGGGATCCCTGGGATGGGATGGGATGGGATGGGATGGGATGGGATGGGATGGGATCCCTGGGATGGGATGGGATGGGATGGGATGGGATGGGATGGGATGGAATGGGATGGGATCGGGTGGGATGGGATTGGTTGGGATGGGATGCGATCCCTGGGATGGTATGGGATGGGATGGGATCCCTGGGATGGGATGGAATCCCTGGGATGGGATCCCTGGGATAGGATGGGATCCCAGGGTTGGGATCGAATCCCGGGGATGGCATCCCTGGGATGGGATGGAATCTCTGGGATGGGATCCCTTGGATGGGATGGGATGGGTTGGAATGGGATGGGATCCCTGGGTTGGGATGGGTTCCATGCGATGGGATCCCTGGGATGGGATGGGATGGGATGGGATGGGATCCCTGGGATGGGATGGGATGGGATGGGATGGGATGGGATGGGATGGGATGGAATGGGATGGGATCGGGTGGGATGGGATTGGTTGGGATGGGATGCGATCCCTGGGATGGTATGGGATGGGATGGGATGGGATCCCTGGGATGGGATGGGATCCATGGGATGGGATGGGTTGGGATGGGATTGGATCTCTGGGATAGGATGGAATGTGATGGGGTGGGATGGGATGGGTTGGGATGGGATGGGATCCCTGGGATGGGTTGGGATGGGATGGGATGGGATCCCTGGGATGGGAAGAGATGAAATGGGATCCCTGGGATGGGATGGAATCCCTGGGATGGGAGGGGATGGGATGGGATGGGATCACTGGGATGGGTTGGGATCCCTGGGATGGGATGGCCTCCCTGGGATGGGATCCATGGGATGGGTTACTTGAGATGGGATAGGATCCCTGGGATGGGAGAGGATGGGATGGGATATGTTGGGATGGGATGGGATCATTGGGATGGGATGGGATCCCTGGGATGGGATCCCTGGAATGTGATCCCTCGTATGGGATGGGATCACTGGGATGGGATGGAATCCCTGGGATGGGATCCCTGGGATGGGATGGGATGGGATGGGATCCCTGGGATGTTATGGGATCCGTGGGATGTGATGGGATGCGATTCCTGGGATGGGAATGGGTGGGATCGGATGGGATCACTGGGATGGGATGGAATCCCTGGGATGGGATGGGATGGGATGGGATCCCTGGGATGGGATGGGATCCCTGGGATGGGATGGGGTGGGATGGGATCCCTGGGATGGGAACAGATGAAATGGGATCCCTGGGATGGGATGGAATCCCTGGGATGGGATAGCTGGGATGGGATGGGATCCCTGGGATGGGATGGGATCCCTGGGATGGGTTGGGATCCCTGGGATGGGATGGCCTCCCTGGGATGGGATCCATGGGATGGGTTACTTGGGATGGGATAGGATCCCTGGGATGGGAGAGGATGGGATGGGATATGCTGGGATGGGATATGTTGGGATGGGATGGGATCCCTGGGATGGGATGGGATCCCTGGGATGGGATCCCAGGAATGTGATCCCTCGTATGGGATGGGATCACTGGGATGGGATGGAATCCCTGGGATGGGATCCCTGGGATGGGATGGGATGGGATGGGATCCCTGGGATGTTATGGGATCCGTGGGATGTGATGGGATGGGATTCCTGGGATGGGAATGGGTGGGATGGGATGGGATCACTGGGATGCGATGGAATCCCTGGGACGAGATCGCTGGGATGGGATGTGATGGGATGGGATGGGATGGGATCCCTGCGATGGGATGGGGTGAGATGGGATGGGATGGGATCCCTGGGATTGGATGGGATGGGATGGGATGGGATGGGTTGGGATGGGATGGGATGGGATTGGATGGGATGGGTTGGGATGGTATGGTATCCATGGGATGGTGTCCCTGGGATGGGATGGGATGGGATGGGATGGGATGGGATGGGATGGGATGGGATGGGATGGGGTGGGATGGGATGGGATTGGATGGGATGGGGTGGGATGGGATGGGATTGGCTACACTGGGTTGGGATGGGATGGGATCGATGGGATGGGATGGGATGGAATGGGATCCCTGGGATGGTACGGAATGGGATCCCTGGGATGGGATGGGATACCTGGTATGGGATCCCTAGGATGGGATGGGATGCGATGGGATAGGATGGGATGGGATGCGATGGGATAGGATGGGATGGGATGGGGTAGGATGGGATGGGATCCCTGGGATGGGATGGGATCCCTGGGATGGGATCTCTGGGATCGGATGGTATCCATGGGATGGGATGGGTTGGGATGGGATGGAATCCCTGGGATGGAGACCAGGGGATGGGATGGGATCCCTGGTATGGGATCCCTGGGATGGGATGGGATGGGATGGGATGGGATCCCTGGGATGGGATGGGATCCCTGGGATGGGATCCCTGGAATGTGATCCCTGAGATGGGATGCGATCCCTGGGATGGGATGGGATTGGATGGGATGGCATGGGTTGGGATGGGTTGGGAACACTGGGATGGGATGTTATGGGATCCCTGGGATGAGTTGGGATGGGATTGGATCCCTGGGATGGGATGGGATCGCTGGGATGGGACCCCTGGGATGGGATGGGATGGAATGGGATGGGATGGGATGGGAGGGATCCCTGGGATGGGATGGGATCCCTGGGATGGGATCGGATGGGATGGGATGGGTTGGGATGGGATGGGTTGGGATGGGTTGGGATGGGATAGGATATCTGGGATTGGATCCCTGGGATGAGATGGGAACCCTGGGATGGGATCCCTGGGATGGGATGGGATGGGATGGGATGGGATGGGATGGGATGGGATGGGATGGAATGGGATGGGATGGAATGGAATGGGATGGGATGGGATTGGATTGGATGGCATGGGTTGGGATGGGATTCGATGGGATGGGATGGGATCCCTGGGATGGGATCGGATGGGATGGGATGGGATCCCTGGGATGGAATTCCTGGGATAGGATGGGATCCCTGGGTTGGGATGGAATCCCTGGGATGTTATCCCTGGGATGGGATTGGATCCCTGGGATGGGATGGGATGGGATGGGATGGGATGGGATGGGATGGAATGGGATGGGATGTGATGGCATGGGATGGGATCCCTGGAATGGGATGGGATCCCTGGGATGGGATGGGATTCCTGGGATGGGAATGGATGGGATGGGATGGGATTGGATGGGATGGGATCCCTGTGATGGGATGGGATCCCTGTGATGGGATGGGATGGGATCCCTGTGATGGGATTTGTTGGGATGGGATCCCTGGGATGGGATGGAATCCCTGGGATGGGATCCCTGGAATGGGATGGGATGGGATGGGATCCCTGGGATGTTATGGGATCCGTGGGATGTGATGGGATGGGATTCCTGGGATGGGAATGGGTGGGATGGGATGGGATCACTGGGATGGGATGGAATCCCTGAGATGAGATCGCTGGGATGGGATGTGATGGGATGGGATGGGATGGGATCCCTGCGATGGGATGGGATGGTATGGGATGGGATCCATGGGATGGGATGTGATCCCTGGGATGGGATGGGGTGAGATGGGATGGGATGGGATGGGATGGGATGGGATCCATGGGATGGGATGTGATCCCTGGGATGGGATGGGGTGAGATGGGATGGGATGGGATCCCTGGGATTGGATGGGATGGGATTGGATGGGATGGGTTGGGATGGGATGGGATTGGATGGGATGGGTTGGGATGGTATGGTATCCCTGGGATGGTGTCCCTGGGATGGGATGGGATGGGATGGGATGGGATGGGATGGGATGGGATGGGGTGGGATGGGATGGGATTGGATGGGATGGGGTGGGATGGGATTGGCTACAATGGGTTGGGATGGGATGTGATCGATGGGATGGGATGGGATGGGATGGAATGGGATCCCTGGGATGGTACGGAATGGGATCCCTGGGATGGGATGGGATACCTGGTATGGGATCCCTAGGATGGGATGGGATGCGATGGGATGCGATGGGATAGGATGGGATGGGATGGGGTAGGATGGGATGGGATCCCTGGGATGGGATGAGATCCCTGGGATGGGATCTCAGGGATCGGATGGTATCCATGGGATGGGATGGGTTGGGATGGGATGGAATCCCTGGGATGGGGACCCGGGGATGGGATGGGGTCCCTGGTATGGGATCCCAGGGATGGGATGGGATGGGATCCCTGGGATGGGATGGGATCCCTGGGATGGGATCCCTGGAATGTGATCCCTGGGATGGGATGGGATCCCTGGGATGGGATGGAATCCCTGGGAAGGGATCCCTGGGATAGGATGGGATCCCTGGGTTGGGATCGAATCCATGGGATGGCATCCCTGGGATGGGATGGAATCTCTGGGATGGGATCCCTGGGATGGGATGGGATGGGATGGGTTGGAATGGGATGGGATCCCTGGGTTGGGATGGGTTCCATGGGATGGGATCCCTGGGATGGGTTGGGATGGGATGGGATGGGATGGGATGGGATCCCTGGGATGGGATCCCTGGAATGTGATCCCTCGTATGGGATGGGATCCCTGGGATGGGATGGAATCCCTGGGATGCGATCCCTGGGATAGGAAGGGATCCCTGGGTTGGGATCGAATCCCTGGGGTGGCATCCCTGGGATGGGATGGAATCTCTGGAATGGGATCCCTGGGATGGGATGGGATGGGTTGGAATGGGATGGGATCCCTGGGTTGGGATGGGTTCCATGGGATGGGATCCCTGGGATGGGATGGGAAGGGCTCCCTGGGATGGGATGGGATGGGATGGGATCCCTGGGATGGGATGGGATGGGATGGGACCCCTGGGATGGGATCCCTGGGATGGGATGGGATGGGCTCCCTGGGATGGGATAACTGGGATGGGATGGGATGGGATGGGATGGGATGGGATGGGATGGGATGGGATGGGATGGGATGGGATGGGATGGGTTGGGATGGGATGGGATGGGATCCCTGGGATGTTATCCCTGGGTTGGGATGGGATCCCTGGGATGGGATGGGATGGGATGGGATGGGATGGGATGGGATGGGATGGGATGGGATGGGATGGGATGGGATGGGAAGGGATGGGATAGGATGGGATGGGATGAGATCGATGGGATGGGATGGGATGAAATGGGATCCCTGGGATGGTACGGAATGGGATCCCTGGGATGGGATGGGATGGGATTGGATCCCTGGGATGGGATGAGATGGGATCCCAGGGATGGGATCCCTGGATTGTGATCCCTCGTATGGGATGGGATCCCTGGGATGGGATGGAATCCCTGGGATGGGATCTCGGGGATGGGATGGGATCCCCGGGATGGGATCCCTGGGATGGGATGGGATGGAATGGGATGGGATGGGATGGGACGGGATGGGTTGGGATGGGATGGGATTGGATGGGATGGGTTGGGATGGGATGGGATCTCTGGGATGGGATGGGATGGGATGGGATGGGATGGGATGGTGCGGGACGGGATGGGATGGGATGGGATCCCTCAGATGGGATGGGATCCCAAGAATGGGATCCCTGGGATGGGATCCCAGGGATGGGATGGGAGGGGATTGGATGGGATGGGATGGGATGGGATGGGATGGTATCCTTTGATGGGATGGAATGGGATCCCTGAGATGGGATGCGATCCCTGGGATGGGATCCCTGGGCTGGGATGGGGTCCCTGGAATGGGATGGGATCCCTGGAATGGGATGGGATGGCATTCCTGGGATGGGAATGCATGGGATGGGATGGGATCACTGGTTTGGGATGGGATCCCTGTGATGGGATGGGATGGGATCCCTGGGATGGGATTTGTTGGGATGGGATCCCTGGGATGGGATGGAATACCTGGGATGAGATCGCTGGGATGGGATGGGATGGGATGGGATGGGATCCCGGCGCTGGGATGGGATCGGATGGTATCCCTGGGATGGGATACATGGGATGGGATCGGATGTGATTGCATGGGATGGGATCGGATGGGATGGGATGGGCTAGAATGGGTTGGGAATGGATGGGATCGATGGGATGGGAGCGGAGGGGATGGGATGGGATGCCTGGCATGGGATGGGATGGGATCCGTGGGATGGGATGGGATCCCTGGGATGGGATGGGATCCCTGGGATGGGATGTGTTCACTGGTATGGGATGGGATCCCTGGAATGGGATGGGATGGGATGGGATGGGATGGGATGGGATGGGATGGGAAGGGATCCCTGGGATGGGATGGGATCCCTGGGATGGGATGCGTTCACTGGGATGGGATGGGGTCCCTGGAATGGGATGGGATGGGATGGTATCCCTGGAATGAGATCCCTGGGATACTATGGGATTCCTGCTTTGGGATCGAATACCTGGGATGGCATCCGTGAGATGGGATGGGATCTCTGACATGGGATCCCTGGGTGGGATGTGATCCCTGGGATGAGATGGGATGGGATGGGATGGAATGGGATGGGATCCCTGGGATGGGATGGGATCCCTGGGATGTTATCCCTGGGTTGGGATGGGATCCCTGGGATGGGATGGGATGGGAAAGGATGGGATAGGATGGGATGGGATCCCTGGGATGGGATGGGATGCGATGGGATGGGATCCCTGGGATGGGATGGAATGGGATGGGATGGGATCCCTGGGATGGGATCCCTGGGATGGGATGGGATGCGATGGGATGGGATCCCTGGGATGGGATCCCTGGTATGGGATCCATGGGATGGGATGGGTTGGGATGGGTTGGGAACCCTTGGATGGGATCTTATGGGATCCCTGGGATGAGATGTGATGGGATTGGATCCCTGGGATGGGATGAGATGGGATCCTAGCGATGGGATCCCTGGAATGTGATCCCTCGTATGGGATGGGATCCCTGGGATGGGATGGAATCCCTGGGATGGGATCCCGGGGATGGAATGGGATGGGATGGGTTGGGATGGGATGGGAAGGGATGGGATGGGATCCCTGGGATGGGATGGGATGGGATGGGATGGGATGGGTTGGGATGGGATGGGATGGGATTGGATGGGATGGGTTGGGATGGTATGGTATCCCTGGGATGGGATCCCTGGGATGGGATGGGATGGGATGGGATGGGATCCCTGGGATGGGATGGGATGGGATGGGATGGGATGGGATCCCTGGATGGGATCGGATGGGATGGCTGGGATGGGATGGGATGGGATGGGATGGGATGGGATGGGATGGGATGGGATCCCTGGGATGGGATGGGATGGGATGGGATGGGATGGGATGGGATGGGATCCCTGGATGGGATTGGATGGGATGGCTGGGATGGGATGGGATGTGATCCCTGGGATGGGATGGGGTGAGATGGGATGGGATGGGATGGGATCGGATGGGATCCCTGGGATTGGATGGGATGGGATCCCTGGGTTAGGATTGGTTCGGATGGGATACCTGGGATGGGATGGAATCCCTGGGATGGGGACCCGGGGATGGGATGGGATCCCTGGGATGGGTTCCCTGGGATGGGATGGGATGGGATGGGATGGGATGGGATGGGATGGGATGGGATCCCTGGGATGGGATGGGATCCCTGGGATGGGATATCTGGGATGGGATGGGATAGGATCTCTGGGATTGGATCCCTGGGATGAGATGGGATCCCTGGGATGGGATGGGATCCCTGTGATGGGATGGGATGGGATCCGTGGGATGGGATTTGTTGGGATGGGATCCCTGGGATGGGATGGAATACCTGGGATGAGATCGCTGGGATGGGATGGGATGGGATGGGATCCCTGCGCTGGGATGGGATCGGATGGTATCCCTGGGATGGGATACATGGGATGGGATCGGATGTGATTGCATGGGATGGGATTGGATGGGATGGGATGGGCTAGAATGGGTTGGGATGGGATGGGATCAATGGGATGGGAGCGGAGGGGATGGGATGGGATGCGATGGGTTGGGATCCCTGGGATGGGATCCCTTGGATGGGATGTGATCCCTGGGATGGGATCCCTGGGATGGGATGGGATGGGATCGATGGGATGGGATGGGATGGGATGGGATGGGTTGGGATGGGTTGGGATGGGTTGGGATGGGATAGGATAGCTGGGATTGGATCCCTGGGATGAGATGGGAACCCTGTGATGGGATCCCTGGGATGGGATGGGATGGGATGGGATGGGATGGGATGGAATGGGATGGGATAGGATTGGATTGGATGGCATGGGTTGGGATGGGATTCGATGGGATGGGATGGGATCCCTGGGATGGGATCGGATGGGATGGGATTCGATCCCTGGGATGGAATCCCTGGGATAGGATGGGATCCCTGGGTTGGGATCGAATCCCTGGGATGTTATCCCTGGGATGGGATTGGATCCCTGGGATGGGATGGAATGGGATGGGATGGGATGGGATGGGATGGGATGGGATGGGATAGGATGGGATGTGATGGCATGGGATGGGATCCCTGGAATGGGATGGGATGGGATTCCTGGGATGGGAATGGATGGGATGGGATGGGATTGGATGGGATGGGATCCCTGTGATGGGATGGGATCCCTGTGATGGGATGGGATGGGATCCCTGTGATGGGATTTGTTGGGATGGGATCCCTGGGATGGGATGGAATACCTGGGATGAGATCGCTGGGATGGGATGGGATGGGATGGGATGGGATCCCTGCGCTGGGATGGGATCGGGTGGTATCCCTGGGATGGGATACATGGGATGGGATCGGATGTGATTGCATGGGATGGGATTGGATGGGCTAGAATGGGTTGGGATGGGATGGGATCAATGGGATGGGAGCGGAGGGGATGGGATGGGATGGGTTGGGATCCCTGGGATGGGATCCCTTGGATGGGATGTGATCCCTGGTATGGGATCCCTGGGATGGGATGGGATGGGATCGATGGGATGGGCTGGGATAGGTTGGGATGGGTTGGGATGGGATAGGATCGCTGGGATTGGATCCCGGGGATGCGATGGGAACCCTGTGATGGGATCCCTGGGATGGGATGGGATGGGATGGGATGGGATGGGATGGGATGGGATGGGATGGGATGGGATGGGATGGAATGGGATGGGATGGAATGGAATGGGATGGGATGGGATTGGATGGGATGGCATGGGTTGGGATGGGATTCGATGGGATGGGATGGGATCCCTGGGATGGGATCGGTTGGGATGGGATGGGATCCCTGGGATGGAATCCCTGGGATAGGATGGGATCCCTGGGTTGGGATCGAATCCCTGGGATGGCATCCCTGGGATGGGATGGAATCTCTGGGATGGGATCCCTGGGATGGGATGGGTTGGAATGGGATGGGATCCCTGGGATGGGATGGGATGCCTGGGATGGGATGGGATGGGATGCCTGGGTTGGGATGGGTTCCATGGGATGGGATCCCTGGGATGGGATGGGATGGGATAGGATCTCTGGGATAGGATCCCTGGGATGAGATGGGATCCCTGGGATGGGATCCCTGGGATGGGATGGGATCACTGGGATGTTATGGGATCCCTGTGATGGGATGAGATGGTATCCCAGCGATGGGATTGGTTGGGATGGGATCCCTGGGATGGGATGGAATACCTGGCATGAGATAGCAGGGATGATATGGGATGGGATGGGATGGGATGGGATGGGATGGGATGGGATGGGATGGAATCCCTGGGATGGGATACCTGGGGTGGGATGGGATGGGATTGGATGGGATCCCTGGGATGGGATGGGATGCGATGGGATGGGATGGGATCCCTGGGATGGGATCCCTGGGATGGGATGGGATGGGATGGGATCACTGGGATGGGATGGGATCCCTGGGATGGGATGTGTTCACTGGGATGGGATGGGATCCCTGGAATGGGATGGGATGGGATTCCTGGGATGGGATGGGATCCCTGGGATAGTATGGGATTCCTGCGTTGGGATCGAATCCCTGGGATGGCATCCGTGAGATGGGATGAGATCTCTAACATGGGATCCCTGGGATGGGATGTGATCCCTGGGATGAGATGGGATGAGATGGAATGGGATGGGACCCCTGGGATGGGATCCCTGGGATGGGATCCCTGGGGTGTTATCCCTGGGATGGGATGGGATCCCTGGGATGGGATGGGTTGGGATGGGTTGGGAACCGTTGGATGGGATCTTATGGGATCCCGGGGATGAGATGGGATGGGATTGGATCCCTGGGATGGGATGAGATGTGATGCTAGGGATGGGATCCCTGGAATGTGATCCCTCGTATGGGATGGGATCCGTGGGATGGGATGGAATCCCTCGGATGGGATGCCGGGGTTGGAATGGAATGGGATGGGATCCCTGGGATGGGATCCCTGTGATGGTATCCCTGGGATGGGATGGGATGGGATGGGATGGGATGGGATCACTGGGATGGGATGGGATCCCTGGGATGGGATGGGATGGGATTGGATGGGATGGGTTGGGATGGGATGGGATTGGATGGGATGGGTTGGGATGGGATGGGATGGGATGGGATGGGATGGGGTGGGATGGGATGGGATTGGATGGGATGGGGTGGGATGGGATTGGCTACAATGGGTTGGGATGGGATGTGATCGATGGGATGGGATGGGATGGGATGGAATGGGATCCCTGGGATGGTACGGAATGGGATCCCTGGGATGGGATGGGATACCTGGTATGGGATCCCTAGGATGGGATGGGATGCGATGGGATGCGATGGGATAGGATGGGATGGGATGGGGTAGGATGGGATGGGATCCCTGGGATGGGATGAGATCCCTGGGATGGGATCTCAGGGATCGGATGGTATCCATGGGATGGGATGGGTTGGGATGGGATGGAATCCCTGGGATGGGGACCCGGGGATGGGATGGGGTCCCTGGTATGGGATCCCAGGGATGGGATGGGATGGGATCCCTGGGATGGGATGGGATCCCTGGGATGGGATCCCTGGAATGTGATCCCTGGGATGGGATGGGATCCCTGGGATGGGATGGAATCCCTGGGAAGGGATCCCTGGGATAGGATGGGATCCCTGGGTTGGGATCGAATCCATGGGATGGCATCCCTGGGATGGGATGGAATCTCTGGGATGGGATCCCTGGGATGGGATGGGATGGGATGGGTTGGAATGGGATGGGATCCCTGGGTTGGGATGGGTTCCATGGGATGGGATCCCTGGGATGGGTTGGGATGGGATGGGATGGGATGGGATCCCTGGGATGGGATCCCTGGAATGTGATCCCTCGTATGGGATGGGATCCCTGGGATGGGATGGAATCCCTGGGATGCGATCCCTGGGATAGGAAGGGATCCCTGGGTTGGGATCGAATCCCTGGGGTGGCATCCCTGGGATGGGATGGAATCTCTGGAATGGGATCCCTGGGATGGGATGGGATGGGTTGGAATGGGATGGGATCCCTGGGTTGGGATGGGTTCCATGGGATGGGATCCCTGGGATGGGATGGGAAGGGCTCCCTGGGATGGGATGGGATGGGATGGGATCCCTGGGATGGGATGGGATGGGATGGGACCCCTGGGATGGGATCCCTGGGATGGGATGGGATGGGCTCCCTGGGATGGGATAACTGGGATGGGATGGGATGGGATGGGATGGGATGGGATGGGATGGGATGGGATGGGATGGGATGGGATGGGTTGGGATGGGATGGGATGGGATCCCTGGGATGTTATCCCTGGGTTGGGATGGGATCCCTGGGATGGGATGGGATGGGATGGGATGGGATGGGATGGGATGGGATGGGATGGGATGGGATGGGATGGGATGGGAAGGGATGGGATAGGATGGGATGGGATGAGATCGATGGGATGGGATGGGATGAAATGGGATCCCTGGGATGGTACGGAATGGGATCCCTGGGATGGGATGGGATGGGATTGGATCCCTGGGATGGGATGAGATGGGATCCCAGGGATGGGATCCCTGGATTGTGATCCCTCCTATGGGATGGGATCCCTGGGATGGGATGGAATCCCTGGGATGGGATCTAGGGGATGGGATGGGATCCCCGGGATGGGATCCCTGGGATGGGATGGGATGGAATGGGATGGGATGGGACGGGATGGGTTGGGATGGGATGGGATTGGATGGGATGGGTTGGGATGGGATGGGATCTCTGGGATGGGATGGGATGGGATGGGATGGGATGGGATGGGATGGGATGGTGCGGGACGGGATGGGATGGGATGGGATCCCTCAGATGGGATGGGATCCCAAGAATGGGATCCCTTGGATGGGATCCCAGGGATGGGATGGGAGGGGATTGGATGGGATGGGATGGGATGGGATGGGATGGTATCCTTTGATGGGATGGAATGGGATCCCTGAGATGGGATGCGATCCCTGGGATGGGATCCCTGGGCTGGGATGGGGTCCCTGGAATGGGATGGGATCCCTGGAATGGGATGGGATGGCATTCCTGGGATGGGAATGCATGGGATGGGATGGGATTGGATGGGATGGGATCACTGGTTTGGGATGGGATCCCTGTGATGGGATGGGATGGGATCCCTGGGATGGGATTTGTTGGGATGGGATCCCTGGGATGGGATGGAATACCTGGGATGAGATCGCTGGGATGGGATGGGATGGGATGGGATGGGATCCCGGCGCTGGGATGGGATCGGATGGTATCCCTGGGATGGGATACATGGGATGGGATCGGATGTGATTGCATGGGATGGGATCGGATGGGATGGGATGGGCTAGAATGGGTTGGGAATGGATGGGATCGATGGGATGGGAGCGGAGGGGATGGGATGGGATGCCTGGCATGGGATGGGATGGGATCCGTGGGATGGGATGGGATCCCTGGGATGGGATGGGATCCCTGGGATGGGATGTGTTCACTGGTATGGGATGGGATCCCTGGAATGGGATGGGATGGGATGGGATGGGATGGGATGGGATGGGATGGGATGGGAAGGGATCCCTGGGATGGGATGGGATCCCTGGGATGGGATGCGTTCACTGGGATGGGATGGGGTCCCTGGAATGGGATGGGATGGGATGGTATCCCTGGAATGAGATCCCTGGGATACTATGGGATTCCTGCTTTGGGATCGAATACCTGGGATGGCATCCGTGAGATGGGATGGGATCTCTGACATGGGATCCCTGGGTGGGATGTGATCCCTGGGATGAGCTGGGATGGGATGGGATGGAATGGGATGGGATCCCTGGGATGGGATGGGATCCCTGGGATGTTATCCCTGGGTTGGGATGGGATCCCTGGGATGGGATGGGATGGGAAAGGATGGGATAGGATGGGATGGGATCCCTGGGATGGGATGGGATGCGATGGGATGGGATCCCTGGGATGGGATGGAATGGGATGGGATGGGATCCCTGGGATGGGATCCCTGGGATGGGATGGGATGCGATGGGATGGGATCCCTGGGATGGGATCCCTGGTATGGGATCCATGGGATGGGATGGGTTGGGATGGGTTGGGAACCCTTGGATGGGATCTTATGGGATCCCTGGGATGAGATGTGATGGGATTGGATCCCTGGGATGGGATGAGATGGGATCCTAGCGATGGGATCCCTGGAATGTGATCCCTCGTATGGGATGGGATCCCTGGGATGGGATGGAATCCCTGGGATGGGATCCCGGGGATGGAATGGGATGGGATGGGTTGGGATGGGATGGGAAGGGATGGGATGGGATCCCTGGGATGGGATGGGATGGGATGGGATGGGATGGGATGGGTTGGGATGGGATGGGATGGGATTGGATGGGATGGGTTGGGATGGTATGGTATCCCTGGGATGGGATCCCTGGGATGGGATGGGATGGGATGGGATCCCTGGGATGGGATGGGATGGGATGGGATGGGATGGGATCCCTGGATGGGATCGGATGGGATGGCTGGGATGGGATGGGATGGGATGGGATGGGATGGGATGGGATGGGATCCCTGGGATGGGATGGGATGGGATGGGATGGGATCCCTGGATGGGATTGGATGGGATGGCTGGGATGGGATGGGATGTGATCCCTGGGATGGGATGGGGTGAGATGGGATGGGATGGGATGGGATGGGATCGGATGGGATCCCTGGGATTGGATGGGATGGGATCCCTGGGTTAGGATTGGTTCGGATGGGATACCTGGGATGGGATGGAATCCCTGGGATGGGGACCCGGGGATGGGATGGGATCCCTGGGATGGGTTCCCTGGGATGGGATGGGATGGGATGGGATGGGATGGGATGGGATGGGATCCCTGGGATGGGATGGGATCCCTGGGATGGGATATCTGGGATGGGATGGGATAGGATCTCTGGGATTGGATCCCTGGGATGAGATGGGATCCCTGGGATGGGATGGGATCCCTGTGATGGGATGGGATGGGATCCGTGGGATGGGATTTGTTGGGATGGGATCCCTGGGATGGGATGGAATACCTGGGATGAGATCGCTGGGATGGGATGGGATGGGATGGGATCCCTGCGCTGGGATGGGATCGGATGGTATCCCTGGGATGGGATACATGGGATGGGATCGGATGTGATTGCATGGGATGGGATTGGATGGGATGGGATGGGCTAGAATGGGTTGGGATGGGATGGGATCAATGGGATGGGAGCGGAGGGGATGGGATGGGATGCGATGGGTTGGGATCCCTGGGATGGGATCCCTTGGATGGGATGTGATCCCTGGGATGGGATCCCTGGGATGGGATGGGATGGGATCGATGGGATGGGATGGGATGGGATGGGTTGGGATGGGTTGGGATGGGTTGGGATGGGATAGGATCGCTGGGATTGGATCCCTGGGATGAGATGGGAACCCTGTGATGGGATCCCTGGGATGGGATGGGATGGGATGGGATGGGATGGGATGGGATGGAATGGGATGGGATAGGATTGGATTGGATGGCATGGGTTGGGATGGGATTCGATGGGATGGGATGGGATCCCTGGGATGGGATCGGATGGGATGGGATTCGATCCCTGGGATGGAATCCCTGGGATAGGATGGGATCCCTGGGTTGGGATCGAATCCCTGGGATGTTATCCCTGGGATGGGATTGGATCCCTGGGATGGGATGGAATGGGATGGGATGGGATGGGATGGGATGGGATGGGATGGGATAGGATGGGATGTGATGGCATGGGATGGGATCCCTGGAATGGGATGGGATGGGATTCCTGGGATGGGAATGGATGGGATGGGATGGGATTGGATGGGATGGGATCCCTGTGATGGGATGGGATCCCTGTGATGGGATGGGATGGGATCCCTGTGATGGGATTTGTTGGGATGGGATCCCTGGGATGGGATGGAATACCTGGGATGAGATCGCTGGGATGGGATGGGATGGGATGGGATCCCTGCGCTGGGATGGGATCGGGTGGTATCCCTGGGATGGGATACATGGGATGGGATCGGATGTGATTGCATGGGATGGGATTGGATGGGATGGGATGGGCTAGAATGGGTTGGGATGGGATGGGATCAATGGGATGGGAGCGGAGGGGATGGGATGGGATGGGTTGGGATCCCTGGGATGGGATCCCTTGGATGGGATGTGATCCCTGGTATGGGATCCCTGGGATGGGATGGGATGGGATCGATGGGATGGGCTGGGATAGGTTGGGATGGGTTGGGATGGGATAGGATCGCTGGGATTGGATCCCGGGGATGCGATGGGAACCCTGTGATGGGATCCCTGGGATGGGATGGGATGGGATGGGATGGGATGGGATGGGATGGAATGGGATGGGATGGAATGGAATGGGATGGGATGGGATTGGATGGGATGGCATGGGTTGGGATGGGATTCGATGGGATGGGATGGGATCCCTGGGATGGGATCGGTTGGGATGGGATGGGATCCCTGGGATGGAATCCCTGGGATAGGATGGGATCCCTGGGTTGGGATCGAATCCCTGGGATGGCATCCCTGGGATGGGATGGAATCTCTGGGATGGGATCCCTGGGATGGGATGGGTTGGAATGGGATGGGATCCCTGGGATGGGATGGGATGCCTGGGATGGGATGGGATGGGATGCCTGGGTTGGGATGGGTTCCATGGGATGGGATCCCTGGGATGGGATGGGATGGGATAGGATCTCTGGGATAGGATCCCTGGGATGAGATGGGATCCCTGGGATGGGATCCCTGGGATGGGATGGGATCCCTGGGATGTTATGGGATCCCTGTGATGGGATGAGATGGTATCCCAGCGATGGGATTGGTTGGGATGGGATCCCTGGGATGGGATGGAATACCTGGCATGAGATAGCAGGGATGATATGGGATGGGATGGGATGGGATGGGATGGGATGGGATGGGATGGGATGGGATGGGATGGGATCCCTGGGATGGGATACCTGGGGTGGGATGGGATGGGATTGGATGGGATCCCTGGGATGGGATGGGATGCGATGGGATGGGATGGGATCCCTGGGATGGGATCCCTGGGATGGGATGGGATGGGATGGGATCACTGGGATGGGATGGGATCCCTGGGATGGGATGTGTTCACTGGGATGGGATGGGATCCCTGGAATGGGATGGGATGGGATTCCTGGGATGGGATGGGATCCCTGGGATAGTATGGGATTCCTGCGTTGGGATCGAATCCCTGGGATGGCATCCGTGAGATGGGATGAGATCTCTAACATGGGATCCCTGGGATGGGATGTGATCCCTGGGATGAGATGGGATGAGATGGAATGGGATGGGACCCCTGGGATGGGATCCCTGGGATGGGATCCCTGGGGTGTTATCCCTGGGATGGGATGGGATCCCTGGGATGGGATGGGTTGGGATGGGTTGGGAACCGTTGGATGGGATCTTATGGGATCCCGGGGATGAGATGGGATGGGATTGGATCCCTGGGATGGGATGAGATGTGATGCTAGGGATGGGATCCCTGGAATGTGATCCCTCGTATGGGATGGGATCCGTGGGATGGGATGGAATCCCTCGGATGGGATGCCGGGGTTGGAATGGAATGGGATGGGATCCCTGGGATGGGATCCCTGTGATGGTATCCCTGGGATGGGATGGGATGGGATGGGATGGGATCACTGGGATGGGATGGGATCCATGGGATGGGATGGGTTGGGATGGGATTGGATCCCTGGGATGGGATGGAATGTGATGGGGTGGGATGGGATGGGTTGGGATGGGATGGGATCCCTGGGATGGGATGGGATGGGATGGGATCCCTGGGATGGGAACAGATGAAATGGGATCCCTGGGATGGGATGGAATCCCTGGGATGGGATAGCTGGGATGGGATGGGATCCCTGGGATGGGATGGCCTCCCTGGGATGGGATCCATGGGATGGGTTACTTGGGATGGGATAGGATCCCTGGGATGGGAGAGGATGGGATGGGATATGTTCGGATGGGATGGGATCCCTGGGATGGGATTCCTGGGATGGGATCCCTGGAATGTGATCCCTCGTATGGGATGGGATCACTGGGATGGGATGGAATCCCTGGGATGGAATCCCTGGGATGGGATGGGATGGGATCCCTGGGATGTTATGGGATCCGTGGGATGTGATGGGATGGGATTCCTGGGATGGGAATGGGTGGGATGGGATGGGATCACTGGGATGGGATGGAATCCCTGGGACGAGATCGCAGGGATGGGATGTGATGGGATGGGATGGGATCCCTGTGATGGGATGGGATGGTATGGGATGGGATCCCTGGGATGGGATCGGATGGGATGCCTGGGATGGGATCCCTGGGATGGAATCCCTGGGATAGGATGGGATCCCTGGGTTGGGATCGAATCCCTGGGATGTTATCCCTTGGATGGGATTGGATCCCTGGGATGGGATGGGATGGGATGGGATGGGATGGGATGGGATGGGATGGGATGGAATGGGATGGGATGTGATGGCATGGGATGGGATCCCTGGAATGGGATGGGATCCCTGGAATGGGATGGGATGGGATTCCTGGGATGGGAATGGATGGGATGGGATGGGATTGGATGGGATGGCATGGGTTGGGATGGGATTCGATGGGATGGGATGGGATCCCTGGGATGGGATCGGATGGGATGGGATGGGATCCCTGGGATGGAATCCCTGGGATAGGATGGGATGGGTTGGAATGGGATGGGATCCCTGGGATGGGATGGGATCCCTGGGATGGGATGGGATGGGATGGGATCCCTAGGTTGGGATGGGTTCCATGGGATGGGATCCCTGGGATGGGATGGGATGGGATGGGATGGGATAGGATCTCTGGGATTGGATCCCTGGGATGAGATGGGATCCCTGGGATGGGATCCCTGGGATGGGATGGGATGGGATCCCTGGGATGTTATGGGATCCGTGGGATGTGATGGGATGGGATTCCTGGGATGGGAATGGGTGGGATGGGATGGGATTGGATGGGATGGGATTGGATGGGATGGGATCCCTGTGATGGGATGGGATCCCTGTGATGGGATGGAATGGGATCCCTGGGATGGGATTTGTTGGGATGGGATCCCTGGGATGGGATGGAATACCTGGGATGCGATCGCTGGGATGGGATGGGATGGGATGGGATGGGATCCCTGGGCTGGGATGGGATCGGATGGTGTCCCTGGGATGGGATACATGGGATGGGATCGGATGTGATTGCATGGGATGGGATTGGATGGGATGGGATGGGCTAGAATGGGTTGGGATGGGATGGGATCAATGGGATGGGAGCGGAGGGGATGGGATGGGATGGGATGGGTTGGGATCCCTGGGATGGGATCCCTTGGATGGGATGTGATCCCTGGGATGGGATCCCTGGGATGGGATGGGATGGGATCGATGGGATGGGATGGGATGGGTTGGGATGGGTTGGGATGGAATAGGATCGCTGGGATTGGATCCCTGGGATGAGATGGGAACCCTGTGATGGGATCCCTGGGATGGGATGGGATGGGATGGGATGGGATGGGATGGGATGGGATGGGATGGGATGGGATGGGATGGAATGGGATGGGATGGAATGGAATGGGATGGGATGGGATTGGATTGGATGGCATGGGTTGGGATGGGATTCGATGGGATGGGATGGGATCCCTGGGATGGGATCGGATGGGATGGGATGGGATCCCGGGGATGGAATCCCTGGGATAGGATGGGATCCCCGGGTTGGGATCGAATCCCTGGGATGTTATCCCTTGGATGGGATTGGATCCCTGGGATGGGATGGGATGGGATGGGATGGGATGGGATGGGATGGGATGGAATGGGATGGGATGTGATGGCATGGGATGGGATCCCTGGAATGGGATGGGATCCCTGGAATGGGATGGGATGGGATTCCTGGGATGGGAATGGATGGGATGGGATGGGATTGGATGGGATGGCATGGGTTGGGATGGGATTCGATGGGATGGGATGGGATCCCTGGGATGGAATCCCTGGGATAGGATGGGATCCCTGGGTTGGGATCGAATCCCTGGGATGGCATCCCTGGGATGGGATGGAATCTCTAGGATGGGATCCCTGGGATGGGATGGGATGGGTTGGAATGGGATGGGATCCCTGGGATGGGATGGGATCCCTGGGATGGGATGGGATGGGATGGGATCCCTGGGTTGGGATGGGTTCCATGGGATGGGATCCCTGGGATGGGATGGGATAGGATCTCTGGGATTGGATCCCTGGGATGAGATGGGATCCCTGGGATGGGATGGGATCCCTGTGATGGGATGGGATGGGATCCGTGGGATGGGATTTGTTGGGATGGGATCCCTGGGATGGGATGGAATACCTGGGATGAGATCGCTGGGATGGGATGGGATGGGATGGGATCCCTGCGCTGGGATGGGATCGGATGGTATCCCTGGGATGGGATACATGGGATGGGATCGGATGTGATTGCATGGGATGGGATTGGATGGGATGGGATGGGCTAGAATGGGTTGGGATGGGATGGGATCAATGGGATGGGAGCGGAGGGGATGGGATGGGATGCGATGGGTTGGGATCCCTGGGATGGGATCCCTTGGATGGGATGTGATCCCTGGGATGGGATCCCTGGGATGGGATGGGATGGGATCGATGGGATGGGATGGGATGGGATGGGTTGGGATGGGTTGGGATGGGTTGGGATGGGATAGGATCGCTGGGATTGGATCCCTGGGATGAGATGGGAACCCTGTGATGGGATCCCTGGGATGGGATGGGATGGGATGGGATGGGATGGGATGGGATGGGATGGGATGGGATGGGATGGGATGGGATGGGATGGAATGGGATGGGATAGGATTGGATGGCATGGGTTGGGATGGGATTCGATGGGATGGGATGGGATCCCTGGGATGGGATCGGATGGGATGGGATGGGATCCCTGGGATGGAATCCCTGGGATAGGATGGGATCCCTGGGTTGGGATCGAATCCCTGGGATGTTATCCCTGGGATGGGATTGGATCCCTGGGATGGGATGGAATGGGATGGGATGGGATGGGATGGGATGGGATGGGATGGGATGGGATAGGATGGGATGTGATGGCATGGGATGGGATCCCTGGAATGGGATGGGATGGGATTCCTGGGATGGGAATGGATGGGATGGGATGGGATTGGATGGGATGGGATCCCTGTGATGGGATGGGATCCCTGTGATGGGATGGGATGGGATCCCTGTGATGGGATTTGTTGGGATGGGATCCCTGGGATGGGATGGAATACCTGGGATGAGATCGCTGGGATGGGATGGGATGGGATGGGATCCCTGCGCTGGGATGGGATCGGGTGGTATCCCTGGGATGGGATACATGGGATGGGATCGGATGTGATTGCATGGGATGGGATTGGATGGGATGGGATGGGCTAGAATGGGTTGGGATGGGATGGGATCAATGGGATGGGAGCGGAGGGGATGGGATGGGATGGGTTGGGATCCCTGGGATGGGATCCCTTGGATGGGATGTGATCCCTGGTATGGGATCCCTGGGATGGGATGGGATGGGATCGATGGGATGGGCTGGGATAGGTTGGGATGGGTTGGGATGGGATAGGATCGCTGGGATTGGATCCCGGGGATGCGATGGGAACCCTGTGATGGGATCCCTGGGATGGGATGGGATGGGATGGGATGGGATGGGATGGGATGGGATGGGATGGGATGGGATGGGATGGGATGGGGTGGGATGGGATGGGATTGGATGGGATGGGGTGGGATGGGATTGGCTACAATGGGTTGGGATGGGATGTGATCGATGGGATGGGATGGGATGGGATGGAATGGGATCCCTGGGATGGTACGGAATGGGATCCCTGGGATGGGATGGGATACCTGGTATGGGATCCCTAGGATGGGATGGGATGCGATGGGATGCGATGGGATAGGATGGGATGGGATGGGGTAGGATGGGATGGGATCCCTGGGATGGGATGAGATCCCTGGGATGGGATCTCAGGGATCGGATGGTATCCATGGGATGGGATGGGTTGGGATGGGATGGAATCCCTGGGATGGGGACCCGGGGATGGGATGGGGTCCCTGGTATGGGATCCCAGGGATGGGATGGGATGGGATCCCTGGGATGGGATGGGATCCCTGGGATGGGATCCCTGGAATGTGATCCCTGGGATGGGATGGGATCCCTGGGATGGGATGGAATCCCTGGGAAGGGATCCCTGGGATAGGATGGGATCCCTGGGTTGGGATCGAATCCATGGGATGGCATCCCTGGGATGGGATGGAATCTCTGGGATGGGATCCCTGGGATGGGATGGGATGGGATGGGTTGGAATGGGATGGGATCCCTGGGTTGGGATGGGTTCCATGGGATGGGATCCCTGGGATGGGTTGGGATGGGATGGGATGGGATGGGATCCCTGGGATGGGATCCCTGGAATGTGATCCCTCGTATGGGATGGGATCCCTGGGATGGGATGGAATCCCTGGGATGCGATCCCTGGGATAGGAAGGGATCCCTGGGTTGGGATCGAATCCCTGGGGTGGCATCCCTGGGATGGGATGGAATCTCTGGAATGGGATCCCTGGGATGGGATGGGATGGGTTGGAATGGGATGGGATCCCTGGGTTGGGATGGGTTCCATGGGATGGGATCCCTGGGATGGGATGGGAAGGGCTCCCTGGGATGGGATGGGATGGGATGGGATCCCTGGGATGGGATGGGATGGGATGGGACCCCTGGGATGGGATCCCTGGGATGGGATGGGATGGGCTCCCTGGGATGGGATAACTGGGATGGGATGGGATGGGATGGGATGGGATGGGATGGGATGGGATGGGATGGGATGGGATGGGATGGGATGGGTTGGGATGGGATGGGATGGGATCCCTGGGATGTTATCCCTGGGTTGGGATGGGATCCCTGGGATGGGATGGGATGGGATGGGATGGGATGGGATGGGATGGGATGGGATGGGATGGGATGGGATGGGATGGGATGGGATGTGATGGCATGGGATGGGATCCCTGGAATGGGATGGGATCCCTGGAATGGGATGGGATGGGATTCCTGGGATGGGAATGGATGGGATGGGATGGGATTGGATGGGATGGCATGGGTTGGGATGGGATTCGATGGGATGGGATGGGATCCCTGGGATGGAATCCCTGGGATAGGATGGGATCCCTGGGTTGGGATCGAATCCCTGGGATGGCATCCCTGGGATGGGATGGAATCTCTAGGATGGGATCCCTGGGATGGGATGGGATGGGTTGGAATGGGATGGGATCCCTGGGATGGGATGGGATCCCTGGGATGGGATGGGATGGGATGGGATCCCTGGGTTGGGATGGGTTCCATGGGATGGGATCCCTGGGATGGGATGGGATAGGATCTCTGGGATTGGATCCCTGGGATGAGATGGGATCCCTGGGATGGGATGGGATCCCTGTGATGGGATGGGATGGGATCCGTGGGATGGGATTTGTTGGGATGGGATCCCTGGGATGGGATGGAATACCTGGGATGAGATCGCTGGGATGGGATGGGATGGGATGGGATCCCTGCGCTGGGATGGGATCGGATGGTATCCCTGGGATGGGATACATGGGATGGGATCGGATGTGATTGCATGGGATGGGATTGGATGGGATGGGATGGGCTAGAATGGGTTGGGATGGGATGGGATCAATGGGATGGGAGCGGAGGGGATGGGATGGGATGCGATGGGTTGGGATCCCTGGGATGGGATCCCTTGGATGGGATGTGATCCCTGGGATGGGATCCCTGGGATGGGATGGGATGGGATCGATGGGATGGGATGGGATGGGATGGGTTGGGATGGGTTGGGATGGGTTGGGATGGGATAGGATCGCTGGGATTGGATCCCTGGGATGAGATGGGAACCCTGTGATGGGATCCCTGGGATGGGATGGGATGGGATGGGATGGGATGGGATGGGATGGGATGGGATGGGATGGGATGGGATGGGATGGAATGGGATGGGATAGGATTGGATTGGATGGCATGGGTTGGGATGGGATTCGATGGGATGGGATGGGATCCCTGGGATGGGATCGGATGGGATGGGATGGGATCCCTGGGATGGAATCCCTGGGATAGGATGGGATCCCTGGGTTGGGATCGAATCCCTGGGATGTTATCCCTGGGATGGGATTGGATCCCTGGGATGGGATGGAATGGGATGGGATGGGATGGGATGGGATGGGATGGGATGGGATGGGATAGGATG
This sequence comes from Sturnus vulgaris, assembly GCF_052056855.1. NCBI lineage: Eukaryota > Metazoa > Chordata > Aves > Passeriformes > Sturnidae > Sturnus > Sturnus vulgaris. Next base: position 10,506,740 of record NC_142282.1, read on the forward strand.
GGATGTGATGGCATGGGATGGGATCCCTGGAATGGGATGGGATGGGATTCCTGGGATGGGAATGGATGGGATGGGATGGGATTGGATGGGATGGGATCCCTGTGATGGGATGGGATCCCTGTGATGGGATGGGATGGGATCCCTGTGATGGGATTTGTTGGGATGGGATCCCTGGGATGGGATGGAATACCTGGGATGAGATCGCTGGGATGGGATGGGATGGGATGGGATCCCTGCGCTGGGATGGGATCGGGTGGTATCCCTGGGATGGGATACATGGGATGGGATCGGATGTGATTGCATGGGATGGGATTGGATGGGATGGGATGGGCTAGAATGGGTTGGGATGGGATGGGATCAATGGGATGGGAGCGGAGGGGATGGGATGGGATGGGTTGGGATCCCTGGGATGGGATCCCTTGGATGGGATGTGATCCCTGGTATGGGATCCCTGGGATGGGATGGGATGGGATCGATGGGATGGGCTGGGATAGGTTGGGATGGGTTGGGATGGGATAGGATCGCTGGGATTGGATCCCGGGGATGCGATGGGAACCCTGTGATGGGATCCCTGGGATGGGATGGGATGGGATGGGATGGGATGGGATGGGATGGGATGGGATGGGATGGGATGGGATGGGGTGGGATGGGATGGGATTGGATGGGATGGGGTGGGATGGGATTGGCTACAATGGGTTGGGATGGGATGTGATCGATGGGATGGGATGGGATGGGATGGAATGGGATCCCTGGGATGGTACGGAATGGGATCCCTGGGATGGGATGGGATACCTGGTATGGGATCCCTAGGATGGGATGGGATGCGATGGGATGCGATGGGATAGGATGGGATGGGATGGGGTAGGATGGGATGGGATCCCTGGGATGGGATGAGATCCCTGGGATGGGATCTCAGGGATCGGATGGTATCCATGGGATGGGATGGGTTGGGATGGGATGGAATCCCTGGGATGGGGACCCGGGGATGGGATGGGGTCCCTGGTATGGGATCCCAGGGATGGGATGGGATGGGATCCCTGGGATGGGATGGGATCCCTGGGATGGGATCCCTGGAATGTGATCCCTGGGATGGGATGGGATCCCTGGGATGGGATGGAATCCCTGGGAAGGGATCCCTGGGATAGGATGGGATCCCTGGGTTGGGATCGAATCCATGGGATGGCATCCCTGGGATGGGATGGAATCTCTGGGATGGGATCCCTGGGATGGGATGGGATGGGATGGGTTGGAATGGGATGGGATCCCTGGGTTGGGATGGGTTCCATGGGATGGGATCCCTGGGATGGGTTGGGATGGGATGGGATGGGATGGGATCCCTGGGATGGGATCCCTGGAATGTGATCCCTCGTATGGGATGGGATCCCTGGGATGGGATGGAATCCCTGGGATGCGATCCCTGGGATAGGAAGGGATCCCTGGGTTGGGATCGAATCCCTGGGGTGGCATCCCTGGGATGGGATGGAATCTCTGGAATGGGATCCCTGGGATGGGATGGGATGGGTTGGAATGGGATGGGATCCCTGGGTTGGGATGGGTTCCATGGGATGGGATCCCTGGGATGGGATGGGAAGGGCTCCCTGGGATGGGATGGGATGGGATGGGATCCCTGGGATGGGATGGGATGGGATGGGACCCCTGGGATGGGATCCCTGGGATGGGATGGGATGGGCTCCCTGGGATGGGATAACTGGGATGGGATGGGATGGGATGGGATGGGATGGGATGGGATGGGATGGGATGGGATGGGATGGGATGGGATGGGTTGGGATGGGATGGGATGGGATCCCTGGGATGTTATCCCTGGGTTGGGATGGGATCCCTGGGATGGGATGGGATGGGATGGGATGGGATGGGATGGGATGGGATGGGATGGGATGGGATGGGATGGGAAGGGATGGGATAGGATGGGATGGGATGAGATCGATGGGATGGGATGGGATGAAATGGGATCCCTGGGATGGTACGGAATGGGATCCCTGGGATGGGATGGGATGGGATTGGATCCCTGGGATGGGATGAGATGGGATCCCAGGGATGGGATCCCTGGATTGTGATCCCTCCTATGGGATGGGATCCCTGGGATGGGATGGAATCCCTGGGATGGGATCTAGGGGATGGGATGGGATCCCCGGGATGGGATCCCTGGGATGGGATGGGATGGAATGGGATGGGATGGGACGGGATGGGTTGGGATGGGATGGGATTGGATGGGATGGGTTGGGATGGGATGGGATCTCTGGGATGGGATGGGATGGGATGGGATGGGATGGGATGGTGCGGGACGGGATGGGATGGGATGGGATCCCTCAGATGGGATGGGATCCCAAGAATGGGATCCCTGGGATGGGATCCCAGGGATGGGATGGGAGGGGATTGGATGGGATGGGATGGGATGGGATGGGATGGTATCCTTTGATGGGATGGAATGGGATCCCTGAGATGGGATGCGATCCCTGGGATGGGATCCCTGGGCTGGGATGGGGTCCCTGGAATGGGATGGGATCCCTGGAATGGGATGGGATGGCATTCCTGGGATGGGAATGCATGGGATGGGATGGGATTGGATGGGATGGGATCACTGGTTTGGGATGGGATCCCTGTGATGGGATGGGATGGGATCCCTGGGATGGGATTTGTTGGGATGGGATCCCTGGGATGGGATGGAATACCTGGGATGAGATCGCTGGGATGGGATGGGATGGGATGGGATGGGATCCCGGCGCTGGGATGGGATCGGATGGTATCCCTGGGATGGGATACATGGGATGGGATCGGATGTGATTGCATGGGATGGGATCGGATGGGATGGGATGGGCTAGAATGGGTTGGGAATGGATGGGATCGATGGGATGGGAGCGGAGGGGATGGGATGGGATGCCTGGCATGGGATGGGATGGGATCCGTGGGATGGGATGGGATCCCTGGGATGGGATGGGATCCCTGGGATGGGATGTGTTCACTGGTATGGGATGGGATCCCTGGAATGGGATGGGATGGGATGGGATGGGATGGGATGGGATGGGATGGGATGGGAAGGGATCCCTGGGATGGGATGGGATCCCTGGGATGGGATGCGTTCACTGGGATGGGATGGGGTCCCTGGAATGGGATGGGATGGGATGGTATCCCTGGAATGAGATCCCTGGGATACTATGGGATTCCTGCTTTGGGATCGAATACCTGGGATGGCATCCGTGAGATGGGATGGGATCTCTGACATGGGATCCCTGGGTGGGATGTGATCCCTGGGATGAGCTGGGATGGGATGGGATGGAATGGGATGGGATCCCTGGGATGGGATGGGATCCCTGGGATGTTATCCCTGGGTTGGGATGGGATCCCTGGGATGGGATGGGATGGGAAAGGATGGGATAGGATGGGATGGGATCCCTGGGATGGGATGGGATGCGATGGGATGGGATCCCTGGGATGGGATGGAATGGGATGGGATGGGATCCCTGGGATGGGATCCCTGGGATGGGATGGGATGCGATGGGATGGGATCCCTGGGATGGGATCCCTGGTATGGGATCCATGGGATGGGATGGGTTGGGATGGGTTGGGAACCCTTGGATGGGATCTTATGGGATCCCTGGGATGAGATGTGATGGGATTGGATCCCTGGGATGGGATGAGATGGGATCCTAGCGATGGGATCCCTGGAATGTGATCCCTCGTATGGGATGGGATCCCTGGGATGGGATGGAATCCCTGGGATGGGATCCCGGGGATGGAATGGGATGGGATGGGTTGGGATGGGATGGGAAGGGATGGGATGGGATCCCTGGGATGGGATGGGATGGGATGGGATGGGATGGGATGGGTTGGGATGGGATGGGATGGGATTGGATGGGATGGGTTGGGATGGTATGGTATCCCTGGGATGGGATCCCTGGGATGGGATGGGATGGGATGGGATGGGATCCCTGGGATGGGATGGGATGGGATGGGATGGGATCCCTGGATGGGATCGGATGGGATGGCTGGGATGGGATGGGATGGGATGGGATGGGATGGGATGGGATGGGATCCCTGGGATGGGATGGGATGGGATGGGATGGGATCCCTGGATGGGATTGGATGGGATGGCTGGGATGGGATGGGATGTGATCCCTGGGATGGGATGGGGTGAGATGGGATGGGATGGGATGGGATGGGATCGGATGGGATCCCTGGGATTGGATGGGATGGGATCCCTGGGTTAGGATTGGTTCGGATGGGATACCTGGGATGGGATGGAATCCCTGGGATGGGGACCCGGGGATGGGATGGGATCCCTGGGATGGGTTCCCTGGGATGGGATGGGATGGGATGGGATGGGATGGGATGGGATCCCTGGGATGGGATGGGATCCCTGGGATGGGATATCTGGGATGGGATGGGATAGGATCTCTGGGATTGGATCCCTGGGATGAGATGGGATCCCTGGGATGGGATGGGATCCCTGTGATGGGATGGGATGGGATCCGTGGGATGGGATTTGTTGGGATGGGATCCCTGGGATGGGATGGAATACCTGGGATGAGATCGCTGGGATGGGATGGGATGGGATGGGATCCCTGCGCTGGGATGGGATCGGATGGTATCCCTGGGATGGGATACATGGGATGGGATCGGATGTGATTGCATGGGATGGGATTGGATGGGATGGGATGGGCTAGAATGGGTTGGGATGGGATGGGATCAATGGGATGGGAGCGGAGGGGATGGGATGGGATGCGATGGGTTGGGATCCCTGGGATGGGATCCCTTGGATGGGATGTGATCCCTGGGATGGGATCCCTGGGATGGGATGGGATGGGATCGATGGGATGGGATGGGATGGGATGGGTTGGGATGGGTTGGGATGGGTTGGGATGGGATAGGATCGCTGGGATTGGATCCCTGGGATGAGATGGGAACCCTGTGATGGGATCCCTGGGATGGGATGGGATGGGATGGGATGGGATGGGATGGGATGGAATGGGATGGGATAGGATTGGATTGGATGGCATGGGTTGGGATGGGATTCGATGGGATGGGATGGGATCCCTGGGATGGGATCGGATGGGATGGGATTCGATCCCTGGGATGGAATCCCTGGGATAGGATGGGATCCCTGGGTTGGGATCGAATCCCTGGGATGTTATCCCTGGGATGGGATTGGATCCCTGGGATGGGATGGAATGGGATGGGATGGGATGGGATGGGATGGGATGGGATGGGATAGGATGGGATGTGATGGCATGGGATGGGATCCCTGGAATGGGATGGGATGGGATTCCTGGGATGGGAATGGATGGGATGGGATGGGATTGGATGGGATGGGATCCCTGTGATGGGATGGGATCCCTGTGATGGGATGGGATGGGATCCCTGTGATGGGATTTGTTGGGATGGGATCCCTGGGATGGGATGGAATACCTGGGATGAGATCGCTGGGATGGGATGGGATGGGATGGGATCCCTGCGCTGGGATGGGATCGGGTGGTATCCCTGGGATGGGATACATGGGATGGGATCGGATGTGATTGCATGGGATGGGATTGGATGGGATGGGATGGGCTAGAATGGGTTGGGATGGGATGGGATCAATGGGATGGGAGCGGAGGGGATGGGATGGGATGGGTTGGGATCCCTGGGATGGGATCCCTTGGATGGGATGTGATCCCTGGTATGGGATCCCTGGGATGGGATGGGATGGGATCGATGGGATGGGCTGGGATAGGTTGGGATGGGTTGGGATGGGATAGGATCGCTGGGATTGGATCCCGGGGATGCGATGGGAACCCTGTGATGGGATCCCTGGGATGGGATGGGATGGGATGGGATGGGATGGGATGGGATGGGATGGGATGGAATGGGATGGGATGGAATGGAATGGGATGGGATGGGATTGGATGGGATGGCATGGGTTGGGATGGGATTCGATGGGATGGGATGGGATCCCTGGGATGGGATCGGTTGGGATGGGATGGGATCCCTGGGATGGAATCCCTGGGATAGGATGGGATCCCTGGGTTGGGATCGAATCCCTGGGATGGCATCCCTGGGATGGGATGGAATCTCTGGGATGGGATCCCTGGGATGGGATGGGTTGGAATGGGATGGGATCCCTGGGATGGGATGGGATGCCTGGGATGGGATGGGATGGGATGCCTGGGTTGGGATGGGTTCCATGGGATGGGATCCCTGGGATGGGATGGGATGGGATAGGATCTCTGGGATAGGATCCCTGGGATGAGATGGGATCCCTGGGATGGGATCCCTGGGATGGGATGGGATCCCTGGGATGTTATGGGATCCCTGTGATGGGATGAGATGGTATCCCAGCGATGGGATTGGTTGGGATGGGATCCCTGGGATGGGATGGAATACCTGGCATGAGATAGCAGGGATGATATGGGATGGGATGGGATGGGATGGGATGGGATGGGATGGGATGGGATGGGATCCCTGGGATGGGATACCTGGGGTGGGATGGGATGGGATTGGATGGGATCCCTGGGATGGGATGGGATGCGATGGGATGGGATGGGATCCCTGGGATGGGATCCCTGGGATGGGATGGGATGGGATGGGATCACTGGGATGGGATGGGATCCCTGGGATGGGATGTGTTCACTGGGATGGGATGGGATCCCTGGAATGGGATGGGATGGGATTCCTGGGATGGGATGGGATCCCTGGGATAGTATGGGATTCCTGCGTTGGGATCGAATCCCTGGGATGGCATCCGTGAGATGGGATGAGATCTCTAACATGGGATCCCTGGGATGGGATGTGATCCCTGGGATGAGATGGGATGAGATGGAATGGGATGGGACCCCTGGGATGGGATCCCTGGGATGGGATCCCTGGGGTGTTATCCCTGGGATGGGATGGGATCCCTGGGATGGGATGGGTTGGGATGGGTTGGGAACCGTTGGATGGGATCTTATGGGATCCCGGGGATGAGATGGGATGGGATTGGATCCCTGGGATGGGATGAGATGTGATGCTAGGGATGGGATCCCTGGAATGTGATCCCTCGTATGGGATGGGATCCGTGGGATGGGATGGAATCCCTCGGATGGGATGCCGGGGTTGGAATGGAATGGGATGGGATCCCTGGGATGGGATCCCTGTGATGGTATCCCTGGGATGGGATGGGATGGGATGGGATGGGATCACTGGGATGGGATGGGATCCATGGGATGGGATGGGTTGGGATGGGATTGGATCCCTGGGATGGGATGGAATGTGATGGGGTGGGATGGGATGGGTTGGGATGGGATGGGATCCCTGGGATGGGATGGGATGGGATGGGATCCCTGGGATGGGAACAGATGAAATGGGATCCCTGGGATGGGATGGAATCCCTGGGATGGGATAGCTGGGATGGGATGGGATCCCTGGGATGGGATGGCCTCCCTGGGATGGGATCCATGGGATGGGTTACTTGGGATGGGATAGGATCCCTGGGATGGGAGAGGATGGGATGGGATATGTTCGGATGGGATGGGATCCCTGGGATGGGATTCCTGGGATGGGATCCCTGGAATGTGATCCCTCGTATGGGATGGGATCACTGGGATGGGATGGAATCCCTGGGATGGAATCCCTGGGATGGGATGGGATGGGATCCCTGGGATGTTATGGGATCCGTGGGATGTGATGGGATGGGATTCCTGGGATGGGAATGGGTGGGATGGGATGGGATCACTGGGATGGGATGGAATCCCTGGGACGAGATCGCAGGGATGGGATGTGATGGGATGGGATGGGATCCCTGTGATGGGATGGGATGGTATGGGATGGGATCCCTGGGATGGGATCGGATGGGATGCCTGGGATGGGATCCCTGGGATGGAATCCCTGGGATAGGATGGGATCCCTGGGTTGGGATCGAATCCCTGGGATGTTATCCCTTGGATGGGATTGGATCCCTGGGATGGGATGGGATGGGATGGGATGGGATGGGATGGGATGGAATGGGATGGGATGTGATGGCATGGGATGGGATCCCTGGAATGGGATGGGATCCCTGGAATGGGATGGGATGGGATTCCTGGGATGGGAATGGATGGGATGGGATGGGATTGGATGGGATGGCATGGGTTGGGATGGGATTCGATGGGATGGGATGGGATCCCTGGGATGGGATCGGATGGGATGGGATGGGATCCCTGGGATGGAATCCCTGGGATAGGATGGGATGGGTTGGAATGGGATGGGATCCCTGGGATGGGATGGGATCCCTGGGATGGGATGGGATGGGATGGGATCCCTAGGTTGGGATGGGTTCCATGGGATGGGATCCCTGGGATGGGATGGGATGGGATGGGATGGGATAGGATCTCTGGGATTGGATCCCTGGGATGAGATGGGATCCCTGGGATGGGATCCCTGGGATGGGATGGGATGGGATCCCTGGGATGTTATGGGATCCGTGGGATGTGATGGGATGGGATTCCTGGGATGGGAATGGGTGGGATGGGATGGGATTGGATGGGATGGGATTGGATGGGATGGGATCCCTGTGATGGGATGGGATCCCTGTGATGGGATGGAATGGGATCCCTGGGATGGGATTTGTTGGGATGGGATCCCTGGGATGGGATGGAATACCTGGGATGCGATCGCTGGGATGGGATGGGATGGGATGGGATGGGATCCCTGGGCTGGGATGGGATCGGATGGTGTCCCTGGGATGGGATACATGGGATGGGATCGGATGTGATTGCATGGGATGGGATTGGATGGGATGGGATGGGCTAGAATGGGTTGGGATGGGATGGGATCAATGGGATGGGAGCGGAGGGGATGGGATGGGATGGGATGGGTTGGGATCCCTGGGATGGGATCCCTTGGATGGGATGTGATCCCTGGGATGGGATCCCTGGGATGGGATGGGATGGGATCGATGGGATGGGATGGGATGGGTTGGGATGGGTTGGGATGGAATAGGATCGCTGGGATTGGATCCCTGGGATGAGATGGGAACCCTGTGATGGGATCCCTGGGATGGGATGGGATGGGATGGGATGGGATGGGATGGGATGGGATGGGATGGGATGGGATGGGATGGGATGGAATGGGATGGGATGGAATGGAATGGGATGGGATGGGATTGGATTGGATGGCATGGGTTGGGATGGGATTCGATGGGATGGGATGGGATCCCTGGGATGGGATCGGATGGGATGGGATGGGATCCCGGGGATGGAATCCCTGGGATAGGATGGGATCCCCGGGTTGGGATCGAATCCCTGGGATGTTATCCCTTGGATGGGATTGGATCCCTGGGATGGGATGGGATGGGATGGGATGGGATGGGATGGGATGGGATGGGATGGAATGGGATGGGATGTGATGGCATGGGATGGGATCCCTGGAATGGGATGGGATCCCTGGAATGGGATGGGATGGGATTCCTGGGATGGGAATGGATGGGATGGGATGGGATTGGATGGGATGGCATGGGTTGGGATGGGATTCGATGGGATGGGATGGGATCCCTGGGATGGAATCCCTGGGATAGGATGGGATCCCTGGGTTGGGATCGAATCCCTGGGATGGCATCCCTGGGATGGGATGGAATCTCTAGGATGGGATCCCTGGGATGGGATGGGATGGGTTGGAATGGGATGGGATCCCTGGGATGGGATGGGATCCCTGGGATGGGATGGGATGGGATGGGATCCCTGGGTTGGGATGGGTTCCATGGGATGGGATCCCTGGGATGGGATGGGATAGGATCTCGGGGATTGGATCCCTGGGATGAGATGGGATCCCTGGGATGGGATGGGATCCCTGTGATGGGATGGGATGGGATCCGTGGGATGGGATTTGTTGGGATGGGATCCCTGGGATGGGATGGAATACCTGGGATGAGATCGCTGGGATGGGATGGGATGGGATGGGATCCCTGCGCTGGGATGGGATCGGATGGTATCCCTGGGATGGGATACATGGGATGGGATCGGATGTGATTGCATGGGATGGGATTGGATGGGATGGGATGGGCTAGAATGGGTTGGGATGGGATGGGATCAATGGGATGGGAGCGGAGGGGATGGGATGGGATGCGATGGGTTGGGATCCCTGGGATGGGATCCCTTGGATGGGATGTGATCCCTGGGATGGGATCCCTGGGATGGGATGGGATGGGATCGATGGGATGGGATGGGATGGGATGGGTTGGGATGGGTTGGGATGGGTTGGGATGGGATAGGATCGCTGGGATTGGATCCCTGGGATGAGATGGGAACCCTGTGATGGGATCCCTGGGATGGGATGGGATGGGATGGGATGGGATGGGATGGGATGGGATGGGATGGGATGGGATGGGATGGGATGGAATGGGATGGGATAGGATTGGATTGGATGGCATGGGTTGGGATGGGATTCGATGGGATGGGATGGGATCCCTGGGATGGGATCGGGTGGGATGGGATGGGATCCCTGGGATGGAATCCCTGGGATAGGATGGGATCCCTGGGTTGGGATCGAATCCCTGGGATGTTATCCCTGGGATGGGATTGGATCCCTGGGATGGGATGGAATGGGATGGGATGGGATGGGATGGGATGGGATGGGATGGGATAGGATGGGATGTGATGGCATGGGATGGGATCCCTGGAATGGGATGGGATGGGATTCCTGGGATGGGAATGGATGGGATGGGATGGGATTGGATGGGATGGGATCCCTGTGATGGGATGGGATCCCTGTGATGGGATGGGATGGGATCCCTGTGATGGGATTTGTTGGGATGGGATCCCTGGGATGGGATGGAATACCTGGGATGAGATCGCTGGGATGGGATGGGATGGGATGGGATCCCTGCGCTGGGATCGGATCGGGTGGTATCCCTGGGATGGGATACATGGGATGGGATCGGATGTGATTGCATGGGATGGGATTGGATGGGATGGGATGGGCTAGAATGGGTTGGGATGGGATGGGATCAATGGGATGGGAGCGGAGGGGATGGGATGGGATGGGTTGGGATCCCTGGGATGGGATCCCTTGGATGGGATGTGATCCCTGGTATGGGATCCCTGGGATGGGATGGGATGGGATCGATGGGATGGGCTGGGATAGGTTGGGATGGGTTGGGATGGGATAGGATCGCTGGGATTGGATCCCGGGGATGCGATGGGAACCCTGTGATGGGATCCCTGGGATGGGATGGGATGGGATGGGATGGGATGGGATGGGATGGGATGGGATGGAATGGGATGGGATGGAATGGAATGGGATGGGATGGGATTGGATGGGATGGCATGGGTTGGGATGGGATTCGATGGGATGGGATGGGATCCCTGGGATGGGATCGGTTGGGATGGGATGGGATCCCTGGGATGGAATCCCTGGGATAGGATGGGATCCCTGGGTTGGGATCGAATCCCTGGGATGGCATCCCTGGGATGGGATGGAATCTCTGGGATGGGATCCCTGGGATGGGATGGGTTGGAATGGGATGGGATCCCTGGGATGGGATGGGATGCCTGGGATGGGATGGGATGGGATGCCTGGGTTGGGATGGGTTCCATGGGATGGGATCCCTGGGATGGGATGGGATGGGATAGGATCTCTGGGATAGGATCCCTGGGATGAGATGGGATCCCTGGGATGGGATCCCTGGGATGGGATGGGATCCCTGGGATGTTATGGGATCCCTGTGATGGGATGAGATGGTATCCCAGCAATGGGATTGGTTGGGATGGGATCCCTGGGATGGGATGGAATACCTGGCATGAGATAGCAGGGATGATATGGGATGGGATGGGATGGGATGGGATGGGATGGGATGGGATGGGATCCCTGGGATGGGATACCTGGGGTGGGATGGGATGGGATTGGATGGGATCCCTGGGATGGGATGGGATGCGATGGGATGGGATGGGATCCCTGGGATGGGATCCCTGGGATGGGATGGGATGGGATGGGATCACTGGGATGGGATGGGATCCCTGGGATGGGATGTGTTCACTGGGATGGGATGGGATCCCTGGAATGGGATGGGATGGGATTCCTGGGATGGGATGGGATCCCTGGGATAGTATGGGATTCCTGCGTTGGGATCGAATCCCTGGGATGGCATCCGTGAGATGGGATGAGATCTCTAACATGGGATCCCTGGGATGGGATGTGATCCCTGGGATGAGATGGGATGAGATGGAATGGGATGGGATCCCTGGGATGGGATCCCTGGGATGGGATCCCTGGGGTGTTATCCCTGGGATGGGATGGGATCCCTGGGATGGGATGGGTTGGGATGGGTTGGGAACCGTTGGATGGGATCTTATGGGATCCCGGGGATGAGATGGGATGGGATTGGATCCCTGGGATGGGATGAGATGTGATGCTAGGGATGGGATCCCTGGAATGTGATCCCTCGTATGGGATGGGATCCGTGGGATGGGATGGAATCCCTCGGATGGGATGCCGGGGTTGGAATGGAATGGGATGGGATCCCTGGGATGGGATCCCTGTGATGGTATCCCTGGGATGGGATGGGATGGGATGGGATGGGATCACTGGGATGGGATGGGATCCATGGGATGGGATGGGTTGGGATGGGATTGGATCCCTGGGATGGGATGGAATGTGATGGGGTGGGATGGGATGGGTTGGGATGGGATGGGATCCCTGGGATGGGATGGGATGGGATGGGATCCCTGGGATGGGAACAGATGAAATGGGATCCCTGGGATGGGATGGAATCCCTGGGATGGGATAGCTGGGATGGGATGGGATCCCTGGGATGGGATGGCCTCCCTGGGATGGGATCCATGGGATGGGTTACTTGGGATGGGATAGGATCCCTGGGATGGGAGAGGATGGGATGGGATATGTTGGGATGGGATGGGATCCCTGGGATGGGATTCCTGGGATGGGATCCCTGGAATGTGATCCCTCGTATGGGATGGGATCACTGGGATGGGATGGAATCCCTGGGATGGAATCCCTGGGATGGGATGGGATGGGATCCCTGGGATGTTATGGGATCCGTGGGATGTGATGGGATGGGATTCCTGGGATGGGAATGGGTGGGATGGGATGGGATCACTGGGATGGGATGGAATCCCTGGGACGAGATCGCAGGGATTGGATGTGATGGGATGGGATGGGATGGGATCCCTGTGATGGGATGGGATGGTATGGGATGGGATCCCTGGGATGGGATCGGATGGGATGCCTGGGATGGGATGGGATGGGATCCGTGGGATGGGATGTGATCCCTGGGATGGGATGGGGTGAGATGGGATGGGATGGCATGGGATCCCTGGGATTGGATGGGATGGGATGGGATGGGATGGGTTGGGATGGGATGGGATTGGATGGGATTGGTTGGGATGGTATGGTATCCCTGGGATGGTGTCCCTGGGATGGGATGGGATGGGATGGGATGGCATGGGATGGGGTGGGATGGGATGGGATTGGATGGGATGGGGTGGGATGGGATGGGATTGGCTACACTGGGTTGGGATGGGATGGGATCGATGGGATGGTACGGAATGGGATCCCTGGGATGGGATGGGATACCTGGTATGGGATCCCTAGGATGGGATGGGATGGGATGCGATGGGATAGGATGGGATGCGATGGGATAGGATGGGATGGGATGGGGTAGGATGGGATGGGATCCCTGGGATGGGATGGGATCCCTGGGATGGGATCTCTGGGATCGGATGGTATCCATGGGATGGGATGCGTTGGGATGGGATGGAATCCCTGGGATGGGGACCAGGGGATGGGATGGGATCCCTGGGATGGGATCCCTGGGATGGGATGGGATGGGATCCCTGGGATGGGATGGGATCCCTGGGATGGGATCGAATCCCTGGGATGGCATCCCTGGGATGGGATGGAATCTCTGGGATGGGATCCCTGGGATGGGATGGGATGGGTTGGAATGGGATGGGATCCCTGGGTTGGGATGGGTTCCATGCGATGGGATCCCTGGGATGGGATGGGATGGGATGGGATGGGATGGGATCCCTGGGATGGGATGGGATGGGATGGGATGGGATGGAATGGGATGGGATCGGGTGGGATGGGATTGGTTGGGATGGGATGCGATCCCTGGGATGGTATGGGATGGGATGGGATCCCTGGGATGGGATGGAATCCCTGGGATGGGATCCCTGGGATAGGATGGGATCCCAGGGTTGGGATCGAATCCCGGGGATGGCATCCCTGGGATGGGATGGAATCTCTGGGATGGGATCCCTTGGATGGGATGGGATGGGATGGGTTGGAATGGGATGGGATCCCTGGGTTGGGATGGGTTCCATGCGATGGGATCCCTGGGATGGGATGGGATCCATGGGATGGGATGGGTTGGGATGGGATTGGATCCCTGGGATAGGATGGAATGTGATGGGGTGGGATGGGATGGGTTGGGATGGGATGGGATCCCTGGGATGGGTTGGGATGGGATGGGATGGGATGGGATCCCTGGGATGGGAAGAGATGAAATGGGATCCCTGGGATGGGATGGAATCCCTGGGATGGGAGGGGATGGGATGGGATCACTGGGATGGGTTGGGATCCCTGGGATGGGATGGCCTCCCTGGGATGGGATCCATGGGATGGGTTACTTGAGATGGGATAGGATCCCTGGGATGGGAGAGGATGGGATGGGATATGTTGGGATGGGATGGGATCATTGGGATGGGATGGGATCCCTGGGATGGGATCCCTGGAATGTGATCCCTCGTATGGGATGGGATCACTGGGATGGGATGGAATCCCTGGGATGGGATCCCTGGGATGGGATGGGATGGGATGGGATCCCTGGGATGTTATGGGATCCGTGGGATGTGATGGGATGCGATTCCTGGGATGGGAATGGGTGGGATCGGATGGGATCACTGGGATGGGATGGAATCCCTGGGATGGGATGGGATGGGATGGGATCCCTGGGATGGGAACAGATGAAATGGGATCCCTGGGATGGGATGGAATCCCTGGGATGGGATAGCTGGGATGGGATGGGATCCCTGGGATGGGATGGGATCCCTGGGATGGGTTGGGATCCCTGGGATGGGATGGCCTCCCTGGGATGGGATCCATGGGATGGGTTACTTGGGATGGGATAGGATCCCTGGGATGGGAGAGGATGGGATGGGATATGCTGGGATGGGATATGTTGGGATGGGATGGGATCCCTGGGATGGGATGGGATCCCTGGGATGGGATCCCAGGAATGTGATCCCTCGTATGGGATGGGATCACTGGGATGGGATGGAATCCCTGGGATGGGATCCCTGGGATGGGATGGGATGGGATGGGATCCCTGGGATGTTATGGGATCCGTGGGATGTGATGGGATGGGATTCCTGGGATGGGAATGGGTGGGATGGGATGGGATCACTGGGATGCGATGGAATCCCTGGGACGAGATCGCTGGGATGGGATGTGATGGGATGGGATGGGATGGGATCCCTGCGATGGGATGGGGTGAGATGGGATGGGATGGGATCCCTGGGATTGGATGGGATGGGATGGGATGGGATGGGATGGGTTGGGATGGGATGGGATGGGATTGGATGGGATGGGTTGGGATGGTATGGTATCCATGGGATGGTGTCCCTGGGATGGGATGGGATGGGATGGGATGGGATGGGATGGGATGGGATGGGATGGGATGGGGTGGGATGGGATGGGATTGGATGGGATGGGGTGGGATGGGATGGGATTGGCTACACTGGGTTGGGATGGGATGGGATCGATGGGATGGGATGGGATGGAATGGGATCCCTGGGATGGTACGGAATGGGATCCCTGGGATGGGATGGGATACCTGGTATGGGATCCCTAGGATGGGATGGGATGCGATGGGATAGGATGGGATGGGATGCGATGGGATAGGATGGGATGGGATGGGGTAGGATGGGATGGGATCCCTGGGATGGGATGGGATCCCTGGGATGGGATCTCTGGGATCGGATGGTATCCATGGGATGGGATGGGTTGGGATGGGATGGAATCCCTGGGATGGGGACCAGGGGATGGGATGGGATCCCTGGTATGGGATCCCTGGGATGGGATGGGATGGGATGGGATGGGATCCCTGGGATGGGATGGGATCCCTGGGATGGGATCCCTGGAATGTGATCCCTGAGATGGGATGCGATCCCTGGGATGGGATGGGATTGGATGGGATGGCATGGGTTGGGATGGGTTGGGAACACTGGGATGGGATGTTATGGGATCCCTGGGATGAGTTGGGATGGGATTGGATCCCTGGGATGGGATGGGATCGCTGGGATGGGATCCCTGGGATGGGATGGGATGGAATGGGATGGGATGGGATGGGAGGGATCCCTGGGATGGGATGGGATCCCTGGGATGGGATCGGATGGGATGGGATGGGTTGGGATGGGATGGGTTGGGATGGGTTGGGATGGGATAGGATATCTGGGATTGGATCCCTGGGATGAGATGGGAACCCTGGGATGGGATCCCTGGGATGGGATGGGATGGGATGGGATGGGATGGGATGGGATGGGATGGAATGGGATGGGATGGAATGGAATGGGATGGGATGGGATTGGATTGGATGGCATGGGTTGGGATGGGATTCGATGGGATGGGATGGGATCCCTGGGATGGGATCGGATGGGATGGGATGGGATCCCTGGGATGGAATTCCTGGGATAGGATGGGATCCCTGGGTTGGGATCGAATCCCTGGGATGTTATCCCTGGGATGGGATTGGATCCCTGGGATGGGATGGGATGGGATGGGATGGGATGGGATGGAATGGGATGGGATGTGATGGCATGGGATGGGATCCCTGGAATGGGATGGGATCCCTGGGATGGGATGGGATTCCTGGGATGGGAATGGATGGGATGGGATGGGATTGGATGGGATGGGATCCCTGTGATGGGATGGGATCCCTGTGATGGGATGGGATGGGATCCCTGTGATGGGATTTGTTGGGATGGGATCCCTGGGATGGGATGGAATCCCTGGGATGGGATCCCTGGAATGGGATGGGATGGGATGGGATCCCTGGGATGTTATGGGATCCGTGGGATGTGATGGGATGGGATTCCTGGGATGGGAATGGGTGGGATGGGATGGGATCACTGGGATGGGATGGAATCCCTGAGATGAGATCGCTGGGATGGGATGTGATGGGATGGGATGGGATGGGATGGGATCCCTGCGATGGGATGGGATGGTATGGGATGGGATCCATGGGATGGGATGTGATCCCTGGGATGGGATGGGGTGAGATGGGATGGGATGGGATGGGATGGGATGGGATGGGATCCATGGGATGGGATGTGATCCCTGGGATGGGATGGGGTGAGATGGGATGGGATGGGATGGGATCCCTGGGATTGGATGGGATGGGATTGGATGGGATGGGTTGGGATGGGATGGGATTGGATGGGATGGGTTGGGATGGTATGGTATCCCTGGGATGGTGTCCCTGGGATGGGATGGGATGGGATGGGATGGGATGGGATGGGGTGGGATGGGATGGGATTGGATGGGATGGGGTGGGATGGGATTGGCTACAATGGGTTGGGATGGGATGTGATCGATGGGATGGGATGGGATGGGATGGAATGGGATCCCTGGGATGGTACGGAATGGGATCCCTGGGATGGGATGGGATACCTGGTATGGGATCCCTAGGATGGGATGGGATGCGATGGGATGCGATGGGATAGGATGGGATGGGATGGGGTAGGATGGGATGGGATCCCTGGGATGGGATGAGATCCCTGGGATGGGATCTCAGGGATCGGATGGTATCCATGGGATGGGATGGGTTGGGATGGGATGGAATCCCTGGGATGGGGACCCGGGGATGGGATGGGGTCCCTGGTATGGGATCCCAGGGATGGGATGGGATGGGATCCCTGGGATGGGATGGGATCCCTGGGATGGGATCCCTGGAATGTGATCCCTGGGATGGGATGGGATCCCTGGGATGGGATGGAATCCCTGGGAAGGGATCCCTGGGATAGGATGGGATCCCTGGGTTGGGATCGAATCCATGGGATGGCATCCCTGGGATGGGATGGAATCTCTGGGATGGGATCCCTGGGATGGGATGGGATGGGATGGGTTGGAATGGGATGGGATCCCTGGGTTGGGATGGGTTCCATGGGATGGGATCCCTGGGATGGGTTGGGATGGGATGGGATGGGATGGGATGGGATGGGATCCCTGGGATGGGATCCCTGGAATGTGATCCCTCGTATGGGATGGGATCCCTGGGATGGGATGGAATCCCTGGGATGCGATCCCTGGGATAGGAAGGGATCCCTGGGTTGGGATCGAATCCCTGGGGTGGCATCCCTGGGATGGGATGGAATCTCTGGAATGGGATCCCTGGGATGGGATGGGATGGGTTGGAATGGGATGGGATCCCTGGGTTGGGATGGGTTCCATGGGATGGGATCCCTGGCATGGGATGGTATGGGATGGGATGGGATCCCTGGGATGGGATCCCTGGGATGGGATGGGAAGGGCTCCCTGGGATGGGATGGGATGGGATGGGATCCCTGGGATGGGATGGGATGGGATGGGACCCCTGGGATGGGATCCCTGGGATGGGATGGGATGGGCTCCCTGGGATGGGATAACTGGGATGGGATGGGATGGGATGGGATGGGATGGGATGGGATGGGATGGGATGGGATGGGTTGGGATGGGATGGGATGGGATCCCTGGGATGTTATCCCTGGGTTGGGATGGGATCCCTGGGATGGGATGGGATGGGATGGGATGGGATGGGATGGGATGGGATGGGATGGGATGGGAAGGGATGGGATAGGATGGGATGGGATGAGATCGATGGGATGGGATGGGATGAAATGGGATCCCTGGGATGGTACGGAATGGGATCCCTGGGATGGGATGGGATGGGATTGGATCCCTGGGATGGGATGAGATGGGATCCCAGGGATGGGATCCCTGGATTGTGATCCCTCGTATGGGATGGGATCCCTGGGATGGGATGGAATCCCTGGGATGGGATCTCGGGGATGGGATGGGATCCCCGGGATGGGATCCCTGGGATGGGATGGGATGGAATGGGATGGGATGGGACGGGATGGGTTGGGATGGGATGGGATTGGATGGGATGGGTTGGGATGGGATGGGATCTCTGGGATGGGATGGGATGGGATGGGATGGGATGGTGCGGGACGGGATGGGATGGGATGGGATCCCTCAGATGGGATGGGATCCCAAGAATGGGATCCCTGGGATGGGATCCCAGGGATGGGATGGGAGGGGATTGGATGGGATGGGATGGGATGGGATGGGATGGGATGGGATGGGATGGTATCCTTTGATGGGATGGAATGGGATCCCTGAGATGGGATGCGATCCCTGGGATGGGATCCCTGGGCTGGGATGGGGTCCCTGGAATGGGATGGGATCCCTGGAATGGGATGGGATGGCATTCCCGGGATGGGAATGCATGGGATGGGATGGGATTGGATGGGATGGGATCACTGGTTTGGGATGGGATCTTATGGGATCCCTGGGATGAGATGTGATGGGATTGGATCCCTGGGATGGGATGAGATGGGATCCTAGCGATGGGATCCCTGGAATGTGATCCCTCGTATGGGATGGGATCCCTGGGATGGGATGGAATCCCTGGGATGGGGACCCGGGGATGGGATGGGGTCCCTGGTATGGGATCCCAGGGATGGGATGGGATGGGATCCCTGGGATGGGATGGGATCCCTGGGATGGGATCCCTGGAATGTGATCCCTGGGATGGGATGGGATCCCTGGGATGGGATCTTATGGGATCCCTGGGATGAGATGTGATGGGATTGGATCCCTGGGATGGGATGAGATGGGATCCTAGCGATGGGATCCCTGGAATGTGATCCCTCGTATGGGATGGGATCCCTGGGATGGGATGGAATCCCTGGGATGGGATCCCGGGGATGGAATGGGATGGGATGGGTTGGGATGGGATGGGAAGGGATGGGATGGGATCCCTGGGATGGGATGGGATGGGATGGGATGGGATGGGTTGGGATGGGATGGGATGGGATTGGATGGGATGGGTTGGGATGGTATGGTATCCCTGGGATGGGATCCCTGGGATGGGATGGGATGGGATGGGATGGGATCCCTGGGATGGGATGGGATGGGATGGGATGGGATGGGATGGGATCCCTGGATGGGATCGGATGGGATGGCTGGGATGGGATGGGATGGGATGGGATGGGATGGGATGGGATCCCTGGGATGGGATGGGATGGGATGGGATGGGATGGGATCCCTGGATGGGATTGGATGGGATGGCTGGGATGGGATGGGATGTGATCCCTGGGATGGGATGGGGTGAGATGGGATGGGATGGGATGGGATGGGATCGGATGGGATCCCTGGGATTGGATGGGATGGGATCCCTGGGTTAGGATTGGTTCGGATGGGATACCTGGGATGGGATGGAATCCCTGGGATGGGGACCCGGGGATGGGATGGGATCCCTGGGATGGGTTCCCTGGGATGGGATGGGATGGGATGGGATGGGATGGGATGGGATGGGATGGGATGGGATGGGATGGGATCCCTGGGATGGGATGGGATCCCTGGGATGGGATATCTGGGATGGGATGTGATGGGACGGGATGGGATGGGATGGGGTGGGAACGGATGGGATGGGCTACAATGGGATGGGATGGGATGGGATGGGATGGGATGGGATGGGATGGGATGGGATGGGATCGGATGGGATGGGATGGGATTGGATGGGATGGGATCGGATGGGATCCCTGGGATGGGAAGGGATGTGATCCCTGGGATGGGATGGGATCCCTGGGATGGGGACCCGTGGATGGGATGGGATCTCTGGTATGGGATCCCTGGGATGGGATGGGATGGGATCCCTGGGATGGGATGAGATCCCTGGGATGGGATCTCAGGGATCGGATGGTATCCATGGGATGGGATGGGTTGGGATGGGATGGAATCCCTGGGATGGGGACCCGGGGATGGGATGGGGTCCCTGGTATGGGATCCCAGGGATGGGATGGGATGGGATCCCTGGGATGGGATGGGATCCCTGGGATGGGATCCCTGGAATGTGATCCCTGGGATGGGATGGGATCCCTGGGATGGGATGGAATCCCTGGGAAGGGATCCCTGGGATAGGATGGGATCCCTGGGTTGGGATCGAATCCATGGGATGGCATCCCTGGGATGGGATGGAATCTCTGGGATGGGATCCCTGGGATGGGATGGGATGGGATGGGTTGGAATGGGATGGGATCCCTGGGTTGGGATGGGTTCCATGGGATGGGATCCCTGGGATGGGTTGGGATGGGATGGGATGGGATGGGATCCCTGGGATGGGATCCCTGGAATGTGATCCCTCGTATGGGATGGGATCCCTGGGATGGGATGGAATCCCTGGGATGCGATCCCTGGGATAGGAAGGGATCCCTGGGTTGGGATCGAATCCCTGGGGTGGCATCCCTGGGATGGGATGGAATCTCTGGAATGGGATCCCTGGGATGGGATGGGATGGGTTGGAATGGGATGGGATCCCTGGGTTGGGATGGGTTCCATGGGATGGGATCCCTGGGATGGGATGGTATGGGATGGGATGGGATCCCTGGGATGGGATCCCTGGGATGGGATGGGAAGGGCTCCCTGGGATGGGATGGGATGGGATGGGATCCCTGGGATGGGATGGGATGGGATGGGACCCCTGGGATGGGATCCCTGGGATGGGATGGGATGGGATGGGACCCCTGGGATGGGATCCCTGGGATGGGATGGGATGGGCTCCCTGGGATGGGATAACTGGGATGGGATGGGATGGGATGGGATGGGATGGGATGGGATGGGATGGGATGGGATGGGATGGGATGGGTTGGGATGGGATGGGATGGGATCCCTGGGATGTTATCCCTGGGTTGGGATGGGATCCCTGGGATGGGATGGGATGGGATGGGATGGGATGGGATGGGATGGGATGGGATGGGATGGGATGGGATGGGAAGGGATGGGATAGGATGGGATGGGATGAGATCGATGGGATGGGATGGGATGAAATGGGATCCCTGGGATGGTACGGAATGGGATCCCTGGGATGGGATGGGATGGGATTGGATCCCTGGGATGGGATGAGATGGGATCCCAGGGATGGGATCCCTGGATTGTGATCCCTCGTATGGGATGGGATCCCTGGGATGGGATGGAATCCCTGGGATGGGATCTCGGGGATGGGATGGGATCCCCGGGATGGGATCCCTGGGATGGGATCGGATGGAATGGGATGGGATGGGATGGGACGGGATGGGTTGGGATGGGATGGGATTGGATGGGATGGGTTGGGATGGGATGGGATCTCTGGGATGGGATGGGATGGGATGGGATGGTGCGGGACGGGATGGGATGGGATGGGATCCCTCAGATGGGATGGGATCCCAAGAATGGGATCCCTGGGATGGGATCCCAGGGATGGGATGGGAGGGGATCGGATGGGATGGGATGGGATGGGATGGGATGGTATCCGTTGATGGGATGGAATGGGATCCCTGAGATGGGATGCGATCCCTGGGATGGGATCCCTGGGCTGGGATGGGGTCCCTGGAATGGGATGGGATCCCTGGAATGGGATGGGATGGGATGGGACCCCTGGGATGGGATCCCTGGGATGGGATGGGATGGGCTCCCTGGGATGGGATAACTGGGATGGGATGGGATGGGATGGGATGGGATGGGATGGGATGGGTTGGGATGGGATGGGATGGGATCCCTGGGATGTTATCCCTGGGTTGGGATGGGATCCCTGGGATGGGATGGGATGGGATGGGATGGGATGGGATGGGATGGGATGGGATGGGATGGGAAGGGATGGGATAGGATGGGATGGGATGAGATCGATGGGATGGGATGGGATGAAATGGGATCCCTGGGATGGTACGGAATGGGATCCCTGGGATGGGATGGGATGGGATTGGATCCCTGGGATGGGATGAGATGGGATCCCAGGGATGGGATCCCTGGATTGTGATCCCTCGTATGGGATGGGATCCCTGGGATGGGATGGAATCCCTGGGATGGGATCTCGGGGATGGGATGGGATCCCCGGGATGGGATCCCTGGGATGGGATGGGATGGAATGGGATGGGATGGGATGGGACGGGATGGGTTGGGATGGGATGGGATTGGATGGGATGGGTTGGGATGGGATGGGATCTCTGGGATGGGATGGGATGGGATGGGATGGGATGGTGCGGGACGGGATGGGATGGGATGGGATCCCTCAGATGGGATGGGATCCCAAGAATGGGATCCCTGGGATGGGATCCCAGGGATGGGATGGGAGGGGATCGGATGGGATGGGATGGGATGGGATGGGATGGTATCCGTTGATGGGATGGAATGGGATCCCTGAGATGGGATGCGATCCCTGGGATGGGATCCCTGGGCTGGGATGGGGTCCCTGGAATGGGATGGGATCCCTGGAATGGGATGGGATGGCATTCCTGGGATGGGAATGCATGGGATGGGATGGGATTGGATGGGATGGGATCACTGGTTTGGGATGGGATCCCTGTGATGGGATGGGATGGGATCCCTGGGATGGGATTTGTTGGGATGGGATCCCTGGGATGGGATGGAATACCTGGGATGAGATCGCTGGGATGGGATGGGATGGGATGGGATGGGATCCCGGCGCTGGGATGGGATCGGATGGTATCCCTGGGATGGGATACATGGGATGGGATCGGATGTGATTGCATGGGATGGGATCGGATGGGATGGGATGGGCTAGAATGGGTTGGGAATGGATGGGATCGATGGGATGGGAGCGGAGGGGATGGGATGGGATGCCTGGCATGGGATGGGATGGGATCCGTGGGATGGGATGGGATCCCTGGGATGGGATGGGATCCCTGGGATGGGATGTGTTCACTGGTATGGGATGGGATCCCTGGAATGGGATGGGATGGGATGGGATGGGATGGGATGGGATGGGATGGGAAGGGATCCCTGGGATGGGATGGGATCCCTGGGATGGGATGCGTTCACTGGGATGGGATGGGGTCCCTGGAATGGGATGGGATGGGATGGTATCCCTGGAATGAGATCCCTGGGATACTATGGGATTCCTGCTTTGGGATCGAATACCTGGGATGGCATCCGTGAGATGGGATGGGATCTCTGACATGGGATCCCTGGGTGGGATGTGATCCCTGGGATGAGATGGGATGGGATGGGATGGAATGGGATGGGATCCCTGGGATGGGATGGGATCCCTGGGATGTTATCCCTGGGTTGGGATGGGATCCCTGGGATGGGATGGGATGGGAAAGGATGGGATAGGATGGGATGGGATCCCTGGGATGGGATGGGATGCGATGGGATGGGATCCCTGGGATGGGATGGAATGGGATGGGATGGGATCCCTGGGATGGGATCCCTGGGATGGGATGGGATGCGATGGGATGGGATCCCTGGGATGGGATCCCTGGTATGGGATCCATGGGATGGGATGGGTTGGGATGGGTTGGGAACCCTTGGATGGGATCTTATGGGATCCCTGGGATGAGATGTGATGGGATTGGATCCCTGGGATGGGATGAGATGGGATCCTAGCGATGGGATCCCTGGAATGTGATCCCTCGTATGGGATGGGATCCGTGGGATGGGATGGAATCCCTGGGATGGGATGCCGGGGATGGAATGGAATGGGATGGGATCCCTGGGATGGGATCCCTGTGATGGTATCCCTGGGATGGGATGGGATGGGATGGGATGGGATGGGATGGGATGGGATCACTGGGATGGGATGGGATCCATGGGATGGGATGGGTTGGGATTGGATTGGATCCCTGGGATGGGATGGAATGTGATGGGGTGGGATGGTGCGGGACGGGATGGGATGGGATGGGATCCCTCAGATGGGATGGGATCCCAAGAATGGGATCCCTGGGATGGGATCCCAGGGATGGGATGGGAGGGGATCGGATGGGATGGGATGGGATGGTATCCGTTGATGGGATGGAATGGGATCCCTGAGATGGGATGCGATCCCTGGGATGGGATCCCTGGGCTGGGATGGGGTCCCTGGAATGGGATGGGATCCCTGGAATGGGATGGGATGGCATTCCTGGGATGGGAATGCATGGGATGGGATGGGATTGGATGGGATGGGATCACTGGTTTGGGATGGGATCCCTGTGATGGGATGGGATGGGATCCCTGGGATGGGATTTGTTGGGATGGGATCCCTGGGATGGGATGGAATACCTGGGATGAGATCGCTGGGATGGGATGGGATGGGATGGGATGGGATCCCGGCGCTGGGATGGGATCGGATGGTATCCCTGGGATGGGATACATGGGATGGGATCGGATGTGATTGCATGGGATGGGATCGGATGGGATGGGATGGGCTAGAATGGGTTGGGAATGGATGGGATCGATGGGATGGGAGCGGAGGGGATGGGATGGGATGCCTGGCATGGGATGGGATGGGATCCGTGGGATGGGATGGGATCCCTGGGATGGGATGGGATCCCTGGGATGGGATGTGTTCACTGGTATGGGATGGGATCCCTGGAATGGGATGGGATGGGATGGGATGGGATGGGATGGGATGGGATGGGAAGGGATCCCTGGGATGGGATGGGATCCCTGGGATGGGTTGGGATCCCTGGGATGGGATGGCCTCCCTGGGATGGGATCCATGGGATGGGTTACTTGGGATGGGATAGGATCCCTGGGATGGGAGAGGATGGGATGGGATATGCTGGGATGGGATATGTTGGGATGGGATGGGATCCCTGGGATGGGATGGGATCCCTGGGATGGGATCCCAGGAATGTGATCCCTCGTATGGGATGGGATCACTGGGATGGGATGGAATCCCTGGGATGGGATCCCTGGGATGGGATGGGATGGGATGGGATCCCTGGGATGTTATGGGATCCGTGGGATGTGATGGGATGGGATTCCTGGGATGGGAATGGGTGGGATGGGATGGGATCACTGGGATGCGATGGAATCCCTGGGACGAGATCGCTGGGATGGGATGTGATGGGATGGGATGGGATGGGATCCCTGCGATGGGATGGGGTGAGATGGGATGGGATGGGATCCCTGGGATTGGATGGGATGGGATGGGATGGGATGGGATGGGTTGGGATGGGATGGGATGGGATTGGATGGGATGGGTTGGGATGGTATGGTATCCATGGGATGGTGTCCCTGGGATGGGATGGGATGGGATGGGATGGGATGGGATGGGATGGGATGGGATGGGATGGGGTGGGATGGGATGGGATTGGATGGGATGGGGTGGGATGGGATGGGATTGGCTACACTGGGTTGGGATGGGATGGGATCGATGGGATGGGATGGGATGGAATGGGATCCCTGGGATGGTACGGAATGGGATCCCTGGGATGGGATGGGATACCTGGTATGGGATCCCTAGGATGGGATGGGATGCGATGGGATAGGATGGGATGGGATGCGATGGGATAGGATGGGATGGGATGGGGTAGGATGGGATGGGATCCCTGGGATGGGATGGGATCCCTGGGATGGGATCTCTGGGATCGGATGGTATCCATGGGATGGGATGGGTTGGGATGGGATGGAATCCCTGGGATGGGGACCAGGGGATGGGATGGGATCCCTGGTATGGGATCCCTGGGATGGGATGGGATGGGATGGGATGGGATCCCTGGGATGGGATGGGATCCCTGGGATGGGATCCCTGGAATGTGATCCCTGAGATGGGATGCGATCCCTGGGATGGGATGGGATTGGATGGGATGGCATGGGTTGGGATGGGTTGGGAACACTGGGATGGGATGTTATGGGATCCCTGGGATGAGTTGGGATGGGATTGGATCCCTGGGATGGGATGGGATCGCTGGGATGGGATCCCTGGGATGGGATGGGATGGAATGGGATGGGATGGGATGGGAGGGATCCCTGGGATGGGATGGGATCCCTGGGATGGGATCGGATGGGATGGGATGGGTTGGGATGGGATGGGTTGGGATGGGTTGGGATGGGATAGGATATCTGGGATTGGATCCCTGGGATGAGATGGGAACCCTGGGATGGGATCCCTGGGATGGGATGGGATGGGATGGGATGGGATGGGATGGGATGGGATGGAATGGGATGGGATGGAATGGAATGGGATGGGATGGGATTGGATTGGATGGCATGGGTTGGGATGGGATTCGATGGGATGGGATGGGATCCCTGGGATGGGATCGGATGGGATGGGATGGGATCCCTGGGATGGAATTCCTGGGATAGGATGGGATCCCTGGGTTGGGATCGAATCCCTGGGATGTTATCCCTGGGATGGGATTGGATCCCTGGGATGGGATGGGATGGGATGGGATGGGATGGGATGGAATGGGATGGGATGTGATGGCATGGGATGGGATCCCTGGAATGGGATGGGATCCCTGGGATGGGATGGGATTCCTGGGATGGGAATGGATGGGATGGGATGGGATTGGATGGGATGGGATCCCTGTGATGGGATGGGATCCCTGTGATGGGATGGGATGGGATCCCTGTGATGGGATTTGTTGGGATGGGATCCCTGGGATGGGATGGAATCCCTGGGATGGGATCCCTGGAATGGGATGGGATGGGATGGGATCCCTGGGATGTTATGGGATCCGTGGGATGTGATGGGATGGGATTCCTGGGATGGGAATGGGTGGGATGGGATGGGATCACTGGGATGGGATGGAATCCCTGAGATGAGATCGCTGGGATGGGATGTGATGGGATGGGATGGGATGGGATGGGATCCCTGCGATGGGATGGGATGGTATGGGATGGGATCCATGGGATGGGATGTGATCCCTGGGATGGGATGGGGTGAGATGGGATGGGATGGGATGGGATGGGATGGGATGGGATCCATGGGATGGGATGTGATCCCTGGGATGGGATGGGGTGAGATGGGATGGGATGGGATGGGATCCCTGGGATTGGATGGGATGGGATTGGATGGGATGGGTTGGGATGGGATGGGATTGGATGGGATGGGTTGGGATGGTATGGTATCCCTGGGATGGTGTCCCTGGGATGGGATGGGATGGGATGGGATGGGATGGGATGGGGTGGGATGGGATGGGATTGGATGGGATGGGGTGGGATGGGATTGGCTACAATGGGTTGGGATGGGATGTGATCGATGGGATGGGATGGGATGGGATGGAATGGGATCCCTGGGATGGTACGGAATGGGATCCCTGGGATGGGATGGGATACCTGGTATGGGATCCCTAGGATGGGATGGGATGCGATGGGATGCGATGGGATAGGATGGGATGGGATGGGGTAGGATGGGATGGGATCCCTGGGATGGGATGAGATCCCTGGGATGGGATCTCAGGGATCGGATGGTATCCATGGGATGGGATGGGTTGGGATGGGATGGAATCCCTGGGATGGGGACCCGGGGATGGGATGGGGTCCCTGGTATGGGATCCCAGGGATGGGATGGGATGGGATCCCTGGGATGGGATGGGATCCCTGGGATGGGATCCCTGGAATGTGATCCCTGGGATGGGATGGGATCCCTGGGATGGGATGGAATCCCTGGGAAGGGATCCCTGGGATAGGATGGGATCCCTGGGTTGGGATCGAATCCATGGGATGGCATCCCTGGGATGGGATGGAATCTCTGGGATGGGATCCCTGGGATGGGATGGGATGGGATGGGTTGGAATGGGATGGGATCCCTGGGTTGGGATGGGTTCCATGGGATGGGATCCCTGGGATGGGTTGGGATGGGATGGGATGGGATGGGATGGGATGGGATCCCTGGGATGGGATCCCTGGAATGTGATCCCTCGTATGGGATGGGATCCCTGGGATGGGATGGAATCCCTGGGATGCGATCCCTGGGATAGGAAGGGATCCCTGGGTTGGGATCGAATCCCTGGGGTGGCATCCCTGGGATGGGATGGAATCTCTGGAATGGGATCCCTGGGATGGGATGGGATGGGTTGGAATGGGATGGGATCCCTGGGTTGGGATGGGTTCCATGGGATGGGATCCCTGGCATGGGATGGTATGGGATGGGATGGGATCCCTGGGATGGGATCCCTGGGATGGGATGGGAAGGGCTCCCTGGGATGGGATGGGATGGGATGGGATCCCTGGGATGGGATGGGATGGGATGGGACCCCTGGGATGGGATCCCTGGGATGGGATGGGATGGGCTCCCTGGGATGGGATAACTGGGATGGGATGGGATGGGATGGGATGGGATGGGATGGGATGGGATGGGATGGGATGGGTTGGGATGGGATGGGATGGGATCCCTGGGATGTTATCCCTGGGTTGGGATGGGATCCCTGGGATGGGATGGGATGGGATGGGATGGGATGGGATGGGATGGGATGGGATGGGATGGGAAGGGATGGGATAGGATGGGATGGGATGAGATCGATGGGATGGGATGGGATGAAATGGGATCCCTGGGATGGTACGGAATGGGATCCCTGGGATGGGATGGGATGGGATTGGATCCCTGGGATGGGATGAGATGGGATCCCAGGGATGGGATCCCTGGATTGTGATCCCTCGTATGGGATGGGATCCCTGGGATGGGATGGAATCCCTGGGATGGGATCTCGGGGATGGGATGGGATCCCCGGGATGGGATCCCTGGGATGGGATGGGATGGAATGGGATGGGATGGGACGGGATGGGTTGGGATGGGATGGGATTGGATGGGATGGGTTGGGATGGGATGGGATCTCTGGGATGGGATGGGATGGGATGGGATGGGATGGTGCGGGACGGGATGGGATGGGATGGGATCCCTCAGATGGGATGGGATCCCAAGAATGGGATCCCTGGGATGGGATCCCAGGGATGGGATGGGAGGGGATTGGATGGGATGGGATGGGATGGGATGGGATGGGATGGGATGGGATGGTATCCTTTGATGGGATGGAATGGGATCCCTGAGATGGGATGCGATCCCTGGGATGGGATCCCTGGGCTGGGATGGGGTCCCTGGAATGGGATGGGATCCCTGGAATGGGATGGGATGGCATTCCCGGGATGGGAATGCATGGGATGGGATGGGATTGGATGGGATGGGATCACTGGTTTGGGATGGGATCTTATGGGATCCCTGGGATGAGATGTGATGGGATTGGATCCCTGGGATGGGATGAGATGGGATCCTAGCGATGGGATCCCTGGAATGTGATCCCTCGTATGGGATGGGATCCCTGGGATGGGATGGAATCCCTGGGATGGGGACCCGGGGATGGGATGGGGTCCCTGGTATGGGATCCCAGGGATGGGATGGGATGGGATCCCTGGGATGGGATGGGATCCCTGGGATGGGATCCCTGGAATGTGATCCCTGGGATGGGATGGGATCCCTGGGATGGGATCTTATGGGATCCCTGGGATGAGATGTGATGGGATTGGATCCCTGGGATGGGATGAGATGGGATCCTAGCGATGGGATCCCTGGAATGTGATCCCTCGTATGGGATGGGATCCCTGGGATGGGATGGAATCCCTGGGATGGGATCCCGGGGATGGAATGGGATGGGATGGGTTGGGATGGGATGGGAAGGGATGGGATGGGATCCCTGGGATGGGATGGGATGGGATGGGATGGGATGGGTTGGGATGGGATGGGATGGGATTGGATGGGATGGGTTGGGATGGTATGGTATCCCTGGGATGGGATCCCTGGGATGGGATGGGATGGGATGGGATGGGATCCCTGGGATGGGATGGGATGGGATGGGATGGGATGGGATGGGATCCCTGGATGGGATCGGATGGGATGGCTGGGATGGGATGGGATGGGATGGGATGGGATGGGATGGGATCCCTGGGATGGGATGGGATGGGATGGGATGGGATGGGATCCCTGGATGGGATTGGATGGGATGGCTGGGATGGGATGGGATGTGATCCCTGGGATGGGATGGGGTGAGATGGGATGGGATGGGATGGGATGGGATCGGATGGGATCCCTGGGATTGGATGGGATGGGATCCCTGGGTTAGGATTGGTTCGGATGGGATACCTGGGATGGGATGGAATCCCTGGGATGGGGACCCGGGGATGGGATGGGATCCCTGGGATGGGTTCCCTGGGATGGGATGGGATGGGATGGGATGGGATGGGATGGGATGGGATGGGATGGGATGGGATCCCTGGGATGGGATGGGATCCCTGGGATGGGATATCTGGGATGGGATGTGATGGGACGGGATGGGATGGGATGGGGTGGGAACGGATGGGATGGGCTACAATGGGATGGGATGGGATGGGATGGGATGGGATGGGATGGGATGGGATGGGATGGGATCGGATGGGATGGGATGGGATTGGATGGGATGGGATCGGATGGGATCCCTGGGATGGGAAGGGATGTGATCCCTGGGATGGGATGGGATCCCTGGGATGGGGACCCGTGGATGGGATGGGATCTCTGGTATGGGATCCCTGGGATGGGATGGGATGGGATCCCTGGGATGGGATGAGATCCCTGGGATGGGATCTCAGGGATCGGATGGTATCCATGGGATGGGATGGGTTGGGATGGGATGGAATCCCTGGGATGGGGACCCGGGGATGGGATGGGGTCCCTGGTATGGGATCCCAGGGATGGGATGGGATGGGATCCCTGGGATGGGATGGGATCCCTGGGATGGGATCCCTGGAATGTGATCCCTGGGATGGGATGGGATCCCTGGGATGGGATGGAATCCCTGGGAAGGGATCCCTGGGATAGGATGGGATCCCTGGGTTGGGATCGAATCCATGGGATGGCATCCCTGGGATGGGATGGAATCTCTGGGATGGGATCCCTGGGATGGGATGGGATGGGATGGGTTGGAATGGGATGGGATCCCTGGGTTGGGATGGGTTCCATGGGATGGGATCCCTGGGATGGGTTGGGATGGGATGGGATGGGATGGGATCCCTGGGATGGGATCCCTGGAATGTGATCCCTCGTATGGGATGGGATCCCTGGGATGGGATGGAATCCCTGGGATGCGATCCCTGGGATAGGAAGGGATCCCTGGGTTGGGATCGAATCCCTGGGGTGGCATCCCTGGGATGGGATGGAATCTCTGGAATGGGATCCCTGGGATGGGATGGGATGGGTTGGAATGGGATGGGATCCCTGGGTTGGGATGGGTTCCATGGGATGGGATCCCTGGGATGGGATGGTATGGGATGGGATGGGATCCCTGGGATGGGATCCCTGGGATGGGATGGGAAGGGCTCCCTGGGATGGGATGGGATGGGATGGGATCCCTGGGATGGGATGGGATGGGATGGGACCCCTGGGATGGGATCCCTGGGATGGGATGGGATGGGATGGGACCCCTGGGATGGGATCCCTGGGATGGGATGGGATGGGCTCCCTGGGATGGGATAACTGGGATGGGATGGGATGGGATGGGATGGGATGGGATGGGATGGGATGGGATGGGATGGGATGGGATGGGTTGGGATGGGATGGGATGGGATCCCTGGGATGTTATCCCTGGGTTGGGATGGGATCCCTGGGATGGGATGGGATGGGATGGGATGGGATGGGATGGGATGGGATGGGATGGGATGGGATGGGATGGGAAGGGATGGGATAGGATGGGATGGGATGAGATCGATGGGATGGGATGGGATGAAATGGGATCCCTGGGATGGTACGGAATGGGATCCCTGGGATGGGATGGGATGGGATTGGATCCCTGGGATGGGATGAGATGGGATCCCAGGGATGGGATCCCTGGATTGTGATCCCTCGTATGGGATGGGATCCCTGGGATGGGATGGAATCCCTGGGATGGGATCTCGGGGATGGGATGGGATCCCCGGGATGGGATCCCTGGGATGGGATCGGATGGAATGGGATGGGATGGGATGGGACGGGATGGGTTGGGATGGGATGGGATTGGATGGGATGGGTTGGGATGGGATGGGATCTCTGGGATGGGATGGGATGGGATGGGATGGTGCGGGACGGGATGGGATGGGATGGGATCCCTCAGATGGGATGGGATCCCAAGAATGGGATCCCTGGGATGGGATCCCAGGGATGGGATGGGAGGGGATCGGATGGGATGGGATGGGATGGGATGGGATGGTATCCGTTGATGGGATGGAATGGGATCCCTGAGATGGGATGCGATCCCTGGGATGGGATCCCTGGGCTGGGATGGGGTCCCTGGAATGGGATGGGATCCCTGGAATGGGATGGGATGGGATGGGACCCCTGGGATGGGATCCCTGGGATGGGATGGGATGGGCTCCCTGGGATGGGATAACTGGGATGGGATGGGATGGGATGGGATGGGATGGGATGGGATGGGTTGGGATGGGATGGGATGGGATCCCTGGGATGTTATCCCTGGGTTGGGATGGGATCCCTGGGATGGGATGGGATGGGATGGGATGGGATGGGATGGGATGGGATGGGATGGGATGGGAAGGGATGGGATAGGATGGGATGGGATGAGATCGATGGGATGGGATGGGATGAAATGGGATCCCTGGGATGGTACGGAATGGGATCCCTGGGATGGGATGGGATGGGATTGGATCCCTGGGATGGGATGAGATGGGATCCCAGGGATGGGATCCCTGGATTGTGATCCCTCGTATGGGATGGGATCCCTGGGATGGGATGGAATCCCTGGGATGGGATCTCGGGGATGGGATGGGATCCCCGGGATGGGATCCCTGGGATGGGATGGGATGGAATGGGATGGGATGGGATGGGACGGGATGGGTTGGGATGGGATGGGATTGGATGGGATGGGTTGGGATGGGATGGGATCTCTGGGATGGGATGGGATGGGATGGGATGGGATGGTGCGGGACGGGATGGGATGGGATGGGATCCCTCAGATGGGATGGGATCCCAAGAATGGGATCCCTGGGATGGGATCCCAGGGATGGGATGGGAGGGGATCGGATGGGATGGGATGGGATGGGATGGGATGGTATCCGTTGATGGGATGGAATGGGATCCCTGAGATGGGATGCGATCCCTGGGATGGGATCCCTGGGCTGGGATGGGGTCCCTGGAATGGGATGGGATCCCTGGAATGGGATGGGATGGCATTCCTGGGATGGGAATGCATGGGATGGGATGGGATTGGATGGGATGGGATCACTGGTTTGGGATGGGATCCCTGTGATGGGATGGGATGGGATCCCTGGGATGGGATTTGTTGGGATGGGATCCCTGGGATGGGATGGAATACCTGGGATGAGATCGCTGGGATGGGATGGGATGGGATGGGATGGGATCCCGGCGCTGGGATGGGATCGGATGGTATCCCTGGGATGGGATACATGGGATGGGATCGGATGTGATTGCATGGGATGGGATCGGATGGGATGGGATGGGCTAGAATGGGTTGGGAATGGATGGGATCGATGGGATGGGAGCGGAGGGGATGGGATGGGATGCCTGGCATGGGATGGGATGGGATCCGTGGGATGGGATGGGATCCCTGGGATGGGATGGGATCCCTGGGATGGGATGTGTTCACTGGTATGGGATGGGATCCCTGGAATGGGATGGGATGGGATGGGATGGGATGGGATGGGATGGGATGGGAAGGGATCCCTGGGATGGGATGGGATCCCTGGGATGGGATGCGTTCACTGGGATGGGATGGGGTCCCTGGAATGGGATGGGATGGGATGGTATCCCTGGAATGAGATCCCTGGGATACTATGGGATTCCTGCTTTGGGATCGAATACCTGGGATGGCATCCGTGAGATGGGATGGGATCTCTGACATGGGATCCCTGGGTGGGATGTGATCCCTGGGATGAGATGGGATGGGATGGGATGGAATGGGATGGGATCCCTGGGATGGGATGGGATCCCTGGGATGTTATCCCTGGGTTGGGATGGGATCCCTGGGATGGGATGGGATGGGAAAGGATGGGATAGGATGGGATGGGATCCCTGGGATGGGATGGGATGCGATGGGATGGGATCCCTGGGATGGGATGGAATGGGATGGGATGGGATCCCTGGGATGGGATCCCTGGGATGGGATGGGATGCGATGGGATGGGATCCCTGGGATGGGATCCCTGGTATGGGATCCATGGGATGGGATGGGTTGGGATGGGTTGGGAACCCTTGGATGGGATCTTATGGGATCCCTGGGATGAGATGTGATGGGATTGGATCCCTGGGATGGGATGAGATGGGATCCTAGCGATGGGATCCCTGGAATGTGATCCCTCGTATGGGATGGGATCCGTGGGATGGGATGGAATCCCTGGGATGGGATGCCGGGGATGGAATGGAATGGGATGGGATCCCTGGGATGGGATCCCTGTGATGGTATCCCTGGGATGGGATGGGATGGGATGGGATGGGATGGGATGGGATGGGATCACTGGGATGGGATGGGATCCATGGGATGGGATGGGTTGGGATTGGATTGGATCCCTGGGATGGGATGGAATGTGATGGGGTGGGATGGTGCGGGACGGGATGGGATGGGATGGGATCCCTCAGATGGGATGGGATCCCAAGAATGGGATCCCTGGGATGGGATCCCAGGGATGGGATGGGAGGGGATCGGATGGGATGGGATGGGATGGTATCCGTTGATGGGATGGAATGGGATCCCTGAGATGGGATGCGATCCCTGGGATGGGATCCCTGGGCTGGGATGGGGTCCCTGGAATGGGATGGGATCCCTGGAATGGGATGGGATGGCATTCCTGGGATGGGAATGCATGGGATGGGATGGGATTGGATGGGATGGGATCACTGGTTTGGGATGGGATCCCTGTGATGGGATGGGATGGGATCCCTGGGATGGGATTTGTTGGGATGGGATCCCTGGGATGGGATGGAATACCTGGGATGAGATCGCTGGGATGGGATGGGATGGGATGGGATGGGATCCCGGCGCTGGGATGGGATCGGATGGTATCCCTGGGATGGGATACATGGGATGGGATCGGATGTGATTGCATGGGATGGGATCGGATGGGATGGGATGGGCTAGAATGGGTTGGGAATGGATGGGATCGATGGGATGGGAGCGGAGGGGATGGGATGGGATGCCTGGCATGGGATGGGATGGGATCCGTGGGATGGGATGGGATCCCTGGGATGGGATGGGATCCCTGGGATGGGATGTGTTCACTGGTATGGGATGGGATCCCTGGAATGGGATGGGATGGGATGGGATGGGATGGGATGGGATGGGATGGGAAGGGATCCCTGGGATGGGATGGGATCCCTGGGATGGGATGCGTTCACTGGGATGGGATGGGGTCCCTGGAATGGGATGGGATGGGATGGTATCCCTGGAATGAGATCCCTGGGATACTATGGGATTCCTGCTTTGGGATCGAATACCTGGGATGGCATCCGTGAGATGGGATGGGATCTCTGACATGGGATCCCTGGGTGGGATGTGATCCCTGGGATGAGATGGGATGGGATGGGATGGAATGGGATGGGATCCCTGGGATGGGATGGGATCCCTGGGATGTTATCCCTGGGTTGGGATGGGATCCCTGGGATGGGATGGGATGGGAAAGGATGGGATAGGATGGGATGGGATCCCTGGGATGGGATGGGATGCGATGGGATGGGATCCCTGGGATGGGATGGAATGGGATGGGATGGGATCCCTGGGATGGGATCCCTGGGATGGGATGGGATGCGATGGGATGGGATCCCTGGGATGGGATCCCTGGTATGGGATCCATGGGATGGGATGGGTTGGGATGGGTTGGGAACCCTTGGATGGGATCTTATGGGATCCCTGGGATGAGATGTGATGGGATTGGATCCCTGGGATGGGATGAGATGGGATCCTAGCGATGGGATCCCTGGAATGTGATCCCTCGTATGGGATGGGATCCCTGGGATGGGATGGAATCCCTGGGATGGGATCCCGGGGATGGAATGGGATGGGATGGGTTGGGATGGGATGGGAAGGGATGGGATGGGATCCCTGGGATGGGATGGGATGGGATGGGATGGGATGGGATGGGATGGGATGGGTTGGGATGGGATGGGATGGGATTGGATGGGATGGGTTGGGATGGTATGGTATCCCTGGGATGGGATCCCTGGGATGGGATGGGATGGGATGGGATGGGATGGGATCCCTGGGATGGGATGGGATGGGATGGGATGGGATGGGATGGGATCCCTGGATGGGATCGGATGGGATGGCTGGGATGGGATGGGATGGGATGGGATGGGATGGGATGGGATCCCTGGGATGGGATGGGATGGGATGGGATGGGATGGG
Source organism: Sturnus vulgaris (assembly GCF_052056855.1). NCBI lineage: Eukaryota > Metazoa > Chordata > Aves > Passeriformes > Sturnidae > Sturnus > Sturnus vulgaris. The sequence goes on from NC_142282.1 coordinate 10,544,040, forward strand.
ATCCCTGGATGGGATTGGATGGGATGGCTGGGATGGGATGGGATGTGATCCCTGGGATGGGATGGGGTGAGATGGGATGGGATGGGATGGGATGGGATCGGATGGGATCCCTGGGATTGGATGGGATGGGATCCCTGGGTTAGGATTGGTTCGGATGGGATACCTGGGATGGGATGGAATCCCTGGGATGGGGACCCGGGGATGGGATGGGATCCCTGGGATGGGTTCCCTGGGATGGGATGGGATGGGATGAGATGGGATGGGATGGGATCCCTGGGATGGGATGGGATCCCTGGGATGGGATATCTGGGATGGGATGTGATGGGACGGGATGGGATGGGATGGGGTGGGAACGGATGGGATGGGCTACAATGGGATGGGATGGGATGGGATGGGATGGGATGGGATGGGATGGGATGGGATGGGATCGGATGGGATGGGATGGGTTTGGATGGGATGGGTGGGGATGGGATGGGATGGGATGGGATGGGATGGGATGGGATGGGATGGGATGGGATGGGATGGGATGGGATGGGATGGGATGGGATGCCATGGCATGGGATGGGATGCCATGGCATGGGATCTGCGGGATGAGATGGGATGGGATGGGATACGTGGGATGGGATGGGATCCCTGGGATGGGATGGGATGAGATGGGATGGGATGGGATGGGATCCATGGGTTGGGACTGGTTGGGATGGGATACCTGGGATGGGATGGAATCCCTGGGATGAGATCGCTGGGATGGGATGGGATGGGATGGGATGGGATGGGATGGGGTGGGATGGGGCGGGATGGGATGGGATGGGATCCCTGCGATGGGATGGGATGGTATGGTATCCCTGGGATGGTGTCCCTGGGATGGGATGGGATGGGATGGGATGGGATGGGATGGGATGGGATGGGATGGGATTGGATGGGATGGGGTGGGATGGGATTGGCTACAATGGGTTGGGATGGGATGGGATCGATGGGATGGGATGGGATGGAATGGGATCCCTGGGATGGTACAGAATGGGATCCCTGGGATGGGATGGGATACCTGGTATGGGATCCCTAGGATGGGATGGGAGGGGATGGGATGGCATAGGATGGGATGGGATGGGGTAGGATGGGATGGGATGGGTTGGGATGGGATGGGATGGGATACCTGGGATGGGATGGGATCCCTGGGATGGGGACCCGGGGATGGGATGGGATCTCTGGTATGGGATCCCTGGGATGGGATGGGATGGGATGGGATTGGATGGGATGGGATGGGATCGGATGGGATCCCTGGGATGGGATGGGATCCCTGGGATGGGATGGGATCCCTGGGAAGGGATATCTGGGATGGGATGTGATGGGACGGGACGGGATGGGATGGGGTGGGAAGGGATGGGATGGGCTACAATGGGATGGGATGGGATCGGATGGGATGGGATGGGATGGGATGGGATGGGGTGGGATGGGATGGGATGGGTTTGGATGGGACGGGATCCCTGGGATGGGATGGGATGGGATGGGATGGGATGGGATGGGATGGGATGGGATGGGATGGGATGCCATGGCATGGGGTCCGCGGGATGAGATGGGATGGGATACGTGGGATGGGATGGGATCCCTGGGATGGGATGGGATCCCTGGGTTGGGATTGGTTGGGATGGGATACCTGGGATGGGATGGAATCCCTGGGATGAGATCCCTGGGATGGGATGGGATGGGATGGGATGGGATGGGATTGGATCCCTGGGATGGGATGAGATGGGATCCCAGGGATGGGATCCCTGGATTGTGATCCCTCGTATGGGTTGGGATCCCTGGGATGGGATGGAATCCCTGGAATGGGATCCCGGGGATGGGATGGGATCCCAGGGATGGGATCCCTGGGATGGGATCCCTGGGATGTGATGGGATGGGATCCCTGGGATGGGATGGGATGGGAGAGGATCTCTGGGCTTGGATCGCTGTGATGAGATGGGATCCCTGGGATGGGATGGGATGGGATGGGATGGGATGGGATCCCTGGGATGGGATGGGATCCCTGGGATGGGATGGGGTGGGATGGGATGGGATCCCTGGGATGGGATGGGATCCCTGGGATGGGATGGAATCCCTGGGATGGGATAGCTGGGATGGGATGGGATCCCTGGGATGGGATGGGATCCCTGGGATGGGATGGCCTCCCTGGGATGGGATCCATGGGATGGGTTACTTGGGATGGGATAGGATCCCTTTGATGGGAGAGGATGGGATGGGATATGCTGGGATGGGATATGTTGGGATGGGATGGGATCCCTGGGATGGGATGGGATCCCTGGGATGGGATCCCTGGAATGTGATCCCTCGTATGGGATGGGATCACTGGGATGGGATGGAATCCCTGGGATGGGATCCCTGGGATGGGATGGGATGGGATGGGATGGGATCCCTGGGATGTTATGGGATCCGTGGGATGTGATGGGATGGGATTCCTGGGATGGGAATGGGTGGGATGGGATGGGATCACTGGGATGCGATGGAATCCCTGGGACGAGATCGCTGGGATGGGATGTGATGGGATGGGATGGGATCCCTGCGATGGGATGGGATGGTATGGGATGGGATCCCTGGGATGGGATCGGATGTGATCCCTGGGATGGGATAGGGTGAGATGGCATGGGATGGGATCCCTGGGATTGGATGGGATGGGATGGGATGGGATGGGATGGGTTGGGATGGGATGGGATGGGATTGGATGGGATGGGTTGGGATGGTATGGTATCCATGGGATGGTGTCCCTGGGATGGGATGGGATGGGATGGGATGGGATGGGATGGCATGGGATGGGGTGGGATGGGATGGGATTGGATGGGATGGGGTGGGATGGGATGGGATTGGCTACACTGGGTTGGGATGGGATGGGATCGATGGGATGGGATGGGATGGAATGGGATCCCTGGGATGGTACGGAATGGGATCCCTGGGATGGGATGGGATCCCTGGGATGGGATCTCTGGGATCGGATGGTATCCATGGGATGGGATGGGTTGGGATGGGATGGAATCCCTGGGATGGGGACCAGGGGATGGGATGGGATCCCTGGTATGGGATCCCTGGGATGGGATGGGATGGGATGGGATGGGATCCCTGGGATGGGATGGGATCCCTGGGATGGGATCCCTGGAATGTGATCCCTGAGATGGGATGCGATCCCTGGGATGGGATGGGATTGGATGGGATGGCATGGGTTGGGATGGGTTGGGAACACTGGGATGGGATGTTATGGGATCCCTGGGATGAGTTGGGATGGGATTGGATCCCTGGGATGGGATGGGATCGCTGGGATGGGATCCCTGGGATGGGATGGGATGGAATGGGATGGGATGGGATGGGATGGGTTGGGATGGGTTGGGATGGGATAGGATATCTGGGATTGGATCCCTGGGATGGGATGGGATCGCTGGGATGGGATCCCTGGGATGGGATCGGATGGGATGGGATGGGTTGGGATGGGATGGGTTGGGATGGGTTGGGATGGGATAGGATATCTGGGATTGGATCCCTGGGATGAGATGGGAACTCTGGGATGGGATCCCTGGGATGGGATGGGATGGGATGGGATGGGATGGGATGGGATGGGATGGGATGGAATGGGATGGGATGGAATGGAATGGGATGGGATGGGATTGGATTGGATGGCATGGGTTGGGATGGGATTCGATGGGATGGGATGGGATCCCTGGGATGGGATCGGATGGGATGGGATGGGATCCCTGGGATGGAATTCCTGGGATAGGATGGGATCCCTGGGTTGGGATCGAATCCCTGGGATGTTATCCCTGGGATGGGATTGGATCCCTGGGATGGGATGGGATGGGATGGGATGGGATGGGATGGGATGGAATGGGATGGGATGTGATGGCATGGGATGGGATCCCTGGAATGGGATGGGATCCCTGGGATGGGATGGGATTCCTGGGATGGGAATGGATGGGATGGGATGGGATTGGATGGGATGGGATCCCTGTGATGGGATGGGATCGCTGTGATGGGATGGGATGGGATCCCTGTGATGGGATTTGTTGGGATGGGATCCCTGGGATGGGATGGAATCCCTGGGATGGGATCCCTGGGATGGGATGGGATGGGATGGGATGGGATGGGATCCCTGGGATGTTATGGGATCCGTGGGATGTGATGGGATGGGATTCCTGGGATGGGAATGGGTGGGATGGGATGGGATCACTGGGATGGGATGGAATCCCTGAGATGAGATCGCTGGGATGGGATGTGATGGGATGGGATGGGATGGGATGGGATCCCTGCGATGGGATGGGATGGTATGGGATGGGATGCCTGGGATGGGATGTGATCCCTGGGATGGGATGGGGTGAGATGGGATGGGATGGGATGGTATGGGATGGGATCCATGGGATGGGATGTGATCCCTGGGATGGGATGGCGTGAGATGGGATGGGATGGGATCCCTGGGATTGGATGGGATGGGATTGGATGGGATGGGTTGGGATGGGATGGGATTGGATGGGATGGGTTGGGATGGTATGGTATCCCTGGGATGGTGTCCCTGGGATGGGATGGGATGGGATGGGATGGGATGGGATGGGATGGGATGGGATGGGATGGGATGGGATGGGGTGGGATGGGATGGGATTGGATGGGATGGGGTGGGATGGGATGGGATTGGCTACAATGGGTTGGGATGGGATGTGATCGATGGGATGGGATGGGATGGGATGGAATGGGATCCCTGGGATGGTACGGAATGGGATCCCTGGGATGGGATGGGATACCTGGTATGGGATCCCTAGGATGGGATGGGATGCGATGGGATGCGATGGGATAGGATGGGATGGGATGGGGTAGGATGGGATGGGATCCCTGGGATGGGATGAGATCCCTGGGATGGGATCTCAGGGATCGGATGGTATCCATGGGATGGGATGGGTTGGGATGGGATGGAATCCCTGGGATGGGGACCCGGGGATGGGATGGGGTCCCTGGTATGGGATCCCAGGGATGGGATGGGATGGGATCCCTGGGATGGGATGGGATCCCTGGGATGGGATCCCTGGAATGTGATCCCTGGGATGGGATGGGATCCCTGGGATGGGATGGAATCCCTGGGAAGGGATCCCTGGGATGGGATGGGATGGGATGGGATGGGTTGGAATGGGATGGGATCCCTGGGTTGGGATGGGTTCCATGGGATGGGATCCCTGGGATGGGTTGGGATGGGATGGGATGGGATGGGATGTCTGGGATGGGATGGGATCCCTGGGATGGGATCCCTGGAATGTGATCCCTCGTATGGGATGGGATCCCTGGGATGGGATGGAATCCCTGGGATGGGATCCCTGGGATAGGAAGGGATCCCTGGGTTGGGATCGAATCCCTGGGGTGGCATCCCTGGGATGGGATGGAATCTCTGGAATGGGATCCCTGGGATGGGATGGGATGGGTTGGAATGGGATGGGATCCCTGGGTTGGGATGGGTTCCATGGGATGGGATCCCTGGGATGGGATGGTATGGGATGGGATGGGATCCCTGGGATGGGATCCCTGGGATGGGATGGGAAGGGCTCCCTGGGATGGGATGGGATGGGATGGGATGGGATGGGATCCCTGGGATGGGATGGGATGGGATGGGACCCCTGGGATGGGATCCCTGGGATGGGATGGGATGGGCTCCCTGGGATGGGATGGGATACCTGGGATGGGATAACTGGGATGGGACGGGATGGGATGGGATGGGATGGGATGGGATGGGATGGGTTGGGATGGGATGGGATGGGATGGGTTGGGATGGGATGGGATGGGATCCCTGGGATGTTATCCCTGGGTTGGGATGGGATCCCTGGGATGGGATGGGATGGGATGGGATGGGATGGGATGGGATGGGATGGGATGGGAAGGGATGGGATAGGATGGGATGGGATGAGATCGATGGGATGGGATGGGATGAAATGGGATCCCTGGGATGGTACGGAATGGGATCCCTGGGATGGGATGGGATGGGATTGGATCCCTGGGATGGGATGAGATGGGACCCCAGGGATGGGATCCCTGGATTGTGATCCCTCGTATGGGATGGGATCCCTGGGATGGGATGGAATCCCTGGGATGGGATCTCGGGGATGGGATGGGATCCCCGGGATGGGATCCCTGGGATGGGATGGGATGGAATGGGATGGGATGGGATGGGACGGGCTGGGTTGGGATGGGATGGGATTGGATGGGATGGGTTGGGATGGGATGGGATCTCTGGGATGGGATGGGATGGGATGGGATGGTGCGGAACGGGATGGGATGGGATGGGATCCCTCAGATGGGATGGGATCCCAAGAATGGGATCCCTGGGATGGGATCCCAGGGATGGGATGGGAGGGGATTGGATGGGATGGGATGGGATGGGATGGTATCCTTTGATGGGATGGAATGGGATCCCTGAGATGGGATGCGATCCCTGGGATGGGACCCCTGGGCTGGGATGGGGTCCCTGGAATGGGATGGGATCCCTGGAATGGGATGGGATGGCATTCCTGGGATGGGAATGCATGGGATGGGATGGGATTGGATGGGATGGGATCACTGGTTTGGGATGGGATCCCTGTGATGGGATGGGATGGGATCCCTGGGATGGGATTTGTTGGGATGGGATCCCTGGGATGGGATGGAATACCTGGGATGAGATCGCTGGGATGGGATGGGATGGGATGGGATCCCGGCGCTGGGATGGGATCGGATGGTATCCCTGGGATGGGATACATGGGATGGGATCGGATGTGATTGCATGGGATGGGATCGGATGGGATGGGATGGGCTAGAATGGGTTGGGAATGGATGGGATCGATGGGATGGGAGCGGAGGGGATGGGATGGGATGCCTGGCATGGGATGGGATGGGATCCGTGGGATGGGATGGGATCCCTGGGATGGGATGGGATCCCTGGAATGGGATGGGATGGGATGGGATGGGATGGGATGGGATGGGATGGGAAGGGATCCCTGGGATGGGATGGGATCCCTGGGATGAGATCCCTGGGATACTATGGGATTCCTGCTTTGGGATCGAATACCTGGGATGGCATCCGTGAGATGGGATGGGATCTCTGACATGGGATCCCTGGGTGGGATGTGATCCCTGGGATGAGATGGGATGGGATGGGATGGAATGGGATGGGATCCCTGGGATGGGATGGGATCCCTGGGATGTTATCCCTGGGTTGGGATGGGATCCCTGGGATGGGATGGGATGGGAAAGGATGGGATAGGATGGGATGGGATGCGATGGGATGGGATGGGATGGGATGGGATCCCTGGGATGGGATGGAATGGGATGGGATGGGATCCCTGGGATGGGATCCCTGGGATGGGATGGGATGCGATGGGATGGGATCCCTGGGATGGGATCCCTGGTATGGGATCCATGGGATGGGATGGGTTGGGATGGGTTGGGAACCCTTGGATGGGATCTTATGGGATCCCTGGGATGAGATGTGATGGGATTGGATCCCTGGGATGGGATGAGATGGGATCCTAGCGATGGGATCCCTGGAATGTGATCCCTCGTATGGGATGGGATCCCTGGGATGGGATGGAATCCCTGGGATGGGATCCCGGGGATGGAATGGGATGGGATGGGATGGGTTGGGATGGGACGGGATGGGAAGGGATGGGATGGGATCCCTGGGATGGGATGGGACCCCTGGGATGGTATGGGATGGGATGGGATCCCTGGATGGGATCGGATGGGATGGCTGGGATGGGATGGGATGGGATGGGATGGGATCCCTGGGATGGGATGGGATGGGATGGGATGGGATCCCTGGATGGGATTGGATGGGATGGGATGGGATGGGATGGGAAGGGATCCCTGGGATGGGATGGGATCCCTGGGATGAGATCCCTGGGATACTATGGGATTCCTGCTTTGGGATCGAATACCTGGGATGGCATCCGTGAGATGGGATGGGATCTCTGACATGGGATCCCTGGGTGGGATGTGATCCCTGGGATGAGATGGGATGGGATGGGATGGAATGGGATGGGATCCCTGGGATGGGATGGGATCCCTGGGATGTTATCCCTGGGTTGGGATGGGATCCCTGGGATGGGATGGGAAAGGATGGGATAGGATGGGATGGGATGCGATGGGATGGGATGGGATGGGATGGGATCCCTGGGATGGGATGGAATGGGATGGGATGGGATCCCTGGGATGGGATCCCTGGGATGGGATGGGATGCGATGGGATGGGATCCCTGGGATGGGATCCCTGGTATGGGATCCATGGGATGGGATGGGTTGGGATGGGTTGGGAACCCTTGGATGGGATCTTATGGGATCCCTGGGATGAGATGTGATGGGATTGGATCCCTGGGATGGGATGAGATGGGATCCTAGCGATGGGATCCCTGGAATGTGATCCCTCGTATGGGATGGGATCCCTGGGATGGGATGGAATCCCTGGGATGGGATCCCGGGGATGGAATGGGATGGGATGGGATGGGTTGGGATGGGACGGGATGGGAAGGGATGGGATGGGATCCCTGGGATGGGATGGGACCCCTGGGATGGTATGGGATGGGATGGGATCCCTGGATGGGATCGGATGGGATGGCTGGGATGGGATGGGATGGGATGGGATGGGATCCCTGGGATGGGATGGGATGGGATGGGATGGGATGGGATCCCTGGATGGGATTGGATGGGATGGCTGGGATGGGATGGGATGTGATCCCTGGGATGGGATGGGGTGAGATGGGATGGGATGGGATGGGATCGGATGGGATCCCTGGGATTGGATGGGATGGGATCCCTGGGTTAGGATTGGTTCGGATGGGATACCTGGGATGGGATGGAATCCCTGGGATGGGGACCCGGGGATGGGATGGGATCCCTGGGATGGGTTCCCTGGGATGGGATGGGATCCCTGGGATGGGATATCTGGGATGGGATGTGATGGGACGGGATGGGATGGGATGGGGTGGGAACGGATGGGATGGGCTACAATGGGATGGGATGGGATGGGATGGGATGGGATGGGATGGGATGGGATGGGATGGGATGGGTTTGGATGGGATGGGTGGGGATGGGATGGGATGGGATGGGATGGGATGGGATGGGATGGGATGGGATGGGATGGGATGCCATGGCATGGGATGGGATGCCATGGCATGGGATCCGCGGGATGAGATGGGATGGGATGGGATACGTGGGATGGGATGGGATCCCTGGGATGGGATGGGATGAGATGGGATGGGATGGGATGGGATCCATGGGTTGGGACTGGTTGGGATGGGATACCTGGGATGGGATGGAATCCCTGGGATGAGATCGCTGGGATGGGATGGGATGGGATGGGATGGGATGGGATGGGATGGGATGGGATTGGATGGGATGGGGTGGGATGGGATTGGCTACAATGGGTTGGGATGGGATGGGATCGATGGGATGGGATGGGATGGAATGGGATCCCTGGGATGGTACGGAATGGGATCCCTGGGATGGGATGGGATACCTGGTATGGGATCCCTAGGATGGGATGGGAGGGGATGGGATGGCATAGGATGGGATGGGATGGGGTAGGATGGGATGGGATGGGTTGGGATGGGATGGGATGGGATACGTGGGATGGGATGGGATCCCTGGGATGGGATGGGATCCCTGGGTTGGGATTGGTTGGGATGGGATACCTGGGATGGGATGGAATCCCTGGGATGAGATCCCTGGGATGGGATGGGATGGGATGGGATGGGATGGGATGGGATTGGATCCCTGGGATGGGATCCCTGGGATGGGATCCCTGGGATGGGATGGGATGGGAGAGGATCTCTGGTCTTGGATCGCTGGGATGAGATGGGATCCCTGGGATGGGATGGGATGGGATGGGATGGGATCCCTGGGATGGGATCCCTGAAATGGGATGCGATGGGATGGGATCCCTGGGATGGGATCGGATGGGATGCCTGGGATGGGATGGGATCCCTGGGATGGGATGGGGTGAGATGGGATGGGATGGGATGGGATAGGATGGGATGGGATGGGATCCCTGGGATGGGATCCCTGGGATGGGATCTCTGGGATCGGATGGTATCCATGGGATGGGATGGGTTGGGATGGGATGGAATCCCTGGGATGGGGACCCGGGGATGTGATGGGATCCCTGGGATGGGATCCCTGGGATGGGATGGGCTGGGATGGGATGGGATCCCTGGGATGGGATGGGATCCCTGGGATGGGATCCGTGGAATGTGATCCCTGGGATGGGATGGGATCCCTGGGATGGGATGGAATCCCTGGGATGGGATCCCTGGGATAGGATGGGATCCCTGGGTTGGGATCGAATCCCTGGGATGGCATCCCTGGGATGGGATGGAATCTCTGGGATGGGATCCCTGGGATGGGATTGGATGGGTTGGAATGGGATGGGATCCCTGGGTTGGGATGGGTTCCATGGGATGGGATCCCTGGGATGGGATGGGATGGGATGGGATGGGATGGGATGGGATAGGATCTCTGGGATTGGATCCCTGGGATGAGATGGGATCCCTGGGATGGGATGGGATCCCTGTGATGGGATGGGATGGGATCCCTGGGATGGGATTTGTTGGGATGGGATCCCTGGGATGGGATGGAATACCCGGGATGAGATCGCTGGGATGGGATGGGATCCCTGCGCTGGGATGGGATCGGATGGTATCCCTGGGATGGGATACATGGGATGGGATCGGATGTGATTGCATGGGATGGGATTGGATGGGATGGGATGGGCTAGAATGGGTTGGGATGGGATGGGATCAATGGGATGGGAGCGGAGGGGATGGGATGGGATAGGATCCCTGGGATGGGATCCCTTGGATTGGATGTGATCCCTGGTATGGGATCCCTGGGATGGGATGGAATCCCTGGGATGGGATCCCTGGGATAGGATGGGATCCCTGGGTTGGGATCGAATCCCTGGGATGGCATCCCTGGGATGGGATGGAATCTCTGGGATGGGATCCCTGGGATGGGATTGGATGGGTTGGAATGTGATGGGATCCCTGGGTTGGGATGGGTTCCATGGGATGGGATCCCTGGGATGGGATGGGATGGGATGGGATGGGATGGGATAGGATCTCTGGGATTGGATCCCTGGGATGAGATGGGATCCCTGGGATGGGATGGGATCCCTGTGATGGGATGGGATGGGATCCCTGGGATGGGATTTGTTGGGATGGGATCCCTGGGATGGGATGGAATACCCGGGATGAGATAGCTTAGATGGGATGGGATCCCTGCGCTGGGATGGGATCGGATGGTATCCCTGGGATGGGATACATGGGATGGGATCGGATGTGATTGCATGGGATGGGATTGGATGGGATGGGATGGGCTAGAATGGGTTGGGATGGGATGGGATCAATGGGATGGGAGCGGAGGGGATGGGATGGGATAGGATCCCTGGGATGGGATCCCTTGGATGGGATGTGATCCCTGGTATGGGATCCCTGGGATGGGATGGGATGGGATGGGATCGATGGGATGGGATGGGATGGGTTGGGATGGGATAGGATCGCTGGGATTGGATCCCTGGGATGAGATGGGAACCCTGTGATGGGATCCCTAAGATGGGATGGGATGGGATGGGATGGGATGGGATGGGATGGGATGGGATAGTATGGGATTCCTGCGTTGGGATCGAATCCCTGTGATAGCATCCGTGAGATGGGATGAGATCTCTAACATGGGATCCCTGGGATGGGATGTGATCCCTGGGATGAGATGGGATGGGATGGAATGGGATGGGATCCCTGGGATGGGATCCCTGGGGTGTTATCCCTGGGATGGGATGGGATCCCTGGGATGGGATGGGATGGGATGGGATGGGAAGGGATGGGATGGGATGGGAAGGGATGGGATGCGATCCCTGGGATGGTATGGGATGGGATGGGATGGGATCCCTGGGATGGGATGGGATCCATGGGATGGGATGGGTTGGGATGGGATTGGATCCCTGGGATGGGATGGAATGTGATGGGGTGGGATGGGTTGGGATGGGATGGGATCCCTGGGATGGGATGGAATGGGATGGGATCCCTGGGATGGGAACAGATGAAATGGGATCCCTGGGATGGGATGGAATCCCTGGGATGGGATAGCTGGGATGGGATGGGATCCCTGGGATGGGATGGGATCCCTGGGATGGGTTGGGATCCCTGGGATGGGATGGCCTCCCTGGGATGGGATCCATGGGATGGGTTACTTGGGATGGGATAGGATCCCTTGGATGGGAGAGGATGGGATGGGATATGTTGGGATGGGTTGGGATCCCTGGGATGGGATGGGATCCCTGGGATGGGATCCCTGGAATGTGATCCCTCGTATGGGATGGGATCACTGGGATGGGATGGAATCCCTGGGATGGGATCCCTGGGATGGGATGGGATGGGATGGGATCCCTGGGATGTTATGGGATCCGTGGGATGTGATGGGATGGGATTCCTGGGGTGGGAATGGGTGGGATGGGATGGGATCACTGGGATGGGATGGAATCCCTGGGACGAGATCGCTGGGATGGGATGTGATGTGATGGGATGGGATGGGATGGGATGGGATGGGATGGGATCTCTGCGATGGGATGGGATGGTATGGGATGGGATCCCTGGGATGGGATCGGATGGGATGGGATGGGATGGGATGGGATCCCTGCGATGGGATGGGATGGTATGGGATGGGATCCCTGGGATGGGATCGGATGGGATGCCTGGGATGGGATGGGATCCGTGGGATGGGATGTGATCCCTGGGATGGGATGGGGTGAGATGGGATGGGATCCCTGGGATTGGATGGGATGGGATGGTATGGGTTGGGATGGGATGGGATGGGATGGGATGGGATGGGATTGGATGGGATGGGTTGGGATGGTATGGTATCCCTGGGATGGTGTCCCTGGGATGGGATGGGATGGGATGGCATGGGATGGGGTGGGATGGGATTGGATGGTATGGTATCCCTGGGATGGTGTCCCTGGGATGGGATGGGATGGGATGGGATGGGATGGGATGGGATGGGATGGGATGGGATGGCATGGGATGGGGTGGGATGGGATTGGATGGGATGGGGTGGGATGGGATCGGATTGGCTACACTGGGTTGGGATGGGATGGGATCGATGGGATGGGATGGGATGGAATGGGATCCCTGGGATGGTACGGAATGGGATCCCTGGGATGGGATGTGATACCTGGTATGGGATCCCTAGGATGGGATGGGATGGGATGGGATGCGATGGGATAGGATGGGATGGGATGTGATGGGATAGGATGGGTTGGGATGGGGTAGGATGGGATGGGATCCCTGGGATGGGATGGGATCCCTGGGATGGGATCTCTGGGATCGGATGGTATCCATGGGATGGGATGCGTTGGGATGGGATGGAATCCCTGGGATGGGGACCAGGGGATGGGATGGAATCCCTGGTATGGGATCCCTGGGATGGGATGGGATGGGATAGGATCCCTGGGATGGGATGGAACCCTTGGGATGGGATCCCTGGGATAGGATGGGATCATTGGGTTGGGATCCCTGGGATGGGATGGGATGGGTTGGAATGGGATGGGATCCCTGGGTTGGGATGGGTTCCATGCGATGGGATCCCTGGGATGGGATGGGATGGGATGGGATGGGATCCCTGGGATGGGATGGGATGGGATTCCTGGGATGGGAATGCATGGAATGGGATGGGATTGGATGGGATGGGATCACTGGGATGGGATGGGATGGGATCCCCGTGATGGGATGGAATACCTGGGATGAGATCGCTGGGATGGGATGTGATGGGATGGGATGGGATGGGATGGGATCGGATGGTATCCCTGGGATGGGATACATGGGATGGGATCGGATGTGTTTGCATGGGATGGGATCGGATGGGATGGGATGGGCTAGAATGGGTTGGGATGGGATGGGATCTATGGGATGGGAGCGGAGGGGATGGGATGGGATACCTGGGATGGGATGGGATGGGATCCGTGGGATGGGATGGGATCCCTGGGATGGGATGGGGTGAGATGGGATGGGATGGGTTGGGATGGGATGGGATGGGATGGGATAGGATGGGATGGGATGGGATTCGATGGGATGGGATCCCTGGGATGGGATCCCTCGTATGGGATCCATGGGATGGGATGGGTTGGGATGGGTTGGGAACCGTTGGATGGGATCTTATGGGATCCCTGGGATGAGATGTGATGGGATTGGATCCCTGGGATGGGATGAGATGGGATCCTAGCGATGGGATCCCTGGAATGTGATCCCTCGTATGGGAATGGATCCCTGGGATGGGATGGAATCCCTGGGGTGGGATCCCGGGGATGGAATGGGATGGGATGGGATGGGTTGGGATGGGATGGGATGGGAAGGGATGGGATGGGATCCCTGGGATGGGATGGGGTCCCTGGGATGGTATGGGATGGGATGGCATCCCTGGGATGGGATGGGGTCCCTGGGATGGGATGGGATGGGATGGGATGGGATGGGATGGGATGGGATGGGATGGGGTGGGGTGGGATGGGATTGTTTGGGATGGGATGGGATCACTGGGATTGGATCGGATGGGATCCCTGGGATGGGATGGGATCCCTGGGTTGGGATGTGTTCACTGGGATGGGATGGGATCCCTGGAATGGGATGGGATCCCTGGAATGGGATGGGATGGGATTCCTGGGATGGGATGGGATGGGATCCCTGGAATGGGATCCCTGGGATAGTATGGGATTCCTGCGTTGGGATCGAATCCCTGGGATAGCATCCTTGAGATGGGATGGGATCTCTGACATGGGATCCCTGGGATGGAATGTGATCCCTGGGATGAGATGGGATGGGATGGAATGGGATGGGATCCCTGGGATGGGATGGGATCCCTGGGATGGGATGGGATGGGATGGGATGGGATGGGATGGGATGGGAAGGGATGGGATAGGATGGGATGGGATGCGATGGGATGGGATGGGATCCCTGGGATGGGATGGGATGGGATGGGATGTGAAGGGATGGGATAGGATGGGATGGTATGCGATGGGATGGGATGGGATGGGATCCCTGGGATGGGATGGAGTGGGATGGGATGGGATCCCTGGGATGGGTTGGGATGGGATGGGATGGGATGGCATCCCTGGGATGGGATGGGATCCCTGGGATTGGATCCCTGGGATGGGATCCATGGGATGGGATGGGTTGGGATGGGTTGGGAACCGTTGGATGGGATCTTCTGGGATCCCTGAGATGAGATGGGATGGGATTGGATCCCTGGGATGGGATGAGATGGGATCCTAGCAATGAGATCCCTGGAATGTGATCCCTCGTATGGGATGGGATCCCTGGGATGGGATGGAATCCCTGGGATGGGATCCCGGGGATGGAATCGGATGGGATGGGATCCCTGGGATGGGATCCCTGTGATGGGATCCCTGGGATGGGTTGGGATGGGATGGGATCCCTGGGATGGGATGGGATGGGATTCCTGGGATGGGAATGCATGGGATGGGATGGGATTGGATGGGATGGGATCACTGGGATGGGATGGGATGGGATCCCTGTGATGGGATGGGATGGGATCCCTGTGATGGGATTTGTTGGGATGGGATCCCTGGGATGGGATGGAATACCTGGGATGAGATCGCTGGGATGGGATGGGATGGGATGGGATCGGATGGTATCCCTGGGATGGGATACATGGGATGGGATCGGATGTGTTTACATGGGATGGGATCGGATCGGATGGGATGGGCTAGAATGGGTTGGGATGGGATCTATGGGATGGGAGGGGAGGGGATGGGATGGGATACCTGGGATGGGATGGGATGGGATCCGTGGGATGGGATGGGATCCCTGGGATGGGATGGAGTGAGATGGGATGGGATGGGATGGGATGGGATGGGATGGGATGGGATGGGATGGGATGGGATGGTATGGGATCCCTGGGATGGGATGGGATGGGATGGGATCGATGGGATGGGATGGGATGGGTTGGGATGGGATAGGATCGCTGGGATTGGATCCCTGGGATGAGATGGGAACCCTGTGATGGGATCCCTAAGATGGGATGGGATGGGATGGGATGGGATGGGATGGGATAGTATGGGATTCCTGCGTTGGGATCGAATCCCTGGGATAGCATCCGTGAGATGGGATGAGATCTCTAACATGGGATCCCTGGGATGGGATGTGATCCCTGGGATGAGATGGGATGGGATGGAATGGGATGGGATCCCTGGGATGGGATCCCTGGGGTGTTATCCCTGGGATGGGATGGGATCCCTGGGATGGGATGGGATGGGATGGGATGGGATGGGATGGGATGGGTTGGGATGGGATGGGATGGGAAGGGATGGGATGTGATCCCTGGGATGGGATGGGGTCCCTGGGATGGTATGGGATGGGATGGGATCCCTGGGATGGGATGGGGTCCCTGGGATGGGATGGGATGGGATGGGATGGGATGGGATGGGATGGGATGGGGTGGGATGGGATTGTTTGGGATGGGATGGGATCACTGGGATTGGATCGGATGGGATCCCTGGGATGGGATGGGATCCCTGGGTTGGGATGTGTTCACTGGGATGGGATGGGATCCCTGGAATGGGATGGGATCCCTGGAATGGGATGGGATGGGATTCCTGGGATGGGATGGGATGGGATCCCTGGAATGGGATCCCTGGGATAGTATGGGATTCCTGCGTTGGGATCGAATCCCTGGGATAGCATCCTTGAGATGGGATGGGATCTCTGACATGGCATCCCTGGGATGGGATGTGATCCCTGGGATGAGATGGGATGGGATGGAATGGGATGAGATCCCTGGGATGGGATGGGATCCCTGGGATGGGATGGGATGGGATGGGATGGGATGGGATGGGATGGGATGGGATGGGAAGGGATGGGATAGGATGGGATGGGATGCGATGGGATGGGATGGGATGGGATCCCTGGGATGGGATGGGATGGGATGTGAAGGGATGGGATAGGATGGGATGGTATGCGATGGGATGGGATGGGATGGGATCCCTGGGATGGGATGGAGTGGGATGGGATGGGATCCCTGGGATGGGTTGGGATGGGATGGGATGGGATGGCATCCCTGGGATGGGATGGGATCCCTGGGATTGGATCCCTGGGATGGGATCCATGGGATGGGATGGGTTGGGATGGGTTGGGAACCGTTGGATGGGATCTTCTGGGATCCCTGAGATGAGATGGGATGGGATTGGATCCCTGGGATGGGATGAGATGGGATCCTAGCAATGAGATCCCTGGAATGTGATCCCTCGTATGGGATGGGATCCCTGGGATGGGATGGAATCCCTGGGATGGGATCCCGGGGATGGAATCGGATGGGATGGGATCCCTGGGATGGGATCCCTGTGATGGGATCCCTGGGATGGGTTGGGATGGGATGGGATGGGATGGGATGGGAAGGGATGGGATGGGATGGGATCCCTGGGATGGGATGGGATCCCTGGAATGGGATCCCGGGGATGGGATGGGATCACAGGGATGGGATCCCTGGGATGGGATCCCTGGGATGTGATGGGATGGGATCCCTGGGATGGGATGGGATGGAAGAGGATCTCTGGGCTTGGATCGCTGGGATGAGATGGGATACCTGGGATGGGATGGGATGGGATGGGATGGGATCCCTGGGATGGGATCCCTGAAATGGGATGCGATGGGATGGGATCCCTGGGATGGGATCGGATGGGATGCCTGGGATGGGATGGGATCCCTGGGATGGGATGGGGTGAGATGGGATGGGATGGGATGGGATAGGATGGGATGGGATGGGGTAGGATGGGATTGGATGGGTTGGGATGGGATGGGATCCCTGGGATGGGATCCCTGGGATGGGATCTCTGGGATCGGATGGTATCCATGGGATGGGATGGGTTGGGATGGGATGGAATCCCTGGGATGGGGACCCGGGGATGGGATGGGATCCCTGGGATGGGATCCCTGGGATGGGATGGGATGGGATGGGATCCCTGGGATGGGATGGGATCCCTGGGATGGGATCCGTGGAATGTGATCCCTGGGATGGGATGGGATCCCTGGGATGGGATGGAATCCCTGGGATGGGATCCCTGGGATAGGATGGGATCCCTGGGTTGGGATCGAATCCCTGGGATGGCATCCCTGGGATGGGATGGAATCTCTGGGATGGGATCCCTGGGATGGGATTGGATGGGTTGGAATGGGATGGGATCCCTGGGTTGGGATGGGTTCCATGGGATGGGATCCCTGGGATGGGATGGGATGGGATGGGATGGGCTAGGATCTCTGGGATTGGATCCCTGGGATGAGATGGGATCCCTGGGATGGGATGGGATCCCTGTGATGGGATGGGATGGGATCCCTGGGATGGGATTTGTTGGGATGGGATCCCTGGGATGGGATGGAATATCCGGGATGAGATGGCTGGGATGGGATGGGATCCCTGCGCTGGGATGGGATCGGATGGTATCCCTGGGATGGGATACATGGGATGGGATCGGATGTGATTGCATGGGATGGGATTGGATGGGATGGGATGGGCTAGAATGGGTTGGGATGGGATGGGATCAATGGGATGGGAGCGGAGGGGATGGGATGGGATAGGATCCCTGGGATGGGATCCCTTGGATGGGATGTGATCCCTGGTATGGGATCCCTGGGATGGGATGGGATGGGATGGGATGGGATCGATGGGATGGGATGGGATGGGTTGGGATGGGATAGGATCGCTGGGATTGGATTCCTGGGATGAGATGGGAACCCTGTGATGGGATCCCTAAGATGGGATGGGATGGGATGGGATGGGATGGGATGGGATGGGATGGGATGGGAAGGGATGGGATGGGATGGAAAGGGATGGGATGGGATCCCTGGGATGAAATAAGATCCCTGGGATGGGATCCCTGGGATGGGGTGGGATGGGAAGGGATGGGATGGGATGGGATGGGGTGGGATGGGATGGGATTGGTTGGGATGGGATGGGATCCCTGGGATGGGATCGGATGGGCTCCCTGGGATGGGGTGGGATGGGATCCCTGGGATGGGATGGGATCCCTGAGATGGGATGTGTTCACTGGGATGGGATTGGATCCCTGGAATGGGATGGGATGGGATGGGATGGGATGGGATGGGATGGGATGGGATGGGATGGGATCGGATGGGATGGGATGGGATTGGATGGGATGGGATCGGATGGGATCCCTGGGATGGGAAGGGATGTGATCCCTGGGATGGGATGGGATCCCTGGGATGGGGACCCGTGGATGGGATGGGATCTCTGGTATGGGATCCCTGGGATGGGATGGGATGGGATGGGATGGGATGGGATAGGATGGGATGGGATGGGGTAGGATGGGATGGGATGGGATGGGATGGGATGGGGTGGGATGGGATGGGATGGGATGGGACGGGATGGGATGGGATGGGATCCCTGCGATGGGATGGGATGGGATGGGATTGGATGGGATGGGATGGAGTGGGATGGGATTGGATTGGCTACAATGGGTTGGGATGGGATGGGATCCATGGGATGGGATGGGATGGAATGGGATCCCTGGGATGGTACGGAATGGGATCCCTGGGATGGGATGGGATGGGATGGGATGGGATGGGATGGGATGGGATGGGATGGGATCCCTGGGATGGGATGGGATGGGATGGGATTGGATGGGATGGGATGGAGTGGGATGGGATTGGATTGGCTACAATGGGTTGGGATGGGATGGGATCCATGGGATGGGATGGGATGGAATGGGATCCCTGGGATGGTACGGAATGGGATCCCTGGGATGGGATGGGATGGGATGGGATGGGATGGGATGGGATGGGATGGGATAGGATGGGATGGGATGGGGTAGGATGGGATGGGATGGGTTGGGATGGGATCGTATCCCTGGGATGGGATGGGATCCCTGGGTTGGGATTGGTTGGGATGGGATACCTGGGATGGGATGGAATCCCTGGGATGAAATCCGTGGGATGGGATGGGATGGGATCGGATGGGATGGGATGGAATGGGATGGGATGGCATGGGGTGGGATGGGATGGGACGGGATGGAATGGGATGGGATCCCTGCGATGGGATGGGATGGGATGAGATGGAATGGGATCCCTGGGATGGTACGGAATGGGATCCCTGGGATGGGATGGGATACCTGGTATGGGATCCCTGGGATGGGATGGGATGGGCTGGGGTAGGATGGGATGGGACGGGATGGGATGGGATCCCTGCGATGGGATGGGATCCCTGGGATGACATGGGATGGGATTGGATCCCTGGGATGGGATGAGATGGGATCCCAGGGATGGGATCCCTGCATTGTGATCCCTCGTATGGGTTGGGATCCCTGGGATGGGATGGAATCCCTGGAATGGGATCCCGGGGATGGGATGGGATCCCTGGGATGGGATCCCTGGATTGTGATTCCTCGTATGGGTTGGGATCCCTGGGATGCCATGGGATGGGATCGGATGGGATGGGATGGAATGGGATGGGATCGGGTGGGATGGGATTGGTTGGGATGGGATGCGGTCCCTGGGATGGTATGGGATGGGATGGGATCCCTGGGATGGGATGGGATCCATGGGATGGGATGGAATGTGATGGAGTAGGATGGGATGGGATGGGTTGGGATGGGATGGGATCCCTGGGATGGGATGGGATGAAATGGGATCCCTGGGATGGGATGGAATCCCTGGGATGGGATAGCTGGGATGGGATGGGATCCCTGGGATGGGATCCCTGGGAAGGTTTGGGATCCCTGGGGTGGGATCCCTGGAATGTGATCCCTCGTATGGGATGGGATCCCTGGGATGGGATGGGATCCCTGGGATGGGATCTCTGGGATGGGATGTGATGGGACGGGATGGGATGGGATGGGGTGGGAAGGGTTGGGATGGGCTACAATGGGATGGGATGGGATGGGATGGGATGGGATGGGATGGGATGGGATGGGATGGGATGGGTTTGGATGGGATGGGATCCCTGGGATGGGATGGGATGGGATGGGATGGGATGGGATGGGATGGGATGGGATGGGATGCCATGGCATGGGATCCGCGGGATGAGATGGGATGGGATGGGATGGGATGGGATGGGATACGTGGGATGGGTTGGGATCCCTGGGATGGGATGGGATGAGATGGGATGGGATGGGATGGGGTGGGATGGGGTGGGATGGGATCCCTGGGTTGGGACTGGTTGGGATGGGATACCTGGGATGGGATGGAATCCCTGGGACGAGATCGCTGGGATGGGATGGGATGGGATGGGATGGGATGGGATGGGATGGGATGGGGTGGGATGGGATGGGATGGGACGGGATGGGATGGGATCCCTGCGATGGGATGGGATGGGATGGGATTGGATGGGATGGGGTGGGATGGGATGGGATTGGCTACAATGGGTTGGGATGGGATGGGATCGATGGGATGGGATGGGATGAAATGGGATCCCTGGGATGGTACGGAATGGGATCCCTGGGATGGGATGGGATGGGATACCTGGTATGGGATCCCTAGGAAGGGATGGGAGGGGATGGGATGGGATAGGATGTGATGGGATGGGGTAGGATGGGATGGGATGCGTTGGGATGGGATGGGATCCCTGGAATGGGATGGGATGGGATCCCTGGAATGGGATGGGATGGGATCCCTGGGATGGGATATCTGGGATGGGATGTGATGGGACGGGATGGGATGGGGTGGGAAGGGATGGGATGGGCTACAATGGTATGGGATGGGATGGGATGGGATGGTATGTGATGGGATGGGATGGGATGGGATGGGATGGGATGGGATGGGTTTGGATGGGACGGGATCCCTGGGATGGGATGGGATGGGATGGGATGGGATGGGATGGGATGGGATCGGATGGGATGGGATGGGCTTGGATGGGATGGGATCGGATGGGATCCCTGGGATGGGAAGGGATGTGATCCCTGGGATGGGATGGGATCCCTGGGATGGGATATCTGGGATGGGATGTGATGGGACGGGATGGGATGGGATGGGGTGGGAAGGGATGGGATGGGCTACAATGGGATGGGATGTGATGGGATGGGATGGGATGGGTTTGGATGGGACGGGATCCCTGGGATGGGATGGGATGGGATGCCATGGCATGGGATCCGCGGGATGAGATGGGATGGGATGGGATGGGATGGGATGGGATGGGATGGGATGGGATGGGATGGGATGGGATGGGATGGGATCGGATTGGATGGGATGGGATGGGATGGGATCCCTGGGATGGGATGGGATGGGATCCCTGGGATGGGATGGGATGGGATCCCTGGGATGGGATGGGATGGGAAGGGATGGGATGGGATAGAAAGGGATGGGATGGGATACCTGGGATGGGATGGGATCCCTGGGATGGCATGGGATGGGATGGGATGGGATGGGATGGGATGGGGTGGGATGGGATTGGTTGGGATGGGATGGGATCCCTGGGATGGGATCGGATGGGCTCCCTGGGATGGGATGGGATGGGATCCCTGGGATGGGATCGGATGGGCTCCCTGGGATGGGATGGGATGGGATCCCTGGGATGGGATGGGATCCCTGGAATGGGATGGGATGGGATCCCTGGCATGGGATGGGATCCCTGGGATGGGATATGTGGGATGGGATGGGATGGGATGGGATGGGGTGGAATGGGATGGGTTTGGATGGGACGGGATCCCTGGGATGGGATGGGATGGGATGCCATGGCATGGGATCCGCGGGATGAGATGGGATGGGATGGGATGGGATGGGATCCCAGGGATGGGGTCCCTGTGATGGGATCCCTGGGATGGGATGGGATGGGATGGCATGGGATCCGCGGGATGAGATGGGATGGGATGGGATGGGATGGGATCCCAGGGATGGGGTCCCTGAGATGGGATCCCTGGGATGGGATGGGATGGGATGGGATGGGATGGGATGGGATGGGATGGGATTGGATGGGATGGGATCGGATGGGATCCCTGGGATGGGAAGGGATGTGATCCCTGGGATGGGATGGGATCCCTGGGATGGGGACCCGTGGATGGGATGGGATCTCTGGTATGGGATCCCTGGGATGGGATGGGATGGGATGGGATGGGATGGGATAGGATGGGATGGGATGGGGTAGGATGGGATGGGATGGGATGGGATGGGATGGGGTGGGATGGGATGGGATGGGATGGGACGGGATGGGATGGGATGGGATCCCTGCGATGGGATGGGATGGGATGGGATTGGATGGGATGGGATGGAGTGGGATGGGATTGGATTGGCTACAATGGGTTGGGATGGGATGGGATCCATGGGATGGGATGGGATGGAATGGGATCCCTGGGATGGTACGGAATGGGATCCCTGGGATGGGATGGGATGGGATGGGATGGGATGGGATGGGATGGGATGGGATCCCTGGGATGGGATGGGATGGGATGGGATTGGATGGGATGGGATGGAGTGGGATGGGATTGGATTGGCTACAATGGGTTGGGATGGGATGGGATCCATGGGATGGGATGGGATGGAATGGGATCCCTGGGATGGTACGGAATGGGATCCCTGGGATGGGATGGGATGGGATGGGATGGGATGGGATGGGATGGGATGGGATGGGATAGGATGGGATGGGATGGGGTAGGATGGGATGGGATGGGTTGGGATGGGATCGTATCCCTGGGATGGGATGGGATCCCTGGGTTGGGATTGGTTGGGATGGGATACCTGGGATGGGATGGAATCCCTGGGATGAAATCCGTGGGATGGGATGGGATGGGATCGGATGGGATGGGATGGAATGGGATGGGATGGCATGGGGTGGGATGGGATGGGACGGGATGGAATGGGATGGGATCCCTGCGATGGGATGGGATGGGATGAGATGGAATGGGATCCCTGGGATGGTACGGAATGGGATCCCTGGGATGGGATGGGATACCTGGTATGGGATCCCTGGGATGGGATGGGATGGGCTGGGGTAGGATGGGATGGGACGGGATGGGATGGGATCCCTGCGATGGGATGGGATCCCTGGGATGACATGGGATGGGATTGGATCCCTGGGATGGGATGAGATGGGATCCCAGGGATGGGATCCCTGCATTGTGATCCCTCGTATGGGTTGGGATCCCTGGGATGGGATGGAATCCCTGGAATGGGATCCCGGGGATGGGATGGGATCCCTGGGATGGGATCCCTGGATTGTGATTCCTCGTATGGGTTGGGATCCCTGGGATGCCATGGGATGGGATCGGGTGGGATGGGATTGGTTGGGATGGGATGCGGTCCCTGGGATGGTATGGGATGGGATGGGATCCCTGGGATGGGATGGGATCCATGGGATGGGATGGAATGTGATGGAGTAGGATGGGATGGGATGGGTTGGGATGGGATGGGATCCCTGGGATGGGATGGGATGAAATGGGATCCCTGGGATGGGATGGAATCCCTGGGATGGGATAGCTGGGATGGGATGGGATCCCTGGGATGGGATCCCTGGGAAGGTTTGGGATCCCTGGGGTGGGATCCCTGGAATGTGATCCCTCGTATGGGATGGGATCCCTGGGATGGGATGGGATCCCTGGGATGGGATCTCTGGGATGGGATGTGATGGGACGGGATGGGATGGGATGGGGTGGGAAGGGTTGGGATGGGCTACAATGGGATGGGATGGGATGGGATGGGATGGGATGGGATGGGATGGGATGGGATGGGATGGGTTTGGATGGGATGGGATCCCTGGGATGGGATGGGATGGGATGGGATGGGATGGGATGGGATGGGATGGGATGGGATGCCATGGCATGGGATCCGCGGGATGAGATGGGATGGGATGGGATGGGATGGGATGGGATACGTGGGATGGGTTGGGATCCCTGGGATGGGATGGGATGAGATGGGATGGGATGGGATGGGGTGGGATGGGGTGGGATGGGATCCCTGGGTTGGGACTGGTTGGGATGGGATACCTGGGATGGGATGGAATCCCTGGGACGAGATCGCTGGGATGGGATGGGATGGGATGGGATGGGATGGGATGGGATGGGGTGGGATGGGATGGGATGGGACGGGATGGGATGGGATCCCTGCGATGGGATGGGATGGGATGGGATTGGATGGGATGGGGTGGGATGGGATGGGATTGGCTACAATGGGTTGGGATGGGATGGGATCGATGGGATGGGATGGGATGAAATGGGATCCCTGGGATGGTACGGAATGGGATCCCTGGGATGGGATGGGATGGGATACCTGGTATGGGATCCCTAGGAAGGGATGGGAGGGGATGGGATGGGATAGGATGTGATGGGATGGGGTAGGATGGGATGGGATGCGTTGGGATGGGATGGGATCCCTGGAATGGGATGGGATGGGATCCCTGGAATGGGATGGGATGGGATCCCTGGGATGGGATATCTGGGATGGGATGTGATGGGACGGGATGGGATGGGGTGGGAAGGGATGGGATGGGCTACAATGGTATGGGATGGGATGGGATGGGATGGTATGTGATGGGATGGGATGGGATGGGATGGGATGGGATGGGTTTGGATGGGACGGGATCCCTGGGATGGGATGGGATGGGATGGGATGGGATGGGATGGGATGGGATCGGATGGGATGGGATGGGCTTGGATGGGATGGGATCGGATGGGATCCCTGGGATGGGAAGGGATGTGATCCCTGGGATGGGATGGGATCCCTGGGATGGGATATCTGGGATGGGATGTGATGGGACGGGATGGGATGGGATGGGGTGGGAAGGGATGGGATGGGCTACAATGGGATGGGATGTGATGGGATGGGATGGGATGGGTTTGGATGGGACGGGATCCCTGGGATGGGATGGGATGGGATGCCATGGCATGGGATCCGCGGGATGAGATGGGATGGGATGGGATGGGATGGGATGGGATGGGATGGGATGGGATGGGATGGGATGGGATCGGATTGGATGGGATGGGATGGGATGGGATCCCTGGGATGGGATGGGATGGGATCCCTGGGATGGGATGGGATGGGATCCCTGGGATGGGATGGGATGGGAAGGGATGGGATGGGATAGAAAGGGATGGGATGGGATACCTGGGATGGGATGGGATCCCTGGGATGGCATGGGATGGGATGGGATGGGATGGGATGGGATGGGATGGGGTGGGATGGGATTGGTTGGGATGGGATGGGATCCCTGGGATGGGATCGGATGGGCTCCCTGGGATGGGATGGGATGGGATCCCTGGGATGGGATCGGATGGGCTCCCTGGGATGGGATGGGATGGGATCCCTGGGATGGGATGGGATCCCTGGAATGGGATGGGATGGGATCCCTGGCATGGGATGGGATCCCTGGGATGGGATATGTGGGATGGGATGGGATGGGATGGGATGGGGTGGAATGGGATGGGTTTGGATGGGACGGGATCCCTGGGATGGGATGGGATGGGATGCCATGGCATGGGATCCGCGGGATGAGATGGGATGGGATGGGATGGGATGGGATCCCAGGGATGGGGTCCCTGTGATGGGATCCCTGGGATGGGATGGGATGGGATGGCATGGGATCCGCGGGATGAGATGGGATGGGATGGGATGGGATGGGATCCCAGGGATGGGGTCCCTGAGATGGGATCCCTGGGATGGGATGGGATGGGATGGGATGGGATGGGATGGGATGGGATGGGATGGGATGGGAAGGGATGGGATGGGATGGAAAGGGATGGGATGGGATCCCTGGGATGAAATAAGATCCCTGGGATGGGATCCCTGGGATGGGGTGGGATGGGAAGGGATGGGATGGGATGGGATGGGGTGGGATGGGATGGGATTGGTTGGGATGGGATGGGATCCCTGGGATGGGATCGGATGGGCTCCCTGGGATGGGGTGGGATGGGATCCCTGGGATGGGATGGGATCCCTGAGATGGGATGTGTTCACTGGGATGGGATTGGATCCCTGGAATGGGATGGGATGGGATGGGATGGGATGGGATGGGATGGGATGGGATGGGATGGGATGGGATGGGATCGGATGGGATGGGATGGGATTGGATGGGATGGGATCGGATGGGATCCCTGGGATGGGAAGGGATGTGATCCCTGGGATGGGATGGGATCCCTGGGATGGGGACCCGTGGATGGGATGGGATCTCTGGTATGGGATCCCTGGGATGGGATGGGATGGGATGGGATAGGATGGGATGGGATGGGGTAGGATGGGATGGGATGGGTTGGGATGGGATCGGATCCCTGGGATGGGATGGGATCCCTGGGATGGGATGGGATCCCTGGGATGGGATGGGATGAGATGGGATGGGATGGGATGGGATCCCTGGGTTGGGATTGGTTGGGATGGGATACCTGGGATGGGATGGAATCCCTGGGATGAAATCCGTGGGATGGGATGGGATGGGATGGGATGGGATGGGATGGGATGGGATGGGATGGGATGGGATGGGATGGAATGGGATGGGATGGCATGGGGTGGGATGGGATGGGATGGGACGGGATGGAATGGGATGGGATCCCTGCGATGGGATGGGATGGGATGAGATGGAATGGGATCCCTGGGATGGTACGGAATGGGATCCCTGGGATGGGATGGGATACCTGGTATGGGATCCCTGGGATGGGATGGGATGGGGTAGGATGGGATGGGACGGGATGGGATGGGATCCCTGCGATGGGATGGGATCCCTGGGATGACATGGGATGGGATTGGATCCCTGGGATGGGATGAGATGGGATCCCAGGGATGGGATCCCTGGATTGTGATCCCTCGTATGGGTTGGGATCCCTGGGATGGGATGGAATCCCTGGAATGGGATCCCGGGGATGGGATGGGTTCCTTGGGATGGGATCCCTGGATTGTGATCCCTCGTATGGGTTGGGATCCCTGGGATGCCATGGGATGGGATCGGATGGGATGGGATGGAATGGGACGGGATCGGGAGGGATGGGATTGGTTGGGATGGGATGCGGTCCCTGGGATGGTATGGGATGGGATGGGATGGGATCGGATGGGATGGGATGGGCTTGGATGGGATGGGATCGGATGGGATCCCTGGGATGGGAAGGGATGTGATCCCTGGGATGGGATGGGATCCCTGGGATGGGATATCTGGGATGGGATGTGATGGGACGGGATGGGATGGGATGGGGTGGGAAGGGATGGGATGGGCTACAATGGGATGGGATGTGATGGGATGGGATGGGATGGGTGTGGATGGGACGGGATCCCTGGGATGGGATGGGATGGGATGCCATGGCATGGGATCCGCGGGATGAGATGGGATGGGATGGGATGGGATGGGATGGGATGGGATGGGATGGGATGGGATGGGATGGGATCGGATTGGATGGGATGGGATCGGATGGGATCCCTGGGATGGGATGGGATGGGATCCCTGGGATGGGATGGGATCCCTGGGATGGGATGGGATGGGATCCCTGGGATGGGATGGGATGGGAAGGGATGGGATGGGATAGAAAGGGATGGGATGGGATACCTGGGATGGGATGGGATCCCTGGGATGGCATGGGATGGGATGGGATGGGATGGGATGGGGTGGGATGGGATTGGTTGGGATGGGATGGGATCCCTGGGATGGGATCGGATGGGCTCCCTGGGATGGGATGGTATGGGATCCCTGGGATGGGATGGGATCCCTGAGATGGGATGTGTTCACTGGGATGGGATGGGATCCCTGGAATGGGATGGGATGGGATCCCTGGCATGGGATGGGATCCCTGAGATGGGATGTGTTCACTGGGATGGGATGGGATCCCTGGAATGGGATGGGATGGGATCCCTGGCATGGGATGGGATCCCTGGGATGGGATATGTGGGATGGGATGGGATGGGATGGGATGGGGTGGAATGGGATGGGTTTGGATGGGACGGAATCCCTGGGATGGGATGGGATGGGATGCCATGGCATGGGATCCGCGGGATGAGATGGGATGGGATGGGATGGGATGGGATGGGATCCCAGGGATGGGGTCCCTGTGATGGGATCCCTGGGATGGGATGGGATGGGATGGCATGGGATCCGCGGGATGAGATGGGATGGGATGGGATGGGATGGGATCCCAGGGATGGGGTCCCTGAGATGGGATCCCTGGGATGGGATGGGATGGGATGGGATGGGATGGGATGGGATGGGATGGGATGGGATGGGATGGGATGGGATGGGATGGGATGGGAAGGGATGGGATGGGATGGAAAGGGATGGGATGGGATCCCTGGGATGAAATAAGATCCCTGGGATGGGATCCCTGGGATGGGGTGGGATGGGAAGGGATGGGATGGGATGGGATGGGGTGGGATGGGATGGGATTGGTTGGGATGGGATGGGATCCCTGGGATGGGATCGGATGGGCTCCCTGGGATGGGGTGGGATGGGATCCCTGGGATGGGATGGGATCCCTGAGATGGGATGTGTTCACTGGGATGGGATTGGATCCCTGGAATGGGATGGGATGGGATGGGATGGGATGGGATGGGATGGGATGGGATGGGATGGGATGGGATTGGATGGGATGGGATCGGATGGGATCCCTGGGATGGGAAGGGATGTGATCCCTGGGATGGGATGGGATCCCTGGGATGGGGACCCGTGGATGGGATGGGATCTCTGGTATGGGATCCCTGGGATGGGATGGGATGGGATGGGATAGGATGGGATGGGATGCGTTGGGATGGGATGGGATGGGTTGGGATGGGATCGGATCCCTGGGATGGGATGGGATCCCTGGGATGGGATGGGATCCCTGGGATGGGATGGGATGAGATGGGATGGGATGGGATGGGATCC
This sequence comes from Sturnus vulgaris, assembly GCF_052056855.1. Classification (NCBI taxonomy): domain Eukaryota; kingdom Metazoa; phylum Chordata; class Aves; order Passeriformes; family Sturnidae; genus Sturnus; species Sturnus vulgaris. The sequence goes on from NC_142282.1 coordinate 10,573,850, forward strand.
CTGGGTTGGGATTGGTTGGGATGGGATACCTGGGATGGGATGGAATCCCTGGGATGAAATCCGTGGGATGGGATGGGATGGGATGGGATGGGATGGGATGGGATGGGATGGGATGGGATGGAATGGGATGGGATGGCATGGGGTGGGATGGGATGGGATGGGACGGGATGGAATGGGATGGGATCCCTGCGATGGGATGGGCTGAGATGGAATGGGATCCCTGGGATGGTACGGAATGGGATCCCTGGGATGGGATGGGATACCTGGTATGGGATCCCTGGGATGGGATGGGATGGGGTAGGATGGGATGGGACGGGATGGGATGGGATCCCTGCGATGGGATGGGATCCCTGGGATGACATGGGATGGGATTGGATCCCTGGGATGGGATGAGATGGGATCCCAGGGATGGGATCCCTGGATTGTGATCCCTCGTATGGGTTGGGATCCCTGGGATGGGATGGAATCCCTGGAATGGGATCCCGGGGATGGGATGGGTTCCTTGGGATGGGATCCCTGGATTGTGATCCCTCGTATGGGTTGGGATCCCTGGGATGCCATGGGATGGGATCGGATGGGATGGGATGGAATGGGACGGGATCGGGAGGGATGGGATTGGTTGGGATGGGATGCGGTCCCTGGGATGGTATGGGATGGGATGGGATCCCTGGGATGGGATGGGATCCATGGGATGGGATGGGATGGGATCCCTGGGATGGGATGGGATGGGATGGGATCCCTGGGATGGGAACAGATGAAATGGGATCCCTGGGATGGGATGGAATCCCTGGGATGGGATAGCTGGGATGGGATGGGATCCCTGGGATGGGATCCCTGGGAAGGTTTGGGATCCCTGGGGTGGGATCCCTGGAATGTGATCCCTCGTATGGGATGAGATCCCTGGGATGGGATGGGATCCCTGGGATGGGATCTCTGGGATGGGATGTGATGGGACGGGATGGGATGGGATGGGGTGGGAAGGGTTGGGATGGGCTACAATGGGATGGGATGGGATGGGATGGGATGGAATCCCTGGGATGGGGACCCGGGGATGGGATCTCTGGTATGGGATCCCTGGGATGGGATGGGATGGGATGGGATGGGATGGGATGGGATGGGATTGGATGGGATGGGACGGGATCGAATGGGATCCCTGGGATGGGATGGGATGGGATCCCTGGGATGGGATGGGATCCCTGGGATGGGATATCTGGGATGGGATGTGATGGGACGGGATGGGATGGGATGGGGTGGGAAGGGTTGGGATGGGCTACAATGGGATGGGATGGGATGGGATGGGATGGGATGGGATGGGATGGGATGGGATGGGATGGGATGGGATGGGTTTGGATGGGATGGGATCCCTGGGATGGGATGGGATGGGATGGGATGGGATGGGATGGGATGGGATGCCATGGCATGGGATCCGCGGGATGAGATGGGATGGGATGGGATACGTGGGATGGGTTGGGATCCCTGGGATGGGATGGGATGAGATGGGATGGGATGGGATGGGATGGGGTGGGATGGGGTGGGATGGGATCCCTGGGTTGGGACTGGTTGGGATGGGATACCTGGGATGGGATGGAATCCCTGGGACGAGATCGCTGGGATGGGATGGGATGGGATGGGATGGGATGGGATGGGATGGGATGGGATGGGGTGGGATGGGATGGGATGGGATGGGACGGGATGGGATGGGATCCCTGCGATGGGATGGGATGGGATGGGATGGGATGGGATTGGATGGGATGGGGTGGGATGGGATGGGATTGGCTACAATGGGTTGGGATGGGATGGGATCGATGGGATGGGATGGGATGAAATGGGATCCCTGGGATGGTACGGAATGGGATCCCTGGGATGGGATGGGATGGGATGGGATACCTGGTATGGGATCCCTAGGAAGGGATGGGAGGGGATGGGATGGGATAGGATGGGATGGGATGAGGTAGGATGGGATGGGATGCGTTGGGATGGGATGGGATCCCTGGAAAGGGATGGGATGGGATCCCTGGCATGGGATGGGATCCCTGGGATGGGATATCTGGGATGGGATGTGATGGGACGGGCTGGGATGGGGTGGGAAGGGATGGGATGGGCTACAATGGGATGGGATGGGATGGTATGTGATGGGATGGGATGGGATGGGATGGGATGGGATGGGATGGGTTTGGATGGGACGGGATCCCTGGGATGGGATGGGATGCCATGGCATGGGATCCGCGGGATGAGATGGGATGGGATGGGATGGGATGGGATGGGATGGGATGGGATGGGATGGGATGGGATGGGATGGGATGGGATGGGATCGGATGGGATGGGATGGGCTTGGATGGGATGGGATCGGATGGGATCCCTGGGATGGGAAGGGATGTGATCCCTGGGATGGGATGGGATCCCTGGGATGGGATATCTGGGATGGGATGTGATGGGATGGGATGGGATGGGGTGGGAAGGGATGGGATGGGCTACAATGGGATGGGATGTGATGGGATGGGATGGGATGGGATGGGTTTGGATGGGACGGGATCCCTGGGATGGGATGGGATGGGATCCCTGGGATGGGATGGGATGGGAAGGGATGGGATGGGATAGAAAGGGATGGGATGGGATACCTGGGATGGGATGGGATCCCTGGGATGGCATGGGATGGGATGGGATGGGGTGGGATGGGATTGGTTGGGATGGGATGGGATCCCTGGGATGGGATCGGATGGGCTCCCTGGGATGGGATGGGATGGGATCCCTGGGATGGGATGGGATCCCTGAGATGGGATGTGTTCACTGGGATGGGATGGGATGGGATGGGATGGGATGGGATGGGATGGGTTTGGATGGGATGGGATCCCTGGGATGGGATGGGATGGGATGGGATGGGATGCCATGGCATGGGATCCGCGGGATGAGATGGGATGGGATGGGATACGTGGGATGGGTTGGGATCCCTGGGATGGGATGGGATGAGATGGGATGGGATGGGATGGGATGGGGTGGGATGGGGTGGGATGGGATCCCTGGGTTGGGACTGGTTGGGATGGGATACCTGGGATGGGATGGAATCCCTGGGACGAGATCGCTGGGATGGGATGGGATGGGATGGGATGGGATGGGATGGGGTGGGATGGGATGGGATGGGATGGGACGGGATGGGATGGGATCCCTGCGATGGGATGGGATGGGATGGGATGGGATTGGATGGGATGGGGTGGGATGGGATGGGATTGGCTACAATGGGTTGGGATGGGATGGGATCGATGGGATGGGATGGGATGAAATGGGATCCCTGGGATGGTACGGAATGGGATCCCTGGGATGGGATGGGATGGGATGGGATACCTGGTATGGGGTCCCTAGGAAGGGATGGGAGGGGATGGGCTGGGATAGGATGGGATGGGATGAGGTAGGATGGGATGGGATGCGTTGGGATGGGATGGGATCCCTGGAATGGGATGGGATGGGATCCCTGGCATGGGATGGGATCCCTGGGATGGGATATCTGGGATGGGATGTGATGGGACGGGATGGGATGGGGTGGGAAGGGATGGGATGGGCTACAATGGGATGGGATGGTATGTGATGGGATGGGATGGGATGGGATGGGATGGGTTTGGATGGGACGGGATCCCTGGGATGGGATGGGATGGGATGCCATGGCATGGGATCCGCGGGATGAGATGGGATGGGATGGGATGGGATGGGATGGGATGGGATGGGATGGGATGGGATGGGATGGGATGGGATCGGATGGGATGGGATGGGCTTGGATGGGATGGGATCGGATGGGATCCCTGGGATGGGAAGGGATGTGATCCCTGGGATGGGATGGGATCCCTGGGATGGGATATCTGGGATGGGATGTGATGGGACGGGATGGGATGGGATGGGGTGGGAAGGGATGGGATGGGCTACAATGGGATGGGATGTGATGGGATGGGATGGGATGGGTTTGGATGGGACGGGATCCCTGGGATGGGATGGGATGGGATCCCTGGGATGGGATGGGATGGGATGGGAAGGGATGGGATGGGATAGAAAGGGATGGGATGGGATACCTGGGATGGGATGGGATCCCTGGGATGGCATGGGATGGGATGGGATGGGATGGGGTGGGATGGGATTGGTTCGGATGGGATGGGATCCCTGGGATGGGATCGGATGGGCTCCCTGGGATGGGATGGGATGGGATCCCTGGAATGGGATGGGATCCCTGAGATGGGATGTGTTCACTGGGATGGGATGGTATCCCTGGAATGGGATATGTGGGATGGGATGGGATGGGATGGGATGGGATGGGGTGGAATGGGATGGGTTTGGATGGGACGGGATCCCTGGGATGGGATGGGATGGGATGCCATGGCATGGGATCCGCGGGATGAGATGGGATGGGATGGGATGGGATGGGATCCCAGGGATGGGGTCCCTGTGATGGGATCCCTGGGATGGGATGGGATGGGATGGGATGGGATGGGAAGGGATGGGATGGGATGGGATGGGGTGGGATGGGATGGGATTGGTTGGGATGGGATCGGATCCCTGGGATGGGATCGGATGGGCTCCCTGGGATGGGATGGGATGGGATCCCTGGGATGGGATGGGATCCCTGAGATGGGATGTGTTCACTGGGATGGGATTGGATCCCTGGAATGGGATGGGATCCCTGGGATGGGATGGGATGGGATGGGATGGGATGGGATCGGATGGGATGGGATGGGATTGGATGGGACGGGATCGGATGGGATACCTGGGATGGGAAGGGATGTGATCCCTGGGATGGGATGGGATCCCTGGGATGGCGACCCGCGGATGGGATGGGATCTCTGGTATGGGATCCCTGGGATGGGATGGGATGGGATGGGATGGGATGGGATAGGATGGGATGCGATGGGGTAGGATGGGATGGGATGGGTTGGGATGGGATCGGATCCCTGGGATGGGATGGGATCCCTGGGATGGGATGGGATCCCTGGGATGGGATGGGATGAGATGGGATGGGATGGGATGGGATCCCTGAGTTGGGATTGGTTGGGATGGGATACCTGGGATGGGATGGAATCCCTGGGATGAAATCCGTGGGATGGGATGGGATGGGATGGGATGGGATGGGATGGGATGGAATGGGATGGGATGGCATGGGGTGGGATGGGATGGGATGGGACGGGATGGAATGGGATGGGATCCCTGCGATGGGATGGGATGGGATGAGATGGAATGGGATCCGTGGGATGGTACGGAATGGGATCCCTGGGATGGGATGGGATACCTGGTATGGGATCCCTGGGATGGGATGGGATGGGATGGGGTAGGATGGGATGGGACGGGATGGGATGGGATCCCTGCGATGGGATGGGATCCCTGGGATGACATGGGATGGGATTGGATCCCTGGGATGGGATGAGATGGGATCCCAGGGATGGGATCCCTGCATTGTGATCCCTCGTATGGGTTGGGATCCCTGGGATGGGATGGAATCCCTGGAATGGGATCCCGGGGATGGGATGGGATCCCTGGGATGGGATCCCTGGATTGTGATCCCTCGTATGGGTTGGGATCCCTGGGATGCCATGGGATGGGATCGGATGGGATGGGATGGAATGGGATGGGATCGGGTGGGATGGGATTGGTTGGGATGGGATGCGGTCCCTGGGATGGTATGGGATGGGATGGGATCCCTGGGATGGGATGGGATCCATGGGATGGGATGGAATGTGATGGAGTGGGATGGGATGGGATGGGTTGGGATGGGATGGGAACCCTGGGATGGGATGGGATGGGATCCCTGGGATGGGAACAGATGAAATGGGTTCCCTGGGATGGGATGGAATCCCTGGGATGGGATAGCTGGGATGGGATGGGATCCCTGGGATGGGATCCCTGGGAAGGTTTGGGATCCCTGGGGTGGGATCCCTGGAATGTGATCCCTCGTATGGGATGGGATCCCTGGGATGGGATGGGATCCCTGGGATGGGATCTCTGGGATGGGATGGTATCCATGGGATGGGATGGGTTGGGATGGGATGGAATCCCTGGGATGGGGACCCGGGGATGGGATCTCTGGTATGGGATCCCTGGGATGGGATGGGATGGGATGGGATGGGATGGGATGGGTTTGGATGGGACGGGATCCCTGGGATGGGATGGGATGGGATCCCTGGGATGGGATGGGATGGGATCCCTGGGATGGGATGGGATCCCTGGGATGGGATATCTGGGATGGGATGTGATGGGACGGGATGGGATGGGATGGGGTGGGAAGGGTTGGGATGGGCTACAATGGGATGGGATGGGATGGCATGGAATGGGATGGGATGGGATGGGATGGGTTTGGATGGGATGGGATCCCTGGGATGGGATGGGATGGGTTGGGATGGGATGGGATGGGATGGGATGGGATGGGATGGGATGGGATGGGATGCCATGGCATGGGATCCGCGGGATGAGATGGGATGGGATGGGATACGTGGGATGGGTTGGGATCCCTGGGATGGGATGGGATGAGATGGGATGGGATGGGATGGGATGGGGTGGGATGGGATCCCTGGGTTGGGACTGGTTGGGATGGGATACCTGGGATGGGATGGAATCCCTGGGACGAGATCGCTGGGATGGGATGGGATGGGATGGGATGGGATGGGATGGGATGGGATGGGATGGGATGGGATGGGGTGGGATGGGATGGGATGGGACGGGATGGGATGGGATCCCTGCGATGGGATGGGATGGGATGGGATTGGATGGGATGGGGTGGGATGGGATGGGATTGGCTACAATGGGTTGGGATGGGATGGGATCGATGGGATGGGATGGGATGAAATGGGATCCCTGGGATGGTACGGAATGGGATCCCTGGGATGGGATGGGATGGGATACCTGGTATGGGATCCCTAGGAAGGGATGGGAGGGGATGGGATGGGATAGGATGGGATGGGATGGGGTAGGATGGGATGGGATGCGTTGGGATGGGATGGGATCCCTGGAATGGGATGGGATGGGATCCCTGGGATGGGATATCTGGGATGGGATGTGATGGGACGGGATGGGATGGGGTGGGAAGGGATGGGATGGGCTACAATGGGATGGGATGGGATGGGATGGGATGGGATGGGATGGGATGGTATGTGATGGGATGGGATGGGATGGGATGTGATGGGTTTGGATGGGACGGGATCCCTGGGATGGGATGGGATGGGATGCCATGGCATGGGATCCGCGGGATGAGATGGGATGGGATGGGATGGGATGGGATGGGATGGGATCGGATGGGATGGGATGGGCTTGGATGGGATCCCTGGGATGGGAAGGGATGTGATCCCAGGGATGGGATGGGATCCCTTGGATGGGATATCTGGGATGGGATGTGATGGGACGGGATGGGATGGGGTGGGAAGGGATGGGATCGGATGGGATCCCTGGGATGGGATGGGATGGGATCCCTGGGATGGGATGGGATCCCTGGGATGGGATGGGATGGGATCCCTGGGATGGGATGGGATGGGAAGGGATGGGATGGGATAGAAAGGGATGGGATGGGATCCCTGGGATGGGATGGGATCCCCGGGATGGCATGGGATGGGATGGGATGGGATGGGATGGGATGGGATGGGGTGGGATGGGATTGGTTGGGATGGGATGGGATCCCTGGGATGGGATCGGATGGGCTCCCTGGGATGGGATGGGATGGGATGCCATGGCATGGGATCCGCGGGATGAGATGGGATGGGATGGGATGGGATGGGATGGGATCGGATCCCTGGGATGGGATGGGATCCATGGGATGGGATGGAATGTGATGGGGTGGGATGGGATGGGATGGGTTGGGATGGGATGGGATCCCTGGGATGGGATGGGATGGGATGGGATGGGGTGGAATGGGATGGGTTTGGATGGGACGGGATCCCTGGGATGGGATGGGATGGGATGCCATGGCATGGGATCCGCGGGATGAGATGGGATGGGATGGGATGGGATGGGATGGGATGGGATGGGATGGGATGGGATCGGATCCCTGGGATGGGATGGGATCCCTGGGAGGGATGGGATCCCTGGGATGGGATGGGATGAGATGGGATGGGATGGGATGGGATCCCTGGGTTGGGATTGGTTGGGATGGGATACCTGGGATGGGATGGAATCCCTGGGATGAAATCCGTGGGATGGGATGGGATGGGATGGGATGGGATGGGATGGGATGGGATGGAATGGGATGGGATGGCATGGGGTGGGATGGGATGGGACGGGATGGAATGGGATGGGATCCCTGCGATGGGATGGGATGGAATGAGATGGAATGGGATCCCTGGGATGGTACGGAATGGGATCCCTGGGATGGGATGGGATACCTGGTATGGGATCCCTGGGATGGGATGGGATGGGATGGGATGGGGTAGGATGGGATGGGACGGGATGGGATGGGATCCCTGCGATGGGATGGGATCCCTGGGATGACATGGGATGTGATTGGATCCCTGGGATGGGATGAGATGGGATCCCAGGGATGGGATCCCTGGATTGTGATCCCTCGTATGGGTTGGGATCCCTGGGATGGGATGGAATCCCTGGAATGGGATCCCGGGGATGGGATGGGATCCCTGGGATGGGATCCCTGGATTGTGATCCCTCGTATGGGTTGGGATCCCTGGGATGCCATGGGATGGGATCGGATGGGATGGGATGGGATGGAATGGGATGGGATCGGGTGGGATGGGATTGGTTGGGATGGGATGGGATCCCTGGGATGGGATGGGATCCATGGGATGGGATGGAATGTGATGGGGTGGGATGGGATGGGATGGGTTGGGATGGGATGGGATCCCTGGGATGGGATGGGATCCCTGGGATGGGAACAGATGAAATGGGATCCCTGGGATGGGATGGAATCCCTGGGATGGGATAGCTGGGATGGGATGGGATCCCTGGGATGGGATCCCTGGGAAGGTTTGGGATCCCTGGGGTGGGATCCCTGGAATGTGATCCCTCGTATGGGAAGGGATCCCTGGGATGGGATGGGATCCCTGGGATGGGATCTCTGGGATGGGAAGTGATGGGACGGGATGGGATGGGATGGGATGGGATGGGACGGGATCGGATGGGATCCCTGGGATGGGATGGGATGGGATCCCTGGGATGGGATGGGATCCCTGGGATGGGATATCTGGGATGGGATGTGATGGGACGGGATGGGATGGGATGGGGTGGGAAGGGTTGGGATGGGCTACAATGGGATGGGATGGGATGGGATGGGATGGGATGGGATGGGATGGGACGGGATGGGATGGGGTGGGAAGGGATGGGATGGGCTGCAATGGGATGGGATGGGATGGGATGGGATGGGATGGGATGGGTTTGGATGGGACGGGATCCCTGGGATGGGATGGGATGGGATGCCATGGCATGGGATCCGCGGGATGACATGGGATGGGATGGGATGGGATGGGATGGGATGGGATGGGATGGGATGGGATGGGATCGGATGGGATGGGATGGGCTTGGATGGGATGGGATCGGATGGGATCCCTGGGATGGGAAGGGATGTGATCCCTGGGATGGGATGGGATCCCTGGGATGGGATATCTGGGATGGGATGTGATGGGACGGGATGGGATGGGATGGGGTGGGAAGGGATGGGATGGGCTACAATGGGATGGGATGTGATGGGATGGGATGGGATGGGTTTCGATGGGACGGGATCCCTGGGATGGGATGGGATGGGATGCCATGGCATGGGATCCGCGGGATGAGATGGGATGGGATGGGATGGGATGGGATGGGATGGGATGGGATGGGATGGGATGGGATCGGATTGGATGGGATGGGATCGGATGGGTTCCCAGGGATGGGATGGGATGGGATCCCTGGGATGGGATGGGATCCCTGGGATGGGATGGGATGGGATCCCTGGGATGGGATGGGATGGGAAGGGATGGGATGGGATGGGATGGGGTGGGATGGGATGGGATTGGTTGGGATGGGATGGGATCCCTGGGATGGGATCGGATGGGCTCCCTGGGATGGGATGGGATGGGATCCCTGGGATGGGATGGGATCCCTGAGATGGGATGTGTTCACTGGGATGGGATTGGATCCCTGGAATGGGATGGGATGGGATGGGATGGGATGGGATGGGATGGGATGGGATGGGATGGGATCGGATGGGATGGGATGGGATTGGATGGGATGGGATGGGATGGGATCCCTGGGATGGGATATCTGGGATGGGATGTGATGGGACGGGATGGGATGGGGTGGGAAGGGATGGGATGGGCTACAATGGGATGGGATGTGATGGGATGGGATGGGATCCCTGGGATGGGATGGGATCCCTGGGATGGGATGGGATGGGATGCCATGGCATGGGATCCGCTGGATGAGATGGGATGGGATGGGATGGGATGGGATGGGATGGGATGGGATGGGATGGGATGGGATGGGATGGGATCGGATTGGATGGGATCGGATGGGATCCCTGGGATGGGATGGGATGGGATCCCTGGGATGGGATGGGATCCCTGGGATGGGATGGGATGGGATCCCTGGGATGGGATGGGATGGGATGGGAAGGGATGGGATGGGATAGAAAGGGATGGGATGGGATCCCTGGGATGGGATGGGATCCCTGGGATGGCATGGGATGGGATGGGATGGGATGGGATGGGATGGGATGGGATGGGATGGGATGGGGTGGGATGGGATTGGTTGGGATGGGATGGGATCCCTGGGATGGGATCGGATGGGCTCCCTGGGATGGGATGGGATGGGATCCCTGGGATGGGATGGGATCCCTGAGATGGGATGTGTTCACTGGGATGGGATGGGATCCCTGGAATGGGATGGGATGGGATCCCTGGCATGGGATGGGATCCCTGGGATGGGATATGTGGGATGGGATGGCATAGGATGGGATGGGATGGGGTGGAATGGGATGGGTTTGGATGGGACGGGATCCCTGGGATGGGATGGGATGGGATGGGATGCCATGGCATGGGATCCGCGGGATGAGATGGGATGGGATGGGATGAGATGGGATCCCAGGGATGGGGTCCCTGTGATGGGATCCCTGGGATGGGATGGGATGGGATGAGATGGGATGGGATGGGATGGGATGGGATGGGATGGGATGGGAAGGGATGGGATGGGATGGAAAGGGATGGGATGGGATGGGATGGGATGGGATGGGATGGGATGGGAAGGGATGGGATGGGATGGGATGGGATGGGATGGGATGGGATGGGATGGGATGGGGTGGGATGGGATGGGATGGGATTGGTTGGGATGGGATGGGATCCCTGGGATGGGATCGGATGGGCTCCCTGGGATGGGATGGGATGGGATCCCTGGGATGGGATGGGATCCCTGAGATGGGATGTGTTCACTGGGATGGGATTGGATCCCTGGAATGGGATGGGATGGGATGGGATGGGATGGGATGGGATGGGATGGGATGGGATGGGATGGGATGGGATTGGATGGGATGGGATGGGATGGGATCCCTGGGATGCGAAGGGATGTGATCCCTGGGATGGGATGGGATCCCTGGGATGGGATATCTGGGATGGGATGTGATGGGACGGGATGGGATGGGGTGGGAAGGGATGGGATGGGCTACAATGGGATGGGATGTGATGGGATGGGATGGGATGGGATGGGATGGGACGGGATCGGATGGGATCCCTGGGATGGGATGGGATGGGATCCCTGGGATGGGATGGGATCCCTGGGATGGGATATCTGGGATGGGATGTGATGGGACGGGATGGGATGGGATGGGGTGGGAAGGGTTGGGATGGGCTACAATGGGATGGGATGGGATGGGATGGGATGGGATGGGATGGGATGGGATGGGATGGGATGGGATGGGTTTGGATGGGATGGGATCCCTGGGATGGGATGGGATGGGATGGGATGGGATGGGAAGGGATGGGATGGGATGGGATGGGATGGGATGGGATGCCATGGCATGGGATCCGCGGGATGAGATGGGATGGGATGGGATGGGATGGGATATGTGGGATGGGTTGGGATCCCTGGGATGGGATAGGATGAGATGGGATGGGATGGGATGGGATGGGATGGGATGGGATGGGGTGGGATGGGATCCCTGGGTTGGGACTGGTTGGGATGGGATACCTGGGATGGGATGGAATCCCTGGGATGAGATCGCTGGGATGGGATGGGATGGGATGGGATGGGATGGGATGGGATGGGATGGGATGGGATGGGGTGGGATGGGATGGGATGGGACGGGATGGGATGGGATCCCTGCGATGGGATGGGATGGGATGGGATTGGATGGGATGGGGTGGGATGGGATGGGATTGGCTACAATGGGTTGGGATGGGATGGGATCGATGGGATGGGATGGGATGAAATGGGATCCCTGGGATGGTACGGAATGGGATCCCTGGGATGGGATGGGATACCTGGTATGGGATCCCTAGGAAGGGATGGGAGGGGATGGGATGGGATAGGATGGGATGGGATGGGGTAGGATGGGATGGGATGCGTTGGGATGGGATGGGATCCCTGGGATAGGATGGGATCCCTGGGATGGGGACCCGTGGATGGGATGGGATCTCTGGTATGGGATCCCTGGGATGGGATGGGATGGGATGGGAAGGGATTGGATGGGATGGGATCCCTGGGATGGGATATCTGGGATGGGATGTGATGGGACGGGATGGGATGGGGTGGGAAGGGATGGGATGGGCTGCAATGGGATGGGATGGGATGGGATGGGATGGGATGGGATGGGATGGGATGGGATGGGATGGGTTTGGATGGGACGGGATCCCTGGGATGGGATGGGATGGGATGCCATGGCATGGGATCCGCGGGATGACATGGGATGGGATGGGATGGGATGGGATGGGATGGGATGGGATGGGATGGGATGGGATGGGATCGGATGGGATGGGATGGGCTTGGATGGGATGGGATCGGATGGGATCCCTGGGATGGGAAGGGATGTGATCCCTGGGATGGGATGGGATCCCTGGGATGGGATATCTGGGATGGGATGTGATGGGACGGGATGGGATGGGATGGGGTGGGAAGGGATGGGATGGGCTACAATGGGATGGGATGTGATGGGATGGGATGGGATGGGATGGGTTTCGATGGGACGGGATCCCTGGGATGGGATGGGATGGGATGCCATGGCATGGGATCCGCGGGATGAGATGGGATGGGATGGGATGGGATGGGATGGGATGGGATGGGATGGGATGGGATGGGATGGGATGGGATGGGATCGGATTGGATGGGATGGGATCGGATGGGTTCCCAGGGATGGGATGGGATGGGATCCCTGGGATGGGATGGGATCCCGGGGATGGGATGGGATGGGATCCCTGGGATGGGATGGGATGGGAAGGGATGGGATGGGATAGAAAGGGATGGGATGGGATCCCTGGGATGGGATGGGATCCCTGGGATGGCATGGGATGGGATGGGATGGGATGGGATGGGATGGGATGGGATGGGGTGGGATGGGATTGGTTGGGATGAGATGGGATCCCTGGGATGGCATGGGATGGGATGGGATGGGATGGGATGGGGTGGGATGGGATTGGTTGGGATGGGATGGGATCCCTGGGATGGGATCGGATGGGCTCCCTGGGATGGGATGGGATGGGATCCCTGGGATGGGATGGGATCCCTGAGATGGGATGTGTTCACTGGGATGGGATGGGATCCCTGGAATGGGATGGGATGGGATCCCTGGCATGGGATGGGATCCCTGGGATGGGATATGTGGGATGGGAATGGATGGGATGGGATGGGGTGGAATGGGATGGGTTTGGATGGGACGGGATCCCTGGGATGGGATGGGATGGGATGCCATGGCATGGGATCCGCGGGATGAGATGGGATGGGATGGGATGGGATGGGATGGGATGGGATCGGATCCCTGGGATGGGATGGGATCCCTGGGAGGGATGGGATCCCTGGGACGGGATGGGATGAGATGGGATGGGATGGGATCCCTGGGTTGGGATTGGTTGGGATGGGATACCTGGGATGGGATGGAATCCCTGGGATGAAATCCTTGGGATGGGATGGGATGGGATGGGATGGGATGGGATGGGATGGGATGGGATGGGATGGGATGGGATGGGATGGAATGGGATGGGATGGCATGGGGTGGGATGGGATGGGATGGGATGGGATCCCTGGGATGGTACGGAATGGGATCCCTGGGATGGGATGGGATACCTGGTATGGGATCCCTGGGATGGGATGGGATGGGATGGGGTAGGATGGGATGGGAAGGGATGGGATGGGATCCCTGCGATGGGATGGGATCCCTGGGATGACATGGGATGGGATTGGATCCCTGGGATGGGATGAGATGGGATCCCAGGGATGGGATCCCTGGATTGTGATCCCTCGTATGGGTTGGGATCCCTGGGATGGGATGGAATCCCTGGAATGGGATCCCGGGGATGGGATGGGATCCCTGGGATGGGATCCCTGGATTGTGATCCCTCGTATGGGTTGGGATCCCTGGGATGCCATGGGATGGGATCGGATGGGATGGGATGGAATGGGATGGGATCGGGTGGGATGGGATTGGTTGGGATGGGATGCGGTCCCTGGGATGGTATGGGATGGGATGGGATCCCTGGGATGGGATGGGATCCATGGGATGGGATGGAATGTGATGGGGTGGGATGGGATGGGATGGGTTGGGATGGGATGGGATCCCTGGGATGGGATGGGATGGGATCCCTGGGATGGGACCAGATGAAATGGGATCCCTGGGAAGGTTTGGGATCCCTGGGGTGGGATCCATGGGATGGGTTACTTGGGATGGGATGGGATCCCTGGGTTGGGATCCCTGGAATGTTATCCCTCGTATGGGATGGGATCCCTGGGATGGGAGGGGATCCCTGGGATGGGATCTCTGGGATGGGATGGTATCCATGGGATGGGATGGGTTGGGATGGGATGGAATCCCTGGGATGGGGGCCCGGGGATGGGATCTCTGGTATGGGATCCCTGGGATGGGATGGGATGGGACGGGATCGGATGGGATCCCTGGGATGGGATGGGATGGGATCCCTGGGATGGGATGGGATCCCTGGGATGGGATATCTGGGATGGGATGTGATGGGACGGGATGGGATGGGATGGGATGGGGTGGGAAGGGTTGGGATGGGCTACAATGGGATGGGATGGGATGGGATGGGATGGGATGGGATGGGATGGGATGGGTTTGGATGGGATGGGATCCCTGGGATGGGATCCGCGGGATGAGATGGGATGGGATGGGATGGGATGGGATATGTGGGATGGGTTGGGATCCCTGGGATGGGATGGGATGAGATGGGATGGGATGGGATGGGATGGGATGGGGTGGGATGGGATCCCTGGGTTGGGACTGGTTGGGATGGGATACCTGGGATGGGATGGAATCCCTGGGACGAGATCGCTGGGATGGGATGGGATGGGATGGGATGGGATGGGATGGGATGGGATGGGATGGGATGGGATGGGATGGGATGGGGTGGGATGGGATGGGACGGGATGGGATGGGATGGGATGGGATTGGCTACAATGGGTTGGGATGGGATGGGATCGATGGGATGGGATGGGATGAAATGGGATCCCTGGGATTGTACGGAATGGGATCCCTGGGATGGGATGGGATGGGATACCTGGTATGGGATCCCTAGGAAGGGATGGGAGGGGATGGGATGGGATAGGATGGGATGGGATGGGATGGGGTAGGATGGGATGGGATGCGTTGGGATGGGATGGGATCCCTGGGATAGGATGGGATCCCTGGGATGGGGACCCGTGGATGGGATGGGATCTCTGGTATGGGATCCCTGGGATGGGATGGGATGGCATGGGATGGGATTGGATGGGATGGGATCCCTGGGATGGGATGTGATGGGATGGGATCCCTGGGATGGGATGGGATGGGATGGGATGGGATGGGTTTGGATGGGACGGGATCCCTGGGATGGGATGGGATGGGATGCCATGGCATGGGATCCGCGGGATGAGATGGGATGGGATGGGATGGGATGGGATGGGATGGGATGGGATGGGATGGGATGGGATCGGATGGGATGGGATGGGCTTGGATGGGATGGGATCGGATGGGATCCCTGGGATGGGAAGGGATGTGATCCCTGGGATGGGATAGGATCCCTGGGATGGGATATCTGGGATGGGATGTGATGGGACGGGATGGGATGGGGTGGGAAGGGATGGGATGGGCTACAATGGGATGGGATGTGATGGGATGGGATGGGATGGGTTTGGATGGGACGGGATCCCTGGGATGGGATGGGATGGGATGCCATGGCATGGGATCCGCGGGATGAGATGGGATGGGATGGGATGGGATGGGATGGGATGGGATGGGATGGGATGGGATGGGATCGGATTGGATGGGATGGGATCGGATGGGATCCCTGGGATGGGATGGGATGGGATCCCTGGGATGGGATGGGATCCCTGGGATGGGATGGGATGGGATCTCTGGGATGGGATGGGATGGGATGGGATGGGATGGGATGGGAAGGGATGGGATGGGATAGAAAGGGATGGGATGGGATCCCTGGGATGGGATGGGATCCCTGGGATGGCATGGGATGGGATGGGATGGGATGGGATGGGATGGGATGGGATGGGGTGGGATGGGATTGGTTGGGATGGGATGGGATCCCTGGGATGGGATCGGATGGGCTCCCTGGGATGGGACCAGATGAAATGGGATCCCTGGGAAGGTTTGGGATCCCTGGGGTGGGATCCATGGGATGGGTTACTTGGGATGGGATGGGATCCCTGGGTTGGGATCCCTGGAATGTGATCCCTCGTATGGGATGGGATCCCTGGGATGGGATGGGATCCCTGGGATGGGATCTCTGGGATGGGATGGTATCCATGGGATGGGATGGGTTGGGATGGGATGGAATCCCTGGGATGGGGGCCCGGGGATGGGATCTCTGGTATGGGATCCCTGGGATGGGATGGGATGGGATGGGATGGGACGGGATCGGATGGGATCCCTGGGATGGGATGGGATGGGATCCCTGGGATGGGATGGGATCCCTGGGATGGGATATCTGGGATGGGATGTGATGGGACGGGATGGGATGGGATGGGATGGGGTGGGAAGGGTTGGGATGGGCTACAATGGGATGGGATGGGATGGGATGGGATGGGATGGGATGGGATGGGATGGGATGGGTTTGGATGGGATGGGATCCCTGGGATGGGATGGGATGGGATGGGATGGGAAGGGATGGGATGGGATGGGATGGGATGGGATGGGATGGGATGGGATGGGATGCCATGGCATGGGATCCGCGGGATGAGATGGGATGGGATGGGATGGGATGGGATATGTGGGATGGGTTGGGATCCCTGGGATGGGATAGGATGAGATGGGATGGGATGGGATGGGATGGGATGGGATGGGATGGGGTGGGATGGGATCCCTGGGTTGGGACTGGTTGGGATGGGATACCTGGGATGGGATGGAATCCCTGGGATGAGATCGCTGGGATGGGATGGAATGGGATGGGATGGGATGGGATGGGATGGGATCGGATGGGATCCCTGGGATGGGATGGGATGGGATCCCTGGGATGGGATGGGATCCCTGGGATGGGATATCTGGGATGGGATGTGATGGGACGGGATGGGATGGGATGGGGTGGGAAGGGTTGGGATGGGCTACAATGGGATGGGATGGGATGGGATGGGATGGGATGGGATGGGATGGGATGGGATGGGATGGGATGGGTTTGGATGGGATGGGATCCCTGGGATGGGATGGGATGGGATGGGATGGGAAGGGATGGGATGGGATGGGATGGGATGGGATGGGATGCCATGGCATGGGATCCGCGGGATGAGATGGGATGGGATGGGATGGGATGGGATATGTGGGATGGGTTGGGATCCCTGGGATGGGATAGGATGAGATGGGATGGGATGGGATGGGATGGGATGGGATGGGATGGGATGGGGTGGGATGGGATCCCTGGGTTGGGACTGGTTGGGATGGGATACCTGGGATGGGATGGAATCCCTGGGATGAGATCGCTGGGATGGGATGGGATGGGATGGGATGGGATGGGATGGGATGGGATGGGATGGGGTGGGATGGGATGGGATGGGACGGGATGGGATGGGATCCCTGCGATGGGATGGGATGGGATGGGATTGGATGGGATGGGGTGGGATGGGATGGGATTGGCTACAATGGGTTGGGATGGGATGGGATCGATGGGATGGGATGGGATGAAATGGGATCCCTGGGATGGTACGGAATGGGATCCCTGGGATGGGATGGGATACCTGGTATGGGATCCCTAGGAAGGGATGGGAGGGGATGGGATGGGATAGGATGGGATGGGATGGGGTAGGATGGGATGGGATGCGTTGGGATGGGATGGGATCCCTGGGATAGGATGGGATCCCTGGGATGGGGACCCGTGGATGGGATGGGATCTCTGGTATGGGATCCCTGGGATGGGATGGGATGGGATGGGAAGGGATTGGATGGGATGGGATCCCTGGGATGGGATGGGATCCCTGGAATGGGATATCTGGGATGGGATGTGATGGGACGGGATGGGATGGGGTGGGAAGGGATGGGATGGGCTGCAATGGGATGGGATGGGATGGGATGGGATGGGATGGGATGGGATGGGATGGGATGGGATGGGATGGGTTTGGATGGGACGGGATCCCTGGGATGGGATGGGATGGGATGCCATGGCATGGGATCCGCGGGATGACATGGGATGGGATGGGATGGGATGGGATGGGATGGGATGGGATGGGATGGGATGGGATGGGATGGGATGGGATGGGATCGGATGGGATGGGAGGGGCTTGGATGGGATGGGATCGGATGGGATCCCTGGGATGGGAAGGGATGTGATCCCTGGGATGGGATGGGATCCCTGGGATGGGATATCTGGGATGGGATGTGATGGGACGGGATGGGATGGGATGGGGTGGGAAGGGATGGGATGGGCTACAATGGGATGGGATGTGATGGGATGGGATGGGATGGGTTTCGATGGGACGGGATCCCTGGGATGGGATGGGATGGGATGCCATGGCATGGGATCCGCGGGATGAGATGGGATGGGATGGGATGGGATGGGATGGGATGGGATGGGATGGGATGGGATGGGATGGGATGGGATCGGATTGGATGGGATGGGATGGGATCGGATGGGTTCCCAGGGATGGGATGGGATGGGATCCCTGGGATGGGATGGGATCCCTGGGATGGGATGGGATGGGATCCCTGGGATGGGATGGGATGGGAAGGGATGGGATGGGATAGAAAGGGATGGGATGGGATCCCTGGGATGGGATGGGATCCCTGGGATGGCATGGGATGGGATGGGATGGGATGGGATGGGATGGGATGGGATGGGATGGGATGGGATGGGATGGGGTGGGATGGGATTGGTTGGGATGAGATGGGATCCCTGGGATGGCATGGGATGGGATGGGATGGGATGGGATGGGGTGGGATGGGATTGGTTGGGATGGGATGGGATCCCTGGGATGGGATCGGATGGGCTCCCTGGGATGGGATGGGATGGGATCCCTGGGATGGGATGGGATCCCTGAGATGGGATGTGTTCACTGGGATGGGATGGGATCCCTGGAATGGGATGGGATGGGATCCCTGGCATGGGATGGGATCCCTGGGATGGGATATGTGGGATGGGAATGGATGGGATGGGATGGGGTGGAATGGGATGGGTTTGGATGGGACGGGATCCCTGGGATGGGATGGGATGGGATGCCATGGCATGGGATCCGCGGGATGAGATGGGATGGGATGGGATGGGATGGGATGGGATGGGATGGGATCGGATCCCTGGGATGGGATGGGATCCCTGGGAGGGATGGGATCCCTGGGACGGGATGGGATGAGATGGGATGGGATGGGATCCCTGGGTTGGGATTGGTTGGGATGGGATACCTGGGATGGGATGGAATCCCTGGGATGAAATCCTTGGGATGGGATGGGATGGGATGGGATGGGATGGGATGGGATGGGATGGGATGGAATGGGATGGGATGGCATGGGGTGGGATGGGATGGGATGGGATGGGATCCCTGGGATGGTACGGAATGGGATCCCTGGGATGGGATGGGATACCTGGTATGGGATCCCTGGGATGGGATGGGATGGGATGGGGTAGGATGGGATGGGACGGGATGGGATGGGATCCCTGCGATGGGATGGGATCCCTGGGATGACATGGGATGGGATTGGATCCCTGGGATGGGATGAGATGGGATCCCAGGGATGGGATCCCTGGATTGTGATCCCTCGTATGGGTTGGGATCCCTGGGATGGGATGGAATCCCTGGAATGGGATCCCGGGGATGGGATGGGATCCCTGGGATGGGATCCCTGGATTGTGATCCCTCGTATGGGTTGGGATCCCTGGGATGCCATGGGATGGGATCGGATGGGATGGGATGGAATGGGATGGGATCGGGTGGGATGGGATTGGTTGGGATGGGATGCGGTCCCTGGGATGGTATGGGATGGGATGGGATCCCTGGGATGGGATGGGATCCATGGGATGGGATGGAATGTGATGGGGTGGGATGGGATGGGATGGGTTGGGATGGGATGGGATCCCTGGGATGGGATGGGATGGGATCCCTGGGATGGGACCAGATGAAATGGGATCCCTGGGAAGGTTTGGGATCCCTGGGGTGGGATCCATGGGATGGGTTACTTGGGATGGGATGGGATCCCTGGGTTGGGATCCCTGGAATGGTATCCCTCGTATGGGATGGGATCCCTGGGATGGGAGGGGATCCCTGGGATGGGATCTCTGGGATGGGATGGTATCCATGGGATGGGATGGGTTGGGATGGGATGGAATCCCTGGGATGGGGGCCCGGGGATGGGATCTCTGGTATGGGATCCCTGGGATGGGATGGGATGGGACGGGATCGGATGGGATCCCTGGGATGGGATGGGATGGGATCCCTGGGATGGGATGGGATCCCTGGGATGGGATATCTGGGATGGGATGTGATGGGACGGGATGGGATGGGATGGGATGGGGTGGGAAGGGTTGGGATGGGCTACAATGGGATGGGATGGGATGGGATGGGATGGGATGGGATGGGATGGGATGGGATGGGATGGGATGGGTTTGGATGGGATGGGATCCCTGGGATGGGATCCGCGGGATGAGATGGGATGGGATGGGATGGGATGGGATATGTGGGATGGGTTGGGATCCCTGGGATGGGATGGGATGAGATGGGATGGGATGGGATGGGATGGGGTGGGATGGGATCCCTGGGTTGGGACTGGTTGGGATGGGATACCTGGGATGGGATGGAATCCCTGGGACGAGATCGCTGGGATGGGATGGGATGGGATGGGATGGGATGGGATGGGATGGGATGGGATGGGATGGGATGGGGTGGGATGGGATGGGACGGGATGGGATGGGATGGGATGGGATTGGCTACAATGGGTTGGGATGGGATGGGATCGATGGGATGGGATGGGATGAAATGGGATCCCTGGGATTGTACGGAATGGGATCCCTGGGATGGGATGGGATGGGATACCTGGTATGGGATCCCTAGGAAGGGATGGGAGGGGATGGGATGGGATAGGATGGGATGGGATGGGATGGGGTAGGATGGGATGGGATGCGTTGGGATGGGATGGGATCCCTGGGATAGGATGGGATCCCTGGGATGGGGACCCGTGGATGGGATGGGATCTCTGGTATGGGATCCCTGGGATGGGATGGGATGGCATGGGATGGGATTGGATGGGATGGGATCCCTGGGATGGGATGTGATGGAATGGGATCCCTGGGATGGGATGGGATGGGATGGGATGGGATGGGATGGGATGGGATGGGATGGGATGGGATGGGTTTGGATGGGACGGGATCCCTGGGATGGGATGGGATGGGATGCCATGGCATGGGATCCGCGGGATGAGATGGGATGGGATGGGATGGGATGGGATGGGATGGGATGGGATGGGATGGGATCGGATGGGATGGGATGGGCTTGGATGGGATGGGATCGGATGGGATCCCTGGGATGGGAAGGGATGTGATCCCTGGGATGGGATAGGATCCCTGGGATGGGATATCTGGGATGGGATGTGATGGGACGGGATGGGATGGGGTGGGAAGGGATGGGATGGGCTACAATGGGATGGGATGTGATGGGATGGGATGGGATGGGTTTGGATGGGACGGGATCCCTGGGATGGGATGGGATGGGATGGGATGGGATGGGATGGGATGGGATAGAAAGGGATGGGATGGGATCCCTGGGATGGGATGGGATCCCTGGGATGGCATGGGATGGGATGGGATGGGATGGGATGGGATGGGATGGGATGGGGTGGGATGGGATTGGTTGGGATGGGATGGGATCCCTGGGATGGGATCGGATGGGCTCCCTGGGATGGGACCAGATGAAATGGGATCCCTGGGAAGGTTTGGGATCCCTGGGGTGGGATCCATGGGATGGGTTACTTGGGATGGGATGGGATCCCTGGGTTGGGATCCCTGGAATGTGATCCCTCGTATGGGATGGGATCCCTGGGATGGGATGGGATCCCTGGGATGGGATCTCTGGGATGGGATGGTATCCATGGGATGGGATGGGTTGGGATGGGATGGAATCCCTGGGATGGGGGCCCGGGGATGGGATCTCTGGTATGGGATCCCTGGGATGGGATGGGATGGGATGGGATGGGACGGGATCGGATGGGATCCCTGGGATGGGATGGGATGGGATCCCTGGGATGGGATGGGATCCCTGGGATGGGATATCTGGGATGGGATGTGATGGGACGGGATGGGATGGGATGGGGTGGGAAGGGTTGGGATGGGCTACAATGGGATGGGATGGGATGGGATGGGATGGGATGGGATGGGATGGGATGGGTTTGGATGGGATGGGATCCCTGGGATGGGATGGGATGGGATGGGATGGGAAGGGATGGGATGGGATGGGATGGGATGGGATGGGATGGGATGGGATGGGATGGGATGCCATGGCATGGGATCCGCGGGATGAGATGGGATGGGATGGGATGGGATGGGATATGTGGGATGGGTTGGGATCCCTGGGATGGGATAGGATGAGATGGGATGGGATGGGATGGGATGGGATGGGATGGGATGGGATGGGGTGGGATGGGATCCCTGGGTTGGGACTGGTTGGGATGGGATACCTGGGATGGGATGGAATCCCTGGGATGAGATCGCTGGGATGGGATGGAATGGGATGGGATGGGATGGGATGGGATGGGATGGGATGGGATGGGATGGGGTGGGATGGGATGGGATGGGACGGGATGGGATGGGATCCCTGCGATGGGATGGGATGGGATTGGATGGGATGGGGTGGGATGGGATGGGATTGGCTACAATGGGTTGGGATGGGATGGGATCGATGGGATGGGATGGGATGAAATGGGATCCCTGGGATGGTACGGAATGGGATCCCTGGGATGGGATGGGATACCTGGTATGGGATCCCTAGGAAGGGATGGGAGGGGATGGGATGGGATAGGATGGGATGGGATGGGGTAGGATGGGATGGGATGCGTTGGGATGGGATGGGATCCCTGGGATAGGATGGGATCCCTGGGATGGGGACCCGTGGATGGGATGGGATCTCTGGTATGGGATCCCTGGGATGGGATGGGATGGGATGGGATGGGAAGGGATTGGATGGGATGGGATCCCTGGGATGGGATGGGATCCCTGGAATGGGATATCTGGGATGGGATGTGATGGGACGGGATGGGATGGGGTGGGAAGGGATGGGATGGGCTGCAATGGGATGGGATGGGATGGGATGGGATGGGATGGGTTTCGATGGGACGGGATCCCTGGGATGGGATGGGATGGGATGCCATGGCATGGGATCCGCGGGATGAGATGGGATGGGGTGGGAAGGGTTGGGATGGGCTACAATGGGATGGGATGGGATGGGATGGGATGGGATGGGATGGGATGGGATCGGATTGGATGGGATGGGATCGGATGGGTTCCCTGGGATGGGATGGGATGGGATCCCTGGGATGGGATGGGATCCCTGGGATGGGATGGGATGGGATCCCTGGGATGGGATGGGATGGGAAGGGATGGGATGGGATAGAAAGGGATGGGATGGGATCCCTGGGAAGGGATGGGATCCCTGGGATATCTGGGATGGGATGTGATGGGACGGGATGGGATGGGGTGGGAAGGGATGGGATGGGCTACAATGGGATGGGATGTGATGGGATGGGATGGGATGGGTTTGGATGGGACGGGATCCCTGGGATGGGATGGGATGGGATGGGATGCCATGGCATGGGATCCGCGGGATGAGATGGGATGGGATGGGATGGGTTGGGATGGGATGGGATGCCTGGGATGGGTTGGGATGGGATGGGATCCCTGGGATGGGACCAGATGAAATGGGATCCCTGGGAAGGTTTGGGATCCCTGGGGTGGGATCCATGGGATGGGTTACTTGGGATGGGATGGGATCCCTGGGTTGGGATCCCTGGAATGGGATATCTGGGATGGGATGTGATGGGACGGGATGGGATGGGATGGGATGGGGTGGGAAGGGTTGGGATGGGCTACAATGGGATGGGATGGGATGGGATGGGATGGGATGGGATGGGATGGGATGGGTTTGGATGGGATGGGATCCCTGGGATGGGATGGGATGGGATGGGATGCCATGGCATGGGATCCGCGGGATGAGATGGGATGGGATGGGATGGGATGGGATATGTGGGATGGGTTGGGATCCCTGGGATGGGATGGGATGAGATGGGATGGGATGGGATGGGATGGGATGGGATGGGGTGGGATGGGATCCCTGGGTTGGGACTGGTTGGGATGGGATACCTGGGATGGGATGGAATCCCTGGGACGAGATCGCTGGGATGGGATGGGATGGGATGGGATGGGATGGGATGGGATGGGATGGGGTGGGATGGGATGGGACGGGATGGGATGGGATGGGATTGGCTACAATGGGTTGGGATGGGATGGGATCGATGGGATGGGATGGGATGAAATGGGATCCCTGGGATTGTACGGAATGGGATCCCTGGGATGGGATGGGATGGGATACCTGGTATGGGATCCCTAGGAAGGGATGGGAGGGGATGGGATGGGATAGGATGGGATGGGATGGGATGGGGTAGGATGGGATGGGATGCGTTGGGATGGGATGGGATCCCTGGGATAGGATGGGATCCCTGGGATGGGGACCCGTGGATGGGATGGGATCTCTGGTATGGGATCCCTGGGATGGGATGGGATGGCATGGGATGGGATTGGATGGGATGGGATCCCTGGGATGGGATGTGATGGGACGGGATGGGATGGGGTGGGAAGGGATGGGATGGGCTACAATGGGATGGGATGGGATGGGATGGGATGGGATGGGATGGGATGGGATGGGATGTGATGGGATGGGATGGGATGGGATGGGATGGGTTTGGATGGGACGGGATCCCTGGGATGGGATGGGATGGGATGCCATGGCATGGGATCCGCGGGATGAGATGGGATGGGATGGGATGGGATGGGATGGGATGGGATGGGATGGGATGGGATCGGATGGGATGGGCTTGGATGGGATGGGATCGGATGGGATCCCTGGGATGGGAAGGGATGTGATCCCTGGGATGGGATAGGATCCCTGGGATGGGATATCTGGGATGGGATGTGATGGGACGGGATGGGATGGGGTGGGAAGGGATGGGATGGGCTACAATGGGATGGGATGTGATGGGATGGGATGGGATGGGTTTGGATGGGACGGGATCCCTGGGATGGGATGGGATGGGATGCCATGGCATGGGATCCGCGGGATGAGATGGGATGGGATGGGATGGGATGGGATGGGATGGGATGGGATGGGATGGGATGGGATCGGATTGGATGGGATGGGATCGGATGGGATCCCTGGGATGGGATGGGATGGGATCCCTGGGATGGGATGGGATCCCTGGGATGGGATGGGATGGGATCTCTGGGATGGGATGGGATGGGATGGGATGGGATGGGATGGGATGGGATGGGATGGGATGGGAAGGGATGGGATGGGATAGAAAGGGATGGGATGGGATCCCTGGGATGGGATGGGATCCCTGGGATGGCATGGGATGGGATGGGATGGGATGGGATGGGATGGGATGGGATGGGATGGGATGGGGTGGGATGGGATTGGTTGGGATGGGATGGGATCCCTGGGATGGGATCGGATGGGCTCCCTGGGATGGGACCAGATGAAATGGGATCCCTGGGAAGGTTTGGGATCCCTGGGGTGGGATCCATGGGATGGGTTACTTGGGATGGGATGGGATCCCTGGGTTGGGATCCCTGGAATGTGATCCCTCGTATGGGATGGGATCCCTGGGATGGGATGGGATCCCTGGGATGGGATCTCTGGGATGGGATGGTATCCATGGGATGGGATGGGTTGGGATGGGATGGAATCCCTGGGATGGGGGCCCGGGGATGGGATCTCTGGTATGGGATCCCTGGGATGGGATGGGATGGGATGGGATGGGATGGGATGGGACGGGATCGGATGGGATCCCTGGGATGGGATGGGATGGGATCCCTGGGATGGGATGGGATCCCTGGGATGGGATATCTGGGATGGGATGTGATGGGACGGGATGGGATGGGATGGGGTGGGAAGGGTTGGGATGGGCTACAATGGGATGGGATGGGATGGGATGGGATGGGATGGGATGGGATGGGATGGGATGGGATGGGATGGGATGGGATGGGTTTGGATGGGATGGGATCCCTGGGATGGGATGGGATGGGATGGGATGGGAAGGGATGGGATGGGATGGGATGGGATGGGATGGGATGGGATGGGATGGGATGCCATGGCATGGGATCCGCGGGATGAGATGGGATGGGATGGGATGGGATGGGATATGTGGGATGGGTTGGGATCCCTGGGATGGGATAGGATGAGATGGGATGGGATGGGATGGGATGGGATGGGATGGGGTGGGATGGGATCCCTGGGTTGGGACTGGTTGGGATGGGATACCTGGGATGGGATGGAATCCCTGGGATGAGATCGCTGGGATGGGATGGGATGGGATGGGATGGGATGGGATGGGATGGGATGGGATGGGATGGGATGGGATGGGATGGGGTGGGATGGGATGGGATGGGACGGGATGGGATGGGATCCCTGCGATGGGATGGGATGGGATTGGATGGGATGGGGTGGGATGGGATGGGATTGGCTACAATGGGTTGGGATGGGATGGGATCGATGGGATGGGATGGGATGAAATGGGATCCCTGGGATGGTACGGAATGGGATCCCTGGGATGGGATGGGATACCTGGTATGGGATCCCTAGGAAGGGATGGGAGGGGATGGGATGGGATAGGATGGGATGGGATGGGGTAGGATGGGATGGGATGCGTTGGGATGGGATGGGATCCCTGGGATAGGATGGGATCCCTGGGATGGGGACCCGTGGATGGGATGGGATCTCTGGTATGGGATCCCTGGGATGGGATGGGATGGGATGGGATGGGATGGGATGGGATGGGATGGGATGGGAAGGGATTGGATGGGATGGGATCCCTGGGATGGGATGGGATCCCTGGAATGGGATATCTGGGATGGGATGTGATGGGACGGGATGGGATGGGGTGGGAAGGGATGGGATGGGCTGCAATGGGATGGGATGGGATGGGATGGGATGGGTTTCGATGGGACGGGATCCCTGGGATGGGATGGGATGGGATGCCATGGCATGGGATCCGCGGGATGAGATGGGATGGGGTGGGAAGGGTTGGGATGGGCTACAATGGGATGGGATGGGATGGGATGGGATGGGATCGGATTGGATGGGATGGGATCGGATGGGTTCCCTGGGATGGGATGGGATGGGATCCCTGGGATGGTATGGGATCCCTGGGATGGGATGGGATGGGATCCCTGGGATGGGATGGGATGGGAAGGGATGGGATGGGATAGAAAGGGATGGGATGGGATCCCTGGGAAGGGATGGGATCCCTGGGATATCTGGGATGGGATGTGATGGGACGGGATGGGATGGGGTGGGAAGGGATGGGATGGGCTACAATGGGATGGGATGTGATGGGATGGGATGGGTTTGGATGGGACGGGATCCCTGGGATGGGATGGGATGGGATGCCATGGCATGGGATCCGCGGGATGAGATGGGATGGGATGGGATGGGATGGGTTGGGATGGGATGGGATCCCTGGGATGGGATGGGATGGGATGGGATCCCTGGGATGGGACCAGATGAAATGGGATCCCTGGGAAGGTTTGGGATCCCTGGGGTGGGATCCATGGGATGGGTTACTTGGGATGGGATGGGATCCCTGGGTTGGGATCCCTGGAATGTTATCCCTCGTATGGGATGGGATCCCTGGGATGGGAGGGGATCCCTGGGATGGGATCTCTGGGATGGGATGGTATCCATGGGATGGGATGGGTTGGGATGGGATGGAATCCCTGGGATGGGGGCCCGGGGATGGGATCTCTGGTATGGGATCCCTGGGATGGGATGGGATGGGATGGGACGGGATCGGATGGGATCCCTGGGATGGGATGGGATGGGATCCCTGGGATGGGATGGGATCCCTGGGATGGGATGTGATGGGACGGGATGGGATGGGATGGGATGGGGTGGGAAGGGTTGGGATGGGCTACAATGGGATGGGATGGGATGGGATGGGATGGGATGGGATGGGATGGGATGGGTTTGGATGGGATGGGATCCCTGGGATGGGATGGGATGGGATGGGATGGGATGGGATGGGATGGGATGCCATGGCATGGGATCCGCGGGATGAGATGGGATGGGATGGGATGGGATGGGATATGTGGGATGGGTTGGGATCCCTGGGATGGGATGGGATGAGATGGGATGGGATGGGATGGGATGGGATGGGATGGGATGGGATGGGGTGGGATGGGATCCCTGGGTTGGGACTGGTTGGGATGGGATACCTGGGATGGGATGGAATCCCTGGGACGAGATCGCTGGGATGGGATGGGATGGGATGGGATGGGATGGGATGGGATGGGATGGGATGGGATGGGATGGGATGGGATGGGGTGGGATGGGATGGGACGGGATGGGATGGGATGGGATGGGATTGGCTACAATGGGTTGGGATGGGATGGGATCGATGGGATGGGATGGGATGAAATGGGATCCCTGGGATTGTACGGAATGGGATCCCTGGGATGGGATGGGATGGGATACCTGGTATGGGATCCCTAGGAAGGGATGGGAGGGGATGGGATGGGATAGGATGGGATGGGATGGGATGGGGTAGGATGGGATGGGATGCGTTGGGATGGGATGGGATCCCTGGGATAGGATGGGATCCCTGGGATGGGGACCCGTGGATGGGATGGGATCTCTGGTATGGGATCCCTGGGATGGGATGGGATGGCATGGGATGGGATTGGATGGGATGGGATCCCTGGGATGGGATGTGATGGGACGGGATGGGATGGGGTGGGAAGGGATGGGATGGGCTACAATGGGATGGGATGGGATGGGATGGGATGGGATGGGATGGGATGGGATGGGATGGGATGGGATGGGATCGGATGGGATGGGATGGGCTTGGATGGGATGGGATCGGATGGGATCCCTGGGATGGGAAGGGATGTGATCCCTGGGATGGGATGGGATCCCTGGGATGGGATATCTGGGATGGGATGTGATGGGACGGGATGGGATGGGGTGGGAAGGGATGGGATGGGCTACAATGGGATGGGATGTGATGGGATGGGATGGGATGGGTTTGGATGGGACGGGATCCCTGGGATGGGATGGGATGGGATGCCATGGCATGGGATCCGCGGGATGAGATGGGATGGGATGGGATGGGATGGGATGGGATGGGATGGGATGGGATCGGATTGGATGGGATGGGATCGGATGGGATCCGTGGGATGGGATGGGATGGGATCCCTGGGATGGGATGGGATCCCTGGGATGGGATAGGATGGGATCTCTGGGATGGGATGGGATGGGATGGGATGGGAAGGGATGGGATGGGATAGAAAGGGATGGGATGGGATCCCTGGGATGGGATGGGATCCCTGGGATGGCATGGGATGGGATGGGATGGGATGGGATGGGATGGGATGGGATGGGATGGGATGGGATGGGATGGGGTGGGATGGGATTGGTTGGGATGGGATGGGATCCCTGGGATGGGATCGGATGGGCTCCCTGGGATGGGATGGGATGGGATCCCTGGGATGGGATGGGATCCCTGAGATGGGATGTGTTCACTGGGATGGGATGGGATCCCTGGAATGGGATGGGATGGGATCCCTGGCATGGGATGGGATCCCTGGGATGGGATATGTGGGATGGGATGGGATAGGATGGGATGGGATGGGGTGGAATGGGATGGGTTTGGATGGGACGGGATCCCTGGGATGGGATGGGATGGGATGGGATGGGATGGGATGGGATGGGATGGGATGGGATGGGATGGGATGGGATGGGATGGGAAGGGATGGGATGGGATGGAAAGGGATGGGATGGGATCCCTGGGATGAAATAAGATCCCTGGGATGGGATCCCTGGGATGGGATGGGATGGGAAGGAATGGGATGGGATGGGATGGGATGGGAAGGAATGGGATGGGATGGGATGGGATGGGATGGGATGGGATGGGATGGGATGGGATGGGATGGGATGGGATGGGATGGGATGGGATGGGGTGGGATGGGATGGGATTGGTTGGGATGGGATGGGATCCCTGGGATGGGATCGGATGGGCTCCCTGGGATGGGATGGGATGGGATCCTTGGGATGGGATGGGATCCCTGAGATGGGATGTGTTCACTGGGATGGGATTGGATCCCTGGAATGGGATGGGATGGGATGGGATGGGATGGGATGGGATGGGATGGGATGGGATGGGATGGGATGGGATGGGATCGGATGGGATGGGATGGGATTGGATGGGATGGGATGGGATCCCTGGGATGGGAAGGGATGTGATCCCTGGGATGGGATGGGATCCCTGGGATGGGATATCTGGGATGGGATGTGATGGGACGGGATGGGATGGGGTGGGAAGGGATGGGATGGGCTACAATGGGATGGGATGTGATGGGATGGGATGGGATGGGTTTGGATGGGACGGGATCCCTGGGATTGGATGGGATGGGATGCCATGGCATGGGATCCGCGGGATGAGATGGGATGGGATGGGATGGGATGGGATGGGATGGGATGGGATGGGATGGGATGGGATGGGATCGGATTGGATGGGATGGGATCGGATGGGATCCCTGGGATGGGATGGGATGGGATCCCTGGGATGGGATGGGATCCCTGGAATGGGATGGGATGGGATCCCTGGGATGGGATGGGATGGGATCCCTGGGATGGCATGGGATGGGATGGGATGGGATGGGATGGGGTGGGATGGGGTGGAATGGGATGGGATGGGGTGGAATGGGATGGGTTTGGATGGGACGGGATCCCTGGGATGGGATGTGTTCACTGGGATGGGATGGGATCCCTGGAATGGGATGGGATGGGATCCCGGGCATGGGATGGGATCCCTGGGATGGGATATGTGGGATGGGATGGGATGGGATGGGATGGGATGGGATGGGATGGGGTGGAATGGGATGGGATGGGGTGGAATGGGATGGGTTTGGATGGGACGGGATCCCTGGGATGGGATGGGATGGGATGCCATGGCATGGGATCCGCGGGATGAGATGGGATGGGATGGGATGGGATGGGATGGGATGGGATCCCAGGGATGGGGTCCCTGTGATGGGATCCCTGGGATGGGATGGGATGGGATGGGATGGGATGGGATGGGATGGGATGGGATGGGATCGGATGGGATGGGATGGGCTTGGATGGGATCCCTGGGATGAAATAAGATCCCTGGGATGGGATCCCTGGGATGGGATGGGATGGGATGGGAAGGGATGGGATGGGATGGGA
This sequence comes from Sturnus vulgaris, assembly GCF_052056855.1. Lineage (NCBI taxonomy): Eukaryota > Metazoa > Chordata > Aves > Passeriformes > Sturnidae > Sturnus > Sturnus vulgaris. The sequence continues at coordinate 10,605,881 of NC_142282.1, forward strand.
TGGGATGGGATGGGATGGGATGGGAAGGGATGGGAAGGGATGGGATGGGATGGGATGGGATGGGATGGGATGGGATGGGATGGGGTGGGATGGGATTGGTTGGGATGGGATGGGATCCCTGGGATGGGATCGGATGGGCTCCCTGGGATGGGATGGGATGGGATCCCTGGGATGGGATGGGATCCCTGAGATTGGATGTGTTCACTGGGATGGGATTGGATCCCTGGGATGGGATGGGATGGGATGGGATGGGATGGGATGGGATGGGATGGGATGGGATGGGATCGGATGGGATGGGATGGGATTGGATGGGATGGGATGGGATGGGATCCCTGGGATGGGATATCTGGGATGGGATGTGATGGGACGGGATGGGATGGGATGGGGTGGGAAGGGATGGGATGGGCTACAATGGGATGGGATGTGATGGGATGGGTTTGGATGGGACGGGATCCCTGGGATGGGATGGGATGGGATGCCATGGCATGGGATCCGCGGGATGAGATGGCATGGGATGGGATGGGATGGGATGGGATGGGATGGGATGGGATCGGATTGGATGGGATCGGATGGGATCCCTGGGATGGGATGGGATGGGATCCCTGGGATGGGATGGGATCCCTGGGATGGGATGGGATGGGATCCCTGGGATGGGATGGGATGGGAAGGGATGGGATGGGATGGGATGGGGTGGAATGGGATGGGTTTGGATGGGACGGGATCCCTGGGATGGGATGGGATGGGATGCCATGGCATGGGATCCGCGGGATGAGATGGGATGGGATGGGATGGGATGGGATGGGATGGGATCGGATCCCTGGGATGGGATGGGATCCCTGGGATGGGATGGGATGAGATGGGATGGGATCCCTGGGTTGGGATAGGTTGGGATGGGATACCTTGGATGGGATGGAATCCCTGGGATGAAATCCGTGGGATGGGATGGAATGGGATGGGATGGCATGGGGTGGGATGGGATGGGACGGGATGGAATGGGATGGGATCCCTGCGATGGGATGGGATGGAATGAGATGGAATGGGATCCCTGGGATGGTACGGAATGGGATCCCTGGGATGGGATGGGATACCTGGTATGGGATCCCTGGGATGGGATGGGATGGGATGGGATGGGGTAGGATGGGATGGGACGGGATGGGATGGGATCCCTGCGATGGGATGGGATCCCTGGGATGACATGGGATGGGATTGGATCCCTGGGATGGGATGAGATGGGATCCCAGGGATGGGATCCCTGGATTGTGATCCCTCGTATGGGTTGGGATCCCTGGGATGGGATGGAATCCCTTGAATGGGATCCCGGGGATGGGATGGGATCCCTGGGATGGGATCTCTGGGATTGGATGGGATGGGATGGGATGGGATGGGATGTCATGGGATGGGATGGGTTGGGATGGGATGGAATCCCTGGGATGGGGACCAGGGGATGGGATCCCTGGTATGGGATCCCTGGGATGGGATGGGATGGGATCCCGGGGATGGGATGGGATCCCTGGGATGGGATCCCTGGAATGTGATCCCTGAGATGGGATGCAATCCCTGGGATGGGATGGGATTGGATGGGATGGCATGGGTTGGGATGGGTTGGGAACACTGGGATGGGATGTTATGGGATCCCTGGGATGAGATAGGATGGGATTGGATCCCTGGGATGGGATGAGATGGGATCCCAGGGATGGGATCCCTGGATTGTGATAGCTCGTATGGGATGGGATCCCTGGGATGGGATGGGATCGCTGGGATGGGATGGGATGGGATTGGATGGGTTGGGATACCTGGGATGGGCTGGGATGGCATGGGATGGGATGGGATGGTATCCTTCGATGGGATGGAATGGGATCCCTGAGATGGGATGCGATCCCTGGGATGGGATCCCTGGGCTGGGATGGGATCCCTGGAATGGGATGGGATCCCTGGAATGGGACAGGATGGGATTCCTGGGATGGGAATGGATGGGATGGGATGGGATTGGATGGGATGGGATCACTGTGATAGGATGGGATCCCTGGGTTGGGATCCAATCCCTGGGATGGCATCCCTGGGATGGGATGGAATCTCTGGGATGGGATCCGTGGGGTGGGATGGGTTGGAATGGGATGGGATCCCTGGGATCGGATGGGATCCCTGGGATGGGATGGGATGGGATGGGATCCCTGGGTTGGGATGGGTTCCATGGGATGGGATCCCCGGGATGGGATGGGATGGGATGGGATAGGATCTCTGGGATTGAATCCCTGGGATGGGATGGGATCCCTGGGATGTTATGGGATCCGCGGGATGTGATGGGATGGGATTCCTGGGATGGGAATGGGTGGGGTGGGATGGGATGGGATGGGATGGGATGGGATGGGATGGGATGGGATCCCTGGGATGGGATGGGATCCCTGTGATGGGAAGGGATGGTATCCCTGCGATGGGATCGGTTGGGATGGGATCCCTGGGATGGGATGGAATACCTGGCATGAGATAGCAGGGATGATATGGGATGGGATGGGATGGGATGGGATGGGATCCCTGGGATGGGATACCTGGGATGGGATGGGATGGGATTGGATGGGATGGGATGGGATGGGATCCCTGGGATGGGATGTGATGCGATGGGATGGGATGGGATCCCTGGGATGGGATGGGATTCCTGGGATGGTATCCCTGGGATGGGTTAGGATGGGATTGGATGGAATGGGATGGGATCCCTGGGATGGGATGGGATCCCTGGGATGGGATGTGTTCACTGGGATGGGTTGGGATCCCTGGAATGGGATGGGATGGGATTCCTGGGATGGGATGGGATGGGATCCCTGGGATAGTATGGGATTCCTGCGTTGGGATCGAATCCCTGGGATGGCATCAGTGAGATGGGATGAGATCTCTAACATGGGATCCCTGGGATGGGATGGGATGGGATCCCTGGGATGTTATCCCTGGGATGGGATTGGATCCCTGGGATGGGATGGGATGGGATGGGATGGGATGGGATGGGATGGGATGGGATGGGATGGGATGGAATGGGATGGGATGGGATGGCATGGGATGGGATTCCTGGAATGGGATGGGATCCCTGGAATGGGATGGGATGGGATTCCTGGGATGGGAATGGATGGGATGGGATGGGATTGGATGGGATGGGATCACTGGGATGGGATGGGATCCCTGGGATGGGATGGGATGGGATCCCTGGGATGGGATTTGTTGGGATGGGATCCCTGGGATGGGATGGAATACCTGGGATGAGATCGCTGGGATGGGATGGGATGGGATGGGATGGGATCCCTGGGCTGGGATGGGATCGGATGGTATCCCTGGGATGGGATACATGGGATGGGATCGGATGTGATTGCATGGGATGGGATTGGATGGGATGGGATGGGCTAGAATGGGTTGGGATGGGATGGGATCAATGGGATGGGAGCGGAGGGGATGGGATGGGATGGGATAGGATGGGATGGGATGGGATTGGATGGGATGGGATCGGATGGGATCCCTGGGATGGGAAGGGATGTGATCCCTGGGATAGGATGGGATCCCTGGGATGGGGACGCGTGGATGGGATGGGATCTCTGGTATGGGATCCCTGGGATGGGATGGGATGGGATGGGATGGGATTGGATGGGATGGGATCCCTGGGATGGGATGGGATCCCTGGAATGGGATATCTGGGATGGGATGTGATGGGACGGGATGGGATGGGGTGGGAAGGGATGGGATGGGCTACAATGGGATGGGATGGGATGGGATGGGATGGGATGGGATGGGATGGGATGGTATGTGATGGGATGGGATGGGATGGGATGGGATGGGTTTGGATGGGACGGGATCCCTGGGATGGGATGGGATGGGATGCCATGGCATGGGATCCGCGGGATGAGATGGGATGGGATGGGATGGGATGGGATGGGATGGGATGGGATGGGATGGGATCGGATGGGATGGGATGGGCTTGGATGGGATGGGATCGGATGGGATCCCTGGGATGGGAAGGGATGTGATCCCTGGGATGGGATGGGATCCCTGGGATGGGATATCTGGGATGGGATGTGATGGGACGGGATGGGGTGGGAAGGGATGGGATGGGCTACAATGGGATGGGATGTGATGGGATGGGATGGGATGGGTTTGGATGGGACGGGATCCCTGGGATGGGATGGAATGGGATGCCATGGCATGGGATCCGCGGGATGAGATGGGATGGGATGGGATGGGATGGGATGGGATGGGATGGGATGGGATGGGATGGGATGGGATCGGATTGGATGGGATGGGATCGGATGGGATCCCTGGGATGGGATGGGATGGGATCCCTGGGATGGGATGGGATCCCTGGGATGGGATGGGATCCCTGGGATGGGATGGGATGGGATGGGAAGGGATGGGATGGGATAGAAAGGGATGGGATGGGATCCCTGGGATGGGATGGGATCCCTGGGATGGGATGGGATGGGATGGGATGGGATGGGGTGGGATGGGATTGGTTGGGATGGGATGGGATCCTTGGGATGGGATCGGATGGGCTCCCTGGGATGGGATGGGATGGGATCCCTGGGATGGGATGGGATCCCTGAGATGGGATGTGTTCACTGGGATGGGATGGGATCCCTGGAATGGGATGGGATGGGATCCCTGGCATGGGATGGGATCTCTGGGATGGGATATGTGGGATGGGATGGGATAGGATAGGATGGGATGGGGTGGAATGGGATGGGTTTGGATGGGACGGGATCCCTGGGATGGGATGGGATGGGATGCCATGGCATGGGATCCCTGGGATGGGATGGGATGGGATGGGATGGGATGGGATGGGATGGGATGGGATGGGAAGGGATGGGATGGAAAGGGATGGGATGGGATCCCTGGGATGAAATAAGATCCCTGGGATGGGATCCCTGGGATGGGATGGGATGGGATGGGAAGGGATGGGAGGGGATGGGATGGGATGGGATGGGATGGGATGGGATGGGATGGGATGGGATGGGATGGGATGGGATGGGATGGGATGGGGTGGGATGGGATGGGATTGGTTGGGATGGGATGGGATCCCTGGGATGGGATCGGATGGGCTCCCTGGGATGGGATGGGATGGGATCCCTGGGATGGGATGGGATCCCTGAGATGGGATGTGTTCACTGGGATGGGATTGGATCCCTGGAATGGGATGGGATGGGATGGGATGGGATGGGATGGGATGGGATGGGATGGGATGGGATGGGATGGGATGGGATGGGATCGGATGGGATGGGATGGGATTGGATGGGATGGGATGGGATGGGATCCCTGGGATGGGAAGGGATGTGATCCCTGGGATGGGATGGGATCCCTGGGATGGGATATCTGGGATGGGATGTGATGGGACGGGATGGGATGGGCTGGGATGGGATGGGATGGGTTTGGATGGGACGGGATCCCTGGGATGGGATGGGATGGGATGGGATGCCATGGCATGGGATCCGCGGGATGAGATGGGATGGGATGGGATGGGATGGGATGGGATGGGATGGGATCGGATTGGATGGGATGGGATCGGATGGGATCCCTGGGATGGGATGGGATGGGATCCCTGGGATGGGAATGGATGGGATGGGATGGGATTGGATGGGATGGGATCACTGGGATGGGATGGGATCCCTGTGATGGGATGGGATGGGATCCCTGGGATGGGATGGAATGTGATGGGGTGGGATGGGATGGGATGGGTTGGGATGGGATGGGATCCCTTGGATGGGATGGGATGGGATCCCTGGGATGGGAACAGATGAAGTGGGATCCCTGGGATGGGATGGAATCCCTGGGATGGGATAGCTGGGATGGGAATGGATCCCTGGGATGGGATGGGATCCCTGGGATGGGTTGGGATCCCTGGGATGGGATGGCCTCCCTGGGATGGGATCCATGGGATGGGTTACTTGGGATGGGATAGGATCCCTGGGATGGGAGAGGATGGGATGGGATATGTTGGGATGGGATGGGATCCCTGGGATGGGATGGGATCCCTGGGATGGGATACCTGGAATGTGATCCCTCGTATGGGTTGGGATCCCTGGGATTCCATGGGATGGGATCGGATGGGATGGGATGGAATGGGATGGGATCGGGTGGGATGGGATTGGTTGGGATGTGATGCGGTCCCTGGGATGGTATGGGATGGGATGGGATCCCTGGGATGGGATGGGATCCATGGGATGGGATGGAATGTAATGGGGTGGGATGGGATGGGATGGGTTGGGATGGGATGGGATCCCTGGGATGGGATGGGTTCCATGGGATGGGATCCCCGGGATGGGATGGGATGGGATGGGATGGGATAGGATCTCTGGGATTGAATCCGTGGGATGGGATGGGATCCCTGGGATGTTATGGGATCCGCGGGATGTGATGGGATGGGATTCCTGGGATGGGAATGGGTGGGGTGGGATGGGATGGGATGGGATGGGATGGGATGGGATGGGATCCCTGGGATGGGATGGGATCCCTGTGATGGGAAGGGATGGTATCCCTGCGATGGGATCGGTGGGGATGGGATCCCTGGGATGGGATGGAATACCTGGCATGAGATAGCAGGGATGATATGGGATGGGATGGGATGGGATGGGATGGGATGGGATGGGATGGGATCCCTGGGATGGGATACCTGGGATGGGATGGGATGGGATTGGATGGGATGGGATGGGATGGGATCCCTGGGATGGGATGGGATGCGATGGGATGGGATGGTATCCCTGGGATGGGTTAGGATGGGATTGGATGGAATGGGATGGGATCCCTGGGATGGGATCCCTGGGATGGGATGTGTTCACTGGGGTGGGTTGGGATCCCTGGAATGGGATGGGATGGGATTCCTGGGATGGGATGGGATGGGATCCCTGGGATAGTATGGGATTCCTGCGTTGGGATCGAATCCCTGGGATGGCATCAGTGAGATGGGATGAGATCTCTAACATGGGATCCCTGGGATGGGATGTGATCCCTGGGATGAGAAGGGATGGGATGGAATGGGATGGGATCCCTGGGATGGGATGGGATGGGATCCCTGGAATGTTATCCCTGGGATGGGATTGGATCCCTGGGATGGGATGGGATGGGATGGGATGGGATGGGATGGGATGGAATGGGATGGGATGGCATGGGATGGGATTCCTGGAATGGGATGGGATCCCTGGAATGGGATGGGATGGGATTCCTGGGATGGGAATGGATGGGATGGGATGGGATTGGATGGGATGGGATCACTGGGATGGGATGGGATCCCTGGGATGGGATGGGATGGGATCCCTGGGATGGGATGGAATGTGATGGGGTGGGATGGGATGGGATGGGTTGGGATGGGATGGGATCCCTTGGATGGGATGGGATGGGATCCCTGGGATGGGAACAGATGAAGTGGGATCCCTGGGATGGGATGGAATCCCTGGGATGGGATAGCTGGGATGGGAATGGATCCCTGGGATGGGATGGGATCCCTGGGATGGGTTGGGATCCCTGGGATGGGATGGCCTCCCTGGGATGGGATCCATGGGATGGGTTACTTGGGATGGGATAGGATCCCTGGGATGGGAGAGGATGGGATGGGATATGTTGGGATGGGATGGGATCCCTGGGATGGGATGGGATCCCTGGGATGGGATACCTGGAATGTGATCCCTCGTATGGGATGGGATCACTGGGATGGGATGGAATCCCTGGGATGGGATCCCTGGGATGGGATGGGATGGGATGGGATCCCTGGGATGTTATGGGATCCGTGGGATGTGATGGGATGGGATTCCTGGGATGGGAATGGGTGGGATGGGATGGGATCACTGGGATGGGATGGAATCCCCGGGACGAGATCGCTGGGATGGGATGTGATGGGATGGAATGGGATGGGATGGGATCCCTGCGATGGGATGGGATGGTATGGGATGGGATCCCTGGGATGGGATCGGATGGGATGCCTGGGATGCGATGGGATGGGATCCGTGGGATGGGATGTGATCCCTGGGATGGGATGGGGTGAGATGGGATGGGATGGGATGGGATCCCTGGGATTGGATGGGATGGGATGGGATGGGATGGGATGGGATGGGTTGGGATGGGATGGGATGGGATGGGATTGGATGGGATGGGTTGGGATGGTATGGTATCCCTGGGATGGTGTCCCTGGTATGGGATGGGATGGGATGGGATGGGATGGGATGGGATGGGATGGGATGGGATGGGATGGGATGGCATGGGATAGGGTGGGATGGGATGGGATTGGATGGGATGGGGTGGGATGGGATGGGATTGGCTACACTGGGTTGGGATGGGATGGGATCGATGGGATGGGATGGGATGGGATCCCTGGGATGGGATGGGATCCCTGGGATGGGATCCCTGGAATGTGATCCCTGAGATGGGATGCGATCCCTGGGATGGGATGGGATTGGATGGGATGGCATGGGTTGGGATGGGTTGGGAACACTGGGATGGGATGTTATGGGATCCCTGGGATGAGATGGGATGGGATTGGATCCCTGGGATGGGATGAGATGGGATCCCAGGGATGGGATCCCTGGATTGTGATAGCTCGTATGGGATGGGATCCCTGGGATGGGATGGGATCGCTGGGATGGGATGGGATGGGATTGGATGGGTTGGGATACCTGGGATGGGCTGGGATGGCATGGGATGGGATGGGATGGTATCCTTGGATGGGATGGAATGGGATCCCTGAGATGGGATGCGATCCCTGGGATGGGATCCCTGGGCTGCGATGGGATCCCTGGAATGGGATGGGATCCCTGGAATGGGATGGGATGGGATTCCTGGGATGGGAATGGATGGGATGGGATGGGATTGGATGGGATGGGATCACTGTGATAGGATGGGATCCCTGGGTTGGGATCCAATCCCTGGGATGGCATCCCTGGGATGGGATGGAATCTCTGGGATGGGATCCGTGGGGTGGGATGGGTTGGAATGGGATGGGATCCCTGGGATCGGATGGGATCCCTGGGATGGGATGGGATGGGATCCCTGGGTTGGGATGGGTTCCATGGGATGGGATCCCCGGGATGGGATGGGATGGGATGGGATGGGATCTCTGGGATTGAATCCCTGGGATGGGATGGGATCCCTGGGATGTTATGGGATCCGCGGGATGTGATGGGATGGGATTCCTGGGATGGGAATGGGTGGAGTGGGATGGGATGGGATGGGATGGGATGGGATGGGATCCCTGGGATGGGATGGGATCCCTGGGATGGGAAGGGATGGTATCCCTGCGATGGGATCGGTTGGGATGGGATCCCTGGGATGGGATGGAATACCTGGCATGAGATAGCAGGGATGATATGGGATGGGATGGGATGGGATGGGATGGGATGGGATGGGATGGGATCCCTGGGATGGGATACCTGGGATGGGATGGGATGGGATTGGATGGGATGGGATGGGATGGGATCCCTGGGATGGGATGTGATGCGATGGGATGGGATGGGATCCCTGGGATGGGATGGGATGCGATGGGATGGTATCCCTGGGATGGGTTAGGATGGGATTGGATGGAATGGGATGGGATCCCTGGGATGGGATGGGATCCCTGGGATGGGATGTGTTCACTGGGATGGGTTGGGATCCCTGGAATGGGATGGGATGGGATTCCTGGGATGGGATGGGATGGGATCCCTGGGATAGTATGGGATTCCTGCGTTGGGATCGAATCCCTGGGATGGCATCAGTGAGATGGGATGAGATCTCTAACATGGGGTCCCTGGGATGGGATGGGATGGGATCCCTGGGATGTTATCCCTGGGATGGGATTGGATCCCTGGGATGGGATGGGATGGGATGGGATGGGATGGGATGGGATGGGATGGGATGGGATGGGATGGGATGGAATGGGATGGGATGGGATGGCATGGGATGGGATTCCTGGAATGGGATGGGATCCCTGGAATGGGATGGGATGGGATTCCTGGGATGGGAATGGATGGGATGGGATGGGATTGGATGGGATGGGATCACTGGGATGGGATGGGATCCCTGGGATGGGATGGGATGGGATCCCTGGGATGGGATTTGTTGGGATGGGATCCCTGGGATGGGATGGAATACCTGGGATGAGATCGCTGGGATGGGATGGGATGGGATGGGATGGGATGGGATGGGATGGGATGGGATGGGATGGGATCCCTGGGCTGGGATGGGATCGGATGGTATCCCTGGGATGGGATACATGGGATGGGATCGGATGTGATTGCATGGGATGGGATTGGATGGGATGGGATGGGCTAGAATGGGTTGGGATGGGATGGGATCAATGGGATGGGAGCGGAGGGGATGGGATGGGATGGGATGGGATAGGATGGGATGGGATGGGATGGGATTCGATGGGATGGGATGGGATCCCTGGGATGGGATCGGATGGGATGGGATGGGATGGGATCCCTGGGATGGAATCCCTGGAATAGGATGGGATGGGATGGCATGGGATGGGATCCCTGGGATGGGATGGGATCCCTGGGATGGGATGGGATGGGATCCCTGGGTTGGGATGGGTTCCATGGGATGGGATCCCTGGGATGGGATGGGATGGGATGGGATGGGATAGGATCTCTGGGATTGGACCCCTGGGATGAGATGGGATCCCTGGGATGGGATCCCAGGGATGGGATGGGATGGGATTCCTGGGATGGGATGGGATGGGATGGGATGGGATGGGATGGGATGGGATGGGATGGGATGGGATGGGATGGGATGGGATGGGATGGAATGGGATGGGATGGCATGGGATGGGATTCCTGGAATGGGATGGGATCCCTGGAATGGGATGGGATGGGATTCCTGGGATGGGAATGGATGGGATGGGATGGGATTGGATGGGATGGGATCACTGGGATGGGATGGGATCCCTGGGATGGGATGGGATGGGATCCCTGGGATGGGATTTGTTGGGATGGGATCCCTGGGATGGGATGGAATACCTGGGATGAGATCGCTGGGATGGGATGGGATGGGATGGGATGGGATGGGATCCCTGGGCTGGGATGGGATCGGATGGTATCCCTGGGATGGGATACATGGGATGGGATCGGATGTGATTGCATGGGATGGGATTGGATGGGATGGGATGGGCTAGAATGGGTTGGGATGGGATGGGATCAATGGGATGGGAGCGGAGGGGATGGGATGGGATGGGATAGGATGGGATGGGATGGGATGGGATGGGATTCGATGGCATGGGATGGGATCCCTGGGATGGGATCGGATGGGATGGGATGGGATGGGATCCCAGGGATGGGATCCCTGGATTGTGATAGCTCGTATGGGATGGGATCCCTGGGATGGGATGGGATCGCTGGGATGGGATGGGATGGGATTGGATGGGTTGGGATACCTGGGATGGGCTGGGATGGCATGGGATGGGATGGGATGGTATCCTTGGATGGGATGGAATGGGATCCCTGGGATGGGATGGGATCCCTGGGATGGGATGGGATGGGATCCCTGGGATGGGATGGGATGGGATGGGATCCCTGGGATGGCATGGGATGGGATGGGATGGGATGGGATGGGATGGGGTGGGATGGGGTGGAATGGGATGGGATGGGGTGGAATGGGATGGGTTTGGATGGGACGGGATCCCTGGGATGGGATGTGTTCACTGGGATGGGATGGGATCCCTGGAATGGGATGGGATGGGATCCCGGGCATGGGATGGGATCCCTGGGATGGGATATGTGGGATGGGATGGGATGGGATGGGATGGGATGGGATGGGATGGGATGGGATGGGATGGGATGGGGTGGAATGGGATGGGATGGGGTGGAATGGGATGGGTTTGGATGGGACGGGATCCCTTGGATGGGATGGGATGGGATAGCTGGGATGGGAATGGATCCCTGGGATGGGATGGGATCCCTGGGATGGGTTGGGATCCCTGGGATGGGATGGCCTCCCTGGGATGGGATCCATGGGATGGGTTACTTGGGATGGGATAGGATCCCTGGGATGGGAGAGGATGGGATGGGATATGTTGGGATGGGATGGGATCCCTGGGATGGGATGGGATCCCTGGGATGGGATACCTGGAATGTGATCCCTCGTATGGGATGGGATCACTGGGATGGGATGGAATCCCTGGGATGGGATCCCTGGGATGGGATGGGATGGGATGGGATCCCTGGGATGTTATGGGATCCGTGGGATGTGATGGGATGGGATTCCTGGGATGGGAATGGGTGGGATGGGATGGGATCACTGGGATGGGATGGAATCCCCGGGACGAGATCGCTGGGATGGGATGTGATGGGATGGAATGGGATGGGATGGGATCCCTGCGATGGGATGGGATGGTATGGGATGGGATCCCTGGGATGGGATCGGATGGGATGCCTGGGATGCGATGGGATGGGATCCGTGGGATGGGATGTGATCCCTGGGATGGGATGGGGTGAGATGGGATGGGATGGGATGGGATCCCTGGGATTGGATGGGATGGGATGGGATGGGATGGGATGGGTTGGGATGGGATGGGATGGGATGGGATTGGATGGGATGGGTTGGGATGGTATGGTATCCCTGGGATGGTGTCCCTGGTATGGGATGGGATGGGATGGGATGGGATGGGATGGGATGGGATGGGATGGCATGGGATAGGGTGGGATGGGATGGGATTGGATGGGATGGGGTGGGATGGGATGGGATTGGCTACACTGGGTTGGGATGGGATGGGATCGATGGGATGGGATGGGATGGGATCCCTGGGATGGGATGGGATCCCTGGGATGGGATCCCTGGAATGGGATGGAATCTCTGGGATGGGATCCGTGGGGTGGGATGGGTTGGAATGGGATGGGATCCCTGGGATCGGATGGGATCCCTGGGATGGGATGGGATGGGATCCCTGGGTTGGGATGGGTTCCATGGGATGGGATCCCCGGGATGGGATGGGATGGGATGGGATGGGATGGGATCTCTGGGATTGAATCCCTGGGATGGGATGGGATCCCTGGGATGTTATGGGATCCGCGGGATGTGATGGGATGGGATTCCTGGGATGGGAATGGGTGGGGTGGGATGGGATGGGATGGGATGGGATGGGATGGGATCCCTGGGATGGGATGGGATCCCTGGGATGGGAAGGGATGGTATCCCTGCGATGGGATCGGTTGGGATGGGATCCCTGGGATGGGATGGAATACCTGGCATGAGATAGCAGGGATGATATGGGATGGGATGGGATGGGATGGGATGGGATGGGATGGGATCCCTGGGATGGGATACCTGGGATGGGATGGGATGGGATTGGATGGGATGGGATGGGATGGGATCCCTGGGATGGGATGTGATGCGATGGGATGGGATGGGATCCCTGGGATGGGATGGGATTCCTGGGATGGTATCCCTGGGATGGGTTAGGATGGGATTGGATGGAATGGGATGGGATCCCTGGGATGGGATGGGATCCCTGGGATGGGATGTGTTCACTGGGATGGGTTGGGATCCCTGGAATGGGATGGGATGGGATTCCTGGGATGGGATGGGATGGGATCCCTGGGATAGTATGGGATTCCTGCGTTGGGATCGAATCCCTGGGATGGCATCAGTGAGATGGGATGAGATCTCTAACATGGGATCCCTGGGATGGGATGGGATGGGATCCCTGGGATGTTATCCCTGGGATGGGATTGGATCCCTGGGATGGGATGGGATGGGATGGGATGGGATGGGATGGGATGGGATGGGATGGGATGGGATGGAATGGGATGGGATGGCATGGGATGGGATTCCTGGAATGGGATGGGATCCCTGGAATGGGATGGGATGGGATTCCTGGGATGGGAATGGATGGGATGGGATGGGATTGGATGGGATGGGATCACTGGGATGTGATGGGATCCCTGGGATGGGATGGGATGGGATCCCTGGGATGGGATTTGTTGGGATGGGATCCCTGGGATGGGATGGAATACCTGGGATGAGATCGCTGGGATGGGATGGGATGGGATGGGATGGGATGGGATCCCTGGGCTGGGATGGGATCGGATGGTATCCCTGGGATGGGATACATGGGATGGGATCGGATGTGATTGCATGGGATGGGATTGGATGGGATGGGATGGGCTAGAATGGGTTGGGATGGGATGGGATCAATGGGATGGGAGCGGAGGGGATGGGATGGGATGGGATAGGATGGGATGGGATGGGATGGGATGGGATTCGATGGGATGGGATGGGATCCCTGGGATGGGATCGGATGGGATGGGATGGGATGGGATCCCTGGGATGGAATCCCTGGGATAGGATGGGATGGCATGGGATGGGATCCCTGGGATGGGATGGGATCCCTGGGATGGGATGGGATGGGATCCCTGGGTTGGGATGGGTTCCATGGGATGGGATCCCTGGGATGGGATGGGATGGGATGGGATGGGATGGGATGGGATGGGATAGGATCTCTGGGATTGGACCCCTGGGATGAGATGGGATCCCTGGGATGGGAATGGGTGGGATGGGATGGGACGGGATCCCTGGAATGGGATGGGATCCCTGTGATGGGATGGGATGGTATCCCAGCGATGGGATTGGTTGGGATGGGATCCCTGGGATGGGATGGAATACCTGGCATGAGATAGCAGGGATGATATGGGATGGGATGGGATGGGATGGGATGGGATGGGATGGGATGGGATGGGATGGGATTGGATCCCTGGGATGGGATGGAATGTGATGGGGTGGGATGGGATGGGATGGGTTGGGATGGGATGGGATCCCTTGGATGGGATGGGATGGGATGGGATCCCTGGGATGGGAACAGATCAATTGGGATCCCTGGGATGGGATAGCTGGGATGGGATGGGATGGGATCCCTGGGATGGGATGGGATCCCTGGGATGGGTTGGGATCCCCGGGATGGGATGGCCTCCCTGGGATGGGATCCATGGGATGGGTTACTTGGGATGGGATAGGATCCCTGGGATGGGAGAGGATGGGATGGGATATGTTGGGATGGGATGGGATCCCTGGGATGGGATGGGATCCCTGGGATGGGATCCCTGGGATGGGATGGGATGGGATGGGATCCCTGGGATGTTATGGGATCCGTGGGATGTGATGGGATGGGATTCCTGGGATGGGAATGGGTGGGATGGGATGGGATCACTGGGATGGGATGGAATCCCTGGGACGAGATCTCTGGGATGGGATGTGATGGGATGGGATGGGATGGGATGGGATCCCTGCGATGGGATGGGATGGTATGGGATGGGATCCCTGGGATGGGATCGGATGGGATGCCTGGGATGCGATGGGATGGGATCCGTGGGATGGGATGTGATCCCTGGGATGGGATGGGGTGAGATGGGAGGGGATGGGATGGGATCCCTGGGATTGGATGGGATGGGGTGGGATGGGTAGGGATGGGATGGGATGGGATTGGATGGGATGGGTTGGGATGGTATGGTATCCCTGGGATGGTGTCCCTGGGATGGGATGGGATGGGATGGGATGGGATGGGATGGGATGGCATGGGATGGGGTGGCATGGGATGGGATTGGCTACGCTGGGTTGGGATGGGATGGGATCGATGGGATGGGATGGGATGGAATGGGATCCCTGGGATGGTACGGAATGGGATCCCTGGGATGGGATGGGATACCTGGTATGGGATCCCTAGGATGGGATGGGATGCGATGGGATAGGATGGGATGGGATGCGATGGGATAGGATGGGATGGGATGGGGTAGGATGTGATGGGATCCCTGGGATGGGATGGGATCCCTGGGATGGGATCTCTGGGATCGGATGGTATCCATGGGATGGGATGGGTTGGGATGGAATCCCTGGGATGGGGACCAGGGGATGGGATGGGATCCCTGGTATGGGATCCCTGGGATGGGATGGGATCCCTGGGATGGGATCCCTGGAATGTGATCCCTGAGATGGGATGCGATCCCTGGGATGGGATGGGATTGGATGGGATGGCATGGGTTGGGATGGGTTGGGAACACTGGGATGGGATGTTATGGGATCCCTGGGATGAGATGGGATGGGATTGGATCCCTGGGATGGGATTAGATGGGATCCCAGGGATGGGATCCCTGGATTGTGATAGCTCGTATGGGATGGGATCCCTGGGATGGGATGGGATGGGATGGGATCGCTGGGATGGGATGGGATGGGATTGGATGGGTTGGGATACCTGGGATGGGCTGGAATGGCATGGGATGGGATGGGATGGTATCCTTGGATGGGATGGAATGGGATCCCTGAGATGGGATGCGATCCCTGGGATGGGATCCCTGGGCTGGGATGGGATCCCTGGAATGGGATGGGATCCCTGGAATGGGATGGGATGGGATTCCTGGGATGGGAATGGATGGGATGGGATGGGATTGGATGGGATGGGATCACTGTGATAGGATGGGATCCCTGGGTTGGGATCGAATCCCTGGGATGGCATCCCTGGGATGGGATGGAATCTCTGGGATGGGATCCCTGGGGTGGGATGGGTTGGAATGGGATGGGATCCCTGGGATCGGATGGGATCCCTGGGATGGGATGGGATGGGATCCCTGGGTTGGGATGGGTTCCATGGGATGGGATCCCCGGGATGGGATGGGATGGGATGGGATGGGATAGGATCTCTGGGATTGAATCCCTGGGATGGGATGGGATCCCTGGGATGTTATGGGATACGCGGGATGTGATGGGATGGGATTCCTGGGATGGGAATGGGTGGGGTGGGATGGGATGGGATGGGATGGGATGGGATCCCTGGGATGGGATGGGATCCCTGTGATGGGAAGGGATGGTATCCCTGCGATGGGATCGGTTGGGATGGGATCCCTGGGATGGGATGGAATACCTGGCATGAGATAGCAGGGATGATATGGGATGGGATGGGATGGGATGGGATGGGATGGGATGGGATGGGATCCCTGGGATGGGATACCTGGGATGGGATGGGATGGGATTGGATGGGATGGGATGGGATGGGATCCCTGGGATGGGATGGGATGCGATGGGATGGGATGGGATGGGATCCCTGGGATGGGATTTGTTGGGATGGGATCCCTGGGATGGGATGGAATACCTGGGATGAGATCGCTGGGATGGGATGGGATGGGATGGGATCCCTGGGCTGGGATGGGATCGGATGGTATCCCTGGGATGGGATACATGGGATGGGATCGGATGTGATTGCATGGGATGGGATTGGATGGGATGGGATGGGCTAGAATGGGTTGGGATGGGATGGGATCAATGGGATGGGAGCGGAGGGGATGGGATGGGATGGGTTGGGATCCCTGGGATGGGATCCCTTGGACGGGATGTGATCCCTGGGATGGGATCCCTGGGATGGGATGGGATGGGATCGATGGGATGGGATGGGATGGCTTGGGATGGGTTGGGATAGGATAGGATCGCTGGGATTGGATCCCTGGGATGAGATGGGAACCCTGTGATGGGATCCCTGGGATGGGATGGGATGGGATGGGATGGGATGGGATGGGATGGAATGGGATGGGATGGAATGGAATGGAATGGGATGGGATGGGATTGGATTGGATGGCATGGGTTGGGATGGGATTCGATGGGATGGGATGGGATCCCTGGGATGGGATCGGATGGGATGGGATGGGATCCCTGGGATGGAATCCCTGGGATAGGATGGGATCCCTGGGTTGGGATCGAATCCCTGGGATGTTATCCCTTGGATGGGATGGGATTCCTGGGATGGGAATGGGTGGGATGGGATGTGATGGGACGGGATGGGATGGGCTGGGATGGGATGGGATGGGTTTGGATGGGACGGGATCCCTGGGATGGGATGGGATGGGATGGGATGCCATGGCATGGGATCCGCGGGATGAGATGGGATGGGATGGGATGGGATGGGATGGGATGGGATGGGATGGGATGGGATGGGATCGGATTGGATGGGATGGGATCGGATGGGATCCCTGGGATGGGATGGGATGGGATCCCTGGGATGGGAATGGATGGGATGGGATGGGATTGGATGGGATGGGATCACTGGGATGGGATGGGATCCCTGTGATGGGATGGGATGGGATCCCTGGGATGGGATGGAATGTGATGGGGTGGGATGGGATGGGATGGGTTGGGATGGGATGGGATCCCTTGGATGGGATGGGATGGGATCCCTGGGATGGGAACAGATGAAGTGGGATCCCTGGGATGGGATGGAATCCCTGGGATGGGATAGCTGGGATGGGAATGGATCCCTGGGATGGGATGGGATCCCTGGGATGGGTTGGGATCCCTGGGATGGGATGGCCTCCCTGGGATGGGATCCATGGGATGGGTTACTTGGGATGGGATAGGATCCCTGGGATGGGAGAGGATGGGATGGGATATGTTGGGATGGGATGGGATCCCTGGGATGGGATGGGATCCCTGGGATGGGATACCTGGAATGTGATCCCTCGTATGGGTTGGGATCCCTGGGATTCCATGGGATGGGATCGGATGGGATGGGATGGAATGGGATGGGATCGGGTGGGATGGGATTGGTTGGGATGTGATGCGGTCCCTGGGATGGTATGGGATGGGATGGGATCCCTGGGATGGGATGGGATCCATGGGATGGGATGGAATGTAATGGGGTGGGATGGGATGGGATGGGTTGGGATGGGATGGGATCCCTGGGATGGGATGGGTTCCATGGGATGGGATCCCCGTGATGGGATGGGATGGGATGGGATGGGATAGGATCTCTGGGATTGAATCCGTGGGATGGGATGGGATCCCTGGGATGTTATGGGATCCGCGGGATGTGATGGGATGGGATTCCTGGGATGGGAATGGGTGGGGTGGGATGGGATGGGATGGGATGGGATGGGATGGGATCCCTGGGATGGGATGGGATCCCTGTGATGGGAAGGGATGGTATCCCTGCGATGGGATCGGTGGGGATGGGATCCCTGGGATGGGATGGAATACCTGGCATGAGATAGCAGGGATGATATGGGATGGGATGGGATGGGATGGGATGGGATGGGATGGGATCCCTGGGATGGGATACCTGGGATGGGATGGGATGGGATTGGATGGGATGGGATGGGATGGGATCCCTGGGATGGGATGGGATGCGATGGGATGGGATGGTATCCCTGGGATGGGTTAGGATGGGATTGGATGGAATGGGATGGGATCCCTGGGATGGGATCCCTGGGATGGGATGTGTTCACTGGGGTGGGTTGGGATCCCTGGAATGGGATGGGATGGGATTCCTGGGATGGGATGGGATGGGATCCCTGGGATAGTATGGGATTCCTGCGTTGGGATCGAATCCCTGGGATGGCATCAGTGAGATGGGATGAGATCTCTAACATGGGATCCCTGGGATGGGATGTGATCCCTGGGATGAGAAGGGATGGGATGGAATGGGATGGGATCCCTGGGATGGGATGGGATGGGATCCCTGGAATGTTATCCCTGGGATGGGATTGGATCCCTGGGATGGGATGGGATGGGATGGGATGGGATGGGATGGGATGGGATGGAATGGGATGGGATGGCATGGGATGGGATTCCTGGAATGGGATGGGATCCCTGGAATGGGATGGGATGGGATTCCTGGGATGGGAATGGATGGGATGGGATGGGATTGGATGGGATGGGATCACTGGGATGGGATGGGATCCCTGGGATGGGATGGGATGGGATCCCTGGGATGGGATGGAATGTGATGGGGTGGGATGGGATGGGATGGGTTGGGATGGGATGGGATCCCTTGGATGGGATGGGATGGGATCCCTGGGATGGGAACAGATGAAGTGGGATCCCTGGGATGGGATGGAATCCCTGGGATGGGATAGCTGGGATGGGAATGGATCCCTGGGATGGGATGGGATCCCTGGGATGGGTTGGGATCCCTGGGATGGGATGGCCTCCCTGGGATGGGATCCATGGGATGGGTTACTTGGGATGGGATAGGATCCCTGGGATGGGAGAGGATGGGATGGGATATGTTGGGATGGGATGGGATCCCTGGGATGGGATGGGATCCCTGGGATGGGATACCTGGAATGTGATCCCTCGTATGGGATGGGATCACTGGGATGGGATGGAATCCCTGGGATGGGATCCCTGGGATGGGATGGGATGGGATGGGATCCCTGGGATGTTATGGGATCCGTGGGATGTGATGGGATGGGATTCCTGGGATGGGAATGGGTGGGATGGGATGGGATCACTGGGATGGGATGGAATCCCCGGGACGAGATCGCTGGGATGGGATGTGATGGGATGGAATGGGATGGGATGGGATCCCTGCGATGGGATGGGATGGTATGGGATGGGATCCCTGGGATGGGATCGGATGGGATGCCTGGGATGCGATGGGATGGGATCCGTGGGATGGGATGTGATCCCTGGGATGGGATGGGGTGAGATGGGATGGGATGGGATGGGATCCCTGGGATTGGATGGGATGGGATGGGATGGGATGGGATGGGATGGGTTGGGATGGGATGGGATGGGATGGGATTGGATGGGATGGGTTGGGATGGTATGGTATCCCTGGGATGGTGTCCCTGGTATGGGATGGGATGGGATGGGATGGGATGGGATGGGATGGGATGGGATGGCATGGGATAGGGTGGGATGGGATGGGATTGGATGGGATGGGGTGGGATGGGATGGGATTGGCTACACTGGGTTGGGATGGGATGGGATCGATGGGATGGGATGGGATGGGATCCCTGGGATGGGATGGGATCCCTGGGATGGGATCCCTGGAATGTGATCCCTGAGATGGGATGCGATCCCTGGGATGGGATGGGATTGGATTCGATGGCATGGGTTGGGATGGGTTGGGAACACTGGGATGGGATGTTATGGGATCCCTGGGATGAGATGGGATGGGATTTGATCCCTGGGATGGGATGAGATGGGATCCCAGGGATGGGATCCCTGGATTGTGATAGCTCGTATGGGATGGGATCCCTGGGATGGGATGGGATCGCTGGGATGGGATGGGATGGGATTGGATGGGTTGGGATACCTGGGATGGGCTGGGATGGCATGGGATGGGATGGGATGGTATCCTTGGATGGGATGGAATGGGATCCCTGAGATGGGATGCGATCCCTGGGATGGGATCCCTGGGCTGCGATGGGATCCCTGGAATGGGATGGGATCCCTGGAATGGGATGGGATGGGATTCCTGGGATGGGAATGGATGGGATGGGATGGGATTGGATGGGATGGGATCACTGTGATAGGATGGGATCCCTGGGTTGGGATCCAATCCCTGGGATGGCATCCCTGGGATGGGATGGAATCTCTGGGATGGGATCCGTGGGGTGGGATGGGTTGGAATGGGATGGGATCCCTGGGATCGGATGGGATCCCTGGGATGGGATGGGATGGGATCCCTGGGTTGGGATGGGTTCCATGGGATGGGATCCCCGGGATGGGATGGGATGGGATGGGATGGGATCTCTGGGATTGAATCCCTGGGATGGGATGGGATCCCTGGGATGTTATGGGATCCGCGGGATGTGATGGGATGGGATTCCTGGGATGGGAATGGGTGGAGTGGGATGGGATGGGATGGGATGGGATGGGATGGGATCCCTGGGATGGGATGGGATCCCTGGGATGGGAAGGGATGGTATCCCTGCGATGGGATCGGTTGGGATGGGATCCCTGGGATGGGATGGAATACCTGGCATGAGATAGCAGGGATGATATGGGATGGGATGGGATGGGATGGGATGGGATGGGATGGGATGGGATGGGATCCCTGGGATGGGATACCTGGGATGGGATGGGATGGGATTGGATGGGATGGGATGGGATGGGATCCCTGGGATGGGATGTGATGCGATGGGATGGGATGGGATCCCTGGGATGGGATGGGATGCGATGGGATGGTATCCCTGGGATGGGTTAGGATGGGATTGGATGGAATGGGATGGGATCCCTGGGATGGGATGGGATCCCTGGGATGGGATGTGTTCACTGGGATGGGTTGGGATCCCTGGAATGGGATGGGATGGGATTCCTGGGATGGGATGGGATGGGATCCCTGGGATAGTATGGGATTCCTGCGTTGGGATCGAATCCCTGGGATGGCATCAGTGAGATGGGATGAGATCTCTAACATGGGGTCCCTGGGATGGGATGGGATCCCTGGGATGTTATCCCTGGGATGGGATTGGATCCCTGGGATGGGATGGGATGGGATGGGATGGGATGGGATGGGATGGGATGGGATTCCTGGAATGGGATGGGATCCCTGGAATGGGATGGGATGGGATTCCTGGGATGGGAATGGATGGGATGGGATGGGATTGGATGGGATGGGATCACTGGGATGGGATGGGATCCCTGGGATGGGATGGGATGGGATCCCTGGGATGGGATTTGTTGGGATGGGATCCCTGGGATGGGATGGAATACCTGGGATGAGATCGCTGGGATGGGATGGGATGGGATGGGATGGGATGGGATGGGATGGGATGGGATGGGATCCCTGGGCTGGGATGGGATCGGATGGTATCCCTGGGATGGGATACATGGGATGGGATCGGATGTGATTGCATGGGATGGGATTGGATGGGATGGGATGGGCTAGAATGGGTTGGGATGGGATGGGATCAATGGGATGGGAGCGGAGGGGATGGGATGGGATGGGATGGGATAGGATGGGATGGGATGGGATGGGATTCGATGGGATGGGATGGGATCCCTGGGATGGGATCGGATGGGATGGGATGGGATGGGATCCCTGGGATGGAATCCCTGGAATAGGATGGGATGGGATGGCATGGGATGGGATCCCTGGGATGGGATGGGATCCCTGGGATGGGATGGGATGGGATCCCTGGGTTGGGATGGGTTCCATGGGATGGGATCCCTGGGATGGGATGGGATGGGATGGGATGGGATAGGATCTCTGGGATTGGACCCCTGGGATGAGATGGGATCCCTGGGATGGGATCCCAGGGATGGGATGGGATGGGATTCCTGGGATGGGATGGGATGGGATGGGATGGGATGGGATGGGATGGGATGGGATGGGATGGAATGGGATGGGATGGCATGGGATGGGATTCCTGGAATGGGATGGGATCCCTGGAATGGGATGGGATGGGATTCCTGGGAAGGGAATGGATGGGATGGGATGGGATTGGATGGGATGGGATCACTGGGATGGGATGGGATCCCTGGGATGGGATGGGATGGGATCCCTGGGATGGGATTTGTTGGGATGGGATCCCTGGGATGGGATGGAATACCTGGGATGAGATCGCTGGGATGGGATGGGATGGGATGGGATGGGATGGGATGGGATCCCTGGGCTGGGATGGGATCGGATGGTATCCCTGGGATGGGATACATGGGATGGGATCGGATGTGATTGCATGGGATGGGATTGGATGGGATGGGATGGGCTAGAATGGGTTGGGATGGGATGGGATCAATGGGATGGGAGCGGAGGGGATGGGATGGGATGGGATAGGATGGGATGGGATGGGATGGGATGGGATTCGATGGCATGGGATGGGATCCCTGGGATGGGATCGGATGGGATGGGATGGGATGGGATCCCAGGGATGGGATCCCTGGATTGTGATAGCTCGTATGGGATGGGATCCCTGGGATGGGATGGGATCGCTGGGATGGGATGGGATGGGATTGGATGGGTTGGGATACCTGGGATGGGCTGGGATGGCATGGGATGGGATGGGATGGTATCCTTGGATGGGATGGAATGGGATACCTGGGATGGGATGGGATCCCTGGGATGGGATGGGATGGGATCCCTGGGATGGGATGGGATGGGATCCCTGGGATGGCATGGGATGGGATGGGATGGGATGGGATGGGATGGGGTGGGATGGGGTGGAATGGGATGGGATGGGGTGGAATGGGATGGGTTTGGATGGGACGGGATCCCTGGGATGGGATGTGTTCACTGGGATGGGATGGGATCCCTGGAATGGGATGGGATGGGATCCCGGGCATGGGATGGGATCCCTGGGATGGGATATGTGGGATGGGATGGGATGGGATGGGATGGGATGGGATGGGATGGGATGGGATGGGATGGGATGGGATGGGATGGGGTGGAATGGGATGGGATGGGGTGGAATGGGATGGGTTTGGATGGGACGGGATCCCTTGGATGGGATGGGATGGGATCCCTGGGATGGGAACAGATGAAGTGGGATCCCTGGGATGGGATGGAATCCCTGGGATGGGATAGCTGGGATGGGAATGGATCCCTGGGATGGGATGGGATCCCTGGGATGGGTTGGGATCCCTGGGATGGGATGGCCTCCCTGGGATGGGATCCATGGGATGGGTTACTTGGGATGGGATAGGATCCCTGGGATGGGAGAGGATGGGATGGGATATGTTGGGATGGGATGGGATCCCTGGGATGGGATGGGATCCCTGGGATGGGATACCTGGAATGTGATCCCTCGTATGGGATGGGATCACTGGGATGGGATGGAATCCCTGGGATGGGATCCCTGGGATGGGATGGGATGGGATGGGATCCCTGGGATGTTATGGGATCCGTGGGATGTGATGGGATGGGATTCCTGGGATGGGAATGGGTGGGATGGGATGGGATCACTGGGATGGGATGGAATCCCCGGGACGAGATCGCTGGGATGGGATGTGATGGGATGGAATGGGATGGGATGGGATCCCTGCGATGGGATGGGATGGTATGGGATGGGATCCCTGGGATGGGATCGGATGGGATGCCTGGGATGCGATGGGATGGGATCCGTGGGATGGGATGTGATCCCTGGGATGGGATGGGGTGAGATGGGATGGGATGGGATGGGATCCCTGGGATTGGATGGGATGGGATGGGATGGGATGGGATGGGATGGGATGGGTTGGGATGGGATGGGATGGGATGGGATTGGATGGGATGGGTTGGGATGGTATGGTATCCCTGGGATGGTGTCCCTGGTATGGGATGGGATGGGATGGGATGGGATGGGATGGGATGGGATGGCATGGGATAGGGTGGGATGGGATGGGATTGGATGGGATGGGGTGGGATGGGATGGGATTGGCTACACTGGGTTGGGATGGGATGGGATCGATGGGATGGGATGGGATGGGATCCCTGGGATGGGATGGGATCCCTGGGATGGGATCCCTGGAATGGGATGGAATCTCTGGGATGGGATCCGTGGGGTGGGATGGGTTGGAATGGGATGGGATCCCTGGGATCGGATGGGATCCCTGGGATGGGATGGGATGGGATCCCTGGGTTGGGATGGGTTCCATGGGATGGGATCCCCGGGATGGGATGGGATGGGATGGGATGGGATCTCTGGGATTGAATCCCTGGGATGGGATGGGATCCCTGGGATGTTATGGGATCCGCGGGATGTGATGGGATGGGATTCCTGGGATGGGAATGGGTGGGGTGGGATGGGATGGGATGGGATGGGATGGGATCCCTGGGATGGGATGGGATCCCTGGGATGGGAAGGGATGGTATCCCTGCGATGGGATCGGTTGGGATGGGATCCCTGGGATGGGATGGAATACCTGGCATGAGATAGCAGGGATGATATGGGATGGGATGGGATGGGATGGGATGGGATGGGATGGGATCCCTGGGATGGGATACCTGGGATGGGATGGGATGGGATTGGATGGGATGGGATGGGATGGGATCCCTGGGATGGGATGTGATGCGATGGGATGGGATGGGATCCCTGGGATGGGATGGGATTCCTGGGATGGTATCCCTGGGATGGGTTAGGATGGGATTGGATGGAATGGGATGGGATCCCTGGGATGGGATGGGATCCCTGGGATGGGATGTGTTCACTGGGATGGGTTGGGATCCCTGGAATGGGATGGGATGGGATTCCTGGGATGGGATGGGATGGGATCCCTGGGATAGTATGGGATTCCTGCGTTGGGATCGAATCCCTGGGATGGCATCAGTGAGATGGGATGAGATCTCTAACATGGGATCCCTGGGATGGGATGGGATGGGATCCCTGGGATGTTATCCCTGGGATGGGATTGGATCCCTGGGATGGGATGGGATGGGATGGGATGGGATGGGATGGGATGGGATGGGATGGGATGGAATGGGATGGGATGGCATGGGATGGGATTCCTGGAATGGGATGGGATCCCTGGAATGGGATGGGATGGGATTCCTGGGATGGGAATGGATGGGATGGGATGGGATTGGATGGGATGGGATCACTGGGATGGGATGGGATCCCTGGGATGGGATGGGATGGGATCCCTGGGATGGGATTTGTTGGGATGGGATCCCTGGGATGGGATGGAATACCTGGGATGAGATCGCTGGGATGGGATGGGATGGGATGGGATGGGATGGGATCCCTGGGCTGGGATGGGATCGGATGGTATCCCTGGGATGGGATACATGGGATGGGATCGGATGTGATTGCATGGGATGGGATTGGATGGGATGGGATGGGCTAGAATGGGTTGGGATGGGATGGGATCAATGGGATGGGAGCGGAGGGGATGGGATGGGATGGGATAGGATGGGATGGGATGGGATGGGATGGGATTCGATGGGATGGGATGGGATCCCTGGGATGGGATCGGATGGGATGGGATGGGATGGGATCCCTGGGATGGAATCCCTGGGATAGGATGGGATGGCATGGGATGGGATCCCTGGGATGGGATGGGATCCCTGGGATGGGATGGGATGGGATCCCTGGGTTGGGATGGGTTCCATGGGATGGGATCCCTGGGATGGGATGGGATGGGATGGGATGGGATGGGATGGGATAGGATCTCTGGGATTGGACCCCTGGGATGAGATGGGATCCCTGGGATGGGAATGGGTGGGATGGGATGGGACGGGATCCCTGGAATGGGATGGGATCCCTGTGATGGGATGGGATGGTATCCCAGCGATGGGATTGGTTGGGATGGGATCCCTGGGATGGGATGGAATACCTGGCATGAGATAGCAGGGATGATATGGGATGGGATGGGATGGGATGGGATGGGATGGGATGGGATGGGATGGGATGGGATGGGATGGGATTGGATCCCTGGGATGGGATGGAATGTGATGGGGTGGGATGGGATGGGATGGGTTGGGATGGGATGGGATCCCTTGGATGGGATGGGATGGGATGGGATCCCTGGGATGGGAACAGATCAATTGGGATCCCTGGGATGGGATAGCTGGGATGGGATGGGATGGGATCCCTGGGATGGGATGGGATCCCTGGGATGGGTTGGGATCCCCGGGATGGGATGGCCTCCCTGGGATGGGATCCATGGGATGGGTTACTTGGGATGGGATAGGATCCCTGGGATGGGAGAGGATGGGATGGGATATGTTGGGATGGGATGGGATCCCTGGGATGGGATGGGATCCCT
Source organism: Sturnus vulgaris (assembly GCF_052056855.1). Taxonomy (NCBI): domain Eukaryota; kingdom Metazoa; phylum Chordata; class Aves; order Passeriformes; family Sturnidae; genus Sturnus; species Sturnus vulgaris. Next base: position 10,633,259 of record NC_142282.1, read on the forward strand.
GGGATGGGATCCCTGGGATGGGATGGGATGGGATGGGATCCCTGGGATGTTATGGGATCCGTGGGATGTGATGGGATGGGATTCCTGGGATGGGAATGGGTGGGATGGGATGGGATCACTGGGATGGGATGGAATCCCTGGGACGAGATCTCTGGGATGGGATGTGATGGGATGGGATGGGATGGGATGGGATCCCTGCGATGGGATGGGATGGTATGGGATGGGATCCCTGGGATGGGATCGGATGGGATGCCTGGGATGCGATGGGATGGGATCCGTGGGATGGGATGTGATCCCTGGGATGGGATGGGGTGAGATGGGAGGGGATGGGATGGGATCCCTGGGATTGGATGGGATGGGGTGGGATGGGTAGGGATGGGATGGGATGGGATTGGATGGGATGGGTTGGGATGGTATGGTATCCCTGGGATGGTGTCCCTGGGATGGGATGGGATGGGATGGGATGGGATGGGATGGGATGGCATGGGATGGGGTGGCATGGGATGGGATTGGCTACGCTGGGTTGGGATGGGATGGGATCGATGGGATGGGATGGGATGGAATGGGATCCCTGGGATGGTACGGAATGGGATCCCTGGGATGGGATGGGATACCTGGTATGGGATCCCTAGGATGGGATGGGATGCGATGGGATAGGATGGGATGGGATGCGATGGGATAGGATGGGATGGGATGGGGTAGGATGTGATGGGATCCCTGGGATGGGATGGGATCCCTGGGATGGGATCTCTGGGATCGGATGGTATCCATGGGATGGGATGGGTTGGGATGGAATCCCTGGGATGGGGACCAGGGGATGGGATGGGATCCCTGGTATGGGATCCCTGGGATGGGATGGGATCCCTGGGATGGGATCCCTGGAATGTGATCCCTGAGATGGGATGCGATCCCTGGGATGGGATGGGATTGGATGGGATGGCATGGGTTGGGATGGGTTGGGAACACTGGGATGGGATGTTATGGGATCCCTGGGATGAGATGGGATGGGATTGGATCCCTGGGATGGGATTAGATGGGATCCCAGGGATGGGATCCCTGGATTGTGATAGCTCGTATGGGATGGGATCCCTGGGATGGGATGGGATGGGATGGGATCGCTGGGATGGGATGGGATGGGATTGGATGGGTTGGGATACCTGGGATGGGCTGGAATGGCATGGGATGGGATGGGATGGTATCCTTGGATGGGATGGAATGGGATCCCTGAGATGGGATGCGATCCCTGGGATGGGATCCCTGGGCTGGGATGGGATCCCTGGAATGGGATGGGATCCCTGGAATGGGATGGGATGGGATTCCTGGGATGGGAATGGATGGGATGGGATGGGATTGGATGGGATGGGATCACTGTGATAGGATGGGATCCCTGGGTTGGGATCGAATCCCTGGGATGGCATCCCTGGGATGGGATGGAATCTCTGGGATGGGATCCCTGGGGTGGGATGGGTTGGAATGGGATGGGATCCCTGGGATCGGATGGGATCCCTGGGATGGGATGGGATGGGATCCCTGGGTTGGGATGGGTTCCATGGGATGGGATCCCCGGGATGGGATGGGATGGGATAGGATCTCTGGGATTGAATCCCTGGGATGGGATGGGATCCCTGGGATGTTATGGGATACGCGGGATGTGATGGGATGGGATTCCTGGGATGGGAATGGGTGGGGTGGGATGGGATGGGATGGGATGGGATGGGATGGGATCCCTGGGATGGGATGGGATCCCTGTGATGGGAAGGGATGGTATCCCTGCGATGGGATCGGTTGGGATGGGATCCCTGGGATGGGATGGAATACCTGGCATGAGATAGCAGGGATGATATGGGATGGGATGGGATGGGATGGGATGGGATGGGATCCCTGGGATGGGATACCTGGGATGGGATGGGATGGGATTGGATGGGATGGGATGGGATGGGATCCCTGGGATGGGATGGGATGCGATGGGATGGGATGGGATCCCTGGGATGGGATGGGATTCCTGGGATGGTATCCCTGGGATGGGTTAGGATGGGATTGGATGGAATGGGATGGGATCCCTGGGATGGGATGGGATCCCTGGGATGGGATGTGTTCACTGGGATGGGTTGGGATCCCTGGAATGGGATGGGATGGGATTCCTGGGATGGGATGGGATGGGATCCCTGGGATAGTATGGGATCCCTGGGTTGGGATCGAATCCCTGGGATGTTATCCCTTGGATGGGATTGGATCCCTTGGATGGGATGGGATGGGATGGAATGGGATGGGATGTGATGGCATGGGATGGGATCCCTGGAATGGGATGGGATCCCTGGAATGGGATGGGATGGGATTCCTGGGATGGGAATGGATGGGATGGGATGGGATTGGATGGGATGGCATGGGTTGGGATGGGATTCGATGGGATGGGATGGGATGGGATCCCTGGGATGGGATCGGATGGGATGGGATGGGATGGGATCCCTGGGATGGAATCCCTGGGATAGGATGGGATGGGTTGGAATGGGATGGGATCCCTGGCATGGGATGGGTTCCCTGGGATGGCATGGGATGGGATCACTGGGATGGGATGGGATCCCTGTGATGGGATGGGATGGGATCCCTGGGATGGGATTTGTTGGGATGGGATCCCTGGGATGGGATGGAATACCTGGGATGAGATCGCTGGGATGGGATGGGATGGGATGGGATCCCTGGGCTGGGATGGGATCGGATGGTATCCCTGGGATGGGATACATGGGATGGGATCGGATGTGATTGCATGGGATGGGATTGGATGGGATGGGATGGGCTAGAATGGGTTGGGATGGGATGGGATCAATGGGATGGGAGCGGAGGGGATGGGATGGGATGGGTTGGGATCCCTGGGATGGGATCCCTTGGACGGGATGTGATCCCTGGGATGGGATCCCTGGGATGGGATGGGATGGGATCGATGGGATGGGATGGGATGGGTTGGGATGGGTTGGGATAGGATAGGATCGCTGGGATTGGATCCCTGGGATGAGATGGGAACCCTGTGATGGGATCCCTGGGATGGGATGGGATGGGATGGGATGGGATGGGATGGAATGGGATGGGATGGAATGGAATGGAATGGGATGGGATGGGATTGGATTGGATGGCATGGGTTGGGATGGGATTCGATGGGATGGGATGGGATCCCTGGGATGGGATCGGATGGGATGGGATGGGATCCCTGGGATGGAATCCCTGGGATAGGATGGGATCCCTGGGTTGGGATCGAATCCCTGGGATGTTATCCCTTGGATGGGATTGGATCCCTGGGATGGGATGGGATGGGATGGGATGGGATGGGATGGGATGGGATGGGATGGGATGGGATGGGATGGGATGGGATGGAATGGGATGGGATGTGATGGCATGGGATGGGATCCCTGGAATGGGATGGGATCCCTGGAATGGGATGGGATGGGATTCCTGGGATGGGAATGGATGGGATGGCATGGGTTGGGATGGGATTCGATGGGATGGGATCCCTGGGATGGGATCGGATGGGATGGGATGGGATCCCTGGGATGGAATCCCTGGGATAGGATGGGATCCCTGGGTTGCGATCGAATCCCTGGGATGGCATCCCTGGGATGGGATGGAATCTCTGGGATGGGATCCCTGGGATGGGATGGGATGGGTTGGAATGGGATGGGATCCCTGGGATGGGATGGGATCCCTGGGATGGGATGGGATGGGATCCCTGGGTTGGGATGGGTTCCATGGGATGGGATCCCTGGGATGGGATAGGATGGGATAGGATCTCTGGGATTGGATCCCTGGGATGAGATGGGATCCCTGGGATGGGATGGGATCCCTGTGATGGGATGGGATGGGATCCCTGGGATGGGATTTGTTGGGATGGGATCCCTGGGATGGGATGGAATACCTGGGATGAGATCGCTGGGATGGGATGGGATGGGATCCCTGGGATGGGATACATGGGATGGGATCGGATGTGATTGCATGGGATGGGATTGGATGGGATGGGATGGGCTAGAATGGTTTGGGATGGGATGGGATCAATGGGATGGGAGCGGAGGGGATGGGATGGGATGGGATGGGATGGGTTGGGATCCCTGGGATGGGATCCCTTGGATGGGATGGAATACCTGGCATGAGATAGCAGGGATGATATGGGATGGGATGGGATGGGATGGGATGGGATGGGATTGGATCCCTGGGATGGGATGGAATGTGATGGGGTGGGATGGGATGGGATGGGTTGGGATGGGATGGGATCCCTTGGATGGGATGGGATGGGATGGGATCCCTGGGATGGGAACAGATCAAGTGGGATCCCTGGGATGGGATGGAATCCCTGGGATGGCATAGCTGGGATGGGATGGGATGGGATCCCTGGGATGGGATGGGATCCCTGGGATGGGTTAGGATGGGATTGGATGGAATGGGATGGGATCCCTGGGATGGGATGGGATCCCTGGGATGGGATGTGTTCACTGGGATGGGTTGGGATCCCTGGAATGGGATGGGATGGGATTCCTGGGATGGGATGGGATGGGATCCCTGGGATAGTATGGGATCCCTGGGTTGGGATCGAATCCCTGGGATGTTATCCCTTGGATGGGATTGGATCCCTTGGATGGGATGGGATGGGATGGAATGGGATGGGATGTGATGGCATGGGATGGGATCCCTGGAATGGGATGGGATCCCTGGAATGGGATGGGATGGGATTCCTGGGATGGGAATGGATGGGATGGGATGGGATTGGATGGGATGGCATGGGTTGGGATGGGATTCGATGGGATGGGATGGGATGGGATCCCTGGGATGGGATCGGATGGGATGGGATGGGATGGGATCCCTGGGATGGAATCCCTGGGATAGGATGGGATGGGTTGGAATGGGATGGGATCCCTGGCATGGGATGGGTTCCCTGGGATGGCATGGGATGGGATCACTGGGATGGGATGGGATCCCTGTGATGGGATGGGATGGGATCCCTGGGATGGGATTTGTTGGGATGGGATCCCTGGGATGGGATGGAATACCTGGGATGAGATCGCTGGGATGGGATGGGATGGGATGGGATCCCTGGGCTGGGATGGGATCGGATGGTATCCCTGGGATGGGATACATGGGATGGGATCGGATGTGATTGCATGGGATGGGATTGGATGGGATGGGATGGGCTAGAATGGGTTGGGATGGGATGGGATCAATGGGATGGGAGCGGAGGGGATGGGATGGGATGGGTTGGGATCCCTGGGATGGGATCCCTTGGACGGGATGTGATCCCTGGGATGGGATCCCTGGGATGGGATGGGATGGGATCGATGGGATGGGATGGGATGGGTTGGGATGGGTTGGGATAGGATAGGATCGCTGGGATTGGATCCCTGGGATGAGATGGGAACCCTGTGATGGGATCCCTGGGATGGGATGGGATGGGATGGGATGGGATGGAATGGGATGGGATGGAATGGAATGGAATGGGATGGGATGGGATTGGATTGGATGGCATGGGTTGGGATGGGATTCGATGGGATGGGATGGGATCCCTGGGATGGGATCGGATGGGATGGGATGGGATCCCTGGGATGGAATCCCTGGGATAGGATGGGATCCCTGGGTTGGGATCGAATCCCTGGGATGTTATCCCTTGGATGGGATTGGATCCCTGGGATGGGATGGGATGGGATGGGATGGGATGGGATGGGATGGGATGGGATGGGATGGGATGGAATGGGATGGGATGTGATGGCATGGGATGGGATCCCTGGAATGGGATGGGATCCCTGGAATGGGATGGGATGGGATTCCTGGGATGGGAATGGATGGGATGGCATGGGTTGGGATGGGATTCGATGGGATGGGATCCCTGGGATGGGATCGGATGGGATGGGATGGGATCCCTGGGATGGAATCCCTGGGATAGGATGGGATCCCTGGGTTGCGATCGAATCCCTGGGATGGCATCCCTGGGATGGGATGGAATCTCTGGGATGGGATCCCTGGGATGGGATGGGATGGGTTGGAATGGGATGGGATCCCTGGGATGGGATGGGATCCCTGGGATGGGATGGGATGGGATCCCTGGGTTGGGATGGGTTCCATGGGATGGGATCCCTGGGATGGGATAGGATGGGATAGGATCTCTGGGATTGGATCCCTGGGATGAGATGGGATCCCTGGGATGGGATGGGATCCCTGTGATGGGATGGGATGGGATCCCTGGGATGGGATTTGTTGGGATGGGATCCCTGGGATGGGATGGAATACCTGGGATGAGATCGCTGGGATGGGATGGGATGGGATCCCTGGGATGGGATACATGGGATGGGATCGGATGTGATTGCATGGGATGGGATTGGATGGGATGGGATGGGCTAGAATGGTTTGGGATGGGATGGGATCAATGGGATGGGAGCGGAGGGGATGGGATGGGATGGGATGGGATGGGTTGGGATCCCTGGGATGGGATCCCTTGGATGGGATGGAATACCTGGCATGAGATAGCAGGGATGATATGGGATGGGATGGGATGGGATGGGATGGGATGGGATTGGATCCCTGGGATGGGATGGAATGTGATGGGGTGGGATGGGATGGGATGGGTTGGGATGGGATGGGATCCCTTGGATGGGATGGGATGGGATGGGATCCCTGGGATGGGAACAGATCAAGTGGGATCCCTGGGATGGGATGGAATCCCTGGGATGGCATAGCTGGGATGGGATGGGATGGGATCCCTGGGATGGGATGGGATCCCTGGGATGGGTTAGGATGGGATTGGATGGAATGGGATGGGATCCCTGGGATGGGATGGGATCCCTGGGATGGGATGTGTTCACTGGGATGGGTTGGGATCCCTGGAATGGGATGGGATGGGATTCCTGGGATGGGATGGGATGGGATCCCTGGGATAGTATGGGATCCCTGGGTTGGGATCGAATCCCTGGGATGTTATCCCTTGGATGGGATTGGATCCCTTGGATGGGATGGGATGGGATGGAATGGGATGGGATGTGATGGCATGGGATGGGATCCCTGGAATGGGATGGGATCCCTGGAATGGGATGGGATGGGATTCCTGGGATGGGAATGGATGGGATGGGATGGGATTGGATGGGATGGCATGGGTTGGGATGGGATTCGATGGGATGGGATGGGATGGGATCCCTGGGATGGGATCGGATGGGATGGGATGGGATGGGATCCCTGGGATGGAATCCCTGGGATAGGATGGGATGGGTTGGAATGGGATGGGATCCCTGGCATGGGATGGGTTCCCTGGGATGGCATGGGATGGGATCACTGGGATGGGATGGGATCCCTGTGATGGGATGGGATGGGATCCCTGGGATGGGATTTGTTGGGATGGGATCCCTGGGATGGGATGGAATACCTGGGATGAGATCGCTGGGATGGGATGGGATGGGATGGGATCCCTGGGCTGGGATGGGATCGGATGGTATCCCTGGGATGGGATACATGGGATGGGATCGGATGTGATTGCATGGGATGGGATTGGATGGGATGGGATGGGCTAGAATGGGTTGGGATGGGATGGGATCAATGGGATGGGAGCGGAGGGGATGGGATGGGATGGGTTGGGATCCCTGGGATGGGATCCCTTGGAAGGGATGTGATCGCTGGGATGGGATCCCTGGGATGGGATGGGATGGGATCGATGGGATGGGATGGGATGGGTTGGGATGGGTTGGGATAGGATAGGATCGCTGGGATTGGATCCCTGGGATGAGATGGGAACCCTGTGATGGGATCCCTGGGATGGGATGGGATGGGATGGGATGGGATGGGATGGGATGGGATGGAATGGGATGGGATGGAATGGAATGGAATGGGATGGGATGGGATTGGATTGGATGGCATGGGTTGGGATGGGATTCGATGGGATGGGATGGGATCCCTGGGATGGGATCGGATGGGATGGGATGGGATCACTGGGATGGAATCCCTGGGATAGGATGGGATCCCTGGGTTGGGATCGAATCCCTGGGATGTTATCCCTTGGATGGGATTGGATCCCTGGGATGGGATGGGATGGGATGGGATGGGATGGGATGGGATGGGATGGGATGGGATGGGATGGGATGGGATGGAATGGGATGGGATGTGATGGCATGGGATGGGATCCCTGGAATGGGATGGGATCCCTGGAATGGGATGGGATGGGATTCCTGGGATGGGAATGGATGGGATGGCATGGGTTGGGATGGGATTCGATGGGATGGGATCCCTGGGATGGGATCGGATGTGATGGGATGGGATCCCTGGGATGGAATCCCTGGGATAGGATGGGATCCCTGGGTTGCGATCGAATCCCTGGGATGGCATCCCTGGGATGGGATGGAATCTCTGGGATGGGATCCCTGGGATGGGATGGGATGGGTTGGAATGGGATGGGATCCCTGGGATGGGATGGGATCCCTGGGATGGGATGGGATGGGATCCCTGGGTTGGGATGGGTTCCATGGGATGGGATCCCTGGGATGGGATAGGATGGGATAGGATCTCTGGGATTGGATCCCTGGGATGAGATGGGATCCCTGGGATGGGATGGGATCCCTGTGATGGGATGGGATGGGATCCCTGGGATGGGATTTGTTGGGATGGGATCCCTGGGATGGGATGGAATACCTGGGATGAGATCGCTGGGATGGGATGGGATGGGATCCCTGGGATGGGATACATGGGATGGGATCGGATGTGATTGCATGGGATGGGATTGGATGGGATGGGATGGGCTAGAATGGTTTGGGATGGGATGGGATCAATGGGATGGGAGCGGAGGGGATGGGATGGGATGGGATGGGATGGGATGGGATGGGTTGGGATCCCTGGGATGGGATCCCTTGGATGGGATGGAATACCTGGCATGAGATAGCAGGGATGATATGGGATGGGATGGGATGGGATGGGATGGGATTGGATCCCTGGGATGGGATGGAATGTGATGGGGTGGGATGGGATGGGATGGGTTGGGATGGGATGGGATCCCTTGGATGGGATGGGATGGGATGGGATCCCTGGGATGGGAACAGATCAAGTGGGATCCCTGGGATGGGATGGAATCCCTGGGATGGCATAGCTGGGATGGGATGGGATGGGATCCCTGGGATGGGATGGGATCCCTGGGATGGGTTGGGATCCCCGGGATGGGATGGCCTCCCTGGGATGGGATCCATGGGATGGGTTACTTGGGATGGGATAGGATCCCTGGGATGGGAGAGGATGGGATGGGATATGTTGGGATGGGATGGGATCCCTGGGATGGGATGGGATCCCTGGGATGGGATACCTGGAATGTGATCCCTCGTATGGGATGGGATCACTGGGATGGGATGGAATCCCTGGGATGGGATCCCTGGGATGGGATGGGATGGGATGGGATGGGATGGGATCCCTGGGATGTTATGGGATCCGTGGGATGTGATGGGATTCCTGGGATGGGAATGGGTGGGATGGGATGGGATCACTGGGATGGGATGGAATCCCTGGGACGAGATCGCTGGGATGGGATGTGATGGGATGGGATGGGATGGGATGGGATGGGATGGGATCCCTGCGATGGGATGGGATGGTATGGGATGGGATCCCTGGGATGGGATCGGATGGGATGCCTGGGATGCGATGGGATGGGATCCGTGGGATAGGATGTGATCCCTGGGATGGGATGGGGTGAGATGGGATGGGATGGGATGGGATCCCTGGGATTGGATGGGATGGGGTGGGATGGGTTGGGATGGGATGGGATGGGATTGGATGGGATGGGTTGGGATGGTATGGTATCCCTGGGATGGTGTCCCTGGGATGGGATGGGATGGGATGGGATGGGATGGCATGGGATGGGGTGGGATGGGATGGGATTGGATGGGATGGGGTGGGATGGGATGGGATTGGCTACGCTGGGTTGGGATGGGATGGGATCGATGGGATGGGATGGGATGGAATGGGATCCCTGGGATGGTACGGAATGGGATCCCTGGGATGGGATGGGATACCTGGTATGGGATCCCTAGGATGGGATGGGATGCGATGGGATAGGATGGGATGGGATGCGATGGGATAGGATGGGATGGGATGGGGTAGGATGTGATGGGATCCCTGGGATGGGATGGGATCCCTGGGATGGGATCTCTGGGATCGGATGGTATCCATGGGATGGGATGGGTTGGGATGGAATCCCTGGGATGGGGACCAGGGGATGGGATGGGATCCCTGGTATGGGATCCCTGGGATGGGATGGGATCCCTGGGATGGGATCCCTGGAATGTGATCCCTGAGATGGGATGCGATCCCTGGGATGGGATGGGATTGGATGGGATGGCATGGGTTGGGATGGGTTGGGAACACTGGGATGGGATGTTATGGGATCCCTGGGATGAGATGGGATGGGATTGGATCCCTGGGATGGGATTAGATGGGATCCCAGGGATGGGATCCCTGGATTGTGATAGCTCGTATGGGATGGGATCCCTGGGATGGGATGGGATGGGATCGCTGGGATGGGATGGGATGGGATTGGATGGGTTGGGATACCTGGGATGGGCTGGAATGGCATGGGATGGGATGGGATGGTATCCTTGGATGGGATGGAATGGGATCCCTGAGATGGGATGCGATCCCTGGGATGGGATCCCTGGGCTGGGATGGGATCCCTGGAATGGGATGGGATCCCTGGAATGGGATGGGATGGGATTCCTGGGATGGGAATGGATGGGATGGGATGGGATTGGATGGGATGGGATCACTGTGATAGGATGGGATCCCTGGGTTGGGATCGAATCCCTGGGATGGCATCCCTGGGATGGGATGGAATCTCTGGGATGGGATCCCTGGGGTGGGATGGGTTGGAATGGGATGGGATCCCTGCTGGGATGGGATCCCTGGAATGGGATGGGATCCCTGGAATGGGATGGGATGGGATTCCTGGGATGGGAATGGATGGGATGGGATGGGATTGGATGGGATGGGATCACTGTGATAGGATGGGATCCCTGGGTTGGGATCGAATCCCTGGGATGGCATCCCTGGGATGGGATGGAATCTCTGGGATGGGATCCCTGGGGTGGGATGGGTTGGAATGGGATGGGATCCCTGGGATCGGATGGGATCCCTGGGATGGGATGGGATGGGATCCCTGGGTTGGGATGGGTTCCATGGGATGGGATCCCCGGGATGGGATGGGATTGGATGGGATGGGATAGGATCTCTGGGATTGAATCCCTGGGATGGGATGGGATCCCTGGGATGTTATGGGATACGCGGGATGTGATGGGATGGGATTCCTGGGATGGGAATGGGTGGGGTGGGATGGGATGGGATGGGATGGGATGGGATCCCTGGGATGGGATGGGATCCCTGTGATGGGAAGGGATGGTATCCCTGCGATGGGATCGGTTGGGATGGGATCCCTGGGATGGGATGGAATACCTGGCATGAGATAGCAGGGATGATATGGGATGGGATGGGATGGGAAGGGATGGGATGGGATCCCTGGGATGGGATACCTGGGATGGGATGGGATGGGATTGGATGGGATGGGATGGGATGGGATGGGATCCCTGGGATGGGATGGGATGCGATGGGATGGGATGGGATCCCTGGGATGGGATGGGATTCCTGGGATGGTATCCCTGGGATGGGTTAGGATGGGATTGGATGGAATGGGATGGGATCCCTGGGATGGGATGGGATCCCTGGGATGGGATGTGTTCACTGGGATGGGTTGGGATCCCTGGAATGGGATGGGATGGGATTCCTGGGATGGGATGGGATGGGATCCCTGGGATAGTATGGGATCCCTGGGTTGGGATCGAATCCCTGGGATGTTATCCCTTGGATGGGATTGGATCCCTTGGATGGGATGGGATGGGATGGGATGGAATGGGATGGGATGTGATGGCATGGGATGGGATCCCTGGAATGGGATGGGATCCCTGGAATGGGATGGGATGGGATTCCTGGGATGGGAATGGATGGGATGGGATGGGATTGGATGGGATGGCATGGGTTGGGATGGGATTCGATGGGATGGGATGGGATGGGATCCCTGGGATGGGATCGGATGGGATGGGATGGGATGGGATCCCTGGGATGGAATCCCTGGGATAGGATGGGATGGGTTGGAATGGGATGGGATCCCTGGCATGGGATGGGTTCCCTGGGATGGCATGGGATGGGATCACTGGGATGGGATGGGATCCCTGTGATGGGATGGGATGGGATCCCTGGGATGGGATTTGTTGGGATGGGATCCCTGGGATGGGATGGAATACCTGGGATGAGATCGCTGGGATGGGATGGGATGGGATGGGATCCCTGGGCTGGGATGGGATCGGATGGTATCCCTGGGATGGGATACATGGGATGGGATCGGATGTGATTGCATGGGATGGGATTGGATGGGATGGGATGGGCTAGAATGGGTTGGGATGGGATGGGATCAATGGGATGGGAGCGGAGGGGATGGGATGGGATGGGTTGGGATCCCTGGGATGGGATCCCTTGGACGGGATGTGATCCCTGGGATGGGATCCCTGGGATGGGATGGGATGGGATCGATGGGATGGGATGGGATGGGTTGGGATGGGTTGGGATAGGATAGGATCGCTGGGATTGGATCCCTGGGATGAGATGGGAACCCTGTGATGGGATCCCTGGGATGGGATGGGATGGGATGGGATGGGATGGGATGGGATGGGATGGAATGGGATGGGATGGAATGGAATGGGATGGGATGGGATTGGATTGGATGGCATGGGTTGGGATGGGATTCGATGGGATGGGATGGGATCCCTGGGATGGGATCGGATGGGATGGGATGGGATCCCTGGGATGGAATCCCTGGGATAGGATGGGATCCCTGGGTTGGGATCGAATCCCTGGGATGTTATCCCTTGGATGGGATTGGATCCCTGGGATGGGATGGGATGGGATGGGATGGGATGGGATGGGATGGGATGGGATGGGATGGGATGGGATGGGATGGGATGGGATGGGATGGGATGGAATGGGATGGGATGTGATGGCATGGGATGGGATCCCTGGAATGGGATGGGATCCCTGGAATGGGATGGGATGGGATTCCTGGGATGGGAATGGATGGGATGGCATGGGTTGGGATGGGATTCGATGGGATGGGATCCCTGGGATGGGATCGGATGGGATGGGATGGGATCCCTGGGATGGAATCCCTGGGATAGGATGGGATCCCTGGGTTGCGATCGAATCCCTGGGATGGCATCCCTGGGATGGGATGGAATCTCTGGGATGGGATCCCTGGGATGGGATGGGATGGGTTGGAATGGGATGGGATCCCTGGGATGGGATGGGATCCCTGGGATGGGATGGGATGGGATCCCTGGGTTGGGATGGGTTCCATGGGATGGGATCCCTGGGATGGGATAGGATGGGATAGGATCTCTGGGATTGGATCCCTGGGATGAGATGGGATCCCTGGGATGGGATGGGATCCCTGTGATGGGATGGGATGGGATCCCTGGGATGGGATTTGTTGGGATGGGATCCCTGGGATGGGATGGAATACCTGGGATGAGATCGCTGGGATCCCTGGGATGGGATACATGGGATGGGATCGGATGTGATTGCATGGGATGGGATTGGATGGGATGGGATGGGCTAGAATGGTTTGGGATGGGATGGGATCAATGGGATGGGAGCGGAGGGGATGGGATGGGATGGGATGGGATGGGTTGGGATCCCTGGGATGGGATCCCTTGGATGGGATGGAATACCTGGCATGAGATAGCAGGGATGATATGGGATGGGATGGGATGGGATGGGATGGGATTGGATCCCTGGGATGGGATGGAATGTGATGGGGTGGGATGGGATGGGATGGGTTGGGATGGGATGGGATCCCTTGGATGGGATGGGATGGGATGGGATCCCTGGGATGGGAACAGATCAAGTGGGATCCCTGGGATGGGATGGAATCCCTGGGATGGCATAGCTGGGATGGGATGGGATGGGATCCCTGGGATGGGATGGGATCCCTGGGATGGGTTGGGATCCCCGGGATGGGATGGCCTCCCTGGGATGGGATCCATGGGATGGGTTACTTGGGATGGGATAGGATCCCTGGGATGGGAGAGGATGGGATGGGATATGTTGGGATGGGATGGGATCCCTGGGATGGGATGGGATCCCTGGGATGGGATGGAATCCCTGGGATGGGATCCCTGGGATGGGATGGGATGGGATGGGATCCCTGGGATGTTATGGGATCCGTGGGATGTGATGGGATGGGATTCCTGGGATGGGAATGGGTGGGATGGGATGGGATCACTGGGATGGGATGGAATCCCTGGGACGAGATCGCTGGGATGGGATGTGATGGGATGGGATGGGATGGGATGGGATCCCTGCGATGGGATGGGATGGTATGGGATGGGATCCCTGGGATGGGATCGGATGGGATGCCTGGGATGCGATGGGATGGGATCCGTGGGATGGGATGTGATCCCTGGGATGGGATGGGGTGAGATGGGATGGGATGGGATGGGATCCCTGGGATTGGATGGGATGGGGTGGGATGGGTTGGGATGGGATGGGATGGGATTGGATGGGATGGGTTGGGATGGTATGGTATCCCTGGGATGGTGTCCCTGGGATGGGATGGGATGGGATGGGATGGCATGGGATGGGGTGGGATGGGATGGGATTGGATGGGATGGGGTGGGATGGGATGGGATTGGCTACGCTGGGTTGGGATGGGATGGGATCGATGGGATGGGATGGGATGGAATGGGATCCCTGGGATGGTACGGAATGGGATCCCTGGGATGGGATGGGGTACCTGGTATGGGATCCCTAGGATGGGATGGGATGCGATGGGATAGGATGGGATGGGATGCGATGGGATAGGATGGGATGGGATGGGGTAGGATGTGATGGGATCCCTGGGATGGGATGGGATCCCTGGGATGGGATCTCTGGGATCGGATGGTATCCATGGGATGGGATGGGTTGGGATGGAATCCCTGGGATGGGGACCAGGGGATGGGATGGGATCCCTGGGATGGGATCCCTGGGATGGGATGAGATGGGATCCCTGGGATGGGATGGGATCCCTGGGATGGGATCCCTGGAATGTGATCCCTGAGATGGGATGCGATCCCTGGGATGGGATGGGATTGGATGGGATGGCATGGGTTGGGATGGGTTGGGAACACTGGGATGGGATGTTATGGGATCCCTGGGATGAGATGGGATGGGATTGGATCCCTGGGATGGGATGAGATGGGATCCCAGGGATGGGATCCCTGGATTGTGATAGCTCGTATGGGATGGGATCCCTGGGATGGGATGGGATGGGATCGCTGGGATGGGATGGGATGGGATTGGATGGGTTGGGATACCTGGGATGGGCTGGAATGGCATGGGATGGGATGGGATGGTATCCTTGGATGGGATGGAATGGGATCCCTGAGATGGGATGCGATCCCTGGGATGGGATCCCTGGGCTGGGATGGGATCCCTGGAATGGGATGGGATCCCTGGAATGGGATGGGATGGGATTCCTGGGATGGGAATGGATGGGATGGGATGGGATTGGATGGGATGGGATCACTGTGATAGGATGGGATCCCTGGGTTGGGATCGAATCCCTGGGATGGCATCCCTGGGATGGGATGGAATCTCTGGGATGGGATCCCTGGGGTGGGATGGGTTGGAATGGGATGGGATCCCTGGGATCAGATGGGATCCCTGGGATGGGATGGGATGGGATCCCTGGGTTGGGATGGGTTCCATGGGATGGGATCCCCGGGATGGGATGGGATGGGATGGGATGGGATGGGATAGGATCTCTGGGATTGAATCCGTGGGATGGGATGGGATCCTTGGGATGTTATGGGATCCGCGGGATGTGATGGGATGGGATTCCTGGGATGGGAATGGGTGGGGTGGGATGGGATGGGATGGGATGGGATGGGATCCCTGGGATGGGATGGGATCCCTGTGATGGGAAGGGATGGTATCCCTGCGATGGGATCGGTGGGGATGGGATCCCTGGGATGGGATGGAATACCTGGCATGAGATAGCAGGGATGATATGGGATGGGATGGGATGGGATGGGATGGGATGGGATCCCTCTGATGGGATACCTGGGATGGGATGGGATGGGATTGGATGGGATGGGATGGGATGGGATCCCTGGGATGGGATGGGATGCGATGGGATGGGATGGGACCCCTGGGATGGGATGGGATTCCTGGGATGGTATCCCTGGGATGGGTTAGGATGGGATTGGATGGAATGGGATGGGATCCCTGGGATGGGATGGGATCCCTGGGATGGGATGTGTTCACTGGGATGGGTTGGGATCCCTGGAATGGGATGGGATGGGATTCCTGGGATGGGATGGGATGGGATCCCTGGGATAGTATGGGATTCCTGCGTTGGGATCGAATCCCTGGGATGGCATCAGTGAGATGGGATGAGATCTCTAACATGGGATCCCAGGGATGGGATGTGATCCCTGGGATGAGAAGGGATGGGATGGAATGGGATGGGATCCCTGGGATGGGATGGGATGGGATCCCTGGAATGTTATCCCTGGGATGGGATTGGATCCCTGGGATGGGATGGGATGGGATGGGATGGGATGGGATGGGATGGGATGGGATGGGATGGGATGGGATGGGATGGAATGGGATGGGATGGCATGGGATGGGATTCCTGGAATGGCATGGGATCCCTGGAATGGGATGGGATGGGATTCCTGCGATGGGAATGGATGGGATGGGATGGGATTGGATGGGATGGGATCACTGGGATGGGATGGGATCCCTGTGATGGGATGGGATGGGATCCCTGGGATGGGATTTGTTGGGATGGGATCCCTGGGATGGGATGGAATACCTGGGATGAGATCGCTGGGATGGGATGGGAATGGGATGGGATCCCTGGGCTGGGATGGGATCGGATGGTATCCCTGGGATGGGATACATGGGATGGGATCGGATGTGATTGCATGGGATGGGATTGGATGGGATGGGATGGGCTAGAATGGGTTGGGATGGGATGGGATCAATGGGATGGGAGCGGAGGGGATGGGATGGGATGGGTTGGGATCCCTGGGATGGGATCCCTTGGATGGGATGTGATCCCTGGGATGGGATCCCTGGGATGGGATGGGATGGGATCGATGGGATGGGATGGGATGGGTTGGGATGGGTTGGGATGGGATAGGATCGCTGGGATTGGATCCCTGGGATGAGATGGGAACCCTGTGATGGGATCCCTGGGATGGGATGGGATGGGATGGGATGGGATGGGATGGGATGGGATGGGATGGAATGGGATGGGATGGAATGGAATGGGATCGGATGGGATGGGATTGGATTGGATGGCATGGGTTGGGATGGGATTCGATGGGATGGGATGGGATCCCTGGGATGGGATCGGATGGGATGGGATCCCTGGGATGGAATCCCTGGGATAGGATGGGATGGGTTGGAATGGGATGGGATCCCTGGCATGGGATGGGTTCCCTGGGATGGCATGGGATGGGATCCCTGGAATGGGATGGGATCCCTGGAATGGGATGGGATGGGATTCCTGGGATTGGAATGGATGGGATGGGATGGGATTGGATGGGATGGGATCACTGGGATGGGATGGGATCCCTGTGATGGGATGGGATGGGATCCCTGGGATGGGATTTGTTGGGATGGGATCCCTGGGATGGGATGGAATACCTGGGATGAGATCGCTGGGATGGGATGGGATGGGATGGGATCCCTGGGCTGGGATGGGATCGGATGGTATCCCTGGGATGGGATACATGGGATGGGATCGGATGTGATTGCATGGGATGGGATTGGATGGGATGGGATGGGCTAGAATGGGTTGGGATGGGATGGGATCAATGGGATGGGAGCGGAGGGGATGGGATGGGATGGGTTGGGATCCCTGGGATGGGATCCCTTGGACGGGATGTGATCCCTGGGATGGGATCCCTGGGATGGGATGGGATGGGATCGATGGGATGGGATGGGATGGGTTGGGATGGGTTGGGATAGGATAGGATCGCTGGGATTGGATCCCTGGGATGAGATGGGAACCCTGTGATGGGATCC
This sequence comes from Sturnus vulgaris, assembly GCF_052056855.1. NCBI lineage: Eukaryota > Metazoa > Chordata > Aves > Passeriformes > Sturnidae > Sturnus > Sturnus vulgaris. Next base: position 10,651,373 of record NC_142282.1, read on the forward strand.
CTGGGATGGGATGGGATGGGATGGGATGGAATGGGATGGGATGGAATGGAATGGGATGGGATGGGATTGGATTGGATGGCATGGGTTGGGATGGGATTCGATGGGATGGGATGGGATCCCTGGGATGGGATCGGATGGGATGGGATGGGATGCCTGGGATGGAATCCCTGGGATAGGATGGGATCCCTGGGTTGGGATCGAATCCCTGGGATGTTATCCCTGGGATGGGATTGGATCCCTGGGATGGGATGGGATGGGATGGGATGGGATGGGATGGGATGGGATGGGATGTGATGGCATGGGATGGGATCCCTGGAATGGGATGGGATCCCTGGAATGGGATGGGATGGGATTCCTGGGATGGGAATGGATGGGATGGGATGGGATTGGATGGGATGGGATCACTGTGATAGGATGGGATCCCTGGGTTGGGATCGAATCCCTGGGATGGCATCCCTGGGATGGGATGGAATCTCTGGGATGGGATCCATGGGGTGGGATGGGTTGGAATGGGATGGGATCCCTGGGATCGGATGGGATCCCTGGGATGGGATGGGATGGGATCCCTGGGTTGGGATGGGTTCCATGGGATGGGATCCCCGGGATGGGATGGGATGGGATAGGATCTCTGGGATTGAATCCGTGGGATGGGATGGGATCCCTGGGATGTTATGGGATCCGCGGGATGTGATGGGATGGGATTCCTGGGATGGGAATGGGTGGGGTGGGATGGGATGGGATGGGATGGGATGGGATGGGATGGGATGGGATGGGATCCCTGGGATGGGATGGGATCCCTGTGATGGGAAGGGATGGTATCCCTGCGATGGGATCGGTGGGGATGGGATCCCTGGGATGGGATGGAATACCTGGCATGAGATAGCAGGGATGATATGGGATGGGATGGGATGGGATGGGATGGGATGGGATGGGATGGGATGGGATCCCTGGGATGGGATACCTGGGATGGGATGGGATGGGATTGGATGGGATGGGATGGGATGGGATCCCTGGGATGGGATGGGATGCGATGGGATGGGATGGGACCCCTGGGATGGGATGGGATTCCTGGGATGGTATCCCTGGGATGGGTTAGGATGGGATTGGATGGAATGGGATGGGATCCCTGGGATGGGATGGGATCCCTGGGATGGGATGTGTTCACTGGGGTGGGTTGGGATCCCTGGAATGGGATGGGATGGGATTCCTGGGATGGGATGGGATGGGATCCCTGGGATAGTATGGGATTCCTGCGTTGGGATCGAATCCCTGGGATGGCATCAGTGAGATGGGATGAGATCTCTAACATGGGATCCCTGGGATGGGATGTGATCCCTGGGATGAGAAGGGATGGGATGGAATGGGATGGGATCCCTGGGATGGGATGGGATGGGATCCCTGGAATGTTATCCCTGGGATGGGATTGGATCCCTGGGATGGGATGGGATGGGATGGGATGGGATGGGATGGGATGGGATGGGATGGGATGGGATGGGATGGGATGGGATGGAATGGGATGGGATGGCATGGGATGGGATTCCTGGAATGGGATGGGATCCCTGGAATGGGATGGGATGGGATTCCTGGGATGGGAATGGATGGGATGGGATGGGATTGGATGGGATGGGATCACTGGGATGGGATGAGATCCCTGTGATGGGATGGGATGGGATCCCTGGGATGGGATTTGTTGGGATGGGATCCCTGGGATGGGATGGAATACCTGGGATGAGATCGCTGGGATGGGATGGGATCGGATGGTATCCCTGGGATGGGATACATGGGATGGGATCGGATGTGATTGCATGGGATGGGATTGGATGGGATGGGATGGGCTAGAATGGGTTGGGATGGGATGGGATCAATGGGATGGGAGCGGAGGGGATGGGATGGGATGGGTTGGGATCCCTGGGATGGGATCCCTTGGATGGGATGTGATCCCTGGGATGGGATCCCTGGGATGGGATGGGATGGGATCGATGGGATGGGATGGGATGGGTTGGGATGGGTTGGGATGGGATAGGATCGCTGGGATTGGATCCCTGGGATGAGATGGGAACCCTGTGATGGGATCCCTGGGATGGGATGGGATGGGATGGGATGGGATGGGATGGGATGGGATGGGATGGAATGGGATGGGATGGAATGGAATGGGATCGGATGGGATGGGATTGGATTGGATGGCATGGGTTGGGATGGGATTCGATGGGATGGGATGGGATCCCTGGGATGGGATCGGATGGGATGGGATGGGATCCCTGGGATGGAATCCCTGGGATAGGATGGGATGGGTTGGAATGGGATGGGATCCCTGGCTTGGGATGGGTTCCCTGGGATGGCATGGGATGGGATCCCTGGAATGGGATGGGATCCCTGGAATGGGATGGGATGGGATTCCTGGGATTGGAATGGATGGGATGGGATGGGATTGGATGGGATGGGATCACTGGGATGGGATGGGATCCCTGTGATGGGATGGGATGGGATCCCTGGGATGGGATTTGTTGGGATGGGATCCCTGGGATGGGATGGAATACCTGGGATGAGATCGCTGGGATGGGATGGGATGGGATGGGATCCCTGGACTGGGATGGGATCGGATGGTATCCCTGGGATGGGATACATGGGATGGGATCGGATGTGATTGCATGGGATGGGATTGGATGGGATGGGATGGGCTAGAATGGGTTGGGATGGGATGGGATCAATGGGATGGGAGCGGAGGGGATGGGATGGGTTGGGATCCCTGGGATGGGATCCCTTGGACGGGATGTGATCCCTGGGATGGGATCCCTGGGATGGGATGGGATGGGATCGATGGGATGGGATGGGATGGGTTGGGATGGGTTGGGATAGGATAGGATCGCTGGGATTGGATCCCTGGGATGAGATGGGAACCCTGTGATGGGATCCCTGGGATGGGATGGGATGGGATGGGATGGGATGGGATGGGATGGGATGGGATGGGATGGGATGGAATGGGATGGGATGGAATGGAATGGGATGGGATGGGATTGGATTGGGTGGCATGGGTTGGGATGGGATTCGATGGGATGGGATGGGATCCCTGGGATGGGATCGGATGGGATGGGATGGGATCCCTGGGATGGAATCCCTGGGATAGGATGGGATCCCTGGGTTGGGATCGAATCCCTGGGATGTTATCCCTTGGATGGGATTGGATCCCTGGGATGGGATGGGATGGGATGGGATGGGATGGGATGGAATGGGATGGGATGTGATGGCATGGGATGGGATCCCTGGAATGGGATGGGATCCCTGGAATGGGATGGGATGGGATTCCTGGGATGGGAATGGATGGGATGGCATGGGTTGGGATGGGACTCGATGGGATGGGATCCCTGGGATGGGATCGGATGGGATGGGATGGGATCCCTGGGATGGAATCCCTGGGATAGGATGGGATCCCTGGGTTGGGATGGAATCCCTGGGATGGCATCCCTGGGATGGGATGGAATCTCTGGGATGGGATCCCTGGGATGGGATGGGATGGGTTGGAATGGGATGGGATCCCTGGGATGGGATGGGATCCCTGGGATGGGATGGGATGGGATCCCTGGGTTGGGATGGGTTCCATGGGATGGGATCCCTGGGATGGGATAGGATGGGATAGGATCTCTGGGATTGGATCCCTGGGATGAGATGGGATCCCTGGGATGGGATGGGATCCCTGTGATGGGATGGGATGGGATCCCTGGGATGGGATTTGTTGGGATGGGATCCCTGGGATGGGATGGAATACCTGGGATGAGATCGCTGGGATGGGATGGGATGGGATCCCTGGGATGGGATACATGGGATGGGATCGGATGTGATTGCATGGGATGGGATTGGATGGGATGGGATGGGCTAGAATGGGTTGGGATGGGATGGGATCAATGGGATGGGAGCGGAGGGGATGGGATGGGATGGGATGGGTTGGGATCCCTGGGATGGGATCCCTTGGATGGGATGTGATCCCTGGGATGGGATCCCTGGGATGGGATGGGATGGGATCGATGGGATGGGATGGGATGGGATGGGTTGGGATGGGTTGGGATGGGTTGGGATGGGATAGGATCGCTGGGATTGGATCCCTGGGATGAGATGGGAACCCTGTGATGGGATCCCTGGGATGGGATGGGATGGGATGGGATGGGATGGGATGGGATGGGATGGAATGGGATGGGATGGAATGGGATGGGATGGGATTGGATTGGATGGCATGGGTTGGGATGGGATTCGATGGGATGGGATGTGATCCCTGGGATGGGATCGGATGGGATGGGATGGGATCCCTGGGATGGAATCCCTGGGATAGGATGGGATCCCTGGGTTGGGATCGAATCCCTGGGATGTTATCCCTGGGATGGGATTGGATCCCTGGGATGGGATGGGATGGGATGGGATGGGATGGGATGGGATGGGATGGGATGGGATGGGATGGGATGGGATGGGATGTGATGGCATGGGATGGGATCCCTGGAATGGGATGGGATCCCTGGAATGGGATGGGATGGGATTCCTGGGATGGGAATGGATGGGATGGGATGGGATTGGATGGGATGGGATCCCTGTGATGGGATGGGATCCCTGTGATGGGATGGGATGGGATCCCTGTGATGGGATTTGTTGGGATGGGATCCCTGGGATGGGATGGAATACCTGGGATGAGATCACTGGGATGGGATGGGATCCCTGCGCTGGGATGGGATCGGATGGTATCCCTGGGTTGGGATACATGGGATGGGATCGGATGTGATTGCATGGGATGGGATTGGATGGGATGGGATGGGCTAGAATGGGTTGGGATGGGATGGGATCAATGGGATGGGAGCGGAGGGGATGGGATGGGGTGGGATGGGATGGGATGGGATGGGATGGGTTGGGATCCCTGGGATGGGATCCCTTGGATGGGATGTGATCCCTGGTATGGGATCCCTGGGATGGGATGGGATCGGATGGGATGGGATCGATGGGATGGGATGGGATGGGTTGGGATGGGTTGGGATGGGATAGGATCGCTGGGATTGGATCCCGGGGATGAGATGGGAACCCTGTGATGGGATCCCTGGGATGGGATGGGATCCCTGGGATGGGATCTCTGGGATCGGATGGTATCCATGGGATGGGATGGGTTGGGATGGGATGGAATCCCTGGGATGGGGACCAGGGGATGGGATGGGATCCCTGGTATGGGATCCCTGGGATGGGATGGGATGGGATGGGATGGGATGGGATCCCTGGGATGGGATGGGATCCCTGGGATGGGATCCCTGGAATGTGATCCCTGAGATGGGATGCGATCCCTGGGATGGGATGGGATTGGATGGGATGGCATGGGTTGGGATGTGTTGGGAACACTGGGATGGGATGTTATGGGATCCCTGGGATGAGATGGGATGGGATTGGATCCCTGGGATGGGATGAGATGGGATCCCAGGGATGGGATGGGATCGCTGGGATGGGATGGGATGGGATTGGATGGGTTGGGATACCTCGGATGGGCTGGGATGGCATGGGATGGGATGGGATGGTATCCTTGGATGGGATGGAATGGGATCCCTGAGATGGGATGCGATCCCTGGGATGGGATCCCTGGGCTGGGATGGGATCCCTGGAATGGGATGGGATCCCTGGAATGGGATGGGATGGGATTCCTGGGATGGGAATGGATGGGATGGGATGGGATTGGATGGGATGGGATGGGATCACTGTGATAGGATGGGATCCCTGGGTTGGGATCGAATCCCTGGGATGGCATCCCTGGGATGGGATGGAATCTCTGGGATGGGATCCCTGGGGTGGGATGGGTTGGAATGGGATGGGATCCCTGGGATCGGATGGGATCCCTGGGATGGGATTGCTGCCCGATACCCCAAACAGAACACAAACTAACAGAGTGTCAGTTTATGCGGTGCTTTATTCAGGGCCCGGGGAACCTGCGGACTAGCGTCCAAAGTCAGGGTCCCACAGTTCCCTTTTTCGTCAAGTTTTTTATACCTTTTTACAAAGTAGTCCACGTGCAGAGGTACGCATTCTTCAAGACAATACACATACATAAATCTTGTAGATATCATTCCTAAAAGTTATAAATTTTGCATGCTTGTCTATTCAAAACTATAGGCTACCCCCCTTTAATTCCCCCTTGCATGTTTTCCCATCACCAGAACCCTTTATTTATTATTATACTTTAGCCTTATCCTGAAAGTTTCTAGATGTTCTTATATGCTCCACTAAATTCTTTAATTATCTTTAATTATTGTTTCCACAGTCCCCAGCTCATTCCCAGGGCTGGTTCCCAGGGCCTGTCCGAGAACTGCAGTTTTCTAAGCCTTAGCATGACTACTACTATATCTACATTAGTCCTTTTTCTCATTATTTCGGTATCAGGATGGGATGGGATCCCTGAGTTGGGATGGGTTCCATGGGATGGGATCCCCGGGATGGGATGGGATGGGATGGGATGGGATGGGATGGGATGGGATGGGATAGGATCTCTGGGATTGAATCCCTGGGATGGGATGGGATCCCTGGGATGTTATGGGATCCGCGGGATGTGATGGGATGGGATTCCTGGGATGGGAATGGGTGGGGTGGGATGGGATGGGATGGGATTGATGGGATCCCTGGGATGGGATGGGATCCCTGTGATGGGAAGGGATGGTATCCCTGCGATGGGATCGGTTGGGATGGGATCCCTGGGATGGGATGGAATACCTGGCATGAGATAGCAGGGATGATATGGGATGGGATGGGATGGGATGGGATGGGATGGGATGGGATCCCTGGGATGGGATACCTGGGATGGGATGGGATGGGATTGGATGGGATGGGATGGGATGGGATGGGATCCCTGGGATGGGATGGGATGCGATGGGATGGGATGGGATCCCTGGGATGGGATGGGATTCCTGGGATGGTATCCCTGGGATGGGTTAGGATGGGATTGGATGGAATGGGATGGGATCCCTGGGATGGGATGGGATCCCTGGGATGGGATGTGTTCACTGGGATGGGTTGGGATCCCTGGAATGGGATGTGATCCCTGGGATGGGATCCCTGGGATGGGATGGGATGGGATGGGATGGGATCGATGGGATGGGATGGGATGGGATGGGTTGGGATGGGTTGGGATGGGATAGGATCGCTGGGATTGGATCCCTGGGATGAGATGGGAACCCTGTGATGGGATCCCTGGGATGGGATGGGATGGGATGGGATGGGATGGGATGGGATGGGATGGAATGGGATGGGATGGGATTGGATTGGATGGCATGGGTTGGGATGGGATTCGATGGGATGGGATGGGATCCCTGGGATGGGATTGGATGGGATGGGATGGGATCCCTGGGATGGAATCCCTGGGATAGGATGGGATCCCTGGGTTGGGATCGAATCCCTGGGATGTTATCCCTGGGATGGGATTGGATCCCTGGGATGGGATGGGATGGGATGGGATGGGATGGGATGGGATGGGATGGGATGTGATGGCATGGGATGGGATCCCTGGAATGGGATGGGATGGGATTCCTGGGATGGGAATGGATGGGATGGGATGGGATTGGATGGGATGGGATCCCTGTGATGGGATGGGATCCCTGTGATGGGATGGGATGGGATCCCTGTGATGGGGTTTGTTGGGATGGGATCCCTGGGATGGGATGGAATACCTGGGATGAGATCGCTGGGATGGGATGGGATGGGATCCCTGGAATGGGATGGGATCCCTGTGATGGGATGAGATGGTATCCCAGCGATGGGATTGGTTGGGATGGGATCCCTGGGATGGGATGGAATACCTGGCATGAGATAGCAGGGATGATATGGGATGGGATGGGATGGGATGGGATGGGATGGGATGGGATGGGATGGGATGGGATGGGATGGGATGGGATGGGATTGGATGGGATGGGATGGGATCCCTGGGATGGGATACCTGGGGTGGGATGGGATGGGATTGGATGTGATCCCTGGGATGGGATGGGATGCGATGGGATGGGATGGGATCCCTGGGATGGGATCCCTGGGATGGGATGGGATCCCTGGGACGGGATGTGTTCACTGGGATGGGATGGGATCCCTGGAATGGGATGGGATGGGATTCCTGGGATGGGATGGGATCCCTGGGATAGTATGGGATTCCTGCGTTGGGATCGAATCCCTGGGATGGCATCCGTGAGATGGGATGAGATCTCTAACATGGGATCCCTGGGATGGGATGTGATCCCTGGGATGAGAGGGGATGGGATGGAATGGGATGGGATCCCTGGGATGGGATCCCTGGGATGGGATCCCTGGGGTGTTATCCCTGGGATGGGATGGGATCCCTGGGATGGGATGGGATGGGAAGGGTTGGGAACCGTTGGATGGGATCTTATGGGATCCCGGGGATGAGATGGGATGGGATTGGATCCCTGGGATGGGATGAGATGTGATGCTAGGGATGGGATCCCTGGAATGTGATCCCTCGTATGGGATGGGATCCGTGGGATGGGATGGAATCCCTGGGATGGGATGCCGGGGATGGAATGGAATGGGATGGGATCCCTGGGATGGGATCCCTGTGATGGTATCCCTGGGATGGGATGGGATGGGATGGGATGGGATGGGATGGGATGGGATCACTGGGATGGGATGGGATCCATGGGATGGGATGGGTTGGGATTGGATTGGATCCCTGGGATGGGATGGAATGTGATGGGGTGGGATGGGATGGGTTGGGATGGGATGGGATCCCTGGGATGGGATGGGATGGGATGGGATGGGATGGGATCCCTGGGATGGGAACAGATGAAATGGGATCCCTGGGATGGGATGGAATCCCTGGGATGGGATAGCTGGGATGGGATGGGATCCCTGGGATGGGATGGCCTCCCTGGGATGGGATCCATGGGATGGGTTACTTGGGATGGGATAGGATCCCTGGGATGGGAGAGGATGGGATGGGATATGTTGGGATGGGATGGGATCCCTGGGATGGGATGGGATCCCTGGGATGGGATCCCTGGAATGTGATCCCTCGTATGGGATGGGATCACTGGGATGGGATGGAATCCCTGGGATGGGATCCCTGGGATGGGATGGGTGGGATGGGATGGGATCACTGGGATGCGATGGAATCCCTGGGACGAGATCGCTGGGATGGGATGTGATGGGATGGGATGGGATGGGATGGGATGGGATGGGATGGGATGGGATCCCTGCGATGGGATGGGATGGGATGGGATGGGATCCGTGGGATGTGATGGGATGGGATTCCTGGGATGGGAATGGGTGGGATGGGATGGGATCACTGGGATGCGATGGAATCCCTGGGACGAGATCGCTGGGATGGGATGTGATGGGATGGGATGGGATGGGATGGGATGGGATCCCTGCGATGGGATGGGATGGGATGGGATGGGATCCCTGGGATGGGATCGGATGGGATGCCTGGGATGGGATGGGATGGGATCCGTGGGATGGGATGTGATCCCTGGGATGGGATGGGGTGAGATGGGATGGGATGGGATGGGATCCCTGGGATTGGATGGGATGGGATGGGATGGGATGGGATGGGATGGGATGGGTTGGGATGGGATGGGATGGGATTGGATGGGATTGGTTGGGATGGTATGGTATCCCTGGGATGGTGTCCCTGGGATGGGATGGGATGGGATGGGATGGCATGGGATGGGGTGGGATGGGATGGGATTGGATGGGATGGGGTGGGATGGGATGGGATTGGCTACACTGGGTTGGGATGGGATGGGATCGATGGGATGGGATGGGATGGAATGGGATCCCTGGGATGGTACGGAATGGGATCCCTGGGATGGGATGGGATACCTGGTATGGGATCCCTAGGATGGGATGGGATGGGATGCGATGGGATAGGATGGGATGCGATGGGATAGGATGGGATGGGATGGGGTAGGATGGGACGGGATCCCTGGGATGGGATGGGATCCCTGGGATGGGATCTCTGGGATCGGATGGTATCCATGGGATGGGATGCGTTGGGATGGGATGGAATCCCTGGGATGGGGACCAGGGGATGGGATGGGATCCCTGGGATGGGATCCCTGGGATGGGATGAGATGGGATCCCTGGGATGGGATGGGATCCCTGGGATGGGATCGAATCCCTGGGATGGCATCCCTGGGATGGGATGGAATCTCTGGGATGGGATCCCTGGGATGGGATGGGATGGGTTGGAATGGGATGGGATCCCTGGGTTGGGATGGGTTCCATGCGATGGGATCCCTGGGATGGGATGGGATGGGATCCCTGGGATGGGATGGGATGGGATGGGATGGGATGGGATGGAATGGGATGGGATCGGGTGGGATGGGATTGGTTGGGATGGGATGCGATCCCTGGGATGGTATGGGATGGGATGGGATGGGATCCCTGGGAAGGGATGGGATCCATGGGATGGGATGGGATGGGTTGGGATGGGATTGGATCCCTGGGATGGGATGGAATCCCTGGGATGGGATCCCTGGGATAGGATGGGATCCCAGGGTTGGGATCGAATCCCGGGGATGGCATCCCTGGGATGGGATGGAATCTCTGGGATGGGATCCCTTGGATGGGATGGGATGGGATGGGATGGGATCCCTGGGATGGGATGGGATGGGATGGGATGGGATGGGATGGAATGGGATGGGATCGGGTGGGATGGGATTGGTTGGGATGGGATGCGATCCCTGGGATGGTATGGGATGGGATGGGATGGGATGGGATCCCTGGGATGGGATGGGATCCATGGGATGGGATGGGTTGGGATGGGATGGGATCCCTGGGATAGGATGGAATGTGATGGGGTGGGATGGGATGGGTTGGGATGGGATGGGATCCCTGGGATGGGATGGGATGGGATGGGATGGGATGGGATGGGATCCCTGGGATGGGAACAGATGAAATGGGATCCCTGGGATGGGATGGAATCCCTGGGATGGGATGGGATGGGATGGGATGGGATGGGATGGGATCACTGGGATGGGTTGGGATCCCTGGGATGGGATGGCCTCCCTGGGATGGGATCCATGGGATGGGTTACTTGGGATGGGATAGGATCCCTGGGATGGGAGAGGATGGGATGGGATATGTTGGGATGGGATGGGATCATTGGGATGGGATGGGATCCCTGGGATGGGATCCCTGGAATGTGATCCCTCGTATGGGATGGGATCACTGGGATGGGATGGAATCCCTGGGATGGGATCCCTGGGATGGGATGGGATGGGATGGGATCCCTGGGATGTTATGGGATCCGTGGGATGTGATGGGATGGGATTCCTGGGATGGGAATGGGTGGGATGGGATGGGATCACTCGGATGCGATGGAATCCCTGGGACGAGATCGCTGGGATGGGATGTGATGGGATGGGATGGGATGGGATGGGATCCCTGCGATGGGATGGGATGGTATGGGATGGGATCCCTGGGATGGGATCGGATGGGATGCCTGGGATGGGATGGGGTGGGATCCGTGTGATGGGATGTGACCCCTGGGATGGGATGGGGTGAGATGGGATGGGATGGGATCCCTGGGATTGGATGGGATGGGATGGGATGGGATGGGATGGGATGGGATTGGATGGGATGGGTTGGGATGGTATGGTATCCCTGGGATGGTGTCCCTGGGATGGGATGGTGTCCCTGGGATGGGATGGGATGGCATGGGATGGGGTGGGATGGGATGGGATTGGATGGGATGGGGTGGGATGGGATGGGATTGGCTACACTGGGTTGGGATGGGATCGATGGGATGGGATGGGATGGAATGGGATCCCTGGGATGGTACGGAATGGGATCCCTGGGATGGGATGGGATACCTGGTATGGGATCCCTAGGATGGGATGGGATGGGATGGGATGCGATGGGATAGGATGGGATGGGATGCGATGGGATAGGATGGGATGGGATGGGGTAGGATGGGATGGGATCCCTGGGATGGGATGGGATCCCTGGGATGGGATCTCTGGGATCGGATGGTATCCATGGGATGGGATGCGTTGGGATGGGATGGAATCCCTGGGATGGGGACCAGGGGATGGGATGGGATCCCTGGGATGTGATCCCTGGGATGGGATGGGATCCATGGGATGGGATGGAATCCCTGGGATGGGATCCCTGGGATAGGATGGGATCCCTCGGTTGGGATCGAATCCCTGGGATGGCATCCCTGGGATGGGATGGAATCTCTGGGATGGGATCCCTGGGATGGGATGGGATGGGTTGGAATGGGATGGGATCCCTGGGTTGGGATGGGTTCCATGCGATGGGATCCCTGGGATGGGATGGGATGGGATGGGATGGGATGGGATGGGATGGGATCCCTGGGATGGGATGGGATGGGATGGGATGGAATGGGATGGGATCGGGTGGGATGGGATTGGTTGGGATGGGATGGGATCCCTGGGATGGTATGGGATGGGATGGGATGGGATCCCTGGGATGGGATGGTATCCATGGGATGGGATGGGTTGGGATGGGATTGGATCCCTGGGATAGGATGGAATGTGATGGGGTGGGATGGGATGGGATGGGTTGGGATGGGATGGGATCCCTGGGATGGGATGGGATGGGATGGGATGGGATGGGATCCCTGGGATGGGAACAGATGAAATGGGATCCCTGGGATGGGATGGAATCCCTGGGATGGGATGGGATGGGATGGGATGGGATGGGATGGGATCCCTGGGATGGGTTGGGATCCCTGGGATGGGATGGCCTCCCTGGGATGGGATCCATGGGATGGGTTACTTGGGATGGGATAGGATCCCTGGGATGGGAGAGGATGGGATGGGATATGTTGGGATGGGATGGGATCATTGGGATGGGATGGGATCCCTGGGATGGGACCGGATGGGATGCCTGGGATGGGATGGGATGGGATCCATGGGATGGGATGTGATCCCTGGGATGGGATGGGGTGAGATGGGATGGGATGGGATCCCTGGGATTGGATGGGATGGGATTGGATGGGATGGGTTGGGATGGGATGGGATGGGATTGGATGGGATGGGTTGGGATGGTATGGTATCCCTGGGATGGTGTCCCTGGGATGGGATGGGATGGGATGGGATGGGATGGGATGGGATGGGATGGGATGGGGTGGGATGGGATGGGATTGGATGGGATGGGGTGGGATGGGATGGGATTGGCTACAATGGGTTGTGATGGGATGGGATCGATGGGATGGGATGGGATGGAATGGGATCCCTGGGATGGTACGGAATGGGATCCCTGGGATGGGATGGGATACCTGGTATGGGATCCCTAGGATGGGATGGGATGGGATGGGATGGGATGCGATGGGATAGGATGGGATGGGGTAGGATGGGATGGGATCCCTGGGATGGGATGGGATCCCTGGGATGGGATCTCGGGGATCGGATGGTATCCATGGGATGGGATGGGTTGGGATGGGTTGGGATGGGATGGAATCCCTGGGATGGGGACCCGGGGATGGGATGGGATCCCTGGTATGGGATCCCTGGGATGGGATGGGATGGGATTCCTGGGATGGGATGGGATGGGATCCCTGGGATGGGATCCCTGGAATGTGATCCCTGGGATGGGATGGGATCCCTGGGATGGGATGGAATCCCTGGGATGGGATCCCTGGGATAGGATGGGATCCCTGGGTTGGGATCGAATCCCTGGGATGGCATCCCTGGGATCGGATGGAATCTCTGGGATGGGATCCCTGGGATGGGATGGGTTGGAATGGGATGGGATCCCTGGGTTGGGATGGGTTCCATGGGATGGGATCCCTGGGATGGGTTTGGATGGGATGGGATGGGATGGGATGGGATGGGATGGGATCCCTGGGATGGGATGGGATCAATGGGATGGGAGCGGAGGGGATGGGATGGGGTGGGATGGGATGGGATGGGATGGGATGGGATGGGATGGGTTGGGATCCCTGGGATGGGATCCCTTGGATGGGATGTGATCCCTGGTATGGGATCCCTGGGATGGGATGGGATCGGATGGGATGGGATCGATGGGATGGGATGGGATGGGTTGGGATGGGTTGGGATGGGATAGGATCGCTGGGATTGGATCCCGGGGATGAGATGGGAACCCTGTGATGGGATCCCTGGGATGGGATGGGATCCCTGGGATGGGATCTCTGGGATCGGATGGTATCCATGGGATGGGATGGGTTGGGATGGGATGGAATCCCTGGGATGGGGACCAGGGGATGGGATGGGATCCCTGGTATGGGATCCCTGGGATGGGATGGGATGGGATGGGATGGGATGGGATCCCTGGGATGGGATCCCTGGGATGGGATGGGATCCCTGGGATGGGATCCCTGGAATGTGATCCCTGAGATGGGATGCGATCCCTGGGATGGGATGGGATTGGATGGGATGGCATGGGTTGGGATGTGTTGGGAACACTGGGATGGGATGTTATGGGATCCCTGGGATGAGATGGGATGGGATTGGATCCCTGGGATGGGATGAGATGGGATCCCAGGGATGGGATGGGATCGCTGGGATGGGATGGGATGGGATTGGATGGGTTGGGATACCTCGGATGGGCTGGGATGGCATGGGATGGGATGGGATGGTATCCTTGGATGGGATGGAATGGGATCCCTGAGATGGGATGCGATCCCTGGGATGGGATCCCTGGGCTGGGATGGGATCCCTGGAATGGGATGGGATCCCTGGAATGGGATGGGATGGGATTCCTGCGATGGGAATGGATGGGATGGGATGGGATTGGATGGGATGGGATGGGATCACTGTGATAGGATGGGATCCCTGGGTTGGGATCGAATCCCTGGGATGGCATCCCTGGGATGGGATGGAATCTCTGGGATGGGATCCCTGGGGTGGGATGGGTTGGAATGGGATGGGATCCCTGGGATCGGATGGGATCCCTGGGATGGGATTGCTGCCCGATACCCCAAACAGAACACAAACTAACAGAGTGTCAGTTTATGCGGTGCTTTATTCAGGGCCCGGGGAACCTGCGGACTAGCGTCCAAAGTCAGGGTCCCACAGTTCCCTTTTTCGTCAAGTTTTTTATACCTTTTTACAAAGTAGTCCACGTGCAGAGGTACGCATTCTTCAAGACAATACACATACATAAATCTTGTAGATATCATTCCTAAAAGTTATAAATTTTGCATGCTTGTCTATTCAAAACTATAGGCTACCCCCCTTTAATTCCCCCTTGCATGTTTTCCCATCACCAGAACCCTTTATTTATTATTATACTTTAGCCTTATCCTGAAAGTTTCTAGATGTTCTTATATGCTCCACTAAATTCTTTAATTATCTTTAATTATTGTTTCCACAGTCCCCAGCTCATTCCCAGGGCTGGTTCCCAGGGCCTGTCCGAGAACTGCAGTTTTCTAAGCCTTAGCATGACTACTACTATATCTACATTAGTCCTTTTTCTCATTATTTCGGTATCAGGATGGGATGGGATCCCTGAGTTGGGATGGGTTCCATGGGATGGGATCCCCGGGATGGGATGGGATGGGATGGGATGGGATGGGATGGGATAGGATCTCTGGGATTGAATCCCTGGGATGGGATGGGATCCCTGGGATGTTATGGGATCCGCGGGATGTGATGGGATGGGATTCCTGGGATGGGAATGGGTGGGGTGGGATGGGATGGGATGGGATTGATGGGATCCCTGGGATGGGATGGGATCCCTGTGATGGGAAGGGATGGTATCCCTGCGATGGGATCGGTTGGGATGGGATCCCTGGGATGGGATGGAATACCTGGCATGAGATAGCAGGGATGATATGGGATGGGATGGGATGGGATGGGATGGGATGGGATGGGATGGGATCCCTGGGATGGGATACCTGGGATGGGATGGGATGGGATTGGATGGGATGGGATGGGATGGGATGGGATCCCTGGGATGGGATGGGATGCGATGGGATCCCTGGGATGGGATCCCTGGGATGGGATGGGATTCCTGGGATGGTATCCCTGGGATGGGTTAGGATGGGATTGGATGGAATGGGATGGGATCCCTGGGATGGGATGGGATCCCTGGGATGGGATGTGTTCACTGGGATGGGTTGGGATCCCTGGAATGGGATGTGATCCCTGGGATGGGATCCCTGGGATGGGATGGGATGGGATGGGATGGGATGGGATCGATGGGATGGGATGGGATGGGATGGGTTGGGATGGGTTGGGATGGGATAGGATCGCTGGGATTGGATCCCTGGGATGAGATGGGAACCCTGTGATGGGATCCCTGGGATGGGATGGGATGGGATGGGATGGGATGGGATGGGATGGGATGGGATGGGATGGGATGGAATGGGATGGGATGGGATTGGATTGGATGGCATGGGTTGGGATGGGATTCGATGGGATGGGATGGGATCCCTGGGATGGGATTGGATGGGATGGGATGGGATCCCTGGGATGGAATCCCTGGGATAGGATGGGATCCCTGGGTTGGGATCGAATCCCTGGGATGTTATCCCTGGGATGGGATTGGATCCCTGGGATGGGATGGGATGGGATGGGATGGGATGGGATGGGATGGGATGGGATGGGATGTGATGGCATGGGATGGGATCCCTGGAATGGGATGGGATGGGATTCCTGGGATGGGAATGGATGGGATGGGATGGGATTGGATGGGATGGGATCCCTGTGATGGGATGGGATCCCTGTGATGGGATGGGATGGGATCCCTGTGATGGGGTTTGTTGGGATGGGATCCCTGGGATGGGATGGAATACCTGGGATGAGATCGCTGGGATGGGATGGGATGGGATCCCTGGAATGGGATGGGATCCCTGTGATGGGATGAGATGGTATCCCAGCGATGGGATTGGTTGGGATGGGATCCCTGGGATGGGATGGAATACCTGGCATGAGATAGCAGGGATGATATGGGATGGGATGGGATGGGATGGGATGGGATGGGATGGGATGGGATGGGATGGGATGGGATGGGATGGGATGGGATGGGATTGGATGGGATGGGATGGGATCCCTGGGATGGGATACCTGGGGTGGGATGGGATGGGATTGGATGTGATCCCTGGGATGGGATGGGATGCGATGGGATGGGATGGGATCCCTGGGATGGGATCCCTGGGATGGGATGGGATCCCTGGGACGGGATGTGTTCACTGGGATGGGATGGGATCCCTGGAATGGGATGGGATGGGATTCCTGGGATGGGATGGGATCCCTGGGATAGTATGGGATTCCTGCGTTGGGATCGAATCCCTGGGATGGCATCCGTGAGATGGGATGAGATCTCTAACATGGGATCCCTGGGATGGGATGTGATCCCTGGGATGAGATGGGATGGGATGGAATGGGATGGGATCCCTGGGATGGGATCCCTGGGATGGGATCCCTGGGGTGTTATCCCTGGGATGGGATGGGATCCCTGGGATGGGATGGGATGGGAAGGGATGGGATCCATGGGAAGGGATGGGTTGGGATGGGTTGGGAACCGTTGGATGGGATCTTATGGGATCCCGGGGATGAGATGGGATGGGATTGGATCCCTGGGATGGGATGAGATGTGATGCTAGGGATGGGATCCCTGGAATGTGATCCCTCGTATGGGATGGGATCCGTGGGATGGGATGGAATCCCTGGGATGGGATGCCGGGGATGGAATGGAATGGGATGGGATCCCTGGGATGGGATCCCTGTGATGGTATCCCTGGGATGTGATGGGATGGGATGGGATGGGATGGGATGGGATGGGATCACTGGGATGGGATGGGATCCATGGGATGGGATGGGTTGGGATTGGATTGGATCCCTGGGATGGGATGGAATGTGATGGGGTGGGATGGGATGGGTTGGGATGGGATGGGATCCCTGGGATGGGATGGGATGGGATGGGATGGGATGGGATGGGATGGGATCCCTGGGATGGGAACAGATGAAATGGGATCCCTGGGATGGGATGGAATCCCTGGGATGGGATAGCTGGGATGGGATGGGATCCCTGGGATGGGATGGCCTCCCTGGGATGGGATCCATGGGATGGGTTACTTGGGATGGGATAGGATCCCTGGGATGGGAGAGGATGGGATGGGATATGTTGGGATGGGATGGGATCCCTGGGATGGGATGGGATCCCTGGGATGGGATCCCTGGAATGTGATCCCTCGTATGGGATGGGATCACTGGGATGGGATGGAATCCCTGGGATGGGATCCCTGGGATGGGATGGGTGGGATGGGATGGGATCACTGGGATGCGATGGAATCCCTGGGATGAGATCGCTGGGATGGGATGTGATGGGATGGGATGGGATGGGATGGGATGGGATGGGATCCCTGCGATGGGATGGGATGGGATGGGATGGGATCCGTGGGATGTGATGGGATGGGATTCCTGGGATGGGAATGGGTGGGATGGGATGGGATCACTGGGATGCGATGGAATCCCTGGGACGAGATCGCTGGGATGGGATGTGATGGGATGGGATGGGATGGGATGGGATGGGATGGGATCCCTGCGATGGGATGGGATGGGATGGGATGGGATCCCTGGGATGGGATCGGATGGGATGCCTGGGATGGGATGGGATGGGATCCGTGGGATGGGATGTGATCCCTGGGATGGGATGGGGTGAGATGGGATGGGATGGGATGGGATCCCTGGGATTGGATGGGATGGGATGGGATGGGATGGGTTGGGATGGGATGGGATGGGATTGGATGGGATTGGTTGGGATGGTATGGTATCCCTGGGATGGTGTCCCTGGGATGGGATGGGATGGGATGGGATGGCATGGGATGGGGTGGGATGGGATGGGATTGGATGGGATGGGGTGGGATGGGATGGGATTGGCTACACTGGGTTGGGATGGGATGGGATCGATGGGATGGGATGGGATGGAATGGGATCCCTGGGATGGTACGGAATGGGATCCCTGGGATGGGATGGGATACCTGGTATGGGATCCCTAGGATGGGATGGGATGGGATGCGATGGGAAAGGATGGGATGCGATGGGATAGGATGGGATGGGATGGGGTAGGATGGGACGGGATCCCTGGGATGGGATGGGATCCCTGGGATGGGATCTCTGGGATCGGATGGTATCCATGGGATGGGATGCGTTGGGATGGGATGGAATCCCTGGGATGGGGACCAGGGGATGGGATGGGATCCCTGGGATGGGATCCCTGGGATGGGATGAGATGGGATCCCTGGGATGGGATGGGATCCCTGGGATGGGATCGAATCCCTGGGATGGCATCCCTGGGATGGGATGGAATCTCTGGGATGGGATCCCTGGGATGGGATGGGATGGGTTGGAATGGGATGGGATCCCTGGGTTGGGATGGGTTCCATGCGATGGGATCCCTGGGATGGGATGGGATGGGATGGGATCCCTGGGATGGGATGGGATGGGATGGGATGGGATGGGATGGGATGGAATGGGATGGGATCGGGTGGGATGGGATTGGTTGGGATGGGATGCGATCCCTGGGATGGTATGGGATGGGATGGGATCCCTGGGAAGGGATGGGATCCATGGGATGGGATGGGATGGGTTGGGATGGGATTGGATCCCTGGGATGGGATGGAATCCCTGGGATGGGATCCCTGGGATAGGATGGGATCCCAGGGTTGGGATCGAATCCCGGGGATGGCATCCCTGGGATGGGATGGAATCTCTGGGATGGGATCCCTTGGATGGGATGGGATGGGATGGGATGGGATCCCTGGGATGGGATGGGATGGGATGGGATGGGATGGGATGGGATGGAATGGGATGGGATCGGGTGGGATGGGATTGGTTGGGATGGGATGCGATCCCTGGGATGGTATGGGATGGGATGGGATGGGATCCCTGGGATGGGATGGGATCCATGGGATGGGATGGGTTGGGATGGGATGGGATCCCTGGGATAGGATGGAATGTGATGGGGTGGGATGGGATGGGTTGGGATGGGATGGGATCCCTGGGATGGGATGGGATGGGATGGGATGGGATGGGATCCCTGGGATGGGAACAGATGAAATGGGATCCCTGGTATGGGATGGAATCCCTGGGATGGGATGGGATGGGATGGGATGGGATGGGATGGGATGGGATGGGATGGGATGGGATGGGATCACTGGGATGGGTTGGGATCCCTGGGATGGGATGGCCTCCCTGGGATGGGATCCATGGGATGGGTTACTTGGGATGGGATAGGATCCCTGGGATGGGAGAGGATGGGATGGGATATGTTGGGATGGGATGGGATCATTGGGATGGGATGGGATCCCTGGGATGGGATCCCTGGAATGTGATCCCTCGTATGGGATGGGATCACTGGGATGGGATGGAATCCCTGGGATGGGATCCCTGGGATGGGATGGGATGGGATGGGATCCCTGGGATGTTATGGGATCCGTGGGATGTGATGGGATGGGATTCCTGGGATGGGAATGGGTGGGATGGGATGGGATCACTGGGATGCGATGGAATCCCTGGGACGAGATCGCTGGGATGGGATGTGATGGGATGGGATGGGATGGGATGGGATCCCTGCGATGGGATGGGATGGTATGGGATGGGATCCCTGGGATGGGATCGGATGGGATGCCTGGGATGGGATGGGATGGGATCCGTGTGATGGGATGTGACCCCTGGGATGGGATGGGGTGAGATGGGATGGGATGGGATCCCTGGGATTGGATGGGATGGGATGGGATGGGATGGGATGGGATTGGATGGGATGGGTTGGGATGGTATGGTATCCCTGGGATGGTGTCCCTGGGATGGGATGGTGTCCCTGGGATGGGATGGGATGGGATGGCATGGGATGGGGTGGGATGGGATGGGATTGGATGGGATGGGGTGGGATGGGATGGGATTGGCTACACTGGGTTGGGATGGGATGGGATCGATGGGATGGGATGGGATGGAATGGGATCCCTGGGATGGTACGGAATGGGATCCCTGGGATGGGATGGGATACCTGGTATGGGATCCCTAGGATGGGATGGGATGGGATGGGATGCGATGGGATAGGATGGGATGGGATGCGATGGGATAGGATGGGATGGGATGGGGTAGGATGGGATGGGATCCCTGGGATGGGATGGGATCCCTGGGATGGGATCTCTGGGATCGGATGGTATCCATGGGATGGGATGCGTTGGGATGGGATGGAATCCCTGGGATGGGGACCAGGGGATGGGATGGGATCCCTGGGATGTGATCCCTGGGATGGGATGGGATCCATGGGATGGGATGGAATCCCTGGGATGGGATCCCTGGGATAGGATGGGATCCCTCGGTTGGGATCGAATCCCTGGGATGGCATCCCTGGGATGGGATGGAATCTCTGGGATGGGATCCCTGGGATGGGATGGGATGGGTTGGAATGGGATGGGATCCCTGGGTTGGGATGGGTTCCATGCGATGGGATCCCTGGGATGGGATGGGATGGGATGGGATGGGATGGGATGGGATGGGATGGGATCCCTGGGATGGGATGGGATGGGATGGGATGGGATGGGATGGAATGGGATGGGATCGGGTGGGATGGGATTGGTTGGGATGGGATGGGATCCCTGGGATGGTATGGGATGGGATGGGATGGGATCCCTGGGATGGGATGGTATCCATGGGATGGGATGGGTTGGGATGGGATTGGATCCCTGGGATAGGATGGAATGTGATGGGGTGGGATGGGATGGGATGGGTTGGGATGGGATGGGATCCCTGGGATGGGATGGGATGGGATGGGATGGGATCCCTGGGATGGGAACAGATGAAATGGGATCCCTGGGATGGGATGGAATCCCTGGGATGGGATGGGATGGGATGGGATGGGATGGGATGGGATGGGATGGGATCCCTGGGATGGGTTGGGATCCCTGGGATGGGATGGCCTCCCTGGGATGGGATCCATGGGATGGGTTACTTGGGATGGGATAGGATCCCTGGGATGGGAGAGGATGGGATGGGATATGTTGGGATGGGATGGGATCATTGGGATGGGATGGGATCCCTGGGATGGGACCGGATGGGATGCCTGGGATGGGATGGGATGGGATCCATGGGATGGGATGTGATCCCTGGGATGGGATGGGGTGAGATGGGATGGGATGGGATGGGATGGGATCCCTGGGATTGGATGGGATGGGATTGGATGGGATGGGTTGGGATGGGATGGGATGGGATTGGATGGGATGGGTTGGGATGGTATGGTATCCCTGGGATGGTGTCCCTGGGATGGGATGGGATGGGATGGGATGGGATGGGATGGGATGGGGTGGGATGGGATGGGATTGGATGGAATGGGGTGGGATGGGATGGGATTGGCTACAATGGGTTGTGATGGGATGGGATCGATGGGATGGGATGGGATGGAATGGGATCCCTGGGATGGTACGGAATGGGATCCCTGGGATGGGATGGGATACCTGGTATGGGATCCCTAGGATGGGATGGGATGGGATGGGATGGGATGGGATGCGATGGGATAGGATGGGATGGGGTAGGATGGGATGGGATGCCTGGGATGGGATGGGATCCCTGGGATGGGATCTCGGGGATCGGATGGTATCCATGGGATGGGATGGGTTGGGATGGGTTGGGATGGGATGGAATCCCTGGGATGGGGACCCGGGGATGGGATGGGATCCCTGGTATGGGATCCCTGGGATGGGATGGGATTCCTGGGATGGGATGGGATGGGATCCCTGGGATGGGATCCCTGGAATGTGATCCCTGGGATGGGATGGGATCCCTGGGATGGGATCCCTGGGATAGGATGGGATCCCTGGGTTGGGATCGAATCCCTGGGATGGCATCCCTGGGATCGGATGGAATCTCTGGGATGGGATCCCTGGGATGGGATGGGTTGGAATGGGATGGGATCCCTGGGTTGGGATGGGTTCCATGGGATGGGATCCCTGGGATGGGTTTGGATGGGATGGGATGGGATGGGATGGGATGGGATGGGATGGGATCCCTGGGATGGGATGGGATGGGATCCCTGGGATGGGATGGGATGGGATGGGATGGGATGGGATGGGATCCCTTGGATGGGATCGGATGGGATGCCTGGGATGGGATGGGATGGGATCCGTGGGATGGGATGTGATCCCTGGGATGGGATGGGTTGAGATGGGATGGGATGGGATGGGATGGGATCCCTGGGATTGGTTGGGATCCCTGGGATTGGATGGGATGGGATCCCTGGGTTGGGATGGGTTCCATGGGATGGGATCCCTGGGATGGGATGGGATGGGATCCCTGGGTTGCGATGGGTTCCATGGGATGGGATCCCTGGGATGGGATGGGATGGGATGGGATGGGATGGGGTGGGATGGGATGGGATCCCTGCGATGGGATGGGATGGTATGGGATGGGATCCCTGGGATGGGATCGGATGGGATGCCTGGGATGGGATGGGATGGGATGGGATCCGTGGGATGGGATGTGATCCCTGGGATGGGATGGGGTGAGATGGGATGGGATGCGATGGGATCCCTGGGATTGGATGGGATGGGATGGGATGGGATGGGTTGGGATGGGATGGGATGGGATTGGATGGGATGGGTTGGGATGGTATGGTATCCCTGGGATGGTGTCCCTGGGATGGGATGGGATGGGATGGGATGGGATGGGATGGGATGGGATGGGATGGCATGGGATGGGGTGGGATGGGATGGGACTGGATGGGATGGGGTGGGATGGGATGGGATTGGCTACACTGGGTTGGGATGGGATCGATGGGATGGGATGGGATGGAATGGGATCCCTGGGATGGTACGGAATGGGATCCCTGGGATGGGATGGGATACCTGGTATGGGATCCCTAGGATGGGATGGGATGGGATGCGATGGGATAGGATGGGATGGGATGCGATGGGATAGGATGGGATGGGATGGGATGGGGTAGGATGGGATGGGATCCCTGGGATGGGATGGGATCCCTGGGATGGGATCTCTGGGATCGGATGGTATCCATGGGATGGGATGCGTTGGGATGGGATGGAATCCCTGGGATGGGGACCAGGGGATGGGATGGGATCCCTGGGATGTGATCCCTGGGATGGGATGGGATGGGATGGGTTGGGATGGGATGGGATGGGATGGGATCCCTGGGATGGGATGGGATCCCTGGGATGGGATCCCTGGAATGTGATCCCTGAGATGGGATGCGATCCCTGGGATGGGATGGGATTGGATGGGATGGCATGGGTTGGGATGGGTTGGGAACACTGGGATGGGATGTTATGGGATCCCTGGGATGAGTTGGGATGGGATGGGATCCCTGGGATGGGATGGGATCGCTGGGATGGGATCCCTGGGATGGGATGGGATGGAATGGGATGGGATGGGATGGGTGGGATCCCTGGGATGGGATGGGATCCCTGGGATGGGATCGGATGGGATGGGATGGGTTGGGATGGGTTGGGATGGGATAGGATATCTGGG
The DNA here is from genome assembly GCF_052056855.1 of Sturnus vulgaris. Lineage (NCBI taxonomy): Eukaryota > Metazoa > Chordata > Aves > Passeriformes > Sturnidae > Sturnus > Sturnus vulgaris. Next base: position 10,675,798 of record NC_142282.1, read on the forward strand.
ATTGGATCCCTGGGATGAGATGGGAACCCTGGGATGGGATCCCTGGGATGGGATGGGATGGGATGGGATGGGATGGGATGGGATGGGATGGGATGGGATGGAATGGGATGGGATGGAATGGAATGGGATGGGATGGGATTGGATTGGATGGCATGGGTTGGGATGGGATTCGATGGGATGGGATGGGATCCCTGGGATGGGATCGGATGGGATGGGATGGGATCCCAGGGATGGAATTCCTGGGATAGGATGGGATCCCTGGGTTGGGATCGAATCCCTGGGATGTTATCCCTGGGATGGGATTGGATCCCTGGGATGGGATGGGATGGGATGGGATGGAATGGGATGGGATGTGATGGCATGGGATGGGATGGGATCCCTGGAATGGGATGGGATCCCTGGGATGGGATGGGATTCCTGGGATGGGAATGGATGGGATGGGATGGGATTGGATGGGATGGGATCCCTGTGATGGGATGGGATCCCTGTGATGGGATGGGATGGGATCCCTGTGATGGGATTTGTTGGGATGGGATCCCTGGGATGGGATGGAATCCCTGGGATGGGATCCCTGGGATGGGATGGGATGGGATCCCTGGGATGTTATGGGATCCGTGGGATGTGATGGGATGGGATTCCTGGGATGGGAATGGGTGGGATGGGATGGGATGGGATGGGATGGGATGGGATGGGATGGGATCCATGGGATGGGATGTGATCCCTGGGATGGGATGGCGTGAGATGGGATGGGATGGGATGGGATCCCTGGGATTGGATGGGATGGGATTGGATGGGATGGGTTGGGATGGGATGGGATTGGATGGGATGGGTTGGGATGGTATGGTATCCCTGGGATGGTGTCCCTGGGATGGGATGGGATGGGATGGGATGGGGTGGGATGGGATGGGATTGGATGGGATGGGGTGGGATGGGATGGGATTGGCTACAATGGATTGGGATGGGATGTGATCGATGGGATGGGATGGGATGGGATGGGATGGAATGGGATCCCTGGGATGGTACGGAATGGGATCCCTGGGATGGGATGGGATACCTGGTATGGGATCCCTAGGATGGGATGGGATGCGATGGGATGCGATGGGATAGGATGGGATGGGATGCGGTAGGATGGGATGGGATCCCTGGGATGGGATCCCTGGGATGGGATCTCAGGGATCGGATGGTATCCATGGGATGGGATGGGTTGGGATGGGTTGGGATGGGATGGAATCCCTGGGATGGGGACCCGGGGATGGGATGGGGTCCCTGGTATGGGATCCCTGGGATGGGATGGGATGGGATGGGATGGGATGGGATCCCTGGGATGGGACGGGATCCCTGGGATGGGATCCCTGGAATGTGATCCCTGGGATGGGATGGGATCCCTGGGATGGGATGGAATCCCTGGGAAGGGATCCCTGGGATAGGATGGGATCCCTGGGTTGGGATCGAATCCCTGGGATGGCATCCCTGGGATGGGATGGAATCTCTGGGATCGATCCCTGGGATGGGATGGGATGGGTTGGAATGGGATGGGATCCCTGGGTTGGGATGGGTTCCATGGGATGGGATCCCTGGGATGGGATGGGATGGGATGGGATGGGATGGGATGGGATGGGATCCCTGGGATGGGATGGGATGGGATGGGATCCCTTGGATAGGATCGGATTGGATGCCTGGGATGGGATGGGATGGGATCCGTGGGATGGGATGTGATCCCTGGGATGGGATGGGTTGAGATGGGATGGGATGGGATGGGATGGGATGGGATCCCTGGGATTGGATGGGATGGGATCCCTGGGATTGGATGGGATGGGATCCCTGGGTTAGGATTGGTTGGGATGGTATACCTGGGATGGGATGGAATCCCTGGGATGAGATCGCTGGGATGGGATGTGATGGGATGGGATGGGATGGGATGGGATCCCTGCGATGGGATGGGATGGGATGGGATGGGATGGGGTTGGATGTGATGGGATGGGATGGGATGGGATGAAATAGGATCCCTGGGATGGGATGGGATGCCTGGTATGGGATCCCTAGGATGGGATGGGATGGGATAGGATGGGATGGGGTATGATGGGATGCGATGGGTTGGGATGGGATGGGATCCCTTGGATGGGATGGGATCCCTGGGATGGGATCTCTGGGATGGGATGGTATCCATGGGATGGGATGGGTTGGGATGGGATGGAATCCCTGGGATGGGGACCCGGGGATGGGATGGGATCCCTGGTATGGGATCCCTGGGATGGGATGGGATGGGATGGGATGGGATGGGATGGGATGGGATGGGATGGGATGGGATGGGATGGGATGGGGTGGGATGGAATGGGATGGGATGGGATTGGATGGCATGGGGTGGGATGGGATTGGCTACAATGGGTTGGGATGGGATGGGATCGATGGGACGGGATGGGATGAAATCGGATCCCTGGGATGGTACGGAATGGGATCCCTGGGATGGGATGGGATACCTGGTATGGGATCCCTAGGATGGGATTGGAGGAGATGGGATGGGATAGGATGGGATGGGATGGGGTAGGATGGGATGGGATGGGTGGGGATGGGATCCCTGGGATGGGATGGGATCCCTGGGATGGGATCTCTGGGATGGGATGGTATCCATGGGATGGGATGGGATGGGATGGGATGGGATCCCTGGAATGGGATGGGATCTCTGGCAGGGGAAGGGATGGGATTCCTGGGTTGGGAACGGATGGGTTCCCTTGGATGGGACGGGATGGGATAGGATACTTGGGCTGGGAACAGATGGGATGGGATCCCTGGGATGGGATGGAATCCCTGGGATGGGATAGTTGGGATGGGATTGGATCCCTGGGATGGGATGGGATCCCTGGGATGGGATGGGATGGAATGGGATGGTATGGGGTGGGATGGGATGGGATGGGTTGCAATGGGATGGGATCCCTGGGATGGGATGGGATGGGATGGGATGGGATAGGATGGGATGGGATGGGATTTGATGGGATGGGATGGGGTGGGATGGGATGGGATGGGATAGGATCGCTGGGATTGGATCCCTGGGATGAGATGGGAACTCCGGGATGGTATCCCTGGGATGGGATGGGATGGGATGGGATGGGATGGGATGGGATGGGATGGGGTGGGATGGGATGGAATGTAATGGGATGGGATGGGATTGGATGGGATGGCATGGGTTGGGATGGGTTGGGAACCCTGGGATGGGATGTTATGGAATCCCTGGGATGAGATGGGATGGGATTGGATCCCTGGGATGGGATGAGATGGGATCCCAGGGATGGGATCCCTGGATTGTGATCCCTCGTATGGGATGGGATCCCTGGGATGGGATGGAATCCCTGGGATGGGATCCCGGGGATGGGATGGGATCCCTGGGATGGGATCCCTGGGATGGGATGGGATGGAATGGGATGGGATGGGATGGGATGGGATGGGTTGGGATGGGATGGGATGGGATTGGATGGGATGGGTTGGGATGGGATGGGATCTCTGGGATGGGATGGGATGGGATGGGATGGTGTGGGACGGGATGGGATGGGATGGGATCCTTTGATGGGATGGAATGGGATCCCTGAGATGGGATGCGATCCCTGGGATGGGATCCCTGGGCTGGGATGGGGTCCCTGGAATGGGATGGGATCCCTGGAATGGGATGGGATGGCATTCCTGGGATGGGAATGCATGGGATGGGATGGGATTGGATGGGATGGGATCACAGGTTTGGGATGGGATCCCTGTGATGGGATGTGATGGGATCCCTGGGATGGGATTTGTTGGGATGGGATCCCTGGGATGGGATGGAATACCTGGGATGAGATCGCTGGGATGGGATGGGATGGGATGGGATGGGATGGGATGGGATGGGATCCCGGCGCTGGGATGGGATCGGATGGTATCCCTGGGATGGGATACATGGGATGGGATTGGATGTGATTGCATGGGATGGGATCGGATGGGATGGGATGGGCTAGAATGGGTTGGGAATGGGTGGGATCGATGGGATGGGAGCGGAGGGGATGGGATGGGATGCCTGGCATGGGATGGGATGGGATCCGTGGGATGGGATGGGATCCCTGGGATGGGATGGGATCCCTGGGATGGGATGTGTTCACTGGGATGGGATGGGATCCCTGGAATGGGATGGGATGGGATGGGATGGGATGGGATGGGATGGGATGGGATGGGATGGGATGGGATGGGATGGGAAGGGATCCCTGGGATGGGATGGGATCCCTGGGATGGGATGCGTTCACTGGGATGGGATGGGGTCCCTGGAATGGGATGGGATGGGATGGGATTCCTGGGATGGGATGGGATGGGATCCCTGGAATGAGATCCCTGGAATAGTATGGGATTCCTGCTTTGGGATCGAATACCTGGGATGGCATCCGTGAGATGGGATGGGATCTCTGACATGGGATCCCTGGGTGGGATGTGATCCGTGGGATGAGATGGGATGGGATGGGATGGAATGGGATGGGATCCCTTGGATGGGATGGGATCCCTGGGATGTTATCCCTGGGTTGGGATGGGATCCCTGGGATGGGATGGGATGGGAAAGGATGGGATAGGATGGGATGGGATGCGATGGGATGGGATGGGATGGGATCCCTGGGATGGGATGGAATGGGAAGGGATGGGATCCCTGGGATGGGATCCCTGGAATGGGATCCATGGGATGGGATGGGTTGGGATGGGTTGGGAACCCTTGGATGGGATCTTATGGGATCCCTGGGATGAGATGTGATGGGATTGGATCCCTGGGATGGGATGAGATGGGATCCTAGCGATGGGATCCCTGGAATGTGATCCCTCGTATGGGATGGGATCCCTGGGATGGGATGGAATCCCTGGGATGGGATCCCGGGGATGGAATGGGATGGGATGGGTTGGGATGGGAAGGGATGGGATGGGATCCCTGGGATGGGATGGGGTCCCTGGCACCTTATGGGATGGGATCGGATGGGATGGGATGGGATGGGATGGGATGGAATGGGATGGGATGGGGTGGGATGGGATTGGTTGGGATGGGATGGGATCACTGGGATTGGATCGGATGGGATCCCTGGGATGGGATGGGAACCCTGGGACCGGATGGGATCCCTGGGTTGGGATGTGTTCACTGGGATGGGATGGGATCCCTGGAATGGGATGGGATGGGATTCCTGGGATGGGATGGGATGGGATCCCTGGAATGGTATCCCTGGGATAGTATGGGATTCCTGCGTTGGGATCGAATCCCTGGGATGGCATCCTTGAGATGGGATGGGATCTCTGACATGGGATCCCTGGGATGGGATGTGATCCCTGGGATGAGATCGGATGGGATGGAATGGGATGGGATCCCTGGGATGGGATGGGATCCCTGGGATGGGATGGGATGGGAAGGGATGGGATAGGATGGGATGGGATGCGATGGGATGGGATGGGATGGGATCCCTGGGATGGGATGGAATGGGATGGGATGGGATCCCTGGGATGGGATGGGATGGGATGGGATGGGATGGCATCCCTGGGATGGGATGGGATCCCTGGGATGGGATCCCTGGGATGGGATCCATGGGATGGGATGGGTTGGGATGGGTTGGGAACCGTTGGATGGGATCTTCTGGGATACCTGAGATGAGATGTGATGGGATTGGATGCCTGGGATGGGATGAGATGGGATCCTAGCAATGGGATCCCTGGAATGTGATCCCTCGTATGGGATGGGATCCCTGGGATGGGATGGAATCCCTGGGATGGGATCCCTGGGATGGGTTGGGATGGGATGGGATGGGATGGGATGGGATGGGATGGGAAGGGATAGGATGGGATGGGATGGGATGGGATGGGATGGGATGGGATCCCTGGGATGGGATGGGATTCCTGGGATGGGAATGCATGGGATGGGATGGGATTGGATGGGATGGGATCACTGGGATGGGATGGGATGGGATCCCTGTGATGGGATGGGATGGGATCCCTGTGATGGGATTTGTTGGGATGGGATCCCTGGGATGGGATGGAATACCTGGGATGAGATCGCTGGGATGGGATGGGATGGGATCGGATGGTATCCCTGGGATGGGATACATGGGATGGGATGGCATGGGATGGGCTGGGATGGGATGGGATTGGATGGGATGGGGTGGGATGGGATGGGATTGGCTACACTGGGTTGGGATGGGATGGGATCGATGGGATGGGATGGGATGGAATGGGATCCCTGGGATGGTACGGAATGGGATCCCTGGGATGGGATGGGATACCTGGTATGGGATCCCTAGGATGGGATGGGATGGGATGCGATGGGATAGGATGGGATGCGATGGGATAGGATGGGATGGGATGGGGTAGGATGGGACGGGATCCCTGGGATGGGATGGGATCCCTGGGATGGGATCTCTGGGATCGGATGGTATCCATGGGATGGGATGCGTTGGGATGGGATGGAATCCCTGGGATGGGGACCAGGGGATGGGATGGGATCCCTGGGATGGGATCCCTGGGATGGGATGAGATGGGATCCCTGGGATGGGATGGGATCCCTGGGATGGGATCGAATCCCTGGGATGGCATCCCTGGGATGGGATGGAATCTCTGGGATGGGATCCCTGGGATGGGATGGGATGGGTTGGAATGGGATGGGATCCCTGGGTTGGGATGGGTTCCATGCGATGGGATCCCTGGGATGGGATGGGATGGGATCCCTGGGATGGGATGGGATGGGATGGGATGGGATGGGATGGGATGGGATGGGATGGGATGGAATGGGATGGGATCGGGTGGGATGGGATTGGTTGGGATGGGATGCGATCCCTGGGATGGTATGGGATGGGATGGGATGGGATCCCTGGGAAGGGATGGGATCCATGGGATGGGATGGGATGGGTTGGGATGGGATTGGATCCCTGGGATGGGATGGAATCCCTGGGATGGGATCCCTGGGATAGGATGGGATCCCAGGGTTGGGATCGAATCCCGGGGATGGCATCCCTGGGATGGGATGGAATCTCTGGGATGGGATCCCTTGGATGGGATGGGATGGGATGGGATGGGATCCCTGGGATGGGATGGGATGGGATGGGATGGGATGGGATGGGATGGAATGGGATGGGATCGGGTGGGATGGGATTGGTTGGGATGGGATGCGATCCCTGGGATGGTATGGGATGGGATGGGATGGGATCCCTGGGATGGGATGGGATCCATGGGATGGGATGGGTTGGGATGGGATGGGATCCCTGGGATAGGATGGAATGTGATGGGGTGGGATGGGATGGGTTGGGATGGGATGGGATCCCTGGGATGGGATGGGATGGGATGGGATGGGATGGGATGGGATGGGATGGGATCCCTGGGATGGGAACAGATGAAATGGGATCCCTGGGATGGGATGGAATCCCTGGGATGGGATGGGATGGGATGGGATGTGATGGGATGGGATGGGATCACTGGGATGGGTTGGGATCCCTGGGATGGGATGGCCTCCCTGGGATGGGATCCATGGGATGGGTTACTTGGGATGGCATAGGATCCCTGGGATGGGATATGTTGGGATGGGATATGTTGGGATGGGATGGGATCATTGGGATGGGATGGGATCCCTGGGATGGGATCCCTGGAATGTGATCCCTCGTATGGGATGGGATCACTGGGATGGGATGGAATCCCTGGGATGGGATCCCTGGGATGGGATGGGATGGGATGGGATCCCTGGGATGTTATGGGATCCGTGGGATGTGATGGGATGGGATTCCTGGGATGGGAATGGGTGGGATGGGATGGGATCACTGGGATGCGATGGAATCCCTGGGACGAGATCGCTGGGATGGGATGTGATGGGATGGGATGGGATGGGATCCCTGCGATGGGATGGGATGGTATGGGATGGGATCCCTGGGATGGGATCGGATGGGATGCCTGGGATGGGATGGGATGGGATCCGTGTGATGGGATGTGACCCCTGGGATGGGATGGGGTGAGATGGGATGGGATGGGATCCCTTGGATTGGATGGGATGGGATGGGATGGGTTGGGATGGGATGGGATGGGATGGGATTGGATGGGATGGGTTGGGATGGTATGGTATCCCTGGGATGGTGTCCCTGGGATGGGATGGTGTCCCTGGGATGGGATGGGATGGGATGGCATGGGATGGGGTGGGATGGGATGGGATTGGATGGGATGGGGTGGGATGGGATGGGATTGGCTACACTGGGTTGGGATGGGATCGATGGGATGGGATGGGATGGAATGGGATCCCTGGGATGGTACGGAATGGGATCCCTGGGATGGGATGGGATACCTGGTATGGGATCCCTAGGATGGGATGGGATGGGATGGGATGCGATGGGATAGGATGGGATGGGATGCGATGGGATAGGATGGGATGGGATGGGGTAGGATGGGATGGGATCCCTGGGATGGGATGGGATCCCTGGGATGGGATCTCTGGGATCGGATGGTATCCATGGGATGGGATGCGTTGGGATGGGATGGAATCCCTGGGATGGGGACCAGGGGATGGGATGGGATCCCTGGGATGTGATCCCTGGGATGGGATGGGATCCATGGGATGGGATGGAATCCCTGGGATGGGATCCCTGGGATAGGATGGGATCCCTCGGTTGGGATCGAATCCCTGGGATGGCATCCCTGGGATGGGATGGAATCTCTGGGATGGGATCCCTGGGATGGGATGGGATGGGTTGGAATGGGATGGGATCCCTGGGTTGGGATGGGTTCCATGCGATGGGATCCCTGGGATGGGATGGGATGGGATGGGATGGGATGGGATGGGATCCCTGGGATGGGATGGGATGGGATGGAATGGGATGGGATCGGGTGGGATGGGATTGGTTGGGATGGGATGGGATCCCTGGGATGGTATGGGATGGGATGGGATGGGATCCCTGGGATGGGATGGTATCCATGGGATGGGATGGGTTGGGATGGGATTGGATCCCTGGGATAGGATGGAATGTGATGGGGTGGGATGGGATGGGATGGGTTGGGATGGGATGGGATCCCTGGGATGGGATGGGATGGGATGGGATGGGATGGGATCCCTGGGATGGGAACAGATGAAATGGGATCCCTGGGATGGGATGGAATCCCTGGGATTGGATGGGATGGGATGGGATGGGATGGGATGGGATCCCTGGGATGGGTTGGGATCCCTGGGATGGGATGGCCTCCCTGGGATGGGATCCATGGGATGGGTTACTTGGGATGGGATAGGATCCCTGGGATGGGAGAGGATGGGATGGGATATGTTGGGATGGGATGGGATCATTGGGATGGGATGGGATCCCTGGGATGGGACCGGATGGGATGCCTGGGATGGGATGGGATGGGATCCATGGGATGGGATGTGATCCCTGGGATGGGATGGGGTGAGATGGGATGGGATGGGATGGGATCCCTGGGATTGGATGGGATGGGATTGGATGGGATGGGTTGGGATGGGATGGGATGGGATTGGATGGGATGGGTTGGGATGGTATGGTATCCCTGGGATGGTGTCCCTGGGATGGGATGGGATGGGATCCCTGGGATGGGATCCCTGGAATGTGATCCCTGGGATGGGATGGGATCCCTGGAATGGGATGGGTTGGAATGGGATGGGATCCCTGGGTTGGGATGGGTTCCATGGGATGGGATCCCTGGGATGGGTTTGGATGGGATGGGATGGGATGGGATGGGATGGGATCCCTGGGATGGGATGGGATGGGATCCCTGGGATGGGATGGGATGGGATGGGATGGGATGGGATGGGATGGGATCCCTTGGATGGGATCGGATGGGATGCCTGGGATGGGATGGGATGGGATCCGTGGGATGGGATGTGATCCCTGGGATGGGATGGGTTGAGATGGGATGGGATGGGATGGGATGGGATGGGATCCCTGGGATTGGTTGGGATCCCTGGGATTGGATGGGATGGGATCCCTGGGTTGGGATGGGTTCCATGGGATGGGATCCCTGGGATGGGATGGGATGGGATCCCTGGGTTGGGATGGGTTCCATGGGATGGGATCCCTGGGATGGGATGGGATGGGATGGGATGGGATGGGATGGGATGGGATGGGATGGGATGGGGTGGGATGGGATGGGATCCCTGCGATGGGATGGGATGGTATGGGATGGGATCCCTGGGATGGGATCGGATGGGATGCCTGGGATGGGATGGGATGGGATGGGATCCGTGGGATGGGATGTGATCCCTGGGATGGGATGGGGTGAGATGGGATGGGATGCGATGGGATCCCTGGGATTGGATGGGATGGGATGGGATGGGATGGTATGGGATGGGTTGGGATGGGATGGGATGGGATTGGATGGGATGGGTTGGGATGGTATGGTATCCCTGGGATGGTGTCCCTGGGATGGGATGGGATGGGATGGGATGGGATGGGATGGGATGGGATGGGATGGCATGGGATGGGGTGGGATGGGATGGGACTGGATGGGATGGGGTGGGATGGGATGGGATTGGCTACACTGGGTTGGGATGGGATCGATGGGATGGGATGGGATGGAATGGGATCCCTGGGATGGTACGGAATGGGATCCCTGGGATGGGATGGGATACCTGGTATGGGATCCCTAGGATGGGATGGGATGGGATGCGATGGGATAGGATGGGATGGGATGCGATGGGATAGGATGGGATGGGATGGGATGGGGTAGGATGGGATGGGATCCCTGGGATGGGATGGGATCCCTGGGATGGGATCTCTGGGATCGGATGGTATCCATGGGATGGGATGGGTTGGGATGGGATGGAATCCCTGGGATGGGGACCAGGGGATGGGATGGGATCCCTGGTATGGGATCCCTGGGATGGGATGGGATGGGATGGGATGGGATGGGATGGGATGGGATCCCTGGGATGGGATGGGATCCCTGGGATGGGATCCCTGGAATGTGATCCCTGAGATGGGATGCGATCCCTGGGATGGGATGGGATTGGATGGGATGGCATGGGTTGGGATGGGTTGGGAACACTGGGATGGGATGTTATGGGATCCCTGGGATGAGTTGGGATGGGATGGGATCCCTGGGATGGGATGGGATCGCTGGGATGGGATCCCTGGGATGGGATGGGATGGAATGGGATGGGATGGGATGGGATGGGAGGGATCCCTGGGATGGGATGGGATCCCTGGGATGGGATCGGATGGGATGGGATGGGTTGGGATGGGTTGGGATGGGATAGGATATCTGGGATTGGATCCCTGGGATGAGATGGGAACCCTGGGATGGGATCCCTGGGATGGGATGGGATGGGATGGGATGGGATGGGATGGGATGGGATGGGATGGAATGGGATGGGATGGAATGGAATGGGATGGGATGGGATTGGATTGGATGGCATGGGTTGGGATGGGATTCGATGGGATGGGATGGGATCCCTGGGATGGGATCGGATGGGATGGGTTGGGATCCCTGGGATGGGATCCCTTGGACGGGATGTGATCCCTGGGATGGGATCCCTGGGATGGGATGGGATGGGATCGATGGGATGGGATGGGATGGGTTGGGATGGGTTGGGATAGGATAGGATCGCTGGGATTGGATCCCTGGGATGAGATGGGAACCCTGTGATGGGATCCCTGGGATGGGATGGGATGGGATGGGATGGGATGGAATGGGATGGGATGGAATGGAATGGGATGGGATGGGATTGGATTGGATGGCATGGGTTGGGATGGGATTCGATGGGATGGGATGGGATCCCTGGGATGGGATCGGATGGGATGGGATGGGATGCCTGGGATGGAATCCCTGGGATAGGATGGGATCCCTGGGTTGGGATCGAATCCCTGGGATGTTATCCCTGGGATGGGATTGGATCCCTGGGATGGGATGGGATGGGATGGGATGGGATGGGATGGGATGGGATGTGATGGCATGGGATGGGATCCCTGGAATGGGATGGGATCCCTGGAATGGGATGGGATGGGATTCCTGGGATGGGAATGGATGGGATGGGATGGGATTGGATGGGATGGGATCACTGTGATAGGATGGGATCCCTGGGTTGGGATCGAATCCCTGGGATGGCATCCCTGGGATGGGATGGAATCTCTGGGATGGGATCCCTGGGGTGGGATGGGTTGGAATGGGATGGGATCCCTGGGATCGGATGGGATCCCTGGGATGGGATGGGATGGGATCCCTGGGTTGGGATGGGTTCCATGGGATGGGATCCCCGGGATGGGATGGGATGGGATAGGATCTCTGGGATTGAATCCGTGGGATGGGATGGGATCCCTGGGATGTTATGGGATCCGCGGGATGTGATGGGATGGGATTCCTGGGATGGGAATGGGTGGGGTGGGATGGGATGGGATGGGATGGGATGGGATGGGATGGGATCCCTGGGATGGGATGGGATCCCTGTGATGGGAAGGGATGGTATCCCTGCGATGGGATCGGTGGGGATGGGATCCCTGGGATGGGATGGAATACCTGGCATGAGATAGCAGGGATGATATGGGATGGGATGGGATGGGATGGGATGGGATGGGATCCCTGGGATGGGATACCTGGGATGGGATGGGATGGGATTGGATGGGATGGGATGGGATGGGATCCCTGGGATGGGATGGGATGCGATGGGATGGGATGGGACCCCTGGGATGGGATGGGATTCCTGGGATGGTATCCCTGCGATGGGTTAGGATGGGATTGGATGGAATGGGATGGGATCCCTGGGATGGGATGGGATCCCTGGGATGGGATGTGTTCACTGGGGTGGGTTGGGATCCCTGGAATGGGATGGGATGGGATTCCTGGGATGGGATGGGATGGGATCCCTGGGATAGTATGGGATTCCTGCGTTGGGATCGAATCCCTGGGATGGCATCAGTGAGATGGGATGAGATCTCTAACATGGGATCCCTGGGATGGGATGTGATCCCTGGGATGAGAAGGGATGGGATGGAATGGGATGGGATCCCTGGGATGGGATGGGATGGGATCCCTGGAATGTTATCCCTGGGATGGGATTGGATCCCTGGGATGGGATGGGATGGGATGGGATGGGATGGGATGGGATGGGATGGGATGGGATGGGATGGGATGGGATGGGATGGGATGGGATGGAATGGGATGGGATGGCATGGGATGGGATTCCTGGAATGGGATGGGATCCCTGGAATGGGATGGGATGGGATTCCTGGGATGGGAATGGATGGGATGGGATGGGATTGGATGGGATGGGATCACTGGGATGGGATGAGATCCCTGTGATGGGATGGGATGGGATCCCTGGGATGGGATTTGTTGGGATGGGATCCCTGGGATGGGATGGAATACCTGGGATGAGATCGCTGGGATGGGATGGGATCGGATGGTATCCCTGGGATGGGATACATGGGATGGGATCGGATGTGATTGCATGGGATGGGATTGGATGGGATGGGATGGGCTAGAATGGGTTGGGATGGGATGGGATCCCTGGGATGGGATGGGATGGGATGGGATGGGATCCCTTGGATAGGATCGGATTGGATGCCTGGGATGGGATGGGATGGGATCCGTGGGATGGGATGTGATCCCTGGGATGGGATGGGTTGAGATGGGATGGGATGGGATGGGATGGGATGGGATGGGATGGGATCCCTGGGATTGGATGGGATGGGATCCCTGGGATTGGATGGGATGGGATCCCTGGGTTAGGATTGGTTGGGATGGTATACCTGGGATGGGATGGAATCCCTGGGATGAGATCGCTGGGATGGGATGTGATGGGATGGGATGGGATGGGATGGGATCCCTGCGATGGGATGGGATGGGATGGGATGGGGTTGGATGTGATGGGATGGGATGGGATGGGATGAAATAGGATCCCTGGGATGGGATGGGATGCCTGGTATGGGATCCCTAGGATGGGATGGGATGGGATAGGATGGGATGGGGTATGATGGGATGCGATGGGTTGGGATGGGATGGGATCCCTTGGATGGGATGGGATCCCTGGGATGGGATCTCTGGGATGGGATGGTATCCATGGGATGGGATGGGTTGGGATGGGATGGAATCCCTGGGATGGGGACCCGGGGATGGGATGGGATCCCTGGTATGGGATCCCTGGGATGGGATGGGATGGGATGGGATGGGATGGGATGGGATGGGATGGGATGGGATGGGGTGGGATGGAATGGGATGGGATGGGATGGGATGGGACGGGATGGGATGGGATGGGGTGGGAAGGGATGGGATGGGCTACAATGGGATGGGATGGGATGGGATGGGATGGGATGGGATGGGATGGGATGGGATGGGATGGGATGGGACGGGTTCCCTGGAATGGGATGGGATGGGATCCCTGGATTGGGATGGGTTCCATGGGATGGGATCCCTGGGATGGGATGGGATGGGAGAGGATCTCTGGGATTGGATCCCTGGGATGAGATGGGATCCCTGGGATGGGATGGGATGGGATGGGATCCCTGGGATGGGATCCCTGGGATGGGATGGGATGCGATGGGATGGGATCCCTGGGATGGGATCGGATGGGATGCCTGGGATGGGATGGGATGGGATCCGTGGGATGGGATGTTATCCCTGGGATGGGATGGGGTGAGATGGGATGGGATGGGATGGATGGGATCCCTGGGATTGGATGGGATGGTATCCCTGGGTTGGGATTGGTTGGGATGGGATACCTGGGATGGCATGGGATGGGATGGGATGGGATGGGATGGGATGGGATGGGATGGGATTGGATGGGATGGGGTGGGATGGGATGGGATTGGCTACAATGGGTTTGGATGGGATGGGATCGATGGGATGGGATGGGATGAAATGGGATCCCTGGGATGGTACAGAATGGGATCCCTGGGATGGGATGGGATACCTGGTATGGGATCCCTAGGATGAGATGGGATGGGATGGGATGGGATGGAATGTGATGGGATGGGTTCCATGGGATGGGATCCCTGGGATGGGATGGGATGGGACGGGATCCCTGGGATGGGATAGAATCGCTGGGATTGGATCACTGGGATGGGATTGGATCCCTGGTGTGGGATTCATAGGATGGGATGGGATGGGATCCCTGGGATGGGATGGGATGGGATCCCTGGGATGGGATGGGATCCCTGGGATGGCACGGGATGGGATCGGATTGGATGGGATGGGATGGGATGCGACCCCTGGGATGGGATGGGATGGGATGGGATGGGATCCCTGGAATGGGATGGGATCTCTGGCAGGGGAAGGGATGGGATTCCTGGGTTGGGAACGGATGGGTTCCCTTGGATGGGACGGGATGGGATAGGATACTTGGGCTGGGAACAGATGGGATGGGATCCCTGGGATGGGATGGAATCCCTGGGATGGGATAGTTGGGATGGGATTGGATCCCTGGGATGGGATGGGATCCCTGGGATGGGATGGGATGGAATGGGATGGTATGGGGTGGGATGGGATGGGATGGGTTGCAATGGGATGGGATCCCTGGGATGGGATGGGATGGGATGGGATAGGATGGGATGGGATGGGATTTGATGGGATGGGATGGGGTGGGATGGGATGGGATGGGATAGGATCGCTGGGATTGGATCCCTGGGATGAGATGGGAACTCCGGGATGGTATCCCTGGGATGGGATGGGATGGGATGGGATGGGATGGGATGGGATGGGGTGGGATGGGATGGAATGTAATGGGATGGGATGGGATTGGATGGGATGGCATGGGTTGGGATGGGTTGGGAACCCTGGGATGGGATGTTATGGAATCCCTGGGATGAGATGGGATGGGATTGGATCCCTGGGATGGGATGAGATGGGATCCCAGGGATGGGATCCCTGGATTGTGATCCCTCGTATGGGATGGGATCCCTGGGATGGGATGGAATCCCTGGGATGGGATCCCGGGGATGGGATGGGATCCCTGGGATGGGATCCCTGGGATGGGATGGGATGGAATGGGATGGGATGGGATGGGATGGGATGGGTTGGGATGGGATGGGATGGGATTGGATGGGATGGGTTGGGATGGGATGGGATCTCTGGGATGGGATGGGATGGGATGGGATGGTGTGGGACGGGATGGGATGGGATGGGATCCTTTGATGGGATGGAATGGGATCCCTGAGATGGGATGCGATCCCTGGGATGGGATCCCTGGGCTGGGATGGGGTCCCTGGAATGGGATGGGATCCCTGGAATGGGATGGGATGGCATTCCTGGGATGGGAATGCATGGGATGGGATGGGATTGGATGGGATGGGATCACAGGTTTGGGATGGGATCCCTGTGATGGGATGTGATGGGATCCCTGGGATGGGATTTGTTGGGATGGGATCCCTGGGATGGGATGGAATACCTGGGATGAGATCGCTGGGATGGGATGGGATGGGATGGGATGGGATGGGATGGGATGGGATCCCGGCGCTGGGATGGGATCGGATGGTATCCCTGGGATGGGATACATGGGATGGGATTGGATGTGATTGCATGGGATGGGATCGGATGGGATGGGATGGGCTAGAATGGGTTGGGAATGGGTGGGATCGATGGGATGGGAGCGGAGGGGATGGGATGGGATGCCTGGCATGGGATGGGATGGGATCCGTGGGATGGGATGGGATCCCTGGGATGGGATGGGATCCCTGGGATGGGATGTGTTCACTGGGATGGGATGGGATCCCTGGAATGGGATGGGATGGGATGGGATGGGATGGGATGGGATGGGATGGGATGGGATGGGATGGGATGGGATGGGATGGGAAGGGATCCCTGGGATGGGATGGGATCCCTGGGATGGGATGCGTTCACTGGGATGGGATGGGGTCCCTGGAATGGGATGGGATGGGATGGGATTCCTGGGATGGGATGGGATGGGATCCCTGGAATGAGATCCCTGGAATAGTATGGGATTCCTGCTTTGGGATCGAATACCTGGGATGGCATCCGTGAGATGGGATGGGATCTCTGACATGGGATCCCTGGGTGGGATGTGATCCGTGGGATGAGATGGGATGGGATGGGATGGAATGGGATGGGATCCCTTGGATGGGATGGGATCCCTGGGATGTTATCCCTGGGTTGGGATGGGATCCCTGGGATGGGATGGGATGGGAAAGGATGGGATAGGATGGGATGGGATGCGATGGGATGGGATGGGATGGGATCCCTGGGATGGGATGGAATGGGAAGGGATGGGATCCCTGGGATGGGATCCCTGGAATGGGATCCATGGGATGGGATGGGTTGGGATGGGTTGGGAACCCTTGGATGGGATCTTATGGGATCCCTGGGATGAGATGTGATGGGATTGGATCCCTGGGATGGGATGAGATGGGATCCTAGCGATGGGATCCCTGGAATGTGATCCCTCGTATGGGATGGGATCCCTGGGATGGGATGGAATCCCTGGGATGGGATCCCGGGGATGGAATGGGATGGGATGGGTTGGGATGGGAAGGGATGGGATGGGATCCCTGGGATGGGATGGGGTCCCTGGCACCTTATGGGATGGGATCGGATGGGATGGGATGGGATGGGATGGGATGGAATGGGATGGGATGGGGTGGGATGGGATTGGTTGGGATGGGATGGGATCACTGGGATTGGATCGGATGGGATCCCTGGGATGGGATGGGAACCCTGGGACCGGATGGGATCCCTGGGTTGGGATGTGTTCACTGGGATGGGATGGGATCCCTGGAATGGGATGGGATGGGATTCCTGGGATGGGATGGGATGGGATCCCTGGAATGGTATCCCTGGGATAGTATGGGATTCCTGCGTTGGGATCGAATCCCTGGGATGGCATCCTTGAGATGGGATGGGATCTCTGACATGGGATCCCTGGGATGGGATGTGATCCCTGGGATGAGATCGGATGGGATGGAATGGGATGGGATCCCTGGGATGGGATGGGATCCCTGGGATGGGATGGGATGGGAAGGGATGGGATAGGATGGGATGGGATGCGATGGGATGGGATGGGATGGGATCCCTGGGATGGGATGGAATGGGATGGGATGGGATCCCTGGGATGGGATGGGATGGGATGGGATGGGATGGCATCCCTGGGATGGGATGGGATCCCTGGGATGGGATCCCTGGGATGGGATCCATGGGATGGGATGGGTTGGGATGGGTTGGGAACCGTTGGATGGGATCTTCTGGGATACCTGAGATGAGATGTGATGGGATTGGATGCCTGGGATGGGATGAGATGGGATCCTAGCAATGGGATCCCTGGAATGTGATCCCTCGTATGGGATGGGATCCCTGGGATGGGATGGAATCCCTGGGATGGGATCCCTGGGATGGGTTGGGATGGGATGGGATGGGATGGGATGGGATGGGATGGGAAGGGATAGGATGGGATGGGATGGGATGGGATGGGATGGGATGGGATCCCTGGGATGGGATGGGATTCCTGGGATGGGAATGCATGGGATGGGATGGGATTGGATGGGATGGGATCACTGGGATGGGATGGGATGGGATCCCTGTGATGGGATGGGATGGGATCCCTGTGATGGGATTTGTTGGGATGGGATCCCTGGGATGGGATGGAATACCTGGGATGAGATCGCTGGGATGGGATGGGATGGGATCGGATGGTATCCCTGGGATGGGATACATGGGATGGGATGGCATGGGATGGGCTGGGATGGGATGGGATTGGATGGGATGGGGTGGGATGGGATGGGATTGGCTACACTGGGTTGGGATGGGATGGGATCGATGGGATGGGATGGGATGGAATGGGATCCCTGGGATGGTACGGAATGGGATCCCTGGGATGGGATGGGATACCTGGTATGGGATCCCTAGGATGGGATGGGATGGGATGCGATGGGATAGGATGGGATGCGATGGGATAGGATGGGATGGGATGGGGTAGGATGGGACGGGATCCCTGGGATGGGATGGGATCCCTGGGATGGGATCTCTGGGATCGGATGGTATCCATGGGATGGGATGCGTTGGGATGGGATGGAATCCCTGGGATGGGGACCAGGGGATGGGATGGGATCCCTGGGATGGGATCCCTGGGATGGGATGAGATGGGATCCCTGGGATGGGATGGGATCCCTGGGATGGGATCGAATCCCTGGGATGGCATCCCTGGGATGGGATGGAATCTCTGGGATGGGATCCCTGGGATGGGATGGGATGGGTTGGAATGGGATGGGATCCCTGGGTTGGGATGGGTTCCATGCGATGGGATCCCTGGGATGGGATGGGATGGGATCCCTGGGATGGGATGGGATGGGATGGGATGGGATGGGATGGGATGGGATGGGATGGAATGGGATGGGATCGGGTGGGATGGGATTGGTTGGGATGGGATGCGATCCCTGGGATGGTATGGGATGGGATGGGATGGGATCCCTGGGAAGGGATGGGATCCATGGGATGGGATGGGATGGGTTGGGATGGGATTGGATCCCTGGGATGGGATGGAATCCCTGGGATGGGATCCCTGGGATAGGATGGGATCCCAGGGTTGGGATCGAATCCCGGGGATGGCATCCCTGGGATGGGATGGAATCTCTGGGATGGGATCCCTTGGATGGGATGGGATGGGATGGGATGGGATGGGATCCCTGGGATGGGATGGGATGGGATGGGATGGGATGGGATGGGATGGGATGGGATGGAATGGGATGGGATCGGGTGGGATGGGATTGGTTGGGATGGGATGCGATCCCTGGGATGGTATGGGATGGGATGGGATGGGATCCCTGGGATGGGATGGGATCCATGGGATGGGATGGGTTGGGATGGGATGGGATCCCTGGGATAGGATGGAATGTGATGGGGTGGGATGGGATGGGTTGGGATGGGATGGGATCCCTGGGATGGGATGGGATGGGATCCCTGGGATGGGATGGGATGGGATGGGATGGGATCCCTGGGATGGGAACAGATGAAATGGGATCCCTGGGATGGGATGGAATCCCTGGGATGGGATGGGATGGGATGGGATGGGATGTGATGGGATGGGATGGGATCACTGGGATGGGTTGGGATCCCTGGGATGGGATGGCCTCCCTGGGATGGGATCCATGGGATGGGTTACTTGGGATGGCATAGGATCCCTGGGATGGGATATGTTGGGATGGGATATGTTGGGATGGGATGGGATCATTGGGATGGGATGGGATCCCTGGGATGGGATCCCTGGAATGTGATCCCTCGTATGGGATGGGATCACTGGGATGGGATGGAATCCCTGGGATGGGATCCCTGGGATGGGATGGGATGGGATGGGATCCCTGGGATGTTATGGGATCCGTGGGATGTGATGGGATGGGATTCCTGGGATGGGAATGGGTGGGATGGGATGGGATCACTGGGATGCGATGGAATCCCTGGGACGAGATCGCTGGGATGGGATGTGATGGGATGGGATGGGATGGGATCCCTGCGATGGGATGGGATGGTATGGGATGGGATCCCTGGGATGGGATCGGATGGGATGCCTGGGATGGGATGGGATGGGATCCGTGTGATGGGATGTGACCCCTGGGATGGGATGGGGTGAGATGGGATGGGATGGGATCCCTTGGATTGGATGGGATGGGATGGGATGGGTTGGGATGGGATGGGATGGGATGGGATTGGATGGGATGGGTTGGGATGGTATGGTATCCCTGGGATGGTGTCCCTGGGATGGGATGGTGTCCCTGGGATGGGATGGGATGGGATGGCATGGGATGGGGTGGGATGGGATGGGATTGGATGGGATGGGGTGGGATGGGATGGGATTGGCTACACTGGGTTGGGATGGGATCGATGGGATGGGATGGGATGGAATGGGATCCCTGGGATGGTACGGAATGGGATCCCTGGGATGGGATGGGATACCTGGTATGGGATCCCTAGGATGGGATGGGATGGGATGGGATGCGATGGGATAGGATGGGATGGGATGCGATGGGATAGGATGGGATGGGATGGGGTAGGATGGGATGGGATCCCTGGGATGGGATGGGATCCCTGGGATGGGATCTCTGGGATCGGATGGTATCCATGGGATGGGATGCGTTGGGATGGGATGGAATCCCTGGGATGGGGACCAGGGGATGGGATGGGATCCCTGGGATGTGATCCCTGGGATGGGATGGGATCCATGGGATGGGATGGAATCCCTGGGATGGGATCCCTGGGATAGGATGGGATCCCTCGGTTGGGATCGAATCCCTGGGATGGCATCCCTGGGATGGGATGGAATCTCTGGGATGGGATCCCTGGGATGGGATGGGATGGGTTGGAATGGGATGGGATCCCTGGGTTGGGATGGGTTCCATGCGATGGGATCCCTGGGATGGGATGGGATGGGATGGGATGGGATGGGATGGGATCCCTGGGATGGGATGGGATGGGATGGAATGGGATGGGATCGGGTGGGATGGGATTGGTTGGGATGGGATGGGATCCCTGGGATGGTATGGGATGGGATGGGATGGGATCCCTGGGATGGGATGGTATCCATGGGATGGGATGGGTTGGGATGGGATTGGATCCCTGGGATAGGATGGAATGTGATGGGGTGGGATGGGATGGGATGGGATCCCTGGGATGGGATGGGATGGGATGGGATGGGATGGGATCCCTGGGATGGGAACAGATGAAATGGGATCCCTGGGATGGGATGGAATCCCTGGGATTGGATGGGATGGGATGGGATGGGATGGGATGGGATCCCTGGGATGGGTTGGGATCCCTGGGATGGGATGGCCTCCCTGGGATGGGATCCATGGGATGGGTTACTTGGGATGGGATAGGATCCCTGGGATGGGAGAGGATGGGATGGGATATGTTGGGATGGGATGGGATCATTGGGATGGGATGGGATCCCTGGGATGGGACCGGATGGGATGCCTGGGATGGGATGGGATGGGATCCATGGGATGGGATGTGATCCCTGGGATGGGATGGGGTGGGATGGGATGGGATGGGATGGGATGGGATCCCTGGGATTGGATGGGATGGGATTGGATGGGATGGGTTGGGATGGGATGGGATGGGATTGGATGGGATGGGTTGGGATGGTATGGTATCCCTGGGATGGTGTCCCTGGGATGGGATGGGATGGGATCCCTGGGATGGGATCCCTGGAATGTGATCCCTGGGATGGGATGGGATCCCTGGAATGGGATGGGTTGGAATGGGATGGGATCCCTGGGTTGGGATGGGTTCCATGGGATGGGATCCCTGGGATGGGTTTGGATGGGATGGGATGGGATGGGATGGGATGGGATCCCTGGGATGGGATGGGATGGGATCCCTGGGATGGGATGGGATGGGATGGGATGGGATGGGATGGGATGGGATGGGATGGGATCCCTTGGATGGGATCGGATGGGATGCCTGGGATGGGATGGGATGGGATCCGTGGGATGGGATGTGATCCCTGGGATGGGATGGGTTGAGATGGGATGGGATGGGATGGGATGGGATCCCTGGGATTGGTTGGGATCCCTGGGATTGGATGGGATGGGATCCCTGGGTTGGGATGGGTTCCATGGGATGGGATCCCTGGGATGGGATGGGATGGGATCCCTGGGTTGGGATGGGTTCCATGGGATGGGATCCCTGGGATGGGATGGGATGGGATGGGATGGGATGGGATGGGATGGGATGGGATGGGGGGGGATGGGATGGGATCCCTGCGATGGGATGGGATGGTATGGGATGGGATCCCTGGGATGGGATCGGATGGGATGCCTGGGATGGGATGGGATGGGATGGGATCCGTGGGATGGGATGTGATCCCTGGGATGGGATGGGGTGAGATGGGATGGGATGCGATGGGATCCCTGGGATTGGATGGGATGGGATGGGATGGGATGGTATAGGATGGGTAGGGATGGGATGGGATGGGATTGGATGGGATGGGTTGGGATGGTATGGTATCCCTGGGATGGTGTCCCTGGGATGGGATGGGATGGGATGGGATGGGATGGGATGGGATGGGATGGGATGGGATGGCATGGCATGGGATGGGGTGGGATGGGATGGGACTGGATGGGATGGGGTGGGATGGGATGGGATTGGCTACACTGGGTTGGGATGGGATCGATGGGATGGGATGGGATGGAATGGGATCCCTGGGATGGTACGGAATGGGATCCCTGGGATGGGATGGGATACCTGGTATGGGATCCCTAGGATGGGATGGGATGGGATGCGATGGGATAGGATGGGATGGGATGCGATGGGATAGGATGGGATGGGATGGGATGGGATGGGGTAGGATGGGATGGGATCCCTGGGATGGGATGGGATCCCTGGGATGGGATCTCTGGGATCGGATGGTATCCATGGGATGGGATGGGTTGGGATGGGATGGAATCCCTGGGATGGGGACCAGGGGATGGGATGGGATCCCTGGTATGGGATCCCTGGGATGGGATGGGATGGGATGGGATGGGATGGGATGGGATGGGATCCCTGGGATGGGATGGGATCCCTGGGATGGGATCCCTGGAATGTGATCCCTGAGATGGGATGCGATCCCTGGGATGGGATGGGATTGGATGGGATGGCATGGGTTGGGATGGGTTGGGAACACTGGGATGGGATGTTATGGGATCCCTGGGATGAGTTGGGATGGGATGGGATCCCTGGGATGGGATGGGATCGCTGGGATGGGATCCCTGGGATGGGATGGGATGGAATGGGATGGGATGGGATGGGATGGGAGGGATCCCTGGGATGGGATGGGATCCCTGGGATGGGATCGGATGGGATGGGATGGGTTGGGATGGGTTGGGATGGGATAGGATATCTGGGATTGGATCCCTGGGATGAGATGGGAACCCTGGGATGGGATCCCTGGGATGGGATGGGATGGGATGGGATGGGATGGGATGGGATGGGATGGGATGGGATGGGATGGGATGGGATGGAATGGGATGGGATGGAATGGAATGGGATGGGATGGGATTGGATTGGATGGCATGGGTTGGGATGGGATTCGATGGGATGGGATGGGATCCCTGGGATGGGATCGGATGGGATGGGTTGGGATCCCTGGGATGGGATCCCTTGGACGGGATGTGATCCCTGGGATGGGATCCCTGGGATGGGATGGGATGGGATCGATGGGATGGGATGGGATGGGTTGGGATGGGTTGGGATAGGATAGGATCGCTGGGATTGGATCCCTGGGATGAGATGGGAACCCTGTGATGGGATCCCTGGGATGGGATGGGATGGGATGGGATGGGATGGAATGGGATGGGATGGAATGGAATGGGATGGGATGGGATTGGATTGGATGGCATGGGTTGGGATGGGATTCGATGGGATGGGATGGGATCCCTGGGATGGGATCGGATGGGATGGGATGGGATGCCTGGGATGGAATCCCTGGGATAGGATGGGATCCCTGGGTTGGGATCGAATCCCTGGGATGTTATCCCTGGGATGGGATTGGATCCCTGGGATGGGATGGGATGGGATGGGATGGGATGGGATGGGATGGGATGTGATGGCATGGGATGGGATCCCTGGAATGGGATGGGATCCCTGGAATGGGATGGGATGGGATTCCTGGGATGGGAATGGATGGGATGGGATGGGATTGGATGGGATGGGATCACTGTGATAGGATGGGATCCCTGGGTTGGGATCGAATCCCTGGGATGGCATCCCTGGGATGGGATGGAATCTCTGGGATGGGATCCCTGGGGTGGGATGGGTTGGAATGGGATGGGATCCCTGGGATCGGATGGGATCCCTGGGATGGGATGGGATGGGATCCCTGGGTTGGGATGGGTTCCATGGGATGGGATCCCCGGGATGGGATGGGATGGGATAGGATCTCTGGGATTGAATCCGTGGGATGGGATGGGATCCCTGGGATGTTATGGGATCCGCGGGATGTGATGGGATGGGATTCCTGGGATGGGAATGGGTGGGGTGGGATGGGATGGGATGGGATGGGATGGGATGGGATGGGATGGGATCCCTGGGATGGGATGGGATCCCTGTGATGGGAAGGGATGGTATCCCTGCGATGGGATCGGTGGGGATGGGATCCCTGGGATGGGATGGAATACCTGGCATGAGATAGCAGGGATGATATGGGATGGGATGGGATGGGATGGGATGGGATGGGATCCCTGGGATGGGATACCTGGGATGGGATGGGATGGGATTGGATGGGATGGGATGGGATGGGATCCCTGGGATGGGATGGGATGCGATGGGATGGGATGGGACCCCTGGGATGGGATGGGATTCCTGGGATGGTATCCCTGGGATGGGTTAGGATGGGATTGGATGGAATGGGATGGGATCCCTGGGATGGGATGGGATCCCTGGGATGGGATGTGTTCACTGGGGTGGGTTGGGATCCCTGGAATGGGATGGGATGGGATTCCTGGGATGGGATGGGATGGGATCCCTGGGATAGTATGGGATTCCTGCGTTGGGATCGAATCCCTGGGATGGCATCAGTGAGATGGGATGAGATCTCTAACATGGGATCCCTGGGATGGGATGTGATCCCTGGGATGAGAAGGGATGGGATGGAATGGGATGGGATCCCTGGGATGGGATGGGATGGGATCCCTGGAATGTTATCCCTGGGATGGGATTGGATCCCTGGGATGGGATGGGATGGGATGGGATGGGATGGGATGGGATGGGATGGGATGGGATGGGATGGGATGGGATGGGATGGGATGGGATGGGATGGAATGGGATGGGATGGCATGGGATGGGATTCCTGGAATGGGATGGGATCCCTGGAATGGGATGGGATGGGATTCCTGGGATGGGAATGGATGGGATGGGATGGGATTGGATGGGATGGGATCACTGGGATGGGATGAGATCCCTGTGATGGGATGGGATGGGATCCCTGGGATGGGATTTGTTGGGATGGGATCCCTGGGATGGGATGGAATACCTGGGATGAGATCGCTGGGATGGGATGGGATCGGATGGTATCCCTGGGATGGGATACATGGGATGGGATCGGATGTGATTGCATGGGATGGGATTGGATGGGATGGGATGGGCTAGAATGGGTTGGGATGGGATGGGATCAATGGGATGGGAGCGGAGGGGATGGGATGGGATGGGTTGGGATCCCTGGGATGGGATCCCTTGGATGGGATGTGATCCCTGGGATGGGATCCCTGGGATGGGATGGGATGGGATCGATGGGATGGGATGGGATGGGTTGGGATGGGTTGGGATGGGATAGGATCGCTGGGATTGGATCCCTGGGATGAGATGGGAACCCTGTGATGGGATCCCTGGGATGGGATGGGATGGGATGGGATGGGATGGGATGGGATGGGATGGAATGGGATGGGATGGAATGGAATGGGATCGGATGGGATGGGATTGGATTGGATGGCATGGGTTGGGATGGGATTCGATGGGATGGGATGGGATCCCTGGGATGGGATCGGATGGGATGGGATGGGATCCCTGGGATGGAATCCCTGGGATAGGATGGGATGGGTTGGAATGGGATGGGATCCCTGGCTTGGGATGGGTTCCCTGGGATGGCATGGGATGGGATCCCTGGAATGGGATGGGATCCCTGGAATGGGATGGGATGGGATTCCTGGGATTGGAATGGATGGGATGGGATGGGATTGGATGGGATGGGATCACTGGGATGGGATGGGATCCCTGTGATGGGATGGGATGGGATCCCTGGGATGGGATTTGTTGGGATGGGATCCCTGGGATGGGATGGAATACCTGGGATGAGATCGCTGGGATGGGATGGGATGGGATGGGATCCCTGGACTGGGATGGGATCGGATGGTATCCCTGGGATGGGATACATGGGATGGGATCGGATGTGATTGCATGGGATGGGATTGGATGGGATGGGATGGGCTAGAATGGGTTGGGATGGGATGGGATCAATGGGATGGGAGCGGAGGGGATGGGATGGGTTGGGATCCCTGGGATGGGATCCCTTGGACGGGATGTGATCCCTGGGATGGGATCCCTGGGATGGGATGGGATGGGATCGATGGGATGGGATGGGATGGGTTGGGATGGGTTGGGATAGGATAGGATCGCTGGGATTGGATCCCTGGGATGAGATGGGAACCCTGTGATGGGATCCCTGGGATGGGATGGGATGGGATGGGATGGGATGGGATGGGATGGGATGGGATGGGATGGAATGGGATGGGATGGAATGGAATGGGATGGGATGGGATTGGATTGGGTGGCATGGGTTGGGATGGGATTCGATGGGATGGGATGGGATCCCTGGGATGGGATCGGATGGGATGGGATGGGATCCCTGGGATGGAATCCCTGGGATAGGATGGGATCCCTGGGTTGGGATCGAATCCCTGGGATGTTATCCCTTGGATGGGATTGGATCCCTGGGATGGGATGGGATGGGATGGGATGGGATGGAATGGGATGGGATGTGATGGCATGGGATGGGATCCCTGGAATGGGATGGGATCCCTGGAATGGGATGGGATGGGATTCCTGGGATGGGAATGGATGGGATGGCATGGGTTGTGATGGGACTCGATGGGATGGGATCCCTGGGATGGGATCGGATGGGATGGGATGGGATCCCTGGGATGGAATCCCTGGGATAGGATGGGATCCCTGGGTTGGGATGGAATCCCTGGGATGGCATCCCTGGGATGGGATGGAATCTCTGGGATGGGATCCCTGGGATGGGATGGGATGGGTTGGAATGGGATGGGATCCCTGGGATGGGATGGGATCCCTGGGATGGGATGGGATGGGATCCCTGGGTTGGGATGGGTTCCATGGGATGGGATCCCTGGGATGGGATAGGATGGGATAGGATCTCTGGGATTGGATCCCTGGGATGAGATGGGATCCCTGGGATGGGATGGGATCCCTGTGATGGGATGGGATGGGATCCCTGGGATGGGATTTGTTGGGATGGGATCCCTGGGATGGGATGGAATACCTGGGATGAGATCGCTGGGATGGGATGGGATGGGATCCCTGGGATGGGATACATGGGATGGGATCGGATGTGATTGCATGGGATGGGATTGGATGGGATGGGATGGGCTAGAATGGGTTGGGATGGGATGGGATCAATGGGATGGGAGCGGAGGGGATGGGATGGGATGGGATGGGTTGGGATCCCTGGGATGGGATCCCTTGGATGGGATGTGATCCCTGGGATGGGATCCCTGGGATGGGATGGGATGGGATCGATGGGATGGGATGGGATGGGATGGGTTGGGATGGGTTGGGATGGGTTGGGATGGGATAGGATCGCTGGGATTGGATCCCTGGGATGAGATGGGAACCCTGTGATGGGATCCCTGGGATGGGATGGGATGGGATGGGATGGGATGGGATGGGATGGGATGGGATGGAATGGAATGGGATGGGATGGAATGGGATGGGATGGGATTGGATTGGATGGCATGGGTTGGGATGGGATTCGATGGGATGGGATGTGATCCCTGGGATGGGATCGGATGGGATGGGATGGGATCCCTGGGATGGAATCCCTGGGATAGGATGGGATCCCTGGGTTGGGATCGAATCCCTGGGATGTTATCCCTGGGATGGGATTGGATCCCTGGGATGGGATGGGATGGGATGGGATGGGATGGGATGGGATGGGATGGGATGTGATGGCATGGGATGGGATCCCTGGAATGGGATGGGATCCCTGGAATGGGATGGGATGGGATTCCTGGGATGGGAATGGATGGGATGGGATGGGATTGGATGGGATGGGATCCCTGTGATGGGATGGGATCCCTGTGATGGGATGGGATGGGATCCCTGTGATGGGATTTGTTGGGATGGGATCCCTGGGATGGGATGGAATACCTGGGATGAGATCACTGGGATGGGATGGGATCCCTGCGCTGGGATGGGATCGGATGGTATCCCTGGGTTGGGATACATGGGATGGGATCGGATGTGATTGCATGGGATGGGATTGGATGGGATGGGATGGGCTAGAATGGGTTGGGATGGGATGGGATCAATGGGATGGGAGCGGAGGGGATGGGATGGGGTGGGATGGGATGGGATGGGATGGGATGGGTTGGGATCCCTGGGATGGGATCCCTTGGATGGGATGTGATCCCTGGTATGGGATCCCTGGGATGGGATGGGATCGGATGGGATGGGATCGATGGGATGGGATGGGATGGGTTGGGATGGGTTGGGATGGGATAGGATCGCTGGGATTGGATCCCGGGGATGAGATGGGAACCCTGTGATGGGATCCCTGGGATGGGATGGGATCCCTGGGATGGGATCTCTGGGATCGGATGGTATCCATGGGATGGGATGGGTTGGGATGGGATGGAATCCCTGGGATGGGGACCAGGGGATGGGATGGGATCCCTCGTATGGGATCCCTGGGATGGGATGGGATGGGATGGGATGGGATGGGATGGGATGGGATCCCTGGGATGGGATGGGATCCCTGGGATGGGATCCCTGGAATGTGATCCCTGAGATGGGATGCGATCCCTGGGATGGGATGGGATTGGATGGGATGGCATGGGTTGGGATGTGTTGGGAACACTGGGATGGGATGTTATGGGATCCCTGGGATGAGATGGGATGGGATTGGATCCCTGGGATGGGATGAGATGGGATCCCAGGGATGGGATGGGATCGCTGGGATGGGATGGGATGGGATTGGATGGGTTGGGATACCTCGGATGGGCTGGGATGGCATAGGATGGGATGGGATGGTATCCTTGGATGGGATGGAATGGGATCCCTGAGATGGGATGCGATCCCTGGGATGGGATCCCTGGGCTGGGATGGGATCCCTGGAATGGGATGGGATCCCTGGAATGGGATGGGATGGGATTCCTGGGATGGGAATGGATGGGATGGGATGGGATTGGATGGGATGGGATGGGATCACTGTGATAGGATGGGATCCCTGGGTTGGGATCGAATCCCTGGGATGGCATCCCTGGGATGGGATGGAATCTCTGGGATGGGATCCCTGGGGTGGGATGGGTTGGAATGGGATGGGATCCCTGGGATCGGATGGGATCCCTGGGATGGGATTGCTGCCCGATACCCCAAACAGAACACAAACTAACAGAGTGTCAGTTTATGCGGTGCTTTATTCAGGGCCCGGGGAACCTGCGGACTAGCGTCCAAAGTCAGGGTCCCACAGTTCCCTTTTTCGTCAAGTTTTTTATACCTTTTTACAAAGTAGTCCACGTGCAGAGGTACGCATTCTTCAAGACAATACACATACATAAATCTTGTAGATATCATTCCTAAAAGTTATAAATTTTGCATGCTTGTCTATTCAAAACTATAGGCTACCCCCCTTTAATTCCCCCTTGCATGTTTTCCCATCACCAGAACCCTTTATTTATTATTATACTTTAGCCTTATCCTGAAAGTTTCTAGATGTTCTTATATGCTCCACTAAATTCTTTAATTATCTTTAATTATTGTTTCCACAGTCCCCAGCTCATTCCCAGGGCTGGTTCCCAGGGCCTGTCCGAGAACTGCAGTTTTCTAAGCCTTAGCATGACTACTACTATATCTACATTAGTCCTTTTTCTCATTATTTCGGTATCAGGATGGGATGGGATCCCTGAGTTGGGATGGGTTCCATGGGATGGGATCCCCGGGATGGGATGGGATGGGATGGGATGGGATGGGATGGGATGGGATGGGATAGGATCTCTGGGATTGAATCCCTGGGATGGGATGGGATCCCTGGGATGTTATGGGATCCGCGGGATGTGATGGGATGGGATTCCTGGGATGGGAATGGGTGGGGTGGGATGGGATGGGATGGGATTGATGGGATCCCTGGGATGGGATGGGATCCCTGTGATGGGAAGGGATGGTATCCCTGCGATGGGATCGGTTGGGATGGGATCCCTGGGATGGGATGGAATACCTGGCATGAGATAGCAGGGATGATATGGGATGGGATGGGATGGGATGGGATGGGATGGGATGGGATCCCTGGGATGGGATACCTGGGATGGGATGGGATGGGATTGGATGGGATGGGATGGGATGGGATGGGATCCCTGGGATGGGATGGGATGCGATGGGATGGGATGGGATCCCTGGGATGGGATGGGATTCCTGGGATGGTATCCCTGGGATGGGTTAGGATGGGATTGGATGGAATGGGATGGGATCCCTGGGATGGGATGGGATCCCTGGGATGGGATGTGTTCACTGGGATGGGTTGGGATCCCTGGAATGGGATGTGATCCCTGGGATGGGATCCCTGGGATGGGATGGGATGGGATGGGATGGGATGGGATCGATGGGATGGGATGGGATGGGATGGGTTGGGATGGGTTGGGATGGGATAGGATCGCTGGGATTGGATCCCTGGGATGAGATGGGAACCCTGTGATGGGATCCCTGGGATGGGATGGGATGGGATGGGATGGGATGGGATGGGATGGAATGGGATGGGATGGGATTGGATTGGATGGCATGGGTTGGGATGGGATTCGATGGGATGGGATGGGATCCCTGGGATGGGATTGGATGGGATGGGATGGGATCCCTGGGATGGAATCCCTGGGATAGGATGGGATCCCTGGGTTGGGATCGAATCCCTGGGATGTTATCCCTGGGATGGGATTGGATCCCTGGGATGGGATGGGATGGGATGGGATGGGATGGGATGGGATGGGATGTGATGGCATGGGATGGGATCCCTGGAATGGGATGGGATGGGATTCCTGGGATGGGAATGGATGGGATGGGATGGGATTGGATGGGATGGGATCCCTGTGATGGGATGGGATCCCTGTGATGGGATGTGATGGGATCCCTGTGATGGGGTTTGTTGGGATGGGATCCCTGGGATGGGATGGAATACCTGGGATGAGATCGCTGGGATGGGATGGGATGGGATCCCTGGAATGGGATGGGATCCCTGTGATGGGATGAGATGGTATCCCAGCGATGGGATTGGTTGGGATGGGATCCCTGGGATGGGATGGAATACCTGGCATGAGATAGCAGGGATGATATGGGATGGGATGGGATGGGATGGGATGGGATGGGATGGGATGGGATGGGATGGGATGGGATTGGATGGGATGGGATGGGATCCCTGGGATGGGATACCTGGGGTGGGATGGGATGGGATTGGATGTGATCCCTGGGATGGGATGGGATGCGATGGGATGGGATGGGATCCCTGGGATGGGATCCCTGGGATGGGATGGGATCCCTGGGACGGGATGTGTTCACTGGGATGGGATGGGATCCCTGGAATGGGATGGGATGGGATTCCTGGGATGGGATGGGATCCCTGGGATAGTATGGGATTCCTGCGTTGGGATCGAATCCCTGGGATGGCATCCGTGAGATGGGATGAGATCTCTAACATGGGATCCCTGGGATGGGATGTGATCCCTGGGATGAGATGGGATGGGATGGAATGGGATGGGATCCCTGGGATGGGATCCCTGGGATGGGATCCCTGGGGTGTTATCCCTGGGATGGGATGGGATCCCTGGGATGGGATGGGATGGGAAGGGATGGGATCCATGGGAAGGGATGGGTTGGGATGGGTTGGGAACCGTTGGATGGGATCTTATGGGATCCCGGGGATGAGATGGGATGGGATTGGATCCCTGGGATGGGATGAGATGTGATGCTAGGGATGGGATCCCTGGAATGTGATCCCTCGTATGGGATGGGATCCGTGGGATGGGATGGAATCCCTGGGATGGGATGCCGGGGATGGAATGGAATGGGATGGGATCCCTGGGATGGGATCCCTGTGATGGTATCCCTGGGATGGGATGGGATGGGATGGGATGGGATGGGATGGGATCACTGGGATGGGATGGGATCCATGGGATGGGATGGGTTGGGATTGGATTGGATCCCTGGGATGGGATGGAATGTGATGGGGTGGGATGGGATGGGTTGGGATGGGATGGGATCCCTGGGATGGGATGGGATGGGATGGGATGGGATGGGATGGGATCCCTGGGATGGGAACAGATGAAATGGGATCCCTGGGATGGGATGGAATCCCTGGGATGGGATAGCTGGGATGGGATGGGATCCCTGGGATGGGATGGCCTCCCTGGGATGGGATCCATGGGATGGGTTACTTGGGATGGGATAGGATCCCTGGGATGGGAGAGGATGGGATGGGATATGTTGGGATGGGATGGGATCCCTGGGATGGGATGGGATCCCTGGGATGGGATCCCTGGAATGTGATCCCTCGTATGGGATGGGATCACTGGGATGGGATGGAATCCCTGGGATGGGATCCCTGGGATGGGATGGGTGGGATGGGATGGGATCACTGGGATGCGATGGAATCCCTGGGACGAGATCGCTGGGATGGGATGTGATGGGATGGGATGGGATGGGATGGGATGGGATCCCTGCGATGGGATGGGATGGGATGGGATGGGATCCGTGGGATGTGATGGGATGGGATTCCTGGGATGGGAATGGGTGGGATGGGATGGGATCACTGGGATGCGATGGAATCCCTGGGACGAGATCGCTGGGATGGGATGTGATGGGATGGGATGGGATGGGATGGGATGGGATCCCTGCGATGGGATGGGATGGGATGGGATGGGATCCCTGGGATGGGATCGGATGGGATGCCTGGGATGGGATGGGATGGGATCCGTGGGATGGGATGTGATCCCTGGGATGGGATGGGGTGAGATGGGATGGGATGGGATGGGATCCCTGGGATTGGATGGGATGGGATGGGATGGGATGGGATGGGATGGGATGGGATGGGTTGGGATGGGATGGGATGGGATTGGATGGGATTGGTTGGGATGGTATGGTATCCCTGGGATGGTGTCCCTGGGATGGGATGGGATGGGATGGGATGGCATGGGATGGGGTGGGATGGGATGGGATTGGATGGGATGGGGTGGGATGGGATGGGATTGGCTACACTGGGTTGGGATGGGATGGGATCGATGGGATGGGATGGGATGGAATGGGATCCCTGGGATGGTACGGAATGGGATCCCTGGGATGGGATGGGATACCTGGTATGGGATCCCTAGGATGGGATGGGATGGGATGCGATGGGATAGGATGGGATGCGATGGGATAGGATGGGATGGGATGGGGTAGGATGGGACGGGATCCCTGGGATGGGATGGGATCCCTGGGATGGGATCTCTGGGATCGGATGGTATCCATGGGATGGGATGCGTTGGGATGGGATGGAATCCCTGGGATGGGGACCAGGGGATGGGATGGGATCCCTGGGATGGGATCCCTGGGATGGGATGAGATGGGATCCCTGGGATGGGATGGGATCCCTGGGATGGGATCGAATCCCTGGGATGGCATCCCTGGGATGGGATGGAATCTCTGGGATGGGATCCCTGGGATGGGATGGGATGGGTTGGAATGGGATGGGATCCCTGGGTTGGGATGGGTTCCATGCGATGGGATCCCTGGGATGGGATGGGATGGGATCCCTGGGATGGGATGGGATGGGATGGGATGGGATGGGATGGAATGGGATGGGATCGGGTGGGATGGGATTGGTTGGGATGGGATGCGATCCCTGGGATGGTATGGGATGGGATGGGATGGGATCCCTGGGAAGGGATGGGATCCATGGGATGGGATGGGATGGGTTGGGATGGGATTGGATCCCTGGGATGGGATGGAATCCCTGGGATGGGATCCCTGGGATAGGATGGGATCCCAGGGTTGGGATCGAATCCCGGGGATGGCATCCCTGGGATGGGATGGAATCTCTGGGATGGGATCCCTTGGATGGGATGGGATGGGATGGGATGGGATGGGATCCCTGGGATGGGATGGGATGGGATGGGAT
Organism: Sturnus vulgaris; assembly: GCF_052056855.1. Classification (NCBI taxonomy): domain Eukaryota; kingdom Metazoa; phylum Chordata; class Aves; order Passeriformes; family Sturnidae; genus Sturnus; species Sturnus vulgaris. The sequence continues at coordinate 10,710,593 of NC_142282.1, forward strand.
GGGATGGGATGGGATGGGATGGAATGGGATGGGATCGGGTGGGATGGGATTGGTTGGGATGGGATGCGATCCCTGGGATGGTATGGGATGGGATGGGATGGGATGGGATCCCTGGGATGGGATGGGATCCATGGGATGGGATGGGTTGGGATGGGATGGGATCCCTGGGATAGGATGGAATGTGATGGGGTGGGATGGGATGGGTTGGGATGGGATGGGATCCCTGGGATGGGATGGGATGGGATGGGATGGGATGGGATCCCTGGGATGGGAACAGATGAAATGGGATCCCTGGGATGGGATGGAATCCCTGGGATGGGATGGGATGGGATGGGATGGGATGGGATGGGATGGGATCACTGGGATGGGTTGGGATCCCTGGGATGGGATGGCCTCCCTGGGATGGGATCCATGGGATGGGTTACTTGGGATGGGATAGGATCCCTGGGATGGGAGAGGATGGGATGGGATATGTTGGGATGGGATGGGATCATTGGGATGGGATGGGATCCCTGGGATGGGATCCCTGGAATGTGATCCCTCGTATGGGATGGGATCACTGGGATGGGATGGAATCCCTGGGATGGGATCCCTGGGATGGGATGGGATGGGATGGGATCCCTGGGATGTTATGGGATCCGTGGGATGTGATGGGATGGGATTCCTGGGATGGGAATGGGTGGGATGGGATGGGATCACTGGGATGCGATGGAATCCCTGGGACGAGATCGCTGGGATGGGATGTGATGGGATGGGATGGGATGGGATGGGATCCCTGCGATGGGATGGGATGGTATGGGATGGGATCCCTGGGATGGGATCGGATGGGATGCCTGGGATGGGATGGGATGGGATCCGTGTGATGGGATGTGACCTCTGGGATGGGATGGGGTGAGATGGGATGGGATGGGATCCCTGGGATTGGATGGGATGGGATGGGATGGGATGGGATGGGATTGGATGGGATGGGTTGGGATGGTATGGTATCCCTGGGATGGTGTCCCTGGGATGGGATGGTGTCCCTGGGATGGGATGGGATGGGATGGCATGGGATGGGGTGGGATGGGATGGGATTGGATGGGATGGGGTGGGATGGGATGGGATTGGCTACACTGGGTTGGGATGGGATCGATGGGATGGGATGGGATGGAATGGGATCCCTGGGATGGTACGGAATGGGATCCCTGGGATGGGATGGGATACCTGGTATGGGATCCCTAGGATGGGATGGGATGGGATGGGATGCGATGGGATAGGATGGGATGGGATGCGATGGGATAGGATGGGATGGGATGGGGTAGGATGGGATGGGATCCCTGGGATGGGATGGGATCCCTGGGATGGGATCTCTGGGATCGGATGGTATCCATGGGATGGGATGCGTTGGGATGGGATGGAATCCCTGGGATGGGGACCAGGGGATGGGATGGGATCCCTGGGATGTGATCCCTGGGATGGGATGGGATCCATGGGATGGGATGGAATCCCTGGGATGGGATCCCTGGGATAGGATGGGATCCGTCGGTTGGGATCGAATCCCTGGGATGGCATCCCTGGGATGGGATGGAATCTCTGGGATGGGATCCCTGGGATGGGATGGGATGGGTTGGAATGGGATGGGATCCCTGGGTTGGGATGGGTTCCATGCGATGGGATCCCTGGGATGGGATGGGATGGGATGGGATGGGATGGGATGGGATCCCTGGGATGGGATGGGATGGGATGGGATGGGATGGAATGGGATGGGATCGGGTGGGATGGGATTGGTTGGGATGGGATGGGATCCCTGGGATGGTATGGGATGGGATGGGATGGGATCCCTGGGATGGGATGGTATCCATGGGATGGGATGGGTTGGGATGGGATTGGATCCCTGGGATAGGATGGAATGTGATGGGGTGGGATGGGATGGGATGGGTTGGGATGGGATGGGATCCCTGGGATGGGATGGGATGGGATGGGATGGGATCCCTGGGATGGGAACAGATGAAATGGGATCCCTGGGATGGGATGGAATCCCTGGGATGGGATGGGATGGGATGGGATGGGATGGGATGGGATGGGATGGGATGGGATGGGATCCCTGGGATGGGTTGGGATCCCTGGGATGGGATGGCCTCCCTGGGATGGGATCCATGGGATGGGTTACTTGGGATGGGATAGGATCCCTGGGATGGGAGAGGATGGGATGGGATATGTTGGGATGGGATGGGATCATTGGGATGGGATGGGATCCCTGGGATGGGACCGGATGGGATGCCTGGGATGGGTTGGGATGGGATCCATGGGATGGGATGTGATCCCTGGGATGGGATGGGGTGAGATGGGATGGGATGGGATGGGATCCCTGGGATTGGATGGGATGGGATTGGATGGGAAGGGTTGGGATGGGATGGGATGGGATTGGATGGGATGGGTTGGGATGGTATGGTATCCCTGGGATGGTGTCCCTGGGATGGGATGGGATGGGATGGGATGGGATGGGATGGGATGGGATGGGATGGGGTGGGATGGGATGGGATTGGATGGGATGGGGTGGGATGGGATGGGATTGGCTACAATGGGTTGTGATGGGATGGGATCGATGGGATGGGATGGGATGGAATGGGATCCCTGGGATGGTACGGAATGGGATCCCTGGGATGGGATGGGATACCTGGTATGGGATCCCTAGGATGGGATGGGATGGGATGGGATGGGATGCGATGGGATAGGATGGGATGGGGTAGGATGGGATGGGATCCCTGGGATGGGATGGGATCCCTGGGATGGGATCTCGGGGATCGGATGGTATCCATGGGATGGGATGGGTTGGGATGGGTTGGGATGGGATGGAATCCCTGGGATGGGGACCCGGGGATGGGATGGGATCCCTGGTATGGGATCCCTGGGATGGGATGGGATGGGATTCCTGGGATGGGATGGGATGGGATCCCTGGGATGGGATCCCTGGAATGTGATCCCTGGGATGGGATGGGATCCCTGGGATGGGATGGAATCCCTGGGATGGGATCCCTGGGATAGGATGGGATCCCTGGGTTGGGATCGAATCCCTGGGATGGCATCCCTGGGATCGGATGGAATCTCTGGGATGGGATCCCTGGGATGGGATGGGTTGGAATGGGATGGGATCCCTGGGTTGGGATGGGTTCCATGGGATGGGATCCCTGGGATGGGTTTGGATGGGATGGGATGGGATGGGATGGGATGGGATCCCTGGGATGGGATGGGATCAATGGGATGGGAGCGGAGGGGATGGGATGGGGTGGGATGGGATGGGATGGGATGGGATGGGATGGGTTGGGATCCCTGGGATGGGATCCCTTGGATGGGATGTGATCCCTGGTATGGGATCCCTGGGATGGGATGGGATCGGATGGGATGGGATCGATGGGATGGGATGGGATGGGTTGGGATGGGTTGGGATGGGATAGGATCGCTGGGATTGGATCCCGGGGATGAGATGGGAACCCTGTGATGGGATCCCTGGGATGGGATGGGATCCCTGGGATGGGATCTCTGGGATCGGATGGTATCCATGGGATGGGATGGGTTGGGATGGGATGGAATCCCTGGGATGGGGACCAGGGGATGGGATGGGATCCCTGGTATGGGATCCCTGGGATGGGATGGGATGGGATGGGATGGGATGGGATGGGATGGGATGGGATCCCTGGGATGGGATGGGATCCCTGGGATGGGATCCCTGGAATGTGATCCCTGAGATGGGATGCGATCCCTGGGATGGGATGGGATTGGATGGGATGGCATGGGTTGGGATGTGTTGGGAACACTGGGATGGGATGTTATGGGATCCCTGGGATGAGATGGGATGGGATTGGATCCCTGGGATGGGATGAGATGGGATCCCAGGGATGGGATGGGATCGCTGGGATGGGATGGGATGGGATTGGATGGGTTGGGATACCTCGGATGGGCTGGGATGGCATGGGATGGGATGGGATGGTATCCTTGGATGGGATGGAATGGGATCCCTGAGATGGGATGCGATCCCTGGGATGGGATCCCTGGGCTGGGATGGGATCCCTGGAATGGGATGGGATCCCTGGAATGGGATGGGATGGGATTCCTGGGATGGGAATGGATGGGATGGGATGGGATTGGATGGGATGGGATGGGATCACTGTGATAGGATGGGATCCCTGGGTTGGGATCGAATCCCTGGGATGGCATCCCTGGGATGGGATGGAATCTCTGGGATGGGATCCCTGGGGTGGGATGGGTTGGAATGGGATGGGATCCCTGGGATCGGATGGGATCCCTGGGATGGGATTGCTGCCCGATACCCCAAACAGAACACAAACTAACAGAGTGTCAGTTTATGCGGTGCTTTATTCAGGGCCCGGGGAACCTGCGGACTAGCGTCCAAAGTCAGGGTCCCACAGTTCCCTTTTTCGTCAAGTTTTTTATACCTTTTTACAAAGTAGTCCACGTGCAGAGGTACGCATTCTTCAAGACAATACACATACATAAATCTTGTAGATATCATTCCTAAAAGTTATAAATTTTGCATGCTTGTCTATTCAAAACTATAGGCTACCCCCCTTTAATTCCCCCTTGCATGTTTTCCCATCACCAGAACCCTTTATTTATTATTATACTTTAGCCTTATCCTGAAAGTTTCTAGATGTTCTTATATGCTCCACTAAATTCTTTAATTATCTTTAATTATTGTTTCCACAGTCCCCAGCTCATTCCCAGGGCTGGTTCCCAGGGCCTGTCCGAGAACTGCAGTTTTCTAAGCCTTAGCATGACTACTACTATATCTACATTAGTCCTTTTTCTCATTATTTCGGTATCAGGATGGGATGGGATCCCTGAGTTGGGATGGGTTCCATGGGATGGGATCCCCGGGATGGGATGGGATGGGATGGGATGGGATGGGATGGGATGGGATGGGATAGGATCTCTGGGATTGAATCCCTGGGATGGGATGGGATCCCTGGGATGTTATGGGATCCGCGGGATGTGATGGGATGGGATTCCTGGGATGGGAATGGGTGGGGTGGGATGGGATGGGATGGGATTGATGGGATCCCTGGGATGGGATGGGATCCCTGTGATGGGAAGGGATGGTATCCCTGCGATGGGATCGGTTGGGATGGGATCCCTGGGATGGGATGGAATACCTGGCATGAGATAGCAGGGATGATATGGGATGGGATGGGATGGGATGGGATGGGATGGGATGGGATGGGATGGGATCCCTGGGATGGGATACCTGGGATGGGATGGGATGGGATTGGATGGGATGGGATGGGATGGGATGGGATCCCTGGGATGGGATGGGATGCGATGGGATGGGATGGGATCCCTGGGATGGGATGGGATTCCTGGGATGGTATCCCTGGGATGGGTTAGGATGGGATTGGATGGAATGGGATGGGATCCCTGGGATGGGATGGGATCCCTGGGATGGGATGTGTGCACTGGGATGGGTTGGGATCCCTGGAATGGGATGTGATCCCTGGGATGGGATCCCTGGGATGGGATGGGATGGGATGGGATGGGATCGATGGGATGGGATGGGATGGGATGGGTTGGGATGGGTTGGGATGGGATAGGATCGCTGGGATTGGATCCCTGGGATGAGATGGGAACCCTGTGATGGGATCCCTGGGATGGGATGGGATGGGATGGGATGGGATGGGATGGGATGGGATGGGATGGAATGGGATGGGATGGGATTGGATTGGATGGCATGGGTTGGGATGGGATTCGATGGGATGGGATGGGATCCCTGGGATGGGATTGGATGGGATGGGATGGGATCCCTGGGATGGAATCCCTGGGATAGGATGGGATCCCTGGGTTGGGATCGAATCCCTGGGATGTTATCCCTGGGATGGGATTGGATCCCTGGGATGGGATGGGATGGGATGGGATGGGATGGGATGTGATGGCATGGGATGGGATCCCTGGAATGGGATGGGATGGGATTCCTGGGATGGGAATGGATGGGATGGGATGGGATTGGATGGGATGGGATCCCTGTGATGGGATGGGATCCCTGTGATGGGATGGGATGGGATCCCTGTGATGGGGTTTGTTGGGATGGGATCCCTGGGATGGGATGGAATACCTGGGATGAGATCGCTGGGATGGGATGGGATGGGATCCCTGGAATGGGATGGGATCCCTGTGATGGGATGAGATGGTATCCCAGCGATGGGATTGGTTGGGATGGGATCCCTGGGATGGGATGGAATACCTGGCATGAGATAGCAGGGATGATATGGGATGGGATGGGATGGGATGGGATGGGATGGGATGGGATGGGATGGGATGGGATTGGATGGGATGGGATGGGATCCCTGGGATGGGATACCTGGGGTGGGATGGGATGGGATTGGATGTGATCCCTGGGATGGGATGGGATGCGATGGGATGGGATGGGATCCCTGGGATGGGATCCCTGGGATGGGATGGGATCCCTGGGACGGGATGTGTTCACTGGGATGGGATGGGATCCCTGGAATGGGATGGGATGGGATTCCTGGGATGGGATGGGATCCCTGGGATAGTATGGGATTCCTGCGTTGGGATCGAATCCCTGGGATGGCATCCGTGAGATGGGATGAGATCTCTAACATGGGATCCCTGGGATGGGATGTGATCCCTGGGATGAGATGGGATGGGATGGAATGGGATGGGATCCCTGGGATGGGATCCCTGGGATGGGATCCCTGGGGTGTTATCCCTGGGATGGGATGGGATCCCTGGGATGGGATGGGATGGGAAGGGATGGGATCCATGGGAAGGGATGGGTTGGGATGGGTTGGGAACCGTTGGATGGGATCTTATGGGATCCCGGGGATGAGATGGGATGGGATTGGATCCCTGGGATGGGATGAGATGTGATGCTAGGGATGGGATCCCTGGAATGTGATCCCTCGTATGGGATGGGATCCGTGGGATGGGATGGAATCCCTGGGATGGGATGCCGGGGATGGAATGGAATGGGATGGGATCCCTGGGATGGGATCCCTGTGATGGTATCCCTGGGATGGGATGGGATGGGATGGGATGGGATGGGATGGGATGGGATGGGATGGGATCACTGGGATGGGATGGGATCCATGGGATGGGATGGGTTGGGATTGGATTGGATCCCTGGGATGGGATGGAATGTGATGGGGTGGGATGGGATGGGTTGGGATGGGATGGGATCCCTGGGATGGGATGGGATGGGATGGGATGGGATGGGATGGGATGGGATGGGATGGGATGGGATCCCTGGGATGGGAACAGATGAAATGGGATCCCTGGGATGGGATGGAATCCCTGGGATGGGATAGCTGGGATGGGATGGGATCCCTGGGATGGGATGGCCTCCCTGGGATGGGATCCATGGGATGGGTTACTTGGGATGGGATAGGATCCCTGGGATGGGAGAGGATGGGATGGGATATGTTGGGATGGGATGGGATCCCTGGGATGGGATGGGATCCCTGGGATGGGATCCCTGGAATGTGATCCCTCGTATGGGATGGGATCACTGGGATGGGATGGAATCCCTGGGATGGGATCCCTGGGATGGGATGGGTGGGATGGGATGGGATCACTGGGATGCGATGGAATCCCTGGGACGAGATCGCCGGGATGGGATGTGATGGGATGGGATGGGATGGGATGGGATGGGATGGGATGGGATCCCTGCGATGGGATGGGATGGGATGGGATGGGATCCGTGGGATGTGATGGGATGGGATTCCTGGGATGGGAATGGGTGGGATGGGATGGGATCACTGGGATGCGATGGAATCCCTGGGACGAGATCGCTGGGATGGGATGTGATGGGATGGGATGGGATGGGATGGGATGGGATCCCTGCGATGGGATGGGATGGGATGGGATGGGATCCCTGGGATGGGATCGGATGGGATGCCTGGGATGGGATGGGATGGGATGGGATCCGTGGGATGGGATGTGATCCCTGGGATGGGATGGGGTGAGATGGGATGGGATGGGATGGGATCCCTGGGATTGGATGGGATGGGATGGGATGGGATGGGATGGGATGGGTTGGGATGGGATGGGATGGGATTGGATGGGATTGGTTGGGATGGTATGGTATCCCTGGGATGGTGTCCCTGGGATGGGATGGGATGGGATGGGATGGCATGGGATGGGGTGGGATGGGATGGGATTGGATGGGATGGGGTGGGATGGGATGGGATTGGCTACACTGGGTTGGGATGGGATGGGATCGATGGGATGGGATGGGATGGAATGGGATCCCTGGGATGGGATCCCTGGGATGGGATGGGATCCCTGGGACGGGATGTGTTCACTGGGATGGGATGGGATCCCTGGAATGGGATGGGATGGGATTCCTGGGATGGGATGGGATCCCTGGGATAGTATGGGATTCCTGCGTTGGGATCGAATCCCTGGGATGGCATCCGTGAGATGGGATGAGATCTCTAACATGGGATCCCTGGGATGGGATGTGATCCCTGGGATGAGATGGGATGGGATGGAATGGGATGGGATCCCTGGGATGGGATCCCTGGGATGGGATCCCTGGGGTGTTATCCCTGGGATGGGATGGGATCCCTGGGATGGGATGGGATGGGAAGGGATGGGATCCATGGGAAGGGATGGGTTGGGATGGGTTGGGAACCGTTGAATGGGATCTTATGGGATCCCGGGGATGAGATGGGATGGGATTGGATCCCTGGGATGGGATGAGATGTGATGCTAGGGATGGGATCCCTGGAATGTGATCCCTCGTATGGGATGGGATCCGTGGGATGGGATGGAATCCCTGGGATGGGATGCCGGGGATGGAATGGAATGGGATGGGATCCCTGGGATGGGATGGGATCCCTGTGATGGTATCCCTGGGATGGGATGGGATGGGATGGGATGGGATGGGATCACTGGGATGGGATGGGATCCATGGGATGGGATGGGTTGGGATTGGATTGGATCCCTGGGATGGGATGGAATGTGATGGGGTGGGATGGGATGGGTTGGGATGGGATGGGATCCCTGGGATGGGATGGGATGGGATGGGATGGGATGGGATGGGATCCCTGGGATGGGAACAGATGAAATGGGATCCCTGGGATGGGATGGAATCCCTGGGATGGGATAGCTGGGATGGGATGGGATCCCTGGGATGGGATGGCCTCCCTGGGATGGGATCCATGGGATGGGTTACTTGGGATGGGATAGGATCCCTGGGATGGGAGAGGATGGGATGGGATATGTTGGGATGGGATGGGATCCCTGGGATGGGATGGGATCCCTGGGATGGGATCCCTGGAATGTGATCCCTCGTATGGGATGGGATCACTGGGATGGGATGGAATCCCTGGGATGGGATCCCTGGGATGGGATGGGTGGGATGGGATGGGATCACTGGGATGCGATGGAATCCCTGGGACGAGATCGCTGGGATGGGATGTGATGGGATGGGATGGGATGGGATGGGATGGGATGGGATCCCTGCGATGGGATGGGATGGGATGGGATGGGATCCGTGGGATGTGATGGGATGGGATTCCTGGGATGGGAATGGGTGGGATGGGATGGGATCACTGGGATGCGATGGAATCCCTGGGACGAGATCGCTGGGATGGGATGTGATGGGATGGGATGGGATGGGATGGGATGGGATCCCTGCGATGGGATGGGATGGGATGGGATGGGATCCCTGGGATGGGATCGGATGGGATGCCTGGGATGGGATGGGATGGGATCCGTGGGATGGGATGTGATCCCTGGGATGGGATGGGGTGAGATGGGATGGGATGGGATGGGATCCCTGGGATTGGATGGGATGGGATGGGATGGGATGGGATGGGTTGGGATGGGATGGGATGGGATTGGATGGGATTGGTTGGGATGGTATGGTATCCCTGGGATGGTGTCCCTGGGATGGGATGGGATGGGATGGGATGGCATGGGATGGGGTGGGATGGGATTGGATGGGATGGGGTGGGATGGGATGGGATTGGCTACACTGGGTTGGGATGGGATGGGATCGATGGGATGGGATGGGATGGAATGGGATCCCTGGGATGGTACGGAATGGGATCCCTGGGATGGGATGGGATACCTGGTATGGGATCCCTAGGATGGGATGGGATGGGATGCGATGGGATAGGATGGGATGCGATGGGATAGGATGGGATGGGATGGGGTAGGATGGGACGGGATCCCTGGGATGGGATGGGATCCCTGGGATGGGATCTCTGGGATCGGATGGTATCCATGGGATGGGATGCGTTGGGATGGGATGGAATCCCTGGGATGGGGACCAGGGGATGGGATGGGATCCCTGGGATGGGATCCCTGGGATGGGATGAGATGGGATCCCTGGGATGGGATGGGATCCCTGGGATGGGATCGAATCCCTGGGATGGCATCCCTGGGATGGGATGGAATCTCTGGGATGGGATCCCTGGGATGGGATGGGATGGGTTGGAATGGGATGGGATCCCTGGGTTGGGATGGGTTCCATGCGATGGGATCCCTGGGATGGGATGGGATGGGATCCCTGGGATGGGATGGGATGGGATGGGATGGGATGGGATGGGATGGGATGGGATGGAATGGGATGGGATCGGGTGGGATGGGATTGGTTGGGATGGGATGCGATCCCTGGGATGGTATGGGATGGGATGGGATGGGATCCCTGGGAAGGGATGGGATCCATGGGATGGGATGGGATGGGTTGGGATGGGATTGGATCCCTGGGATGGGATGGAATCCCTGGGATGGGATCCCTGGGATAGGATGGGATCCCAGGGTTGGGATCGAATCCCGGGGATGGCATCCCTGGGATGGGATGGAATCTCTGGGATGGGATCCCTTGGATGGGATGGGATGGGATGGGATCCCTGGGATGGGATGGGATGGGATGGGATGGGATGGGATGGAATGGGATGGGATCGGGTGGGATGGGATTGGTTGGGATGGGATGCGATCCCTGGGATGGTATGGGATGGGATGGGATGGGATCCCTGGGATGGGATGGGATCCATGGGATGGGATGGGTTGGGATGGGATGGGATCCCTGGGATAGGATGGAATGTGATGGGGTGGGATGGGATGGGTTGGGATGGGATGGGATCCCTGGGATGGGATGGGATGGGATGGGATGGGATGGGATCCCTGGGATGGGAACAGATGAAATGGGATCCCTGGGATGGGATGGAATCCCTGGGATGGGATGGGATGGGATGGGATGGGATGGGATGGGATCACTGGGATGGGTTGGGATCCCTGGGATGGGATGGCCTCCCTGGGATGGGATCCATGGGATGGGTTACTTGGGATGGGATAGGATCCCTGGGATGGGAGAGGATGGGATGGGATATGTTGGGATGGGATGGGATCATTGGGATGGGATGGGATCCCTGGGATGGGATCCCTGGAATGTGATCCCTCGTATGGGATGGGATCACTGGGATGGGATGGAATCCCTGGGATGGGATCCCTGGGATGGGATGGGATGGGATGGGATCCCTGGGATGTTATGGGATCCGTGGGATGTGATGGGATGGGATTCCTGGGATGGGAATGGGTGGGATGGGATGGGATCACTGGGATGCGATGGAATCCCTGGGACGAGATCGCTGGGATGGGATGTGATGGGATGGGATGGGATGGGATGGGATCCCTGCGATGGGATGGGATGGTATGGGATGGGATCCCTGGGATGGGATCGGATGGGATGCCTGGGATGGGATGGGATGGGATCCGTGTGATGGGATGTGACCCCTGGGATGGGATGGGGTGAGATGGGATGGGATGGGATCCCTGGGATTGGATGGGATGGGATGGGATGGGATGGGATGGGATTGGATGGGATGGGTTGGGATGGTATGGTATCCCTGGGATGGTGTCCCTGGGATGGGATGGTGTCCCTGGGATGGGATGGGATGGGATGGCATGGGATGGGGTGGGATGGGATGGGATTGGATGGGATGGGGTGGGATGGGATGGGATTGGCTACACTGGGTTGGGATGGGATCGATGGGATGGGATGGGATGGAATGGGATCCCTGGGATGGTACGGAATGGGATCCCTGGGATGGGATGGGATACCTGGTATGGGATCCCTAGGATGGGATGGGATGGGATGGGATGGGATGGGATGGGATCCCTGGGATGGGATGGAATGGGAAGGGATGGGATCCCTGGGATGGGATCCCTGGAATGGGATCCATGGGATGGGATGGGTTGGGATGGGTTGGGAACCCTTGGATGGGATCTTATGGGATCCCTGGGATGAGATGTGATGGGATTGGATCCCTGGGATGGGATGAGATGGGATCCTAGCGATGGGATCCCTGGAATGTGATCCCTCGTATGGGATGGGATCCCTGGGATGGGATGGAATCCCTGGGATGGGATCCCGGGGATGGAATGGGATGGGATGGGTTGGGATGGGAAGGGATGGGATGGGATCCCTGGGATGGGATGGGGTCCCTGGCACCTTATGGGATGGGATCGGATGGGATGGGATGGGATGGGATGGGATGGGATGGGATGGAATGGGATGGGATGGGGTGGGATGGGATTGGTTGGGATGGGATGGGATCACTGGGATTGGATCGGATGGGATCCCTGGCATGGGATGGGAACCCTGGGACCGGATGGGATCCCTGGGTTGGGATGTGTTCACTGGGATGGGATGGGATCCCTGGAATGGGATGGGATGGGATTCCTGGGATGGGATGGGATGGGATCCCTGGAATGGTATCCCTGGGATAGTATGGGATTCCTGCGTTGGGATCGAATCCCTGGGATGGCATCCTTGAGATGGGATGGGATCTCTGACATGGGATCCCTGGGATGGGATGTGATCCCAGGGATGAGATCGGATGGGATTGAATGGGATGGGATCCCTGGGATGGGATGGGATCCCTGGGATGGGATGGGATGGGAAGGGATGGGATAGGATGGGATGGGATGCGATGGGATGGGATGGGATGGGATCCCTGGGATGGGATGGAATGGGATGGGATGGGATCCCTGGGATGGGATGGGATGGGATGGGATGGGATGGCATCCCTGGGATGGGATGGGATCCCTGGGATGGGATCCCTGGGATGGGATCCATGGGATGGGATGGGTTGGGATGGGTTGGGAACCGCTGGATGGGATCTTCTGGGATACCTGAGATGAGATGTGATGGGATTGGATGCCTGGGATGGGATGAGATGGGATCCTAGCATTGGGATCCCTGGAATGTGATCCCTCGTATGGGATGGGATCCCTGGGATGGGATGGAATCCCTGGGATGGGATCCCTGGGATGGGTTGGGATGGGATGGGATGGGATGGGATGGGATGGGATGGGAAGGGATAGGATGGGATGGGATGGGATGGGATGGGATGGGATGGGATCCCTGGGATGGGATGGGATTCCTGGGATGGGAATGCATGGGATGGGATGGGATTGGATGGGATGGGATCACTGGGATGGGATGGGATGGGATCCCTGTGATGGGATGGGATGGGATCCCTGTGATGGGATTTGTTGGGATGGGATCCCTGGGATGGGATGGAATACCTGGGATGAGATCGCTGGGATGGGATGGGATGGGATCGGATGGTATCCCTGGGATGGGATACATGGGATGGGATGGCATGGGATGGGCTGGGATGGGATGGGATTGGATGGGATGGGGTGGGATGGGATGGGATTGGCTACACTGGGTTGGGATGGGATGGGATCGATGGGATGGGATGGGATGGAATGGGATCCCTGGGATGGTACGGAATGGGATCCCTGGGATGGGATGGGATACCTGGTATGGGATCCCTAGGATGGGATGGGATGGGATGCGATGGGATAGGATGGGATGCGATGGGATAGGATGGGATGGGATGGGGTAGGATGGGACGGGATCCCTGGGATGGGATGGGATCCCTGGGATGGGATCTCTGGGATCGGATGGTATCCATGGGATGGGATGCGTTGGGATGGGATGGAATCCCTGGGATGGGGACCAGGGGATGGGATGGGATCCCTGGGATGGGATCCCTGGGATGGGATGAGATGGGATCCCTGGGATGGGATGGGATCCCTGGGATGGGATCGAATCCCTGGGATGGCATCCCTGGGATGGGATGGAATCTCTGGGATGGGATCCCTGGGATGGGATGGGATGGGTTGGAATGGGATGGGATCCCTGGGTTGGGATGGGTTCCATGCGATGGGATCCCTGGGATGGGATGGGATGGGATCCCTGGGATGGGATGGGATGGGATGGGATGGGATGGGATGGGATGGGATGGGATGGGATGGAATGGGATGGGATCGGGTGGGATGGGATTGGTTGGGATGGGATGCGATCCCTGGGATGGTATGGGATGGGATGGGATGGGATCCCTGGGAAGGGATGGGATCCATGGGATGGGATGGGATGGGTTGGGATGGGATTGGATCCCTGGGATGGGATGGAATCCCTGGGATGGGATCCCTGGGATAGGATGGGATCCCAGGGTTGGGATCGAATCCCGGGGATGGCATCCCTGGGATGGGATGGAATCTCTGGGATGGGATCCCTTGGATGGGATGGGATGGGATGGGATGGGATCCCTGGGATGGGATGGGATGGGATGGGATGGGATGGGATGGGATGGGATGGGATGGGATGGGATGGAATGGGATGGGATCGGGTGGGATGGGATTGGTTGGGATGGGATGCGATCCCTGGGATGGTATGGGATGGGATGGGATGGGATCCCTGGGATGGGATGGGATCCATGGGATGGGATGGGTTGGGATGGGATGGGATCCCTGGGATAGGATGGAATGTGATGGGGTGGGATGGGATGGGTTGGGATGGGATGGGATCCCTGGGATGGGATGGGATGGGATCCCTGGGATGGGATGGGATGGGATGGGATGGGATCCCTGGGATGGGAACAGATGAAATGGGATCCCTGGGATGGGATGGAATCCCTGGGATGGGATGGGATGGGATGGGATGGGATGTGATGGGATGGGATGGGATCACTGGGATGGGTTGGGATCCCTGGGATGGGATGGCCTCCCTGGGATGGGATCCATGGGATGGGTTACTTGGGATGGCATAGGATCCCTGGGATGGGATATGTTGGGATGGGATATGTTGGGATGGGATGGGATCATTGGGATGGGATGGGATCCCTGGGATGGGATCCCTGGAATGTGATCCCTCGTATGGGATGGGATCACTGGGATGGGATGGAATCCCTGGGATGGGATCCCTGGGATGGGATGGGATGGGATGGGATCCCTGGGATGTTATGGGATCCGTGGGATGTGATGGGATGGGATTCCTGGGATGGGAATGGGTGGGATGGGATGGGATCACTGGGATGCGATGGAATCCCTGGGACGAGATCGCTGGGATGGGATGTGATGGGATGGGATGGGATGGGATCCCTGCGATGGGATGGGATGGTATGGGATGGGATCCCTGGGATGGGATCGGATGGGATGCCTGGGATGGGATGGGATGGGATCCGTGTGATGGGATGTGACCCCTGGGATGGGATGGGGTGAGATGGGATGGGATGGGATCCCTTGGATTGGATGGGATGGGATGGGATGGGTTGGGATGGGATGGGATGGGATGGGATTGGATGGGATGGGTTGGGATGGTATGGTATCCCTGGGATGGTGTCCCTGGGATGGGATGGTGTCCCTGGGATGGGATGGGATGGGATGGCATGGGATGGGGTGGGATGGGATGGGATTGGATGGGATGGGGTGGGATGGGATGGGATTGGCTACACTGGGTTGGGATGGGATCGATGGGATGGGATGGGATGGAATGGGATCCCTGGGATGGTACGGAATGGGATCCCTGGGATGGGATGGGATACCTGGTATGGGATCCCTAGGATGGGATGGGATGGGATGGGATGCGATGGGATAGGATGGGATGGGATGCGATGGGATAGGATGGGATGGGATGGGGTAGGATGGGATGGGATCCCTGGGATGGGATGGGATCCCTGGGATGGGATCTCTGGGATCGGATGGTATCCATGGGATGGGATGCGTTGGGATGGGATGGAATCCCTGGGATGGGGACCAGGGGATGGGATGGGATCCCTGGGATGTGATCCCTGGGATGGGATGGGATCCATGGGATGGGATGGAATCCCTGGGATGGGATCCCTGGGATAGGATGGGATCCCTCGGTTGGGATCGAATCCCTGGGATGGCATCCCTGGGATGGGATGGAATCTCTGGGATGGGATCCCTGGGATGGGATGGGATGGGTTGGAATGGGATGGGATCCCTGGGTTGGGATGGGTTCCATGCGATGGGATCCCTGGGATGGGATGGGATGGGATGGGATGGGATGGGATGGGATGGGATCCCTGGGATGGGATGGGATGGGATGGAATGGGATGGGATCGGGTGGGATGGGATTGGTTGGGATGGGATGGGATCCCTGGGATGGTATGGGATGGGATGGGATGGGATCCCTGGGATGGGATGGTATCCATGGGATGGGATGGGTTGGGATGGGATTGGATCCCTGGGATAGGATGGAATGTGATGGGGTGGGATGGGATGGGATGGGATCCCTGGGATGGGATGGGATGGGATGGGATGGGATGGGATCCCTGGGATGGGAACAGATGAAATGGGATCCCTGGGATGGGATGGAATCCCTGGGATTGGATGGGATGGGATGGGATGGGATGGGATGGGATCCCTGGGATGGGTTGGGATCCCTGGGATGGGATGGCCTCCCTGGGATGGGATCCATGGGATGGGTTACTTGGGATGGGATAGGATCCCTGGGATGGGAGAGGATGGGATGGGATATGTTGGGATGGGATGGGATCATTGGGATGGGATGGGATCCCTGGGATGGGACCGGATGGGATGCCTGGGATGGGATGGGATGGGATCCATGGGATGGGATGTGATCCCTGGGATGGGATGGGGTGAGATGGGATGGGATGGGATGGGATGGGATCCCTGGGATTGGATGGGATGGGATTGGATGGGATGGGTTGGGATGGGATGGGATGGGATTGGATGGGATGGGTTGGGATGGTATGGTATCCCTGGGATGGTGTCCCTGGGATGGGATGGGATGGGATCCCTGGGATGGGATCCCTGGAATGTGATCCCTGGGATGGGATGGGATCCCTGGAATGGGATGGGTTGGAATGGGATGGGATCCCTGGGTTGGGATGGGTTCCATGGGATGGGATCCCTGGGATGGGTTTGGATGGGATGGGATGGGATGGGATGGGATGGGATCCCTGGGATGGGATGGGATGGGATCCCTGGGATGGGATGGGATGGGATGGGATGGGATGGGATGGGATGGGATGGGATCCCTTGGATGGGATCGGATGGGATGCCTGGGATGGGATGGGATGGGATCCGTGGGATGGGATGTGATCCCTGGGATGGGATGGGTTGAGATGGGATGGGATGGGATGGGATGGGATCCCTGGGATTGGTTGGGATCCCTGGGATTGGATGGGATGGGATCCCTGGGTTGGGATGGGTTCCATGGGATGGGATCCCTGGGATGGGATGGGATGGGATCCCTGGGTTGGGATGGGTTCCATGGGATGGGATCCCTGGGATGGGATGGGATGGGATGGGATGGGATGGGATGGGATGGGATGGGATGGGATGGGATGGGATGGGGTGGGATGGGATGGGATCCCTGCGATGGGATGGGATGGTATGGGATGGGATCCCTGGGATGGGATCGGATGGGATGCCTGGGATGGGATGGGATGGGATGGGATCCGTGGGATGGGATGTGATCCCTGGGATGGGATGGGGTGAGATGGGATGGGATGCGATGGGATCCCTGGGATTGGATGGGATGGGATGGGATGGGATGGTATGGGATGGGTTGGGATGGGATGGGATGGGATTGGATGGGATGGGTTGGGATGGTATGGTATCCCTGGGATGGTGTCCCTGGGATGGGATGGGATGGGATGGGATGGGATGGGATGGGATGGGATGGCATGGCATGGCATGGGATGGGGTGGGATGGGATGGGACTGGATGGGATGGGGTGGGATGGGATGGGATTGGCTACACTGGGTTGGGATGGGATCGATGGGATGGGATGGGATGGAATGGGATCCCTGGGATGGTACGGAATGGGATCCCTGGGATGGGATGGGATACCTGGTATGGGATCCCTAGGATGGGATGGGATGGGATGCGATGGGATAGGATGGGATGGGATGCGATGGGATAGGATGGGATGGGATGGGATGGGATGGGGTAGGATGGGATGGGATCCCTGGGATGGGATGGGATCCCTGGGATGGGATCTCTGGGATCGGATGGTATCCATGGGATGGGATGGGTTGGGATGGGATGGAATCCCTGGGATGGGGACCAGGGGATGGGATGGGATCCCTGGTATGGGATCCCTGGGATGGGATGGGATGGGATGGGATGGGATGGGATGGGATGGGATGGGATCCCTGGGATGGGATGGGATCCCTGGGATGGGATCCCTGGAATGTGATCCCTGAGATGGGATGCGATCCCTGGGATGGGATGGGATTGGATGGGATGGCATGGGTTGGGATGGGTTGGGAACACTGGGATGGGATGTTATGGGATCCCTGGGATGAGTTGGGATGGGATGGGATCCCTGGGATGGGATGGGATCGCCGGGATGGGATCCCTGGGATGGGATGGGATGGAATGGGATGGGATGGGATGGGATGGGAGGGATCCCTGGGATGGGATGGGATCCCTGGGATGGGATCGGATGGGATGGGATGGGTTGGGATGGGTTGGGATGGGATAGGATATCTGGGATTGGATCCCTGGGATGAGATGGGAACCCTGGGATGGGATCCCTGGGATGGGATGGGATGGGATGGGATGGGATGGGATGGGATGGGATGGGATGGGATGGGATGGAATGGGATGGGATGGAATGGAATGGGATGGGATGGGATTGGATTGGATGGCATGGGTTGGGATGGGATTCGATGGGATGGGATGGGATCCCTGGGATGGGATCGGATGGGATGGGTTGGGATCCCTGGGATGGGATCCCTTGGACGGGATGTGATCCCTGGGATGGGATCCCTGGGATGGGATGGGATGGGATCGATGGGATGGGATGGGATGGGTTGGGATGGGTTGGGATAGGATAGGATCGCTGGGATTGGATCCCTGGGATGAGATGGGAACCCTGTGATGGGATCCCTGGGATGGGATGGGATGGGATGGGATGGGATGGAATGGGATGGGATGGAATGGAATGGGATGGGATGGGATTGGATTGGATGGCATGGGTTGGGATGGGATTCGATGGGATGGGATGGGATCCCTGGGATGGGATCGGATGGGATGGGATGGGATGCCTGGGATGGAATCCCTGGGATAGGATGGGATCCCTGGGTTGGGATCGAATCCCTGGGATGTTATCCCTGGGATGGGATTGGATCCCTGGGATGGGATGGGATGGGATGGGATGGGATGGGATGGGATGGGATGGGATGTGATGGCATGGGATGGGATCCCTGGAATGGGATGGGATCCCTGGAATGGGATGGGATGGGATTCCTGGGATGGGAATGGATGGGATGGGATGGGATTGGATGGGATGGGATCACTGTGATAGGATGGGATCCCTGGGTTGGGATCGAATCCCTGGGATGGCATCCCTGGGATGGGATGGAATCTCTGGGATGGGATCCCTGGGGTGGGATGGGTTGGAATGGGATGGGATCCCTGGGATCGGATGGGATCCCTGGGATGGGATGGGATGGGATCCCTGGGTTGGGATGGGTTCCATGGGATGGGATCCCCGGGATGGGATGGGATGGGATAGGATCTCTGGGATTGAATCCGTGGGATGGGATGGGATCCCTGGGATGTTATGGGATCCGCGGGATGTGATGGGATGGGATTCCTGGGATGGGAATGGGTGGGGTGGGATGGGATGGGATGGGATGGGATGGGATGGGATGGGATCCCTGGGATGGGATGGGATCCCTGTGATGGGAAGGGATGGTATCCCTGCGATGGGATCGGTGGGGATGGGATCCCTGGGATGGGATGGAATACCTGGCATGAGATAGCAGGGATGATATGGGATGGGATGGGATGGGATGGGATGGGATGGGATGGGATCCCTGGGATGGGATACCTGGGATGGGATGGGATGGGATTGGATGGGATGGGATGGGATGGGATCCCTGGGATGGGATGGGATGCGATGGGATGGGATGGGACCCCTGGGATGGGATGGGATTCCTGGGATGGTATCCCTGGGATGGGTTAGGATGGGATTGGATGGAATGGGATGGGATCCCTGGGATGGGATGGGATCCCTGGGATGGGATGTGTTCACTGGGGTGGGTTGGGATCCCTGGAATGGGATGGGATGGGATTCCTGGGATGGGATGGGATGGGATCCCTGGGATAGTATGGGATTCCTGCGTTGGGATCGAATCCCTGGGATGGCATCAGTGAGATGGGATGAGATCTCTAACATGGGATCCCTGGGATGGGATGTGATCCCTGGGATGAGAAGGGATGGGATGGAATGGGATGGGATCCCTGGGATGGGATGGGATGGGATCCCTGGAATGTTATCCCTGGGATGGGATTGGATCCCTGGGATGGGATGGGATGGGATGGGATGGGATGGGATGGGATGGGATGGGATGGGATGGGATGGGATGGGATGGGATGGGATGGGATGGGATGGGATGGGATGGAATGGGATGGGATGGCATGGGATGGGATTCCTGGAATGGGATGGGATCCCTGGAATGGGATGGGATGGGATTCCTGGGATGGGAATGGATGGGATGGGATGGGATTGGATGGGATGGGATCACTGGGATGGGATGAGATCCCTGTGATGGGATGGGATGGGATCCCTGGGATGGGATTTGTTGGGATGGGATCCCTGGGATGGGATGGAATACCTGGGATGAGATCGCTGGGATGGGATGGGATCGGATGGTATCCCTGGGATGGGATACATGGGATGGGATCGGATGTGATTGCATGGGATGGGATTGGATGGGATGGGATGGGCTAGAATGGGTTGGGATGGGATGGGATCAATGGGATGGGAGCGGAGGGGATGGGATGGGATGGGTTGGGATCCCTGGGATGGGATCCCTTGGATGGGATGTGATCCCTGGGATGGGATCCCTGGGATGGGATGGGATGGGATCGATGGGATGGGATGGGATGGGTTGGGATGGGTTGGGATGGGATAGGATCGCTGGGATTGGATCCCTGGGATGAGATGGGAACCCTGTGATGGGATCCCTGGCATGGGATGGGATGGGATGGGATGGGATGGGATGGGATGGGATGGGATGGAATGGGATGGGATGGAATGGAATGGGATCGGATGGGATGGGATTGGATTGGATGGCATGGGTTGGGATGGGATTCGATGGGATGGGATGGGATCCCTGGGATGGGATCGGATGGGATGGGATGGGATCCCTGGGATGGAATCCCTGGGATAGGATGGGATGGGTTGGAATGGGATGGGATCCCTGGCTTGGGATGGGTTCCCTGGGATGGCATGGGATGGGATCCCTGGAATGGGATGGGATCCCTGGAATGGGATGGGATGGGATTCCTGGGATTGGAATGGATGGGATGGGATGGGATTGGATGGGATGGGATCACTGGGATGGGATGGGATCCCTGTGATGGGATGGGATGGGATCCCTGGGATGGGATTTGTTGGGATGGGATCCCTGGGATGGGATGGAATACCTGGGATGAGATCGCTGGGATGGGATGGGATGGGATGGGATCCCTGGACTGGGATGGGATCGGATGGTATCCCTGGGATGGGATACATGGGATGGGATCGGATGTGATTGCATGGGATGGGATTGGATGGGATGGGATGGGCTAGAATGGGTTGGGATGGGATGGGATCAATGGGATGGGAGCGGAGGGGATGGGATGGGTTGGGATCCCTGGGATGGGATCCCTTGGACGGGATGTGATCCCTGGGATGGGATCCCTGGGATGGGATGGGATGGGATCGATGGGATGGGATGGGATGGGTTGGGATGGGTTGGGATAGGATAGGATCGCTGGGATTGGATCCCTGGGATGAGATGGGAACCCTGTGATGGGATCCCTGGGATGGGATGGGATGGGATGGGATGGGATGGGATGGGATGGGATGGGATGGGATGGAATGGGATGGGATGGAATGGAATGGGATGGGATGGGATTGGATTGGGTGGCATGGGTTGGGATGGGATTCGATGGGATGGGATGGGATCCCTGGGATGGGATCGGATGGGATGGGATGGGATCCCTGGGATGGAATCCCTGGGATAGGATGGGATCCCTGGGTTGGGATCGAATCCCTGGGATGTTATCCCTTGGATGGGATTGGATCCCTGGGATGGGATGGGATGGGATGGGATGGGATGGAATGGGATGGGATGTGATGGCATGGGATGGGATCCCTGGAATGGGATGGGATCCCTGGAATGGGATGGGATGGGATTCCTGGGATGGGAATGGATGGGATGGCATGGGTTGGGATGGGACTCGATGGGATGGGATCCCTGGGATGGGATCGGATGGGATGGGATGGGATCCCTGGGATGGAATCCCTGGGATAGGATGGGATCCCTGGGTTGGGATGGAATCCCTGGGATGGCATCCCTGGGATGGGATGGAATCTCTGGGATGGGATCCCTGGGATGGGATGGGATGGGTTGGAATGGGATGGGATCCCTGGGATGGGATGGGATCCCTGGGATGGGATGGGATGGGATCCCTGGGTTGGGATGGGTTCCATGGGATGGGATCCCTGGGATGGGATAGGATGGGATAGGATCTCTGGGATTGGATCCCTGGGATGAGATGGGATCCCTGGGATGGGATGGGATCCCTGTGATGGGATGGGATGGGATCCCTGGGATGGGATTTGTTGGGATGGGATCCCTGGGATGGGATGGAATACCTGGGATGAGATCGCTGGGATGGGATGGGATGGGATCCCTGGGATGGGATACATGGGATGGGATCGGATGTGATTGCATGGGATGGGATTGGATGGGATGGGATGGGCTAGAATGGGTTGGGATGGGATGGGATCAATGGGATGGGAGCGGAGGGGATGGGATGGGATGGGATGGGTTGGGATCCCTGGGATGGGATCCCTTGGATGGGATGTGATCCCTGGGATGGGATCCCTGGGATGGGATGGGATGGGATCGATGGGATGGGATGGGATGGGATGGGTTGGGATGGGTTGGGATGGGTTGGGATGGGATAGGATCGCTGGGATTGGATCCCTGGGATGAGATGGGAACCCTGTGATGGGATCCCTGGGATGGGATGGGATGGGATGGGATGGGATGGGATGGGATGGAATGGAATGGGATGGGATGGAATGGGATGGGATGGGATTGGATTGGATGGCATGGGTTGGGATGGGATTCGATGGGATGGGATGTGATCCCTGGGATGGGATCGGATGGGATGGGATGGGATCCCTGGGATGGAATCCCTGGGATAGGATGGGATCCCTGGGTTGGGATCGAATCCCTGGGATGTTATCCCTGGGATGGGATTGGATCCCTGGGATGGGATGGGATGGGATGGGATGGGATGGGATGTGATGGCATGGGATGGGATCCCTGGAATGGGATGGGATCCCTGGAATGGGATGGGATGGGATTCCTGGGATGGGAATGGATGGGATGGGATGGGATTGGATGGGATGGGATCCCTGTGATGGGATGGGATCCCTGTGATGGGATGGGATGGGATCCCTGTGATGGGATTTGTTGGGATGGGATCCCTGGGATGGGATGGAATACCTGGGATGAGATCACTGGGATGGGATGGGATCCCTGCGCTGGGATGGGATCGGATGGTATCCCTGGGTTGGGATACATGGGATGGGATCGGATGTGATTGCATGGGATGGGATTGGATGGGATGGGATGGGCTAGAATGGGTTGGGATGGGATGGGATCAATGGGATGGGAGCGGAGGGGATGGGATGGGGTGGGATGGGATGGGATGGGATGGGATGGGTTGGGATCCCTGGGATGGGATCCCTTGGATGGGATGTGATCCCTGGTATGGGATCCCTGGGATGGGATGGGATCGGATGGGATGGGATCGATGGGATGGGATGGGATGGGTTGGGATGGGTTGGGATGGGATAGGATCGCTGGGATTGGATCCCGGGGATGAGATGGGAACCCTGTGATGGGATCCCTGGGATGGGATGGGATCCCTGGGATGGGATCTCTGGGATCGGATGGTATCCATGGGATGGGATGGGTTGGGATGGGATGGAATCCCTGGGATGGGGACCAGGGGATGGGATGGGATCCCTCGTATGGGATCCCTGGGATGGGATGGGATGGGATGGGATGGGATGGGATGGGATGGGATGGGATCCCTGGGATGGGATGGGATCCCTGGGATGGGATCCCTGGAATGTGATCCCTGAGATGGGATGCGATCCCTGGGATGGGATGGGATTGGATGGGATGGCATGGGTTGGGATGTGTTGGGAACACTGGGATGGGATGTTATGGGATCCCTGGGATGAGATGGGATGGGATTGGATCCCTGGGATGGGATGAGATGGGATCCCAGGGATGGGATGGGATCGCTGGGATGGGATGGGATGGGATTGGATGGGTTGGGATACCTCGGATGGGCTGGGATGGCATAGGATGGGATGGGATGGTATCCTTGGATGGGATGGAATGGGATCCCTGAGATGGGATGCGATCCCTGGGATGGGATCCCTGGGCTGGGATGGGATCCCTGGAATGGGATGGGATCCCTGGAATGGGATGGGATGGGATTCCTGGGATGGGAATGGATGGGATGGGATGGGATTGGATGGGATGGGATGGGATCACTGTGATAGGATGGGATCCCTGGGTTGGGATCGAATCCCTGGGATGGCATCCCTGGGATGGGATGGAATCTCTGGGATGGGATCCCTGGGGTGGGATGGGTTGGAATGGGATGGGATCCCTGGGATCGGATGGGATCCCTGGGATGGGATTGCTGCCCGATACCCCAAACAGAACACAAACTAACAGAGTGTCAGTTTATGCGGTGCTTTATTCAGGGCCCGGGGAACCTGCGGACTAGCGTCCAAAGTCAGGGTCCCACAGTTCCCTTTTTCGTCAAGTTTTTTATACCTTTTTACAAAGTAGTCCACGTGCAGAGGTACGCATTCTTCAAGACAATACACATACATAAATCTTGTAGATATCATTCCTAAAAGTTATAAATTTTGCATGCTTGTCTATTCAAAACTATAGGCTACCCCCCTTTAATTCCCCCTTGCATGTTTTCCCATCACCAGAACCCTTTATTTATTATTATACTTTAGCCTTATCCTGAAAGTTTCTAGATGTTCTTATATGCTCCACTAAATTCTTTAATTATCTTTAATTATTGTTTCCACAGTCCCCAGCTCATTCCCAGGGCTGGTTCCCAGGGCCTGTCCGAGAACTGCAGTTTTCTAAGCCTTAGCATGACTACTACTATATCTACATTAGTCCTTTTTCTCATTATTTCGGTATCAGGATGGGATGGGATCCCTGAGTTGGGATGGGTTCCATGGGATGGGATCCCCGGGATGGGATGGGATGGGATGGGATGGGATGGGATGGGATGGGATGGGATTGGATGGGATGGGATGGGATTGGATGGGATGGGATGGGATCCCTGGGATGGGATACCTGGGGTGGGATGGGATCCCTGGGATGTTATGGGATCCGCGGGATGTGATGGGATGGGATTCCTGGGATGGGAATGGGTGGGGTGGGATGGGATGGGATGGGATTGATGGGATCCCTGGGATGGGATGGGATCCCTGTGATGGGAAGGGATGGTATCCCTGCGATGGGATCGGTTGGGATGGGATCCCTGGGATGGGATGGAATACCTGGCATGAGATAGCAGGGATGATATGGGATGGGATGGGATGGGATGGGATGGGATGGGATGGGATCCCTGGGATGGGATACCTGGGATGGGATGGGATGGGATTGGATGGGATGGGATGGGATGGGATGGGATCCCTGGGATGGGATGGGATGCGATGGGATGGGATGGGATCCCTGGGATGGGATGGGATTCCTGGGATGGTATCCCTGGGATGGGTTAGGATGGGATTGGATGGAATGGGATGGGATCCCTGGGATGGGATGGGATCCCTGGGATGGGATGTGTTCACTGGGATGGGTTGGGATCCCTGGAATGGGATGTGATCCCTGGGATGGGATCCCTGGGATGGGATGGGATCGATGGGATGGGATGGGATGGGATGGGTTGGGATGGGTTGGGATGGGATAGGATCGCTGGGATTGGATCCCTGGGATGAGATGGGAACCCTGTGATGGGATCCCTGGGATGGGATGGGATGGGATGGGATGGGATGGGATGGGATGGAATGGGATGGGATGGGATTGGATTGGATGGCATGGGTTGGGATGGGATTCGATGGGATGGGATGGGATCCCTGGGATGGGATTGGATGGGATGGGATGGGATCCCTGGGATGGAATCCCTGGGATAGGATGGGATCCCTGGGTTGGGATCGAATCCCTGGGATGTTATCCCTGGGATGGGATTGGATCCCTGGGATGGGATGGGATGGGATGGGATGGGATGGGATGGGATGGGATGGGATGGGATGTGATGGCATGGGATGGGATCCCTGGAATGGGATGGGATGGGATTCCTGGGATGGGAATGGATGGGATGGGATGGGATTGGATGGGATGGGATCCCTGTGATGGGATGGGATCCCTGTGATGGGATGGGATGGGATCCCTGTGATGGGGTTTGTTGGGATGGGATCCCTGGGATGGGATGGAATACCTGGGATGAGATCGCTGGGATGGGATGGGATGGGATCCCTGGAATGGGATGGGATCCCTGTGATGGGATGAGATGGTATCCCAGCGATGGGATTGGTTGGGATGGGATCCCTGGGATGGGATGGAATACCTGGCATGAGATAGCAGGGATGATATGGGATGGGATGGGATGGGATGGGATGGGATGGGATGGGATGGGATGGGATGGGATGGGATTGGATGGGATGGGATGGGATCCCTGGGATGGGATACCTGGGGTGGGATGGGATGGGATTGGATGTGATCCCTGGGATGGGATGGGATGCGATGGGATGGGATGGGATCCCTGGGATGGGATCCCTGGGATGGGATGGGATCCCTGGGACGGGATGTGTTCACTGGGATGGGATGGGATCCCTGGAATGGGATGGGATGGGATTCCTGGGATGGGATGGGATCCCTGGGATAGTATGGGATTCCTGCGTTGGGATCGAATCCCTGGGATGGCATCCGTGAGATGGGATGAGATCTCTAACATGGGATCCCTGGGATGGGATGTGATCCCTGGGATGAGATGGGATGGGATGGAATGGGATGGGATCCCTGGGATGGGATCCCTGGGATGGGATCCCTGGGGTGTTATCCCTGGGATGGGATGGGATCCCTGGGATGGGATGGGATGGGAAGGGATGGGATCCATGGGAAGGGATGGGTTGGGATGGGTTGGGAACCGTTGGATGGGATCTTATGGGATCCCGGGGATGAGATGGGATGGGATTGGATCCCTGGGATGGGATGAGATGTGATGCTAGGGATGGGATCCCTGGAATGTGATCCCTCGTATGGGATGGGATCCGTGGGATGGGATGGAATCCCTGGGATGGGATGCCGGGGATGGAATGGAATGGGATGGGATCCCTGGGATGGGATCCCTGTGATGGTATCCCTGGGATGGGATGGGATGGGATGGGATGGGATGGGATGGGATGGGATCACTGGGATGGGATGGGATCCATGGGATGGGATGGGTTGGGATTGGATTGGATCCCTGGGATGGGATGGAATGTGATGGGGTGGGATGGGATGGGTTGGGATGGGATGGGATCCCTGGGATGGGATGGGATGGGATGGGATGGGATGGGATGGGATGGGATCCCTGGGATGGGAACAGATGAAATGGGATCCCTGGGATGGGATGGAATCCCTGGGATGGGATAGCTGGGATGGGATGGGATCCCTGGGATGGGATGGCCTCCCTGGGATGGGATCCATGGGATGGGTTACTTGGGATGGGATAGGATCCCTGGGATGGGAGAGGATGGGATGGGATATGTTGGGATGGGATGGGATCCCTGGGATGGGATGGGATCCCTGGGATGGGATCCCTGGAATGTGATCCCTCGTATGGGATGGGATCACTGGGATGGGATGGAATCCCTGGGATGGGATCCCTGGGATGGGATGGGTGGGATGGGATGGGATCACTGGGATGCGATGGAATCCCTGGGACGAGATCGCTGGGATGGGATGTGATGGGATGGGATGGGATGGGATGGGATGGGATGGGATCCCTGCGATGGGATGGGATGGGATGGGATGGGATCCGTGGGATGTGATGGGATGGGATTCCTGGGATGGGAATGGGTGGGATGGGATGGGATCACTGGGATGCGATGGAATCCCTGGGACGAGATCGCTGGGATGGGATGTGATGGGATGGGATGGGATGGGATGGGATCCCTGCGATGGGATGGGATGGGATGGGATGGGATCCCTGGGATGGGATCGGATGGGATGCCTGGGATGGGATGGGATGGGATCCGTGGGATGGGATGTGATCCCTGGGATGGGATGGGGTGAGATGGGATGGGATGGGATGGGATCCCTGGGATTGGATGGGATGGGATGGGATGGGATGGGATGGGATGGGATGGGTTGGGATGGGATGGGATGGGATTGGATGGGATTGGTTGGGATGGTATGGTATCCCTGGGATGGTGTCCCTGGGATGGGATGGGATGGGATGGGATGGCATGGGATGGGGTGGGATGGGATGGGATTGGATGGGATGGGGTGGGATGGGATGGGATTGGCTACACTGGGTTGGGATGGGATGGGATCGATGGGATGGGATGGGATGGAATGGGATCCCTGGGATGGTACGGAATGGGATCCCTGGGATGGGATGGGACACCTGGTATGGGATCCCTAGGATGGGATGGGATGGGATGCGATGGGATAGGATGGGATGCGATGGGATAGGATGGGATGGGATGGGGTAGGATGGGACGGGATCCCTGGGATGGGATGGGATCCCTGGGATGGGATCTCTGGGATCGGATGGTATCCATGGGATGGGATGCGTTGGGATGGGATGGAATCCCTGGGATGGGGACCAGGGGATGGGATGGGATCCCTGGGATGGGATCCCTGGGATGGGATGAGATGGGATCCCTGGGATGGGATGGGATCCCTGGGATGGGATCGAATCCCTGGGATGGCATCCCTGGGATGGGGTGGAATCTCTGGGATGGGATCCCTGGGATGGGATGGGATGGGTTGGAATGGGATGGGATCCCTGGGTTGGGATGGGTTCCATGCGATGGGATCCCTGGGATGGGATGGGATGGGATCCCTGGGATGGGATGGGATGGGATGGGATGGGATGGGATGGAATGGGATGGGATCGGGTGGGATGGGATTGGTTGGGATGGGATGCGATCCCTGGGATGGTATGGGATGGGATGGGATGGGATCCCTGGGAAGGGATGGGATCCATGGGATGGGATGGGATGGGTTGGGATGGGATTGGATCCCTGGGATGGGATGGAATCCCTGGGATGGGATCCCTGGGATAGGATGGGATCCCAGGGTTGGGATCGAATCCCGGGGATGGCATCCCTGGGATGGGATGGAATCTCTGGGATGGGATCCCTTGGATGGGATGGGATGGGATGGGATGGGATCCCTGGGATGGGATGGGATGGGATGGGATGGGATGGGATGGAATGGGATGGGATCGGGTGGGATGGGATTGGTTGGGATGGGATGCGATCCCTGGGATGGTATGGGATGGGATGGGATGGGATGGGATCCCTGGGATGGGATGGGATCCATGGGATGGGATGGGTTGGGATGGGATGGGATCCCTGGGATAGGATGGAATGTGATGGGGTGGGATGGGATGGGTTGGGATGGGATGGGATCCCTGGGATGGGATGGGATGGGATGGGATGGGATGGGATCCCTGGGATGGGAACAGATGAAATGGGATCCCTGGGATGGGATGGAATCCCTGGGATGGGATGGGATGGGATGGGATGGGATGGGATGGGATCACTGGGATGGGTTGGGATCCCTGGGATGGGATGGCCTCCCTGGGATGGGATCCATGGGATGGGTTACTTGGGATGGGATAGGATCCCTGGGATGGGAGAGGATGGGATGGGATATGTTGGGATGGGATGGGATCATTGGGATGGGATGGGATCCCTGGGATGGGATCCCTGGAATGTGATCCCTCGTATGGGATGGGATCACTGGGATGGGATGGAATCCCTGGGATGGGATCCCTGGGATGGGATGGGATGGGATGGGATCCCTGGGATGTTATGGGATCCGTGGGATGTGATGGGATGGGATTCCTGGGATGGGAATGGGTGGGATGGGATGGGATCACTGGGATGCGATGGAATCCCTGGGACGAGATCGCTGGGATGGGATGTGATGGGATGGGATGGGATGGGATGGGATCCCTGCGATGGGATGGGATGGTATGGGATGGGATCCCTGGGATGGGATCGGATGGGATGCCTGGGATGGGATGGGATGGGATCCGTGTGATGGGATGTGACCTCTGGGATGGGATGGGGTGAGATGGGATGGGATGGGATCCCTGGGATTGGATGGGATGGGATGGGATGGGATGGGATGGGATGGGATTGGATGGGATGGGATGGGATGGTATGGTATCCCTGGGATGGTGTCCCTGGGATGGGATGGTGTCCCTGGGATGGGATGGGATGGGATGGCATGGGATGGGGTGGGATGGGATGGGATTGGATGGGATGGGGTGGGATGGGATGGGATTGGCTACACTGGGTTGGGATGGGATCGATGGGATGGGATGGGATGGAATGGGATCCCTGGGATGGTACGGAATGGGATCCCTGGGATGGGATGGGATACCTGGTATGGGATCCCTAGGATGGGATGGGATGGGATGGGATGCGATGGGATAGGATGGGATGGGATGCGATGGGATAGGATGGGATGGGATGGGGTAGGATGGGATGGGATCCCTGGGATGGGATGGGATCCCTGGGATGGGATCTCTGGGATCGGATGGTATCCATGGGATGGGATGCGTTGGGATGGGATGGAATCCCTGGGATGGGGACCAGGGGATGGGATGGGATCCCTGGGATGTGATCCCTGGGATGGGATGGGATCCATGGGATGGGATGGAATCCCTGGGATGGGATCCCTGGGATAGGATGGGATCCGTCGGTTGGGATCGAATCCCTGGGATGGCATCCCTGGGATGGGATGGAATCTCTGGGATGGGATCCCTGGGATGGGATGGGATGGGTTGGAATGGGATGGGATCCCTGGGTTGGGATGGGTTCCATGCGATGGGATCCCTGGGATGGGATGGGATGGGATGGGATGGGATGGGATGGGATCCCTGGGATGGGATGGGATGGGATGGGATGGGATGGAATGGGATGGGATCGGGTGGGATGGGATTGGTTGGGATGGGATGGGATCCCTGGGATGGTATGGGATGGGATGGGATGGGATCCCTGGGATGGGATGGTATCCATGGGATGGGATGGGTTGGGATGGGATTGGATCCCTGGGATAGGATGGAATGTGATGGGGTGGGATGGGATGGGATGGGTTGGGATGGGATGGGATCCCTGGGATGGGATGGGATGGGATGGGATGGGATCCCTGGGATGGGAACAGATGAAATGGGATCCCTGGGATGGGATGGAATCCCTGGGATGGGATGGGATGGGATGGGATGGGATGGGATGGGATGGGATGGGATGGGATCCCTGGGATGGGTTGGGATCCCTGGGATGGGATGGCCTCCCTGGGATGGGATCCATGGGATGGGTTACTTGGGATGGGATAGGATCCCTGGGATGGGAGAGGATGGGATGGGATATGTTGGGATGGGATGGGATCATTGGGATGGGATGGGATCCCTGGGATGGGACCGGATGGGATGCCTGGGATGGGTTGGGATGGGATCCATGGGATGGGATGTGATCCCTGGGATGGGATGGGGTGAGATGGGATGGGATGGGATGGGATCCCTGGGATTGGATGGGATGGGATTGGATGGGAAGGGTTGGGATGGGATGGGATGGGATTGGATGGGATGGGTTGGGATGGTATGGTATCCCTGGGATGGTGTCCCTGGGATGGGATGGGATGGGATGGGATGGGATGGGATGGGATGGGATGGGATGGGGTGGGATGGGATGGGATTGGATGGGATGGGGTGGGATGGGATGGGATTGGCTACAATGGGTTGTGATGGGATGGGATCGATGGGATGGGATGGGATGGAATGGGATCCCTGGGATGGTACGGAATGGGATCCCTGGGATGGGATGGGATACCTGGTATGGGATCCCTAGGATGGGATGGGATGGGATGGGATGGGATGCGATGGGATAGGATGGGATGGGGTAGGATGGGATGGGATCCCTGGGATGGGATGGGATCCCTGGGATGGGATCTCGGGGATCGGATGGTATCCATGGGATGGGATGGGTTGGGATGGGTTGGGATGGGATGGAATCCCTGGGATGGGGACCCGGGGATGGGATGGGATCCCTGGTATGGGATCCCTGGGATGGGATGGGATGGGATTCCTGGGATGGGATGGGATGGGATCCCTGGGATGGGATCCCTGGAATGTGATCCCTGGGATGGGATGGGATCCCTGGGATGGGATGGAATCCCTGGGATGGGATCCCTGGGATAGGATGGGATCCCTGGGTTGGGATCGAATCCCTGGGATGGCATCCCTGGGATCGGATGGAATCTCTGGGATGGGATCCCTGGGATGGGATGGGTTGGAATGGGATGGGATCCCTGGGTTGGGATGGGTTCCATGGGATGGGATCCCTGGGATGGGTTTGGATGGGATGGGATGGGATGGGATGGGATGGGATCCCTGGGATGGGATGGGATCAATGGGATGGGAGCGGAGGGGATGGGATGGGGTGGGATGGGATGGGATGGGATGGGATGGGATGGGTTGGGATCCCTGGGATGGGATCCCTTGGATGGGATGTGATCCCTGGTATGGGATCCCTGGGATGGGATGGGATCGGATGGGATGGGATCGATGGGATGGGATGGGATGGGTTGGGATGGGTTGGGATGGGATAGGATCGCTGGGATTGGATCCCGGGGATGAGATGGGAACCCTGTGATGGGATCCCTGGGATGGGATGGGATCCCTGGGATGGGATCTCTGGGATCGGATGGTATCCATGGGATGGGATGGGTTGGGATGGGATGGAATCCCTGGGATGGGGACCAGGGGATGGGATGGGATCCCTGGTATGGGATCCCTGGGATGGGATGGGATGGGATGGGATGGGATGGGATGGGATCCCTGGGATGGGATGGGATCCCTGGGATGGGATCCCTGGAATGTGATCCCTGAGATGGGATGCGATCCCTGGGATGGGATGGGATTGGATGGGATGGCATGGGTTGGGATGTGTTGGGAACACTGGGATGGGATGTTATGGGATCCCTGGGATGAGATGGGATGGGATTGGATCCCTGGGATGGGATGAGATGGGATCCCAGGGATGGGATGGGATCGCTGGGATGGGATGGGATGGGATTGGATGGGTTGGGATACCTCGGATGGGCTGGGATGGCATGGGATGGGATGGGATGGTATCCTTGGATGGGATGGAATGGGATCCCTGAGATGGGATGCGATCCCTGGGATGGGATCCCTGGGCTGGGATGGGATCCCTGGAATGGGATGGGATCCCTGGAATGGGATGGGATGGGATTCCTGGGATGGGAATGGATGGGATGGGATGGGATTGGATGGGATGGGATGGGATCACTGTGATAGGATGGGATCCCTGGGTTGGGATCGAATCCCTGGGATGGCATCCCTGGGATGGGATGGAATCTCTGGGATGGGATCCCTGGGGTGGGATGGGTTGGAATGGGATGGGATCCCTGGGATCGGATGGGATCCCTGGGATGGGATTGCTGCCCGATACCCCAAACAGAACACAAACTAACAGAGTGTCAGTTTATGCGGTGCTTTATTCAGGGCCCGGGGAACCTGCGGACTAGCGTCCAAAGTCAGGGTCCCACAGTTCCCTTTTTCGTCAAGTTTTTTATACCTTTTTACAAAGTAGTCCACGTGCAGAGGTACGCATTCTTCAAGACAATACACATACATAAATCTTGTAGATATCATTCCTAAAAGTTATAAATTTTGCATGCTTGTCTATTCAAAACTATAGGCTACCCCCCTTTAATTCCCCCTTGCATGTTTTCCCATCACCAGAACCCTTTATTTATTATTATACTTTAGCCTTATCCTGAAAGTTTCTAGATGTTCTTATATGCTCCACTAAATTCTTTAATTATCTTTAATTATTGTTTCCACAGTCCCCAGCTCATTCCCAGGGCTGGTTCCCAGGGCCTGTCCGAGAACTGCAGTTTTCTAAGCCTTAGCATGACTACTACTATATCTACATTAGTCCTTTTTCTCATTATTTCGGTATCAGGATGGGATGGGATCCCTGAGTTGGGATGGGTTCCATGGGATGGGATCCCCGGGATGGGATGGGATGGGATGGGATGGGATGGGATGGGATGGGATAGGATCTCTGGGATTGAATCCCTGGGATGGGATGGGATCCCTGGGATGTTATGGGATCCGCGGGATGTGATGGGATGGGATTCCTGGGATGGGAATGGGTGGGGTGGGATGGGATGGGATGGGATTGATGGGATCCCTGGGATGGGATGGGATCCCTGTGATGGGAAGGGATGGTATCCCTGCGATGGGATCGGTTGGGATGGGATCCCTGGGATGGGATGGAATACCTGGCATGAGATAGCAGGGATGATATGGGATGGGATGGGATGGGATGGGATGGGATGGGATGGGATGGGATGGGATCCCTGGGATGGGATACCTGGGATGGGATGGGATGGGATTGGATGGGATGGGATGGGATGGGATGGGATCCCTGGGATGGGATGGGATGCGATGGGATGGGATGGGATCCCTGGGATGGGATGGGATTCCTGGGATGGTATCCCTGGGATGGGTTAGGATGGGATTGGATGGAATGGGATGGGATCCCTGGGATGGGATGGGATCCCTGGGATGGGATGTGTTCACTGGGATGGGTTGGGATCCCTGGAATGGGATGTGATCCCTGGGATGGGATCCCTGGGATGGGATGGGATGGGATGGGATGGGATGGGATCGATGGGATGGGATGGGATGGGATGGGTTGGGATGGGTTGGGATGGGATAGGATCGCTGGGATTGGATCCCTGGGATGAGATGGGAACCCTGTGATGGGATCCCTGGGATGGGATGGGATGGGATGGGATGGGATGGGATGGGATGGGATGGGATGGAATGGGATGGGATGGGATTGGATTGGATGGCATGGGTTGGGATGGGATTCGATGGGATGGGATGGGATCCCTGGGATGGGATTGGATGGGATGGGATGGGATCCCTGGGATGGAATCCCTGGGATAGGATGGGATCCCTGGGTTGGGATCGAATCCCTGGGATGTTATCCCTGGGATGGGATTGGATCCCTGGGATGGGATGGGATGGGATGGGATGGGATGGGATGTGATGGCATGGGATGGGATCCCTGGAATGGGATGGGATGGGATTCCTGGGATGGGAATGGATGGGATGGGATGGGATTGGATGGGATGGGATCCCTGTGATGGGATGGGATCCCTGTGATGGGATGGGATGGGATCCCTGTGATGGGGTTTGTTGGGATGGGATCCCTGGGATGGGATGGAATACCTGGGATGAGATCGCTGGGATGGGATGGGATGGGATCCCTGGAATGGGATGGGATCCCTGTGATGGGATGAGATGGTATCCCAGCGATGGGATTGGTTGGGATGGGATCCCTGGGATGGGATGGAATACCTGGCATGAGATAGCAGGGATGATATGGGATGGGATGGGATGGGATGGGATGGGATGGGATGGGATGGGATGGGATGGGATGGGATGGGATTGGATGGGATGGGATGGGATCCCTGGGATGGGATACCTGGGGTGGGATGGGATGGGATTGGATGTGATCCCTGGGATGGGATGGGATGCGATGGGATGGGATGGGATCCCTGGGATGGGATCCCTGGGATGGGATGGGATCCCTGGGACGGGATGTGTTCACTGGGATGGGATGGGATCCCTGGAATGGGATGGGATGGGATTCCTGGGATGGGATGGGATCCCTGGGATAGTATGGGATTCCTGCGTTGGGATCGAATCCCTGGGATGGCATCCGTGAGATGGGATGAGATCTCTAACATGGGATCCCTGGGATGGGATGTGATCCCTGGGATGAGATGGGATGGGATGGAATGGGATGGGATCCCTGGGATGGGATCCCTGGGATGGGATCCCTGGGGTGTTATCCCTGGGATGGGATGGGATCCCTGGGATGGGATGGGATGGGAAGGGATGGGATCCATGGGAAGGGATGGGTTGGGATGGGTTGGGAACCGTTGGATGGGATCTTATGGGATCCCGGGGATGAGATGGGATGGGATTGGATCCCTGGGATGGGATGAGATGTGATGCTAGGGATGGGATCCCTGGAATGTGATCCCTCGTATGGGATGGGATCCGTGGGATGGGATGGAATCCCTGGGATGGGATGCCGGGGATGGAATGGAATGGGATGGGATCCCTGGGATGGGATCCCTGTGATGGTATCCCTGGGATGGGATGGGATGGGATGGGATGGGATGGGATGGGATGGGATCACTGGGATGGGATGGGATCCATGGGATGGGATGGGTTGGGATTGGATTGGATCCCTGGGATGGGATGGAATGTGATGGGGTGGGATGGGATGGGTTGGGATGGGATGGGATCCCTGGGATGGGATGGGATGGGATGGGATGGGATGGGATGGGATGGGATGGGATCCCTGGGATGGGAACAGATGAAATGGGATCCCTGGGATGGGATGGAATCCCTGGGATGGGATAGCTGGGATGGGATGGGATCCCTGGGATGGGATGGCCTCCCTGGGATGGGATCCATGGGATGGGTTACTTGGGATGGGATAGGATCCCTGGGATGGGAGAGGATGGGATGGGATATGTTGGGATGGGATGGGATCCCTGGGATGGGATGGGATCCCTGGGATGGGATCCCTGGAATGTGATCCCTCGTATGGGATGGGATCACTGGGATGGGATGGAATCCCTGGGATGGGATCCCTGGGATGGGATGGGTGGGATGGGATGGGATCACTGGGATGCGATGGAATCCCTGGGACGAGATCGCTGGGATGGGATGTGATGGGATGGGATGGGATGGGATGGGATGGGATGGGATCCCTGCGATGGGATGGGATGGGATGGGATGGGATCCGTGGGATGTGATGGGATGGGATTCCTGGGATGGGAATGGGTGGGATGGGATGGGATCACTGGGATGCGATGGAATCCCTGGGACGAGATCGCTGGGATGGGATGTGATGGGATGGGATGGGATGGGATGGGATGGGATCCCTGCGATGGGATGGGATGGGATGGGATGGGATCCCTGGGATGGGATCGGATGGGATGCCTGGGATGGGATGGGATGGGATGGGATCCGTGGGATGGGATGTGATCCCTGGGATGGGATGGGGTGAGATGGGATGGGATGGGATGGGATCCCTGGGATTGGATGGGATGGGATGGGATGGGATGGGATGGGATGGGATGGGTTGGGATGGGATGGGATGGGATTGGATGGGATTGGTTGGGATGGTATGGTATCCCTGGGATGGTGTCCCTGGGATGGGATGGGATGGGATGGGATGGCATGGGATGGGGTGGGATGGGATGGGATTGGATGGGATGGGGTGGGATGGGATGGGATTGGCTACACTGGGTTGGGATGGGATGGGATCGATGGGATGGGATGGGATGGAATGGGATCCCTGGGATGGGATCCCTGGGATGGGATGGGATCCCTGGGACGGGATGTGTTCACTGGGATGGGATGGGATCCCTGGAATGGGATGGGATGGGATTCCTGGGATGGGATGGGATCCCTGGGATAGTATGGGATTCCTGCGTTGGGATCGAATCCCTGGGATGGCATCCGTGAGATGGGATGAGATCTCTAACATGGGATCCCTGGGATGGGATGTGATCCCTGGGATGAGATGGGATGGGATGGAATGGGATGGGATCCCTGGGATGGGATCCCTGGGATGGGATCCCTGGGGTGTTATCCCTGGGATGGGATGGGATCCCTGGGATGGGATGGGATGGGAAGGGATGGGATCCATGGGAAGGGATGGGTTGGGATGGGTTGGGAACCGTTGGATGGGATCTTATGGGATCCCGGGGATGAGATGGGATGGGATTGGATCCCTGGGATGGGATGAGATGTGATGCTAGGGATGGGATCCCTGGAATGTGATCCCTCGTATGGGATGGGATCCGTGGGATGGGATGGAATCCCTGGGATGGGATGCCGGGGATGGAATGGAATGGGATGGGATCCCTGGGATGGGATCCCTGTGATGGTATCCCTGGGATGGGATGGGATGGGATGGGATGGGATGGGATGGGATGGGATGGGATCACTGGGATGGGATGGGATCCATGGGATGGGATGGGTTGGGATTGGATTGGATCCCTGGGATGGGATGGAATGTGATGGGGTGGGATGGGATGGGTTGGGATGGGATGGGATCCCTGGGATGGGATGGGATGGGATGGGATGGGATGGGATGGGATGGGATCCCTGGGATGGGAACAGATGAAATGGGATCCCTGGGATGGGATGGAATCCCTGGGATGGGATAGCTGGGATGGGATGGGATCCCTGGGATGGGATGGCCTCCCTGGGATGGGATCCATGGGATGGGTTACTTGGGATGGGATAGGATCCCTGGGATGGGAGAGGATGGGATGGGATATGTTGGGATGGGATGGGATCCCTGGGATGGGATGGGATCCCTGGGATGGGATCCCTGGAATGTGATCCCTCGTATGGGATGGGATCACTGG
Organism: Sturnus vulgaris; assembly: GCF_052056855.1. Lineage (NCBI taxonomy): Eukaryota > Metazoa > Chordata > Aves > Passeriformes > Sturnidae > Sturnus > Sturnus vulgaris. Next base: position 10,749,745 of record NC_142282.1, read on the forward strand.
GATGGGATGGAATCCCTGGGATGGGATCCCTGGGATGGGATGGGTGGGATGGGATGGGATCACTGGGATGCGATGGAATCCCTGGGACGAGATCGCTGGGATGGGATGTGATGGGATGGGATGGGATGGGATGGGATGGGATGGGATCCCTGCGATGGGATGGGATGGGATGGGATGGGATCCGTGGGATGTGATGGGATGGGATTCCTGGGATGGGAATGGGTGGGATGGGATGGGATCACTGGGATGCGATGGAATCCCTGGGACGAGATCGCTGGGATGGGATGTGATGGGATGGGATGGGATGGGATGGGATGGGATGGGATCCCTGCGATGGGATGGGATGGGATGGGATGGGATCCCTGGGATGGGATCGGATGGGATGCCTGGGATGGGATGGGATGGGATCCGTGGGATGGGATGTGATCCCTGGGATGGGATGGGGTGAGATGGGATGGGATGGGATGGGATCCCTGGGATTGGATGGGATGGGATGGGATGGGATGGGATGGGTTGGGATGGGATGGGATGGGATTGGATGGGATTGGTTGGGATGGTATGGTATCCCTGGGATGGTGTCCCTGGGATGGGATGGGATGGGATGGGATGGCATGGGATGGGGTGGGATGGGATGGGATTGGATGGGATGGGGTGGGATGGGATGGGATTGGCTACACTGGGTTGGGATGGGATGGGATCGATGGGATGGGATGGGATGGAATGGGATCCCTGGGATGGTACGGAATGGGATCCCTGGGATGGGATGGGATACCTGGTATGGGATCCCTAGGATGGGATGGGATGGGATGCGATGGGATAGGATGGGATGCGATGGGATAGGATGGGATGGGATGGGGTAGGATGGGACGGGATCCCTGGGATGGGATGGGATCCCTGGGATGGGATCTCTGGGATCGGATGGTATCCATGGGATGGGATGCGTTGGGATGGGATGGAATCCCTGGGATGGGGACCAGGGGATGGGATGGGATCCCTGGGATGGGATCCCTGGGATGGGATGAGATGGGATCCCTGGGATGGGATGGGATCCCTGGGATGGGATCGAATCCCTGGGATGGCATCCCTGGGATGGGATGGAATCTCTGGGATGGGATCCCTGGGATGGGATGGGATGGGTTGGAATGGGATGGGATCCCTGGGTTGGGATGGGTTCCATGCGATGGGATCCCTGGGATGGGATGGGATGGGATCCCTGGGATGGGATGGGATGGGATGGGATGGGATGGGATGGGATGGGATGGGATGGAATGGGATGGGATCGGGTGGGATGGGATTGGTTGGGATGGGATGCGATCCCTGGGATGGTATGGGATGGGATGGGATGGGATCCCTGGGAAGGGATGGGATCCATGGGATGGGATGGGATGGGTTGGGATGGGATTGGATCCCTGGGATGGGATGGAATCCCTGGGATGGGATCCCTGGGATAGGATGGGATCCCAGGGTTGGGATCGAATCCCGGGGATGGCATCCCTGGGATGGGATGGAATCTCTGGGATGGGATCCCTTGGATGGGATGGGATGGGATGGGATCCCTGGGATGGGATGGGATGGGATGGGATGGGATGGGATGGGATGGGATGGAATGGGATGGGATCGGGTGGGATGGGATTGGTTGGGATGGGATGCGATCCCTGGGATGGTATGGGATGGGATGGGATGGGATCCCTGGGATGGGATGGGATCCATGGGATGGGATGGGTTGGGATGGGATGGGATCCCTGGGATAGGATGGAATGTGATGGGGTGGGATGGGATGGGTTGGGATGGGATGGGATCCCTGGGATGGGATGGGATGGGATGGGATGGGATGGGATCCCTGGGATGGGAACAGATGAAATGGGATCCCTGGGATGGGATGGAATCCCTGGGATGGGATGGGATGGGATGGGATGGGATGGGATGGGATCACTGGGATGGGTTGGGATCCCTGGGATGGGATGGCCTCCCTGGGATGGGATCCATGGGATGGGTTACTTGGGATGGGATAGGATCCCTGGGATGGGAGAGGATGGGATGGGATATGTTGGGATGGGATGGGATCATTGGGATGGGATGGGATCCCTGGGATGGGATCCCTGGAATGTGATCCCTCGTATGGGATGGGATCACTGGGATGGGATGGAATCCCTGGGATGGGATCCCTGGGATGGGATGGGATGGGATGGGATCCCTGGGATGTTATGGGATCCGTGGGATGTGATGGGATGGGATTCCTGGGATGGGAATGGGTGGGATGGGATGGGATCACTGGGATGCGATGGAATCCCTGGGACGAGATCGCTGGGATGGGATGTGATGGGATGGGATGGGATGGGATGGGATCCCTGCGATGGGATGGGATGGTATGGGATGGGATCCCTGGGATGGGATCGGATGGGATGCCTGGGATGGGATGGGATGGGATCCGTGTGATGGGATGTGACCCCTGGGATGGGATGGGGTGAGATGGGATGGGATGGGATCCCTGGGATTGGATGGGATGGGATGGGATGGGATGGGATGGGATTGGATGGGATGGGTTGGGATGGTATGGTATCCCTGGGATGGTGTCCCTGGGATGGGATGGTGTCCCTGGGATGGGATGGGATGGGATGGCATGGGATGGGGTGGGATGGGATGGGATTGGATGGGATGGGGTGGGATGGGATGGGATTGGCTACACTGGGTTGGGATGGGATCGATGGGATGGGATGGGATGGAATGGGATCCCTGGGATGGTACGGAATGGGATCCCTGGGATGGGATGGGATACCTGGTATGGGATCCCTAGGATGGGATGGGATGGGATGGGATGCGATGGGATAGGATGGGATGGGATGCGATGGGATAGGATGGGATGGGATGGGGTAGGATGGGATGGGATCCCTGGGATGGGATGGGATCCCTGGGATGGGATCTCTGGGATCGGATGGTATCCATGGGATGGGATGCGTTGGGATGGGATGGAATCCCTGGGATGGGGACCAGGGGATGGGATGGGATCCCTGGGATGTGATCCCTGGGATGGGATGGGATCCATGGGATGGGATGGAATCCCTGGGATGGGATCCCTGGGATAGGATGGGATCCGTCGGTTGGGATCGAATCCCTGGGATGGCATCCCTGGGATGGGATGGAATCTCTGGGATGGGATCCCTGGGATGGGATGGGATGGGTTGGAATGGGATGGGATCCCTGGGTTGGGATTGGTTCCATGCGATGGGATCCCTGGGATGGGATGGGATGGGATGGGATGGGATGGGATGGGATGGGATCCCTGGGATGGGATGGGATGGGATGGGATGGGATGGGATGGAATGGGATGGGATCGGGTGGGATGGGATTGGTTGGGATGGGATGGGATCCCTGGGATGGTATGGGATGGGATGGGATGGGATCCCTGGGATGGGATGGTATCCATGGGATGGGATGGGTTGGGATGGGATTGGATCCCTGGGATAGGATGGAATGTGATGGGGTGGGATGGGATGGGATGGGTTGGGATGGGATGGGATCCCTGGGATGGGATGGGATGGGATGGGATGGGATGGGATCCCTGGGATGGGAACAGATGAAATGGGATCCCTGGGATGGGATGGAATCCCTGGGATGGGATGGGATGGGATGGGATGGGATGGGATGGGATGGGATGGGATGGGATGGGATGGGATCCCTGGGATGGGTTGGGATCCCTGGGATGGGATGGCCTCCCTGGGATGGGATCCATGGGATGGGTTACTTGGGATGGGATAGGATCCCTGGGATGGGAGAGGATGGGATGGGATATGTTGGGATGGGATGGGATCATTGGGATGGGATGGGATCCCTGGGATGGGACCGGATGGGATGCCTGGGATGGGATGGGATGGGATCCATGGGATGGGATGTGATCCCTGGGATGGGATGGGGTGAGATGGGATGGGATGGGATGGGATGGGATCCCTGGGATGGGATGGGATGGGAAGGGATGGGATCCATGGGAAGGGATGGGTTGGGATGGGTTGGGAACCGTTGGATGGGATCTTATGGGATCCCGGGGATGAGATGGGATGGGATTGGATCCCTGGGATGGGATGAGATGTGATGCTAGGGATGGGATCCCTGGAATGTGATCCCTCGTATGGGATGGGATCCGTGGGATGGGATGGAATCCCTGGGATGGGATGCCGGGGATGGAATGGAATGGGATGGGATCCCTGGGATGGGATCCCTGTGATGGTATCCCTGGGATGGGATGGGATGGGATGGGATGGGATGGGATGGGATCACTGGGATGGGATGGGATCCATGGGATGGGATGGGTTGGGATTGGATTGGATCCCTGGGATGGGATGGAATGTGATGGGGTGGGATGGGATGGGTTGGGATGGGATGGGATCCCTGGGATGGGATGGGATGGGATGGGATGGGATGGGATGGGATGGGATCCCTGGGATGGGAACAGATGAAATGGGATCCCTGGGATGGGATGGAATCCCTGGGATGGGATAGCTGGGATGGGATGGGATCCCTGGGATGGGATGGCCTCCCTGGGATGGGATCCATGGGATGGGTTACTTGGGATGGGATAGGATCCCTGGGATGGGAGAGGATGGGATGGGATATGTTGGGATGGGATGGGATCCCTGGGATGGGATGGGATCCCTGGGATGGGATCCCTGGAATGTGATCCCTCGTATGGGATGGGATCACTGGGATGGGATGGAATCCCTGGGATGGGATCCCTGGGATGGGATGGGTGGGATGGGATGGGATCACTGGGATGCGATGGAATCCCTGGGACGAGATCGCTGGGATGGGATGTGATGGGATGGGATGGGATGGGATGGGATCCCTGCGATGGGATGGGATGGGATGGGATGGGATCCGTGGGATGTGATGGGATGGGATTCCTGGGATGGGAATGGGTGGGATGGGATGGGATCACTGGGATGCGATGGAATCCCTGGGACGAGATCGCTGGGATGGGATGTGATGGGATGGGATGGGATGGGATGGGATCCCTGCGATGGGATGGGATGGGATGGGATGGGATCCCTGGGATGGGATCGGATGGGATGCCTGGGATGGGATGGGATGGGATCCGTGGGATGGGATGTGATCCCTGGGATGGGATGGGGTGAGATGGGATGGGATGGGATGGGATCCCTGGGATTGGATGGGATGGGATGGGATGGGATGGGATGGGATGGGTTGGGATGGGATGGGATGGGATTGGATGGGATTGGTTGGGATGGTATGGTATCCCTGGGATGGTGTCCCTGGGATGGGATGGGATGGGATGGGATGGCATGGGATGGGGTGGGATGGGATGGGATTGGATGGGATGGGGTGGGATGGGATGGGATTGGCTACACTGGGTTGGGATGGGATGGGATCGATGGGATGGGATGGGATGGAATGGGATCCCTGGGATGGTACGGAATGGGATCCCTGGGATGGGATGGGATACCTGGTATGGGATCCCTAGGATGGGATGGGATGGGATGCGATGGGATAGGATGGGATGCGATGGGATAGGATGGGATGGGATGGGGTAGGATGGGACGGGATCCCTGGGATGGGATGGGATCCCTGGGATGGGATCTCTGGGATCGGATGGTATCCATGGGATGGGATGCGTTGGGATGGGATGGAATCCCTGGGATGGGGACCAGGGGATGGGATGGGATCCCTGGGATGGGATCCCTGGGATGGGATGAGATGGGATCCCTGGGATGGGATGGGATCCCTGGGATGGGATCGAATCCCTGGGATGGCATCCCTGGGATGGGATGGAATCTCTGGGATGGGATCCCTGGGATGGGATGGGATGGGTTGGAATGGGATGGGATCCCTGGGTTGGGATGGGTTCCATGCGATGGGATCCCTGGGATGGGATGGGATGGGATCCCTGGGATGGGATGGGATGGGATGGGATGGGATGGGATGGAATGGGATGGGATCGGGTGGGATGGGATTGGTTGGGATGGGATGCGATCCCTGGGATGGTATGGGATGGGATGGGATGGGATCCCTGGGAAGGGATGGGATCCATGGGATGGGATGGGATGGGTTGGGATGGGATTGGATCCCTGGGATGGGATGGAATCCCTGGGATGGGATCCCTGGGATAGGATGGGATCCCAGGGTTGGGATCGAATCCCGGGGATGGCATCCCTGGGATGGGATGGAATCTCTGGGATGGGATCCCTTGGATGGGATGGGATGGGATGGGATGGGATCCCTGGGATGGGATGGGATGGGATGGGATGGGATGGGATGGGATGGAATGGGATGGGATCGGGTGGGATGGGATTGGTTGGGATGGGATGCGATCCCTGGGATGGTATGGGATGGGATGGGATGGGATGGGATCCCTGGGATGGGATGGGATCCATGGGATGGGATGGGTTGGGATGGGATGGGATCCCTGGGATAGGATGGAATGTGATGGGGTGGGATGGGATGGGTTGGGATGGGATGGGATCCCTGGGATGGGATGGGATGGGATGGGATGGGATGGGATCCCTGGGATGGGAACAGATGAAATGGGATCCCTGGGATGGGATGGAATCCCTGGGATGGGATGGGATGGGATGGGATGGGATGGGATGGGATGGGATCACTGGGATGGGTTGGGATCCCTGGGATGGGATGGCCTCCCTGGGATGGGATCCATGGGATGGGTTACTTGGGATGGGATAGGATCCCTGGGATGGGAGAGGATGGGATGGGATATGTTGGGATGGGATGGGATCATTGGGATGGGATGGGATCCCTGGGATGGGATCCCTGGAATGTGATCCCTCGTATGGGATGGGATCACTGGGATGGGATGGAATCCCTGGGATGGGATCCCTGGGATGGGATGGGATGGGATGGGATCCCTGGGATGTTATGGGATCCGTGGGATGTGATGGGATGGGATTCCTGGGATGGGAATGGGTGGGATGGGATGGGATCACTGGGATGCGATGGAATCCCTGGGACGAGATCGCTGGGATGGGATGTGATGGGATGGGATGGGATGGGATGGGATCCCTGCGATGGGATGGGATGGTATGGGATGGGATCCCTGGGATGGGATCGGATGGGATGCCTGGGATGGGATGGGATGGGATCCGTGTGATGGGATGTGACCTCTGGGATGGGATGGGGTGAGATGGGATGGGATGGGATCCCTGGGATTGGATGGGATGGGATGGGATGGGATGGGATGGGATGGGATTGGATGGGATGGGATGGGATGGTATGGTATCCCTGGGATGGTGTCCCTGGGATGGGATGGTGTCCCTGGGATGGGATGGGATGGGATGGCATGGGATGGGGTGGGATGGGATGGGATTGGATGGGATGGGGTGGGATGGGATGGGATTGGCTACACTGGGTTGGGATGGGATCGATGGGATGGGATGGGATGGAATGGGATCCCTGGGATGGAACGGAATGGGATCCCTGGGATGGGATGGGATACCTGGTATGGGATCCCTAGGATGGGATGGGATGGGATGGGATGCGATGGGATAGGATGGGATGGGATGCGATGGGATAGGATGGGATGGGATGGGGTAGGATGGGATGGGATCCCTGGGATGGGATGGGATCCCTGGGATGGGATCTCTGGGATCGGATGGTATCCATGGGATGGGATGCGTTGGGATGGGATGGAATCCCTGGGATGGGGACCAGGGGATGGGATGGGATCCCTGGGATGTGATCCCTGGGATGGGATGGGATCCATGGGATGGGATGGAATCCCTGGGATGGGATCCCTGGGATAGGATGGGATCCGTCGGTTGGGATCGAATCCCTGGGATGGCATCCCTGGGATGGGATGGAATCTCTGGGATGGGATCCCTGGGATGGGATGGGATGGGTTGGAATGGGATGGGATCCCTGGGTTGGGATGGGTTCCATGCGATGGGATCCCTGGGATGGGATGGGATGGGATGGGATGGGATGGGATGGGATGGGATCCCTGGGATGGGATGGGATGGGATGGGATGGGATGGAATGGGATGGGATCGGGTGGGATGGGATTGGTTGGGATGGGATGGGATCCCTGGGATGGTATGGGATGGGATGGGATGGGATCCCTGGGATGGGATGGTATCCATGGGATGGGATGGGTTGGGATGGGATTGGATCCCTGGGATAGGATGGAATGTGATGGGGTGGGATGGGATGGGATGGGTTGGGATGGGATGGGATCCCTGGGATGGGATGGGATGGGATGGGATGGGATCCCTGGGATGGGAACAGATGAAATGGGATCCCTGGGATGGGATGGAATCCCTGGGATGGGATGGGATGGGATGGGATGGGATGGGATGGGATGGGATGGGATGGGATGGGATGGGATCCCTGGGATGGGTTGGGATCCCTGGGATGGGATGGCCTCCCTGGGATGGGATCCATGGGATGGGTTACTTGGGATGGGATAGGATCCCTGGGATGGGAGAGGATGGGATGGGATATGTTGGGATGGGATGGGATCATTGGGATGGGATGGGATCCCTGGGATGGGACCGGATGGGATGCCTGGGATGGGTTGGGATGGGATCCATGGGATGGGATGTGATCCCTGGGATGGGATGGGGTGAGATGGGATGGGATGGGATCCCTGGGATTGGATGGGATGGGATTGGATGGGAAGGGTTGGGATGGGATGGGATGGGATTGGATGGGATGGGTTGGGATGGTATGGTATCCCTGGGATGGTGTCCCTGGGATGGGATGGGATGGGATGGGATGGGATGGGATGGGATGGGATGGGATGGGGTGGGATGGGATGGGATTGGATGGGATGGGGTGGGATGGGATGGGATTGGCTACAATGGGTTGTGATGGGATGGGATCGATGGGATGGGATGGGATGGAATGGGATCCCTGGGATGGTACGGAATGGGATCCCTGGGATGGGATGGGATACCTGGTATGGGATCCCTAGGATGGGATGGGATGGGATGGGATGGGATGCGATGGGATAGGATGGGATGGGGTAGGATGGGATGGGATCCCTGGGATGGGATGGGATCCCTGGGATGGGATCTCGGGGATCGGATGGTATCCATGGGATGGGATGGGTTGGGATGGGTTGGGATGGGATGGAATCCCTGGGATGGGGACCCGGGGATGGGATGGGATCCCTCATATGGGATCCCTGGGATGGGATGGGATGGGATTCCTGGGATGGGATGGGATGGGATCCCTGGGATGGGATCCCTGGAATGTGATCCCTGGGATGGGATGGGATCCCTGGGATGGGATGGAATCCCTGGGATGGGATCCCTGGGATAGGATGGGATCCCTGGGTTGGGATCGAATCCCTGGGATGGCATCCCTGGGATCGGATGGAATCTCTGGGATGGGATCCCTGGGATGGGATGGGTTGGAATGGGATGGGATCCCTGGGTTGGGATGGGTTCCATGGGATGGGATCCCTGGGATGGGTTTGGATGGGATGGGATGGGATGGGATGGGATGGGATCCCTGGGATGGGATGGGATCAATGGGATGGGAGCGGAGGGGATGGGATGGGGTCGGATGGGATGGGATGGGATGGGATGGGATGGGTTGGGATCCCTGGGATGGGATCCCTTGGATGGGATGTGATCCCTGGTATGGGATCCCTGGGATGGGATGGGATCGGATGGGATGGGATCGATGGGATGGGATGGGATGGGTTGGGATGGGTTGGGATGGGATAGGATCGCTGGGATTGGATCCCGGGGATGAGATGGGAACCCTGTGATGGGATCCCTGGGATGGGATGGGATCCCTGGGATGGGATCTCTGGGATCGGATGGTATCCATGGGATGGGATGGGTTGGGATGGGATGGAATCCCTGGGATGGGGACCAGGGGATGGGATGGGATCCCTGGTATGGGATCCCTGGGATGGGATGGGATGGGATGGGATGGGATGGGATGGGATGGGATCCCTGGGATGGGATGGGATCCCTGGGATGGGATCCCTGGAATGTGATCCCTGAGATGGGATGCGATCCCTGGGATGGGATGGGATTGGATGGGATGGCATGGGTTGGGATGTGTTGGGAACACTGGGATGGGATGTTATGGGATCCCTGGGATGAGATGGGATGGGATTGGATCCCTGGGATGGGATGAGATGGGATCCCAGGGATGGGATGGGATCGCTGGGATGGGATGGGATGGGATTGGATGGGTTGGGATACCTCGGATGGGCTGGGATGGCATGGGATGGGATGGGATGGTATCCTTGGATGGGATGGAATGGGATCCCTGAGATGGGATGCGATCCCTGGGATGGGATCCCTGGGCTGGGATGGGATCCCTGGAATGGGATGGGATCCCTGGAATGGGATGGGATGGGATTCCTGGGATGGGAATGGATGGGATGGGATGGGATTGGATGGGATGGGATGGGATCACTGTGATAGGATGGGATCCCTGGGTTGGGATCGAATCCCTGGGATGGCATCCCTGGGATGGGATGGAATCTCTGGGATGGGATCCCTGGGGTGGGATGGGTTGGAATGGGATGGGATCCCTGGGATCGGATGGGATCCCTGGGATGGGATTGCTGCCCGATACCCCAAACAGAACACAAACTAACAGAGTGTCAGTTTATGCGGTGCTTTATTCAGGGCCCGGGGAACCTGCGGACTAGCGTCCAAAGTCAGGGTCCCACAGTTCCCTTTTTCGTCAAGTTTTTTATACCTTTTTACAAAGTAGTCCACGTGCAGAGGTACGCATTCTTCAAGACAATACACATACATAAATCTTGTAGATATCATTCCTAAAAGTTATAAATTTTGCATGCTTGTCTATTCAAAACTATAGGCTACCCCCCTTTAATTCCCCCTTGCATGTTTTCCCATCACCAGAACCCTTTATTTATTATTATACTTTAGCCTTATCCTGAAAGTTTCTAGATGTTCTTATATGCTCCACTAAATTCTTTAATTATCTTTAATTATTGTTTCCACAGTCCCCAGCTCATTCCCAGGGCTGGTTCCCAGGGCCTGTCCGAGAACTGCAGTTTTCTAAGCCTTAGCATGACTACTACTATATCTACATTAGTCCTTTTTCTCATTATTTCGGTATCAGGATGGGATGGGATCCCTGAGTTGGGATGGGTTCCATGGGATGGGATCCCCGGGATGGGATGGGATGGGATGGGATGGGATGGGATGGGATGGGATGGGATGGGATGGGATAGGATCTCTGGGATTGAATCCCTGGGATGGGATGGGATCCCTGGGATGTTATGGGATCCGCGGGATGTGATGGGATGGGATTCCTGGGATGGGAATGGGTGGGGTGGGATGGGATGGGATGGGATTGATGGGATCCCTGGGATGGGATGGGATCCCTGTGATGGGAAGGGATGGTATCCCTGCGATGGGATCGGTTGGGATGGGATCCCTGGGATGGGATGGAATACCTGGCATGAGATAGCAGGGATGATATGGGATGGGATGGGATGGGATGGGATGGGATGGGATGGGATGGGATGGGATCCCTGGGATGGGATACCTGGGATGGGATGGGATGGGATTGGATGGGATGGGATGGGATGGGATGGGATCCCTGGGATGGGATGGGATGCGATGGGATGGGATGGGATCCCTGGGATGGGATGGGATTCCTGGGATGGTATCCCTGGGATGGGTTAGGATGGGATTGGATGGAATGGGATGGGATCCCTGGGATGGGATGGGATCCCTGGGATGGGATGTGTTCACTGGGATGGGTTGGGATCCCTGGAATGGGATGTGATCCCTGGGATGGGATCCCTGGGATGGGATGGGATGGGATGGGATGGGATGGGATCGATGGGATGGGATGGGATGGGATGGGTTGGGATGGGTTGGGATGGGATAGGATCGCTGGGATTGGATCCCTGGGATGAGATGGGAACCCTGTGATGGGATCCCTGGGATGGGATGGGATGGGATGGGATGGGATGGGATGGGATGGGATGGGATGGGATGGAATGGGATGGGATGGGATTGGATTGGATGGCATGGGTTGGGATGGGATTCGATGGGATGGGATGGGATCCCTGGGATGGGATTGGATGGGATGGGATGGGATCCCTGGGATGGAATCCCTGGGATAGGATGGGATCCCTGGGTTGGGATCGAATCCCTGGGATGTTATCCCTGGGATGGGATTGGATCCCTGGGATGGGATGGGATGGGATGGGATGGGATGGGATGTGATGGCATGGGATGGGATCCCTGGAATGGGATGGGATGGGATTCCTGGGATGGGAATGGATGGGATGGGATGGGATTGGATGGGATGGGATCCCTGTGATGGGATGGGATCCCTGTGATGGGATGGGATGGGATCCCTGTGATGGGGTTTGTTGGGATGGGATCCCTGGGATGGGATGGAATACCTGGGATGAGATCGCTGGGATGGGATGGGATGGGATCCCTGGAATGGGATGGGATCCCTGTGATGGGATGAGATGGTATCCCAGCGATGGGATTGGTTGGGATGGGATCCCTGGGATGGGATGGAATACCTGGCATGAGATAGCAGGGATGATATGGGATGGGATGGGATGGGATGGGATGGGATGGGATGGGATGGGATGGGATGGGATGGGATGGGATGGGATGGGATTGGATGGGATGGGATGGGATCCCTGGGATGGGATACCTGGGGTGGGATGGGATGGGATTGGATGTGATCCCTGGGATGGGATGGGATGCAATGGGATGGGATGGGATCCCTGGGATGGGATCCCTGGGATGGGATGGGATCCCTGGGACGGGATGTGTTCACTGGGATGGGATGGGATCCCTGGAATGGGATGGGATGGGATTCCTGGGATGGGATGGGATCCCTGGGATAGTATGGGATTCCTGCGTTGGGATCGAATCCCTGGGATGGCATCCGTGAGATGGGATGAGATTTCTAACATGGGATCCCTGGGATGGGATGTGATCCCTGGGATGAGATGGGATGGGATGGAATGGGATGGGATCCCTGGGATGGGATCCCTGGGATGGGATCCCTGGGGTGTTATCCCTGGGATGGGATGGGATCCCTGGGATGGGATGGGATGGGAAGGGATGGGATCCATGGGAAGGGATGGGTTGGGATGGGTTGGGAACCGTTGGATGGGATCTTATGGGATCCCGGGGATGAGATGGGATGGGATTGGATCCCTGGGATGGGATGAGATGTGATGCTAGGGATGGGATCCCTGGAATGTGATCCCTCGTATGGGATGGGATCCGTGGGATGGGATGGAATCCCTGGGATGGGATGCCGGGGATGGAATGGAATGGGATGGGATCCCTGGGATGGGATCCCTGTGATGGTATCCCTGGGATGGGATGGGATGGGATGGGATGGGATGGGATGGGATGGGATCACTGGGATGGGATGGGATCCATGGGATGGGATGGGTTGGGATTGGATTGGATCCCTGGGATGGGATGGAATGTGATGGGGTGGGATGGGATGGGTTGGGATGGGATGGGATCCCTGGGATGGGATGGGATGGGATGGGATGGGATGGGATGGGATGGGATGGGATCCCTGGGATGGGAACAGATGAAATGGGATCCCTGGGATGGGATGGAATCCCTGGGATGGGATAGCTGGGATGGGATGGGATCCCTGGGATGGGATGGCCTCCCTGGGATGGGATCCATGGGATGGGTTACTTGGGATGGGATAGGATCCCTGGGATGGGAGAGGATGGGATGGGATATGTTGGGATGGGATGGGATCCCTGGGATGGGATGGGATCCCTGGGATGGGATCCCTGGAATGTGATCCCTCGTATGGGATGGGATCACTGGGATGGGATGGAATCCCTGCGATGGGATCCCTGGGATGGGATGGGTGGGATGGGATGGGATCACTGGGATGCGATGGAATCCCTGGGACGAGATCGCTGGGATGGGATGTGATGGGATGGGATGGGATGGGATGGGATGGGATGGGATGGGATCCCTGCGATGGGATGGGATGGGATGGGATGGGATCCGTGGGATGTGATGGGATGGGATTCCTGGGATGGGAATGGGTGGGATGGGATGGGATCACTGGGATGCGATGGAATCCCTGGGACGAGATCGCTGGGATGGGATGTGATGGGATGGGATGGGATGGGATGGGATGGGATCCCTGCGATGGGATGGGATGGGATGGGATGGGATCCCTGGGATGGGATCGGATGGGATGCCTGGGATGGGATGGGATGGGATGGGATCCGTGGGATGGGATGTGATCCCTGGGATGGGATGGGGTGAGATGGGATGGGATGGGATGGGATCCCTGGGATTGGATGGGATGGGATGGGATGGGATGGGATGGGATGGGATGGGATGGGTTGGGATGGGATGGGATGGGATTGGATGGGATTGGTTGGGATGGTATGGTATCCCTGGGATGGTGTCCCTGGGATGGGATGGGATGGGATGGGATGGCATGGGATGGGGTGGGATGGGATGGGATTGGATGGGATGGGGTGGGATGGGATGGGATTGGCTACACTGGGTTGGGATGGGATGGGATCGATGGGATGGGATGGGATGGAATGGGATCCCTGGGATGGGATCCCTGGGATGGGATGGGATCCCTGGGACGGGATGTGTTCACTGGGATGGGATGGGATCCCTGGAATGGGATGGGATGGGATTCCTGGGATGGGATGGGATCCCTGGGATAGTATGGGATTCCTGCGTTGGGATCGAATCCCTGGGATGGCATCCGTGAGATGGGATGAGATCTCTAACATGGGATCCCTGGGATGGGATGTGATCCCTGGGATGAGATGGGATGGGATGGAATGGGATGGGATCCCTGGGATGGGATCCCTGGGATGGGATCCCTGGGGTGTTATCCCTGGGATGGGATGGGATCCCTGGGATGGGATGGGATGGGAAGGGATGGGATCCATGGGAAGGGATGGGTTGGGATGGGTTGGGAACCGTTGGATGGGATCTTATGGGATCCCGGGGATGAGATGGGATGGGATTGGATCCCTGGGATGGGATGAGATGTGATGCTAGGGATGGGATCCCTGGAATGTGATCCCTCGTATGGGATGGGATCCGTGGGATGGGATGGAATCCCTGGGATGGGATGCCGGGGATGGAATGGAATGGGATGGGATCCCTGGGATGGGATCCCTGTGATGGTATCCCTGGGATGGGATGGGATGGGATGGGATGGGATGGGATGGGATCACTGGGATGGGATGGGATCCATGGGATGGGATGGGTTGGGATTGGATTGGATCCCTGGGATGGGATGGAATGTGATGGGGTGGGATGGGATGGGTTGGGATGGGATGGGATCCCTGGGATGGGATGGGATGGGATGGGATGGGATGGGATGGGATGGGATCCCTGGGATGGGAACAGATGAAATGGGATCCCTGGGATGGGATGGAATCCCTGGGATGGGATAGCTGGGATGGGATGGGATCCCTGGGATGGGATGGCCTCCCTGGGATGGGATCCATGGGATGGGTTACTTGGGATGGGATAGGATCCCTGGGATGGGAGAGGATGGGATGGGATATGTTGGGATGGGATGGGATCCCTGGGATGGGATGGGATCCCTGGGATGGGATCCCTGGAATGTGATCCCTCGTATGGGATGGGATCACTGGGATGGGATGGAATCCCTGCGATGGGATCCCTGGGATGGGATGGGTGGGATGGGATGGGATCACTGGGATGCGATGGAATCCCTGGGACGAGATCGCTGGGATGGGATGTGATGGGATGGGATGGGATGGGATGGGATGGGATGGGATGGGATCCCTGCGATGGGATGGGATGGGATGGGATGGGATCCGTGGGATGTGATGGGATGGGATTCCTGGGATGGGAATGGGTGGGATGGGATGGGATCACTGGGATGCGATGGAATCCCTGGGACGAGATCGCTGGGATGGGATGTGATGGGATGGGATGGGATGGGATGGGATGGGATCCCTGCGATGGGATGGGATGGGATGGGATGGGATCCCTGGGATGGGATCGGATGGGATGCCTGGGATGGGATGGGATGGGATGGGATCCGTGGGATGGGATGTGATCCCTGGGATGGGATGGGGTGAGATGGGATGGGATGGGATGGGATCCCTGGGATTGGATGGGATGGGATGGGATGGGATGGGATGGGATGGGATGGGATGGGTTGGGATGGGATGGGATGGGATTGGATGGGATTGGTTGGGATGGTATGGTATCCCTGGGATGGTGTCCCTGGGATGGGATGGGATGGGATGGGATGGCATGGGATGGGGTGGGATGGGATGGGATTGGATGGGATGGGGTGGGATGGGATGGGATTGGCTACACTGGGTTGGGATGGGATGGGATCGATGGGATGGGATGGGATGGAATGGGATCCCTGGGATGGGATCCCTGGGATGGGATGGGATCCCTGGGACGGGATGTGTTCACTGGGATGGGATGGGATCCCTGGAATGGGATGGGATGGGATTCCTGGGATGGGATGGGATCCCTGGGATAGTATGGGATTCCTGCGTTGGGATCGAATCCCTGGGATGGCATCCGTGAGATGGGATGAGATCTCTAACATGGGATCCCTGGGATGGGATGTGATCCCTGGGATGAGATGGGATGGGATGGAATGGGATGGGATCCCTGGGATGGGATCCCTGGGATGGGATCCCTGGGGTGTTATCCCTGGGATGGGATGGGATCCCTGGGATGGGATGGGATGGGAAGGGATGGGATCCATGGGAAGGGATGGGTTGGGATGGGTTGGGAACCGTTGGATGGGATCTTATGGGATCCCGGGGATGAGATGGGATGGGATTGGATCCCTGGGATGGGATGAGATGTGATGCTAGGGATGGGATCCCTGGAATGTGATCCCTCGTATGGGATGGGATCCGTGGGATGGGATGGAATCCCTGGGATGGGATGCCGGGGATGGAATGGAATGGGATGGGATCCCTGGGATGGGATCCCTGTGATGGTATCCCTGGGATGGGATGGGATGGGATGGGATGGGATGGGATGGGATCACTGGGATGGGATGGGATCCATGGGATGGGATGGGTTGGGATTGGATTGGATCCCTGGGATGGGATGGAATGTGATGGGGTGGGATGGGATGGGTTGGGATGGGATGGGATCCCTGGGATGGGATGGGATGGGATGGGATGGGATGGGATGGGATGGGATCCCTGGGATGGGAACAGATGAAATGGGATCCCTGGGATGGGATGGAATCCCTGGGATGGGATAGCTGGGATGGGATGGGATCCCTGGGATGGGATGGCCTCCCTGGGATGGGATCCATGGGATGGGTTACTTGGGATGGGATAGGATCCCTGGGATGGGAGAGGATGGGATGGGATATGTTGGGATGGGATGGGATCCCTGGGATGGGATGGGATCCCTGGGATGGGATCCCTGGAATGTGATCCCTCGTATGGGATGGGATCACTGGGATGGGATGGAATCCCTGGGATGGGATCCCTGGGATGGGATGGGTGGGATGGGATGGGATCACTGGGATGCGATGGAATCCCTGGGACGAGATCGCTGGGATGGGATGTGATGGGATGGGATGGGATGGGATGGGATGGGATGGGATGGGATCCCTGCGATGGGATGGGATGGGATGGGATGGGATCCGTGGGATGTGATGGGATGGGATTCCTGGGATGGGAATGGGTGGGATGGGATGGGATCACTGGGATGCGATGGAATCCCTGGGACGAGATCGCTGGGATGGGATGTGATGGGATGGGATGGGATGGGATGGGATGGGATGGGATGGGATCCCTGCGATGGGATGGGATGGGATGGGATCCCTGGGATGGGATCGGATGGGATGCCTGGGATGGGATGGGATGGGATCCGTGGGATGGGATGTGATCCCTGGGATGGGATGGGGTGAGATGGGATGGGATGGGATGGGATCCCTGGGATTGGATGGGATGGGATGGGATGGGATGGGATGGGATGGGTTGGGATGGGATGGGATGGGATTGGATGGGATTGGTTGGGATGGTATGGTATCCCTGGGATGGTGTCCCTGGGATGGGATGGGATGGGATGGGATGGCATGGGATGGGGTGGGATGGGATGGGATTGGATGGGATGGGGTGGGATGGGATGGGATTGGCTACACTGGGTTGGGATGGGATGGGATCGATGGGATGGGATGGGATGGAATGGGATCCCTGGGATGGTACGGAATGGGATCCCTGGGATGGGATGGGATACCTGGTATGGGATCCCTAGGATGGGATGGGATGGGATGCGATGGGATAGGATGGGATGCGATGGGATAGGATGGGATGGGATGGGGTAGGATGGGACGGGATCCCTGGGATGGGATGGGATCCCTGGGATGGGATCTCTGGGATCGGATGGTATCCATGGGATGGGATGCGTTGGGATGGGATGGAATCCCTGGGATGGGGACCAGGGGATGGGATGGGATCCCTGGGATGGGATCCCTGGGATGGGATGAGATGGGATCCCTGGGATGGGATGGGATCCCTGGGATGGGATCGAATCCCTGGGATGGCATCCCTGGGATGGGATGGAATCTCTGGGATGGGATCCCTGGGATGGGATGGGATGGGTTGGAATGGGATGGGATCCCTGGGTTGGGATGGGTTCCATGCGATGGGATCCCTGGGATGGGATGGGATGGGATCCCTGGGATGGGATGGGATGGGATGGGATGGGATGGGATGGGATGGAATGGGATGGGATCGGGTGGGATGGGATTGGTTGGGATGGGATGCGATCCCTGGGATGGTATGGGATGGGATGGGATGGGATCCCTGGGAAGGGATGGGATCCATGGGATGGGATGGGATGGGTTGGGATGGGATTGGATCCCTGGGATGGGATGGAATCCCTGGGATGGGATCCCTGGGATAGGATGGGATCCCAGGGTTGGGATCGAATCCCGGGGATGGCATCCCTGGGATGGGATGGAATCTCTGGGATGGGATCCCTTGGATGGGATGGGATGGGATGGGATCCCTGGGATGGGATGGGATGGGATGGGATGGGATGGGATGGAATGGGATGGGATCGGGTGGGATGGGATTGGTTGGGATGGGATGCGATCCCTGGGATGGTATGGGATGGGATGGGATGGGATCCCTGGGATGGGATGGGATCCATGGGATGGGATGGGTTGGGATGGGATGGGATCCCTGGGATAGGATGGAATGTGATGGGGTGGGATGGGATGGGTTGGGATGGGATGGGATCCCTGGGATGGGATGGGATGGGATGGGATGGGATGGGATGGGATCCCTGGGATGGGAACAGATGAAATGGGATCCCTGGGATGGGATGGAATCCCTGGGATGGGATGGGATGGGATGGGATGGGATGGGATGGGATGGGATCACTGGGATGGGTTGGGATCCCTGGGATGGGATGGCCTCCCTGGGATGGGATCCATGGGATGGGTTACTTGGGATGGGATAGGATCCCTGGGATGGGAGAGGATGGGATGGGATATGTTGGGATGGGATGGGATCATTGGGATGGGATGGGATCCCTGGGATGGGATCCCTGGAATGTGATCCCTCGTATGGGATGGGATCACTGGGATGGGATGGAATCCCTGGGATGGGATCCCTGGGATGGGATGGGATGGGATGGGATCCCTGGGATGTTATGGGATCCGTGGGATGTGATGGGATGGGATTCCTGGGATGGGAATGGGTGGGATGGGATGGGATCACTGGGATGCGATGGAATCCCTGGGACGAGATCGCTGGGATGGGATGTGATGGGATGGGATGGGATGGGATGGGATCCCTGCGATGGGATGGGATGGTATGGGATGGGATCCCTGGGATGGGATCGGATGGGATGCCTGGGATGGGATGGGATGGGATCCGTGTGATGGGATGTGACCCCTGGGATGGGATGGGGTGAGATGGGATGGGATGGGATCCCTGGGATTGGATGGGATGGGATGGGATGGGATGGGATGGGATTGGATGGGATGGGTTGGGATGGTATGGTATCCCTGGGATGGTGTCCCTGGGATGGGATGGTGTCCCTGGGATGGGATGGGATGGGATGGCATGGGATGGGGTGGGATGGGATGGGATTGGATGGGATGGGGTGGGATGGGATGGGATTGGCTACACTGGGTTGGGATGGGATCGATGGGATGGGATGGGATGGAATGGGATCCCTGGGATGGTACGGAATGGGATCCCTGGGATGGGATGGGATACCTGGTATGGGATCCCTAGGATGGGATGGGATGGGATGGGATGCGATGGGATAGGATGGGATGGGATGCGATGGGATAGGATGGGATGGGATGGGGTAGGATGGGATGGGATCCCTGGGATGGGATGGGATCCCTGGGATGGGATCTCTGGGATCGGATGGTATCCATGGGATGGGATGCGTTGGGATGGGATGGAATCCCTGGGATGGGGACCAGGGGATGGGATGGGATCCCTGGGATGTGATCCCTGGGATGGGATGGGATCCATGGGATGGGATGGAATCCCTGGGATGGGATCCCTGGGATAGGATGGGATCCGTCGGTTGGGATCGAATCCCTGGGATGGCATCCCTGGGATGGGATGGAATCTCTGGGATGGGATCCCTGGGATGGGATGGGATGGGTTGGAATGGGATGGGATCCCTGGGTTGGGATGGGTTCCATGCGATGGGATCCCTGGGATGGGATGGGATGGGATGGGATGGGATGGGATCCCTGGGATGGGATGGGATGGGATGGGATGGGATGGGATGGGATGGAATGGGATGGGATCGGGTGGGATGGGATTGGTTGGGATGGGATGGGATCCCTGGGATGGTATGGGATGGGATGGGATGGGATCCCTGGGATGGGATGGTATCCATGGGATGGGATGGGTTGGGATGGGATTGGATCCCTGGGATAGGATGGAATGTGATGGGGTGGGATGGGATGGGATGGGTTGGGATGGGATGGGATCCCTGGGATGGGATGGGATGGGATGGGATGGGATGGGATCCCTGGGATGGGAACAGATGAAATGGGATCCCTGGGATGGGATGGAATCCCTGGGATGGGATGGGATGGGATGGGATGGGATGGGATGGGATGGGATGGGATGGGATCCCTGGGATGGGTTGGGATCCCTGGGATGGGATGGCCTCCCTGGGATGGGATCCATGGGATGGGTTACTTGGGATGGGATAGGATCCCTGGGATGGGAGAGGATGGGATGGGATATGTTGGGATGGGATGGGATCATTGGGATGGGATGGGATCCCTGGGATGGGACCGGATGGGATGCCTGGGATGGGATGGGATGGGATCCATGGGATGGGATGTGATCCCTGGGATGGGATGGGGTGAGATGGGATGGGATGGGATGGGATGGGATCCCTGGGATTGGATGGGATGGGATTGGATGGGATGGGTTGGGATGGGATGGGATGGGATTGGATGGGATGGGTTGGGATGGTATGGTATCCCTGGGATGGTGTCCCTGGGATGGGATGGGATGGGATGGGATCCCTGGGATGGGATGGGGTGGGATGGGATGGGATTGGATGGGATGGGGTGGGATGGGATGGGATTGGCTACAATGGGTTGTGATGGGATGGGATCGATGGGATGGGATGGGATGGAATGGGATCCCTGGGATGGTACGGAATGGGATCCCTGGGATGGGATGGGATACCTGGTATGGGATCCCTAGGATGGGATGGGATGGGATGGGATGGGATGCGATGGGATAGGATGGGATGGGGTAGGATGGGATGGGATGCCTGGGATGGGATGGGATCCCTGGGATGGGATCTCGGGGATCGGATGGTATCCATGGGATGGGATGGGTTGGGATGGGTTGGGATGGGATGGAATCCCTGGGATGGGGACCCGGGGATGGGATGGGATCCCTGGTATGGGATCCCTGGGATGGGATGGGATGGGATTCCTGGGATGGGATGGGATGGGATCCCTGGGATGGGATCCCTGGAATGTGATCCCTGGGATGGGATGGGATCCCTGGGATGGGATGGAATCCCTGGGATGGGATCCCTGGGATAGGATGGGATCCCTGGGTTGGGATCGAATCCCTGGGATGGCATCCCTGGGATCGGATGGAATCTCTGGGATGGGATCCCTGGGATGGGATGGGTTGGAATGGGATGGGATCCCTGGGTTGGGATGGAATCTCTGGGATGGGATCCCTTGGATGGGATGGGATGGGATGGGATCCCTGGGATGGGATGGGATGGGATGGGATGGGATGGGATGGAATGGGATGGGATCGGGTGGGATGGGATTGGTTGGGATGGGATGCGATCCCTGGGATGGTATGGGATGGGATGGGATGGGATCCCTGGGATGGGATGGGATCCATGGGATGGGATGGGTTGGGATGGGATGGGATCCCTGGGATAGGATGGAATGTGATGGGGTGGGATGGGATGGGTTGGGATGGGATGGGATCCCTGGGATGGGATGGGATGGGATGGGATGGGATGGGATCCCTGGGATGGGAACAGATGAAATGGGATCCCTGGGATGGGATGGAATCCCTGGGATGGGATGGGATGGGATGGGATGGGATGGGATGGGATCACTGGGATGGGTTGGGATCCCTGGGATGGGATGGCCTCCCTGGGATGGGATCCATGGGATGGGTTACTTGGGATGGGATAGGATCCCTGGGATGGGAGAGGATGGGATGGGATATGTTGGGATGGGATGGGATCATTGGGATGGGATGGGATCCCTGGGATGGGATCCCTGGAATGTGATCCCTCGTATGGGATGGGATCACTGGGATGGGATGGAATCCCTGGGATGGGATCCCTGGGATGGGATGGGATGGGATGGGATCCCTGGGATGTTATGGGATCCGTGGGATGTGATGGGATGGGATTCCTGGGATGGGAATGGGTGGGATGGGATGGGATCACTGGGATGCGATGGAATCCCTGGGACGAGATCGCTGGGATGGGATGTGATGGGATGGGATGGGATGGGATGGGATCCCTGCGATGGGATGGGATGGTATGGGATGGGATCCCTGGGATGGGATCGGATGGGATGCCTGGGATGGGATGGGATGGGATCCGTGTGATGGGATGTGACCCCTGGGATGGGATGGGGTGAGATGGGATGGGATGGGATCCCTGGGATTGGATGGGATGGGATGGGATGGGATGGGATGGGATTGGATGGGATGGGTTGGGATGGTATGGTATCCCTGGGATGGTGTCCCTGGGATGGGATGGTGTCCCTGGGATGGGATGGGATGGGATGGCATGGGATGGGGTGGGATGGGATGGGATTGGATGGGATGGGGTGGGATGGGATGGGATTGGCTACACTGGGTTGGGATGGGATCGATGGGATGGGATGGGATGGAATGGGATCCCTGGGATGGTACGGAATGGGATCCCTGGGATGGGATGGGATACCTGGTATGGGATCCCTAGGATGGGATGGGATGGGATGGGATGCGATGGGATAGGATGGGATGGGATGCGATGGGATAGGATGGGATGGGATGGGGTAGGATGGGATGGGATCCCTGGGATGGGATGGGATCCCTGGGATGGGATCTCTGGGATCGGATGGTATCCATGGGATGGGATGCGTTGGGATGGGATGGAATCCCTGGGATGGGGACCAGGGGATGGGATGGGATCCCTGGGATGTGATCCCTGGGATGGGATGGGATCCATGGGATGGGATGGAATCCCTGGGATGGGATCCCTGGGATAGGATGGGATCCGTCGGTTGGGATCGAATCCCTGGGATGGCATCCCTGGGATGGGATGGAATCTCTGGGATGGGATCCCTGGGATGGGATGGGATGGGTTGGAATGGGATGGGATCCCTGGGTTGGGATGGGTTCCATGCGATGGGATCCCTGGGATGGGATGGGATGGGATGGGATGGGATGGGATCCCTGGGATGGGATGGGATGGGATGGGATGGGATGGGATGGGATGGAATGGGATGGGATCGGGTGGGATGGGATTGGTTGGGATGGGATGGGATCCCTGGGATGGTATGGGATGGGATGGGATGGGATCCCTGGGATGGGATGGTATCCATGGGATGGGATGGGTTGGGATGGGATTGGATCCCTGGGATAGGATGGAATGTGATGGGGTGGGATGGGATGGGATGGGTTGGGATGGGATGGGATCCCTGGGATGGGATGGGATGGGATGGGATGGGATGGGATCCCTGGGATGGGAACAGATGAAATGGGATCCCTGGGATGGGATGGAATCCCTGGGATGGGATGGGATGGGATGGGATGGGATGGGATGGGATGGGATGGGATCCCTGGGATGGGTTGGGATCCCTGGGATGGGATGGCCTCCCTGGGATGGGATCCATGGGATGGGTTACTTGGGATGGGATAGGATCCCTGGGATGGGAGAGGATGGGATGGGATATGTTGGGATGGGATGGGATCATTGGGATGGGATGGGATCCCTGGGATGGGACCGGATGGGATGCCTGGGATGGGATGGGATGGGATCCATGGGATGGGATGTGATCCCTGGGATGGGATGGGGTGAGATGGGATGGGATGGGATGGGATGGGATCCCTGGGATTGGATGGGATGGGATTGGATGGGATGGGTTGGGATGGGATGGGATGGGATTGGATGGGATGGGTTGGGATGGTATGGTATCCCTGGGATGGTGTCCCTGGGATGGGATGGGATGGGATGGGATCCCTGGGATGGGATGGGGTGGGATGGGATGGGATTGGATGGGATGGGGTGGGATGGGATGGGATTGGCTACAATGGGTTGTGATGGGATGGGATCGATGGGATGGGATGGGATGGAATGGGATCCCTGGGATGGTACGGAATGGGATCCCTGGGATGGGATGGGATACCTGGTATGGGATCCCTAGGATGGGATGGGATGGGATGGGATGGGATGCGATGGGATAGGATGGGATGGGGTAGGATGGGATGGGATGCCTGGGATGGGATGGGATCCCTGGGATGGGATCTCGGGGATCGGATGGTATCCATGGGATGGGATGGGTTGGGATGGGTTGGGATGGGATGGAATCCCTGGGATGGGGACCCGGGGATGGGATGGGATCCCTGGTATGGGATCCCTGGGATGGGATGGGATGGGATTCCTGGGATGGGATGGGATGGGATCCCTGGGATGGGATCCCTGGAATGTGATCCCTGGGATGGGATGGGATCCCTGGGATGGGATGGAATCCCTGGGATGGGATCCCTGGGATAGGATGGGATCCCTGGGTTGGGATCGAATCCCTGGGATGGCATCCCTGGGATCGGATGGAATCTCTGGGATGGGATCCCTGGGATGGGATGGGTTGGAATGGGATGGGATCCCTGGGTTGGGATGGGTTCCATGGGATGGGATCCCTGGGATGGGTTTGGATGGGATGGGATGGGATGGGATGGGATGGGATGGGATCCCTGGGATGGGATGGGATGGGATCCCTGGGATGGGATGGGATGGGATGGGATGGGATGGGATGGGATGGGATCCCTTGGATGGGATCGGATGGGATGCCTGGGATGGGATGGGATGGGATCCGTGGGATGGGATGTGATCCCTGGGATGGGATGGGTTGAGATGGGATGGGATGGGATGGGATCCCTGGAATTGGTTGGGATCCCTGGGATTGGATGGGATGGGATCCCTGGGTTGGGATGGGTTCCATGGGATGGGATCCCTGGGATGGGATGGGATGGGATCCCTGGGTTGCGATGGGTTCCATGGGATGGGATCCCTGGGATGGGATGGGATGGGATGGGATGGGATGGGATGGGATGGGGTGGGATGGGATGGGATCCCTGCGATGGGATGGGATGGTATGGGATGGGATCCCTGGGATGGGATCGGATGGGATGCCTGGGATGGGATGGGATGGGATGGGATCCGTGGGATGGGATGTGATCCCTGGGATGGGATGGGGTGAGATGGGATGGGATGCGATGGGATCCCTGGGATTGGATGGGATGGGATGGGATGGGATGGGATGGGTTGGGATGGGATGGGATGGGATTGGATGGGATGGGTTGGGATGGTATGGTATCCCTGGGATGGTGTCCCTGGGATGGGATGGGATGGGATGGGATGGGATGGGATGGGATGGGATGGGATGGGATGGCATGGGATGGGGTGGGATGGGATGGGACTGGATGGGATGGGGTGGGATGGGATGGGATTGGCTACACTGGGTTGGGATGGGATCGATGGGATGGGATGGGATGGAATGGGATCCCTGGGATGGTACGGAATGGGATCCCTGGGATGGGATGGGATACCTGGTATGGGATCCCTAGGATGGGATGGGATGGGATGCGATGGGATAGGATGGGATGGGATGCGATGGGATAGGATGGGATGGGATGGGATGGGGTAGGATGGGATGGGATCCCTGGGATGGGATGGGATCCCTGGGATGGGATCTCTGGGATCGGATGGTATCCATGGGATGGGATGGGTTGGGATGGGATGGAATCCCTGGGATGGGGACCAGGGGATGGGATGGGATCCCTGGTATGGGATCCCTGGGATGGGATGGGATGGGATGGGTTGGGATGGGATGGGATGGGATGGGATCCCTGGGATGGGATGGGATCCCTGGGATGGGATCCCTGGAATGTGATCCCTGAGATGGGATGCGATCCCTGGGATGGGATGGGATTGGATGGGATGGCATGGGTTGGGATGGGTTGGGAACACTGGGATGGGATGTTATGGGATCCCTGGGATGAGTTGGGATGGGATGGGATCCCTGGGATGGGATGGGATCGCTGGGATGGGATCCCTGGGATGGGATGGGATGGAATGGGATGGGATGGGATGGGTGGGATCCCTGGGATGGGATGGGATCCCTGGGATGGGATCGGATGGGATGGGATGGGTTGGGATGGGTTGGGATGGGATAGGATATCTGGGATTGGATCCCTGGGATGAGATGGGAACCCTGGGATGGGATCCCTGGGATGGGATGGGATGGGATGGGATGGGATGGGATGGGATGGGATGGGATGGAATGGGATGGGATGGAATGGAATGGGATGGGATGGGATTGGATTGGATGGCATGGGTTGGGATGGGATTCGATGGGATGGGATGGGATCCCTGGGATGGGATCGGATGGGATGGGATGGGATCCCTGGGATGGAATTCCTGGGATAGGATGGGATCCCTGGGTTGGGATCGAATCCCTGGGATGTTATCCCTGGGATGGGATTGGATCCCTGGGATGGGATGGGATGGGATGGGATGGGATGGGATGGAATGGGATGGGATGTGATGGCATGGGATGGGATGGGATCCCTGGAATGGGATGGGATCCCTGGGATGGGATGGGATTCCTGGGATGGGAATGGATGGGATGGGATGGGATTGGATGGGATGGGATCCCTGTGATGGGATGGGATCCCTGTGATGGGATGGGATGGGATCCCTGTGATGGGATTTGTTGGGATGGGATCCCTGGGATGGGATGGAATCCCTGGGATGGGATCCCTGGGATGGGATGGGATGGGATCCCTGGGATGTTATGGGATCCGTGGGATGTGATGGGATGGGATTCCTGGGATGGGAATGGGTGGGATGGGATGGGATGGGATGGGATGGGATGGGATCCATGGGATGGGATGTGATCCCTGGGATGGGATGGGGTGAGATGGGATGGGATGGGATCCCTGGGATTGGATGGGATGGGATTGGATGGGATGGGTTGGGATGGTATGGTATCCCTGGGATGGTGTCCCTGGGATGGGATGGGATGGGATGGGATGGGGTGGGATGGGATGGGATTGGATGGGATGGGGTGGGATGGGATGGGATTGGCTACAATGGATTGGGATGGGATGTGATCGATGGGATGGGATGGGATGGGATGGGATGGAATGGGATCCCTGGGATGGTACGGAATGGGATCCCTGGGATGGGATGGGATACCTGGTATGGGATCCCTAGGATGGGATGGGATGCGATGGGATGCGATGGGATAGGATGGGATGGGATGCGGTAGGATGGGATGGGATCCCTGGGATGGGATCCCTGGGATGGGATCTCAGGGATCGGAGGGTATCCATGGGATGGGATGGGTTGGGATGGGTTGGGATGGGATGGAATCCCTGGGATGGGGACCCGGGGATGGGATGGGGTCCCTGGTATGGGATCCCTGGGATGGGATGGGATGGGATGGGATGGGATGGGATCCCTGGGATGGGACGGGATCCCTGGGATGGGATCCCTGGAATGTGATCCCTGGGATGGGATGGGATCCCTGGGATGGGATGGAATCCCTGGGAAGGGATCCCTGGGATAGGATGGGATCCCTGGGTTGGGATCGAATCCCTGGGATGGCATCCCTGGGATGGGATGGAATCTCTGGGATCGATCCCTGGGATGGGATGGGATGGGTTGGAATGGGATGGGATCCCTGGGTTGGGATGGGTTCCATGGGATGGGATCCCTGGGATGGGATGGGATGGGATGGGATGGGATGGGATGGGATCCCTGGGATGGGATGGGATGGGATGGGATCCCTTGGATAGGATCGGATTGGATGCCTGGGATGGGATGGGATGGGATCCGTGGGATGGGATGTGATCCCTGGGATGGGATGGGTTGAGATGGGATGGGATGGGATGGGATGGGATGGGATGGGATCCCTGGGATTGGATGGGATGGGATCCCTGGGATTGGATGGGATGGGATCCCTGGGTTAGGATTGGTTGGGATGGTATACCTGGGATGGGATGGAATCCCTGGGATGAGATCGCTGGGATGGGATGTGATGGGATGGGATGGGATGGGATGGGATCCCTGCGATGGGATGGGATGGGATGGGATGGGATGGGGTTGGATGTGATGGGATGGGATGGGATGGGATGAAATAGGATCCCTGGGATGGGATGGGATGCCTGGTATGGGATCCCTAGGATGGGATGGGATGGGATAGGATGGGATGGGGTATGATGGGATGCGATGGGTTGGGATGGGATGGGATCCCTTGGATGGGATGGGATCCCTGGGATGGGATCTCTGGGATGGGATGGTATCCATGGGATGGGATGGGTTGGGATGGAATCCCTGGGATGGGGACCCGGGGATGGGATGGGATCCCTGGTATGGGATCCCTGGGATGGGATGGGATGGGATGGGATGGGATGGGATGGGATGGGATGGGATGGGATGGGATGGGATGGGATGGGGTGGGATGGAATGGGATGGGATGGGATTGGATGGCATGGGGTGGGATGGGATTGGCTACAATGGGTTGGGATGGGATGGGATCGATGGGACGGGATGGGATGAAATCGGATCCCTGGGATGGTACGGAATGGGATCCCTGGGATGGGATGGGATACCTGGTATGGGATCCCTAGGATGGGATTGGAGGAGATGGGATGGGATAGGATGGGATGGGATGGGGTAGGATGGGATGGGATGGGTGGGGATGGGATCCCTGGGATGGGATGGGATCCCTGGGATGGGATCTCTGGGATGGGATGGTATCCATGGGATGGGATGGGTTGGGATGGGATGGAATCCCTGGGATGGGGACCCGGGGATTGGATGGGATCTCTGGTATGGGATCCCTGGGATGGGATGGGATGGGATGGGATGGGATGGGATGGGATGGGATTGGATGGGATGGGATGGGATCCCTGGGATGGGATGGTATCCCTGGGATGGGATGGGATCCCTGGGATGGGATATCTGGGATGGGATGGGATGGGATGGGACGGGATGGGATGGGATGGGGTGGGAAGGGATGGGATGGGCTACAATGGGATGGGATGGGATGGGATGGGATGGGATGGGATGGGATGGGATGGGATGGGATGGGATGGGATGGGATGGGACGGGTTCCCTGGAATGGGATGGGATGGGATCCCTGGATTGGGATGGGTTCCATGGGATGGGATCCCTGGGATGGGATGGGATGGGAGAGGATCTCTGGGATTGGATCCCTGGGATGAGATGGGATCCCTGGGATGGGATGGGATGGGATGGGATCCCTGGGATGGGATCCCTGGGATGGGATGGGATGGGATGCGATGGGATGGGATCCCTGGGATGGGATCGGATGGGATGCCTGGGATGGGATGGGATGGGATCCGTGGGATGGGATGTTATCCCTGGGATGGGATGGGGTGAGATGGGATGGGATGGGATGGATGGGATCCCTGGGATTGGATGGGATGGTATCCCTGGGTTGGGATTGGTTGGGATGGGATACCTGGGATGGCATGGGATGGGATGGGATGGGATGGGATGGGATGGGATGGGATTGGATGGGATGGGGTGGGATGGGATGGGATTGGCTACAATGGGTTTGGATGGGATGGGATCGATGGGATGGGATGGGATGAAATGGGATCCCTGGGATGGTACAGAATGGGATCCCTGGGATGGGATGGGATACCTGGTATGGGATCCCTAGGATGAGATGGGATGGGATGGGATGGAATGTGATGGGATGGGTTCCATGGGATGGGATCCCTGGGATGGGATGGGATGGGACGGGATCCCTGGGATGGGATAGAATCCCTGGGATGGGATAGTTGGGATGGGATTGGATCCCTGGGATGGGATGGGATCCCTGGGATGGGATGGGATGGAATGGGATGGTATGGGGTGGGATGGGATGGGATGGGTTGCAATGGGATGGGATCCCTGGGATGGGATGGGATGGGATGGGATAGGATGGGATGGGATGGGATTTGATGGGATGGGATGGGGTGGGATGGGATGGGATGGGATAGGATCGCTGGGATTGGATCCCTGGGATGAGATGGGAACTCCGGGATGGTATCCCTGGGATGGGATGGGATGGGATGGGATGGGATGGGATGGGATGGGATGGGATGGGGTGGGATGGGATGGAATGTAATGGGATGGGATGGGATTGGATGGGATGGCATGGGTTGGGATGGGTTGGGAACCCTGGGATGGGATGTTATGGAATCCCTGGGATGAGATGGGATGGGATTGGATCCCTGGGATGGGATGAGATGGGATCCCAGGGATGGGATCCCTGGATTGTGATCCCTCGTATGGGATGGGATCCCTGGGATGGGATGGAATCCCTGGGATGGGATCCCGGGGATGGGATGGGATCCCTGGGATGGGATCCCTGGGATTGGATGGGATGGAATGGGATGGGATGGGATGGGATGGGATGGGATGGGTTGGGATGGGATGGGATGGGATTGGATGGGATGGGTTGGGATGGGATGGGATCTCTGGGATGGGATGGGATGGGATGGGATGGTGTGGGACGGGATGGGATGGGATGGGATCCTTTGATGGGATGGAATGGGATCCCTGAGATGGGATGCGATCCCTGGGATGGGATCCCTGGGCTGGGATGGGGTCCCTGGAATGGGATGGGATCCCTGGAATGGGATGGGATGGCATTCCTGGGATGGGAATGCATGGGATGGGATGGGATTGGATGGGATGGGATCACAGGTTTGGGATGGGATCCCTGTGATGGGATGTGATGGGATCCCTGGGATGGGATTTGTTGGGATGGGATCTCTGGGATGGGATGGAATACCTGGGATGAGATCGCTGGGATGGGATGGGATGGGATGGGATGGGATGGGATGGGATGGGATGGGATGGGATCCCGGCGCTGGGATGGGATCGGATGGTATCCCTGGGATGGGATACATGGGATGGGATTGGATGTGATTGCATGGGATGGGATCGGATGGGATGGGATGGGCTAGAATGGGTTGGGAATGGGTGGGATCGATGGGATGGGAGCGGAGGGGATGGGATGGGATGCCTGGCATGGGATGGGATGGGATCCGTGGGATGGGATGGGATCCCTGGGATGGGATGGGATCCCTGGGATGGGATGTGTTCACTGGGATGGGATGGGATCCCTGGAATGGGATGGGATGGGATGGGATGGGATGGGATGGGATGGGAAGGGATCCCTGGTATGGGATGGGATCCCTGGGATGGGATGCGTTCACTGGGATGGGATGGGGTCCCTGGAATGGGATGGGATGGGATGGGATTCCTGGGATGGGATGGGATGGGATCCCTGGAATGAGATCCCTGGAATAGTATGGGATTCCTGCTTTGGGATCGAATACCTGGGATGGCATCCGTGAGATGGGATGGGATCTCTGACATGGGATCCCTGGGTGGGATGTGATCCGTGGGATGAGATGGGATGGGATGGGATGGAATGGGATGGGATCCCTTGGATGGGATGGGATCCCTGGGATGTTATCCCTGGGTTGGGATGGGATCCCTGGGATGGGATGGGATGGGAAAGGATGGGATAGGATGGGATGGGATGCGATGGGATGGGATGGGATGGGATCCCTGGGATGGGATGGAATGGGAAGGGATGGGATCCCTGGGATGGGATCCCTGGAATGGGATCCATGGGATGGGATGGGTTGGGATGGGTTGGGAACCCTTGGATGGGATCTTATGGGATCCCTGGGATGAGATGTGATGGGATTGGATCCCTGGGATGGGATGAGATGGGATCCTAGCGATGGGATCCCTGGAATGTGATCCCTCGTATGGGATGGGATCCCTGGGATGGGATGGAATCCCTGGGATGGGATCCCGGGGATGGAATGGGATGGGATGGGTTGGGATGGGAAGGGATGGGATGGGATCCCTGGGATGGGATGGGGTCCCTGGCACCTTATGGGATGGGATCGGATGGGATGGGATGGGATGGGATGGGATGGAATGGGATGGGATGGGGTGGGATGGGATTGGTTGGGATGGGATGGGATCACTGGGATTGGATCGGATGGGATCCCTGGGATGGGATGGGAACCCTGGGACCGGATGGGATCCCTGGGTTGGGATGTGTTCACTGGGATGGGATGGGATCCCTGGAATGGGATGGGATGGGATTCCTGGGATGGGATGGGATGGGATCCCTGGAATGGTATCCCTGGGATAGTATGGGATTCCTGCGTTGGGATCGAATCCCTGGGATGGCATCCTTGAGATGGGATGGGATCTCTGACATGGGATCCCTGGGATGGGATGTGATCCCTGGGATGAGATCGGATGGGATGGAATGGGATGGGATCCCTGGGATGGGATGGGATCCCTGGGATGGGATGGGATGGGAAGGGATGGGATAGGATAGGATGGGATGGGATGCGATGGGATGGGATGGGATGGGATCCCTGGGATGGGATGGAATGGGATGGGATGGGATCCCTGGGATGGGATGGGATGGGATGGGATGGGATGGGATGGCATCCCTGGGATGGGATGGGATCCCTGGGATGGGATCCCTGGGATGGGATCCATGGGATGGGATGGGTTGGGATGGGTTGGGAACCGTTGGATGGGATCTTCTGGGATACCTGAGATGAGATGTGATGGGATTGGATGCCTGGGATTGGATGAGATGGGATCCTAGCAATGGGATCCCTGGAATGTGATCCCTCGTATGGGATGGGATCCCTGGGATGGGATGGAATCCCTGGGATGGGATCCCTGGGATGGGTTGGGATGGGATGGGATGGGATGGGATGGGATGGGATGGGATGGGATGGGAAGGGATAGGATGGGATGGGATGGGATGGGATGGGATGGGATGGGATGGGATCCCTGGGATGGGATGGGATTCCTGGGATGGGAATGCATGGGATGGGATGGGATTGGATGGGATGGGATCACTGGGATGGGATGGGATGGGATCCCTGTGATGGGATGGGATGGGATCCCTGTGATGGGATTTGTTGGGATGGGATCCCTGGGATGGGATGGAATACCTGGGATGAGATCGCTGGGATGGGATGGGATGGGATCGGATGGTATCCCTGGGATGGGATACATGGGATGGGATGGCATGGGATGGGCTGGGATGGGATGGGATTGGATGGGATGGGGTGGGATGGGATGGGATTGGCTACACTGGGTTGGGATGGGATGGGATCGATGGGATGGGATGGGATGGAATGGGATCCCTGGGATGGTACGGAATGGGATCCCTGGGATGGGATGGGATACCTGGTATGGGATCCCTAGGATGGGATGGGATGGGATGCGATGGGATAGGATGGGATGCGATGGGATAGGATGGGATGGGATGGGGTAGGATGGGACGGGATCCCTGGGATGGGATGGGATCCCTGGGATGGGATCTCTGGGATCGGATGGTATCCATGGGATGGGATGCGTTGGGATGGGATGGAATCCCTGGGATGGGGACCAGGGGATGGGATGGGATCCCTGGGATGGGATCCCTGGGATGGGATGAGATGGGATCCCTGGGATGGGATGGGATCCCTGGGATGGGATCGAATCCCTGGGATGGCATCCCTGGGATGGGATGGAATCTCTGGGATGGGATCCCTGGGATGGGATGGGATGGGTTGGAATGGGATGGGATCCCTGGGTTGGGATGGGTTCCATGCGATGGGATCCCTGGGATGGGATGGGATGGGATCCCTGGGATGGGATGGGATGGGATGGGATGGGATGGGATGGGATGGGATGGAATGGGATGGGATCGGGTGGGATGGGATTGGTTGGGATGGGATGCGATCCCTGGGATGGTATGGGATGGGATGGGATGGGATCCCTGGGAAGGGATGGGATCCATGGGATGGGATGGGATGGGTTGGGATGGGATTGGATCCCTGGGATGGGATGGAATCCCTGGGATGGGATCCCTGGGATAGGATGGGATCCCAGGGTTGGGATCGAATCCCGGGGATGGCATCCCTGGGATGGGATGGAATCTCTGGGATGGGATCCCTTGGATGGGATGGGATGGGATGGGATGGGATCCCTGGGATGGGATGGGATGGGATGGGATGGGATGGGATGGGATGGGATGGGATGGGATGGGATGGAATGGGATGGGATCGGGTGGGATGGGATTGGTTGGGATGGGATGCGATCCCTGGGATGGTATGGGATGGGATGGGATGGGATCCCTGGGATGGGATGGGATCCATGGGATGGGATGGGTTGGGATGGGATGGGATCCCTGGGATAGGATGGAATGTGATGGGGTGGGATGGGATGGGTTGGGATGGGATGGGATCCCTGGGATGGGATGGGATGGGATGGGATGGGATGGGATGGGATGGGATCCCTGGGATGGGAACAGATGAAATGGGATCCCTGGGATGGGATGGAATCCCTGGGATGGGATGGGATGGGATGGGATGTGATGGGATGGGATGGGATCACTGGGATGGGTTGGGATCCCTGGGATGGGATGGCCTCCCTGGGATGGGATCCATGGGATGGGTTACTTGGGATGGGATAGGATCCCTGGGATGGGATATGTTGGGATGGGATATGTTGGGATGGGATGGGATCATTGGGATGGGATGGGATCCCTGGGATGGGATCCCTGGAATGTGATCCCTCGTATGGGATGGGATCACTGGGATGGGATGGAATCCCTGGGATGGGATCCCTGGGATGGGATGGGATGGGATGGGATCCCTGGGATGTTATGGGATCCGTGGGATGTGATGGGATGGGATTCCTGGGATGGGAATGGGTGGGATGGGATGGGATCACTGGGATGCGATGGAATCCCTGGGACGAGATCGCTGGGATGGGATGTGATGGGATGGGATGGGATGGGATCCCTGCGATGGGATGGGATGGTATGGGATGGGATCCCTGGGATGGGATCGGATGGGATGCCTGGGATGGGATGGGATGGGATCCGTGTGATGGGATGTGACCCCTGGGATGGGATGGGGTGAGATGGGATGGGATGGGATCCCTGGGATTGGATGGGATGGGATGGGATGGGTTGGGATGGGATGGGATGGGATGGGATTGGATGGGATGGGTTGGGATGGTATGGTATCCCTGGGATGGTGTCCCTGGGATGGGATGGTGTCCCTGGGATGGGATGGGATGGGATGGCATGGGATGGGGTGGGATGGGATGGGATTGGATGGGATGGGGTGGGATGGGATGGGATTGGCTACACTGGGTTGGGATGGGATCGATGGGATGGGATGGGATGGAATGGGATCCCTGGGATGGTACGGAATGGGATCCCTGGGATGGGATGGGATACCTGGTATGGGATCCCTAGGATGGGATGGGATGGGATGGGATGCGATGGGATAGGATGGGATGGGATGCGATGGGATAGGATGGGATGGGATGGGGTAGGATGGGATGGGATCCCTGGGATGGGATGGGATCCCTGGGATGGGATCTCTGGGATCGGATGGTATCCATGGGATGGGATGCGTTGGGATGGGATGGAATCCCTGGGATGGGGACCAGGGGATGGGATGGGATCCCTGGGATGTGATCCCTGGGATGGGATGGGATCCATGGGATGGGATGGAATCCCTGGGATGGGATCCCTGGGATAGGATGGGATCCCTCGGTTGGGATCGAATCCCTGGGATGGCATCCCTGGGATGGGATGGAATCTCTGGGATGGGATCCCTGGGATGGGATGGGATGGGTTGGAATGGGATGGGATCCCTGGGTTGGGATGGGACTGGATGGGATGGGGTGGGATGGGATGGGATTGGCTACACTGGGTTGGGATGGGATCGATGGGATGGGATGGGATGGGGTAGGATGGGATGGGATCCCTGGGATGGGATGGGATCCCTGGGATGGGATCTCTGGGATCGGATGGTATCCATGGGATGGGATGCGTTGGGATGGGATGGAATCCCTGGGATGGGGACCAGGGGATGGGATGGGATCCCTGGTATGGGATCCCTGGGATGGGATGGGATGGGATGGGATGGGATGGGATGGGATGGGATGGGATGGGATGGGATCCCTGGGATGGGATGGGATCCCTGGGATGGGATCCCTGGAATGTGATCCCTGAGATGGGATGCGATCCCTGGGATGGGATGGGATTGGATGGGATGGCATGGGTTGGGATGGGTTGGGAACACTGGGATGGGATGTTATGGGATCCCTGGGATGAGTTGGGATGGGATGGGATCCCTGGGATGGGATGGGATCGCTGGGATGGGATCCCTGGGATGGGATGGGATGGAATGGGATGGGATGGGATGGGATGGGAGGGATCCCTGGGATGGGATGGGATCCCTGGGATGGGATCGGATGGGATGGGATGGGTTGGGATGGGTTGGGATGGGATAGGATATCTGGGATTGGATCCCTGGGATGAGATGGGAACCCTGGGATGGGATCCCTGGGATGGGATGGGATGGGATGGGATGGGATGGGATGGGATGGGATGGGATGGGATGGGATGGGATGGGATGGAATGGGATGGGATGGAATGGAATGGGATGGGATGGGATTGGATTGGATGGCATGGGTTGGGATGGGATTCGATGGGATGGGATGGGATCCCTGGGATGGGATCGGATGGGATGGGATGGGATCCCTGGGATGGAATTCCTGGGAAAGGATGGGATCCCTGGGTTGGGATCGAATCCCTGGGATGTTATCCCTGGGATGGGATTGGATCCCTGGGATGGGATGGGATGGGATGGGATGGAATGGGATGGGATGTGATGGCATGGGATGGGATGGGATCCCTGGAATGGGATGGGATCCCTGGGATGGGATGGGATTCCTGGGATGGGAATGGATGGGATGGGATGGGATTGGATGGGATGGGATCCCTGTGATGGGATGGGATCCCTGTGATGGGATGGGATGGGATCCCTGTGATGGGATTTGTTGGGATGGGATCCCTGGGATGGGATGGAATCCCTGGGATGGGATCCCTGGGATGGGATGGGATGGGATCCCTGGGATGTTATGGGATCCGTGGGATGTGATGGGATGGGATTCCTGGGATGGGAATGGGTGGGATGGGATGGGATGGGATGGGATGGGATGGGATCCATGGGATGGGATGTGATCCCTGGGATGGGATGGGGTGAGATGGGATGGGATGGGATCCCTGGGATTGGATGGGATGGGATTGGATGGGATGGGTTGGGATGGGATGGGATTGGATGGGATGGGTTGGGATGGTATGGTATCCCTGGGATGGTGTCCCTGGGATGGGATGGGATGGGATGGGATGGGATGGGGTGGGATGGGATGGGATTGGATGGGATGGGGTGGGATGGGATGGGATTGGCTACAATGGGTTGGGATGGGATGTGATCGATGGGATGGGATGGGATGGGATGGGATGGGATGGGATGGGATGGAATGGGATCCCTGGGATGGTACGGAATGGGATCCCTGGGATGGGATGGGATACCTGGTATGGGATCCCTAGGATGGGATGGGATGCGATGGGATGCGATGGGATAGGATGGGATGGGATGCGGTAGGATGGGATGGGATCCCTGGGATGGGATCCCTGGGATGGGATCTCAGGGATCGGATGGTATCCATGGGATGGGATGGGTTGGGATGGGTTGGGATGGGATGGAATCCCTGGGATGGGGACCCGGGGATGGGATGGGGTCCCTGGTATGGGATCCCTGGGATGGGATGGGATGGGATGGGATGGGATGGGATGGGATCCCTGGGATGGGACGGGATCCCTGGGATGGGATCCCTGGAATGTGATCCCTGGGATGGGATGGGATCCCTGGGATGGGATGGAATCCCTGGGAAGGGATCCCTGGGATAGGATGGGATCCCTGGGTTGGGATCGAATCCCTGGGATGGCATCCCTGGGATGGGATGGAATCTCTGGGATGGGATCCCTGGGATGGGATGGGATGGGCTGGAATGGGATGGGATCCCTGGGTTGGGATGGGTTCCATGGGATGGGATCCCTGGGATGGGATGGGATGGGATGGGATGGGATGGGATCCCTGGGATGGGATGGGATGGGATGGGATCCCTTGGATAGGATCGGATTGGATGCCTGGGATGGGATGGGATGGGATCCGTGGGATGGGATGTGATCCCTGGGATGGGATGGGTTGAGATGGGATGGGATGGGATGGGATGGGATGGGATGGGATGGGATGGGATGGGATCCCTGGGATTGGATGGGATGGGATCCCTGGGATTGGATGGGATGGGATCCCTGGGTTAGGATTGGTTGGGATGGTATACCTGGGATGGGATGGAATCCCTGGGATGAGATCGCTGGGATGGGATGTGATGGGATGGGATGGGATGGGATGGGATCCCTGCGATGGGATGGGATGGGATGGGATGGGATGGGATGGGATGGGGTTGGATGTGATGGGATGGGATGGGATGGGATGAAATAGGATCCCTGGGATGGGATGGGATGCCTGGTATGGGATCCCTAGGATGGGATGGGATGGGATAGGATGGGATGGGGTATGATGGGATGCGATGGGTTGGGATGGGATGGGATCCCTTGGATGGGATGGGATCCCTGGGATGGGATCTCTGGGATGGGATGGTATCCATGGGATGGGATGGGTTGGGATGGGATGGAATCCCTGGGATGGGGACCCGGGGATGGGATGGGATCCCTGGTATGGGATCCCTGGGATGGGATGGGATGGGATGGGATGGGATGGGATGGGATGGGATGGGATGGGGTGGGATGGAATGGGATGGGATGGGATTGGATGGCATGGGGTGGGATGGGATTGGCTACAATGGGTTGGGATGGGATGGGATCGATGGGACGGGATGGGATGAAATCGGATCCCTGGGATGGTACGGAATGGGATCCCTGGGATGGGATGGGATACCTGGTATGGGATCCCTAGGATGGGATTGGAGGAGATGGGATGGGATAGGATGGGATGGGATGGGGTAGGATGGGATGGGATGGGTCGGGATGGGATCCCTGGGATGGGATGGGATCCCTGGGATGGGATCTCTGGGATGGGATGGTATCCATGGGATGGGATGGGTTGGGATGGGATGGAATCCCTGGGATGGGGACCCGGGGATTGGATGGGATCTCTGGTATGGGATCCCTGGGATGGGATGGGATGGGATGGGATGGGATGGGATGGGATGGGATTGGATGGGATGGGATCGGATGGGATCCCTGGGATGGGATGGGATGGTATCCCTGGGATGGGATGGGATCCCTGGGATGGGATATCTGGGATGGGATGGGATGGGATGGGACGGGATGGGATGGGATGGGGTGGGAAGGGATGGGATGGGATGGGATGGGATGGGATGGGATGGGATGGGATGGGATGGGATGGGATGGGATGGGATGGGATGGGACGGGTTCCCTGGAATGGGATGGGATGGGATCCCTGGATTGGGATGGGTTCCATGGGATGGGATCCCTGGGATGGGATGGGATGGGAGAGGATCTCTGGGATTGGATCCCTGGGATGAGATGGGATCCCTGGGATGGGATGGGATGGGATGGGATCCCTGGGATGGGATCCCTGGGATGGGATGGGATGCGATGGGATGGGATCCCTGGGATGGGATCGGATGGGATGCCTGGGATGGGATGGGATGGGATCCGTGGGATGGGATGTTATCCCTGGGATGGGATGGGGTGAGATGGGATGGGATGGGATGGATGGGATCCCTGGGATTGGATGGGATGGTATCCCTGGGTTGGGATTGGTTGGGATGGGATACCTGGGATGGCATGGGATGGGATGGGATGGGATGGGATTGGATGGGATGGGGTGGGATGGGATGGGATTGGCTACAATGGGTTTGGATGGGATGGGATCGATGGGATGGGATGGGATGAAATGGGATCCCTGGGATGGTACAGAATGGGATCCCTGGGATGGGATGGGATACCTGGTATGGGATCCCTAGGATGAGATGGGATGGGATGGGATGGGATGGGATGGAATGTGATGGGATGGGTTCCATGGGATGGGATCCCTGGGATGGGATGGGATGGGACGGGATCCCTGGGATGGGATAGAATCGCTGGGATTGGATCACTGGGATGGGATTGGATCCCTGGTGTGGGATTCATAGGATGGGATGGGATGGGATCCCTGGGATGGGATGGGATGGGATCCCTGGGAT
This sequence comes from Sturnus vulgaris, assembly GCF_052056855.1. Classification (NCBI taxonomy): domain Eukaryota; kingdom Metazoa; phylum Chordata; class Aves; order Passeriformes; family Sturnidae; genus Sturnus; species Sturnus vulgaris. The sequence continues at coordinate 10,790,640 of NC_142282.1, forward strand.
GGGATGGGATCCCTGGGATGGCACGGGATGGGATCGGATTGGATGGGATCGGATGGGATGCGACCCCTGGGATGGGATGGGATGGGATGGGATGGGATGGGATGGGATGGGATGGGATCCCTGGGATGGGATGGGATCCCTGGAATGGGATGGGATCTCTGGCAGGGGAAGGGATGGGATTCCTGGGTTGGGAACGGATGGGTTCCCTTGGATGGGACGGGATGGGATAGGATACTTGGGCTGGGAACAGATGGGATGGGATCCCTGGGATGGGATGGAATCCCTGGGATGGGATAGTTGGGATGGGATTGGATCCCTGGGATGGGATGGGATCCCTGGGATGGGATGGGATGGAATGGGATGGTATGGGGTGGGATGGGATGGGATGGGTTGCAATGGGATGGGATCCCTGGGATGGGATGGGATGGGATGGGATAGGATGGGATGGGATGGGATTTGATGGGATGGGATGGGGTGGGATGGGATGGGATGGGATAGGATCGCTGGGATTGGATCCCTGGGATGAGATGGGTACTCCGGGATGGTATCCCTGGGATGGGATGGGATGGGATGGGATGGGATGGGATGGGATGGGATGGGATGGGATGGGATGGGGTGGGATGGGATGGAATGTAATGGGATGGGATGGGATTGGATGGGATGGCATGGGTTGGGATGGGTTGGGAACCCTGGGATGGGATGTTATGGAATCCCTGGGATGAGATGGGATGGGATTGGATCCCTGGGATGGGATGAGATGGGATCCCAGGGATGGGATCCCTGGATTGTGATCCCTCGTATGGGATGGGATCCCTGGGATGGGATGGAATCCCTGGGATGGGATCCCGGGGATGGGATGGGATCCCTGGGATGGGATCCCTGGGATGGGATGGGATGGAATGGGATGGGATGGGATGGGATGGGATGGGTTGGGATGGGATGGGATGGGATTGGATGGGATGGGTTGGGATGGGATGGGATCTCTGGGATGGGATGGGATGGGATGGGATGGGATGGGATGGTGTGGGACGGGATGGGATGGGATGGGATCCCTCAGATGGGATGGGATCCCAAGAATGGGATCCCTGGGATGGGATCCCAGGGATGGGATGGGAGGGGATTGGATGGGATGGGATGGGATGGGATGGTATCCTTTGATGGGATGGAATGGGATCCCTGAGATGGGATGCGATCCCTGGGATGGGATCCCTGGGCTGGGATGGGGTCCCTGGAATGGGATGGGATCCCTGGAATGGGATGGGATGGCATTCCTGGGATGGGAATGCATGGGATGGGATGTGATTGGATGGGATGGGATCACAGGTTTGGGATGGGATCCCTGTGATGGGATGGGATGGGATCCCTGGGATGGGATTTGTTGGGATGGGATCCCTGGGATGGGATGGAATACCTGGGATGAGATCGCTGGGATGGGATGGGATGGGATGGGATGGGATCCCGGCGCTGGGATGGGATCGGATGGTATCCCTGGGATGGGATACATGGGATGGGATTGGATGTGATTGCATGGGATGGGATCGGATGGGATGGGATGGGCTAGAATGGGTTGGGAATGGGTGGGATCGATGGGATGGGAGCGGAGGGGATGGGATGGGATGCCTGGCATGGGATGGGATGGGATCCGTGGGATGGGATGGGATCCCTGGGATGGGATGGGATCCCTGGGATGGGATGTGTTCACTGGGATGGGATGGGATCCCTGGAATGGGATGGGATGGGATGGGATGGGATGGGATGGGATGGGATGGGATGGGATGGGAAGGGATCCCTGGGATGGGATGGGATCCCTGGGATGGGATGCGTTCACTGGGATGGGATGGGGTCCCTGGAATGGGATGGGATGGGATGGGATTCCTGGGATGGGATGGGATGGGATCCCTGGAATGAGATCCCTGGAATAGTATGGGATTCCTGCTTTGGGATCGAATACCTGGGATGGCATCCGTGAGATGGGATGGGATCTCTGACATGGGATCCCTGGGTGGGATGTGATCCGTGGGATGAGATGGGATGGGATGGGATGGAATGGGATGGGATCCCTTGGATGGGATGGGATCCCTGGGATGTTATCCCTGGGTTGGGATGGGATCCCTGGGATGGGATGGGATGGGAAAGGATGGGATAGGATGGGATGGGATGCGATGGGATGGGATGGGATGGGATCCCTGGGATGGGATGGAATGGGAAGGGATGGGATCCCTGGGATGGGATCCCTGGTATGGGATCCATGGGATGGGATGGGTTGGGATGGGTTGGGAACCCTTGGATGGGATCTTATGGGATCCCTGGGATGAGATGTGATGGGATTGGATCCCTGGGATGGGATGAGATGGGATCCTAGCGATGGGATCCCTGGAATGTGATCCCTCGTATGGGATGGGATCCCTGGGATGGGATGGAATCCCTGGGATGGGATCCCGGGGATGGAATGGGATGGGATGGGTTGGGATGGGATGGGAAGGGATGGGATGGGATCCCTGGGATGGGATGGGGTCCCTGGCACCTTATGGGATGGGATCGCATGGGATCGGATGGGATGGGATGGGATGGGATGGGATGGAATGGGATGGGATGGGGTGGGATGGGATTGGTTGGGATGGGATGGGATCACTGGGATTGGATCGGATGGGATCCCTGGGATGGGATGGGAACCCTGGGACCGGATGGGATCCCTGGGTTGGGATGTGTTCACTGGGATGGGATGGGATCCCTGGAATGGGATCCCTGGGATAGTATGGGATTCCTGCGTTGGGATCGAATCCCTGGGATGGCATCCTTGAGATGGGATGGGATCTCTGACATGGGATCCCTGGGATGGGATGTGATCCCTGGGATGAGATCGGATGGGATGGAATGGGATGGGATCCCTGGGATGGGATGGGATCCCTGGGTTGGGATACATGGGATGGGATCGGATGTGTTTGCATGGGATGGGATCGGATGGGATGGGATGGGCTAGAATGGGTTGGGATGGGATGGGATCTATGGGATGGGAGCGGAGGGGATGGGATGGGATACCTGGGATGGGATGGGATGGGATCCGTGGGATGGGATGGGATCCCTGGGATGGGATGGGGTGAGATGGGATGGGATGGGATGGGATGGGATCCCTGGGATTGGATGGGATGGGATCCCTGGGTTGGGATGGGTTGGGATGGGATACCTGGGATGGGATGGAATCCCTGGGATGAGATCGCTGGGATGGGATGGGATGGGATGGGATGGGATGGGATGGGATGGGATGGGATGGGATTGGATGGGATGGGGTGGGATGGGATGGGATTGGCTACAATGGGTTGGGATGGGATGGGATCGATGGGATGGGATGGGATGAAATGGGATCCCTGGGATGGGATGGGATACCTGGTATGGGATCCCTAGGATGGGATGGGATGGGATGGGATGGGATGGGATGGGATGGGATGGGATGGGATGGGTTGGGATGGGATGGGATCCCTGGGATGGGATGGGATGGGATCCCTGGGATGGGATGGGATCCCTGGGATGGGATGGGTTGGGATGGGATGGAATCCCGGGGATGGGGACGAGGGGATGGGATGGTATCCCTGGTATGGGATCCCTGGGATGGGATGGGATGGGATTGGATGGGATGGGATCGGATGGGATCCCTGGGATGGGATGGGATGGGATGGGATACCTGGGATGGGATGGGATATCTGGGATGGGATATCTGGGATGGGATGTGATGGGACGGGATGGGATGGTATGGGATAGGATGGGATGGGATGGGGTAGGATGGGATGGGATGGGTTTGGATGGGATGGGATCCCTGCGATGGGATGGGATGGGATGGGATGGGATGGTATGGGATGCCATGACATGGCATGGGATCCGCGGGATGAGATGGGATGGGATGGGATGGGATACGTGGGATGGGATGGGATCCCTGGGATGGGATGAGATGGGATGGGATGGGATCCCTGGCTTGGGATTGGTGGGGATGGGATAACTGGGATGGGATGGAATCCCTGAGATGAGATCGCTGGGATGGGATGGGATGGGATGGGATGGGATGGGATGGGATGGGATGGGATGGGATGGGATGGGGTGGAGTGGGATGGGATGGGACGGGACGGGATGGGATGGGATACCTGCGATGGGATGGGATGGTATGGTATCCCTGGGATGGTGTCCCTGGGATGGGATGGGGTGGGATGGGATGGGATTGGATGCAGTGGGTTGGGATGGGATGGGATCGATGGGATGGGATGGGATGGGATGGGATGGGATGGGATGGGATGGGATCCCTGTGATGGTACGGAATGGGATCCCTGGGATGGGATGGGATACCTGGTATGGGATCCCTGGGATGGGATTGGACGGGATGGGATGGGATGGGATGGGATGGGATGGGATCCCTGGGATGAGATGGGATGGGATTGGATCCCTGGGATGGGATGAGATGGGATCCCAGGGATGGGACCCCTGGATTGTGATCCCTCGTATGGGATGGGATCCCTGACATGGGATGGAATCCCTGGGATGGGATCGCGGGGATGGAATGGGATGGGATGTGATCCCTGGGATGGCATCCCTGTGATGGGATCCCTGGGATGGGATGGGATGGGATGGGATGGGATGGGATGGGATGGGATGGGATGGGATGGGATGAGATGGGATCCTAGCGATGGGATCCCTGGAATGTGATCCCTCGTATGGGATGGGATCCCTGGGATGGGATGGAATCCCTGGGATGGGATCCGGGGGATGGAATGGGATGGGATGGGTTGGGATGGGATGGGAAGGGATGGGATGGGATCCCTGGGATGGGATGGGGTCCCTGGCACCGTATGGGATGGGATCGGATGGGATGGGATGGGATGGGATGGGATGGGATGGGATGGGATGGAATGGGATGGGATGGGGTGGGATGGGATTGGTTGGGATGGGATGGGATCACTGGGATTGGATCGGATGGGATCCCTGGGATGGGATGGGATCCCTGGAACCGGATGGGATCCCTGGGTTGGGATGTGTTCACTGGGATGGGATGGGATCCCTGGAATGGGATGGGATGGGATTCCTGGGATGGGATGGGATGGGATCCCTGGAATGGGATCCCTGGGATAGTATGGGATTCCTGCGTTGGGATCGAATCCCTGGGATGGCATCCTTGAGATGGGATGGGATCTCTGACATGGGATCCCTGGGATGGGATGTGATCCCTGGGATGAGATCGGATGGGATGGAATGGGATGGGATCCCTGGGATGGGATGGGATCCCTGGGATGGGATGGGATGGGAAGGGATGGGATAGGATGGGATGGGATGCGATGGGATGGGATTGGATGGGATGGGATCCCTGGGATGGGATGGAATGGGATGGGATGGGATACCTGGGATGGGATGGGATGGGATGGCATCCCTGGGATGGGATGGGATCCCTGGGATGGGATCCCTGGGATGGGATCCATGGGATGGGATGGGTTGGGATGGGTTGGGAACCGCTGGATGGGATCTTCTGGGATACCTGAGATGAGATGTGATGGGATTGGATGCCTGGGATGGGATGAGATGGGATCCTAGCAATGGGATCCCTGGAATGTGATCCCTCGTATGGGATGGGATCCCTGGGATGGGATGGAATCCCTGGGATGGGATCCCTGGGATGGGTTGGGATGGGATGGGATGGGATGGGATGGGATGGGAAGGGATAGGATGGGATGGGATGGGATGGGATGGGATCCCTGGGATGGGATGGGATGGGATTCCTGGGATGGGAATGCATGGGATGGGATGGGATTGGATGGGATGGGATCACTGGGATGGGATGGGATGGGATCCCTGTGATGGGATGGGATGGGATCCCTGTGATGGGATTTGTTGGGATGGGATCCCTGGGATGGGATGGAATACCTGGGATGAGATCGCTGGGATGGGATCGGATGGTATCCCTGGGATGGGATACATGGGATGGGATCGGATGTGTTTGCATGGGATGGGATCGGATGGGATGGGATGGGCTAGAATGGGTTGGGATGGGATGGGATCTATGGGATGGGAGCGGAGGGGATGGGATGGGATACCTGGGATGGGATGGGATGGGATCCGTGGGATGGGATGGGATCCCTGGGATGGGATGGGGTGAGATGGGATGGGATGGGATGGGATGGGATGGGATGGGATCCCTGGGATTGGATGGGAAGGGATCCCTGGGTTGGGATGGGTTGGGATGGGATACCTGGGATGGGATGGAATCCCTGGGATGAGATCGCTGGGATGGGATGTGATGTGATGGGATGGGATGGGATGGGATGGGATCCCTGCGATGGGATGGGATGGGATGGGATGGGATGGGATTGGATGGGATGGGGTGGGATGGGATGGGATTGGCTACAATGGGTTGGGATGGGATGGGATCGATGGGATGGGATGGGATGAAATGGGATCCCTGGGATGGTACGGAATGGGATCCCTGGGATGGGATGGGATACCTGGTATGGGATCCCTAGGACGGGATGGGATGGGATGGGATGGGATGGGATGGGATGGGATGGGATGGGATGGGATGGGATAGGATGGGATGGGATGGGGTAGGATGGGATGGGATGGGTTGGGATGGGATGGAATCCCGGGGATGGGGACGAGGGGATGGGATGGTATCCCTGGTATGGGATCCCTGGGATGGGATGGGATGGGATGGGATGGGATTGGATGGGATGGGATCGGATGGGATCCCTGGGATGGGATGGGATGGGATGGGATACCTGGGATGGGATGGGATATCTGGGATGGGATATCTGGGATGGGATGTGATGGGACGGGATGGGATGGTATGGGATGGGATGGGATGGGATAGGATGGGATGGGATGGGGTAGGATGGGATGGGATGGGTTTGGATGGGATGGGATCCCTGCGATGGGATGGGATGGGATGGGATGGTATGGGATGCCATGACATGGCATGGGATCCACGGGATGAGATGGCATGGGATGGGATGGGATACGTGGGATGGGATGGGATCCCTGGGATGGGATGAGATGGGATGGGATGGGATCCCTGGGTTGGGATTGGTGGGGATGGGATAACTGGGATGGGATGGAATCCCTGAGATGAGATCGCTGGGATGGGATGGGATGGGATGGGATGGGATGGGATGGGAAGGGATGGGATGGGATGGGGTGGAGTGGGATGGGATGGGACGGGACGGGATGGGATGGGATACCTGCGATGGGATGGGATGGTATGGTATCCCTGGGATGGTGTCCCTGGGATGGGATGGGGTGGGATGGGATGGGATTGGATGCAATGGGTTGGGATGGGATGGGATCGATGGGATGGGATGGGATGGGATGGGATGGGATGGGATGGGATGGGATGGAATGGGATCCCTGGGATGGTACGGAATGGGATCCCTGGGATGGGATGGGATACCTGGTATGGGATCCCTGGGATGGGATTGGACGGGATGGGATGGGATGGGATGGGATGGGATCCCTGGGATGAGATGGGATGGGATTGGATCCCTGGGATGGGATGAGATGGGATCCCAGGGATGGGACCCCTGGATTGTGATCCCTCGTATGGGATGGGATCCCTGACATGGGATGGAATCCCTGGGATGGGATCGCGGGGATGGAATGGGATGGGATGTGATCCCTGGGATGGGATCCCTGTGATGGGATCCCGGGGATGGGATGGGATGGGATGGGATGGGATGGGGTAGGATGGGATGGGATCCCAGGGATGGGATCCCTGGGATGGCATGGGATGGGATCGGATGGGATGGGATGGGATGGGATGGAATGGGATGGGATGGGGTGGGATGGGATTGGTTGGGATGGGATGCGATCCCTGGGATGGGATGGGATCCATGGGATGGGATGGGATCCATGGGATGGAATGGGTTGGGATGGGATTGGATCCCTGGAATGGGATGGGATGGGATGGGATGGCATCCCTGGGATGGGATGGGATGGGATGGGATCCCTGGGATGGGAACAGATGAAATGGGATCCCTGGGATGGGATGGAATCCCTGGGGTGGGATAGCCGGGATGGGATGGGATCTCTGGGATGGGATGGGATGGGATCCCTGGGATGGGTTGGGATCCCTGGGATGGGATGGGATCCCTGGGATGGGATCCATGGGATGGGTTACTTGGGATGGGATAGGATCCCTGGGATGGGAGAGGATGGGATGGGACGGGATGGGTTGGGATGGGATGGGATGTCTGGGATGGGATGGGATCCCTGGGATGGGATCCCTGGAATGTGATCCCTCGTATGGGATGGGATCCCTGGGATGGGATGGAATCCCTGGGATGGGATCCCTGGGATAGGATGGGATCCCTGGGTTGGGATCGAATCCCTGGGGTGGCATCCCTGGGATGGGATGGAATCTCTGGAATGGGATCCCTGGGATGGGATGGGATGGGTTGGAATGGGATGGGATCCCTGGGTTGGGATGGGTTCCATGGGATGGGATCCCTGGGATGGGATGGGATGGGATGGGATGGGATGGGATCCCTGGGATGGGATCCCTGGGATGGGATGGGAAGGGCTCCCTGGGATGGGATGGGATGGGATGGGATGGGATCCCTGGGATGGGATCCCTGGGATGGGATGGGATGGGCTCCCTGGGATGGGATGGGACACCTGGGATGGGATAATTGGGATGGGATGGGAGGGGATGGGATGGGATGGGATGGGATGGGATGGGATGGGATGGGATGGGATGCGATGGGATGGGATGGGATGGGTTGGGATGGGATGGGATGGGATCCCTGGGATGTTATCCCTGGGTTGGGATGGGATCCCTGGGATGGGATGGGATGGGAAGGGATGGGATAGGATGGGATGGGATGAGATGGGATGGGATGGGATGGGATCCCTGGGATGGGATGGGATGGGATGGCATCCCTGGGATTGGATGGGATCCCTGGGATGGGATCCCTGGGATGGGATCCATGGGATGGGATGGGTTGGGATGGGTTGGGAATCGTTGGATGGGATCTTATGGGATCCCTGGGATGAGATGTGATGGGATTGGATCCCTGGGATGGGATGAGATGGGATCCTAGCGATGGGTTCCCTGGAATGTGATCCCTCGTATGGGAAGGGATCCCTGGGATGGGATGGAATCCCTGGGATGGGATCCCGGGGATGGAATGGGATGGGATGGGATGGGATGGGATGGGATGGGATGGGATGGGATCCCTGGGATTGGATGGGATGGGATGGGATCCCTGGGTTGGGATGGGATGGGATGGTATCCCTGGGATGGTGTCCATGGGATGGGATGGGATGGGATAGGATGGGATGGGATGGGATGGGATGGGATGGGATGGGATGGGATTGGATGGGATGGGGTGGGATGGGATGGGATTGGCTACAATGGGTTGGGATGGGATGGGATCGATGGGATGGGATGGGATGAAATGGGATCCCTGGGATGGTACGGAATGGGATCCCTGGGATGGGATGGGATACCTGGTATGGCATCCCTAGGATGGGATGGGATGGGATGGGATGGGATGGGATGGGATGGGACGGGACGGGATGGGATGGGATGGGATGGGATGGGATGGGATGGGATGGGTTGGGATGGGATGGGATCCCTGGGATGGGATGGGATACCTGGTATGTGATCCCTAGGATGGGACGGGATGGGATGGAATGGGATCCCTGGGATGGTATCCCTGGGTTGGGATGGGATCCCTGGGATGGGATGGGATGGGAAGGGATGGGATAGGATGGGATGGGATGAGATGGGATGGGATGGGATGGGATGGGATGGGATGGGATGGGATGGGATGCGATGGGATGGGATCCCTGGGATGGGATGGAATGGGATGGGATGGGATCCCTGGGATGGGATGGGATGGGAAGGGATGGGATAGGATGGGATGGGATGAGATGGGATGGGATGGGATGGGATGGGATGGGATGGGATGGGATGGGATGGGATGGGATGCGATGGGATGGGATCCCTGGGATGGGATGGAATGGGAAGGGATGGGATCCCTGGGATGGGATCCCTGGTATGGGATCCATGGGATGGGATGGGTTGGGATGGGTTGGGAACCCTTGGATGGGATCTTATGGGATCCCTGGGATGAGATGTGATGGGATTGGATCCCTGGGATGGGATGAGATGGGATCCTAGCGATGGGATCCCTGGAATGTGATCCCTCGTATGGGATGGGATCCCTGGGATGGGATGGAATCCCTGGGATGGGATCCCGGGGATGGAATGGGATGGGATGGGTTGGGATGGGATGGGAAGGGATGGGATGGGATCCCTGGGATGGGATGGGGTCCCTGGCACCTTATGGGATGGGATCGGATGGGATCGGATGGGATGGGATGGGATGGGATGGAATGGGATGGGATGGGGTGGGATGGGATTGGTTGGGATGGGATGGGATCACTGGGATTGGATCGGATGGGATCCCTGGGATGGGATGGGAACCCTGGGACCGGATGGGATCCCTGGGTTGGGATGTGTTCACTGGGATGGGATGGGATCCCTGGAATGGGATCCCTGGGATAGTATGGGATTCCTGGTATGTGATCCCTAGGATGGGACGGGATGGGATGGAATGGGATCCCTGGGATGGTATCCCTGGGTTGGGATGGGATCCCTGGGATGGGATGGGATGGGAAGGGATGGGATAGGATGGGATGGGATGAGATGGGATGGGATGGGATGGGATGGGATGGGATGGGATGGGATGCGATGGGATGGGATCCCTGGGATGGGATGGAATGGGATGGGATGGGATCCCTGGGATGGGATGGGATGGGATGGCAACCCTGGGATGGGATGGGATCCCTGGGATGGGATCCCTGGGATGGGATCCATGGGATGGGATGGATTGGGATGGGTTGGGAACCGTTGGATGGGATCTTCTGGGATCCCTGAGATGAGATGGGATGGGATTGGATCCCTGGGATGGGATGAGATGGGATCCTAGCGATGGGATCCCTGGAATGTGATCCCTCGTATGGGATGGGATCCCTGGGATGGGATGGAATCCCTGGGATGGGATCCCGGGGATGGAATGGGATGGGATGGGATGGGATGGGATGGGATGGGATGGGATGGGATGGGATCCCTGGGATTGGATGGGATGGGATGGGATCCCTGGGTTGGGATGGGATGGGACGGTATCCCTGCGATGGTGTCCCTGGGATGGGATGGGATGGGATAGGATGGGATGGGATGGGATGGGATGGGATGGGGTGGGATGGGATGGGATTGGCTACAATGGGTTGGGATGGGATGGGATCGATGGGATGGGATGGGATGAAATGGGATCCCTGGGATGGTACGGAATGGGATCCCTGGGATGGGATGGGATACCTGGTATGGCATCCCTAGGATGGGATGGGATGGGATGGGATGGGATGGGATGGGATGGGATGGGATGGGATGGGATGGGATGGGATGGGGTAGGATGGGATGGGATGGGTTGGGATGGGATGGGATCCCTGGGATGGGATGGGATACCTCGTATGGGATCCCTAAGATGGGATGGGATGGGATGGGATGGGATGGGATGGGATGGGATGGGATGGGATGGGATGGGGTAGGATGGGATGGGATGGGTTGGGATGGGATGGGATCCCTGGGATGGGATGGGATACCTCGTATGGGATCCCTAAGATGGGATGGGATGGGATGGGATGGGATGGGATGGGATGGGATGGGATGGGATGGGATGGGATGGGATGGGGTAGGATGGGATGGGATGGGTTGGGATGGGATGGGATCCCTGGGATCGGATGGGATGGGATGGGATGGGATGGGATGGGATCAGATGGGATGGGATGGGCTAGAATGGGTTGGGATGGGATGGGATCGATGGGATGGGAGGGGAGGGGATGGGATGGGATCCCTGGGATGGGATCCCTGGGATGGGATCCCTGGGATGGGATGGGATGCGATGGGATGGGATCCCTGGGATGGGATCAGATGGGATGCCTTGGATGGGATGGGATGGGATCCGTGGGATGGGATGGGATCCCTGGGATGGGATGGGGTGAGATGGGATGGGATGGGATCCCTGGGATTGGATGGGACGGGATGGGATCCCTGGGCTGGGATAGGTTGGGATGGGATACCTGGGATGGGATGGAATCCCTGGGATGAGATCGCTGGGATGGGATGGGATGGGATGGGATCCCTGCGATGGGATGGGATGGTATGATATCCCTGGGATGGTGTCCCTGGGATGGGATGGGATGGGATGGCATGGGATTGGATGGGATGGGGTGGGATGGGATTGGCTGCAATGGGTTGGGATGGGATGGGATCGATGGGATGGGATGGGATGGGATGGGATGGGATGGGATGGGATGGGATGGGATGGGATGGGATGGAATGGGATCCCTGGGATGGGATGGGATACCTGGTATGGGATCCCTGGGATGGGATGGGATGGGATGGGATGGGATGGGGTAGGATGGGATGGGACGGGATGGGATGGGATCCCTTCGATGGCATGGGATCCCTGGGATGGGATGGGATGGGATGGGATTGGATGGGATGGGATGGGATGGGATTGGATGGGATGGCACGGGTTGGGATGGGATTCGATGGGATGGGATGGGATCCCTGGGATGGCATCGGATGGGATGGGATGGGATCCCTGGGATGGAATCCCTGGGATAGGATGGGATCCCTGGGTTGGGATCGAATCCCTGGGATGGCATCCCTGGGATGGGATGGAATCTCTGGGATGGGATGCCTGGGATGGGTTGGAATGCGATGGGATCCCTGGGATGGGATGGGATCCCTGGGATGGGATGGGATGGGATGGGATGGGATAGGACCTCTGGCATTGGAACTCTGGGATGAGATGGGATCCCTTGGATGGGATCCCTGGGATGGGATGGGATCCCTGGGATGTTATGGGATCCGTGGGATGTGATGGGATGGGATTCCTAGGATGGGAATGGGTGGGATGGGATGGGATGGGATCCCTGGGATGGGATGGGATCCCTGGGATGGGATGGGATCGTATCCCAGCGATGAGATTGGTTGGGATGTGACCCCTGGGATGGGATGGAATACCTGGCATGAGATAGCAGGGATGATATGGGATGGGAGGGGATGGGATGGGATGGGATCCCTGGGATGGGATACCTGGGATGGGATCGGATGGGATCGGATGGGATGGGATGGGATGCCTGGGATGGGATGGGATGGGATGGGATCCCTGGGATGGGATGGGATCCCTGGGATGGGATGTGTTCACTGGGATGGGTTGGGATCCCTGGAATCGGATGGGATTCCTGGGATGGGATGGGATGGGATCCCTGGGATAGTATGGGATTCCTGCGTTGGGATCGAATCCCTGGGATGGCATCCGTGAGATGGGATGAGATCTCTAACATGGGATCCCTGGGATGGGATGTGATCCCTGGGATGAGATGGGATGGGATGGAATGGGATGGGATCCCTGGGATGGGATGGGATGGGATGGGATGGGATGGGATGGGATGGGATCCCTGGAATGGGATGGGATCCCTGGGATGGGATGGGATGGGATCCCTGTGATGGGATTTGTTGGGATGGGATCCCTGTGATGGGATGGAATACCTGGGATGAGATCGCTGGGATGGGATGGGATGGGATCCCTGCACTGGGATGGGATCGGATGGTATCCATGGGATGGGATACATGGGATGGGATCGGATGTGATTGCATGGGATGGGATGGGATTGGATGGGATGGGATGGGCTAGAATGGGTTGGGATGGGATGGGATCAATGGGATGGGAGCGGAGGGGATGGGATGGGTTGGGATCCCTGGGATGGGATCACTTGGATGGGATGTGATCCCTGGTATGGGATCCCTGGGATGGGATGGGATGGGATGGGATGGATGGGATGGGATGGGATGGGTTGGGATGGGTTGGGATGGGATAGGATCGCTGGGATTGGATCCCTGGGATGAGATGGGAACCCTGTGATGGGATCCCTGGGATGGGATGGGATGGGATGGGATGGGATGGGATGGGATGGGTTGGGATGGAATGGGATGGGATGGGATGGGATTGGATGGGATGGCATGGGTTGGGATGGGATTCGATGGGATGCGATGGGATCCCTGGGATGGGATCGGATGGGATGGGATCCCTGGGATGGGTTGGGATCCCTGGGATGGGATGGCCTCCCTGGGATGGGATCCATGGGATGGGTTACTTGGGATGGGATAGGATCCCTGGGATGGGAGAGGATGGGATGGGATATGTTGGGATGGGATGGGATCCCTGGGATGGGATGGGATCCCTGGGATGGGATCCCTGGAATGTGATCCCTCGTATGGGATGGGATCCCTGGGATGGGATGGAATCCCTGGGATGGGATCCCTGGGATGGGATGGGATGGGATGGGATGGGATCCCTGGGATGTTATGGGATCCGTGGGATGTGATGGGATGGGATTCCTGGGATGGGAATGGGTGGGATGGGATGGGATCGCAGGGATGGGATGGAATCGCTGGGATGAGATCGCTCGGATGGGATGTGATGGGATGGGATGGGATCCCTGCGATGGGATGGGATGGTATGGGATGGGATCCCTGAGATGGGATGGGATGGGATGCCAGGGATGGGATGGGATGGGATCCGTGGGATGGGATGTGATCCCTGGGATGGGATGGGGTGAGATGGGATGGGATGGGATGGGATCCCTGGGATTGGATGGGATGGGATGGGTTGGGATGGGATGGGATGGGATTGGATGGGATGGGTTGTGATGGTATGGTATCCCTGGGATGGGATCCGTGGGATGGGATGGGATGGGATGGGATGGGATCCCTGGGATGGGATGGGATGGGATGGGATGGGATGGGATGGGATCCCTGGATGGGATCGGATGGGATGGCTGGGATGGGATGGGATGGGATGGGATGGGATCCCTGGGATGGGATGTGATGGGATGGGATGGGATCCCTGGGATGGGATGGGATGGGATGGGATCCCTGGATGGGATTGGATGGGATGGCTGGGATGGGATGGGATGTGATCCCTGGGATGGGATGGGGTGAGATGGGATGGGATGGGGTGGGATGGGATGGGATGGGATCGGATGGGATCCCTGGGATTGGATGGGATTGGATCCCTGGGTTAGGATTGGTTCGGATGGGATACCTGGGATGGGATGGAATCCCTGGGATGGGGACCCGGGGATGGGATGGGATCCCTGGGATGGGTTCCCTGGGATGGGATGGGATGGGATGGGATCCCTGGGATGGGATGGGATCCCTGGGATGGGATATCTGGGATGGGATGTGATGGGACGGGATGGGATGGGGTGGGAAGGGATGGGATGGGCTACAATGGGATGGGATGGGATGGGATGGGATGGGATGGGATGGGATGGGATGGGATGGGATGGGATGGGATGGGATGGGATGGGATGGGATGCCATGGCATGGGATCCGCGGGATGAGATGGGATGGGATGGGATACGTGGGATGGGATGGGATCCCTGGGATGGGATGGGATGGGGTGGGATGGGACGGGATGGGATGGGATGGGATCCCTGCGATGGGATGGGATGGTATGGTATCCCTGGGATGGTGTCCCTGGGATGGGATGGGATGGGATGGGATGGGATGGGATGGGATGGGATGGGATGGGATGGGATTAGATGGGATGGGGTGGGATGGGATTGGCTACAATGGGTTGGGATGGGATGGGATCGATGGGATGGGATGAAATGGGATCCCTGGGATGGTACGGAATGGGATCCCTGGGATGGGATGGGATACCTGGTATGGGATCCCTAGGATGGGATGGGAGGGGATGGGATGGCATAGGATGGGATGGGATGGGGTAGGATGGGATGGGATGGGTTGGGATGGGATGGGATGGGATACCTGGGATGGGATGGGATCCCTGGGATGGGATGTGTTCACTGGGATGGGATGGAATCCCTGGAATGGGATGGGATGGTATTCCTGGGATGGGATGGGATCTCTGGTATGGGATCCCTGGGATGGGATGGGATGGGATGGGATGGGATGGGATGGGATGGGATGGGATGGGATGGGATGGGATTGGATGGGATGGGATGGGATGGGATGGGATGGGATGGGATGGGATCGGATGGGATCCCTGGGATGGGATGGGATCCCTGGGATGGGATGGGATCCCTGGGATGGGATATCTGGGATGGGATGTGATGGGACGGGACGGGATGGGATGGGGTGGGAAGGGATGGGATGGGCTACAATGGGATGGGATCCCTGGGATGGGATCCCTGGATTGTGATCCCTCGTATGGGTTGGGATCCCTGGGATGGGATGGAATCCCTGGAATGGGATCCCGGGGATGGGATGGGATCACAGGGATGGGATCCCTGGGATGGGATCCCTGGGATGTGATGGGATGGGATGGGATGGGATAGTATGGGATTCCTGCGTTGGGATCGAATCCCTGGGATAGCATCCGTGAGATGGGATGAGATCTCTAACATGGGATCCCTGGGATGGGATGTGATCCCTGGGATGAGATGGGATGGGATGGAATGGGATGGGATCCCTGGGATGGGATCCCTGGGGTGTTATCCCTGTGATGGGATGGGATCCCTGGGATGGGATGGGATGGGACGGGAAGGGATGGGATCCATGGGAAGGGATGGGTTGGGATGGGTTGGGAACCGTTGGATGGGATGGGATGGGCTCCCTGGGATGAGATGGGATGGGATTGGATCCCTGGGATGGGATGAGATGTGATGTTAGGGATGGGATCCCTGGAATGTGATCCCTCGTATGGGATGGGATCCGTGGGATGGGATGGAATCCCTGGGATGGGATGCCGGGGATGGAATGGAATGGGATGGGATCCCTGGGATGGGATCCCTGTGATGGTATCCCTGGGATGGGATGGGATGGGATGGGATGGGATGGGATGGGAAGGGATGGGATGGGATGGGAAGGGATGGGATGCGATCCCTGGGATGGTATGGGATGGGATGGGATGGGATCCCTGGGATGGGATGGGATCCATGGGATGGGATGGGTTGGGATGGGATTGGATCCCTGGGATGGGATGGAATGTGATGGGGTGGGATGGGTTGGGATGGGATGGGATCCCTGGGATGGGATGGAATGGGATGGGATCCCTGGGATGGGAACAGATGAAATGGGATCCCTGGGATGGGATGGAATCCCTGGGATGGGATAGCTGGGATGGGATGGGATCCCTGGGATGGGATGGGATCCCTGGGATGGGTTGGGATCCCTGGGATGGGATGGCCTCCCTGGGATGGGATCCATGGGATGGGTTACTTGGGATGGGATAGGATCCCTTGGATGGGAGAGGATGGGATGGGATATGTTGGGATGGGATGGGATCCCTGGGATGGGATGGGATCCCTGGGATGGGATCCCTGGAATGTGATCCCTCGTATGGGATGGGATCACTGGGATGGGATGGAATCCCTGGGATGGGATCCCTGGGATGGGATGGGATGGGATGGGATCCCTGGGATGTTATGGGATCCGTGAGATGTGATGGGATGGGATTCCTGGGATGGGAATGGGTGGGATGGGATGGGATCACTGGGATGGGATGGAATCCCTGGGACGAGATCGCTGGGATGGGATGTGATGTGATGGGATGGGATGGGATGGGATGGGATGGGATGGGATCCCTGCGATGGGATGGGATGGTATGGGATGGGATCCCTGGGATGGGATCGGATGGGATGCCTGGGATGGGATGGGATCCGTGGGATGGGATGTGATCCCTGGGATGGGATGGGGTGAGATGGGATGGGATCCCTGGGATTGGATGGGATGGGATGGGATGGGTTGGGATGGTATGGTATCCCTGGGATGGTGTCCCTGGGATGGGATGGGATGGGATGGGATGGGATGGGATGGGATGGGATGCGATGGCATGGGATGGGGTGGGATGGGATTGGATGGGATGGGGTGGGATGGGATGGGATTGGCTACACTGGGTTGGGATGGGATGGGATCGATGGGATGGGATGGGATGGAATGGGATCCCTGGGATGGTACGGAATGGGATCCCTGGGATGGGATGTGATACCTGGTATGGGATCCCTAGGATGGGATGGGATGGGATGGGATGCGATGGGATAGGATGGGATGGGATGCGATGGGATAGGATGGGATGGGATGGGGTAGGATGGGATGGGATCCCTGGGATGGGATGGGATCCCTGGGATGGGATCTCTGGGATCGGATGGTATCCATGGGATGGGATGCGTTGGGATGGGATGGAATCCCTGGGATGGGGACCAGGGGATGGGATGGAATCCCTGGTATGGGATCTCTGTGATGGGATGGGATGGGATGGGATCCCTGGGATGGGATGGGATCCCTGGGATGGGATCCCTGGAATGTGATCCCTGGGATGTGATGGGATCCCTGGGATGGGATGGAACCCTTGGGATGGGATCCCTGGGATAGGATGGGATCCCTGGGTTGGGATCCCTGGGATGGGATGGGATGGGTTGGAATGGGATGGGATCCCTGGGTTGGGATGGGTTCCATGCGATGGGATCCCTGGGATGGGATGGGATGGGATGGGATCCCTGGGATGGGATGGAATGGGATGGGATGGGACCCTTTGATGGGATGGGATGGGATGGCATCCCTGGGATGGGATGGGATCCCTGGGATGGGATCCCGGGGATGGGATCCATGGGATGGGATGGGTTGGGATGGGTTGGGAACCGTTGGATGGGATCTTCTGGGATCCCTGAGATGAGATGGGATGGGATTGGATCCCTGGGATGGGATGAGATGGGATCCTAGCAATGGGATCCCTGGAATGTGATCCCTCGTATGGGATGGGATCCCTGGGATGGGATGGAATCCCTGGGATGGGGTCCCGGGGATGGAATCGGATGGGATGGGATCCCTGGGATGGGATCCCTGTGATGGGATCCCTGGGATGGGTTGGGATGGGATGGGATGGGATGGGATGGGATGGGATGGGATGGGATGGGATGGGAAAGGGATTGGATGGGATGGGATGGGATGGGATCCCTGGGATGGGATGGGATGGGATTCCTGGGATGGGAATGCATGGGATGGGATGGGATTGGATGGGATGGGATCACTGGGATGGGATGGGATGGGATCCCTGTGATGGGATGGGATGGAATCCCTGTGATGGGATTTGTTGGGATGGGATCCCTGGGATGGGATGGAATACCTGGGCTGAGATCGCTGGGATGGGATGTGATGGGATGGGATGGGATGGGATGGGATCGGACGGTATCCCTGGGATGGGATACATGGGATGGGATCGGATGTGTTTGCATGGGATGGGATCGGATGGGATGGGATGGGATGGGCTAGAATGGGTTGGGATGGGATGGGATCTATGGGATGGGAGCGGAGGGGATGGGATGGGATACCTGGGATGGGATGGGACGGGATCCGTGGGATGGGATGGGATCCCTGGGATGGGATGGGGTGAGATGGGATGGGATGGGATGGGATGGGATGGGATGGGATAGGATGTGATGGGATGGGATTCGATGGGATGGGATCCCTGGGATGGGATCCCTGGTATGGGATCCATGGGATGGGATGGGTTGGGATGGGTTGGGAACCGTTGGATGGGATCTTATGGGATCCCTGGGATGAGATGTGATGGGATTGGATCCCTGGGATGGGATGAGATGGGATCCTAGCGATGGGATCCCTGGAATGTGATCCCTCGTATGGGATGGGATCCCTGGCATGGGATGGGATCCCTGTCATGGGATGGAATCCCTGGGATGGGATCCCTGTGATGGTATCCCTGGGATGGGATGGGATGGGATGGCAAGGGATGGGATGGGATGGGAAGGGATGGGATGGGATGGGAAGGGATGGGATGCGATCCCTGGGATGGTATGGGATGGGATGGGATGGGATCCTGGGATGGGATGGGATCCATGGGATGGGATGGGTTGGGATGGGATTGGATCCCTGGGATGGGATGGAATGTGATGGAGTGGGATGGGTTGGGATGGGATGGGATCCCTGGGATGGGATGGAATGGGATGGGATCCCTGGGATGGGAACAGATGAAATGGGATCCCTGGGATGGGATGGAATCCCTGGGATGGGATAGCTGGGATGGGATGGGATGGGATGGAATGGAATGGGATGGGATCCCTGGGATGGGATCCCTGTGATGGTATCCCTGGGATGGGATGGGATGGGATGGGATCCCTGGGATGGGATGGGATGGGATGGGAATGCATGGGATGGGATGGGAAGGGATGGGATGCGATCCCTGGGATGGTATGGGATGGGATGGGATGGGATCCCTGGGATGGGATGGGATCCATGGGATGGGATGGGTTGGGATGGGATTGGATCCCTGGGATGGGATGGAATGTGATGGGGTGGGATGGGTTGGGATGGGATGGGATCCCTGGGATGGGATGGAATGGGATGGGATCCCTGGGATGGGAACAGATGAAATGGGATCCCTGGGATGGGATGGAATCCCTGGGATGGGATAGCTGGGATGGGATGGGATCCCTGGGATGGGATGGGATCCCTGGGATGGGTTGGGATCCCTGGGATGGGATGGCCTCCCTGGGATGGGATCCATGGGATGGGTTACTTGGGATGGGATAGGATCCCTTGGATGGGAGAGGATGGGATGGGATATGTTGGGATGGGATGGGATCCCTGGGATGGGATGGGATCCCTGGGATGGGATCCCTGGAATGTGATCCCTCGTATGGGATGGGATCACTGGGATGGGATGGAATCCCTGGGATGGGATCCCTGGGATGGGATGGGATGGGATGGGATCCCTGGGATGTTATGGGATCCGTGAGATGTGATGGGATGGGATTCCTGGGATGGGAATGGGTGGGATGGGATGGGATCACTGGGATGGGATGGAATCCCTGGGACGAGATCGCTGGGATGGGATGTGATGTGATGGGATGGGATGGGATGGGATCCCTGCGATGGGATGGGATGGTATGGGATGGGATCCCTGGGATGGGATCGGATGGGATGCCTGGGATGGGATGGGATCCGTGGGATGGGATGTGATCCCTGGGATGGGATGGGGTGAGATGGGATGGGATCCCTGGGATTGGATGGGATGGGATGGGATGGGATGGGATGGGATGGGATGGGATGGGATGGGTTGGGATGGGATGGGATGGGATTGGATGGGATGGGTTGGGATGGTATGGTATCCCTGGGATGGTGTCCCTGGGATGGGATGGGATGGGATGGGATGGCATGCGATGGCATGGGATGGGGTGGGATGGGATTGGATGGGATGGGGTGGGATGGGATGGGATTGGCTACACTGGGTTGGGATGGGATGGGATCGATGGGATGGGATGGGATGGAATGGGATCCCTGGGATGGTACGGAATGGGATCCCTGGGATGGGATGTGATACCTGGTATGGGATCCCTAGGATGGGATGGGATGGGATGGGATGCGATGGGATAGGATGGGATGGGATGCGATGGGATAGGATGGGATGGGATGGGGTAGGATGGGATGGGATCCCTGGGATGGGATGGGATCCCTGGGATGGGATCTCTGGGATCGGATGGTATCCATGGGATGGGATGCGTTGGGATGGGATGGAATCCCTGGGATGGGGACCAGGGAATGGGATGGAATCCCTGGTATGGGATCTCTGTGATGGGATGGGATGGGATGGGATCCCTGGGATGGGATGGGATCCCTGGGATGGGATCCCTGGAATGTGATCCCTGGGATGTGATGGGATCCCTGGGATGGGATGGAACCCTTGGGATGGGATCCCTGGGATAGGATGGGATCCCTGGGTTGGGATCCCTGGGATGGGATGGGATGGGTTGGAATGGGATGGGATCCCTGGGTTGGGATGGGTTCCATGCGATGGGATCCCTGGGATGGGATGGGATGGGATGGGATGGGATGGGATCCCTGGGATGGGATGGAATGGGATGGGATGGGACCCTTTGATGGGATGGGATGGGATGGGATGGCATCCCTGGGATGGGATGGGATCCCTGGGATGGGATCCCTGGGATGGGATCCATGGGATGGGATGGGTTGGGATGGGTTGGGAACCGTTGGATGGGATCTTCTGGGATCCCTGAGATGAGATGGGATGGGATTGGATCCCTGGGATGGGATGAGATGGGATCCTAGCAATGGGATCCCTGGAATGTGATCCCTCGTATGGGATGGGATCCCTGGGATGGGATGGAATCCCTGGGATGGGGTCCCGGGGATGGAATCGGATGGGATGGGATCCCTGGGATGGGATCCCTGTGATGGGATCCCTGGGATGGGTTGGGATGGGATGGGATGGGATGGGATGGGATGGGATGGGATGGGATGGGAAGGGATGGGATGGGATCCCTGGGATGGGATGGGATGGGATCCCTGGGATGGGAATGCATGGGATGGGATGGGATTGGATGGGATGGGATCACTGGGATGGGATGGGATGGGATCCCTGTGATGGGATGGGATGGAATCCCTGTGATGGGATTTGTTGGGATGGGATCCCTGGGATGGGATGGAATACCTGGGATGAGATCGCTGGGATGGGATGTGATGGGATGGGATGGGATGGGATGGGATGGGATGGGACGGTATCCCTGGGATGGGATACATGGGATGGGATCGGATGTGTTTGCATGGGATGGGATCGGATGGGA
Organism: Sturnus vulgaris; assembly: GCF_052056855.1. NCBI lineage: Eukaryota > Metazoa > Chordata > Aves > Passeriformes > Sturnidae > Sturnus > Sturnus vulgaris. Next base: position 10,813,308 of record NC_142282.1, read on the forward strand.
TGGGATGGGATGGGATGGGCTAGAATGGGTTGGGATGGGATGGGATCTATGGGATGGGAGCGGAGGGGATGGGATGGGATACCTGGGATGGGATGGGATGGGATCCGTGGGATGGGATGGGATCCGTGGGATGGGATGGGGTGAGATGGGATGGGATGGGATGGGATGGGATGGGATGGGATGGGATGGGATAGGATGTGATGGGATGGGATTCGATGGGATGGGATCCCTGGGATGGGATCCCTGGTATGGGATCCATGGGATGGGATGGGTTGGGATGGGTTGGGAACCGTTGGATGGGATCTTATGGGATCCCTGGGATGAGATGTGATGGGATTGGATCCCTGGGATGGGATGAGATGGGATCCTAGCGATGGGATCCCTGGAATGTGATCCCTCGTATGGGATGGGATCCCTGGCATGGGATGGAATCCCTGGGATGGGATCCCTGTGATGGTATCCCTGGGATGGGATGGGATGGGATGGCAAGGGATGGGATGGGATGGGAAGGGATGGGATGCGATCCCTGGGATGGTATGGGATGGGATGGGATGGGATCCCTGGGATGGGATGGGATCCATGGGATGGGATGGGCTGGGATGGGATGGGATGGGAAGGGATGGGATGGAATGTGATGGGGTGGGATGGGTTGGGATGGGATGGGATCCCTGGGATGGGATGGAATCCCTGGGATGGGGTCCCGGGGATGGAATCGGATGGGATGGGATCCCTGGGATGGGATCCCTGTGATGGGATCCCTGGGATGGGTTGGGATGGGATGGGATGGGATGGGATGGGAAGGGATAGGATGGGATGGGATGGGATGGGATCCCTGGGATGGGATGGGATGGGATTCCTGGGATGGGAATGCATGGGATGGGATGGGATTGGATGGGATGGGATCACTGGGATGGGATGGGATGGGATCCCTGTGATGGGATGGGATGGAATCCCTGTGATGGGATTTGTTGGGATGGGATCCCTGGGATGGGATGGAATACCTGGGATGAGATCGCTGGGATGGGATGTGATGGGATGGGATGGGATGGGATGGGATGGGATGGGAAGGGATAGGATGGGATGGGATGGGATGGGATCCCTGGGATGGGATGGGATGGGATTCCTGGGATGGGAATGCATGGGATGGGATGGGATTGGATGGGATGGGATCACTGGGATGGGATGGGTGGGATCCCTGTGATGGGATGGGATGGAATCCCTGTGATGGGATTTGTTGGGATGGGATCCCTGGGATGGGATGGAATACCTGGGATGAGATCGCTGGGATGGGATGTGATGGGATGGGATGGGATGGGATGGGATGGGATGGGATGGGATGGGACGGTATCCCTGGGATGGGATACATGGGATGGGATCGGATGTGTTTGCATGGGATGGGATCGGATGGGATGGGATGGGATGGGCTAGAATGGGTTGGGATGGGATGGGATCTATGGGATGGGAGCGGAGGGGATGGGATGGGATACCTGGGATGGGATGGGATGGGATCCGTGGGATGGGATGGGATCCGTGGGATGGGATGGGGTGAGATGGGATGGGATGGGATGGGATGGGATGGGATGGGATAGGATGTGATGGGATGGGATTCGATGGGATGGGATCCCTGGGATGGGATCCCTGGTATGGGATCCATGGGATGGGATGGGTTGGGATGGGTTGGGAACCGTTGGATGGGATCTTATGGGATCCCTGGGATGAGATGTGATGGGATTGGATCCCTGGGATGGGATGAGATGGGATCCTAGCGATGGGATCCCTGGAATGTGATCCCTCGTATGGGATGGGATCCCTGGCATGGGATGGAATCCCTGGGATGGGATCCCTGTGATGGTATCCCTGGGATGGGATGGGATGGGATGGCAAGGGATGGGATGGGATGGGAAGGGATGGGATGCGATCCCTGGGATGGTATGGGATGGGATGGGATGGGATCCCTGGGATGGGATGGGATCCATGGGATGGGATGGGCTGGGATGGGATGGGATGGGAAGGGATGGGATGGAATGTGATGGGGTGGGATGGGTTGGGATGGGATGGGATCCCTGGGATGGGATGGAATGGGATGGGATGGGATCCCTGGGATGGGAACAGATGAAATGGGATCCCTGGGATGGGATGGAATCCCTGGGATGGGATAGCTGGGATGGGATGGGATCCCTGGGATGGGATGGGATCCCTGGGATGGCTTGGGATCCCTGGGATGGGATGGCCTCCCTGGGATGGGATCCATGGGATGGGTTACTTGGGATGGGATAGGATCACTTGGATGGGAGAGGATGGGATGGGATATGTTGGGATGGGATTGGATCCCTGGGATGGGATGGGATCCCTGGGAAGGGATCCCTGGAATGTGATCCCTCGTATGGGATGGGATCACTGGGATGGGATGGAATCCCTGGGATGGGATCCCTGGGATGGGATGAGATGGGATGGGATCCCTGGGATGTTATGGGATCCGTGAGATGTGATGGGATGGGATTCCTGGGATGGGAATGGGTGGGATGGGATGGGATCACTGGGATGGGATGGAATCCCTGGGACGAGATCGCTGGGATGGGATGTGATGTGATGGGATGGGATGGGATGGGATCCCTGCGATGGGATGGGATGGTATGGGATGGGATCCCTGGGATGGGATCGGATGGGATGCCTGGGATGGGATGGGATCCGTGGGATGGGATGTGATCCCTGGGATGGGATGGGGTGAGATGGGATGGGATCCCTGGGATTGGATGGGATGGGATGGGATGGGATGGGATGGGATGGGATGGGATGGGTTGGGATGGGATGGGATGGGATTGGATGGGATGGGTTGGGATGGTATGGTATCCCTGGGATGGTGTCCCTGGGATGGGATGGGATGGGATGGGATGGGATGGGATGGGATGGGGTGGGATGGGATTGGATGGGATGGGGTGGGATGGGATGGGATTGGCTACACTGGGTTGGGATGGGATGGGATCGATGGGATGGGATGGGATGGAATGGGATCCCTGGGATGGTACGGAATGGGATCCCTGGGATGGGATGTGATACCTGGTATGGGATCCCTAGGATGGGATGGGATGGGATGGGATGCGATGGGATAGGATGGGATGGGATGCGATGGGATAGGATGGGATGGGATGGGGTAGGATGGGATGGGATCCCTGGGATGGGATGGGATCCCTGGGATGGGATCTCTGGGATCGGATGGTATCCATGGGATGGGATGCGTTGGGATGGGATGGAATCCCTGGGATGGGGACCAGGGGATGGGATGGAATCCCTGGTATGGGATCTCTGTGATGGGATGGGATGGGATGGGATCCCTGGGATGGGATGGGATCCCTGGGATGGGATCCCTGGAATGTGATCCCTGGGATGTGATGGGATCCCTGGGATGGGATGGAACCCTTGGGATGGGATCCCTGGGATAGGATGGGATCCCTGGGTTGGGATCCCTGGGATGGGATGGGATGGGTTGGAATGGGATGGGATCCCTGGGTTGGGATGGGTTCCATGCGATGGGATCCCTGGGATGGGATGGGATGGGATGGGATGGGATGGGATGGGATCCCTGGGATGGGATGGAATGGGATGGGATGGGACCCTTTGATGGGATGGGATGGGATGGCATCCCTGGGATGGGATGGGATCCCTGGGATGGGATCCCTGGGATGGGATCCATGGGATGGGATGGGTTGGGATGGGTTGGGAACCGTTGGATGGGATCTTCTGGGATCCCTGAGATGAGATGGGATGGGATTGGATCCCTGGGATGGGATGAGATGGGATCCTAGCAATGGGATCCCTGGAATGTGATCCCTCGTATGGGATGGGATCCCTGGGATGGGATGGAATCCCTGGGATGGGGTCCCGGGGATGGAATCGGATGGGATGGGATCCCTGGGATGGGATCCCTGTGATGGGATCCCTGGGATGGGTTGGGATGGGATGGGATGGGATGGGATGGGATGGGATGGGATGGGATGGGATGGGATGGGATGGGATGGGAAGGGATAGGATGGGATGGGATGGGATGGGATCCCTGGGATGGGATGGGATGGGATTCCTGGGATGGGAATGCATGGGATGGGATGGGATTGGATGGGATGGGATCACTGGGATGGGATGGGATGGGATCCCTGTGATGGGATGGGATGGGATTGGATGGGATGGGATCACTGGGATGGGATGGGATGGGATCCCTGTGATGGGATGGGATGGAATCCCTGTGATGGGATTTGTTGGGATGGGATCCCTGGGATGGGATGGAATACCTGGGATGAGATCGCTGGGATGGGATGTGATGGGATGGGATGGGATGGGATGGGATGGGATCGGACGGTATCCCTGGGATGGGATACATGGGATGGGATCGGATGTGTTTGCATGGGATGGGATCGGATGGGATGGGATGGGATGGGCTAGAATGGGTTGGGATGGGATGGGATCTATGGGATAGGAGCGGAGGGGATGGGATGGGATACCTGGGATGGGATGGGATGGGATCCGTGGGATGGGATGGGATCCCTGGGATGGGATGGGGTGAGATGGGATGGGATGGGATGGGATGGGATGGGATGGGATGGGATAGGATGTGATGGGATGGGATTCGATGGGATGGGATCCCTGGGATGGGATCCCTGGTATGGGATCCATGGGATGGGATGGGTTGGGATGGGTTGGGAACCGTTGGATGGGATCTTATGGGATCCCTGGGATGAGATGTGATGGGATTGGATCCCTGGGATGGGATGAGATGGGATCCTAGCGATGGGATCCCTGGAATGTGATCCCTCGTATGGGATGGGATCCCTGGCATGGGATGGAATCCCTGGGATGGGATCCCTGTGATGGTATCCCTGGGATGGGATGGGATGGGATGGCAAGGGATGGGATGGGATGGGATGGGAAGGGATGGGATGCGATCCCTGGGATGGTATGGGATGGGATGGGATCCCTGGGATGGGATGGGATCCATGGGATGGGATGGGCTGGGATGGGATGGGATGGGAAGGGATGGGATGGAATGTGATGGGGTGGGATGGGTTGGGATGGGATGGGATCCCTGGGATGGGATGGAATGGGATGGGATCCCTGGGATGGGAACAGATGAAATGGGATCCCTGGGATGGGATGGAATCCCTGGGATGGGATAGCTGGGATGGGATGGGATCCCTGGGATGGGATGGGATCCCTGGGATGGGTTGGGATCCCTGGGATGGGATGGCCTCCCTGGGATGGGATCCATGGGATGGGTTACTTGGGATGGGATAGGATCATTTGGATGGGAGAGGATGGGATGGGATATGTTGGGATGGGATTGGATCCCTGGGATGGGATGGGATCCCTGGGATGGGATCCCTGGAATGTGATCCCTCCTATGGGATGGGATCACTGGGATGAGATGGAATCCCTGGGATGGGATCCCTGGGATGGGATGGGATGGGATGGGATGGGATCCCTGGGATGTTATGGGATCCGTGGGATGTGATGGGATGGGATTCCTGGGATGGGAATGGGTGGGATGGGATGGGATCACTGGGATGGGATGGAATCCCTGGGACGAGATCGCTGGGATGGGATGTGATGTGATGGGATGGGATGGGATGGGATCCCTGCGATGGGATGGGATGGTATGGGATGGGATCCCTGGGATGGGATCGGATGGGATGGGATGGGATGGGATGGGATGGGATGGGATGGTATCCCTGCGATGGGATGGGATGGTATGGGATGGGATCCCTGGGATGGGATCGGATGGGATGCCTGGGATGGGATGGGATCCGTGGGATGGGATGTGATCCCTGGGATGGGATGGGGTGAGATGGGATGGGATCCCTGGGATTGGATGGGATGGGATGGGATGGGATGGGTTGGGATGGGATGGGATGGGATGGGATTGGATGGGATGGGATGGGATGGGATGGGATGGGATGGGATGGCATGGGATGGGGTGGGATGGGATTGGATGGGATGGGGTGGGATGGGATGGGATTGGCTACACTGGGTTGGGATGGGATGGGATTGGCTACACTGGGTTGGGATGGGATGGGATCGATGGGATGGGATGGGATGGAATGGGATCCCTGGGATGGTACGGAATGGGATCCCTGGGATGGGATGTGATACCTGGTATGGGATCCCTAGGATGGGATGGGATGGGATGAGATGGGATAGGATGGGATGGGATGCGATGGGATAGGATGGGATGGGATGGGGTAGGATGGGATGGGATCCCTGGGATGGGATGGGATCCCTGGGATGGGATAGCTGGGATGGGATGGGATCCCTGGGATGGGATGCGTTGGGATGGGATGGAATCCCTGGGATGGGGACCAGGGGATGGGATGGAATCCCTGGTATGGGATCTCTGTGATGGGATGGGATGGGATGGGATCCCTGGGATGGGATGGGATCCCTGGGATGGGATCCCTGGAATGTGATCCCTGGGATGTGATGGGATCCCTGGGATGGGATGGAACCCTTGGGATGGGATCCCTGGGATAGGATGGGATCCCTGGGTTGGGATCCCTGGGATGGGATGGGATGGGTTGGAATGGGATGGGATCCCTGGGTTGGGATGGGTTCCATGCGATGGGATCCCTGGGATGGGATGGGATGGGATGGGATGGGATGGGATGGGATCCCTGGGATGGGATGGAATGGGATGGGATGGGACCCTTTGATGGGATGGGATGGGATGGCATCCCTGGGATGGGATGGGATCCCTGGGATGGGATCCCTGGGATGGGATCCATGGGATGGGATGGGTTGGGATGGGTTGGGAACCGTTGGATGGGATCTTCTGGGATCCCTGAGATGAGATGGGATGGGATTGGATCCCTGGGATGGGATGAGATGGGATCCTAGCAATGGGATCCCTGGAATGTGATCCCTCGTATGGGATGGGATCCCTGGGATGGGATGGAATCCCTGGGATGGGGTCCCGGGGATGGAATCGGATGGGATGGGATCCCTGGGATGGGATCCCTGTGATGGGATCCCTGGGATGGGTTGGGATGGGATGGGATGGGATGGGATGGGATGGGATGGGATGGGAAGGGATAGGATGGGATGGGATGGGATGGGATCCCTGGGATGGGATGGGATGGGATTCCTGGGATGGGAATGCATGGGATGGGATGGGATTGGATGGGATGGGATCACTGGGATGGGATGGGATGGGATCCCTGTGATGGGATGGGATGGAATCCCTGTGATGGGATTTGTTGGGATGGGATCCCTGGGATGGGATGGAATACCTGGGATGAGATCGCTGGGATGGGATGTGATGGGATGGGATGGGATGGGATGGGATCGGACGGTATCCCTGGGATGGGATACATGGGATGGGATCGGATGTGTTTGCATGGGATGGGATCGGATGGGATGGGATGGGATGGGCTAGAATGGGTTGGGATGGGATGGGATCTATGGGATAGGAGCGGAGGGGATGGGATGGGATACCTGGGATGGGATGGGATGGGATCCGTGGGATGGGATGGGATCCCTGGGATGGGATGGGGTGAGATGGGATGGGATGGGATGGGATGGGATGGGATGGGATAGGATGTGATGGGATGGGATTCGATGGGATGGGATCCCTGCGATGGGATCCCTGGTATGGGATCCATGGGATGGGATGGGTTGGGATGGGTTGGGAACCGTTGGATGGGATCTTATGGGATCCCTGGGATGAGATGTGATGGGATTGGATCCCTGGGATGGGATGAGATGGGATCCTAGCGATGGGATCCCTGGAATGTGATCCCTCGTATGGGATGGGATCCCTGGCATGGGATGGAATCCCTGGGATGGGATCCCTGTGATGGTATCCCTGGGATGGGATGGGATGGGATGGCAAGGGATGGGATGGGATGGGATGGGATGGGAAGGGATGGGATGCGATCTCTGGGATGGTATGGGATGGGATGGGATCCCTGGGATGGGATGGGATCCATGGGATGGGATGGGCTGGGATGGGATGGGATGGGAAGGGATGGGATGGAATGTGATGGGGTGGGATGGGTTGGGATGGGATGGGATCCCTGGGATGGGATGGAATGGGATGGGATCCCTGGGATGGGAACAGATGAAATGGGATCCCTGGGATGGGATGGAATCCCTGGGATGGGATAGCTGGGATGGGATGGGATCCCTGGGATGGGATGGGATCCCTGGGATGGGTTGGGATCCCTGGGATGGGATGGCCTCCCTGGGATGGGATCCATGGGATGGGTTACTTGGGATGGGATAGGATCATTTGGATGGGAGAGGATGGGATGGGATATGTTGGGATGGGATTGGATCCCTGGGATGGGATGGGATCCCTGGGATGGGATCCCTGGAATGTGATCCCTCCTATGGGATGGGATCACTGGGATGAGATGGAATCCCTGGGATGGGATCCCTGGGATGGGATGGGATGGGATCCCTGGGATGTTATGGGATCCGTGGGATGTGATGGGATGGGATTCCTGGGATGGGAATGGGTGGGATGGGATGGGATCACTGGGATGGGATGGAATCCCTGGGACGAGATCGCTGGGATGGGATGTGATGTGATGGGATGGGATGGGATGGGATCCCTGCGATGGGATGGGATGGTATGGGATGGGATCCCTGGGATGGGATCGGATGGGATGGGATGGGATGGGATGGGATGGGATGGGATGGTATCCCTGCGATGGGATGGGATGGTATGGGATGGGATCCCTGGGATGGGATCGGATGGGATGCCTGGGATGGGATGGGATCCGTGGGATGGGATGTGATCCCTGGGATGGGATGGGGTGAGATGGGATGGGATCCCTGGGATTGGATGGGATGGGATGGGATGGGATGGGTTGGGATGGGATGGGATGGGATGGGATTGGATGGGATGGGATGGGATGGGATGGGATGGGATGGGATGGCATGGGATGGGGTGGGATGGGATTGGATGGGATGGGGTGGGATGGGATGGGATTGGCTACACTGGGTTGGGATGGGATGGGATTGGCTACACTGGGTTGGGATGGGATGGGATCGATGGGATGGGATGGGATGGAATGGGATCCCTGGGATGGTACGGAATGGGATCCCTGGGATGGGATGTGATACCTGGTATGGGATCCCTAGGATGGGATGGGATGGGATGAGATGGGATAGGATGGGATGGGATGCGATGGGATAGGATGGGATGGGATGGGGTAGGATGGGATGGGATCCCTGGGATGGGATGGGATCCCTGGGATGGGATAGCTGGGATGGGATGGGATCCCTGGGATGGGATGCGTTGGGATGGGATGGAATCCCTGGGATGGGGACCAGGGGATGGGATGGAATCCCTGGTATGGGATCTCTGTGATGGGATGGGATGGGATGGGATCCCTGGGATGGGATGGGATCCCTGGGATGGGATCCCTGGAATGTGATCCCTGGGATGTGATGGGATCCCTGGGATGGGATGGAACCCTTGGGATGGGATCCCTGGGATAGGATGGGATCCCTGGGTTGGGATCCCTGGGATGGGATGGGATGGGTTGGAATGGGATGGGATCCCTGGGTTGGGATGGGTTCCATGCGATGGGATCCCTGGGATGGGATGGGATGGGATGGGATGGGATGGGATCCCTGGGATGGGATGGAATGGGATGGGATGGGACCCTTTGATGGGATGGGATGGGATGGCATCCCTGGGATGGGATGGGATCCCTGGGATGGGATCCCTGGGATGGGATCCATGGGATGGGATGGGTTGGGATGGGTTGGGAACCGTTGGATGGGATCTTCTGGGATCCCTGAGATGAGATGGGATGGGATTGGATCCCTGGGATGGGATGAGATGGGATCCTAGCAATGGGATCCCTGGAATGTGATCCCTCGTATGGGATGGGATCCCTGGGATGGGATGGAATCCCTGGGATGGGGTCCCGGGGATGGAATCGGATGGGATGGGATCCCTGGGATGGGATCCCTGTGATGGGATCCCTGGGATGGGTTGGGATGGGATGGGATGGGATGGGATGGGATGGGATGGGATGGGAAGGGATAGGATGGGATGGGATGGGATGGGATCCCTGGGATGGGATGGGATGGGATTCCTGGGATGGGAATGCATGGGATGGGATGGGATTGGATGGGATGGGATCACTGGGATGGGATGGGATGGGATCCCTGTGATGGGATGGGATGGAATCCCTGTGATGGGATTTGTTGGGATGGGATCCCTGGGATGGGATGGAATACCTGGGATGAGATCGCTGGGATGGGATGTGATGGGATGGGATGGGATGGGATGGGATCGGACGGTATCCCTGGGATGGGATACATGGGATGGGATCGGATGTGTTTGCATGGGATGGGATCGGATGGGATGGGATGGGATGGGCTAGAATGGGTTGGGATGGGATGGGATCTATGGGATAGGAGCGGAGGGGATGGGATGGGATACCTGGGATGGGATGGGATGGGATCCGTGGGATGGGATGGGATCCCTGGGATGGGATGGGGTGAGATGGGATGGGATGGGATGGGATGGGATAGGATGTGATGGGATGGGATTCGATGGGATGGGATCCCTGGGATGGGATCCCTGGTATGGGATCCATGGGATGGGATGGGTTGGGATGGGTTGGGAACCGTTGGATGGGATCTTATGGGATCCCTGGGATGAGATGTGATGGGATTGGATCCCTGGGATGGGATGAGATGGGATCCTAGCGATGGGATCCCTGGAATGTGATCCCTCGTATGGGATGGGATCCCTGGCATGGGATGGAATCCCTGGGATGGGATCCCTGTGATGGTATCCCTGGGATGGGATGGGATGGGATGGGATGGGATGGGATGGCAAGGGATGGGATGGGATGGGATGGGATGGGAAGGGATGGGATGCGATCCCTGGGATGGTATGGGATGGGATGGGATCCCTGGGATGGGATGGGATCCATGGGATGGGATGGGCTGGGATGGGATGGGATGGGAAGGGATGGGATGGAATGTGATGGGGTGGGATGGGTTGGGATGGGATGGGATCCCTGGGATGGGATGGAATGGGATGGGATCCCTGGGATGGGAACAGATGAAATGGGATCCCTGGGATGGGATGGAATCCCTGGGATGGGATAGCTGGGATGGGATGGGATCCCTGGGATGGGATGGGATCCCTGGGATGGGTTGGGATCCCTGGGATGGGATGGCCTCCCTGGGATGGGATCCATGGGATGGGTTACTTGGGATGGGATAGGATCATTTGGATGGGAGAGGATGGGATGGGATATGTTGGGATGGGATTGGATCCCTGGGATGGGATGGGATCCCTGGGATGGGATCCCTGGAATGTGATCCCTCGTATGGGATGGGATCACTGGGATGAGATGGAATCCCTGGGATGGGATCCCTGGGATGGGATGGGATGGGATGGGATCCCTGGGATGTTATGGGATCCGTGGGATGTGATGGGATGGGATTCCTGGGATGGGAATGGGTGGGATGGGATGGGATCACTGGGATGGGATGGAATCCCTGGGACGAGATCGCTGGGATGGGATGTGATGTGATGGGATGGGATGGGATGGGATCCCTGCGATGGGATGGGATGGTATGGGATGGGATCCCTGGGATGGGATCGGATGGGATGGGATGGGATGGGATGGGATGGGATGGGATCCCTGCGATGGGATGGGATGGTATGGGATGGGATCCCTGGGATGGGATCGGATGGGATGCCTGGGATGGGATGGGATCCGTGGGATGGGATGTGATCCCTGGGATGGGATGGGGTGAGATGGGATGGGATCCCTGGGATTGGATGGGATGGGATGGGATGGGATGGGTTGGGATGGGATGGGATGGGATGGGATTGGATGGGATGGGATGGGATGGGATGGGATGGGATGGCATGGGATGGGGTGGGATGGGATTGGATGGGATGGGGTGGGATGGGATGGGATTGGCTACACTGGGTTGGGATGGGATGGGATTGGCTACACTGGGTTGGGATGGGATGGGATCGATGGGATGGGATGGGATGGAATGGGATCCCTGGGATGGTACGGAATGGGATCCCTGGGATGGGATGTGATACCTGGTATGGGATCCCTAGGATGGGATGGGATGGGATGAGATGGGATAGGATGGGATGGGATGCGATGGGATAGGATGGGATGGGATGGGGTAGGATGGGATGGGATCCCTGGGATGGGATGGGATCCCTGGGATGGGATCTCTGGGATCGGATGGTATCCATGGGATGGGATGCGTTGGGATGGGATGGAATCCCTGGGATGGGGACCAGGGGATGGGATGGAATCCCTGGTATGTGATCCCTGGGATGGGATGGGATGGGATGGGATGGGATCCCTGGGATGGGATGGGATCCCTGGGATGGGATCCCTGGAATGTGATCCCTGGGATGTGATGGGATCCCTGGGATGGGATGGAACCCTTGGGATGGGATCCCTGGGATAGGATGGGATCCCTGGGTTGGGATCCCTGGGATGGGATGGGATGGGTTGGAATGGGATGGGATCCCTGGGTTGGGATGGGATCCATGCGATGGGATCCCTGGGATGGGATGGGATGGGATGGGATGGGATCCCTGGGATGGGATGGAATGGGATGGGATGGGACCCTTTGATGGGATGGGATCCCTGGGATGGGATCCCTGTGATGGGATCCCTGGGATGGGTTGGGATGGGATGGGATGGGATGGGAAGGGATAGGATGGGATCGGATGGGATGGGATGGGATCCCTGGGATGGGATGGGATGGGATTCCTGGGATGGGAATGCATGGGATGGGATTGGATGGGATGGGATGGGATGGGATGGGATGGGATGGGATGGGATGGGTTGGGATGGGATGGGATGGGATGGGATTGGATGGGATGGGTTGGGATGGTATGGTATCCCTGGGATGGTGTCCCTGGGATGGGATGGGATGGGATGGGATGGGATGGGATGGCATGGGATGGCATGGGATGGGGTGGGATGGGATTGGATGGGATGGGGTGGGATGGGATGGGATTGGCTACACAGGGTTGGGATGGGATGGGATCGATGGGATGGGATGGGATGGAATGGGATCCCTGGGATGGTACGGAATGGGATCCCTGGGATGGGATGTGATACCTGGTATGGGATCCCTAGGATGGGATGGGATGGGATGGGATGCGATGGGATAGGATGGGATGGGATGGGATGCGATGGGATAGGATGGGATGGGATGGGGTAGGATGGGATGGGATCCCTGGGATGGGATGGGATCCCTGGGATGGGATCTCTGGGATCGGATGGTATCCATGGGATGGGATGCGTTGGGATGGGATGGAATCCCTGGGATGGTGACGAGGGGATGGGATGGAATCCCTGGTATGGGATCTCTGAGATGGGATGGGATGGGATGGGATCCCTGGGATGGGATGGGATCCCTGGGATGGGATCCCTGGAATGTGATCCCTGGGATGTGATGGGATCCCTGGGATGGGATGGAACCCTTGGGATGGGATCCCTGGGATAGGATGGGATCCCTGGGTTGGGATCCCTGGGATGGGATGGGATGGGTTGGAATGGGATGGGATCCCTGGGTTGGGATGGGTTCCATGCGATGGGATCCCTGGGATGGGATGGGATGGGATGGGATGGGATGGGATGGGATGGGATGGGACCCTTTGATGGGATGGGATGGGATGGCATCCCTGGGATGGGATGGGATCCCTGGGATGGGATCCCTGGCATGGGATCCATGGGATGGGATGGGTTGGGATGGGGTGGGAACCGTTGGATGGGATCTTCTGGGATCCCTGAGATGAGATGGGATGGGATTGGATCCCTGGGATGGGATGAGATGGGATCCTAGCAATGGGATCCCTGGAATGGGATCCCTCGTATGGGATGGGATCCCTGGGATGGGATGGAATCCCTGGGATGGGATCCCGGGGATGGAATCGGATGGGATGGGATCCCTGGGATGGGATCCCTGGGATGGGTTGGGATGGGATGGGATGGGATGGGATGGGAAGGGATAGGATGGGATGGGATGGGATGGGATCCCTGGGATGGGATGGGATGGGATTCCTGGGATGGGAATGCATGGGATGGGATGGGATTGGATGGGATGGGATTACTGGGATGGGATGGGATGGGATCCCTGTGATGGGATGGGATGGAATCCCTGTGATGGGATTTGTTGGGATGGGATCCCTGGGATGGGATGGAATACCTGGGATGAGATCGCTGGGATGGGATGTGATGGGATGGGATGGGATCGGATGGTATCCCTGGGGTGGGATACATGGGATGGGATCGGATGTGTTTGCATGGGATGGGATCGGATGGGATGGGATGGGCTAGAATGGGTTGGGATGGGATGGGATCTATGGGATGGGAGCGGAGGGGATGGGATGGGATACCTGGGATGGGATGGGATGGGATCCGTGGGATGGGATGGGATCCCTGGGATGGGATGGGGTGAGATGGAATGGGATGGGATGGGATGGGACTCTTTGATGGGATGGGATGGGATGGCATCCCTGGGATGGGATCCATGGGATGGGATGGGTTGGGATGGGGTGGGAACCGTTGGATGGGATCTTCTGGGATCCCTGAGATGAGATGGGATGGGATTGGATCCCTGGGATGGGATGAGATGGGATCCTAGCAATGGGATCCCTGGAATGTGATCCCTCGTATGGGATGGGATCCCTGGGATGGGATGGAATCCCTGGGATGGGATCCCGGGGATGGAATCGGATGGGATGGGATCCCTGGGATGGGATCCCTGTGATGGGATCCCTGGGATGGGTTGGGATGGGATGGGATGGGATGGGAAGGGATAGGATGGGATGGGATGGGATGGGATCCCTGGGATGGGATGGGATGGGATTCCTGGGATGGGAATGCATGGGATGGGATGGGATTGGATGGGATGGGATTACTGGGATGGGATGGGATGGGATCCCTGTGATGGGATGGGATGGAATCCCTGTGATGGGATTTGTTGGGATGGGATCCCTGGGATGGGATGGAATACCTGGGATGAGATCGCTGGGATGGGATGTGATGGGATGGGATGGGATCGGATGGTATCCCTGGGATGGGATACATGGGATGGGATCGGATGTGTTTGCATGGGATGGGATCGGATGGGATGGGATGGGCTAGAATGGGTTGGGATGGGATGGGATCTATGGGATGGGAGCGGAGGGGATGGGATGGGATACCTGGGATGGGATGGGATGGGATCCGTGGGATGGGATGGGATCCCTGGGATGGGATGGGGTGAGATGGGATGGGATGGGATGGGATGGGATGGGATGGGATGGGATGGGATAGGATGTGATGGGATGGGATTCGATGGGATGGGATCCCTGGGATGGGATCCCTGGTATGGGATCCATGGGATGGGATGTGTTGGGATGGGTTGGGAACCGTTGGATGGGATCTTATGGGATCCCTGGGATGAGATGTGATGGGATTGGATCCCTGGGATGGGATGAGATGGGATCCTAGCGATGGGATCCCTGGAATGTGATCCCTCGTATGGGATGGGATCCCTGGCATGGGATGGAATCCCTGGGATGGGATCCCTGTGATGGTATCCCTGGGATGGGATGGGATGGGATGGGATGGCAAGGGATGGGATGGGAAGGGATGGGATGCGATCCCTGGGATGGTATGGGATGGTATGGGATGGGATGGGATGGGATCCCTGGGATGGGATGGGATCCATGGGATGGGATGGGTTGGGATGGGATTGGATTCCTGGGATGGGATGGAATGTGATGGGGTGGGATGGGATGGGATGGGATCCCTGGGATGGGATGGAATGGGATGGGATCCCTGGGATGGGAACAGATGAAATGGGATCCCTGGGATGGGATGGAATCCCTGGGATGGGATAGCTGGGATGGGATGGGATCCCTGGGATGGGATGGGATCCCTGGGATGGGTTGGGATCCCTGGGATGGGATGGCCTCCCTGGGATGGGATCCATGGGATGGGTTACTTGGGATGGGATAGGATCCCTTGGATGGGAGAGGATGGGATGGGATTGGATGGGATGGGGTGGGATGGGATTGGCTACACTGGGTTGGGATGGGATCGGATCGATGGGATGGGATGGGATGGAATGGGATCCCTGGGATGGTACGGAATGGGATCCCTGGGATGGGATGTGATACCTGGTATGGGATCCCTAGGATGGGATGGGGTGGGATGCGATGGGATAGGATGGGATGGGATGCGATGGGATAGGATGGGATGGGTTGGGGTAGGATGGGATGGGATCCCTGGGATGGGATGGGATCCCTGGGATGGGATCTCTGGGATCGGATGGTATCCATGGGATGGGATGCGTTGGGATGGGATGGAATCCCTGGAATGGGGACCAGGGGATGGGATGGAATCCCTGGTATGGGATCCCTGGGATGGGATGGGATGGGATCCATGGGATGGGATGGGTTGGGATGGGTTGGGAACCGTTGGATGGGATCTTCTGGGATCCCTGAGATGAGATGGGATGGGATTGGATCCCTGGGATGGGATGAGATGGGATCCTAGCAATGGGATCCCTGGAATGTGATCCCTCGTATGGGATGGGATCCCTGGGATGGGATGGAATCCCTGGGATGGGATCCCGGGGATGGAATCGGATGGGATGGGATCCCTGGGATGGGATCCCTGTGATGGGATCCCTGGGATGGGTTGGGATGGGATGGGATGGGATGGGAAGGGATAGGATGGGATGGGATGGGATGGGATCCCTGGGATGGGATGGGATGGGATGGGATTCCTGGGATGGGAATGCATGGGATGGGATGGGATTGGATGGGATGGGATTACTGGGATGGGATGGGATGGGATCCCTGTGATGGGATGGGATGGAATCCCTGTGATGGGATTTGTTGGGATGGGATCCCTGGGATGGGATGGAATACCTGGGATGAGATCGCTGGGATGGGATGTGATGGGATGGGATGGGATGGGATGGGATCGGATGGTATCCCTGGGATGGGATACATGGGATGGGATCGGATGTGTTTGCATGGGATGGGATCGGATGGGATGGGATGGGCTAGAATGGGTTGGGATGGGATGGGATGTGATGGGATGGGATTCGATGGGATGGGATCCCTGGGATGGGATCCCTGGTATGGGATCCATGGGATGGGATGTGTTGGGATGGGTTGGGAACCGTTGGATGGGATCTTATGGGATCCCTGGCATGAGATGTGATGGGATTGGATCCCTGGGATGGGATGAGATGGGATCCTAGCGATGGGATCCCTGGAATGTGATCCCTCGTATGGGATGGGATCCCTGGCATGGGATGGAATCCCTGGGATGGGATCCCTGTGATGGTATCCCTGGGATGGGATGGGATGGGATGGCAAGGGATGGGATGGGAAGGGATGGGATGCGATCCCTGGGATGGTATGGGATGGGATGGGATGGGATCCCTGGGATGGGATGGGATCCATGGGATGGGATGGGTTGGGATGGGATTGGATCCCTGGGATGGGATGGAATGTGATGGGGTGGGATGGGTTGGGATGGGATGGGATCCCTGGGATGGGATGGAATGGGATGGGATCCCTGGGATGGGAACAGATGAAATGGGATCCCTGGGATGGGATGGAATCCCTGGGATGGGATAGCTGGGATGGGATGGGATCCCTGGGATGGGTTGGGATCCCTGGGATGGGATGGCCTCCCTGGGATGGGATCCATGGGATGGGTTACTTGGGATGGGATAGGATCCCTTGGATGGGAGAGGATGGGATGGGATATGTTGGGATGGGATGGCATCCCTGGGATGGGATGGGATCCCTGGGATGGGATCCCTGGGATGGGATGGAATCCCTGGGATGGGATCCCGGGGATGGAATCGGATGGGATGGGATCCCTGGGATGGGATCCCTGTGATGGGATCCCTGGGATGGGTTGGGATGGGATGGGATGGGATGGGAAGGGATAGGATGGGATGGGATGGGATGGGATCCCTGGGATGGGATGGGATGGGATTCCTGGGATGGGAATGCATGGGATGGGATGGGATTGGATGGGATGGGATTACTGGGATGGGATGGGATGGGATCCCTGTGATGGGATGGGATGGAATCCCTGTGATGGGATTTGTTGGGATGGGATCCCTGGGATGGGATGGAATACCTGGGATGAGATCGCTGGGATGGGATGTGATGGGATGGGATGGGATCGGATGGTATCCCTGGGATGGGATACATGGGATGGGATCGGATGTGTTTGCATGGGATGGGATCGGATGGGATGGGATGGGCTAGAATGGGTTGGGATGGGATGGGATCTATGGGATGGGAGCGGAGGGGATGGGATGGGATACCTGGGATGGGATGGGATGGGATCCGTGGGATGGGATGGGATCCCTGGGATGGGATGGGGTGAGATGGGATGGGATGGGATGGGATGGGATGGGATGGGATGGGATAGGATGTGATGGGATGGGATTCGATGGGATGGGATCCCTGGGATGGGATCCCTGGTATGGGATCCATGGGATGGGATGTGTTGGGATGGGTTGGGAACCGTTGGATGGGATCTTATGGGATCCCTGGGATGAGATGTGATGGGATTGGATCCCTGGGATGGGATGAGATGGGATCCTAGCGATGGGATCCCTGGAATGTGATCCCTCGTATGGGATGGGATCCCTGGCATGGGATGGAATCCCTGGGATGGGATCCCTGTGATGGTATCCCTGGGATGGGATGGGATGGGATGGCAAGGGATGGGATGGGAAGGGATGGGATGCGATCCCTGGGATGGTATGGGATGGTATGGGATGGGATGGGATGGGATCCCTGGGATGGGATGGGATCCATGGGATGGGATGGGTTGGGATGGGATTGGATCCCTGGGATGGGATGGAATGTGATGGGGTGGGATGGGATGGGATGGGATCCCTGGGATGGGATGGAATGGGATGGGATCCCTGGGATGGGAACAGATGAAATGGGATCCCTGGGATGGGATGGAATCCCTGGGATGGGATAGCTGGGATGGGATGGGATCCCTGGGATGGGATGGGATCCCTGGGATGGGTTGGGATCCCTGGGATGGGATGGCCTCCCTGGGATGGGATCCATGGGATGGGTTACTTGGGATGGGATAGGATCCCTTGGATGGGAGAGGATGGGATGGGATTGGATGGGATGGGGTGGGATGGGATGGGATTGGCTACACTGGGTTGGGATGGGATCGGATCGATGGGATGGGATGGGATGGAATGGGATCCCTGGGATGGTACGGAATGGGATCCCTGGGATGGGATGTGATACCTGGTATGGGATCCCTAGGATGGGATGGGGTGGGATGCGATGGGATAGGATGGGATGGGATGCGATGGGATAGGATGGGATGGGTTGGGGTAGGATGGGATGGGATCCCTGGGATGGGATGGGATCCCTGGGATGGGATCTCTGGGATCGGATGGTATCCATGGGATGGGATGCGTTGGGATGGGATGGAATCCCTGGAATGGGGACCAGGGGATGGGATGGAATCCCTGGTATGGGATCCCTGGGATGGGATGGGATGGGATCCATGGGATGGGATGGGTTGGGATGGGTTGGGAACCGTTGGATGGGATCTTCTGGGATCCCTGAGATGAGATGGGATGGGATTGGATCCCTGGGATGGGATGAGATGGGATCCTAGCAATGGGATCCCTGGAATGTGATCCCTCGTATGGGATGGGATCCCTGGGATGGGATGGAATCCCTGGGATGGGATCCCGGGGATGGAATCGGATGGGATGGGATCCCTGGGATGGGATCCCTGTGATGGGATCCCTGGGATGGGTTGGGATGGGATGGGATGGGATGGGAAGGGATAGGATGGGATGGGATGGGATGGGATCCCTGGGATGGGATGGGATGGGATGGGATTCCTGGGATGGGAATGCATGGGATGGGATGGGATTGGATGGGATGGGATTACTGGGATGGGATGGGATGGGATCCCTGTGATGGGATGGGATGGAATCCCTGTGATGGGATTTGTTGGGATGGGATCCCTGGGATGGGATGGAATACCTGGGATGAGATCGCTGGGATGGGATGTGATGGGATGGGATGGGATGGGATGGGATCGGATGGTATCCCTGGGATGGGATACATGGCATGGGATCGGATGTGTTTGCATGGGATGGGATCGGATGGGATGGGATGGGCTAGAATGGGTTGGGATGGGATGGGATGTGATGGGATGGGATTCGATGGGATGGGATCCCTGGGATGGGATCCCTGGTATGGGATCCATGGGATGGGATGTGTTGGGATGGGTTGGGAACCGTTGGATGGGATCTTATGGGATCCCTGGCATGAGATGTGATGGGATTGGATCCCTGGGATGGGATGAGATGGGATCCTAGCGATGGGATCCCTGGAATGTGATCCCTCGTATGGGATGGGATCCCTGGCATGGGATGGAATCCCTGGGATGGGATCCCTGTGATGGTATCCCTGGGATGGGATGGGATGGGATGGCAAGGGATGGGATGGGAAGGGATGGGATGCGATCCCTGGGATGGTATGGGATGGGATGGGATGGGATCCCTGGGATGGGATGGGATCCATGGGATGGGATGGGTTGGGATGGGATTGGATCCCTGGGATGGGATGGAATGTGATGGGGTGGGATGGGTTGGGATGGGATGGGATCCCTGGGATGGGAACAGATGAAATGGGATCCCTGGGATGGGATGGAATCCCTGGGATGGGATAGCTGGGATGGGATGGGATCCCTGGGATGGGTTGGGATCCCTGGGATGGGATGGCCTCCCTGGGATGGGATCCATGGGATGGGTTACTTGGGATGGGATAGGATCCCTTGGATGGGAGAGGATGGGATGGGATATGTTGGGATGGGATGGCATCCCTGGGATGGGATGGGATCCCTGGGATGGGATCCCTGGGATGGGATGGAATCCCTGGGATGGGATCCCGGGGATGGAATCGGATGGGATGGGATCCCTGGGATGGGATCCCTGAGATGGGATCCCTGGGATGGGTTGGGATGGGATGGGATGGGATGGGAAGGGATAGGATGGGATGGGATGGGATGGGATGGGATCCCTGGGATGGGATGGGATTCCTGGGATGGGAATGCATGGGATGGGATGGGATTGGATGGGATGGGATCACTGGGATGGGATGGGATGGGATCCCTGTGATGGGATGGGATGGGATCCCTGTGATGGGATTTGTTGGGATGGGATCCCTGGGATGGGATGGAATACCTGGGATGAGATCGCTGGGATGGGATGTGATGGGATGGGATGGGATGGGATGGGATCGGATGGTATCCCTGGGATGGGATACATGGGATGGGATCGGATGTGTTTGCATGGGATGGGATCGGATGGGATGGGATGGGCTAGAATGGGTTGGGATGGGATGGGATCTATGGGATGGGAGCGGAGGGGATGGGATGGGATACCTGGGATGGGATGGGATGGGATGGGATGGGATCCGTGGGATGGGATGGGATCCCTGGGATGGGATGGGGTGAGATGGGATGGGATGGGATGGGATAGGATGTGATGGGATGGGATGGGATGGGATCCCTGTGATGGGATGGGATGGGATCCCTGTGATGGGATTTGTTGGGATGGGATCCCTGGGATGGGATGGAATACCTGGGATGAGATCGCTGGGATGGGATGTGATGGGATGGGATGGGATGGGATGGGATCGGATGGTATCCCTGGGATGGGATACATGGGATGGGATCGGATGTGTTTGCATGGGATGGGATCGGATGGGATGGGATGGGCTAGAATGGGTTGGGATGGGATGGGATCTATGGGATGGGAGCGGAGGGGATGGGATGGGATACCTGGGATGGGATGGGATGGGATCCGTGGGATGGGATGGGATCCCTGGGATGGGATGGGGTGAGATGGGATGGGATGGGATGGGATAGGATGTGATGGGATGGGATTCGATGGGATGGGATCCCTGGGATGGGATCCCTGGTATGGGATCCATGGGATGGGATGGGTTGGGATGGGTTGGGAACCGTTGGATGGGATCTTATGGGATCCCTGGCATGAGATGTGATGGGATTGGATCCCTGGGATGGGATGAGATGGGATCCTAGCGATGGGATCCCTGGAATGTGATCCCTCGTATGGGATGGGATCCCTGGCATGGGATGGAATCCCTGGGATGGGATCCCGGGGATGGAATGGGATGGGATGGGATGGGAAGGGATTGGATGGGATCCCTGGTATGGGATGGGGTCCCTGGGATGGTATGGGATGGGATCGGATGGGATGGGATGGGATGGAATGGGATGGGATGGGGTGGGATGGGATTGGTTGGGATGGGATGGGATCACTGGGATTGGATCGGATGGGATCCCTGGGATGGGATGGGATCCCTGGGTTGGGATGGGGTGAGATGGGATGGGATGGGATGGGATGGGATGGGATAGGATGTGATGGGATGGGATTCGATGGGATGGGATCCCTGGGATGGGATCCCTGGTATGGGATCCATGGGATGGGATGGGTTGGGATGGGTTGGGAACCGTTGGATGGGATCTTATGGGATCCCTGGGATGAGATGTGATGGGATTGGATCCCTGGGATGGGATGAGATGGGATCCTAGCGATGGGATCCCTGGAATGTGATCCCTCGTATGGGATGGGATCCCTGGCATGGGATGGAATCCCTGGGATGGGATCCCTGTGATGGTATCCCTGGGATGGGATGGGATGGGATGGCAAGGGATGGGATGGGAAGGGATGGGATGCGATCCCTGGGATGGTATGGGATGGGATGGGATGGGATGGGATGGGATCCCTGGGATGGGATGGGATGGTATGGGATGGGATGGGATGGGATCCCTGGGATGGGATGGGATCCATGGGATGGGATGGAATGTGATGGGGTGGGATGGGATGGGATCCCTGGGATGGGATGGAATGGGATGGGATCCCTGGGATGGGAACAGATGAAATGGGATCCCTGGGATGGGATGGAATCCCTGGGATGGGATAGCTGGGATGGGATGGGATCCCTGGGATGGGATGGGATCCCTGGGATGGGTTGGGATCCCTGGGATGGGATGGCCTCCCTGGGATGGGATCCATGGGATGGGTTACTTGGGATGGGATAGGATCCCTTGGATGGGAGAGGATGGGATGGGATTGGATGGGATGGGGTGGGATGGGATGGGATTGGCTACACTGGGTTGGGATGGGATCGGATCGATGGGATGGGATGGGATGGAATGGGATCCCTGGGATGGTACGGAATGGGATCCCTGGGATGGGATGTGATACCTGGTATGGGATCCCTAGGATGGGATGGGGTGGGATGCGATGGGATAGGATGGGATGGGATGCGATGGGATAGGATGGGATGGGTTGGGGTAGGATGGGATGGGATCCCTGGGATGGGATGGGATCCCTGGGATGGGATCTCTGGGATCGGATGGTATCCATGGGATGGGATGCGTTGGGATGGGATGGAATCCCTGGAATGGGGACCAGGGGATGGGATGGAATCCCTGGTATGGGATCCCTGGGATGGGATGGGATGGGATCCATGGGATGGGATGGGTTGGGATGGGTTGGGAACCGTTGGATGGGATCTTCTGGGATCCCTGAGATGAGATGGGATGGGATTGGATCCCTGGGATGGGATGAGATGGGATCCTAGCAATGGGATCCCTGGAATGTGATCCCTCGTATGGGATGGGATCCCTGGGATGGGATGGAATCCCTGGGATGGGATCCCGGGGATGGAATCGGATGGGATGGGATCCCTGGGATGGGATCCCTGTGATGGGATCCCTGGGATGGGTTGGGATGGGATGGGATGGGATGGGATGGGAAGGGATAGGATGGGATGGGATGGGATGGGATCCCTGGGATGGGATGGGATGGGATGGGATGGGATTCCTGGGATGGGAATGCATGGGATGGGATGGGATTGGATGGGATGGGATTACTGGGATGGGATGGGATGGGATCCCTGTGATGGGATGGGATGGAATCCCTGTGATGGGATTTGTTGGGATGGGATCCCTGGGATGGGATGGAATACCTGGGATGAGATCGCTGGGATGGGATGTGATGGGATGGGATGGGATGGGATGGGATCGGATGGTATCCCTGGGATGGGATACATGGGATGGGATCGGATGTGTTTGCATGGGATGGGATCGGATGGGATGGGATGGGCTAGAATGGGTTGGGATGGGATGGGATGTGATGGGATGGGATTCGATGGGATGGGATCCCTGGGATGGGATCCCTGGTATGGGATCCATGGGATGGGATGTGTTGGGATGGGTTGGGAACCGTTGGATGGGATCTTATGGGATCCCTGGCATGAGATGTGATGGGATTGGATCCCTGGGATGGGATGAGATGGGATCCTAGCGATGGGATCCCTGGAATGTGATCCCTCGTATGGGATGGGATCCCTGGCATGGGATGGAATCCCTGGGATGGGATCCCTGTGATGGTATCCCTGGGATGGGATGGGATGGGATGGCAAGGGATGGGATGGGATGGCAAGGGATGGGATGCGATCCCTGGGATGGTATGGGATGGGATGGGATGGGATCCCTGGGATGGGATGGGATCCATGGGATGGGATGGGTTGGGATGGGATTGGATCCCTGGGATGGGATGGAATGTGATGGGGTGGGATGGGTTGGGATGGGATGGGATCCCTGGGATGGGATGGAATGGGATGGGATCCCTGGGATGGGAACAGATGAAATGGGATCCCTGGGATGGGATGGAATCCCTGGGATGGGATAGCTGGGATGGGATGGGATCCCTGGGATGGGTTGGGATCCCTGGGATGGGATGGCCTCCCTGGGATGGGATCCATGGGATGGGTTACTTGGGATGGGATAGGATCCCTTGGATGGGAGAGGATGGGATGGGATATGTTGGGATTGGATGGCATCCCTGGGATGGGATGGGATCCCTGGGATGGGATCCCTGGGATGGGATGGAATCCCTGGGATGGGATCCCGGGGATGGAATCGGATGGGATGGGATCCCTGGGATGGGTTGGGATGGGATGGGATGGGATGGGAAGGGATAGGATGGGATGGGATGGGATGGGATGGGATCCCTGGGATGGGATGGGATTCCTGGGATGGGAATGCATGGGATGGGATGGGATTGGATGGGATGGGATCACTGGGATGGGATGGGATGGGATCCCTGTGATGGGATGGGATGGGATCCCTGTGATGGGATTTGTTGGGATGGGGTCCCTGGGATGGGATGGAATACCTGGGATGAGATCGCTGGGATGGGATGTGATGGGATGGGATGGGATGGGATGGGATGGGATCGGATGGTATCCCTGGGATGGGATACATGGGATGGGATCGGATGTGTTTGCATGGGATGGGATCGGATGGGATGGGCTAGAATGGGTTGGGATGGGATGGGATCCGTGGGATGGGATGGGATCCCTGGGATGGGATGGGGTGAGATGGGATGGGATGGGATGGGATGGGATAGGATGTGATGGGATGGGATTCGATGGGATGGGATCCCTGGGATGGGATCCCTGGTATGGGGTCCATGGGATGGGATGGGTTGGGATGGGTTGGGAACCGTTGGATGGGATCTTATGGGATCCCTGGGATGAGATGTGATGGGATTGGATCCCTGGGATGGGATGAGATGGGATCCTAGCGATGGGATCCCTGGAATGTGATCCCTCGTATGGGATGGGATCCCTGGGATGGGATGGAATCCCTGGGATGGGATCCCGGGGATGGAATGGGATGGGATGGGATGGGAAGGGATTGGATGGGATCCCTGGTATGGGATGGGGTCCCTGGGATGGTATGGGATGGGATCGGATGGGATTGGATGGGATGGAATGGGATGGGATTGGGTGGGATGGGATTGGTTGGGATGGGATGGGATCACTGGGATTGGATCGGATGGGATCCCTGGGATGGGATGGGATCCCTGGGTTGGGATGGGGTGAGATGGGATGGGATGGGATGGGATAGGATGTGATGGGATGGGATTCGATGGGATGGGATCCCTGGGATGGGATCCCTGGTATGGGATCCATGGGATGGGATGGGTTGGGATGGGTTGGGAACCGTTGGATGGGATCTTATGGGATCCCTGGGATGAGATGTGATGGGATTGGATCCCTGGGATGGGATGAGATGGGATCCTAGCGATGGGATCCCTGGAATGTGATCCCTCGTATGGGATGGGATCCCTGGCATGGGATGGAATCCCTGGGATGGGATCCCTGTGATGGTATCCCTGGGATGGGATGGGATGGGATGGCAAGGGATGGGATGGGAAGGGATGGGATGCGATCCCTGGGATGGTATGGGATGGGATGGGATGGGATGGGATGGGATCCCTGGGATGGGATGGGATCCATGGGATGGGATGGGTTGGGATGGGATTGGATCCCTGGGATGGGATGGAATGTGATGGGGTGGGATGGGATGGGATGGGATCCCTGGGATGGGATGGAATGGGATGGGATCCCTGGGATGGGAACAGATGAAATGGGATCCCTGGGATGGGATGGAATCCCTGGGATGGGATAGCTGGGATGGGATGGGATCCCTGGGATGGGATGGGATCCCTGGGATGGGTTGGGATCCCTGGGATGGGATGGCCTCCCTGGGATGGGATCCATGGGATGGGTTACTTGGGATGGGATAGGATCCCTTGGATGGGAGAGGATGGGATGGGATTGGATGGGATGGGGTGGGATGGGATGGGATTGGCTACACTGGGTTGGGATGGGATCGGATCGATGGGATGGGATGGGATGGAATGGGATCCCTGGGATGGTACGGAATGGGATCCCTGGGATGGGATGTGATACCTGGTATGGGATCCCTAGGATGGGATGGGGTGGGATGCGATGGGATAGGATGGGATGGGATGCGATGGGATAGGATGGGATGGGTTGGGGTAGGATGGGATGGGATCCCTGGGATGGGATGGGATCCCTGGGATGGGATCTCTGGGATCGGATGGTATCCATGGGATGGGATGCGTTGGGATGGGATGGAATCCCTGGAATGGGGACCAGGGGATGGGATGGAATCCCTGGTATGGGATCCCTGGGATGGGATGGGATGGGATCCATGGGATGGGATGGGTTGGGATGGGTTGGGAACCGTTGGATGGGATCTTCTGGGATCCCTGAGATGAGATGGGATGGGATTGGATCCCTGGGATGGGATGAGATGGGATCCTAGCAATGGGATCCCTGGAATGTGATCCCTCGTATGGGATGGGATCCCTGGGATGGGATGGAATCCCTGGGATGGGATCCCGGGGATGGAATCGGATGGGATGGGATCCCTGGGATGGGATCCCTGTGATGGGATCCCTGGGATGGGTTGGGATGGGATGGGATGGGATGGGAAGGGATAGGATGGGATGGGATGGGATGGGATCCCTGGGATGGGATGGGATGGGATGGGATTCCTGGGATGGGAATGCATGGGATGGGATGGGATTGGATGGGATGGGATTACTGGGATGGGATGGGATGGGATCCCTGTGATGGGATGGGATGGAATCCCTGTGATGGGATTTGTTGGGATGGGATCCCTGGGATGGGATGGAATACCTGGGATGAGATCGCTGGGATGGGATGTGATGGGATGGGATGGGATGGGATGGGATGGGATCGGATGGTATCCCTGGGATGGGATACATGGGATGGGATCGGATGTGTTTGCATGGGATGGGATCGGATGGGATGGGATGGGCTAGAATGGGTTGGGATGGGATGGGATGTGATGGGATGGGATTCGATGGGATGGGATCCCTGGGATGGGATCCCTGGTATGGGATCCATGGGATGGGATGTGTTGGGATGGGTTGGGAACCGTTGGATGGGATCTTATGGGATCCCTGGCATGAGATGTGATGGGATTGGATCCCTGGGATGGGATGAGATGGGATCCTAGCGATGGGATCCCTGGAATGTGATCCCTCGTATGGGATGGGATCCCTGGCATGGGATGGAATCCCTGGGATGGGATCCCTGTGATGGTATCCCTGGGATGGGATGGGATGGGATGGCAAGGGATGGGATGGGATGGGAAGGGATGGGATGCGATCCCTGGGATGGTATGGGATGGGATGGGATGGGATCCCTGGGATGGGATGGGATCCATGGGATGGGATGGGTTGGGATGGGATTGGATCCCTGGGATGGGATGGAATGTGATGGGGTGGGATGGGTTGGGATGGGATGGGATCCCTGGGATGGGATGGAATGGGATGGGATCCCTGGGATGGGAACAGATGAAATGGGATCCCTGGGATGGGATGGAATCCCTGGGATGGGATAGCTGGGATGGGATGGGATCCCTGGGATGGGTTGGGATCCCTGGGATGGGATGGCCTCCCTGGGATGGGATCCATGGGATGGGTTACTTGGGATGGGATAGGATCCCTTGGATGGGAGAGGATGGGATGGGATATGTTGGGATGGGATGGCATCCCTGGGATGGGATGGGATCCCTGGGATGGGATCCCTGGGATGGGATGGAATCCCTGGGATGGGATCCCGGGGATGGAATCGGATGGGATGGGATCCCTGGGATGGGATCCCTGAGATGGGATCCCTGGGATGGGTTGGGATGGGATGGGATGGGATGGGAAGGGATAGGATGGGATGGGATGGGATGGGATGGGATCCCTGGGATGGGATGGGATTCCTGGGATGGGAATGCATGGGATGGGATGGGATTGGATGGGATGGGATCACTGGGATGGGATGGGATGGGATCCCTGTGATGGGATGGGATGGGATCCCTGTGATGGGATTTGTTGGGATGGGATCCCTGGGATGGGATGGAATACCTGGGATGAGATCGCTGGGATGGGATGTGATGGGATGGGATGGGATGGGATGGGATCGGATGGTATCCCTGGGATGGGATACATGGGATGGGATCGGATGTGTTTGCATGGGATGGGATGGGCTAGAATGGGTTGGGATGGGATGGGATCTATGGGATGGGAGCGGAGGGGATGGGATGGGATACCTGGGATGGGATGGGATGGGATGGGATGGGATCCGTGGGATGGGATGGGATCCCTGGGATGGGATGGGGTGAGATGGGATTGGATGGGATGGGATGGGATAGGATGTGATGGGATGGGATTCGATGGGATGGGATCCCTGGGATGGGATCCCTGGTATGGGATCCATGGGATGGGATGTGTTGGGATGGGTTGGGAACCGTTGGATGGGATCTTATGGGATCCCTGGGATGAGATGTGATGGGATTGGATCCCTGGGATGGGATGAGATGGGATCCTAGCGATGGGATCCCTGGAATGTGATCCCTCGTATGGGATGGGATCCCTGGGATGGGATGGAATCCCTGGGATGGGATCCCGGGGATGGAATGGGATGGGATGGGATGGGAAGGGATTGGATGGGATCCCTGGTATGGGATGGGGTCCCTGGGATGGTATGGGATGGGATCGGATGGGATGGGATGGGATGGGATGGAATGGGATGGGATGGGGTGGGATGGGATTGGTTGGGATGGGATGGGATCACTGGGATTGGATCGGATGGGATCCCTGGGATGGGATGGGATCCCTGGGTTGGGATGTGTTCACTGGGATGGGATGGGATGGGATGGGATGGGATGGGATGGGATGGGATCCCTGGGATGGGATGGGATCCCTGGGATGGGATGGGATGGGATGGGATGGGATGGCAAGGGATGGGATGGGATCCCTGGGATGGGATGGGATCCCTGGGATGGGATGGGACCCATGGGATGGGATGGGTTGGGATGGGATTGGATCCCTGGGATGGGATGGAATGTGATGGGGTGGGATGGGATGGGATGGGATGGGATCCCTGGGATGGGATGGAATGGGATGGGATCCCTGGGATGGGAACAGATGAAATGGGATCCCTGGGATGGGATGGAATCCCTGGGATGGGATAGCTGGGATGGGATGGGATCCCTGGGATGGGATGGGATCCCTGGGATGGGTTGGGATCCCTGGGATGGGATGGCCTCCCTGGGATGGGATCCATGGGATGGGTTACTTGGGATGGGATAGGATCCCTTGGATGGGAGAGGATGGGATGGGATATGTTGGGATGGGATGGGATCCCTGGGATGGGATGGGATCCCTGGGATGGGATCCCTGGAATGTGATCCCTCGTATGGGATGGGATCACTGGGATGGGATGGAATCCCTGGGATGGGATCCCTGGGATGGGATGGGATGGGATCCCTGGGATGTTATGGGATCCGTGGGATGTGATGGGATGGGATTCCTGGGATGGGAATGGGTGGGATGGGATGGGATCACTGGGATGGGATGGAATCCCTGGGACGAGATCGCTGGGATGGGATGTGATGTGATGTGATGGGATGGGATGGGATGGGATGGGATGGGATCCCTGCGATGGGATGGGATGGTATGGGATGGGATCCCTGGAATGGGATCGGATGGGATGGGATGGGATGGGATGGGATGGGATCCCTGCGATGGGATGGGATGGTATGGGATGGGATCCCTGGGATGGGATCGGATGGGATGCCTGGGATGGGATGGGATCCGTGGGATGGGATGTGATCCCTGGGATGGGATGGGGTGAGATGGGATGGGATCCCTGGGATTGGATGGGATGGGATGGGATGGGATGGGATGGGATGGGATAGGATGTGATGGGATGGGATTCGATGGGATGGGATCCCTGGGATGGGATCCCTGGTATGGGATCCATGGGATGGGATGTGTTGGGATGGGTTGGGAACCGTTGGATGGGATCTTATGGGATCCCTGGGATGAGATGTGATGGGATTGGATCCCTGGGATGGGATGAGATGGGATCCTAGCGATGGGATCCCTGGAATGTGATCCCTCGTATGGGATGGGATCCCTGGCATGGGATGGAATCCCTGGGATGGGATCCCTGTGATGGTATCCCTGGGATGGGATGGGATGGGATGGCAAGGGATGGGATGGGAAGGGATGGGATGCGATCCCTGGGATGGTATGGGATGGTATGGGATGGGATGGGATGGGATCCCTGGGATGGGATGGGATCCATGGGATGGGATGGGTTGGGATGGGATTGGATCCCTGGGATGGGATGGAATGTGATGGGGTGGGATGGGATGGGATGGGATCCCTGGGATGGGATGGAATGGGATGGGATCCCTGGGATGGGAACAGATGAAATGGGATCCCTGGGATGGGATGGAATCCCTGGGATGGGATAGCTGGGATGGGATGGGATCCCTGGGATGGGATGGGATCCCTGGGATGGGTTGGGATCCCTGGGATGGGATGGCCTCCCTGGGATGGGATCCATGGGATGGGTTACTTGGGATGGGATAGGATCCCTTGGATGGGAGAGGATGGGATGGGATTGGATGGGATGGGGTGGGATGGGATGGGATTGGCTACACTGGGTTGGGATGGGATCGGATCGATGGGATGGGATGGGATGGAATGGGATCCCTGGGATGGTACGGAATGGGATCCCTGGGATGGGATGTGATACCTGGTATGGGATCCCTAGGATGGGATGGGGTGGGATGCGATGGGATAGGATGGGATGGGATGCGATGGGATAGGATGGGATGGGTTGGGGTAGGATGGGATGGGATCCCTGGGATGGGATGGGATCCCTGGGATGGGATCTCTGGGATCGGATGGTATCCATGGGATGGGATGCGTTGGGATGGGATGGAATCCCTGGAATGGGGACCAGGGGATGGGATGGAATCCCTGGTATGGGATCCCTGGGATGGGATGGGATGGGATCCATGGGATGGGATGGGTTGGGATGGGTTGGGAACCGTTGGATGGGATCTTCTGGGATCCCTGAGATGAGATGGGATGGGATTGGATCCCTGGGATGGGATGAGATGGGATCCTAGCAATGGGATCCCTGGAATGTGATCCCTCGTATGGGATGGGATCCCTGGGATGGGATGGAATCCCTGGGATGGGATCCCGGGGATGGAATCGGATGGGATGGGATCCCTGGGATGGGATCCCTGTGATGGGATCCCTGGGATGGGTTGGGATGGGATGGGATGGGATGGGAAGGGATAGGATGGGATGGGATGGGATGGGATCCCTGGGATGGGATGGGATGGGATGGGATTCCTGGGATGGGAATGCATGGGATGGGATGGGATTGGATGGGATGGGATTACTGGGATGGGATGGGATGGGATCCCTGTGATGGGATGGGATGGAATCCCTGTGATGGGATTTGTTGGGATGGGATCCCTGGGATGGGATGGAATACCTGGGATGAGATCGCTGGGATGGGATGTGATGGGATGGGATGGGATGGGATGGGATCGGATGGTATCCCTGGGATGGGATACATGGGATGGGATCGGATGTGTTTGCATGGGATGGGATCGGATGGGATGGGATGGGCTAGAATGGGTTGGGATGGGATGGGATGTGATGGGATGGGATTCGATGGGATGGGATCCCTGGGATGGGATCCCTGGTATGGGATCCATGGGATGGGATGTGTTGGGATGGGTTGGGAACCGTTGGATGGGATCTTATGGGATCCCTGGCATGAGATGTGATGGGATTGGATCCCTGGGATGGGATGAGATGGGATCCTAGCGATGGGATCCCTGGAATGTGATCCCTCGTATGGGATGGGATCCCTGGCATGGGATGGAATCCCTGGGATGGGATCCCTGTGATGGTATCCCTGGGATGGGATGGGATGGGATGGCAAGGGATGGGATGGGAAGGGATGGGATGCGATCCCTGGGATGGTATGGGATGGGATGGGATGGGATCCCTGGGATGGGATGGGATCCATGGGATGGGATGGGTTGGGATGGGATTGGATCCCTGGGATGGGATGGAATGTGATGGGGTGGGATGGGTTGGGATGGGATGGGATCCCTGGGATGGGATGGAATGGGATGGGATCCCTGGGATGGGAACAGATGAAATGGGATCCCTGGGATGGGATGGAATCCCTGGGATGGGATAGCTGGGATGGGATGGGATCCCTGGGATGGGTTGGGATCCCTGGGATGGGATGGCCTCCCTGGGATGGGATCCATGGGATGGGTTACTTGGGATGGGATAGGATCCCTTGGATGGGAGAGGATGGGATGGGATATGTTGGGATGGGATGGCATCCCTGGGATGGGATGGGATCCCTGGGATGGGATCCCTGGGATGGGATGGAATCCCTGGGATGGGATCCCGGGGATGGAATCGGATGGGATGGGATCCCTGGGATGGGATCCCTGTGATGGGATCCCTGGGATGGGTTGGGATGGGATGGGATGGGATGGGAAGGGATAGGATGGGATGGGATGGGATGGGATCCCTGGGATGGGATGGGATGGGATTCCTGGGATGGGAATGCATGGGATGGGATGGGATTGGATGGGATGGGATTACTGGGATGGGATGGGATGGGATCCCTGTGATGGGATGGGATGGAATCCCTGTGATGGGATTTGTTGGGATGGGATCCCTGGGATGGGATGGAATACCTGGGATGAGATCGCTGGGATGGGATGTGATGGGATGGGATGGGATCGGATGGTATCCCTGGGATGGGATACATGGGATGGGATCGGATGTGTTTGCATGGGATGGGATCGGATGGGATGGGATGGGCTAGAATGGGTTGGGATGGGATGGGATCTATGGGATGGGAGCGGAGGGGATGGGATGGGATACCTGGGATGGGATGGGATGGGATCCGTGGGATGGGATGGGATCCCTGGGATGGGATGGGGTGAGATGGGATGGGATGGGATGGGATGGGATGGGATGGGATGGGATGGGATAGGATGTGATGGGATGGGATTCGATGGGATGGGATCCCTGGGATGGGATCCCTGGTATGGGATCCATGGGATGGGATGTGTTGGGATGGGTTGGGAACCGTTGGATGGGATCTTATGGGATCCCTGGGATGAGATGTGATGGGATTGGATCCCTGGGATGGGATGAGATGGGATCCTAGCGATGGGATCCCTGGAATGTGATCCCTCGTATGGGATGGGATCCCTGGCATGGGATGGAATCCCTGGGATGGGATCCCTGTGATGGTATCCCTGGGATGGGATGGGATGGGATGGCAAGGGATGGGATGGGAAGGGATGGGATGCGATCCCTGGGATGGTATGGGATGGGATGGGATGGGATCCCTGGGATGGGATGGGATCCATGGGATGGGATGGGTTGGGATGGGATTGGATCCCTGGGATGGGATGGAATGTGATGGGGTGGGATGGGATGGGATGGGATCCCTGGGATGGGATGGAATGGGATGGGATCCCTGGGATGGGAACAGATGAAATGGGATCCCTGGGATGGGATGGAATCCCTGGGATGGGATAGCTGGGATGGGATGGGATCCCTGGGATGGGATGGGATCCCTGGGATGGGTTGGGATCCCTGGGATGGGATGGCCTCCCTGGGATGGGATCCATGGGATGGGTTACTTGGGATGGGATAGGATCCCTTGGATGGGAGAGGATGGGATGGGATTGGATGGGATGGGGTGGGATGGGATGGGATTGGCTACACTGGGTTGGGATGGGATCGGATCGATGGGATGGGATGGGATGGAATGGGATCCCTGGGATGGTACGGAATGGGATCCCTGGGATGGGATGTGATACCTGGTATGGGATCCCTAGGATGGGATGGGGTGGGATGCGATGGGATAGGATGGGATGGGATGCGATGGGATAGGATGGGATGGGTTGGGGTAGGATGGGATGGGATCCCTGGGATGGGATGGGATCCCTGGGATGGGATCTCTGGGATCGGATGGTATCCATGGGATGGGATGCGTTGGGATGGGATGGAATCCCTGGAATGGGGACCAGGGGATGGGATGGAATCCCTGGTATGGGATCCCTGGGATGGGATGGGATGGGATCCATGGGATGGGATGGGTTGGGATGGGTTGGGAACCGTTGGATGGGATCTTCTGGGATCCCTGAGATGAGATGGGATGGGATTGGATCCCTGGGATGGGATGAGATGGGATCCTAGCAATGGGATCCCTGGAATGTGATCCCTCGTATGGGATGGGATCCCTGGGATGGGATGGAATCCCTGGGATGGGATCCCGGGGATGGAATCGGATGGGATGGGATCCCTGGGATGGGATCCCTGTGATGGGATCCCTGGGATGGGTTGGGATGGGATGGGATGGGATGGGAAGGGATAGGATGGGATGGGATGGGATGGGATCCCTGGGATGGGATGGGATGGGATGGGATTCCTGGGATGGGAATGCATGGGATGGGATGGGATTGGATGGGATGGGATTACTGGGATGGGATGGGATGGGATCCCTGTGATGGGATGGGATGGAATCCCTGTGATGGGATTTGTTGGGATGGGATCCCTGGGATGGGATGGAATACCTGGGATGAGATCGCTGGGATGGGATGTGATGGGATGGGATGGGATGGGATGGGATCGGATGGTATCCCTGGGATGGGATACATGGCATGGGATCGGATGTGTTTGCATGGGATGGGATCGGATGGGATGGGATGGGCTAGAATGGGTTGGGATGGGATGGGATGTGATGGGATGGGATTCGATGGGATGGGATCCCTGGGATGGGATCCCTGGTATGGGATCCATGGGATGGGATGTGTTGGGATGGGTTGGGAACCGTTGGATGGGATCTTATGGGATCCCTGGCATGAGATGTGATGGGATTGGATCCCTGGGATGGGATGAGATGGGATCCTAGCGATGGGATCCCTGGAATGTGATCCCTCGTATGGGATGGGATCCCTGGCATGGGATGGAATCCCTGGGATGGGATCCCTGTGATGGTATCCCTGGGATGGGATGGGATGGGATGGCAAGGGATGGGATGGGAAGGGATGGGATGCGATCCCTGGGATGGTATGGGATGGGATGGGATGGGATCCCTGGGATGGGATGGGATCCATGGGATGGGATGGGTTGGGATGGGATTGGATCCCTGGGATGGGATGGAATGTGATGGGGTGGGATGGGTTGGGATGGGATGGGATCCCTGGGATGGGATGGAATGGGATGGGATCCCTGGGATGGGAACAGATGAAATGGGATCCCTGGGATGGGATGGAATCCCTGGGATGGGATAGCTGGGATGGGATGGGATCCCTGGGATGGGTTGGGATCCCTGGGATGGGATGGCCTCCCTGGGATGGGATCCATGGGATGGGTTACTTGGGATGGGATAGGATCCCTTGGATGGGAGAGGATGGGATGGGATATGTTGGGATGGGATGGCATCCCTGGGATGGGATGGGATCCCTGGGATGGGATCCCTGGGATGGGATGGAATCCCTGGGATGGGATCCCGGGGATGGAATCGGATGGGATGGGATCCCTGGGATGGGATCCCTGAGATGGGATCCCTGGGATGGGTTGGGATGGGATGGGATGGGATGGGAAGGGATAGGATGGGATGGGATGGGATGGGATGGGATCCCTGGGATGGGATGGGATTCCTGGGATGGGAATGCATGGGATGGGATGGGATTGGATGGGATGGGATCACTGGGATGGGATGGGATGGGATCCCTGTGATGGGATGGGATGGGATCCCTGTGATGGGATTTGTTGGGATGGGATCCCTGGGATGGGATGGAATACCTGGGATGAGATCGCTGGGATGGGATGTGATGGGATGGGATGGGATGGGATGGGATCGGATGGTATCCCTGGGATGGGATACATGGGATGGGATCGGATGTGTTTGCATGGGATGGGATCGGATGGGATGGGCTAGAATGGGTTGGGATGGGATGGGATCTATGGGATGGGAGCGGAGGGGATGGGATGGGATACCTGGGATGGGATGGGATGGGATGGGATGGGATCCGTGGGATGGGATGGGATCCCTGGGATGGGATGGGGTGAGATGGGATGGGATGGGATGGGATAGGATGTGATGGGATGGGATGGGATGGGATCCCTGTGATGGGATGGGATGGGATCCCTGTGATGGGATTTGTTGGGATGGGATCCCTGGGATGGGATGGAATACCTGGGATGAGATCGCTGGGATGGGATGTGATGGGATGGGATGGGATGGGATGGGATCGGATGGTATCCCTGGGATGGGATACATGGGATGGGATCGGATGTGTTTGCATGGGATGGGATCGGATGGGATGGGATGGGCTAGAATGGGTTGGGATGGGATGGGATCTATGGGATGGGAGCGGAGGGGATGGGATGGGATACCTGGGATGGGATGGGATGGGATCCGTGGGATGGGATGGGATCCCTGGGATGGGATGGGGTGAGATGGGATGGGATGGGATGGGATAGGATGTGATGGGATGGGATTCGATGGGATGGGATCCCTGGGATGGGATCCCTGGTATGGGATCCATGGGATGGGATGGGTTGGGATGGGTTGGGAACCGTTGGATGGGATCTTATGGGATCCCTGGGATGAGATGTGATGGGATTGGATCCCTGGGATGGGATGAGATGGGATCCTAGCGATGGGATCCCTGGAATGTGATCCCTCGTATGGGATGGGATCCCTGGGATGGGATGGAATCCCTGGGATGGGATCCCGGGGATGGAATGGGATGGGATGGGATGGGAAGGGATTGGATGGAATGGGATGGGATGGGGTGGGATGGGATTGGTTGGGATGGGATGGGATCACTGGGATTGGATCGGATGGGATCCCTGGGATGGGATGGGATCCCTGGGTTGGGATGGGGTGAGATGGGATGGGATGGGATGGGATGGGATGGGATAGGATGTGATGGGATGGGATTCGATGGGATGGGATCCCTGGGATGGGATCCCTGGTATGGGATCCATGGGATGGGATGGGTTGGGATGGGTTGGGAACCGTTGGATGGGATCTTATGGGATCCCTGGGATGAGATGTGATGGGATTGGATCCCTGGGATGGGATGAGATGGGATCCTAGCGATGGGATCCCTGGAATGTGATCCCTCGTATGGGATGGGATCCCTGGCATGGGATGGAATCCCTGGGATGGGATCCCTGTGATGGTATCCCTGGGATGGGATGGGATGGGATGGGATGGCAAGGGATGGGATGGGAAGGGATGGGATGCGATCCCTGGGATGGTATGGGATGGGATGGGATGGGATGGGATCCCTGGGATGGGATGGGATCCATGGGATGGGATGGGTTGGGATGGGATTGGATCCCTGGGATGGGATGGAATGTGATGGGGTGGGATGGGATGGGATCCCTGGGATGGGATGGAATGGGATGGGATCCCTGGGATGGGAACAGATGAAATGGGATCCCTGGGATGGGATGGAATCCCTGGGATGGGATAGCTGGGATGGGATGGGATCCCTGGGATGGGATGGGATCCCTGGGATGGGTTGGGATCCCTGGGATGGGATGGCCTCCCTGGGATGGGATCCATGGGATGGGTTACTTGGGATGGGATAGGATCCCTTGGATGGGAGAGGATGGGATGGGATTGGATGGGATGGGGTGGGATGGGATGGGATTGGCTACACTGGGTTGGGATGGGATCGGATCGATGGGATGGGATGGGATGGAATGGGATCCCTGGGATGGTACGGAATGGGATCCCTGGGATGGGATGTGATACCTGGTATGGGATCCCTAGGATGGGATGGGGTGGGATGCGATGGGATAGGATGGGATGGGATGCGATGGGATAGGATGGGATGGGTTGGGGTAGGATGGGATGGGATCCCTGGGATGGGATGGGATCCCTGGGATGGGATCTCTGGGATCGGATGGTATCCATGGGATGGGATGCGTTGGGATGGGATGGAATCCCTGGAATGGGGACCAGGGGATGGGATGGAATCCCTGGTATGGGATCCCTGGGATGGGATGGGATGGGATCCATGGGATGGGATGGGTTGGGATGGGTTGGGAACCGTTGGATGGGATCTTCTGGGATCCCTGAGATGAGATGGGATGGGATTGGATCCCTGGGATGGGATGAGATGGGATCCTAGCAATGGGATCCCTGGAATGTGATCCCTCGTATGGGATGGGATCCCTGGGATGGGATGGAATCCCTGGGATGGGATCCCGGGGATGGAATCGGATGGGATGGGATCCCTGGGATGGGATCCCTGTGATGGGATCCCTGGGATGGGTTGGGATGGGATGGGATGGGATGGGATGGGAAGGGATAGGATGGGATGGGATGGGATGGGATCCCTGGGATGGGATGGGATGGGATGGGATGGGATGGGATTCCTGGGATGGGATGGGATGGGATCCCTGTGATGGGATGGGATGGAATCCCTGTGATGGGATTTGTTGGGATGGGATCCCTGGGATGGGATGGAATACCTGGGATGAGATCGCTGGGATGGGATGTGATGGGATGGGATGGGATGGGATGGGATCGGATGGTATCCCTGGGATGGGATACATGGGATGGGATCGGATGTGTTTGCATGGGATGGGATCGGATGGGATGGGATGGGCTAGAATGGGTTGGGATGGGATGGGATGTGATGGGATGGGATTCGATGGGATGGGATCCCTGGGATGGGATCCCTGGTATGGGATCCATGGGATGGGATGTGTTGGGATGGGTTGGGAACCGTTGGATGGGATCTTATGGGATCCCTGGCATGAGATGTGATGGGATTGGATCCCTGGGATGGGATGAGATGGGATCCTAGCGATGGGATCCCTGGAATGTGATCCCTCGTATGGGATGGGATCCCTGGCATGGGATGGAATCCCTGGGATGGGATCCCTGTGATGGTATCCCTGGGATGGGATGGGATGGGATGGCAAGGGATGGGATGGGATGGCAAGGGATGGGATGCGATCCCTGGGATGGTATGGGATGGGATGGGATGGGATCCCTGGGATGGGATGGGATCCATGGGATGGGATGGGTTGGGATGGGATTGGATCCCTGGGATGGGATGGAATGTGATGGGGTGGGATGGGTTGGGATGGGATGGGATCCCTGGGATGGGATGGAATGGGATGGGATCCCTGGGATGGGAACAGATGAAATGGGATCCCTGGGATGGGATGGAATCCCTGGGATGGGATAGCTGGGATGGGATGGGATCCCTGGGATGGGTTGGGATCCCTGGGATGGGATGGCCTCCCTGGGATGGGATCCATGGGATGGGTTACTTGGGATGGGATAGGATCCCTTGGATGGGAGAGGATGGGATGGGATATGTTGGGATTGGATGGCATCCCTGGGATGGGATGGGATCCCTGGGATGGGATCCCTGGGATGGGATGGAATCCCTGGGATGGGATCCCGGGGATGGAATCGGATGGGATGGGATCCCTGGGATGGGTTGGGATGGGATGGGATGGGATGGGAAGGGATAGGATGGGATGGGATGGGATGGGATGGGATCCCTGGGATGGGATGGGATTCCTGGGATGGGAATGCATGGGATGGGATGGGATTGGATGGGATGGGATCACTGGGATGGGATGGGATGGGATCCCTGTGATGGGATGGGATGGGATCCCTGTGATGGGATTTGTTGGGATGGGGTCCCTGGGATGGGATGGAATACCTGGGATGAGATCGCTGGGATGGGATGTGATGGGATGGGATGGGATGGGATGGGATGGGATCGGATGGTATCCCTGGGATGGGATACATGGGATGGGATCGGATGTGTTTGCATGGGATGGGATCGGATGGGATGGGATGGGCTAGAATGGGTTGGGATGGGATGGGATCTATGGGATGGGAGCGGAGGGGATGGGATGGGATACCTGGGATGGGATGGGATGGGATCCGTGGGATGGGATGGGATCCCTGGGATGGGATGGGGTGAGATGGGATGGGATGGGATGGGATGGGATAGGATGTGATGGGATGGGATTCGATGGGATGGGATCCCTGGGATGGGATCCCTGGTATGGGGTCCATGGGATGGGATGGGTTGGGATGGGTTGGGAACCGTTGGATGGGATCTTATGGGATCCCTGGGATGAGATGTGATGGGATTGGATCCCTGGGATGGGATGAGATGGGATCCTAGCGATGGGATCCCTGGAATGTGATCCCTCGTATGGGATGGGATCCCTGGGATGGGATGGAATCCCTGGGATGGGATCCCGGGGATGGAATGGGATGGGATGGGATGGGAAGGGATTGGATGGGATCCCTGGTATGGGATGGGGTCCCTGGGATGGTATGGGATGGGATCGGATGGGATTGGATGGGATGGAATGGGATGGGATTGGGTGGGATGGGATTGGTTGGGATGGGATGGGATCACTGGGATTGGATCGGATGGGATCCCTGGGATGGGATGGGATCCCTGGGTTGGGATGGGGTGAGATGGGATGGGATGGGATGGGATAGGATGTGATGGGATGGGATTCGATGGGATGGGATCCCTGGGATGGGATCCCTGGTATGGGATCCATGGGATGGGATGGGTTGGGATGGGTTGGGAACCGTTGGATGGGATCTTATGGGATCCCTGGGATGAGATGTGATGGGATTGGATCCCTGGGATGGGATGAGATGGGATCCTAGCGATGGGATCCCTGGAATGTGATCCCTCGTATGGGATGGGATCCCTGGCATGGGATGGAATCCCTGGGATGGGATCCCTGTGATGGTATCCCTGGGATGGGATGGGATGGGATGGCAAGGGATGGGATGGGAAGGGATGGGATGCGATCCCTGGGATGGTATGGGATGGGATGGGATGGGATGGGATGGGATGGGATCCCTGGGATGGGATGGGATCCATGGGATGGGATGGGTTGGGATGGGATTGGATCCCTGGGATGGGATGGAATGTGATGGGGTGGGATGGGATGGGATCCCTGGGATGGGATGGAATGGGATGGGATCCCTGGGATGGGAACAGATGAAATGGGATCCCTGGGATGGGATGGAATCCCTGGGATGGGATAGCTGGGATGGGATGGGATCCCTGGGATGGGATGGGATCCCTGGGATGGGTTGGGATCCCTGGGATGGGATGGCCTCCCTGGGATGGGATCCATGGGATGGGTTACTTGGGATGGGATAGGATCCCTTGGATGGGAGAGGATGGGATGGGATTGGATGGGATGGGGTGGGATGGGATGGGATTGGCTACACTGGGTTGGGATGGGATCGGATCGATGGGATGGGATGGGATGGAATGGGATCCCTGGGATGGTACGGAATGGGATCCCTGGGATGGGATGTGATACCTGGTATGGGATCCCTAGGATGGGATGGGGTGGGATGCGATGGGATAGGATGGGATGGGATGCGATGGGATAGGATGGGATGGGTTGGGGTAGGATGGGATGGGATCCCTGGGATGGGATGGGATCCCTGGGATGGGATCTCTGGGATCGGATGGTATCCATGGGATGGGATGCGTTGGGATGGGATGGAATCCCTGGAATGGGGACCAGGGGATGGGATGGAATCCCTGGTATGGGATCCCTGGGATGGGATGGGATGGGATCCATGGGATGGGATGGGTTGGGATGGGTTGGGAACCGTTGGATGGGATCTTCTGGGATCCCTGAGATGAGATGGGATGGGATTGGATCCCTGGGATGGGATGAGATGGGATCCTAGCAATGGGATCCCTGGAATGTGATCCCTCGTATGGGATGGGATCCCTGGGATGGGATGGAATCCCTGGGATGGGATCCCGGGGATGGAATCGGATGGGATGGGATCCCTGGGATGGGATCCCTGTGATGGGATCCCTGGGATGGGTTGGGATGGGATGGGATGGGATGGGATGGGAAGGGATAGGATGGGATGGGATGGGATGGGATCCCTGGGATGGGATGGGATGGGATGGGATTCCTGGGATGGGAATGCATGGGATGGGATGGGATTGGATGGGATGGGATTACTGGGATGGGATGGGATGGGATCCCTGTGATGGGATGGGATGGAATCCCTGTGATGGGATTTGTTGGGATGGGATCCCTGGGATGGGATGGAATACCTGGGATGAGATCGCTGGGATGGGATGTGATGGGATGGGATGGGATGGGATGGGATGGGATCGGATGGTATCCCTGGGATGGGATACATGGGATGGGATCGGATGTGTTTGCATGGGATGGGATCGGATGGGATGGGATGGGCTAGAATGGGTTGGGATGGGATGGGATGTGATGGGATGGGATTCGATGGGATGGGATCCCTGGGATGGGATCCCTGGTATGGGATCCATGGGATGGGATGTGTTGGGATGGGTTGGGAACCGTTGGATGGGATCTTATGGGATCCCTGGCATGAGATGTGATGGGATTGGATCCCTGGGATGGGATGAGATGGGATCCTAGCGATGGGATCCCTGGAATGTGATCCCTCGTATGGGATGGGAT
Source organism: Sturnus vulgaris (assembly GCF_052056855.1). Classification (NCBI taxonomy): domain Eukaryota; kingdom Metazoa; phylum Chordata; class Aves; order Passeriformes; family Sturnidae; genus Sturnus; species Sturnus vulgaris. The sequence goes on from NC_142282.1 coordinate 10,856,691, forward strand.
CCCTGGCATGGGATGGAATCCCTGGGATGGGATCCCTGTGATGGTATCCCTGGGATGGGATGGGATGGGATGGCAAGGGATGGGATGGGATGGGAAGGGATGGGATGCGATCCCTGGGATGGTATGGGATGGGATGGGATGGGATCCCTGGGATGGGATGGGATCCATGGGATGGGATGGGTTGGGATGGGATTGGATCCGTGGGATGGGATGGAATGTGATGGGGTGGGATGGGTTGGGATGGGATGGGATCCCTGGGATGGGATGGAATGGGATGGGATCCCTGGGATGGGAACAGATGAAATGGGATCCCTGGGATGGGATGGAATCCCTGGGATGGGATAGCTGGGATGGGATGGGATCCCTGGGATGGGTTGGGATCCCTGGGATGGGATGGCCTCCCTGGGATGGGATCCATGGGATGGGTTACTTGGGATGGGATAGGATCCCTTGGATGGGAGAGGATGGGATGGGATATGTTGGGATGGGATGGCATCCCTGGGATGGGATGGGATCCCTGGGATGGGATCCCTGGGATGGGATGGAATCCCTGGGATGGGATCCCGGGGATGGAATCGGATGGGATGGGATCCCTGGGATGGGATCCCTGAGATGGGATCCCTGGGATGGGTTGGGATGGGATGGGATGGGATGGGAAGGGATAGGATGGGATGGGATGGGATGGGATGGGATGGGATGGGATCCCTGGGATGGGATGGGATTCCTGGGATGGGAATGCATGGGATGGGATGGGATTGGATGGGATGGGATCACTGGGATGGGATGGGATGGGATCCCTGTGATGGGATGGGATGGGATCCCTGTGATGGGATTTGTTGGGATGGGATCCCTGGGATGGGATGGAATACCTGGGATGAGATCGCTGGGATGGGATGTGATGGGATGGGATGGGATGGGATGGGATCGGATGGTATCCCTGGGATGGGATACATGGGATGGGATCGGATGTGTTTGCATGGGATGGGATGGGCTAGAATGGGTTGGGATGGGATGGGATCTATGGGATGGGAGCGGAGGGGATGGGATGGGATACCTGGGATGGGATGGGATGGGATGGGATGGGATGGGATCCGTGGGATGGGATGGGATCCCTGGGATGGGATGGGGTGAGATGGGATGGGATGGGATGGGATGGGATAGGATGTGATGGGATGGGATTCGATGGGATGGGATCCCTGGGATGGGATCCCTGGTATGGGATCCATGGGATGGGATGGGTTGGGATGGGTTGGGAACCGTTGGATGGGATCTTATGGGATCCCTGGGATGAGATGTGATGGGATTGGATCCCTGGGATGGGATGAGATGGGATCCTAGCGATGGGATCCCTGGAATGTGATCCCTCGTATGGGATGGGATCCCTGGGATGGGATGGAATCCCTGGGATGGGATCCCGGGGATGGAATGGGATGGGATGGGATGGGAAGGGATTGGATGGGATCCCTGGTATGGGATGGGGTCCCTGGGATGGTATGGGATGGGATCGGATGGGATGGGATGGGATGGGATGGAATGGGATGGGATGGGGTGGGATGGGATTGGTTGGGATGGGATGGGATCACTGGGATTGGATCGGATGGGATCCCTGGGATGGGATGGGATCCCTGGGTTGGGATGTGTTCACTGGGATGGGATGGGATGGGATGGGATGGGATGGGATGGGATCCCTGGGATGGGATGGGATCCCTGGGATGGGATGGGATGGGATGGGATGGGATGGGATGGGATCCCTGGGATGGGATGGGATCCCTGGGATGGGATGGGACCCATGGGATGGGATGGGTTGGGATGGGATTGGATCCCTGGGATGGGATGGAATGTGATGGGGTGGGATGGGATGGGATGGGATGGGATCCCTGGGATGGGATGGAATGGGATGGGATCCCTGGGATGGGAACAGATGAAATGGGATCCCTGGGATGGGATGGAATCCCTGGGATGGGATAGCTGGGATGGGATGGGATCCCTGGGATGGGATGGGATCCCTGGGATGGGTTGGGATCCCTGGGATGGGATGGCCTCCCTGGGATGGGATCCATGGGATGGGTTACTTGGGATGGGATAGGATCCCTTGGATGGGAGAGGATGGGATGGGATATGTTGGGATGGGATGGGATCCCTGGGATGGGATGGGATCCCTGGGATGGGATCCCTGGAATGTGATCCCTCGTATGGGATGGGATCACTGGGATGGGATGGAATCCCTGGGATGGGATCCCTGGGATGGGATGGGATGGGATCCCTGGGATGTTATGGGATCCGTGGGATGTGATGGGATGGGATTCCTGGGATGGGAATGGGTGGGATGGGATGGGATCCCTGCGATGGGATGGGATGGTATGGGATGGGATCCCTGGAATGGGATCGGATGGGATGGGATGGGATGGGATGGGATGGGATGGGATCCCTGCGATGGGATGGGATGGTATGGGATGGGATCCCTGGGATGGGATCGGATGGGAAGCCTGGGATGGGATGGGATCCGTGGGATGGGATGTGATCCCTGGGATGGGATGGGGTGAGATGGGATGGGATCCCTGGGATTGGATGGGATGGGATGGGATGGGATGGGATGGGTTGGGATGGGATGGGATGGGATGGGATTGGATGGGATGGGTTGGGATGGTATGGTATCCCTGGGATGGTGTCCCTGGGATGGGATGGGATGGGATGGGATGGGATGGGATGGGATGGCATGGGATGGGGTGGGATGGGATTGGATGGGATGGGGTGGGATGGGATGGGATTGGCTACACTGGGTTGGGATGGGATCGGATCGATGGGATGGGATGGGATGGAATGGGATCCCTGGGATGGTACGGAATGGGATCCCTGGGATGGGATGTGATACCTGGTATGGGATCCCTAGGATGGGATGGGGTGGGATGCGATGGGATAGGATGGGATGGGATGCGATGGGATAGGATGGGATGGGTTGGGGTAGGATGGGATGGGATCCCTGGGATGGGATGGGATCCCTGGGATGGGATCTCTGGGATCGGATGGTATCCATGGGATGGGATGCGTTGGGATGGGATGGAATCCCTGGAATGGGGACCAGGGGATGGGATGGAATCCCTGGTATGGGATCCCTGGGATGGGATGGGATGGGATGGGATCCATGGGATGGGATGGGTTGGGATGGGTTGGGAACCGTTGGATGGGATCTTCTGGGATCCCTGAGATGAGATGGGATGGGATTGGATCCCTGGGATGGGATGAGATGGGATCCTAGCAATGGGATCCCTGGAATGTGATCCCTCGTATGGGATGGGATCCCTGGGATGGGATGGAATCCCTGGGATGGGATCCCGGGGATGGAATCGGATGGGATGGGATCCCTGGGATGGGATCCCTGTGATGGGATCCCTGGGATGGGTTGGGATGGGATGGGATGGGATGGGAAGGGATAGGATGGGATGGGATGGGATGGGATCCCTGGGATGGGATGGGATTGGATGGGATGGGATTACTGGGATGGGATGGGATGGGATCCCTGTGATGGGATGGGATGGAATCCCTGTGATGGGATTTGTTGGGATGGGATCCCTGGGATGGGATGGAATACCTGGGATGAGATCGCTGGGATGGGATGTGATGGGATGGGATGGGATGGGATCGGATGGTATCCCTGGGATGGGATACATGGGATGGGATCGGATGTGTTTGCATGGGATGGGATCGGATGGGATGGGATGGGCTAGAATGGGTTGGGATGGGATGGGATGTGATGGGATGGGATTCGATGGGATGGGATCCCTGGGATGGGATCCCTGGTATGGGATCCATGGGATGGGATGTGTTGGGATGGGTTGGGAACCGTTGGATGGGATCTTATGGGATCCCTGGGATGAGATGTGATGGGATTGGATCCCTGGGATGGGATGAGATGGGATCCTAGCGATGGGATCCCTGGAATGTGATCCCTCGTATGGGATGGGATCCCTGGGATGGGATGGAATCCCTGGGATGGGATCCCTGTGATGGTATCCCTGGGATGGGATGGGATGGGATGGCAAGGGATGGGATGGGATGGGAAGGGATGGGATGCGATCCCTGGGATGGTATGGGATGGGATGGGATGGGATCCCTGGGATGGGATGGGATCCATGGGATGGGATGGGTTGGGATGGGATTGGATCCCTGGGATGGGATGGAATGTGATGGGGTGGGATGGGTTGGGATGGGATGGGATCCCTGGGATGGGATGGAATGGGATGGGATCCCTGGGATGGGAACAGATGAAATGGGATCCCTGGGATGGGATGGAATCCCTGGGATGGGATAGCTGGGATGGGATGGGATCCCTGGGATGGGATGGGATCCCTGGGATGGGTTGGGATCCCTGGGATGGGATGGCCTCCCTGGGATGGGATCCATGGAATGGGTTACTTGGGGTGGGATAGGATCCCTTGGATGGGAGAGGATGGGATGGGATATGTTGGGATGGGATGGCATCCCTGGGATGGGATGGGATCCCTGGGATGGGATCCCTGGGATGGGATGGAATCCCTGGGATGGGATCCCGGGGATGGAATCGGATGGGATGGGATCCCTGGGATGGGATCCCTGAGATGGGATCCCTGGGATGGGTTGGGATGGGATGGGATGGAATGGGAAGGGATAGGATGGGATGGGATGGGATGGGATGGGATCCCTGGGATGGGATGGGATTCCTGGGATGGGAATGCATGGGATGGGATGGGATTGGATGGGATGGGATCACTGGGATGGGATGGGATGGGATCCCTGTGATGGGATGGGATGGGATCCCTGTGATGGGATTTGTTGGGATGGGATCCCTGGGATGGGATGGAATACCTGGGATGAGATCGCTGGGATGGGATGTGATGGGATGGGATGGGATGGGATGGGATCGGATGGTATCCCTGGGATGGGATACATGGGATGGGATCGGATGTGTTTGCATGGGATGGGATCGGATGGGATGGGATGGGCTAGAATGGGTTGGGATGGGATGGGATCTATGGGATGGGAGCGGAGGGGATGGGATGGGATACCTGGGATGGGATGGGATGGGATCCGTGGGATGGGATGGGATCCCTGGGATGGGATGGGGTGAGATGGGATGGGATGGGATGGGATGGGATAGGATGTGATGGGATGGGATTCGATGGGATGGGATCCCTGGGATGGGATCCCTGGTATGGGATCCATGGGATGGGATGGGTTGGGATGGGTTGGGAACCGTTGGATGGGATCTTCTGGGATCCCTGAGATGAGATGGGATGGGATTGGATCCCTGGGATGGGATGAGATGGGATCCTAGCAATGGGATCCCTGGAATGTGATCCCTCGTATGGGATGGGATCCCTGGGATGGGATGGAATCCCTGGGATGGGATCCCGCGGATGGAATCGGATGGGATGGGATCCCTGGGATGGGATCCCTGTGATGGGATCCCTGGGATGGGTTGGGATGGGATGGGATGGGATGGGAAGGGATAGGATGGGATGGGATGGGATGGGATCCCTGGGATGGGATGGGATTGGATGGGATGGGATTACTGGGATGGGATGGGATGGGATCCCTGTGATGGGATGGGATGGAATCCCTGTGATGGGATTTGTTGGGATGGGATCCCTGGGATGGGATGGAATACCTGGGATGAGATCGCTGGGATGGGATGTGATGGGATGGGATGGGATGGGATCGGATGGTATCCCTGGGATGGGATACATGGGATGGGATCGGATGTGTTTGCATGGGATGGGATCGGATGGGATGGGATGGGCTAGAATGGGTTGGGATGGGATGGGATGTGATGGGATGGGATTCGATGGGATGGGATCCCTGGGATGGGATGGAATGGGATGGGATGGGATGGGATGGGATGGGATGGGATGGGAAGGGAAGGGATGGGATAGGATGGGATGGGATGCGATGGGATGGGATGGGATGGGATCCCTGGGATGGGATGGAATGGGATGGGATGGGATCCCTGGGATGGGTTGGGGTAGGATGGGATGGGATCCCTGGGATGGGATGGGATCCCTGGGATGGGATCCCTGGGATGGGATCCATGGGATGGGATGGGTTGGGATGGGTTGGGAACCGTTGGATGGGATCTTCTGGGATCCCTGAGATGAGATGGGATGGGATTGGATCCCTGGGATGGGGACGAGGGGATGGGATGGTATCCCTGGTATGGGATCCCTGGGATGGGATGGGATGGGATGGGATGGGATGGGATGGGATGGGATGGGATGGGATTGGATGGGATGGGATCGGATGGGATCCCTGGGATGGGATGGGATGGGATACCTGGGATGGGATGGGATATCTGGGATGGGATATCTGGGATGGGATGTGATGGGACGGGATGGGATGGGATAGGATGGGATGGGATGGGGTAGGATGGGATGGGATGGGTTTGGATGGGATGGGATCCCTGGGATGGGATGGGATGGGATGGGATGGGATGGGATGGGATGGGATGGGATGGGATGGGATGCCATGACATGGCATGGGATCCGCGGGATGAGATGGGATGGGATGGGATAGGTGGGATGGGATGGGATCCCTGGGATGGGATGAGATGGGATGGGATCCCTGGGTTGGGAATGGTGGGGATGGGATAATTGGGATGGGATGGAATCCCTGAGATGAGATCGCTGGGATGGGATGGGATGGGATGGGATGGGATGGGATGGGATGGGATGGGATGGGATGGGATGGGATGGGATGGGATGGGATGGGATGGGATGGGGTGGGGTGGGATGGGATGGGACGGGACGGGATGGGATGGGATACCTGCGATGGGACAGGATGGTATGGTACCCCTGGGATGGTGTCCCTGGGATGGGATGGGGTGGGATGGGATGGGATTGGATGCAATGGGTTGGGATGGGATCGCGGGGATGGAATGGGATGGGATGTGATCCCTGGGATGGGATCCCTGTGATGGGATCCCTGGGATGGGATGGGATGGGATGGGATGGGATGGGATGGGATGGGATGGGATGGGATGGGATGGGATGGGATGGGGTGGGATGGGATTGGTTGGGATGGGATGCGATCCCTGGGATGGGATGGGATCCATGGGATGGGATGGGTTGGGATGGGATTGGATCCCTGGAATGGGATGGGATGGGATGGCATCCCTGGGATGGGATGGGATGGGATGGGATGGGATGGGATGGGATGGGATCCCTGGGATGGGAACAGATGAAATGGGATCCCTGGGATGGGATGGAATCCCTGGGGTGGGATAGCCGGGATGGGATGGGATCCCTGGGATGGGATGGGATGGGATCCCTGGGATGGGTTGGGATCCCTGGGATGGGATGGGATCCCTGGGATGGGATCCATGGGATGGGTTACTTGGGATGGGATAGGATCCCTGGGATGGGAGAGGATGGGATGGGACGGGATGGGTTGGGATGGGATGGGATATCTGGGATGGGATGGGATCCCTGGGATGGGATCCCTGGAATGTGATCCCTCGTATGGGATGGGATCCCTGGGATGGTGTCTCGGTTTGAAAGACAGGTATGGTCTAAGGAAAGGCAGGAGCCCCTTTTCTGCGATGCAGAGTGCAACCCCCTCCCTTTTAATTATTTTAGGTCCAATTCAGACACCTTCAGGCAGGAGATATGGGGATGAGAATAACAGTTCTTTACTGGTATTTAACAAAGCAGAAAAAACAACAACAGCTATACAAATTGGCAACAGAAACAGTCTAGCTCCGCTCCAGTCCCTTCTGGCCGCAGGCCGTCTCCCTGTGCTGTTACCGGTGCTGTGGGGGCAGGGCAGATCCCGCGCAGTTGAAGAGGGCTGGGTGATGGCGGCCGCGGCCCAGGGGAGAGAGGGGATGGGGAAAGTTACTCCCCCCTCACGGTGTCGGTCGTGGTGCTCAGCAGAGTGTCCGGAGGTAGTAGGGTGAGCTGGGAGAGCAGCGGAGCGATGTCCAAAGGCAGGGAGCGTGGATCTCAGCGCTGGGATGACAGGAGAAGATGCCAGAGCAGAGCCCAGGTTGTCTTCCCACTCCAGGAGCCAAGCGAGAGAGCCTCCCCCCCTCCAGACCCCCCTATCCCACCTTTTCCTTTTCCGGTTCCCCCCCCCTCCCCCTCCAGCCACCCCCCTACGAGAGAACATTATCTGTCGTTTTAAGGTGTAGCCACAATTACTTAGCATAACAATGGGAGAAATTCCACAGAAAGAAAAGCTAAGCATTCAACCCCCAACATTATCCACCCCTGAATTTCTCCCATACTAATATGCTATATCAAATTAAACTGTTACATTATATATACATACATGCAGTTAGAGACATAGGCACAGTACTATAGGTATTTCACCCTAAAACAAGGTCTCCTTGGGGTATGCATCTGGTCTCTCCATTCTTTTGCATCACCCACCAGGTGCAACCTGGTCCTTGAGCGAATACAACTCCATGGATGGGATTGTCTTTGCTGGAGGCAGGATTCACCCAAACAGTTTTTCCTAGCATACCTCTCATGTGTACCACTGGAACCTTATCTCCATTCGATATTCCCAAGGGCTCAGATTGGGCAGGGCCTGCTCGGTTAGTGGAACCTCGGGTGTTCACTAACCAGGTGGCCTTTGGTAGATTAATCTCCCAGTTCTTGAAAGTTCCCCCACCCAGTGCCTTCAAGGTGGTTTTAAGCAGGCCATTGCACCGTTCAACTTTCCCTGCAGCTGGTGCATGGTAGGGGATATGGTACACCCACTCAATGCCGTGTTCTCTAGCCCAGGTGTTTATAAGGCTGTTCTTGAAATGAGTCCCATTGTCTGACTCAATTCTCTCAGGGGTACCATGCCTCCAAAGAACTTGTTTTTCCAGGCCCAGGATGGTGTTCCGAGCAGTGGCATGAGGCACAGGGTAGGTCTCCAACCATCCAGTGGTGGCTTCCACCATGGTCAGTACATAGCGCTTGCCCTGGCGGGTTTGAGGCAGTGTGATGTAGTCAATCTGCCAGGCCTCTCCATACTTATATTTGGACCATCGCCCCCCATACCAGAGGGGCTTCACCCGCTTGGCTTGCTTGATGGCAGCGCATGTCTCACAGTCATGGATAACTTGAGAAATACTGTCCATGGTTAGATCCACCCCTCGGTCTCGTGCCCACTTATATGTGGCATCTCTGCCCTGATGACCTGAGGCATCATGGGCCCATCGAGCCAGGAACAACTCTCCCTTGTGCTGCCAGTCTAAATCTATCTTCGACACCTCTATCTGTGCCGCCTGATCTACCTGCTCATTGTGTCGGTGTTCCTCATTAGCCCGACTCTTGGGGACATGGGCATCTACGTGACGGACTTTCACAGGCAACTTCTCTACCCGGGTGGCAATGTCTTTCCATTCATTGGCAGCCCAGATTGGTTTTCCCCTACGTTGCCAGTTAGCCTTTTTCCACCTTTCCAGCCATCCCCACAGAGCATTGGCTACCATCCATGAATCAGTGTAAAGGTAGAGTTTTGGCCACTTCTCTCTTTCAGCAATGTCCAGGGCCAGCTGAACAGCTTTGAGTTCAGCAAGTTGACTCGATCCACCTTCTCCTTCGGTAGCTTGTGCAACCTGTCGTGTGGGGCTCCATACGGCTGCTTTCCACTTCCGGTTCATCCCCACGATGCGGCAGGAACCATCAGTGAAAAGAGCATAGCATGTTTCATCTGCTGGCAGTTGGTTATATGGTGGGGCTTCTTCGGCCCGGGTCACCTGTTCCTGTTCCTCTTCGTCAGCAAGGCCAAAGTCTTCCCCTTCCGGCCAGTTGGTAATTATCTCCAAAATCCCAGGGCGATTCGGGTTTCCAATACGGGCACGTTGTGTGATGAGGGCAATCCATTTACTCCATGTGGCGTCAGTGGCATGGTGGGTTGAGGGAACCTTTCCTTTAAACATCCAGCTCAGCACTGGCAGTCGGGGTGCCAGGAGGAGTTGTGTTTCTGTGCCAACCACCTCTGAGGCTGCTTGGACCCCTTCATAGGCGGCCAAGATCTCCCTCTCCGTCGGAGTGTAGTTGGCCTCGGACCCTCTGTAGCTTCGGCTCCAGAACCCCAGTGGTCGGCCTCGCGTCTCACCAGGCACCTTCTGCCAAAGGCTCCAGGACAGACCATGGTTCCTGGCTGCAGAGTAGAGCATGTTCTTCACATCTGGTCCCGTCCTGACTGGGCCAAGGGCTACTGCATGAGCAATCTCCTGCTTGATCTGGGCAAAGGCTTGCTGCTGCTCAGGACCCCAGTGGAAATCGTTCTTCTTGCGGGTGACCAGGTAAAGAGGGCTCACAATCTGGCTGTACTCAGGAATGTGCATTCTCCAAAAGCCTATGGCCCCTAGGAAGGCTTGTGTTTCCTTCTTGCTGGTTGGTGGAGACATTGCAGTGATCTTATTGATGACCTCACTGGGGATCTGGCGCCGTCCATCTTGCCACTTTACTCCCAGGAACTGGATCTCTTGGGCAGGGCCTTTGACTTTGCTCTTTTTAATGGCGAAGCCGGCTCCCAGCAGAATCTCAATGATCTTTTCTCCTTTCTGAAATACTTCCATTGCCGTATCCCCCCACACAATGATGTCATCAATGTACTGCAGATGTTCTGGAGCTCCACCCTTCTCCAGTGTAGCCTGGATCAGTCCATGACAGATGGTGGGGCTGTGTTTCCACCCCTGGGGCAGTCGGTTCCACATGTATTGCACACCCCTCCAGGTGAAAGCGAACTGAGGCCTGCACTCTGCTGCCAGAGGAATGGAGAAGAATGCATTGGCGATGTCAATGGTGGCGTACCACTTTGCTGCCTTGGACTCCAGCTCGTACTGGAGTTCCAGCATGTCCGGCACGGCAGCGCTCAGCGGTGGAGTCACCTCATTCAGTGCACGATAGTCCACTGTCAATCTCCATTCTCCTTCCGATTTACGCACAGGCCAGATGGGGCTGTTGAAGGGTGAGTGGGTTTTGCTGACCACCCCTTGGCTCTCCAGCTCACGGATCATCTTGTGGATGGGGATCACGGCATCTCGATTCGTCCGGTACTGCCGGCGGTGCACTGTTGAGGTAGCAATTGGCACCTGTTGCTCTTTCACCCTGAGGAGTCCCACTGCAGATGGGTTTTCTGATAGCCCAGGCAGGGTGTTCAACTGCTTAATGCCCTCTGCTGCCACAGCAGCTATTCCAAAAGCCCACCTGAGTCCCTTTGGGTCTTTGTAATAGCCATTCCTGAGGAAGTCTATGCCTAGGATACATGGTGCCTCTGGGCCAGTCACAATTGGATGTTTCTGCCACTCTTTCCCAGTCAGGCTCACCTCAGCCTCCAGCAGAGTCAATTCCTGAGATCCCCCTGTAACCCCAGCAATTGAAACAGGTTCCTTTCCGACATGTCCTGATGGTATTAATGTACATTGTGAACCAGTGTCAACCAATGCTCTGTGTTCCTGTGGCTCTGATGTGCCAGGCCATCGGATCCACACCGTCCAAAAGATCCGGTTTTCCCGTGCCTCTCCCTGGCTAGAGGCAGGGCCCCTCTAGCCCTGGTTATTATTTCTCTCCTGGGCATACATACTGGAGGTTCCTTCAAGGGGATCTGACAGATCATCCTCCCTTCTGTAATACCCTGCACCTCCATGGGAGGCTGAGGCTACCCTCACTTTAGTGGAGTTCCCTCTGTTGGTGTTCCCCTCCCTGATTTGGCGCACCCGTGCTGCCAGGACGGAAGTGGGTTTCCCATCCCACCTTCTCATGTCTTCCCCGTGGTCACGTAGAAAAAACCACAGGTCAGCACGTGGGGTGTACCCTCTCTCCCTAGCTGGGGGGCGTTGGGCTCTACTTTTGGGGTCCATGACTCTCACTGGTGCTGCACTGATCTTCCTCACCTCTTCCCTTATCTCCTTCATCTCCTCCTTAAACTCCTCTCTGAGGTCCTTAGCCACAGCAGAGACATGAGCCTGCACTGGGCCAGCCATCATACTCTGATAATTCCTGAGCCTGTTGGCAACAGAACCCACTGTCACTTGGTTGGTATCAGCATCAATCATTGCAATAAAGGGGGTATATTGAGATGGGCCCAGGTTTGCCAGATTCCACAACATCTGCCCTGTGCACCTGACCTTGTCAGGGTCATTGTCATGCTGTCCATCCCTCCCAAAGAGCACCTCCAGTACTGCCACTTCTCTCAGCTTTTGGATCCCTTCCTCAAGGGTATTCCAACGTGTTCTCTGGTGGTACTCCTGCATTCTTTCCCTGTGGACAAATCTCTCTCTCACACTCATTAAAAGTCGCTCCCAGAGGGAAAGGAGACCTGTCTCCCTTACAAATACCTGGTCCACACCTGAGTCCTGGGTCAAGGCTCCCAAATTCCTTGCCTCAGTACCATCCAGTTGCACACCTGTACCCATAAGGTCCCAGACCCGCAGTAACCAGGTTGTAAAAGCCTCACGGCCCCGTCGTACAATGTCTTTTCGCAGGTTACGGAGACTCTCGTATGACAGGGACTCGGTGATGATCTCAACTTCTGGCTCCCCTGCTGGTTGTGAGGGGCCCCCTTCCTGACCCTTATTATCTAGGTGCCTTGTTTTCATCTTAGACTTCCTAGTTTCCACAGGGGCAACTGCTGCTGGCTGTGAGTGCCCTTGCAGTTCAGCTGGAACCTGGACAGATGTAACATCTGTGGGTCCCACTGCTGCACCACCAGAGTCTCCCTCTTTAAGGCAGGGGGAGGGTTTCTCACCAGCTGGGGACAGGTACTCCTTCAGCATCTGGCCCATCTCACGTATCTCCTTTGCTAGCACCCCCACCCATTCTGGGTGGTTCCTTTCCGAGGTGGGCTGTGGAGCAGGGTCAAACTCTGGGGTAATATCCCTAGTCTCTGGGATAGGATCAGGCTCTGGGGTAACCTCCCTAGTCTCTGGGACAAGATCAGGCTCTGGGGTAACCTCCCTAGTCTCTGGGACAGGATCAGGCTCTGGGGTAACATCACTAATCCCTGGGGTAGGTATCAGGGTTGTTATCCAAGTCAATCTCCCCTTATCTCTGAATGTTAGATAGAACAGGTTTAACAGGGATATAAGCAACACTAGCCACAATATAATGTCATTAGCATTTAAAGTGGATTGGAACCCCTTGAAGACTGGTGGGGTGAACTTCAAAAACCCTGTGATGGGTTGAGAAAAAATTTCACCTGCTGCCACTTCCTCACAGTAAGTACCATTATTGAAGTAGCCCCAGAAACACACACTTAGAGTGTGATAGCTCTGAATCCATGTGGCCATCTTCCAGAGAAAATTAAAAATCCATGAATTCCTCAACTGATCAACCCACATAATAAACTGGATAATAGCCACAGTAACCTTGGTTATGAAACTCATGTTTAAAAAAGGGCTTGCAAATGGGAGAGATATAGCAGTGACCACATGGAGGCCAATCCAGGGTAAGCTGGACAGCATGGTGTCACCTACCACAAGCTTGGGTAATTTAAGAACTGTTATCCCCTTTTCTACCCCTCTCTCAATGCCCTCAGGCAATGCCCCACGTTCCGGGCGCCAAAATCTGTCTCGGTTTGAAAGACAGGTATGGTCTAAGGAAAGGCAGGAGCCCCTTTTCTGCGATGCAGAGTGCAACCCCCCTGCCTTTTAATTATTTTAGGTCCAATTCAGACACCTTCAGGCAGGAGATATGGGGATGAGAATAACAGTTCTTTACTGGTATTTAACAAAGCAGAAAAAAACAACAACAGCTATAAAAATTGGCAACAGAAACAGTCTAGCTCCACTCCAGTCCCTTCTGGCCGCAGGCCGTCTCCCTGTGCTGTTACCGGTGCTGTGGGGGCAGGGCAGGTCCCGCGCAGTTGAAGAGGGCTGGGTGATGGCGGCCGCGGCCCAGGGGAGAGAGAGGATGGGGAAAGTTACTCCCCCCTCACGGTGTCGGTCGTGGTGCTCAGCAGAGTGTCCGGAGGTAGTAGGGTGAGCTGGGAGAGCCGCGGAGCGATGTCCAAAGGCAGGGAGCGTGGATCTCAGCGCTGGGATGACAGGGGAAGATGCCAGAGCAGAGCCCAGGTTGTCTTCCCACTCCAGGAGCCAAGCGAGAGAGCGTCCTCCGCTCCAGACCCCCCTATCCCACCTTTCCTTTTCCGGTTCCCCCCGCCTCCCCCTCCAGCCACCCCCCTACGAGAGAACATTATCTGTCGTTTTAAGGTGCAGCCACAATTAATTAGCATAACAATGGGAGAAATTCCACAGAAAGAAAAGCAAAGCATTCAACCCCCAACACCCTGGGATGGGATTGGTTGGGATGGGGTCCCTGGGATGGGATCGGATGGGATGCCTGGGATGGGATGAGATGGGATGGGATCCGTGGGATGGGATGGGATCCCTGGGATGGGATGGGGTGAGATGGGATGGGATGGGATGGGATGGGATCCCTGGGATAGGATGGGATGGCATGGGATCCCTGGGTTGGGATTGGTTGGGATGGGATACCTGGGATGGGATGGAATCCCTGGGATGAGATCGCTGGGATGGGATGTCATGGGATGGCATGGGATCCCTGCGATGGGATGGGATGGTATGGTATCCCTGGGATGGTGTCCCTGGGATGGGATGGGATGGGATGGGATGGGATGGGATGGGATTGGATGGGATGGGATCGGATGGCATCCCTGGGATGGGATGGGATCCCTGGGATGGGATGGGATCCCTGGGATGGGATATCTGGGATGGGATGTGATGGGACGGGATGGGATGGGATGGGGTGGGAAGGGATGGGATGGGATGTGTTGGGATGGGTTTGGATGGGATGGGATGCCATGGCATGGGATCCCCGGGATGAGATGGGATGGGATACTTGGGATGGGATGGGATCCCTGGGATGGGATGGGATGAGATGGGATGGGATGGGATGGGATGGGATGCAATGGGATGGGATCCATGGGTTGGGATTGGTTGGGATGGGATACGTCGGATGGGATGGAATCCCTGGGATGAGATCGCTGGGATGGGATGGGATGGGATGGGATGGGATGGGATGGGATGGGACGGGACGGGACGGGACGGGACGGGACGGGATAGGATGGGATGGGATGGGATGGGATGGGATGGGATGGGATGGGATGGGACGGGACGGGACGGGACGGGACGGGATGGGATGGGATGGGATGGGATGGGATGGGATGGGATGGGATCCCTGCGATGGGATGGGATGGTATGGTATCCCTGGGATGGTGTCCCTGAGATGGGATGGGATGGGATGGGATGGGATGGGATCCCTGCGATGGGATGGGATGGTATGGTATCCCTGGGATGGTGTCCCTGAGATGGGATGGGATGGGATGGGATGGGATGGGATGGGATAGGATGGGGTGGGATGGGATTGGCTACAATGGGTTGGGATGGGATGGGATCGATGGGATAGGATGGGATGGAATGGGATCCCTGGGATGGTATGGAATGGGATCCCTGGGATGGGATGGGATACCTGGTATGGGATCCCTAGGATGGGATGGGATGGGATGGGATGGGATGGGATGGGATGGGATGGGATGGGATGGGATGGGATCCCTGGAATGGGATCCCTGGAATGGGATCTCTGGCATCGGATGGTATCCATGGGATGGGATGGGTTGGGATGGGATGGAATCGCCGGGATGGGGACGCGGGGATGGGATCCCTGGGATGGGATCCCTGGGATGGGATCCCTGGGATGGGATGGGATGGGATGGGATGGGATTGGATGGGATGCGATGGGATCCCCGGAATGGGATGGGATGGGCTCCCAGGGATGGGATGGGATGGGATCCCTGGGATGGTATATTTGGGATGGGATGTGATGGGACGGGATGGGATGGGATGGGGTGGGAAGGGATGGGATGGGCTACAATGGGTTGGGATGGGATGGGATCGTTGGGATGGAATGGGATGGGATGGAATGGGATCCCTGGGATGAGATGGGATGGGATTGGATCCCTGGGATGGGATCAGATGGGATCCCAGGGATGGGATCCCAGGGATGGGATCCCTGGGATGGGATCCCTGGGATGGGATGGGATGGGATGGGATGGGATGGGATGGAAAGGGATGGGATGGGATCCCTGGGATGGGATGGGATCCCTGGGATGGGATCCCTGGGATGGCATGGGATGGGATGGGATGGGATGGGATGGGGTGGGATGGGATTGGTTGGGATGGGATGGGATCCCTGGGATCGGATCGGATGGGCTCCCTGGGATGGGATGGGATGGGATCCCTGGGATGGGATGGGATGGGATCCCTGGGATGGGATGGGATCCCTGAGATGGGATGTGTTCACTGGGATGGGATGGGATCCCTGGAATGGGATGGGATGGGATCCATGGGATGGCATGGGATCCCTGGGATGGGATATGTGGGATGGGATGTGATGGGAAGGGATGGGATGGGCTACAATGGGATGGGATGTGATGGGACGGGATGGGATGGGATGGGGTGGGAAGGGATGGGATGGGCTACAATGGGATGGGATGGGATGGGATGGGATGGGATGGGATGGGATGGGATGGGATGGGATGGGATGGGATTGGATGGGATGGGATGGGTTGGGATGGGGTGGGATGGGATGGGCTTCAATGGGATGGGATGGGATGGGATGGGATGGGATGGGATGGGGTGGGATGGGATGGGATTGGCTACAATGGGTTGGGATGGGATGGGATCGTTGGGATGGAATGGGATGGGATGGAATGGGATCTCTGGGATGCGATGGGATACCTGGTATGGGATCCCTAGAATGGGATGGGATGGGATGGAATGGGATGGGATGGGATGGGATGGGATGGGATGGGATCCCCGGGATGGGATCCCCGGGATGGGATGGGATGGGATCCCTGGGATGGGATGGGATGGGATCCCTTGGATGGGATATCTGGGATGGGATGTGATGGGACGGGATGGGATGGGATGGGGTGGGAAGGGATGGGATGGGCTACAATGGGATGGGATGGGATGGGATGGGATGGGATGGGATGGGATGGGATGGGATGGGATGGGATGGGATGGGATGGGGTGGGGAGGGGAGGGATGGGATGGGCTACAATGGGATGGCATGAGATGGGATGGGATGGGCTGGGATGGGGTGGGGAGGGATGGGATGGGCTACAATGGGATGGGATGGGATGGGATCCCTGGAATGGGATATGATGGGATCCCTGGGATGGGATGGGATCCCTGGGATGGGATCCCTGGGATGGGATCCCTGGGATGGGATGGGATGGGATGGGATTGGATGGGATGGGATGGGATCCCCGGAATGGGATGGGATGGGCTCCCAGGGATGGGATGGGATGGGATCCCTGGGATGGTATATTTGTGATGGGATGTGATGGGACGGGATGGGATGGGATGGGGTGGGAAGGGATGGGATGGGCTACAATGGGTTGGGATGGGATGGGATCGTTGGGATGGAATGGGATGGGATGGAATGGGATCCCTGGGATGAGATGGGATGGGATTGGATCCCTGGGATGGGATCAGATGGGATCCCAGGGATGGGATCCCAGGGATGGGATCCCTGGGATGGGATGGGATGGGATGGGATGGGATGGGATGGGATGGGATGGAAAGGGATGGGATGGGATCCCTGGGATGGGATGGGATCCCTGGGATGGGATCCCTGGGATGGCATGGGATGGGATGGGATGGGATGGGATGGGGTGGGATGGGATTGGTTGGGATGGGATGGGATCCCTGGGATCCGATCGGATGGGCTCCCTGGGATGGGATGGGATGGGATCCCTGGGATGGGATGGGATGGGATCCCTGGGATGGGATGGGATCCCTGAGATGGGATGTGTTCACTGGGATGGGATGGGATCCCTGGAATGGGATGGGATGGGATCCATGGGATGGCATGGGATCCCTGGGATGGGATATGTGGGATGGGATGTGATGGGAAGGGATGGGATGGGCTACAATGGGATGGGATGTGATGGGACGGGATGGGATGGGATGGGGTGGGAAGGGATGGGATGGGCTACAATGGGATGGGATGGGATGGGATGGGATGGGATGGGATGGGATGGGATGGGATGGGATGGGATGGGATGGGATGGGATGGGTTGGGATGGGGTGGGATGGGATGGGCTTCAATGGGATGGGATGGGATGGGATGGGATGGGGTGGGATGGGATGGGATTGGCTACAATGGGTTGGGATGGGATGGGATCGTTGGGATGGAATGGGATGGGATGGAATGGGATCTCTGGGACGCGATGGGATACCTGGTATGGGATCCCTAGAATGGGATGGGATGGGATGGAATGGGATGGGATGGGATGGGATGGGATGGGATCCCCGGGATGGGATCCCCGGGATGGGATGGGATGGGATCCCTGGGATGGGATGGGATGGGATCCCTTGGATGGGATATCTGGGATGGGATGTGATGGGACGGGATGGGATGGGATGGGGTGGGAAGGGATGGGATGGGCTACAATGGGATGGGATGGGATGGGATGGGATGGGATGGGATGGGATGGGATGGGATGGGATGGGATGGGATGGGTTGGGGTGGGGAGGGGAGGGATGGGATGGGCTACAATGGGATGGCATGAGATGGGATGGGATGGGCTGGGATGGGGTGGGGAGGGATGGGATGGGCTACAATGGGATGGGATGGGATGGGATCCCTGGAATGGGATATGATGTGATCCCTGGGATGGGATGGGATCCCTGGGATGGGATCTCTGGGATGGGATGGGATGGGATGGGATGAGACCCCTGGGATTGGATGGGATCCCTGGGATGGCATCCCTGGGATGGGATGGGATCCATGGGATGAGATGGGATCCCTGGGATGGAATCCCTGGGATGGGATGGGATGCGATGGGATGGGATGGGATGGGATGGGATGGGATAGAATGGGATGGGATGGGCTGGGATGGGATGGGATGGAATGGGATGGGATCCCTGGGATGGGATGGGATGCAATGGAATCCCTGGGATGGGATGGGATCCCTGGGATGGGATATCTGGTATGAGATGGGATGGGATGGGATGGAATGGGGTGGGATGGGATGTGACGGGATGGGATGGGATCCCTGGGATGGGATGGAATGGGATGGGATGGGATGGGATCCCTGGGATGGGATGGAATGGGATGGGATGGGGTGGGATGGGTTGGAATGGGATGGGATCCCTGGGATGGGATGGGATGGAATGGAATCCCTGGGATGGGATGGGATCCCTGGGATGGGATCTCTGGGATGGGATGGGATGGGATGGGATGAGACCCCTGGGATTGGATGGGATCCCTGGGATGGCATCCCTGGGATGGGATGGGATCCATGGGATGAGATGGGATCCCTGGGATGGAATCCCTGGGATGGGATTGGATCACTGGGATGGGATGGGATGGGATGGGATGGGATAGGATGGGATGGGATCCCTGGGATGGGATCCCTGGGATGGGATGGGATGGGGTGGGATGGGATGGGTTGGAATGGGATGGGATGCCTGGGATGGGATGGGATGGGATGGAATGGAATCCCTGGGATGGGATGGGATTCCTGGGATGGGATATCTGGTATGAGATGGGATGGGATGGGATGGGATGGGATGGAATCGGATGGGATGGGATGGGATGGGATGGGATGGGATGGGATGGGATGGGATGGGGTGGGATGGGATGGGTTGGGATGGTATGCGATCCCTGGGATGGGATGGGATGGGATGGGATGGAATCCCTGGGATGGGATCCCTGGGATGGGGTCTCTGGGATGGGATGGCATCCATGGGATAGGATGGGATGGGTTGGGATGGGATGGGAACCGTGGGATGGGATGGGATGGGATGGAATCCCTGGGATGGGATCCCTGAAATGGGATCCCTGGAATGGGATGGAATCCCTGGAATGGGATGGAATCCCTGGGATGGGATCCCTTGGATGGGATGGGATTCCTGGGATGGGATCCCGGGGATGGGATGGGATGGGATCCCTGGGATGGCAGGGTATTCCTGGGTTGGGAGCAGATCCCTGGGATGGAATGGGATGGGATGGGATTTCATGGGATGGGATGGGATGGGATGGGATGGGATGGGATCCCTGGGATGGGATGGGATGGCATCCCTGGGATGGGATGGGATGGGATCCCTGGTATTGGATCCCTGGGATGGGACGATGGGATTGGATGGGATGGGATGGGATGGGATGGGATGGAATCCCTGGGATGGGGACCCGGGGATGGGATGGGATCCCTGGGATGTGATGGGATCCCTGGGATGGGATCTCTGGGATCGGATGGGATCGATGGGATGGGATGGGTTGGGGTGGGATGGAATCCCTGGGATGGGGACCCGGGGATGGGATGGGATCCCTGGGATGGGATCCCTGGGATGGGATGGGATGGGACTGGATGGGATGGGATGGGATCCCTGCGCTGGGATGGGATCGGATGGTATCCCTGGGATGGGATACATGGGATAGAATTGGATGGGATTGGATGGGATGGGATCGGATGGGATGGGCTAGAATGGGTTGGGATGGGATGGGATCGATGGGATGGGAGGGGAGGGGATGGGATGGGATGGGATGGGATGGGATCCCTGGGATGGGATCGAATGGGATGGGATCCCTGGGATGGGATGGGATCCCTGGGATGGGATCCCTGGGATGGGATGGGATCCCTGGAATGGGTTGGGATGGGTTGGAATGGGATGGGATCCCTGGGATGGGTTGGGATCCCTGGGATGGGATCCATGGGATGGGTTACTTGGGATGGGATAGGATCCCTGGGATGGGAGAGGATGGGATGGGATGGGATGGGTTGGGATGGGATGGGATCCCTGGGATGGGATGGGATCCCTGGGATGGGATCCCTGGAATGTGATCCCTCGTATGCGATGGGATCCCTGGGATGGGATGGAATCCCTGGGATGGGATCCCTGGGATGGGATGGGATCCCTGGAAAGGGATCCCGGGGATGGGATGGGATGGGATCCCTGGGATGGGAGCAGATCCCTGGGATGGGATGGGATGGGATCCCTGGGATGGGATCCCTGGGATGGAATCCCTGGGATAGGATGGGATCCCTGGAATGGGTTGGGATGGGTTGGAATGGGATGGGATCCCTGGGATGGGTTGGGATCTCTGGGATGGGATCCATGGGATGGGTTACTTGGGATGGGATAGGATCCCTGGGATGGGAGAGGATGGGATGGGATGGGATGGGTTGGGATGGGATGGGATCCCTGGGATGGGATGGGATCCCTGGGATGGGATCCCTGGGATGTGATCCCTCGTATGGGATGGGATCCCTGGGATGGGATGGAATCCCTGGGATGGGATCCCTGGGATGGGATGGGATCCCTGGGATGGGAGCAGATCCCTGGGATGGGATGGGATGGGATGGGATGGGATGGGATGGGACGGGACTTGATGGGATGGGATGGGATCCCGGGGATGGGATGGGATCCCTGGATTGGGATGGGATCCCTGGGATGGGATGGGATCCCTGGGATGGGATAGGATCCCTGGGATGGGATGAGATCCCTGGGATGGGATAGCTGGGATGGGATTGGATCTTTGGGATGGGATGGGATCCCTGGGAAGGTATGAGATCCCTGGGATGGGATCGCTGGGATGGGATAGGATCCCTGGGATGGGATGCCTGGGATGGGATGGGATGGGATGGGATGGGATGGGATGGGATGGGATGGGTGCGGATGGGATGGGATCCCTGGGATGAGATGGGCTGGGATGGGATCCCTGGGATGGGATGGGATGGGATGGGATGGGATGGGATGGGATGGGATGGGATGGGATAGGAATGGGTTGGGATGGGATGGGTTGGCATGGGATGGGATGGGATGGGATCCCTGAGATGGGATGGGATCCCTGGGATGGGATGGGATCCCTGGAATGGGATGGGATCCCTGGAAAGGGAAGGGATGGGATTCCTGGGTTGGGAATGGATGGGTTCCCTTGGATGGGATGGGATGGGATAGGATACTTGGGATGGGAACAGATGGGATGGGATCCCTGCGATGGGATGTAATCGCTGGGATGGGATAGCTGGGATGGGATTGGATCCCTGGGATGGGATGGGATCCCTGGGATGGGATGAGATCCCTGGGATGGGATCCCTGGGATGGGATAGGATCCCTGGGATGGGATGCCTGGGATGGGATGGGTTTGGATGGGATGGAATCCCTGGGATTGGATGGGATGGCATGGCATGGGATCCCTGGGATGAGATGGGCTGGGATGGGATCCCTGGGATGGGATGGGATGGGATGGGATGGGATGGGAATGGGATAGGATGGGATGGGTTGGGATTGGATGGGACGGGATGGGATCCCTGGGATGGGATGGGATCCCTGGGATGGGATTTGATGGGATCCCTGGGATGGGATTGGTTGGGATGGGATCCCTGGGATGGGATGGAAAACCCGGCATGAGATAGCAGGGATGATATGTGATGTGATGGGATGGGATGGGATGGGATCCCTGCTATGGGATGGGATGGGATCCCTGCTATGGGATGGGATGGGATCCCTGCGATGGGATGGGATGGGATGGTATCCCTGGGATGGTATCCCTGGGATGGGTTCGGATGGGATTGGATGGGATGGGATCCCTGGGATGGGATGGGATCCCTGGGAAGGGATCCCGGGGATGGGATGGGATGGGATCCCTGGGATGGGAGCAGATCCCTGGGATGGGATGGGATGGGATGGGATGGGATGGGATGGGACGGGACTTGATGGGATGGGATGGGATCCCGGGGATGGGATGGGATCCCTGGATTGGGATGGGATCCCTGGGATGGGATGGGATCCCTGGGATGGGATAGGATCCCTGGGATGGGATGAGATCCCTGGGATGGGATAGCTGGGATGGGATTGGATCTTTGGGATGGGATGGGATCCCTGGGATGGTATGAGATCCCTGGGATGGGATCGCTGGGATGGGATAGGATCCCTGGGATGGGATGCCTGGGATGGGATGGGATGGGATTCCTGGCATGGGATGGGATGGGATCCCTGCAATGGGATTCCTGGGATGGGATGGGATCCCTGGGTTGGGATCGAATCCCTGGGATGGCATCCGTGAGATGGGATGGGATCTCTGACATGGGATCCCTGGCATGGGATGTGATCCCTGGGATGAGATGGGATGGGATGGGATGGGATGGGTTGGGATGGGATGGGATGGGATAGGATGGGATGGGATGGGATGGGATGGGATGGGATAGGATCGCTGGGATTGGATCCCTGGGATGAGATGGGAACCCTGGGATGGGATCCCTGGGATGGGATTGGATGGGATGGGATGGGGTGGGATGGGATGGGATGGAATGGAATGGGATGGGATGGGATTGGATGGGATGGCATGGGTTGGGATTGGTTGGGAACCCTGGGATGTGATGAGATGGGATCCCAGGGATGGGATCCCTGGAATGTGATCCCTCTTATGGGATGGGATCCTTGGGATGGGATGGAATCCCTGGGATGGGATCCCGGGGATGGGATGGGCTCCCTGGGATGGGATCCCTGGGATGGGATGGGTTGGGATGGGATGGGATGGGATCCCTGAGATGGGATGGGATCCCTGGAATGGGATCCCTGGAATGGGATCCCAGGGATGGGATGGGATGGGATTGGATGGGATGGGATGGGATAGGATGGGATGGGATGGGATGGGATCCCTGCGCTGGGATGGGATCGGATGGTATCCCTGGGATGGGATCGGATGGGATGGGATGGGATGGGATCCCTGGGATGGAATCCCTGGGATAGGATGGGATCCCTGGAATGGGTTGGGATGGGTTGGAATGGGATGGGCTCCCTGGGATGGGATGGGATCCCTGGGATGGGATCCATGGGATGGGTTACTTGGGATGGGATAGGATCCCTGGGATGGGAGAGGATGGGATGGGATGGGATGGGTTGGGATGGCATGGGATCCCTGGGATGGGATGGGATCCCTGGGATGGGATCCCTGGAATGTGATCCCTCGTATGGGATGGGATCCCTGGGATGGGATCCCTGGGATGGGGTGGAATCCCTGGGATGGGATCCCTGGGATGGGATGGGATCCCTGGGAAGGGATCCCGGGGATGGGACCCCTGGGATGGGAGCAGATCCCTGGGATGGGATGGGATGGGATGGGATGGGATGGGATGGGACGGCATTTGATGGGATGGGATGGGATGGGATGGGATCCCTGGGATGGGATGGGATGGGATGGGATGTTATCCCTGGGATGGCATGGGATCCCTGGGATGGGATCCCTGGGATGGGATGGGACGGGATGGGATGGAATGGGATGGGATCCCTGGGATGGGATCGGATGGGATGGGATGGGATGGGATCCCTGGGATGGAATCCCTGGGACAGGATGGGATCCCTGGAATGTGTTGGGATGGGTTGGAATGGGATGGGATCCCTGTGATGGGTGGGGATCCCTGGGATGGGATCCATGGGATGGGATCCCTGGAATGTGATCCCTCATATGGGATAGGATCCCTGGGATGGGATGGGATCCCTGGAATGGGATGGAATCCCTGGGATGGGATCCCTGGGATGGGATGGGATCCCTGGGAAGGGATCCCGGGGATGGGCTCGGATGGGATCCCTGGGATGGGATCAGATCCCTGGGATGGGATGGGATGGGATGGGATGGGATGGGATGGGATGGGATGGGATGGGATGGGATGGGATGGCATGGGCCGGGACTTGATGGGATGGGATGGGATCCCGGGGATGGGATGGGATCCTTGGATTGGGATGGGATCCCTGGGATGGGATCCCGGGGATGGGATCCTGGGGATGGGATGGGCTGGGATGGGATGGGATCCCTGGGATGGGATGGGATCCCTGGGATTGGATGGGATCCCTGGGATGGGATGGGATCCCTGGGATGGGATAGGATCCCTGGGATGGGATGTGATCCCTGGGATGGGATAGCTGGGATGGGATTGGATCTTTGGGATGGGATGGGATCCCTGGGATGGTATGAGATCCCTGGGATGGGATCCCTGGGATGGGATAGGATCCCTGGGATGGGAGAGCTGGGATGGGATGGGATGGGATGGGATGGGCTGGGATGGGATGGGATGGGATGGGATGGGATGGGATGGGATGGGATCCCTGAGATGGGATGGGATCGCTGGGATGGGATGGGATCCCTGGAATGGGATGGGATCCCTGGAAAGGGAAGGGATGGGATTCCTGGGTTGGGAATGGATGGGTTCCCTTGGATGGGACGGGCTGGGATAGGATACTTGGGATGGGAACAGATGGGATGGGATCCCTGGGATGGGATGTAATCGCTGGGATGGGATGGCTGGGATGGGATTGGATCCCTGGGATGGGATGGGATCCCTGGGATGGGATGAGATCCCTGGGATGGGATCCCTGGGATGGGATAGGATCCCTGGGATGGGATGCCTGGGATGGGATGGGTTTGGATGGGATGGGATCCCTGGGATGGGATGGGATGGCATGGCATGGGATCCCTGGGATGAGATGGGCTGGGATGGGATCCCTGGGATGGGATGGAAAACCCGGCATGAGATAGCAGGGATGATATGTGATGTGATGGGATGGGATGGGATGGGATCCTTGCTATGGGATGGGATGGGATCCATGGGATGGGATGGAAATCCCGGCATGAGATAGCAGGGATGATATGTGATGTGATGGGATGGGATGGGATGAGATCCCTGCTATGGGATGGGATGGGATCCCTGCTATGGGATGGGATGGGATCCCTGCGCTGGGATGGGATGGGATGGTATCCCTGGGATGGGATGGGATCTCTGGGATGGGATGTGTTCACTG
The DNA here is from genome assembly GCF_052056855.1 of Sturnus vulgaris. NCBI lineage: Eukaryota > Metazoa > Chordata > Aves > Passeriformes > Sturnidae > Sturnus > Sturnus vulgaris. The sequence continues at coordinate 10,882,495 of NC_142282.1, forward strand.
GGATGGGATGGGATCCCTGGAATGGGATGGGATGGGATTCCTGGGATGGGATGGGATGGGATCCCTGCAATGGGATTCCTGGGATGGGATGGGATCCCTGGGTTGGGATCGAATCCCTGGGATGGCATCCGTGAGATGGGATGGGATCTCTGACATGGGATCCCTGGCATGGGATGTGATCCCTGGGATGAGATGGGATGGGATGGGATGGGTTGGGATGGGATGGCATAGGATGGGATGGGATGGGATGGGATGGGATAGGATCGCTGGGATTGGATCCCTGGGATGAGATGGGAACCCTGGGATGGGATCCCTGGGATGGGATGGGATGGGATGGGATGGGATGGGATGGGATGGGGTGGGATGGGATGGGATGGGATGGGATGGAATGGCATAGGATGGGATGGGATTGGATGGGATGGCATGGGTTGGGATTGGTTGGGAACCCTGGGATGTGATGAGATGGGATCCCAGGGATGGGATCCCTGGAATGTGATCCCTCTTATGGGATGGGATCCCTGGGATGGGATGGAATCCCTGGGATGGGATCCCGGGGATGGGATGGGCTCCCTGGGATGGGATCCCAGGGGTGGGATGGGTTGGGATGGGATGGGATCCCTGAGATGGGATGGGATCCCTGGAATGGGATGGGATCCCTGGAATGGGATGGGATCCCTGGAAAGGGAAGGGATGGGATTCCTGGGTTGGGAATGGATGGGTTCCCTTGGATGGGACGGGATGGGATAGGATACTTGGGATGGGAACAGATGGGATGGGATCCCTGGGATGGGATGTAATCGCTGGGATGGGATGGCTGGGATGGGATTGGATCCCTGGGATGGGATGGGATCCCTGGGATGGGATGAGATCCCTGGGATGGGATCCCTGGGATGGGATAGGATCCCTGGGATGGGATGCCTGGGATGGGATGGGTTTGGATGGGATGGGATCCCTGGGATGGGATGGGATGGCATGGCATGGGATCCCTGGGATGAGATGGGCTGGGATGGGATCCCTGGGATGGGATGGAAAACCGGGCATGAGATAGCAGGGATGATATGTGATGTGATGGGATGGGATGGGATGGGATCCTTGCTATGGGATGGGATGGGATCCATGGGATGGGATGGAAATCCCGGCATGAGATAGCAGGGATGATATGTGATGTGATGGGATGGGATGGGATGAGATCCCTGCTATGGGATGGGATGGGATCCCTGCTATGGGATGGGATGGGATCCCTGCGCTGGGATGGGATGGGATGGTATCCCTGGGATGGGATGGGATCTCTGGGATGGGATGTGTTCACTGGGATGGGATGGGATCCCTGGAATGGGATGGGATGGGATTCCTGGGATGGGATGGGATGGGATCCCTGCAATGGGATTCCTGGGATGGGATGGGATCCCTGGGTTGGGATCGAATCCCTGGGATGGCATCCGTGAGATGGGATGGGATCTCTGACATGGGATCCCTGGCATGGGATGTGATCCCTGGGATGAGATGGGATGGGATGGGATGGGTTGGGATGGGATGGCATAGGATGGGATGGGATGGGATGGGATAGGATCGCTGGGATTGGATCCCTGGGATGAGATGGGAACCCTGGGATGGGATCCCTGGGATGGGATGGGATGGGATGGGATGGGATGGGATGGGATGGGATGGGATGGGATGGGATGGGATGGGGTGGGATGGGATGGGATGGGATGGGATGGGATGGAATGGCATGGGATGGGATGGGATTGGATGGGATGGCATGGGTTGGGATTGGTTGGGAACCCTGGGATGTGATGAGATGGGATCCCAGGGATGGGATCCCTGGAATGTGATCCCTCTTATGGGATGGGATCCCTGGGATGGGATGGAATCCCTGGGATGGGATCCCGGGGATGGGATGGGCTCCCTGGGATGGGATCCCAGGGGTGGGATGGGTTGGGATGGGATGGGATCCCTGAGATGGGATGGGATCCCTGGAATGGGATCCCTGGAATGGGATCCCAGGGATGGGATGGGATGGGATTGGATGGGATGGGATGGGATGGGATGGGATGGGATGGGATCCCTGCGCTGGGATGGGATCGGATGGTATCCCTGGGATGGGATCGGATGGGATGGGATGGGATGGGATCCCTGGGATGGAATCCCTGGGATAGGATGGGATCCCTGGAATGGGTTGGGATGGGTTGGAATGGGATGGGATCCCTGGGATGGGATGGGATCCCTGGGATGGGATCCATGGTATGGGTTACTTGGGATGGGATAGGATCCCTGGGATGGGAGAGGATGGGATGGGATGGGTTGGGATGGGATGGGATCCCTGGGATGGGATGGGATCCCTGGGATGGGATCCCTGGAATGGGATGGGATCTCTGGTATGGGTTGGGATCCCTGGGATTGGATCCCTGGGATGGGATGGGATCCCTGGAATGGGATGGGATCCCTGGCAAGGGAAGGGATGGGATTCCTGGGTTGGGAATGGATAGGTTCCCTTGGATGGGACGGGATGGGATAGGATACTTGGGATGGGAACAGATGGGATGGGATCCCTGGGATGGGATGGAATCCCTGGGATGGGATAGCTGGGATGGGATTGGATCCCTGGGATGGGATGGGATCCCTGGGATGGGATGAGATCCCTGGGATGGGATCCCTCGGATGGGATAGGATCCCTGGGATGGGATGCCTGGGATGGGATGGGATGGGATGGGATGGGATGGGATGGGATGGGATGGGATGGGATGGGATGGGATGGGACGGGATGGGATGGGATAGGATGGCATGGCATGGCATGGCATGGGATCACTGGGATGAGATGGGCTGGGATGGGATCCCTGGGATGGGATGGGATGGCATGGGATGGGATGGGATGGGATGGAATAAGATGGGATGGGATGGGTTCCATGGGATGGGATCCCTGGGATGGGATGGAATCCCTGTGATGGGATCCCGGGGATGGGATCCCTGGGATGGGATGGGATGGGATGGGATGGCATGGCATGGCATGGGATCCCTGGGATGAGATGGGCTGGGATGGGATCCCTGGGATGGGATGGGATGGGATGGGATGGGAAGGGATGGGATGGGCTGGGAAGGGATGAGTTGGGATGGGATCCTTGGGACGGGATGGGATGGGATCGGATGGGATGGGATGGGATGGAATGGGATGGGATGGGATGGGGTGGGATGGGATTGGATGGGATGGGATGCGATCCCTGGGATGGGATGGGATGGGATGGGATCCCTGGGATGGGATGGGATCCATGGGATGGGATGGGTTGTGATGGGATTGGATCCATGGGATGGGATGGGATGGGATCCCTGGGATGGGATGGGATCCATGGGATGGGATGGGTTGGGATGGGATTGGATCCATGGGATGGGATGGGATGGGATCCCAGGGATGGGAACAGATGAAATGGGATCCCTGGGATGGGATGGAATCCCTGGGATGGGATAGCTGGGATGGGATGGTATCCCTGGAATGGGATGGGATGGGATTCCTGGGATGGGATGGGATGCGATCCCTGGGATGGGATGGGATGGGATGGGATCCCTGGGATGGGATGGGATCCATGGGATGGGATGGGTTGGGATGGGATTGGATCCATGGGATGGGATGGGATGGGATGGAATCCCAGGGATGGGAAGAGCTGAAATGGGATCCCTGGGATGGGATGGAATCCCTGGGATGGGATAGCTGGGATGGGATGGGATCCCTGGGATGGGATGGGATGGGATGGGTTCTAATGGGATGGGATCCCTGGGATGGGATGGGATGGGATCCCTGGGATGGGAACAGATGAAATGGAATCCCTGGGATGGGATGGAATCCCTGGGATGGGATATCTGGGATGGGATGGGATCCCTGGGATGGAATGGGATCCCTGGGATGGGTTGGGATCCCTGGGATGGGATGGGATCCCTGGGTTGGGATCCCAGGAATGTGATCCCTCGTATGGGATGGGATCCCTGGGATGGGAAGGGATGGGATGGGATCCCTGGGATGGCATGGGATCCCTGGGAAGGGATCCTGGGGATCGGATGGGATGGGATGAGATGGGATTGGTTCCCTCGGATGGGATGGGATCCCTGGGTTGGGATCCCAGTAATTTGATCCCTCGTATGGGATGGGATCCCTGGGATGGGTTGGAATCCCTGGGATGGGATCCCTGGGATGGGATGGGATCCCTGGGAAGGGATCCCAGGGATGGGATGGGATGGGATGGGATGGGATGGGATGGGATGGGATGGGATGGGATGGGATCCCTGGGATGGGATGGGATCCCTGGGATGGGATGGGATGGGATCCCTGGATTGGGATGGGATCCCTGGGATGGGATCCCGGGGATGGAATGGGATGGGATGGGATCCCTGGGATGGGATGGGATCCCTGGGATGGGATGGGATCTCTGGTATGGGTTGGGCTCCCTGGGATTTGATCCCTGGGATGGGATGGGATCCCTGGAATGGGATGGGATCCCTGGAAAGGGAAGGGATGGGATTCCTGGGTTGGGAATGGATTGGATCCCTTGGATGGGACGGGGTGGGATTGGATACCTGGGAGGGGAACAGATGGGATAGGATCCCTGGGATGGGATGGAATCCCTGGGATGGGATAGCTGGGATGGGATTAGATCCCTGGGATGGGATGGGATCCCTGGGATGGGATCCCTGGGATGGGATGGGGTCCCTGGGAAGGGATCCCAGGGATGGGATGGGATGGGATGGGATGGGATGGGATGGGATCCCTGGGATGGGATCCCTGGGATGGGATGGGATCCCTGGGATGGGATGGGATCCCTGGGATGGGATGGGATGGGATCCCTGGATTGGGATGGGCTGGGATGGGATCCCTGGAATGGGAAGGGAGGGGATGGGAATGGGATAGGATGGGATGGGTTGGCATGGGATGGGATGGGATGGGATGGGATCCCTGGGATGGGATGGTATCCCTGGGATGGGATGGGATCTCTGGTATGGGTTGGGATCCCTGGGATTGGATCCCTGGGATGGGATGTGATCCCTGGAATGGGATGGGATCCCTGGCAAGGGAAGGGATGGGATTCCTGGGTTGGGAATGGATGGGTTCCCTTGGATGGGACGGGATGAGATAGGATACTTTGGATGGGAACAAGTGGGATGGGATCCCTGGGATGGGACGGGATCTCTGGTATGGGTTGGGATCCCTGGGATTGGATCCCTGGGACGGGATGGGATCCCTGGAATGGGATGGGATCCCTGGAAAGGGAAGGGATGGGATTCCTGGGTTGGGAATGGATTGGATCCCATGGATGGGACGGGGTGGGATAGGATACCTGGGATGGGAACAGATGGGATAGGATCCCTGGGATGGGATGGAATCCCTGGGATGGGAAAGCTGGGATGGGATTGGATCCCTGGGATGGGATGGGATGGGATCCCTGGGAATGGATGGGATCCTGGGATGGGATGCCTGGGATGGGATGGGATGGGATGGGATGGGATGGGATGGGATGGGATGGGATGGGATGGGATCCCTGGGATCGGAGGGTATCCCTGGGATGGGATCGGATGGGATGGGATGGGATGGGATGGGATCCCTGGGATGGAATCCCTGGGATAGGATGGGATCCCTGGAATGGGTTGGGATGGGTTGGAATGGGATGGGATCCCTGGGATGGGATGGGATCCCTGGGATGGGATCCATGGTATGGGTTACTTGGGATGGGATAGGATCCCTGGGATGGGAGAGGATGGGATGGGATGGGATGGGTTGGGATGGGATGGGATCCCTGGGATGGGATGGGATCCCTGGGATGGGATCCCTGGAATGGGATGGGATCTCTGGTATGGGTTGGGATCCCTGGGATTGGATCCCTGGGGTGGGATGGGATCCCTCGAATGGGATGGGATCCATGGCAAGGGAAGGGATGGGATTCCTGGGTTGGGAATGGATGGGTTCCCTTGGATGGGACGGGATGGGATAGGATACTTGGGATGGGAACAGATGGGATGGGATCCCTGGGATGGGATGTAATCGCTGGGATGGGAGAGCTGGGATGGGATTGGATCCCTGGGATGGGATGGGATCCCTGGGATGGGATGTGATGGGATCCCTGGATTGGGATGGGATCCCTGGGATTGGATCCCTGGGGTGGGATGGGATCCCTCGAATGGGATGGGATCCATGGCAAGGGAAGGGATGGGATTCCTGGGTTGGGAATGGATGGGTTCCCTTGGATGGGACGGGATGGGATAGGATACTTGGGATGGGAACAGATGGGATGGGATCCCTGGGATGGGATGTAATCGCTGGGATGGGAGAGCTGGGATGGGATTGGATCCCTGGGATGGGATGGGATCCCTGGGATGGGATGTGATCCCTGGGATGGGATCCCTGGGATGGGATAGGATCCCTGGAATGGGATGCCTGTGTTGGGTTGGGATGGGTTTGGATGGGATTGGATCCCTGGGATGGGTGGGATGGGAAGGGATGGGATGTCATGGCATGGGATTCCTGGGATGAGATGGGCTGGGATTGGATCCCTGGGATGGGATGGGATGGGAATGGGATAGGATGGGATGGGATGGGACGGCATTTCATGGGATGGAATGGGATGGGATGGGAAGGGATGGGATGGGAGGGGATGGGATCCCTGGGATTGGATCCCTGGGATGAGATGGAATACCTGGCATGAGATAGCAGGGATGATATGGGATGGGATGGGAAGGGATGGGATGGGATTGGATCCCTGGGATGGTATGGGATCCCTGGGATGGGATGCCTGGGATGGGATCCATGGGATGGGATGGGTTGGGATGGGTTGGGAACGGTTTGATGGGACCTTATGGGATCCCTGGGATGAGATGAGATGGGATTGGATCCCTGGGATGGGATGAGATGGGATCCTAGGGATGGGATCCCTGGAATGTGATCCCTCGTATGGGATGGGGTCCCTGGGATGGAATGGAATCCCTGGGATGGGATGGGATGGGATGTGTTTGGATGGGATGGGATCTCTGGGATGGGATGGGATGGGATGGCATGGCATGGCATGGGATCCCTGGGATGAGATGGGCTGTGATGGGATCCCTGGGATGGGATGGGATGGGATGGGATGGGATGGGATGGGATGGGATGGGATGGGATGGAATGGGATGGGATGGGATGGGATGGGATGGGAATGGGATAGGATGGGATGGGTTGGGATGGGATCCCTGGGATGGGATGGGATGGCATGGGATGGGATGGGTTGGGATGGGATAGGATCCCTGGGATGGGATGGGATGGGATCCCTGCTATGGGATGGGATGGGATCCCTGCTATGGGATGGGATGGGACCCCTGCGCTGGGATGGGATGGGATCCCTGGGATGGGATACCTGGGATGGGTTCGGATGGGATTGGATGGGATGGGATGGGATCCCTGGGATGGGTTGGGATCCCTGGGATGGGATGTGTTCACTGGGATGGGATGGGATGGGTTTGGATGGGATGGGATCCTGGGATGGGATGGGATGGCATGGCATGGGATCCCTGGGATGAGATGGGATGGGATGGGATGGGATGGGTTTGGATGGGATGGGATCCCTGGGATGGGATGGGATGGGATGGCATGGCATGGGATCCCTGGGATGAGATGGGCTGGGATGGGATCCCTGGGATGGGATGGGATGGGATGAGATGGGATCCCTGGGATGGGATAGGATCCCTGGGATCCCTGCGCTGGGATGGGATGGGATGGGATGGGATGGGATGGGTTTGGATGGGATGGGATCCCTGGGATGGGATGGGATGGGATGGCATGGCATGGGATCCCTGGGATGAGATGGGCTGGGATGGGATCCCTGGGATGGGATGGGATGGGATGGGAATGGGATAGGATGGGATGGGTTGCGATGGGATGGGATGGGATCCCTGGAATGGGATGGGATCCCTGGGATGGGATGGGATGGTATCCCTGGGATGGGATTAGTTGGAATGGGATGCCTGGGATGGGATGGAATACCTGGCATGAGATAGCAGGGATGATTGGGATGGGATGGGACGGGATGGGATGGGATGGGATGGGATGGGATGGGATCCCTGGGATGGTATGTGATCCCTGGGATGGGATCCCTGGGATGGGATCCATGGGATGGGATGGGTTGGGATGGGTTGGGAACCGTTTGATGGGATCTTATGGGATCCCTGTGATGAGATGGGATGGGATTGGATCCCTGGGATGGGATGAGATGGGATCCTAGGGATGGGATCCCTGGAATGTGACCCCTCGTATGGGATGGGATCCCTGGGATGGGATGGAATCCCTGGGATGGGATCCCTGGGATGGGATGGGATGGGATGGGATGGGATGGGATGGGATGGGATGGGATGGGATGGGATGGGATGGGATGGAATGGGATGGGAAGGGATGGGATGGGATGGGCTGGGAAGGGATGGGATGGGATCCCTGGGATGGGATGGGATCCCTGGGACGGCATGGGATGGGATGGGATGGGTTGGGATGGGATGGGATGGGATGGGATGGGATGGAATGGAATGGAATGGGATGGGATGGGATCCCTGGGATGGGATGGGATCCCTGGGACGGCATGGGATGGGATGGGATGGGTTGGGATGGGATGGGATGGGATGGGATGGGATGGGATGGGATGGGATGGGATGGAATGGAATGGGATGGGATGGGGTGGGATGGGATTGGATGGGATGGGATGCGATCCCTGCGATGGGATGGGATGGGATCCCTGGATTGGGATGGGATCCCTGGAAAGGGAAGGGATGGGATTCCTGGGTTGGGAATGGATTGGATCCCTTGGATGGAACGGGATGGGATAGGATACCTGGGATGGGAACAGATGGGATAGGATCCCTGGGATGGGATGGAATCCCTGGGATGGGATGTGATAGCTGGGATGGGTTGGGATCCCTGGGATGGGATAGGATCCCTGGGATCCCTGCGCTGGGATGGGATGGGATGGGATGGGATGGGATGGGTTTGGATGGGATGGGATCTCTGGGATGGGATGGGATGGGATGGCATGGCATGGGATCCCTGGGATGAGATGGGCTGGGATGGGATCCCTGGGATGGGATGGGATGGGATGGGATAGGAATGGGATAGGATGGGATGGGTTGCGATGGGATGGGATGGGATGGGATCCCTGGAATGGGATGGGATCCCTGGGATGGGATGGGATGGTATCCCTGGGATGGGAGTGGTTGGAATGGGATCCCTGGGATGGGATGGAATACCTGGCATGAGATAGCAGGGATGACTGGGATGGGATTGGATGGGATGGGATGGGATGGGATGGGATCCCTGCTATGGGATGGGATGGGATCCCTGCTATGGGATGGGATGGGATCCCTGCGCTGGGATGGGATGGGATGCCTGGGATGGGATACCTGGCATGGTTTCGGATGGGATTGGATGGGATGGGATGGGATCCCTGGGATGGGATGTGTTCACTGGGAGGGGATGGAATCCCTGGAATGGGATGGGATGGTATTCCTGGGATGGGATGGGATCCCTGGAATGGGATTCCTGGGATGGGATCCGTGGGTTGGGATCGAATCCCTGGGATGGCATCCGTGAGATGGGATGGGATCTCTGACATGGGATCCCTGGCATGGGATGTGATCCCTGGCATGAGATGGGATCCCTGGGATGGGAAGGGATGGGATGGGAAGGGATGGGATTGGATGGGATCCCTGGGATGGGATGGGATCCCTGGGATGGGATGGGATCCCTGTGATGGGATGGGATGGTATCCCTGGGATGGGATTGGTTGGGATGGGATCCCTGGGATTGGATGGAATATCTGGCATGAGATAGCAGGGATGATATGGGATGGGATGGGATGGGATGGGATGGGATGGGATGGGATGGGATGGGATGGGATGGGATCCCTGCTATGGGATGAGATGGGATACCTGCTATGGGATGGGACGGGACCCCTGCGCTGGGATGGGATGGGATCCCTGGGATGGGATACCTGGGATGGTTTCGGATGGGATTGGATGGGATGGGATGGGATCCCTGGGATGGCTTGGGATCCCTGGTATGGGGTTGTGTTCACTGGGATGGGATGGGATGGGTTTGGATGGGATGGGATCCCTGGGATGGGATGGGATGGCATGGCATGGGATCCCTGGGATGAGATGGGATGGGATGGGATCCCTGGTATGGGATGGGATGGGATGGTATGGGATGGGATGGGATGGGATCGGATGGGATCCCTGCTATGGGATGGGATTGGATCTTTGCTATGGGATGGGATGGGATGGGATCCCTGCGCTGGGATGGAATGCGATCCCTGGGATGGGATACCTGGGATGGGTACGGATGGGATTGGATGGGATGGGATGGGATCCCTTGGATGGGATGGAATCAATGGGATGGGATGGGATTCCTGGGATGGGATGGGATGGGATCCCTGCGCTGGGATGGGATGGGATGGGATGGGTTTGGATGGGATGGGATCCCTGGCATGGGATGGGATGGGATGGGATGGCATGGCTTGGGAACACTGGGATGAGATGGGCTGGGATGGGATCCCTGGGATGGGATGGGATGGGATGGGAATGGGATAGGATGGGATGGGTTGCGATGGGATGGGATGGGATGGGATGGGATCCCTGGAATGGGATGTGATCCGTGGGATGGGATGGGATGGTATCCCTGGGATGGGATTGGTTGGGATGGGATGGGATGGGATGGGATGGGATGGGATCCCTGGGATGGGATGGGATGGGATGGGATCCCTGGGATGGCAGGGGATCCCTGGGATGGGAGCAGATCCCTGGGATGGGATGGGATGGGATGGGATGGGATGGGATGGGATGGGATAGGATGGGATGGGATGGGACGGCATTTGATGGGATGGGATGGGATGGGATGGGATGGGATGGGTTGGGATCCCTGGGATGGGATGGGATCCCTGGGATGGGATCCCGGCGATGGGATGGGATGGGATGGGATCCGTGGGATGGGATGGGATGGGATCTCTGGGATGGGATCCCTGGGATGGGATGGGATCTCTGGTATGGGTTGGGATCCCTGGGATTGGATCCCTGGGACGGGATGGAATCCCTGGCATGGGGGGGGATCCCTGGAAAGGGAAGGGATGGGATTCCTGGGTTGGGAATGGATTGGATCCCTTGGATGGAACGGGATGGTATAGGATACCTGGGATGGGAACAGATGGGATAGGATCCCTGGCATGGGATGGAATCCCTGGGATGGGATGGGATAGCTGGGATGAGATGGGATCCCTGGGATGGGATGGGTTGGGATCCCTGGGATGGGATGGGATCCCTTGAAAGGGAAGGGATGGGATTCCTGGGTTGGGAATGGATGGGATCCCTTGGATGGGACGGGATGGGATGGGATGGGAATGGGATAGGATGGGATGGGATGGGATGGGATGTGTTTGGATGGGATGGGATCCCTGGGATGGGATGGGATGGGATGGGAATGGGATAGGATGGGATGGGTTGGGATGGGATGGGATGGGATCCCTGCGATGGGATGGGATCCCTGGGATGGGATGGGATGGTATCCCTGGGATGGGATTGGTGGGGATGGGATCCCTGGGATGGGATCCCTGGGATTGGATCCATGGGATGGGATGGGTTGGGAACCGTTTGATGGGATCTTATGGGATCCCTGGGATGAGATGGGATGGGATTCCTGGGATGGGATGGGATGGGATCCCTGGAATGGGATTCCTGGGGTGGGATGGGATCCCTGGGTTGGGATCGAATCCCTGGGATGGCATCCGTGAGATGGGATGGGATCTCTGACATGGGATCCCTGGGATGGTATGTGATCCCTGGGATGGGATCCCTGGGATGGGGTCCATGGGATGGGATGGCTTGGGATGGGTTGGGAACCGTTTGATGGGATCTTATGGGATCCCTGTGATGAGATGGGATGGGATTGGATCCCTGGGATGGGATGAGATGGGATCCTAGGGATGGGATCCCTGGAATGTGACCCCTCGTATGGGATGGGATCCCTGGGATGGGATGGAATCCCTGGGATGGGATCCCTGGGATGGGATGGGATGGGATGGGATGGGATGGGATGGGATGGGATGGGATGGGATGGAATGGGATGGGAAGGGATGGGATGGGATGGGATGGGATGGGATGGGATGGGATGGAATGGAATGGAATGGAATGGAATGGAATGGAATGGAATGGAATGGAATGGAATGGAATGGGATGGGATGGGGTGGGATGGGATTGGATCGGATGGGATGCGATCCCTGGGATGGGATGGGATGGGATGGGATGGGATGGGATGGGATGGTACGGCATTTGATGGGATGGGATGGGATGGGATGGGATGGGATCCCTGGGATGGGATCCCTGGGATGGGATGGGATCCCTGGGATGGGATGGGATGGTATCCCTGGGATGGAATTGGTTGGGATGGGATCCCTGGGATGGGATGGAATACCTGGCATGAGATAGCAGGGATGATATGGGATGGGATGGGATGGGATGGGATGGGATGGGATGGGATCCCTTGGATGGGATGGAATCAATGGGATGGGATGGGATTCCTGGGATGGGATGGGATGGGATCCCTGCGCTGGGATGGGATGGGATGGGATGGGATGGGATGGGTTTGGATGGGATGGGATCCCTGGCATGGGATGGGATGGGATGGGATGGCATGGCTTGGGAACACTGGGATGAGATGGGCTGGGATGGGATCCCTGGGATGGGATGGGATGGGATGGGAATGGGATAGGATGGGATGGGTTGCGATGGGATGGGATGGGATGGGATGGGATCCCTGGAATGGGATGTGATCCGTGGGATGGGATGGGATGGTATCCCTGGGATGGGATTGGTTGGGATGGGATGGGATGGGATGGGATGGGATGGGATCCCTGGGATGGGATGGGATGGGATCCCTGGGATGGCAGGGGATCCCTGGGATGGGAGCAGATCCCTGGGATGGGATGGGATGGAATGGGATGGGATGGGATGGGATGGGATAGGATGGGATGGGATGGGACGGCATTTGATGGGATGGGATGGGATGGGATGGGATGGGATGGGATGGGATGGGATGGGATCCCTGCTATGGGATGAGATGGGATACCTGCTATGGGATGGGACGGGACCCCTGCGCTGGGATGGGATGGGATCCCTGGGATGGGATACCTGGGATGGTTTCGGATGGGATTGGATGGGATGGGATGGGATCCCTGGGATGGCTTGGGATCCCTGGTATGGGGTTGTGTTCACTGGGATGGGATGGGATGGGTTTGGATGGGATGGGATCCCTGGGATGGGATGGGATGGCATGGCATGGGATCCCTGGGATGAGATGGGATGGGATGGGATCCCTGGTATGGGATGGGATGGGATGGTATGGGATGGGATGGGATGGGATCGGATGGGATCCCTGCTATGGGATGGGATTGGATCTTTGCTATGGGATGGGATGGGATGGGATCCCTGCGCTGGGATGGAATGCGATCCCTGGGATGGGATACCTGGGATGGGTTCGGATGGGATTGGATGGGATGGGATGGGATCCCTTAAATGGGATGGAATCAATGGGATGGGATGGGATTCCTGGGATGGGATGGGATGGGATCCCTGCGCTGGGATGGGATGGGATGGGATGGGATGGGATGGGTTTGGATGGGATGGGATCCCTGGCATGGGATGGGATGGGATGGGATGGCATGGCTTGGGAACACTGGGATGAGATGGGCTGGGATGGGATCCCTGGGATGGGATGGGATGGGATGGGAATGGGATAGGATGGGATGGGTTGCGATGGGATGGGATGGGATGGGATGGGATCCCTGGAATGGGATGTGATCCGTGGGATGGGATGGGATGGTATCCCTGGGATGGGATTGGTTGGGATGGGATGGGATGGGATGGGATGGGATGGGATCCCTGGGATGGGATGGGATGGGATGGGATCCCTGGGATGGCAGGGGATCCCTGGGATGGGAGCAGATCCCTGGGATGGGATGGGATGGAATGGGATGGGATGGGATGGGATGGGATAGGATGGGATGGGATGGGACGGCATTTGATGGGATGGGATGGGATGGGATGGGATGGGATGGGATGGGATGGGTTGGGATCCCTGGGATGGGATGGGATCCCTGGGATGGGATCCCGGCGATGGGATGGGATGGGATGGGATCCCTGGGATGGGATGGGATCTCTGGTATGGGTTGGGATCCCTGGGATTGGATCCCTGGGACGGGATGGAATCCCTGGCATGGGGGGGGATCCCTGGAAAGGGAAGGGATGGGATTCCTGGGTTGGGAATGGATTGGATCCCTTGGATGGAACGGGATGGTATAGGATACCTGGGATGGGAACAGATGGGATAGGATCCCTGGCATGGGATGGAATCCCTGGGATGGGATGGGATAGCTGGGATGAGATGGGATCCCTGGGATGGGATGGGTTGGGATCCCTGGGATGGGATGGGATCCCTTGAAAGGGAAGGGATGGGATTCCTGGGTTGGGAATGGATGGGATCCCTTGGATGGGACGGGATGGGATGGGATGGGATGGGAATGGGATAGGATGGGATGGGATGGGATGGGATGTGTTTGGATGGGATGGGATCCCTGGGATGGGATGGGATGGGATGGGAATGGGATAGGATGGGATGGGTTGGGATGGGATGGGATGGGATCCCTGCGATGGGATGGGATCCCTGGGATGGGATGGGATGGTATCCCTGGGATGGGATTGGTGGGGATGGGATCCCTGGGATGGGATCCCTGGGATTGGATCCATGGGATGGGATGGGTTGGGAACCGTTTGATGGGATCTTATGGGATCCCTGGGATGAGATGGGATGGGATTCCTGGGATGGGATGGGATGGGATCCCTGGAATGGGATTCCTGGGGTGGGATGGGATCCCTGGGTTGGGATCGAATCCCTGGGATGGCATCCGTGAGATGGGATGGGATCTCTGACATGGGATCCCTGGGATGGTATGTGATCCCTGGGATGGGATCCCTGGGATGGGGTCCATGGGATGGGATGGCTTGGGATGGGTTGGGAACCGTTTGATGGGATCTTATGGGATCCCTGTGATGAGATGGGATGGGATTGGATCCCTGGGATGGGATGAGATGGGATCCTAGGGATGGGATCCCTGGAATGTGACCCCTCGTATGGGATGGGATCCCTGGGATGGGATGGAATCCCTGGGATGGGATCCCTGGGATGGGATGGGATGGGATGGGATGGGATGGGATGGGATGGGATGGGATGGGATGGGATGGGATGGGATGGGATGGAATGGGATGGGAAGGGATGGGATGGGATGGGATGGGATGGGATGGGATGGGATGGAATGGAATGGAATGGAATGGAATGGAATGGAATGGAATGGAATGGGATGGGATGGGGTGGGATGGGATTGGATGGGATGGGATGCGATCCCTGGGATGGGATGGGATGGGATGGGATGGGATGGGATGGGATGGTACGGCATTTGATGGGATGGGATGGGATGGGATGGGATGGGATCCCTGGGATGGGATCCCTGGGATGGGATGGGATCCCTGGGATGGGATGGGATGGTATCCCTGGGATGGAATTGGTTGGGATGGGATCCCTGGGATGGGATGGAATACCTGGCATGAGATAGCAGGGATGATATGGGATGGGATGGGATGGGATGGGATGGGATGGGATGGGATGGGATCCCTGCTATGGGATGGGATGGGATCCCTGCTATGGGATGGGATGGGACCCCTGCGCTGGGATGGGATGGGATCCCTAGGATGGGATGCCTGGGATGGGATCCATGGGATGGGATGGGTTGGGATGGGTTGGGAACGGTTTGATGGGATCTTATGGGATCCCTGGGATGAGATGGGATGGGATTGGATCCCTGGGATGGGATGAGATGGGATCCTAGGGATGGGATCCCTGGAATGTGATCCCTCGTATGGGATGGGGTCCCTGGGATGGAATGGAATCCCTGGGATGGGATGGGAGGGGTTTGGATGGGATGGGATCTCTGGGATGGGATGGGATGGGATGGCATGGCATGGCATGGGATCCCTGGGATGAGATGGGCTGTGATGGGATCCCTGGGATGGGATGGGATGGGATGGGATGGGATGGGATGGGATGGGATGGGATGGAATGGGATGGGATGGGAATGGGATAGGATGGGATGGGTTGGGATGGGATCCCTGGGATGGGATGGGATCGCTGGGATGGGATGGGATGGGATGGCATGGGATGGGATGGGTTGGGATGGGATAGGATCCCTGGGATGGGATGGGATGGGATCCCTGCTATGGGATGTGATGGGATCCCTGCTATGGGATGGGATGGGACCCCTGCGCTGGGATGGGATGGGATCCCTGGGATGGGATACCTGGGATGGGTTCGGATGGGATTGGATGGGATGGGATGGGATCCCTGGGATGGGTTGGGATCCCTGGGATGGGATGTGTTCACTGGGATGGGATGGGATGGGTTTGGATGGGACGGGATCCCTGGGATGGGATGGGATGGCATGGCATGGCATGGGATCCCTGGGATGAGATGGGCTGGGATGGGATCCCTGGGATGGGATGGGATGGGATGGGATGGGATGGGAATGGGATAGGGTGGGATGGGTTGCGATGGGATGGGATGGGATCCCTGGAATGGGATGGGATCCCTGGGATGGGATGGGATGGTATCCCTGGGATGGTATGGGATGGTATCCTTGGGATGGAATTGGTTGGGATGGGATCCCTGGGATGGGATGGAATACCTGGCATGAGATAGCAGGGATGATATGGGATGGGATGGGATGGGATGGGATCCCTGGGATGGGATGGGATGGGATCCCTGCTATGGGATGGGATGGGATCCCTGCGCTGGGATGGGATGGGATCCCTGGGATGGGATACCTGGGATGGGTTCGGATGGGATTGGATGGGATGGGATGGGATCCCTGGAATGGGATGGGATCCCTGGGATGGGATGTGTTCACTGGGATGGGATGGGATGGGTTTGGATGGGATGGGATCCCTGGGATGGGATGGGATGGGATGGGATGGGATGGTATGGGATGGGATGGGAGGGAATGGGATAGGATGGGATGGGATGGGATGGGATGGGATGGGATGGGATGGGATGGGAGGGAATGGGATAGGATGGGATGGGATGGGATGGGATGGGTTTGGATGGGATGGCATGGCATGGGATCCCTGGGATGAGATGGGCTGGCATGGGATCCCTGGGATGAGATGGGATGGGATGGGATGGGATGGGTTTGGATGGGATGGGATCCCTGGGATGGGATGGGATGGGATGGGATGGGATGGCATGGCATGGGATCCCTGGGATGAGATGGGCTGGGATGGGATCCCTGGGATGGGATGGGATGGGATGAGATGGGATCCCTGGGATGGGATAGGATCCCTGGGATCCCTGCGCTGGGATGGGATGGGATGGGATGGGATGGGATGGGTTTGGATGGGATGGAATCCCTGGGATGGGATGGGATGGGATGGCATGGCATGGGATCCCTGGGATGAGATGGGCTGGGATGGGATCCCTGGGATGGGATGGGATGGGATGGGATGGGATGGGAATGGGATAGGATGGGATGGGTTGCGATGGGATGGGATGGGATCCCTGGAATGGGATGGGATCCCTGGGATGTGATGGGATGGTATCCCTGGGATGGGATTAGTTGGAATGGGATGCCTGGGATGGGATGGAATACCTGGCATGAGATAGCAGGGATGATTGGGATGGGATGGGACGGGATGGGATGGGATGGGATGGGATGGGATCCCTGGGATGGTATGTGATCCCTGGGATGGGATCCCTGGGATGGGATCCATGGGATGGGATGGGTTGGGAACCGTTTGATGGGATCTTATGGGATCCCTGTGATGAGATGGGATGGGATTGGATCCCTGGGATGGGATGAGATGGGATCCTAGGGATGGGATCCCTGGAATGTGACCCCTCGTATGGGATGGGATCCCTGGGATGGAATGGAATCCCTGGGATGGGATCCCTGGGATGGGATGGGATGGGATGGGATGGGATGGGATGGGATGGGAAGGGATGGGATGGGATGGGCTGGGAAGGGATGGGATGGGATCCCTGGGATGGGATGGGATCCCTGGGACGGCATGGGATGGGATGGGATGGGTTGGGATGGGATGGGATGGGATGGGATGGAATGGAATGGAATGGGATGGGATGGGATCCCTGGGATGGGATGGGATCCCTGGGACGGCATGGGATGGGATGGGATGGGTTGGGATGGGATGGGATGGGATGGGATGGGATGGAATGGAATGGAATGGGATGGGATGGGGTGGGATGGGATTGGATGGGATGGGATGCGATCCCTGGGATGGGATGGGATGGGATGGGATGGGATGGGATGGGATCCCTGGCATGGGAGGGGATCCCTGGAAAGGGAAGGGATGGGATTCCTGGGTTGGGAATGGATTGGATCCCTTGGATGGAACGGGATGGGATAGGATACCTGGGATGGGAACAGATGGGATAGGATCCCTGGGATGGGATGGAATCCCTGGGATGGGATGTGATAGCTGGGATGGGTTGGGATCCCTGGGATGGGATAGGATCCCTGGGATCCCTGCGCTGGGATGGGATGGGATGGGATGGGATGGGATGGGTTTGGATGGGATGGGATCTCTGGGATGGGATGGGATGGGATGGCATGGCATGGGATCCCTGGGATGAGATGGGCTGGGATGGGATCCCTGGGATGGGATGGGATGGGATGGGATGGGATAGGAATGGGATAGGATGGGATGGGTTGCGATGGGATGGGATGGGATGGGATGGGATCCCTGGAATGGGATGGGATCCCTGGGATGGGATGGGATGGTATCCCTGGGATGGGAGTGGTTGGAATGGGATCCCTGGGATGGGATGGAATACCTGGCATGAGATAGCAGGGATGACTGGGATGGGATTGGATGGGATGGGATGGGATGGGATGGGATCCCTGCTATGGGATGGGATGGGATCCCTGCTATGGGATGGGATGGGATCCCTGCGCTGGGATGGGATGGGATGCCTGGGATGGGATACCTGGCATGGTTTCGGATGGGATTGGATGGGATGGGATGGGATCCCTGGGATGGGATGGGATCCCTGGGATGGGATGTGTTCACTGGGATGGGATGGAATCCCTGGAATGGGATGGGATGGTATTCCTGGGATGGGATGGGATCCCTGGAATGGGATTCCTGGGATGGGATCCGTGGGTTGGGATCGAATCCCTGGGATGGCATCCGTGAGATGGGATGGGATCTCTGACATGGGATCCCTGGCATGGGATGTGATCCCTGGCATGAGATGGGATCCCTGGGATGGGAAGGGATGGGATGGGAAGGGATGGGATTGGATGGGATCCCTGGGATGGGATGGGATCCCTGGGATGGGATGGGATCCCTGTGATGGGATGGGATGGTATCCCTGGGATGGGATTGGTTGGGATGGGATCCCTGGGATTGGATGGAATATCTGGCATGAGATAGCAGGGATGATATGGGATGGGATGGGATGGGATGGGATGGGATGGGATGGGATGGGATCCCTGCTATGGGATGAGATGGGATACCTGCTATGGGATGGGACGGGACCCCTGCGCTGGGATGGGATGGGATCCCTGGGATGGGATACCTGGGATGGTTTCGGATGGGATTGGATGGGATGGGATGGGATCCCTGGGATGGCTTGGGATCCCTGGTATGGGGTTGTGTTCACTGGGATGGGATGGGATGGGTTTGGATGGGATGGGATCCCTGGGATGGGATGGGATGGCATGGCATGGGATCCCTGGGATGAGATGGGATGGGATGGGATCCCTGGTATGGGATGGGATGGGATGGGATGGGATGGGATGGGATGGGATCGGATGGGATCCCTGCTATGGGATGGGATTGGATCTTTGCTATGGGATGGGATGGGATGGGATCCCTGCGCTGGGATGGAATGCGATCCCTGGGATGGGATACCTGGGATGGGTTCGCATGGGATTGGATGGGATGGGATGGGATCCCTTGGATGGGATGGAATCCCTGGAATGGGATGGGATGGGATTCCTGGGATGGGATGGGATGGGATCCCTGCGCTGGGATGGGATGGGATGGGATGGGATGGGTTTGGATGGGATGGGATCCCTGGGATGGGATGGGATGGGATGGCATGGCTTGGGAACACTGGGATGAGATGGGCTGGGATGGGATCCCTGGGATGGGATGGGATGGGATGGGAATGGGATAGGATGGGATGGGTTGCGATGGGATGGGATGGGATGGGATCCCTGGAATGGGATGTGATCCGTGGGATGGGATGGGATGGTATCCCTGGGATGGGATTGGTTGGGATGGGATGGGATGGGATGGGATGGGATGGGATGGGATCCCTGGGATGGGATGGGATGGGATGGGATCCCTGGGATGGCAGGGGATCCCTGGGATGGGATGGGATGGGATCCCTGGTATGGGATGGGATGGGATGGGATGGGATGGTATGGGATGGGATGGGATCGGATGGGATCCCTGCTATGGGATGGGATTGGATCTTTGCTATGGGATGGGATGGGATGGGATCCCTGCGCTGGGATGGAATGCGATCCCTGGGATGGGATACCTGGGATGGGTTCGGATGGGATTGGATGGGATGGGATGGGATCCCTTGGGTGGGATGGAATCCCTGGAATGGGATGGGATGGGATTCCTGGGATGGGATGGGATGGGATCCCTGCGCTGGGATGGGATGGGATGGGATGGGATGGGTTTGGATGGGATGGGATCCCTGGGATGGGATGGGATGGGATGGGATGGCATGGCTTGGGAACACTGGGATGAGATGGGCTGGGATGGGATCCCTGGGATGGGATGGGATGGGATGGGATGGGAATGGGATAGGATGGGATGGGTTGGGATGGGATCCCTGGGATGGGATGGGATCGCTGGGATGGGATGGGATGGGATGGCATGGGATGGGATGGGTTGGGATGGGATAGGATCCCTGGGATGGGATGGGATGGGATGGGATCCCTGCTATGGGATGGGATGGGATCCCTGCTATGGGATGGGATGGGACCCCTGCGCTGGGATGGGATGGGATCCCTGGGATGGGATACCTGGGATGGGTTCGGATGGGATTGGATGGGATGGGATGGGATCCCTGGGATGGGTTGGGATCCCTGGGATGGGATGTGTTCACTGGGATGGGATGGGATGGGTTTGGATGGGATGGGATCCCTGGGATGGGATGGGATGGCATGGCATGGCATGGGATCCCTGGGATGAGATGGGCTGGGATGGGATCCCTGGGATGGGATGGGATGGGATGGGATGGGATGGGAATGGGATAGGGTGGGATGGGTTGCGATGGGATGGGATGGGATCCCTGGAATGGGATGGGATCCCTGGGATGGGATGGGATGGTATCCCTGGGATGGTATGGGATGGTATCCTTGGGATGGAATTGGTTGGGATGGGATCCCTGGGATGGGATGGAATACCTGGCATGAGATAGCAGGGATGATATGGGATGGGATGGGATGGGATGGGATCCCTGGGATGGGATGGGATGGGATCCCTGCTATGGGATGGGATGGGATCCCTGCGCTGGGATGGGATGGGATCCCTGGGATGGGATACCTGGGATGGGTTCGGATGGGATTGGATGGGATGGGATGGGATCCCTGGAATGGGATGGGATCCCTGGGATGGGATGTGTTCACTGGGATGGGATGGGATGGGTTTGGATGGGATGGGATCCCTGGGATGGGATGGGATGGGATGGGATGGTATGGGATGGGATGGGAGGGAATGGGATAGGATGGGATGGGATGGGATGGGATGGGATGGGATGGGATGGGATGGGATGGGATGGGATGGGAGGGAATGGGATAGGATGGGATGGGATGGGATGGGATGGGTTTGGATGGGATGGCATGGCATGGGATCCCTGGGATGAGATGGGCTGGGATGGGATCCCTGGGATGGGATGGGATGGGATGGGATGGGATGGGATGGGATGGGATTCGAATGGGATAGGATGGGATGGGTTGGGATAGGATGGGATGGGTTGGGATGGGATGGGATGGGATGGGATCCCTGGGATGGGATCCCTGGGATGGGATGGGATCCCTGGGATGGGATGGGATGGTATCCCTGGGATGGAATTGGTTGGGATGGGATCCCTGGGATGGGATGGAATACCTGGCATGAGATAGCAGGGATGATATGGGATGGGATGGGATGGGATGGGATGGGATGGGATGGGATGGGATGGGATGGGATCCCTGCTATGGGATGGGATGGGATCCCTAGGATGGGATGCCTGGGAAGGGATCCATGGGATGGGATGGGTTGGGATGGGTTGGGAACGGTTTGATGGGATCTTATGGGATCCCTGGGATTAGATGGGATGGGATTGGATCCCTGGGATGGGATGAGATGGGATCCTAGGGATGGGATCCCTGGAATGTGATCCCTCGTATGGGATGGGGTCCCTGGGATGGAATGGAATCCCTGGGATGGGATGGGATGGGTTTGGATGGGATGGGATCTCTGGGATGGGATGGGATGGGATGGGATGGGATGGCATGGCATGGGATCCCTGGGATGAGATGGGCTGTGATGGGATCCCTGGGATGGGATGGGATGGGATGGGATGGGATGGGATGGAATGGGATGGGATGGGATGGGTTGGGATGGGATCCCTGGGATGGGATGGGATCCCTGGGATGGGATGGGATGGGATGGCATGGCATGGGATGGGTTGGGATGGGATAGGATCCCTGGGATGGGATGGGATGGGATCCCTGCTATGGGATGGGATGGGATCCCTGCTATGGGATGGGATGGGACCCCTGCGCTGGGATGGGATGGGATCCCTGGGATGGGATACCTGGGATGGGTTCGGATGGGATTGGATGGGATGGGATGGGATCCCTGGGATGGGTTGGGATCCCTGGGATGGGATGTGTTCACTGGGATGGGATGGGATGGGTTTGAATGGGATGGGATCCCTGGGATGGGATGGGATGGCATGGCATGGGATCCCTGGGATGAGATGGGATGGGATGGGATGGGTTTGGATGGGATGGGAACCCTGGGATGGGATGGGATGGGATGGCATGGCATGGGATCCCTGGGATGAGATGGGCTGGGATGGGATCCCTGGGATGGGATGGGATGGGATGGGATGGGATGGGATCCCTGGGATGGGATAGGATCCCTGGGATCCCTGCGCTGGGATGGGATGGGACGGGATGGGATGGGTTTGGATGGGATGGGATCCCTGGGATGGGATGGGATGGGATGGCATGGCATGGGATCCCTGGGATGAGATGGGCTGGGATGGGATCCCAGGGATGGGATGGGATGGGATGGGATGGGATGGGATGGGAATGGGATACGATGGGATGGGTTGCGATGGGATGGGATGGGATCCCTGGAATGGGATGGGATCCCTGGGATGGGATGGGATGGGATCCCTGGGATGGGATTGGTTGGAATGGGATCCCTGGGATGGGATGGAATACCTGGCATGAGATAGCAGGGATGATTGGGATGGGATGGGATGGGACGGGATGGGATGGGATGGGATGGGATGGGATGGGATGGGATCCCTGGGATGGTATGTGATCCCTGGGATGGGATCCCTGGGATGGGATCCATGGGATGGGATGGGTTGGGATGGGTTGGGAACCGTTTGATGGGATCTTATGGGATCCCTGTGATGAGATGGGATGGGATTGGATCCCTGGGATGGGATGAGATGGGATCCTAGGGATGGGATCCCTGGAATGTAACCCCTCGTATGGGATGGGATCCCTGGGATGGGATGGAATCCCTGGGATGGGATCCCTGGGATGGGATGGGATGGGATGGGATGGGATGGGATGGGATGGGATCCCAGGGATGGGAACAGATGAAATGGGATCCCCGGGATGGTATGGAAACCCTGGGATGGGATAGCTGGGATGGGATGGTATCCCTGGAAAGGGATGGGATGGGATAGGATGGGTTTGGATGGGATGGGATCCCTGGGATGGGATGGGATGGGATCCCTGGGATGGGGACAGATGAAATGGGATCCCCGGGATGGGATGGAATCCCTGGGGTGGGATAGCTGGGATGGGATGGGATCCCTGGGATGGGATGGGATGGGATGGGATGGGATGGGATGGGATGGGATGGGATAGGATAGGATGGGATGGGATGGGATGGGATGGGATGGGATAGGATGGGATGGGATGGGATGGGATGGGATGGGATGGGATGGGATGGGATGGGATGGGATCCCTGGGATGGGATGGGATCCCTGCGATGGGATGGGATGGGATCCCTGGATTGGGATGGGATCCCTGGGATGGGATGGGATCCCTGAGATGGGATGGGATCCCTGGGATGGGATGGGATCCCTGGGTTGGGATGGGATCTGTGGGATGGGATGGGATCCGTGGGATGGGATGGGATCCCTGGAAAGGGAAGGGATGGGATTCCTGGGTTGGGAATGGATGGGATCCCCTGGATGGGACGGGGTGGGATAGGATACCTGGGATGGGAACAGATGGGATAGGATCCCTGGGATGGGGTGGAATCCCTGGGATGGGATAGCTGGGATGGGATTGGATCCCTGGGATGGGATGGGATCCCTGGGATGGTAGGAGATCCCTGGGATGGAATCCCTGGGATGGGATTGGATCCCTGGGATGGGATGCCTGGGATGGGATGGGATGGGATGGGATGGGATGGGATGGGATGGGATGGGATGGGATGGGATGGGATGGGATCCCTGGGATGAGATGGGCTGGGATGGGATCCCTGGGATGGGATGGGATGGGATGGGATGCGAATGGGATAGGATGGGATGGGTTGGGATGGAATGGGATGGGATGGGGTGGGATGGGATTGGATGGGATGGGATGCGATCCCTGGGATGGCATGGGATGGGATCCCTGGGATGGGATAGGATCCCTGGGATGGGATGCCTGGGATGGGATGGGATGGCATGGGATCCCTGGGATGAGATGGGCTGGGATGGGATCCCTGGGATGAGATGGGCTGGGATGGGATCCCTGCTATGGGATGGGATGGGACCCCTGCGCTGCCATGGGATGGGATCCCTGGGATGGGATACCTGGGATGGGATCGGATGGGATTGGATGGGATGGGATGGGATCCCTGGGATGGGATGGGATCCCTGGGATGGGATGGGATGGGATCCCTGGAATGGGATTCCTGGGATGGTATGGGATCGAATCCCTGGGATGGCATCTGTGAGATGGGATGGGATCTCTGACATGGGATCCCTGGCATGGGATGGGATCCCTGGGATGTTATCCCTGGGATGGGATGGGATCCCTGGGATGGGATGGGATGGGAAGGGATGGGATGGGAAGGGATGGGATGGGAGGGTATGGGATCCCTGGGATTGGATCCCTGGGATGAGATGGAATACCTGGCATGAGATAGCAGGGATGATTGGGATGGGATGGGATGGGATGGGATGGGATGGGACTGGATAGGATGGGATGGGATGGGATGGGATGGGATGGGATGGGATCCCTGGGATCGTATGGGATCCCTGGGATGGGATCCCTGGGATGGGATCCATGGGATGGGATGGGTTGGGATGGGTGGGGAACCGTTTGATGGGATCTTATGGGATCCCTGGGATGAGATGGGATGGGATTGGATCCCTGGGATGGGATGCGATGGGATCCCTGGGATGGGAACAGATGAAATGGGATCCCCGGGATGGGATGGAATCCCTGGGATGGGATAGCTGGGATGGGATGGGATCCCTGGGATGGGATGGGATCCCTGGTATGGGTTGGGATCTCTGGGATGGGATGGGATGGGATGGGATCCCTGGTATGGGTTGGGATCTCTGGGATGGGATGGGATGGGATGGGATAGGATTGGATGGGATGGGATCCCTGGGATTGGATGGGATCCCTGGGATGGGATGGGATCCCTGGGATGGGTTGGGATCCCTGGGATGGGATGGGATGGGATGGGATGGGATGGGATGGGATGGGATGGGATAGGATGGGATGGAATGGGATGGGATGGGATGGGATGGGGTGGGATGGGATGGGATGGGATGGTATGGGATGGAATGGGATGGGATGGGATGGGATGGGAATGGGATAGGATGGGATGGGTTGGGATGGGATCCCTGGGATGGGATGGGATCGCTGGGATGGGATGGGATGGGATGGCATGGGATGGGATGGGTTGGGATGGGATAGGATCCCTGGGATGGGATGGGATGGGATCCCTGCTATGGGATGGGATGGGATCCCTGCTATGGGATGGGATGGGACCCCTGCGCTGGGATGGGATGGGATCCCTGGGATGGGATACCTGGGATGGGTTCGGATGGGATTGGATGGGATGGGATGGGATCCCTGGGATGGGTTGGGATCCCTGGGATGGGATGTGTTCACTGGGATGGGATGGGATGGGTTTGGATGGGATGGGATCCCTGGGATGGGATGGGATGGCATGGCATGGCATGGGATCCCTGGGATGAGATGGGCTGGGATGGGATCCCTGGGATGGGATGGGATGGGATGGGATGGGATGGGAATGGGATAGGGTGGGATGGGTTGCGATGGGATGGGATGGGATCCCTGGAATGGGATGGGATCCCTGGGATGGGATGGGATGGTATCCCTGGGATGGGATGGGATGGTATCCTTGGGATGGAATTGGTTGGGATGGGATCCCTGGGATGGGATGGAATACCTGGCATGAGATAGCAGGGATGATATGGGATGGGATGGGATGGGATGGGATCCCTGGGATGGGATGGGATGGGATCCCTGCTATGGGATGGGATGGGATCCCTGCGCTGGGATGGGATGGGATCCCTGGGATGGGATACCTGGGATGGGTTCGGATGGGATTGGATGGGATGGGATGGGATCCCTGGAATGGGATGGGATCCCTGGGATGGGATGTGTTCACTGGGATGGGATGGGATGGGTTTGGATGGGATGGGATCCCTGGGATGGGATGGGATGGGATGGGATGGTATGGGATGGGATGGTATGGGATGGGATGGGAGGGAATGGGATAGGATGGGATGGGATGGGATGGGATGGGATGGGATGGGATGGGATGGGATGGGATGGGATGGGATGGGATGGGATGGGAGGGAATGGGATAGGATGGGATGGGATGGGATGGGATGGGTTTGGATGGGATGGCATGGCATGGGATCCCTGGGATGAGATGGGCTGGGATGGGATCCCTGGGATGGGATGGGATGGGATGGGATGGGATGGGATGGGTTTCGAATGGGATAGGATGGGATGGGTTGGGATGGGATGGGATGGGATGGGATGGGATGGGATGGGATGGGATGGGATGGGAAGGGAAGGGATGGGATGGGCTGGGAAGGGATGGGATGGGATCCCTGGGATGGGATGGGATCCCTGGGACGGCATGGGATGGGATCGGATGGGATGGGATGGGATGGGATGGGATGGGATGGGATGGGATGGGATGGGATGGGAAGGGAAGGGATGGGATGGGCTGGGAAGGGATGGGATGGGATCCCTGGGATGGGATGGGATCCCTGGGACGGCATGGGATGGGATCGGATGGGATGGGATGGGATGGGATGGGATGGGATGGGATGGGATGGGGTGGGATGGGATTGGATGGGATGCGATCCCTGGGATGGGATGGGATGGGATCCCTGGGATGGGATGGGATCCATGGGATGGGATGGGTTGGGATGGGATTGGATCCATGGGATGCGATGGGATGGGATGGGATCCCAAGGATGGAAACAGATGAAATGGGATCCCTGGGATGGGATGGAATCCCTGGGATGGGATAGCTGGGATGGGATGGTATCCCTGGAATGGGATGGGATGGGATGGGTTGGGATTGGATGGGATCCCTGGGATGGGATGGGATGGGATGGAATCCCTGGGATGGGATAGGATGGGATGGAATCCCTGGGATGGGATAGCTGGGATGGGATGGGATCCCTGGGATGGGATGGGATCCCTGGTATGGTTTGGGATCTCTGGGATGGGATGGGATGGGATGGGATGGGATAGGATGGGATGGGATGGGATTGGATGGGATCCCTGGGATGGGATGGGATCCCTGGGATGGGTTGGGATCCCTGGGATGGGATGGGATGGGATGGGATGGGATGGGATGGGATGGGATGGGATGGGATGGGATAGGATGGGATGGAATGGGATGGGATGGGGTGGGATGGGATTGGATGGGATGGGATGCGATCCCTGGGATGGGATGGGATGGGATCCCTGGGATGGGATGGGATCCATGGGATGGGATGGGTTGGGATGGGATTGGATCCATGGCATGGGATGGGATGGGATGGGATGGCATCCCAGGGATGGGAACAGATGAAATGGGATCCCTGGGATGGGATGGAATCCCTGGGATGGGATAGCTGGGATGGGGTGGTATCCCTGGAATGGGATGGGATGGGTTGAGATGGGATGGGATAGGATGGGATGGGAAGGGATGGGATGGGCTGGGAAGGGATGGGATGGGATAGGATGGGATGGGATGGGATGGGATCCCTGGGATGGGATGGGATCCCTGGGATGGTATGGGATGGGTTGGGATGGGATGGGATCCCTGGGATGGGATGGGACGGGATCCCTGGGATGGGAAGAGATGAAATGGGATCCCCGGGATGGGATGGGATCCCTGGGATGTGATCCCTGGGATGGGATCCCTGGGATGGGATGGGATCCATGGGATGGGATGTGTTCACTGGGATGGGATGGGATGGGTTTGGATGGGATGGGATCCCTGGGATGGGATGGGATGGCATGGCATGGGATCCCTGGGATGAGATGGGATGGGATGGGATCCCTGGTATGGGATGGGATGGGATGGGATGGGATGGGATGGGATGGGATCGGATGGGATCCCTGCTATGGGATGGGATTGGATCTTTGCTATGGGATGGGATGGGATGGGATCCCTGCGCTGGGATGGAATGCGATCCCTGGGATGGGATACCTGGGATGGGTTCGGATGGGATTGGATGGGATGGGATGGGATCCCTTGGATGGGATGGAATCCCTGGAATGGGATGGGATGGGATTCCTGGGATGGGATGGGATGGGATCCCTGCGCTGGGATGGGATGGGATGGGTTTGGATGGGATGGGATCCCTGGGATGGGATGGGATGGGATGGCATGGCTTGGGAACACTGGGATGAGATGGGCTGGGATGGGATCCCTGGGATGGGATGGGATGGGAATGGGATAGGATGGGATGGGTTGCGATGGGATGGGATGGGATGGGATCCCTGGAATGGGATGTGATCCGTGGGATGGGATGGGATGGTATCCCTGGGATGGGATTGGTTGGGATGGGATGGGATGGGATGGGATGGGATGGGATGGGATGGGATCCCTGGGATGGGATGGGATGGGATGGGATCCCTGGGATGGCAGGGGATCCCTGGGATGGGATGGGATGGGATCCCTGGTATGGGATGGGATGGGATGGGATGGGATGGTATGGGATGGGATGGGATGGGATCGGATGGGATCCCTGCTATGGGATGGGATTGGATCTTTGCTATGGGATGGGATGGGATGGGATCCCTGCGCTGGGATGGAATGCGATCCCTGGGATGGGATACCTGGGATGGGTTCGGATGGGATTGGATGGGATGGGATGGGATCCCTTGGGTGGGATGGAATCCCTGGAATGGGATGGGATGGGATTCCTGGGATGGGATGGGATGGGATCCCTGCGCTGGGATGGGATGGGATGGGATGGGATGGGTTTGGATGGGATGGGATCCCTGGGATGGGATGGGATGGGATGGGATGGCATGGCTTGGGAACACTGGGATGAGATGGGCTGGGATGGGATCCCTGGGATGGGATGGGATGGGATGGGATGGGAATGGGATAGGATGGGATGGGTTGGGATGGGATCCCTGGGATGGGATGGGATCGCTGGGATGGGATGGGATGGGATGGGATGGCATGGGATGGGATGGGTTGGGATGGGATAGGATCCCTGGGATGGGATGGGATGGGATCCCTGCTATGGGATGGGATGGGATCCCTGCTATGGGATGGGATGGGACCCCTGCGCTGGGATGGGATGGGATCCCTGGGATGGGATACCTGGGATGGGTTCGGATGGGATTGGATGGGATGGGATGGGATCCCTGGGATGGGTTGGGATCCCTGGGATGGGATGTGTTCACTGGGATGGGATGGGATGGGTTTGGATGGGATGGGATCCCTGGGATGGGATGGGATGGCATGGCATGGCATGGGATCCCTGGGATGAGATGGGCTGGGATGGGATCCCTGGGATGGGATGGGATGGGATGGGATGGGATGGGAATGGGATAGGGTGGGATGGGTTGCGATGGGATGGGATGGGATCCCTGGAATGGGATGGGATCCCTGGGATGGGATGGGATGGTATCCCTGGGATGGTATGGGATGGTATCCTTGGGATGGAATTGGTTGGGTTCGATCCCTGGGATGGGATGGAATACCTGGCATGAGATAGCAGGGATGATATGGGATGGGATGGGATGGGATGGGATCCCTGGGATGGGATGGGATGGGATCCCTGCTATGGGATGGGATGGGATCCCTGCGCTGGGATGGGATGGGATCCCTGGGATGGGATACCTGGGATGGGTTCGGATGGGATTGGATGGGATGGGATGGGATCCCTGGAATGGGATGGGATCCCTGGGATGGGATGTGTTCACTGGGATGGGATGGGATGGGTTTGGATGGGATGGGATCCCTGGGATGGGATGGGATGGGATGGGATGGGATGGGATGGTATGGGATGGGATGGGAGGGAATGGGATAGGATGGGATGGGATGGGATGGGATGGGATGGGATGGGATGGGATGGCATGGGATCCCTGGGATGAGATGGGCTGGCATGGGATCCCTGGGATGGGATGGGATGGGATGGGATGGGATGGGATGGGATGGGATGGGATGGGATGGGATTCGAATGGGATAGGATGGGATGGGTTGGGATAGGATGGGATGGGTTGGGATGGGATGGGATGGGATGGGATGGGATCCCTGGGATGGGATCCCTGGGATGGGATGGGATCCCTGGGATGGGATGGGATGGTATCCCTGGGATGGAATTGGTTGGGATGGGATCCCTGGGATGGGATGGAATACCTGGCATGAGATAGCAGGGATGATATGGGATGGGATGGGATGGGATGGGATGGGATGGGATGGGATGGGATGGGATGGGATGGGATGGGATGGGATCCCTGCTATGGGATGGGATGGGATCCCTAGGATGGGATGCCTGGGAAGGGATCCATGGGATGGGATGGGTTGGGATGGGTTGGGAACGGTTTGATGGGATCTTATGGGATCCCTGGGATTAGATGGGATGGGATTGGATCCCTGGGATGGGATGAGATGGGATCCTAGGGATGGGATCCCTGGAATGTGATCCCTCGTATGGGATGGGGTCCCTGGGATGGAATGGAATCCCTGGGATGGGATGGGATGGGTTTGGATGGGATGGGATCTCTGGGATGGGATGGGATGGGATGGCATGGCATGGGATCCCTGGGATGAGATGGGCTGTGATGGGATCCCTGGGATGGGATGGGATGGGATGGGATGGTATGGGATGGAATGGGATGGGATGGGATGGGTTGGGATGGGATCCCTGGGATGGGATGGGATCCCTGGGATGGGATGGGATGGGATGGCATGGGATGGGATGGGTTGGGATGGGATAGGATCCCTGGGATGGGATGGGATGGGATCCCTGCTATGGGATGGGATGGGATCCCTGCTATGGGATGGGATGGGACCCCTGCGCTGGGATGGGATGGGATCCCTGGGATGGGATACCTGGGATGGGTTCGGATGGGATTGGATGGGATGGGATGGGATCCCTGGGATGGGTTGGGATCCCTGGGATGGGATGTGTTCACTGGGATGGGATGGGATGGGTTTGAATGGGATGGGATCCCTGGGATGGGATGGGATGGCATGGCATGGGATCCCTGGGATGAGATGGGATGGGATGGGATGGGTTTGGATGGGATGGGAACCCTGGGATGGGATGGGATGGGATGGCATGGCATGGGATCCCTGGGATGAGATGGGCTGGGATGGGATCCCTGGGATGGGATGGGATGGGATGGGATGGGATGGGATCCCTGGGATGGGATAGGATCCCTGGGATCCCTGCGCTGGGATGGGATGGGACGGGATGGGATGGGTTTGGATGGGATGGGATCCCTGGGATGGGATGGGATGGGATGGGATGGCATGGCATGGGATCCCTGGGATGAGATGGGCTGGGATGGGATCCCAGGGATGGGATGGGATGGGATGGGATGGGATGGGATGGGATGGGATGGGATGGGAATGGGATAGGATGGGATGGGTTGCGATGGGATGGGATCCCTGGGATGGGATGGGATGGGATCCCTGGGATGGGATTGGTTGGAATGGGATCCCTGGGATGGGATGGAATACCTGGCATGAGATAGCAGGGATGATTGGGATGGGATGGGATGGGACGGGATGGGATGGGATGGGATGGGATGGGATGGGATCCCTGGGATGGTATGTGATCCCTGGGATGGGATCCCTGGGATGGGATCCATGGGATGGGATGGGTTGGGATGGGTTGGGAACCGTTTGATGGGATCTTATGGGATCCCTGTGATGAGATGGGATGGGATTGGATCCCTGGGATGGGATGAGATGGGATCCTAGGGATGGGATCCCTGGAATGTAACCCCTCGTATGGGATGGGATCCCTGGGATGGGATGGAATCCCTGGGATGGGATCCCTGGGATGGGATGGGATGGGATGGGATGGGATGGGATGGGATGGGATCCCAGGGATGGGAACAGATGAAATGGGATCCCCGGGATGGGATGGAAACCCTGGGATGGGATAGCTGGGATGGGATGGTATCCCTGGAAAGGGATGGGATGGGATGGGTTTGGATGGGATGGGATCCCTGGGATGGGATGGGATGGGATCCCTGGGATGGGGACAGATGAAATGGGATCCCCGGGATGGGATGGAATCCCTGGGGTGGGATAGCTGGGATGGGATGGGATCCCTGGGATGGGATGGGATGGGATGGGATGGGATGGGATGGGATGGGATGGGATGGGATAGGATAGGATGGGATGGGATGGGATGGGATGGGATGGGATAGGATGGGATGGGATGGGATGGGATGGGATGGGATGGGATGGGATGGGATGGGATGGGATGGGATGGGATGGGATCCCTGGGATGGGATGGGATCCCTGCGATGGGATGGGATGGGATCCCTGGATTGGGATGGGATCCCTGGGATGGGATGGGATCCCTGAGATGGGATGGGATCCCTGGGATGGGATGGGATCCCTGGGTTGGGATGGGATCTGTGGGATGGGATGGGATCCGTGGGATGGGATGGGATCCCTGGAAAGGGAAGGGATGGGATTCCTGGGTTGGGAATGGATGGGATCCCCTGGATGGGACGGGGTGGGATAGGATACCTGGGATGGGAACAGATGGGATAGGATCCCTGGGATGGGGTGGAATCCCTGGGATGGGATAGCTGGGATGGGATTGGATCCCTGGGATGGGATGGGATCCCTGGGATGGTAGGAGATCCCTGGGATGGAATCCCTGGGATGGGATTGGATCCCTGGGATGGGATGCCTGGGATGGGATGGGATGGGATGGGATGGGATGGGATGGGATGGGATGGGATCCCTGGGATGAGATGGGCTGGGATGGGATCCCTGGGATGGGATGGGATGGGATGGGATGGGATGCGAATGGGATAGGATGGGATGGGTTGGGATGGAATGGGATGGGATGGGGTGGGATGGGATTGGATGGGATGGGATGCGATCCCTGGGATGGCATGGGATGGGATCCCTGGGATGGGATAGGATCCCTGGGATGGGATGCCTGGGATGGGATGGGATGGCATGGGATCCCTGGGATGAGATGGGCTGGGATGGGATCCCTGGGATGAGATGGGCTGGGATGGGATCCCTGCTATGGGATGGGATGGGACCCCTGCGCTGCCATGGGATGGGATCCCTGGGATGGGATACCTGGGATGGGATCGGATGGGATTGGATGGGATGGGATGGGATCCCTGGGATGGGATGGGATCCCTGGGATGGGATGGGATGGGATCCCTGGAATGGGATTCCTGGGATGGTATGGGATCGAATCCCTGGGATGGCATCTGTGAGATGGGATGGGATCTCTGACATGGGATCCCTGGCATGGGATGGGATCCCTGGGATGTTATCCCTGGGATGGGATGGGATCCCTGGGATGGGATGGGATGGGATGGGAAGGGATGGGATGGGAAGGGATGGGATGGGAGGGTATGGGATCCCTGGGATTGGATCCCTGGGATGAGATGGAATACCTGGCATGAGATAGCAGGGATGATTGGGATGGGATGGGATGGGATGGGATGGGATGGGATGGGATGGGACTGGATGGGATGGGATGGGATGGGATGGGATGGGATCCCTGGGATCGTATGGGATCCCTGGGATGGGATCCCTGGGATGGGATCCATGGGATGGGATGGGTTGGGATGGGTGGGGAACCGTTTGATGGGATCTTATGGGATCCCTGGGATGAGATGGGATGGGATTGGATCCCTGGGATGGGATGCGATGGGATCCCTGGGATGGGAACAGATGAAATGGGATCCCCGGGATGGGATGGAATCCCTGGGATGGGATAGCTGGGATGGGATGGGATCCCTGGGATGGGATGGGATCCCTGGTATGGGTTGGGATCTCTGGGATGGGATGGGATGGGATGGGATCCCTGGTATGGGTTGGGATCTCTGGGATGGGATGGGATGGGATGGGATAGGATTGGATGGGATGGGATCCCTGGGATTGGATGGGATCCCTGGGATGGGATGGGATCCCTGGGATGGGTTGGGATCCCTGGGATGGGATGGGATGGTATGGGATGGGATGGGATGGGATGGGATGGGATGGGATGGGATGGGATGGGATGGGATGGGATGGGATAGGATGGGATGGAATGGGATGGGATGGGATGGGATGGGGTGGGATGGGATGGGATGGGATGGTATGGGATGGAATGGGATGGGATGGGATGGGATGGGAATGGGATAGGATGGGATGGGTTGGGATGGGATCCCTGGGATGGGATGGGATCGCTGGGATGGGATGGGATGGGATGGCATGGGATGGGATGGGTTGGGATGGGATAGGATCCCTGGGATGGGATGGGATGGGATCCCTGCTATGGGATGGGATGGGATCCCTGCTATGGGATGGGATGGGACCCCTGCGCTGGGATGGGATGGGATCCCTGGGATGGGATACCTGGGATGGGTTCGGATGGGATTGGATGGGATGGGATGGGATCCCTGGGATGGGTTGGGATCCCTGGGATGGGATGTGTTCACTGGGATGGGATGGGATGGGTTTGGATGGGATGGGATCCCTGGGATGGGATGGGATGGCATGGCATGGCATGGGATCCCTGGGATGAGATGGGCTGGGATGGGATCCCTGGGATGGGATGGGATGGGATGGGATGGGATGGGAATGGGATAGGGTGGGATGGGTTGCGATGGGATGGGATGGGATCCCTGGAATGGGATGGGATCCCTGGGATGGGATGGGATGGTATCCCTGGGATGGGATGGGATGGTATCCTTGGGATGGAATTGGTTGGGATGGGATCCCTGGGATGGGATGGAATACCTGGCATGAGATAGCAGGGATGATATGGGATGGGATGGGATGGGATGGGATCCCTGGGATGGGATGGGATGGGATCCCTGCTATGGGATGGGATGGGATCCCTGCGCTGGGATGGGATGGGATCCCTGGGATGGGATACCTGGGATGGGTTCGGATGGGATTGGATGGGATGGGATGGGATCCCTGGAATGGGATGGGATCCCTGGGATGGGATGTGTTCACTGGGATGGGATGGGATGGGTTTGGATGGGATGGGATCCCTGGGATGGGATGGGATGGGATGGGATGGGATGGGATGGTATGGGATGGGATGGGAGGGAATGGGATAGGATGGGATGGGATGGGATGGGATGGGATGGGATGGGATGGGATGGTATGGGATGGGATGGGAGGGAATGGGATAGGATGGGATGGGATGGGATGGGATGGGTTTGGATGGGATGGCATGGCATGGGATCCCTGGGATGAGATGGGCTGGGATGGGATCCCTGGGATGGGATGGGATGGGATGGGATGGGATGGGTTTCGAATGGGATAGGATGGGATGGGTTGGGATGGGATGGGATGGGATGGGATGGGATGGGATGGGATGGGATGGGAAGGGAAGGGATGGGATGGGCTGGGAAGGGATGGGATGGGATCCCTGGGATGGGATGGGATCCCTGGGACGGCATGGGATGGGATCGGATGGGATGGGATGGGATGGGATGGGATGGGAAGGGAAGGGATGGGATGGGCTGGGAAGGGATGGGATGGGATCCCTGGGATGGGAACAGATGAAATGGGATCCCCGGGATGGGATGGAATCCCTGGGATGGGATAGCTGGGATGGGATGGGATCCCTGGGATGGGATGGGATCCCTGGTATGGGTTGGGATCTCTGGGATGGGATGGGATGGGATGGGATCCCTGGTATGGGTTGGGATCTCTGGGATGGGATGGGATGGGATAGGATTGGATGGGATGGGATCCCTGGGATTGGATGGGATCCCTGGGATGGGATGGGATCCCTGGGATGGGTTGGGATCCCTGGGATGGGATGGGATGGGATGGGATGGGATGGGATGGGATGGGATGGGATAGGATGGGATGGAATGGGATGGGATGGGATGGGATGGGGTGGGATGGGATGGGATGGGATGGTATGGGATGGAATGGGATGGGATGGGATGGGATGGGAATGGGATAGGATGGGATGGGTTGGGATGGGATCCCTGG
Organism: Sturnus vulgaris; assembly: GCF_052056855.1. Taxonomy (NCBI): domain Eukaryota; kingdom Metazoa; phylum Chordata; class Aves; order Passeriformes; family Sturnidae; genus Sturnus; species Sturnus vulgaris. The sequence continues at coordinate 10,919,515 of NC_142282.1, forward strand.
GATGGGATGGGATCGCTGGGATGGGATGGGATGGGATGGCATGGGATGGGATGGGAATGGGATAGGATGGGATGGGTTGGGATGGGATCCCTGGGATGGGATGGGATCGCTGGGATGGGATGGGATGGGATGGCATGGGATGGGATGGGTTGGGATGGGATAGGATCCCTGGGATGGGATGGGATGGGATCCCTGCTATGGGATGGGATGGGATCCCTGCTATGGGATGGGATGGGACCCCTGCGCTGGGATGGGATGGGATCCCTGGGATGGGATACCTGGGATGGGTTCGGATGGGATTGGATGGGATGGGATGGGATCCCTGGGATGGGTTGGGATCCCTGGGATGGGATGTGTTCACTGGGATGGGATGGGATGGGTTTGGATGGGATGGGATCCCTGGGATGGGATGGGATGGCATGGCATGGCATGGGATCCCTGGGATGAGATGGGCTGGGATGGGATCCCTGGGATGGGATGGGATGGGATGGGATGGGATGGGATGGGATGGGAATGGGATAGGGTGGGATGGGTTGCGATGGGATGGGATGGGATCCCTGGAATGGGATGGGATCCCTGGGATGGGATGGGATGGTATCCCTGGGATGGGATGGGATGGTATCCTTGGGATGGAATTGGTTGGGATGGGATCCCTGGGATGGGATGGAATACCTGGCATGAGATAGCAGGGATGATATGGGATGGGATGGGATGGGATGGGATCCCTGGGATGGGATGGGATGGGATCCCTGCTATGGGATGGGATGGGATCCCTGCGCTGGGATGGGATGGGATCCCTGGGATGGGATACCTGGGATGGGTTCGGATGGGATTGGATGGGATGGGATGGGATCCCTGGAATGGGATGGGATCCCTGGGATGGGATGTGTTCACTGGGATGGGATGGGATGGGTTTGGATGGGATGGGATCCCTGGGATGGGATGGGATGGGATGGGATGGGATGGGATGGGATGGTATGGGATGGGATGGGAGGGAATGGGATAGGATGGGATGGGATGGGATGGGATGGGATGGGATGGGATGGGATGGGATGGGATGGGATGGTATGGGATGGGATGGGAGGGAATGGGATAGGATGGGATGGGATGGGATGGGATGGGTTTGGATGGGATGGCATGGCATGGGATCCCTGGGATGAGATGGGCTGGGATGGGATCCCTGGGATGGGATGGGATGGGATGGGATGGGATGGGATGGGATGGGATGGGATGGGTTTCGAATGGGATAGGATGGGATGGGTTGGGATGGGATGGGATGGGATGGGATGGGAAGGGAAGGGATGGGATGGGCTGGGAAGGGATGGGATGGGATCCCTGGGATGGGATGGGATCCCTGGGACGGCATGGGATGGGATCGGATGGGATGGGATGGGATGGGATGGGATGGGATGGGATGGGATGGGATGGGATGGGAAGGGAAGGGATGGGATGGGCTGGGAAGGGATGGGATGGGATCCCTGGGATGGGATGGGATCCCTGGGACGGCATGGGATGGGATCGGATGGGATGGGATGGGATGGGATGGGATGGGGTGGGATGGGATTGGATGGGATGCGATCCCTGGGATGGGATGGGATGGGATCCCTGGGATGGGATGGGATCCATGGGATGGGATGGGTTGGGATGGGATTGGATCCATGGGATGCGATGGGATGGGATGGGATCCCAAGGATGGAAACAGATGAAATGGGATCCCTGGGATGGGATGGAATCCCTGGGATGGGATAGCTGGGATGGGATGGTATCCCTGGAATGGGATGGGATGGGATGGGTTGGGATTGGATGGGATCCCTGGGATGGGATGGGATGGGATGGAATCCCTGGGATGGGATAGGATGGGATGGAATCCCTGGGATGGGATAGCTGGGATGGGATGGGATCCCTGGGATGGGATGGGATCCCTGGTATGGTTTGGGATCTCTGGGATGGGATGGGATGGGATGGGATGGGATGGGATGGGATAGGATGGGATGGGATGGGATGGGATGGGATTGGATGGGATCCCTGGGATGGGATGGGATCCCTGGGATGGGTTGGGATCCCTGGGATGGGATGGGATGGGATGGGATGGGATGGGATGGGATGGGATGGGATAGGATGGGATGGAATGGGATGGGATGGGATGGGGTGGGATGGGATTGGATGGGATGGGATGCGATCCCTGGGATGGGATGGGATGGGATCCCTGGGATGGGATGGGATCCATGGGATGGGATGGGTTGGGATGGGTTTGGATCCATGGGATGGGATGGGATGGGATGGGATGGGATGGCATCCCAGGGATGGGAACAGATGAAATGGGATCCCTGGGATGGGATGGAATCCCTGGGATGGGATAGCTGGGATGGGGTGGTATCCCTGGAATGGGATGGGATGGGTTGAGATGGGATGGGATAGGATGGGATGGGAAGGGATGGGATGGGCTGGGAAGGGATGGGATGGGATAGGATGGGATGGGATGGGATGGGATCCCTGGGATGGGATGGGATCCCTGGGATGGTATGGGATGGGTTGGGATGGGATGGGATCCCTGGGATGGGATGGGACGGGATCCCTGGGATGGGAAGAGATGAAATGGGATCCCCGGGATGGGATGGGATCCCTGGGATGTGATCCCTGGGATGGGATCCCTGGGATGGGATGGGATGGGATGGGATGGGAAGGGATGGGCTGGGAAGGGATGGGATGGGGTGGGATGGGATTGGATGGGATGGGATGGGATTTGATGGGATGGGATGCGATCCCTGGGATGGGATGGGATGGGATGGGATGGGATCCCCGGGATGGGATGGGATCCATGGGATGGGATGGGTTGGGATGGGACTGGATCCATGGGATGGGATGGGATTGAATGGGATGGGATGGGGTGGGATGGGATGGAATGGGATGGGATCCCTGGGATGGGATGGGATGGTATCCCTGGGATGGGATGGGATGGTATCCTCGGGATGGAATTGGTTGGGATGGGATCCCTGGGATGGGATGGAATACCTGGCATGAGATAGCAGGGATGATATGGGATGGGATGGGATGGGATGGGATCCCTGGGATGGGATGGGATGGGATCCCTGCTATGGGATGGGATGGGATCCCTGCGCTGGGATGGGATGGGATCCCTGGGATGGGATACCTGGGATGGGTTCGGATGGGATTGGATGGGATGGGATGGGATCCCTGGAATGGGATGGGATCCCTGGGATGGGATGTGTTCACTGGGATGGGATGGGATGGGTTTGGATGGGATGGGATCCCTGGGATGGGATGGGATGGGTTTGGATGGGATGGGATGGTATGGGATGGGATGGGAGGGAATGGGATAGGATGGGATGGGATGGGATGGGATGGGATGGGATGGGATGGGATGGGATGGTATGGGATGGGATGGGAGGGAATGGGATAGGATGGGATGGGATGGGATGGGATGGGATGGGATGGGTTTGGATGGGATGGCATGGCATGGGATCCCTGGGATGAGATGGGCTGGGATGGGATCCCTGGGATGGGATGGGATGGGATGGGATGGGATGGGATGGGATGGGATGGGATGGGATGGGATGGTATGGGATGGGATGGGATTCGAATGGGATAGGATGGGATGGGTTGGGATAGGATGGGATGGGTTGGGATGGGATGGGATGGGATGGGATGGGATCCCTGGGATGGGATCCCTGGGATGGGATGGGATCCCTGGGATGGGATGGGATGGTATCCCTGGGATGGAATTGGTTGGGATGGGATCCCTGGGATGGGATGGAATACCTGGCATGAGATAGCAGGGATGATATGGGATGGGATGGGATGGGATGGGATGGGATGGGATGGGATGGGATGGGATCCCTGCTATGGGATGGGATGGGATCCCTGCTATGGGATGGGATGGGACCCCTGCGCTGGGATGGGATGGGATCCCTAGGATGGGATGCCTGGGATGGGATCCATGGGATAGGATGGGTTGGGATGGGTTGAGAACGGTTTGATGGGATCTTATGGGATCCCTGGGATGAGATGGGATGGGATTGGATCCCTGGGATGGGATGAGATGGGATCCTAGGGATGGGATCCCTGGAATGTGATCCCTCGTATGGGATGGGGTCCCTGGGATGGAATGGAATCCCTGGGATGGGATGGGATGGGTTTGGATGGGATGGGATCTCTGGGATGGGATGGGATGGGATGGGATGGCATGGCATGGCATGGGATCCCTGGGATGAGATGGGCTGTGATGGGATCCCTGGGATGGGATGGGATGGTATCCCTGGGATGGGATGGGATGGTATCCTTGGGATGGAATTGGTTGGGATGGGATCCCTGGGATGGGATGGAATACCTGGCATGAGATAGCAGGGATGATATGGGATGGGATGGGATGGGATGGGATCCCTGGGATGGGATGGGATGGGATCCCTGCTATGGGATGGGATGGGATCCCTGCGCTGGGATGGGATGGGATCCCTGGGATGGGATACCTGGGATGGGTTCGGATGGGATTGGATGGGATGGGATGGGATCCCTGGAATGGGATGGGATCCCTGGGATGGGATGTGTTCACTGGGATGGGATGGGATGGGTTTGGATGGGATGGGATCCCTGGGATGGGATGGGATGGGATGGGATGGGATGGGATGGTATGGGATGGGATGGGAGGGAATGGGATAGGATGGGATGGGATGGGATGGGATGGGATGGGATGGGATGGGATGGGATGGGAGGGAATGGGATAGGATGGGATGGGATGGGATGGGTTTGGATGGGATGGCATGGCATGGGATCCCTGGGATGAGATGGGCTGGGATGGGATCCCTGGGATGGGATGGGATGGGATGGGATGGGATGGGATGGGATGGAATGGGATGGGATGGGATGGGATGGGATGGGATGGTATGGGATGGGATGGGATCCCTGGGATGGGATCCCTGGGATGGGATGGGATCCCTGGGATGGGATGGGATGGTATCCCTGGGATGGAATTGGTTGGGATGGGATCCCTGGGATGGGATGGAATACCTGGCATGAGATAGCAGGGATGATATGGGATGGGATGGGATGGGATGGGATCCCTGCTATGGGATGGGATGGGATCCCTGCTATGGGATGGGATGGGACCCCTGCGCTGGGATGGGATGGGATCCCTAGGATGGGATGCCTGGGATGGGATCCATGGGATGGGATGGGTTGGGATGGGTTGGGAACGGTTTGATGGGATCTTATGGGATCCCTGGGATGAGATGGGATGGGATTGGATCCCTGGGATGGGATGAGATGGGATCCTAGGGATGGGATCCCTGGAATGTGATCCCTCGTATGGGATGGGGTCCCTGGGATGGAATGGAATCCCTGGGATGGGATGGGATGGGTTTGGATGGGATGGGATCTCTGGGATGGGATGGGATGGGATGGCATGGCATGGCATGGGATCCCTGGGATGAGATGGGCTGTGATGGGATCCCTGGGATGGGATGGGATGGGATGGTATGGGATGGGATGGGATGGGATGGGATGGTATGGGATGGAATGGGATGGGATGGGATGGGAATGGGATAGGATGGGATGGGCTGGGATGGGATCCCTGGGATGGGATGGGATCGCTGGGATGGGATGGGATGGCATGGCATGGGATGGGATGGGTTGGGATGGGATAGGATCCCTGGGATGGGATGGGATGGGATCCCTGCTATGGGATGGGATGGGATCCCTACTATGGGATGGGATGGGACCCCTGCGCTGGGATGGGATGGGATCCCTGGGATGGGATACCTGGGATGGGTTCGGATGGGATTGGATGGGATGGGATGGGATCCCTGGGATGGGTTGGGATCCCTGGGATGGGATGTGATGGGATGGGATGGGATGGGATGGGATGGGATGGGATAGGATGGGATGGAATGGGATGGGATGGGATGGGATGGGGTGGGATGGGATGGGATGGGATGTGATGGTATGGGATGGAATGGGATGGGATGGGATGGGATGGGAATGGGATAGGATGGGATGGGTTGGGATGGGATCCCTGGGATGAGATGGGCTGGGATGGGATCCCTGGGATGGGATGGGATGGGATGGGATGGGATGGGATGGGATGGGATGGGATGGGATTCGAATGGGATAGGATGGGATGGGTTGGGATAGGATGGGATGGGTTGGGATGGGATGGGATGGGATGGGATCCCTGGGATGGGATCCCTGGGATGGGATGGGATCCCTGGGATGGGATGGGATGGTATCCCTGGGATGGAATTGGTTGGGATGGGATCCCTGGGATGGGATGGAATACCTGGCATGAGATAGCAGGGATGATATGGGATGGGATGGGATGGGATGGGATGGGATGGGATGGGATGGGATCCCTGCTATGGGATGGGATGGGATCCCTGCTATGGGATGGGATGGGACCCCTGCGCTGGGATGGGATGGGATCCCTAGGATGGGATGCCTGGGATGGGATCCATGGGATAGGATGGGTTGGGATGGGTTGAGAACGGTTTGATGGGATCTTATGGGATCCCTGGGATGAGATGGGATGGGATTGGATCCCTGGGATGGGATGAGATGGGATCCTAGGGATGGGATCCCTGGAATGTGATCCCTCGTATGGGATGGGGTCCCTGGGATGGAATGGAATCCCTGGGATGGGATGGGATGGGTTTGGATGGGATGGGATCTCTGGGATGGGATGGGATGGGATGGCATGGCATGGCATGGGATCCCTGGGATGAGATGGGCTGTGATGGGATCCCTGGGATGGGATGGGATGGTATCCCTGGGATGGGATGGGATGGTATCCTTGGGATGGAATTGGTTGGGATGGGATCCCTGGGATGGGATGGAATACCTGGCATGAGATAGCAGGGATGATATGGGATGGGATGGGATGGGATGGGATCCCTGGGATGGGATGGGATGGGATCCCTGCTATGGGATGGGATGGGATCCCTGCGCTGGGATGGGATGGGATCCCTGGGATGGGATACCTGGGATGGGTTCGGATGGGATTGGATGGGATGGGATGGGATCCCTGGAATGGGATGGGATCCCTGGGATGGGATGTGTTCACTGGGATGGGATGGGATGGGTTTGGATGGGATGGGATCCCTGGGATGGGATGGGATGGGATGGGATGGGATGGGATGGGATGGGATGGGATGGTATGGGATGGGATGGGAGGGAATGGGATAGGATGGGATGGGATGGGATGGGATGGGATGGGATGGGATGGGATGGGATGGGAGGGAATGGGATAGGATGGGATGGGATGGGATGGGTTTGGATGGGATGGCATGGCATGGGATCCCTGGGATGAGATGGGCTGGGATGGGATCCCTGGGATGGGATGGGATGGGATGGGATGGGATGGGATGGAATGGGATGGGATGGGATGGGATGGGATGGGATGGTATGGGATGGGATGGGATCCCTGGGATGGGATCCCTGGGATGGGATGGGATCCCTGGGATGGGATGGGATGGTATCCCTGGGATGGAATTGGTTGGGATGGGATCCCTGGGATGGGATGGAATACCTGGCATGAGATAGCAGGGATGATATGGGATGGGATGGGATGGGATGGGATCCCTGCTATGGGATGGGATGGGATCCCTGCTATGGGATGGGATGGGACCCCTGCGCTGGGATGGGATGGGATCCCTAGGATGGGATGCCTGGGATGGGATCCATGGGATGGGATGGGTTGGGATGGGTTGGGAACGGTTTGATGGGATCTTATGGGATCCCTGGGATGAGATGGGATGGGATTGGATCCCTGGGATGGGATGAGATGGGATCCTAGGGATGGGATCCCTGGAATGTGATCCCTCGTATGGGATGGGGTCCCTGGGATGGAATGGAATCCCTGGGATGGGATGGGATGGGTTTGGATGGGATGGGATCTCTGGGATGGGATGGGATGGGATGGCATGGCATGGCATGGGATCCCTGGGATGAGATGGGCTGTGATGGGATCCCTGGGATGGGATGGGATGGGATGGTATGGGATGGGATGGGATGGGATGGGATGGTATGGGATGGAATGGGATGGGATGGGATGGGAATGGGATAGGATGGGATGGGCTGGGATGGGATCCCTGGGATGGGATGGGATCGCTGGGATGGGATGGGATGGCATGGCATGGGATGGGATGGGTTGGGATGGGATAGGATCCCTGGGATGGGATGGGATGGGATCCCTGCTATGGGATGGGATGGGATCCCTACTATGGGATGGGATGGGACCCCTGCGCTGGGATGGGATGGGATCCCTGGGATGGGATACCTGGGATGGGTTCGGATGGGATTGGATGGGATGGGATGGGATCCCTGGGATGGGTTGGGATCCCTGGGATGGGATGTGATGGGATGGGATGGGATGGGATGGGATGGGATGGGATAGGATGGGATGGAATGGGATGGGATGGGATGGGATGGGGTGGGATGGGATGGGATGGGATGTGATGGTATGGGATGGAATGGGATGGGATGGGATGGGATGGGAATGGGATAGGATGGGATGGGTTGGGATGGGATCCCTGGGATGAGATGGGCTGGGATGGGATCCCTGGGATGGGATGGGATGGGATGGGATGGGATGGGATGGGATGGGATGGGATGGGATTCGAATGGGATAGGATGGGATGGGTTGGGATAGGATGGGATGGGTTGGGATGGGATGGGATGGGATGGGATCCCTGGGATGGGATCCCTGGGATGGGATGGGATCCCTGGGATGGGATGGGATGGTATCCCTGGGATGGAATTGGTTGGGATGGGATCCCTGGGATGGGATGGGATCCCTGGGATGGGATGTGTTCACTGGGATGGGATGGGATGGGTTTGGATGGGATGGGATCCCTGGGATGGGATGGGATGGGATGGGATGGGATGGGATGGTATGGGATGGGATGGGAGGGAATGGGATAGGATGGGATGGGATGGGATGGGATGGGATGGGATGGGATGGGAGGGAATGGGATAGGATGGGATGGGATGGGATGGGTTTGGATGGGATGGCATGGCATGGGATCCCTGGGATGAGATGGGCTGGGATGGGATCCCTGGGATGGGATGGGATGGGATGGGATGGGATGGGATGGAATGGGATGGGATGGGATGGGATGGGATGGGATGGTATGGGATGGGATGGGATCCCTGGGATGGGATCCCTGGGATGGGATGGGATCCCTGGGATGGGATGGGATGGTATCCCTGGGATGGAATTGGTTGGGATGGGATCCCTGGGATGGGATGGAATACCTGGCATGAGATAGCAGGGATGATATGGGATGGGATGGGATGGGATGGGATCCCTGCTATGGGATGGGATGGGATCCCTGCTATGGGATGGGATGGGACCCCTGCGCTGGGATGGGATGGGATCCCTAGGATGGGATGCCTGGGATGGGATCCATGGGATGGGATGGGTTGGGATGGGTTGGGAACGGTTTGATGGGATCTTATGGGATCCCTGGGATGAGATGGGATGGGATTGGATCCCTGGGATGGGATGAGATGGGATCCTAGGGATGGGATCCCTGGAATGTGATCCCTCGTATGGGATGGGGTCCCTGGGATGGAATGGAATCCCTGGGATGGGATGGGATGGGTTTGGATGGGATGGGATCTCTGGGATGGGATGGGATGGGATGGCATGGCATGGCATGGGATCCCTGGGATGAGATGGGCTGTGATGGGATCCCTGGGATGGGATGGGATGGGATGGTATGGGATGGGATGGGATGGGATGGGATGGTATGGGATGGAATGGGATGGGATGGGATGGGAATGGGATAGGATGGGATGGGCTGGGATGGGATCCCTGGGATGGGATGGGATCGCTGGGATGGGATGGGATGGCATGGCATGGGATGGGATGGGTTGGGATGGGATAGGATCCCTGGGATGGGATGGGATGGGATCCCTGCTATGGGATGGGATGGGATCCCTACTATGGGATGGGATGGGACCCCTGCGCTGGGATGGGATGGGATCCCTGGGATGGGATACCTGGGATGGGTTCGGATGGGATTGGATGGGATGGGATGGGATCCCTGGGATGGGTTGGGATCCCTGGGATGGGATGTGATGGGATGGGATGGGATGGGATGGGATGGGATGGGATAGGATGGGATGGAATGGGATGGGATGGGATGGGATGGGGTGGGATGGGATGGGATGGGATGTGATGGTATGGGATGGAATGGGATGGGATGGGATGGGATGGGAATGGGATAGGATGGGATGGGTTGGGATGGGATCCCTGGGATGAGATGGGCTGGGATGGGATCCCTGGGATGGGATGGGATGGGATGGGATGGGATGGGATGGGATGGGATGGGATGGGATTCGAATGGGATAGGATGGGATGGGTTGGGATAGGATGGGATGGGTTGGGATGGGATGGGATGGGATGGGATCCCTGGGATGGGATCCCTGGGATGGGATGGGATCCCTGGGATGGGATGGGATGGTATCCCTGGGATGGAATTGGTTGGGATGGGATCCCTGGGATGGGATGGAATACCTGGCATGAGATAGCAGGGATGATATGGGATGGGATGGGATGGGATGGGATGGGATGGGATGGGATCCCTGCTATGGGATGGGATGGGATCCCTGCTATGGGATGGGATGGGACCCCTGCGCTGGGATGGGATGGGATCCCTAGGATGGGATGCCTGGGATGGGATCCATGGGATGGGATGGGTTGGGATGGGTTGGGAACGGTTTGATGGGATCTTATGGGATCCCTGGGATGAGATGGGATGGGATTGGATCCCTGGGATGGGATGAGATGGGATCCTAGGGATGGGATCCCTGGAATGTGATCCCTCGTATGGGATGGGGTCCCTGGGATGGAATGGAATCCCTGGGATGGGATGGGATGGGTTTGGATGGGATGGGATCTCTGGGATGGGATGGGATGGGATGGCATGGCATGGCATGGGATCCCTGGGATGAGATGGGCTGTGATGGGATCCCTGGGATGGGATGGGATGGGATGGTATGGGATGGGATGGGATGGGATGGGATGGTATGGGATGGAATGGGATGGGATGGGATGGGAATGGGATAGGATGGGATGGGCTGGGATGGGATCCCTGGGATGGGATGGGATCGCTGGGATGGGATGGGGTGGCATGGCATGGGATGGGATGGGTTGGGATGGGATAGGATCCCTGGGATGGGATGGGATGGGATCCCTGCTATGGGATGGGATGGGATCCCTACTATGGGATGGGATGGGACCCCTGCGCTGGGATGGGATGGGATCCCTGGGATGGGATACCTGGGATGGGTTCGGATGGGATTGGATGGGATGGGATGGGATCCCTGGGATGGGTTGGGATCCCTGGGATGGGATGTGATGGGATGGGATGGGATGGGATGGGATGGGATAGGATGGGATGGAATGGGATGGGATGGGATGGGATGGGGTGGGATGGGATGGGATGGGATGTGATGGTATGGGATGGAATGGGATGGGATGGGATGGGATGGGAATGGGATAGGATGGGATGGGTTGGGATGGGATCCCTGGGATGGGATGGGATGGGATGGGATGGGATGGGATGGGATGGGATGCGATAGGATGGGATGGAATGGGATGGGATGGGATGGGGTGGGATGGGATGGGATGGGATGGGATGCGATCCCTGGGATGGGATGGGATCACTGGGATGGGATGGGATCCATGGGATGGGATGGGTTGGGATGGGATTGGATCCATGGGATGGGATGGGATGGGATGGCATCCCAGGGATGGGAACAGATGAAATGGGATCCCTGGGATGGCATGGAATCCCTGGGATGGGATCCATGGGATGGGGTGGTATCCCTGGAATGGGATGGGATGGGTTGAGATGGGATGGGATCCCTGGGATGGGATGGGATGGGATCGAATCCCTGGGATGGCATCCGTGAGATGGGATGGGATCTCTGACATGGGATCCCTGGCATGGGATGGGATCCCTGGGATGTTATCCCTGGGATGGGATGGGATCCCTGGGATGGGATGGGATGGGAAGGGATGGGATGGGAGGGGATGGGATCCCTGGGATGTTATCCCTGGGATGGGATGGGATCCCTGGGATGGGATGGGATGGGATGGGATTGGATGGGATGGGATGGGACTGGATGGGATGGGATGGGATGGGATGGGATCCCTGGGATGGTATGGGATCCCTGGGATGGGATCCCTGGGATGGGATCCATGGGATGGGATGGGTTGGGATGGGTTGGGAACCGTTTGATGGGATCTTATGGGATCCCTGGGATGAGATGGGATGGGATTGGATCCCTGGGATGGGATGAGATGGGATCCTACGGATGGGATCCCTGGAATGTGATCCCTCGTATGGGATGGGATCCCTGGGATGGGATGGAATCCCTGGCATGGGATCCCGGGGATGCGATGGGATCCCTGGGATGGGATGGGATGGGATGGGATGGGATGGGATGGGATGGGATGGGATGGGAAGGGAAGGGATGGGATGGGCTGGGAAGGGATGGGATGGGATCCCTGGGATGGAAATGGGATCCCTGGGACGGCATGGGATGGGATCGGATGGGATGGGATGGGATGGGATGGGATGGGGTGGGATGGGATTGGATGGGATGGGATGCCATCCCTGGGATGGGATGGGATGGGATCCCTGGGATGGGATGGGATCCATGGGATGGGATGGGTTGGGATGGGATTGGATCCATGGGATGCGATGGGATGGGATGGGATCCCAAGGATGGAAACAGATGAAATGGGATCCCTGGGATGGGATGGAATCCCTGGGATGGGATAGCTGGGATGGGATGGTATCCCTGGAATGGGATGGGATGGGATGGGTTGGGATTGGATGGGATCCCTGGGATGGGATGGGATGGGATGGAATCCCTGGGATGGGATGGGATGGGATGGAATCCCTGGGATGGGATAGCTGGGATGGGATGGGATCCCTGGGATGGGATGGGATCCCTGGTATGGTTTGGGATCTCTGGGATGGGATGGGATGGGATGGGATGGGATGGGATGGGATGGGATGGGAATGGGATAGGATGGGATGGGTTGCGATGGGATGGGATGGGATGGGATCCCTGGAATGGGATGTGATCCGTGGGATGGGATGGGATGGTATCCCTGGGATGGGATTGGTTGGGATGGGATGGGATGGGATGGGATGGGATGGGATGGGATGGGATCCCTGGGATGGGATGGGATGGGATGGGATCCCTGGGATGGCAGGGGATCCCTGGGATGGGATGGGATGGGATCCCTGGTATGGGATGGGATGGGATGGGATGGGATGGTATGGGATGGGATGGGATCGGATGGGATCCCTGCTATGGGATGGGATTGGATCTTTGCTATGGGATGGGATGGGATGGGATCCCTGCGCTGGGATGGAATGCGATCCCTGGGATGGGATACCTGGGATCGGTTCGGATGGGATTGGATGGGATGGGATGGGATCCCTTGGGTGGGATGGAATCCCTGGAATGGGATGGGATGGGATTCCTGGGATGGGATGGGATGGGATCCCTGCGCTGGGATGGGATGGGATGGGATGGGATGGGTTTGGATGGGATGGGATCCCTGGGATGGGATGGGATGGGATGGGATGGCATGGCTTGGGAACACTGGGATGAGATGGGCTGGGATGGGATCCCTGGGATGGGATGGGATGGGATGGGAATGGGATAGGATGGGATGGGTTGGGATGGGATCCCTGGGATGGGATGGGATCGCTGGGATGGGATGGGATGGGATGGCATGGGATGGGATGGGTTGGGATGGGATAGGATCCCTGGGATGGGATGGGATGGGATCCCTGCTATGGGATGGGATCCCTGCTATGGGATGGGATGGGACCCCTGCGCTGGGATGGGATGGGATCCCTGGGATGGGATACCTGGGATGGGTTCGGATGGGATTGGATGGGATGGGATCCCTGGGATGGGTTGGGATCCCTGGGATGGGATGTGTTCACTGGGATGGGATGGGATGGGTTTGGATGGGATGGGATCCCTGGGATGGGATGGGATGGCATGGCATTGCATGGGATCCCTGGGATGAGATGGGCTGGGATGGGATCCCTGGGATGGGATGGGATGGGATGGGATGGGATGGGATGGGAATGGGATAGGGTGGGATGGGTTGCGATGGGATGGGATGGGATCCCTGGAATGGGATGGGATCCCTGGGATGGGATGGGATGGTATCCCTGGGATGGGATGGGATGGTATCCTTGGGATGGAATTGGTTGGGATGGGATCCCTGGGATGGGATGGAATACCTGGCATGAGATAGCAGGGATGATATGGGATGGGATGGGATGGGATGGGATCCCTGGGATGGGATGGGATGGGATCCCTGCTATGGGATGGGATGGGATCCCTGCGCTGGGATGGGATGGGATCCCTGGGATGGGATACCTGGGATGGGTTCGGATGGGATTGGATGGGATGGGATGGGATCCCTGGAATGGGATGGGATCCCTGGGATGGGATGGGATGGGTTTGGATGGGATGGGATCCCTGGGATGGGATGGGATGGGATGGGATGGTATGGGATGGGATGGGAGGGAATGGGATAGGATGGGATGGGATGGGATGGGATGGGATGGGATGGGATGGGATGGGATGGGAGGGAATGGGATAGGATGGGATGGGATGGGATGGGATGGGTTTGGATGGGATGGCATGGCATGGGATCCCTGGGATGAGATGGGCTGGGATGGGATCCCTGGGATGGGATGGGATGGGATGGGATGGGATGGGATGGGATTCGAATGGGATAGGATGGGATGGGTTGGGATAGGATGGGATGGGTTGGGATGGGATGGGATGGGATGGGATGGGATCCCTGGGATGGGATCCCTGGGATGGGATGGGATCCCTGGGATGGGATGGGATGGTATCCCTGGGATGGAATTGGTTGGGATGGGATCCCTGGGATGGGATGGAATACCTGGCATGAGATAGCAGGGATGATATGGGATGGGATGGGATGGGATGGGATGGGATGGGATGGGATGGGATGGGATGGGATGGGATGGGATGGGATCCCTGCTATGGGATGGGATGGGATCCCTAGGATGGGATGCCTGGGAAGGGATCCATGGGATGGGATGGGTTGGGATGGGTTGGGAACGGTTTGATGGGATCTTATGGGATCCCTGGGATTAGATGGGATGGGATTGGATCCCTGGGATGGGATGAGATGGGATCCTAGGGATGGGATCCCTGGAATGTGATCCCTCGTATGGGATGGGGTCCCTGGGATGGAATGGAATCCCTGGGATGGGATGGGATGGGTTTGGATGGGATGGGATCTCTGGGATGGGATGGGATGGGATGGCATGGCATGGGATCCCTGGGATGAGATGGGCTGTGATGGGATCCCTGGGATGGGATGGGATGGGATGGTATGGGATGGAATGGGATCGGATGGGATGGGTTGGGATGGGATCCCTGGGATGGGATGGGATCCCTGGGATGGGATGGGATGGGATGGCATGGGATGGGATGGGTTGGGATGGGATAGGATCCCTGGGATGGGATGGGATGGGATCCCTGCTATGGGATGGGATGGGATCCCTGCTATGGGATGGGATGGGACCCCTGCGCTGGGATGGGATGGGATCCCTGGGATGGGATACCTGGGATGGGTTCGGATGGGATTGGATGGGATGGGATGGGATCCCTGGGATGGGTTGGGATCCCTGGGATGGGATGTGTTCACTGGGATGGGATGGGATGGGTTTGAATGGGATGGGATCCCTGGGATGGGATGGGATGGCATGGCATGGGATCCCTGGGATGAGATGGGATGGGATGGGATGGGTTTGGATGGGATGGGAACCCTGGGATGGGATGGGATGGGATGGCATGGCATGGGATCCCTGGGATGAGATGGGCTGGGATGGGATCCCTGGGATGGGATGGGATGGGATGGGATGGGATGGGATCCCTGGGATGGGATAGGATCCCTGGGATCCCTGCGCTGGGATGGGATGGGACGGGATGGGATGGGTTTGGATGGGATGGGATCCCTGGGATGGGATGGGATGGGATGGGATGGCATGGCATGGGATCCCTGGGATGAGATGGGCTGGGATGGGATCCCAGGGATGGGATGGGATGGGATGGGATGGGATGGGATGGGATGGGAATGGGATAGGATGGGATGGGTTGCGATGGGATGGGATGGGATCCCTGGAATGGGATGGGATCCCTGGGATGGGATGGGATGGGATCCCTGGGATGGGATTGGTTGGAATGGGATCCCTGGGATGGGATGGAATACCTGGCATGAGATAGCAGGGATGATTGGGATGGGATGGGATGGGACGGGATGGGATGGGATGGGATGGGATGGGATCCCTGGGATGGTATGTGATCCCTGGGATGGGATCCCTGGGATGGGATCCATGGGATGGGATGGGTTGGGATGGGTTGGGAACCGTTTGATGGGATCTTATGGGATCCCTGTGATGAGATGGGATGGGATTGGATCCCTGGGATGGGATGAGATGGGATCCTAGGGATGGGATCCCTGGAATGTAACCCCTCGTATGGGATGGGATCCCTGGGATGGGATGGAATCCCTGGGATGGGATCCCTGGGATGGGATGGGATGGGATGGGATGGGATGGGATGGGATGGGATGGGATCCCAGGGTTGGGAACAGATGAAATGGGATCCCCGGGATGGGATGGAAACCCTGGGATGGGATAGCTGGGATGGGATGGTATCCCTGGAAAGGGATGGGATGGGATGGGATGGGTTTGGATGGGATGGGATCCCTGGGATGGGATGGGATGGGATCCCTGGGATGGGGACAGATGAAATGGGATCCCCGGGATGGGATGGAATCCCTGGGGTGGGATAGCTGGGATGGGATGGGATCCCTGGGATGGGATGGGATGGGATGGGATGGGATGGGATGGGATGGGATGGGATGGGATGGGATGGGATGGGATGGGATAGGATAGGATGGGATGGGATGGGATGGGATGGGATGGGATAGGATGGGATGGGATGGGATGGGATGGGATGGGATGGGATGGGATGGGATGGGATGGGATGGGATGGGATGGGATGGGATCCCTGGGATGGGATGGGATCCCTGCGATGGGATGGGATGGGATCCCTGGATTGGGATGGGATCCCTGGGATGGGATGGGATCCCTGAGATGGGATGGGATCCCTGGGATGGGATGGGATCCCTGGGTTGGGATGGGATCTGTGGGATGGGATGGGATCCGTGGGATGGGATGGGATCCCTGGAAAGGGAAGGGATGGGATTCCTGGGTTGGGAATGGATGGGATCCCCTGGATGGGACGGGGTGGGATAGGATACCTGGGATGGGAACAGATGGGATAGGATCCCTGGGATGGGGTGGAATCCCTGGGATGGGATAGCTGGGATGGGATTGGATCCCTGGGATGGGATGGGATCCCTGGGATGGTAGGAGATCCCTGGGATGGAATCCCTGGGATGGGATTGGATCCCTGGGATGGGATGGGATGGGATGGGATGGGATGGGATGGGATGGGATGGGATCCCTGGGATGGGATCCCTGGGATGGGATCCATGGGATGGGATGGGTTGGGATGGGTTGGGAACCGTTTGATGGGATCTTATGGGATCCCTGGGATGAGATGGGATGGGATTGGATCCCTGGGATGGGATGAGATGGGATCCTACGGATGGGATCCCTGGAATGTGATCCCTCGTATGGGATGGGATCCCTGGGATGGGATGGAATCCCTGGCATGGGATCCCGGGGATGCGATGGGATCCCTGGGATGGGATGGGATGGGATGGGATGGGATGGGATGGGATGGGATGGGATGGGAAGGGAAGGGATGGGATGGGCTGGGAAGGGATGGGATGGGATCCCTGGGATGGAAATGGGATCCCTGGGACGGCATGGGATGGGATCGGATGGGATGGGATGGGATGGGATGGGATGGGATGGGGTGGGATGGGATTGGATGGGATGGGATGCCATCCCTGGGATGGGATGGGATGGGATCCCTGGGATGGGATGGGATCCATGGGATGGGATGGGTTGGGATGGGATTGGATCCATGGGATGCGATGGGATGGGATGGGATCCCAAGGATGGAAACAGATGAAATGGGATCCCTGGGATGGGATGGAATCCCTGGGATGGGATAGCTGGGATGGGATGGTATCCCTGGAATGGGATGGGATGGGATGGGTTGGGATTGGATGGGATCCCTGGGATGGGATGGGATGGGATGGAATCCCTGGGATGGGATGGGATGGGATGGAATCCCTGGGATGGGATAGCTGGGATGGGATGGGATCCCTGGGATGGGATGGGATCCCTGGTATGGTTTGGGATCTCTGGGATGGGATGGGATGGGATGGGATGGGATGGGATGGGATGGGAATGGGATAGGATGGGATGGGTTGCGATGGGATGGGATGGGATGGGATCCCTGGAATGGGATGTGATCCGTGGGATGGGATGGGATGGTATCCCTGGGATGGGATTGGTTGGGATGGGATGGGATGGGATGGGATGGGATGGGATGGGATGGGATGGGATCCCTGGGATGGGATGGGATGGGATGGGATCCCTGGGATGGCAGGGGATCCCTGGGATGGGATGGGATGGGATCCCTGGTATGGGATGGGATGGGATGGGATGGGATGGTATGGGATGGGATGGGATCGGATGGGATCCCTGCTATGGGATGGGATTGGATCTTTGCTATGGGATGGGATGGGATGGGATCCCTGCGCTGGGATGGAATGCGATCCCTGGGATGGGATACCTGGGATCGGTTCGGATGGGATTGGATGGGATGGGATGGGATCCCTTGGGTGGGATGGAATCCCTGGAATGGGATGGGATGGGATTCCTGGGATGGGATGGGATGGGATCCCTGCGCTGGGATGGGATGGGATGGGATGGGATGGGTTTGGATGGGATGGGATCCCTGGGATGGGATGGGATGGGATGGGATGGCATGGCTTGGGAACACTGGGATGAGATGGGCTGGGATGGGATCCCTGGGATTGGATGGGATGGGATGGGAATGAGATAGGATGGGATGGGTTGGGATGGGATCCCTGGGATGGGATGGGATCGCTGGGATGGGATGGGATGGGATGGCATGGGATGGGATGGGTTGGGATGGGATAGGATCCCTGGGATGGGATGGGATCCCTGCTATGGGATGGGATCCCTGCTATGGGATGGGATGGGACCCCTGCGCTGGGATGGGATGGGATCCCTGGGATGGGATACCTGGGATGGGTTCGGATGGGATTGGATGGGATGGGATCCCTGGGATGGGTTGGGATCCCTGGGATGGGATGTGTTCACTGGGATGGGATGGGATGGGTTTGGATGGGATGGGATCCCTGGGATGGGATGGGATGGCATGGCATGGCATGGGATCCCTGGGATGAGATGGGCTGGGATGGGATCCCTGGGATGGGATGGGATGGGATGGGATGGGATGGGATGGGAATGGGATAGGGTGGGATGGGTTGCGATGGGATGGGATGGGATCCCTGGAATGGGATGGGATCCCTGGGATGGGATGGGATGGTATCCCTGGGATGGGATGGGATGGTATCCTTGGGATGGAATTGGTTGGGATGGGATCCCTGGGATGGGATGGAATACCTGGCATGAGATAGCAGGGATGATATGGGATGGGATGGGATGGGATGGGATCCCTGGGATGGGATGGGATGGGATCCCTGCTATGGGATGGGATGGGATCCCTGCGCTGGGATGGGATGGGATCCCTGGGATGGGATACCTGGGATGGGTTCGGATGGGATTGGATGGGATGGGATGGGATCCCTGGAATGGGATGGGATCCCTGGGATGGGATGTGTTCACTGGGATGGGATGGGATGGGTTTGGATGGGATGGGATCCCTGGGATGGGATGGGATGGGATGGGATGGTATGGGATGGGATGGGAGGGAATGGGATAGGATGGGATGGGATGGGATGGGATGGGATGGGATGGGATGGGATGGGATGGGATGGGATGGGAGGGAATGGGATAGGATGGGATGGGATGGGATGGGATGGGTTTGGATGGGATGGCATGGCATGGGATCCCTGGGATGAGATGGGCTGGGATGGGATCCCTGGGATGGGATGGGATGGGATGGGATGGGATGGGATGGGATGGGATGGGATGGGATTCGAATGGGATAGGATGGGATGGGTTGGGATAGGATGGGATGGGTTGGGATGGGATGGGATGGGATGGGATGGGATCCCTGGGATGGGATCCCTGGGATGGGATGGGATCCCTGGGATGGGATGGGATGGTATCCCTGGGATGGAATTGGTTGGGATGGGATCCCTGGGATGGGATGGAATACCTGGCATGAGATAGCAGGGATGATATGGGATGGGATGGGATGGGATGGGATGGGATGGGATGGGATGGGATGGGATGGGATGGGATGGGATCCCTGCTATGGGATGGGATGGGATCCCTAGGATGGGATGCCTGGGAAGGGATCCATGGGATGGGATGGGTTGGGATGGGTTGGGAACGGTTTGATGGGATCTTATGGGATCCCTGGGATTAGATGGGATGGGATTGGATCCCTGGGATGGGATGAGATGGGATCCTAGGGATGGGATCCCTGGAATGTGATCCCTCGTATGGGATGGGGTCCCTGGGATGGAATGGAATCCCTGGGATGGGATGGGATGGGTTTGGATGGGATGGGATCTCTGGGATGGGATGGGATGGGATGGCATGGCATGGGATCCCTGGGATGAGATGGGCTGTGATGGGATCCCTGGGATGGGATGGGATGGGATGGTATGGGATGGAATGGGATCGGATGGGATGGGTTGGGATGGGATCCCTGGGATGGGATGGGATCCCTGGGATGGGATGGGATGGGATGGCATGGGATGGGATGGGTTGGGATGGGATAGGATCCCTGGGATGGGATGGGATGGGATCCCTGCTATGGGATGGGATGGGATCCCTGCTATGGGATGGGATGGGACCCCTGCGCTGGGATGGGATGGGATCCCTGGGATGGGATACCTGGGATGGGTTCGGATGGGATTGGATGGGATGGGATGGGATCCCTGGGATGGGTTGGGATCCCTGGGATGGGATGTGTTCACTGGGATGGGATGGGATGGGTTTGAATGGGATGGGATCCCTGGGATGGGATGGGATGGCATGGCATGGGATCCCTGGGATGAGATGGGATGGGATGGGATGGGTTTGGATGGGATGGGAACCCTGGGATGGGATGGGATGGGATGGCATGGCATGGGATCCCTGGGATGAGATGGGCTGGGATGGGATCCCTGGGATGGGATGGGATGGGATGGGATGGGATGGGATCCCTGGGATGGGATAGGATCCCTGGGATCCCTGCGCTGGGATGGGATGGGACGGGATGGGATGGGTTTGGATGGGATGGGATCCCTGGGATGGGATGGGATGGGATGGGATGGCATGGCATGGGATCCCTGGGATGAGATGGGCTGGGATGGGATCCCAGGGATGGGATGGGATGGGATGGGATGGGATGGGATGGGATGGGAATGGGATAGGATGGGATGGGTTGCGATGGGATGGGATGGGATCCCTGGAATGGGATGGGATCCCTGGGATGGGATGGGATGGGATCCCTGGGATGGGATTGGTTGGAATGGGATCCCTGGGATGGGATGGAATACCTGGCATGAGATAGCAGGGATGATTGGGATGGGATGGGATGGGACGGGATGGGATGGGATGGGATGGGATCCCTGGGATGGTATGTGATCCCTGGGATGGGATCCCTGGGATGGGATCCATGGGATGGGATGGGTTGGGATGGGTTGGGAACCGTTTGATGGGATCTTATGGGATCCCTGTGATGAGATGGGATGGGATTGGATCCCTGGGATGGGATGAGATGGGATCCTAGGGATGGGATCCCTGGAATGTAACCCCTCGTATGGGATGGGATCCCTGGGATGGGATGGAATCCCTGGGATGGGATCCCTGGGATGGGATGGGATGGGATGGGATGGGATGGGATGGGATGGGATCCCAGGGTTGGGAACAGATGAAATGGGATCCCCGGGATGGGATGGAAACCCTGGGATGGGATAGCTGGGATGGGATGGTATCCCTGGAAAGGGATGGGATGGGATGGGATGGGTTTGGATGGGATGGGATCCCTGGGATGGGATGGGATGGGATCCCTGGGATGGGGACAGATGAAATGGGATCCCCGGGATGGGATGGAATCCCTGGGGTGGGATAGCTGGGATGGGATGGGATCCCTGGGATGGGATGGGATGGGATGGGATGGGATGGGATGGGATGGGATGGGATGGGATGGGATGGGATGGGATGGGATGGGATAGGATAGGATGGGATGGGATGGGATGGGATGGGATGGGATAGGATGGGATGGGATGGGATGGGATGGGATGGGATGGGATGGGATGGGATGGGATGGGATGGGATGGGATGGGATGGGATGGGATGGGATCCCTGGGATGGGATGGGATCCCTGCGATGGGATGGGATGGGATCCCTGGATTGGGATGGGATCCCTGGGATGGGATGGGATCCCTGAGATGGGATGGGATCCCTGGGATGGGATGGGATCCCTGGGTTGGGATGGGATCTGTGGGATGGGATGGGATCCGTGGGATGGGATGGGATCCCTGGAAAGGGAAGGGATGGGATTCCTGGGTTGGGAATGGATGGGATCCCCTGGATGGGACGGGGTGGGATAGGATACCTGGGATGGGAACAGATGGGATAGGATCCCTGGGATGGGGTGGAATCCCTGGGATGGGATAGCTGGGATGGGATTGGATCCCTGGGATGGGATGGGATCCCTGGGATGGTAGGAGATCCCTGGGATGGAATCCCTGGGATGGGATTGGATCCCTGGGATGGGATGGGATGGGATGGGATGGGATGGGATGGGATGGGATCCCTGGGATGAGATGGGCTGGGATGGGATCCCTGGGATGGGATGGGATGGGATGGGATGCGAATGGGATAGGATGGGATGGGTTGGGATGGAATGGGATGGGATGGGGTGGGATGGGATTGGATGGGATGGGATGCGATCCCTGGGATGGCATGGGATGGGATCCCTGGGATGGGATAGGATCCCTGGGATGGGATGCCTGGGATGGGATGGGATGGCATGGGATCCCTGGGAAGAGATGGGCTGGGATGGGATCCCTGGGATGAGATGGGCTGGGATGGGATCCCTGCTATGGGATGGGATGGGACCCCTGCGCTGCCATGGGATGGGATCCCTGGGATGGGATACCTGGGATGGGATCGGATGGGATTGGATGGGATGGGATGGGATCCCTGGGATGGGATGGGATCCCTGGGAGGGGATGGGATGGGATCCCTGGAATGGGATTCCTGGGATGGTATGGGATCGAATCCCTGGGATGGCATCTGTGAGATGGGATGGGATCTCTGACATGGGATCCCTGGCATGGGATGGGATCCCTGGGATGTTATCCCTGGGATGGGATGGGATCCCTGGGATGGGATGGGATGGGAAGGGATGGGATGGGAAGGGATGGGATGGGAGGGTATGGGATCCCTGGGATTGGATCCCTGGGATGAGATGGAATACCTGGCATGAGATAGCAGGGATGATTGGGATGGGATGGGATGGGATGGGATGGGATGGGATGGGACTGGATGGGATGGGATGGGATGGGATGGGATGGGATGGGATCCCTGGGATCGTATGGGATCCCTGGGATGGGATCCCTGGGATGGGATCCATGGGATGGGATGGGTTGGGATGGGTGGGGAACCGTTTGATGGGATCTTATGGGATCCCTGGGATGAGATGGGATGGGATTGGATCCCTGGGATGGGATGCGATGGGATCCCTGGGATGGGAACAGATGAAATGGGATCCCCGGGATGGGATGGAATCCCTGGGATGGGATAGCTGGGATGGGATGGGATCCCTGGGATGGGATGGGATCCCTGGTATGGGTTGGGATCTCTGGGATGGGATGGGATGGGATGGGATCCCTGGTATGGGTTGGGATCTCTGGGATGGGATGGGATGGGATGGGATAGGATTGGATGGGATGGGATCCCTGGGATTGGATGGGATCCCTGGGATGGGATGGGATCCCTGGGATGGGTTGGGATCCCTGGGATGGGATGGGATGGGATGGGATGGGATGGGATGGGATGGGATGGGATGGGATGGGATGGGATAGGATGGGATGGAATGGGATGGGATGGGATGGGATGGGGTGGGATGGGATGGGATGGGATGGTATGGGATGGAATGGGATGGGATGGGATGGGATGGGAATGGGATAGGATGGGATGGGTTGGGATGGGATCCCTGGGATGGGATGGGATCGCTGGGATGGGATGGGATGGGATGGCATGGGATGGGATGGGTTGGGATGGGATAGGATCCCTGGGATGGGATGGGATGGGATCCCTGCTATGGGATGGGATGGGATCCCTGCTATGGGATGGGATGGGACCCCTGCGCTGGGATGGGATGGGATCCCTGGGATGGGATACCTGGGATGGGTTCGGATGGGATTGGATGGGATGGGATGGGATCCCTGGGATGGGTTGGGATCCCTGGGATGGGATGTGTTCACTGGGATGGGATGGGATGGGTTTGGATGGGATGGGATCCCTGGGATGGGATGGGATGGCATGGCATGGCATGGGATCCCTGGGATGAGATGGGCTGGGATGGGATCCCTGGGATGGGATGGGATGGGATGGGATGGGATGGGAATGGGATAGGGTGGGATGGGTTGCGATGGGATGGGATGGGATCCCTGGAATGGGATGGGATCCCTGGGATGGGATGGGATGGTATCCCTGGGATGGGATGGGATGGTATCCTTGGGATGGAATTGGTTGGGATGGGATCACTGGGATGGGATGGAATACCTGGCATGAGATAGCAGGGATGATATGGGATGGGATGGGATGGGATGGGATCCCTGGGATGGGATGGGATGGGATCCCTGCTATGGGATGGGATGGGATCCCTGCGCTGGGATGGGATGGGATCCCTGGGATGGGATACCTGGGATGGGTTCGGATGGGATTGGATGGGATGGGATGGGATTCCTGGAATGGGATGGGATCCCTGGGATGGGATGTGTTCACTGGGATGGGATGGGATGGGTTTGGATGGGATGGGATCCCTGGGATGGGATGGGATGGGATGGGATGGGATGGGATGGGATGGTATGGGATGGGATGGGAGGGAATGGGATAGGATGGGATGGGATGGGATGGGACGGGACGGGACGGGACGGGACGGGACGGGACGGGATGGGATGGGATGGGATGGGATGGGATGGGATGGGAGGGAATGGGATAGGATGGGATGGGATGGGATGGGATGGGTTTGGATGGGATGGCATGGCATGGGATCCCTGGGATGAGATGGGCTGGGATGGGATCCCCGGGATGGGATGGGATGGGATGGGATGGGATGGGATGGGATGGGTTTCGAATGGGATAGGATGGGATGGGTTGGGATGGGATGGGATGGGATGGGATGGGAAGGGAAGGGATGGGATGGGCTGGGAAGGGATGGGATGGGATCCCTGGGATGGGATGGGATCCCTGGGACGGCATGGGATGGGATCGGATGGGATGGGATGGGATGGGATGGGATGGGATGGGATGGGAAGGGAAGGGATGGGATGGGCTGGGAAGGGATGGGATGGGATCCCTGGGATGGGATGGGATCCCTGGGACGGCATGGGATGGGATCGGATGGGATAGGATGGGATGGGATGGGATGGGATGGGATGGGATGGGGTGGGATGGGATTGGATGGGATGCGATCCCTGGGATGGGATGGGATGGGATCCCTGGGATGGGATGGGATCCATGGGATGGGATGGGTTGGGATGGGATTGGATCCATGGGATGCGATGGGATGGGATGGGATCCCAAGGATGGAAACAGATGAAATGGGATCCCTGGGATGGGATGGAATCCCTGGGATGGGATAGCTGGGATGGGATGGTATCCCTGGAATGGGATGGGATGGGATGGGTTGGGATTGGATGGGATCCCTGGGATGGGATGGGATGGGATGGAATCCCTGGGATGGGATAGGATGGGATGGAATCCCTGGGATGGGATAGCTGGGATGGGATGGGATCCCTGGGATGGGATGGGATCCCTGGTATGGTTTGGGATCTCTGGGATGGGATGGGATGGGATGGGATGGGATGGGATGGGATGGGATGGGATAGGATGGGATGGGATGGGATGGGATGGGATGGGATTGGATGGGATCCCTGGGATGGGATGGGATCCCTGGGATGGGTTGGGATCCCTGGGATGGGATGGGATGGGATGGGATGGGATGGGATGGGATGGGATGGGATGGGATAGGATGGGATGGAATGGGATGGGATGGGGTGGGATGGGATTGGATGGGATGGGATGCGATCCCTGGGATGGGATGGGATGGGATCCCTGGGATGGGATGGGATCCATGGGATGGGATGGGTTGGGATGGGATTGGATCCATGGGATGGGATGGGATGGGATGGGATGGGATGGGATGGGATGGGATGGCATCCCAGGGATGGGAACAGATGAAATGGGATCCCTGGGATGGGATGGAATCCCTGGGATGGGATAGCTGGGATGGGGTGGTATCCCTGGAATGGGATGGGATGGGTTGAGATGGGATGGGATAGGATGGGATGGGAAGGGATGGGATGGGCTGGGAAGGGATGGGATGGGATAGGATGGGATGGGATGGGATGGGATCCCTGGGATGGGATGGGATCCCTGGGATGGTATGGGATGGGTTGGGATGGGATGGGATCCCTGGGATGGGATGGGACGGGATCCCTGGGATGGGAAGAGATGAAATGGGATCCCCGGGATGGGATGGGATCCCTGGGATGTGATCCCTGGGATGGGATCCCTGGGATGGGATGGGATGGGATGGGATGGGATGGGATGGGATGGGATGGGAAGGGATGGGATGGGCTGGGAAGGGATGGGATGGGGTGGGATGGGATTGGATGGGATGGGATGGGATTTGATGGGATGGGATGCGATCCCTGGGATGGGATGGGATGGGATGGGATGGGATCCCCGGGATGGGATGGGATCCATGGGATGGGATGGGTTGGGATGGGACTGGATCCATGGGATGGGATGTGATTGAATGGGATGGGATGGGGTGGGATGGGATGGAATGGGATGGGATCCCTGGGATGGGATGGGATGGTATCCCTGGGATGGGATGGGATGGTATCCTCGGGATGGAATTGGTTGGGATGGGATCCCTGGGATGGGATGGAATACCTGGCATGAGATAGCAGGGATGATATGGGATGGGATGGGATGGGATGGGATCCCTGGGATGGGATGGGATGGGATCCCTGCTATGGGATGGGATGGGATCCCTGCGCTGGGATGGGATGGGATCCCTGGGATGGGATACCTGGGATGGGTTCGGATGGGATTGGATGGGATGGGATGGGATCCCTGGAATGGGATGGGATCCCTGGGATGGGATGTGTTCACTGGGATGGGATGGGATGGGTTTGGATGGGATGGGATCCCTGGGATGGGATGGGATGGGTTTGGATGGGATGGGATGGTATGGGATGGGATGGGAGGGAATGGGATAGGATGGGATGGGATGGGATGGGATGGGATGGGATGGGATGGGATGGGATGGGATGGGATGGTATGGGATGGGATGGGAGGGAATGGGATAGGATGGGATGGGATGGGATGGGATGGGTTTGGATGGGATGGCATGGCATGGGATCCCTGGGATGAGATGGGCTGGGATGGGATCCCTGGGATGGGATGGGATGGGATGGGATGGGATGGGATGGTATGGGATGGGATGGGATTCGAATGGGATAGGATGGGATGGGTTGGGATAGGATGGGATGGGTTGGGATGGGATGGGATGGGATGGGATGGGATGGGATGGGATGGGATCCCTGGGATGGGATCCCTGGGATGGGATGGGATCCCTGGGATGGGATGGGATGGTATCCCTGGGATGGAATTGGTTGGGATGGGATCCCTGGGATGGGATGGAATACCTGGCATGAGATAGCAGGGATGATATGGGATGGGATGGGATGGGATGGGATGGGATGGGATGGGATGGGATCCCTGCTATGGGATGGGATGGGATCCCTGCTATGGGATGGGATGGGACCCCTGCGCTGGGATGGGATGGGATCCCTAGGATGGGATGCCTGGGATGGGATCCATGGGATGGGATGGGTTGGGATGGGTTGGGAACTGTTTGATGGGATCTTATGGGATCCCTGGGATGAGATGGGATGGGATTGGATCCCTGGGATGGGATGAGATGGGATCCTAGGGATGGGATCCCTGGAATGTGATCCCTCGTATGGGATGGGGTCCCTGGGATGGAATGGAATCCCTGGGATGGGATGGGATGGGTTTGGATGGGATGGGATCTCTGGGATGGGATGGGATGGCATGGCATGGCATGGGATCCCTGGGATGAGATGGGCTGTGATGGGATCCCTGGGATGGGATGGGATGGTATCCCTGGGATGGGATGGGATGGTATCCTTGGGATGGAATTGGTTGGGATGGGATCCCTGGGATGGGATGGAATACCTGGCATGAGATAGCAGGGATGATATGGGATGGGATGGGATGGGATGGGATCCCTGGGATGGGATGGGATGGGATCCCTGCTATGGGATGGGATGGGATCCCTGCGCTGGGATGGGATGGGATCCCTGGGATGGGATACCTGGGATGGGTTCGGATGGGATTGGATGGGATGGGATGGGATCCCTGGAATGGGATGGGATCCCTGGGATGGGATGTGTTCACTGGGATGGGATGGGATGGGTTTGGATGGGATGGGATCCCTGGGATGGGATGGGATGGGATGGGATGGGATGGGATGGGATGGGATGGGATGGTATGGGATGGGATGGGAGGGAATGGGATAGGATGGGATGGGATGGGATGGGATGGGATGGGATGGGAGGGAATGGGATAGGATGGGATGGGATGGGATGGGTTTGGATGGGATGGCATGGCATGGGATCCCTGGGATGAGATGGGCTGGGATGGGATCCCTGGGATGGGATGGGATGGGATGGGATGGGATGGGATGGGATGGGATGGGATGGTATGGGATGGGATGGGATTCGAATGGGATAGGATGGGATGGGTTGAGATAGGATGGGATGGGATGGGATGGGATGGGATGGGATCCCTGGGATGGGATCCCTGGGATGGGATGGGATCCCTGGGATGGGATGGGATGGTATCCCTGGGATGGAATTGGTTGGGATGGGATCCCTGGGATGGGATGGAATACCTGGCATGAGATAGCAGGGATGATATGGGATGGGATGGGATGGGATGGGATCCCTGCTATGGGATGGGATGGGATCCCTGCTATGGGATGGGATGGGACCCCTGCGCTGGGATGGGATGGGATCCCTAGGATGGGATGCCTGGGATGGGATCCATGGGATGGGATGGGTTGGGATGGGTTGGGAACGGTTTGATGGGATCTTATGGGATCCCTGGGATGAGATGGGATGGGATTGGATCCCTGGGATGGGATGAGATGGGATCCTAGGGATGGGATCCCTGGAATGTGATCCCTCGTATGGGATGGGGTCCCTGGGATGGAATGGAATCCCTGGGATGGGATGGGATGGGTTTGGATGGGATGGGATCTCTGGGATGGGATGGGATGGGATGGGATGGCATGGCATGGCATGGGATCCCTGGGATGAGATGGGCTGTGATGGGATCCCTGGGATGGGATGGGATGGGATGGTATGGGATGGGATGGGATGGGATGGGATGGTATGGGATGGAATGGGATGGGATGGGATGGGAATGGGATAGGATGGGATGGGCTGGGATGGGATCCCTGGGATGGGATGGGATCGCTGGGATGGGATGGGATGGCATGGCATGGGATGGGATGGGTTGGGATGGGATAGGATCCCTGGGATGGGATGGGATGGGATCCCTGCTATGGGATGGGATGGGATCCCTACTATGGGATGGGATGGGACCCCTGCGCTGGGATGGGATGGGATCCCTGGGATGGGATACCTGGGATGGGTTCGGATGGGATTGGATGGGATGGGATGGGATCCCTGGGATGGGTTGGGATCCCTGGGATGGGATGTGATGGGATGGGATGGGAT
Source organism: Sturnus vulgaris (assembly GCF_052056855.1). Classification (NCBI taxonomy): domain Eukaryota; kingdom Metazoa; phylum Chordata; class Aves; order Passeriformes; family Sturnidae; genus Sturnus; species Sturnus vulgaris. The sequence continues at coordinate 10,949,759 of NC_142282.1, forward strand.
GGGATGGGATGGGATGGGATAGGATGGGATGGAATGGGATGGGATGGGATGGGATGGGGTGGGATGGGATGGGATGGGATGTGATGGTATGGGATGGAATGGGATGGGATGGGATGGGATGGGAATGGGATAGGATGGGATGGGTTGGGATGGGATCCCTGGGATGGGATGGGATGGGATGGGATGGGATGGGATGGGATGGGATGCGATAGGATGGGATGGAATGGGATGGGATGGGATGGGATGGGATGGGGTGGGATGGGATGGGATGGGATGCGATCCCTGGGATGGGATGGGATCACTGGGATGGGATGGGATCCATGGGATGGGATGGGTTGGGATGGGATTGGATCCATGGGATGGGATGGGATGGGATGGCATCCCAGGGATGGGAACAGATGAAATGGGATCCCTGGGATGGCATGGAATCCCTGGGATGGGATCCATGGAATGGGGTGGTATCCCTGGAATGGGATGGGATGGGTTGAGATGGGATGGGATCCCTGGGATGGGATGGGATGGGATCGAATCCCTGGGATGGCATCCGTGAGATGGGATGGGATCTCTGACATGGGATCCCTGGCATGGGATGGGATCCCTGGGATGTTATCCCTGGGATGGGATGGGATCCCTGGGATGGGATGGGATGGGAAGGGATGGGATGGGAGGGGATGGGATCCCTGGGATGTTATCCCTGGGATGGGATGGGATCCCTGGGATGGGATTGGATGGGATGGGATTGGATGGGATGGGATGGGACTGGATGGGATGGGATGGGATGGGATGGGATGGGATGGGATGGGATGGGATGGGATGGGATGGGATCCCTGGGATGGTATGGGATCCCTGGGATGGGATCCCTGGGATGGGATCCATGGGATGGGATGGGTTGGGATGGGTTGGGAACCGTTTGATGGGATCTTATGGGATCCCTGGGATGAGATGGGATGGGATGGGATCCCTGGGATGGGATGGAATCCCTGGGATGGGATCCCGGGGATGCGATGGGATCCCTGGGATGGGATGGGATGGGATGGGATGGGAAGGGAAGGGATGGGATGGGCTGGGAAGGGATGGGATGGGATCCCTGGGATGGAAATGGGATCCCTGGGACGGCATGGGATGGGATGGGATGGGATGGGATGGGATGGGATGGGATGGGATGGGGTGGGATGGGATTGGATGGGATGGGATGCCATCCCTGGGATGGGATGGGATGGGATCCCTGGGATGGGATGGGATCCATGGGATGGGATGGGTTGGGATGGGATTGGATCCATGAGATGCGATGGGATGGGATGGGATCCCAAGGATGGAAACAGATGAAATGGGATCCCTGGGATGGGATGGAATCCCTGGGATGGGATAGCTGGGATGGGATGGTATCCCTGGAATGGGATGGGATGGGATGGGTTGGGATTGGATGGGATCCCTGGGATGGGATGGGATGGGATGGAATCCCTGGGATGGGATAGGATGGGATGGAATCCCTGGGATGGGATAGCTGGGATGGGATGGGATCCCTGGGATGGGATGGGATCCCTGGTATGGTTTGGGATCTCTGGGATGGGATGGGATGGGATGGGATGGGATGGGATGGGATAGGATGGGATGGGATGGCATGGGATGGGATTGGATGGGATCCCTGGGATGGGATGGGATCCCTGGGATGGGTTGGGATCCCTGGGATGGGATGGGATGGGATGGGATGGGATGGGATGGGATGGGATGGGATAGGATGGGATGGAATGGGATGGGATGGTGTGGGATGGGATTGGATGGGATGGGATGCGATCCCTGGGATGGGATGGGATGGGATCCCTGGGATGGGATGGGATCCATGGGATGGGATGGGTTGGGATGGGATTGGATCCATGGGATGGGATGGGATGGGATGGGATGGCATCCCAGGGATGGGAACAGATGAAATGGGATCCCTGGGATGGGATGGAATCCCTGGGATGGGATAGCTGGGATGGGGTGGTATCCCTGGAATGGGATGGGATGGGTTGAGATGGGATGGGATAGGATGGGATGGGAAGGGATGGGATGGGCTGGGAAGGGATGGGATGGGATAGGATGGGATGGGATGGGATGGGATCCCTGGGATGGGATGGGATCCCTGGGATGGTATGGGATGGTTTGGGATGGGATGGGATCCCTGGGATGGGATGGGACGGGATCCCTGGGATGGGAAGAGATGAAATGGGATCCCCGGGATGGGATGGGATCCCTGGGATGTGATCCCTGGGATGGGATCCCTGGGATGGGATGGGATCTGTGGGATGGGATGGGATCCGTGGGATGGGATGGGATCCCTGGAAAGGGAAGGGATGGGATTCCTGGGTTGGGAATGGATGGGATCCCTTGGATGGGACGGGGTGGGATAGGATACCTGGGATGGGAACAGATGGGATAGGATCCCTGGGATGGGGTGGAATCCCTGGGATGGGATAGCTGGGATGGGATTGGATCCCTGGGATGGGATGGGATCCCTGGGATGGTAGGAGATCCCTGGGATGGAATCCCTGGGATGGGATTGGATCCCTGGGATGGGATGCCTGGGATGGGATGGGATGGGATGGGATGGGATGGGATGGGATGGGATCCCTGGGATGAGATGGGCTGGGATGGGATCCCTGGGATGGGATGGGATGGGATGCGAATGGGATAGGATGGGATGGGTTGGGATGGAATGGGATGGGATGGGGTGGGATGGGATTGGATGGGATGGGATGCGATCCCTGGGATGGCATGGGATGGGATCCCTGGGATGGGATAGGATCCCTGGGATGGGATGCCTGGGATGGGATGGGATGGCATGGGATCCCTGGGATTAGATGGGCTGGGATGGGATCCCTGCTATGGGATGGGATGGGACCCCTGCGCTGCCATGTGATGGGATCCCTGGGATGGGATACCTGGGATGGGATCGGATGGGATTGGATGGGATGGGATGGGATCCCTGGGATGGGATGGGATCCCTGGAATGGGATTCCTGGGATGGGATCGGATGGGATTGGATGGGATGGGATGGGATCCCTGGGATGGGATGGGATCCCTGGAATGGGATTCCTGGGATGGGATGGGATCGAATCCCTGGGATGGCATCTGTGAGATGGGATGGGATCTCTGACATGGGATCCCTGGCATGGGATGGGATCCCTGGGATGTTATCCCTGGGATGGGATGGGATCCCTGGGATGGGATGGGATGGGAAGGGATGGGATGGGAGGGGATGGGATCCCTGGGATTGGATCCCTGGGATGAGATGGAATACCTGGCATGAGATAGCAGGGATGATTGGGATGGGATGGGATGGGATGGGATGGGATGGGATGGGATGGGATGGGATGGGATGGGATGGGACTGGATGGGATGGGATGGGATGGGATGGGATCCCTGGGATGGTATGGGATCCCTGGGATGGTATCCCTGGGATGGGATCCATGGGATGGGATGGGTTGGGATGGGTGGGGAACCGTTTGATGGGATCTTATGGGATCCCTGGGATGAGATGGGATGGGATTGGATCCCTGGGATGGGATGCGATGGGATCCCTGGGATGGGAACAGATGAAATGGGATCCCCGGGATGGGATGGAATCCCTGGGATGGGATAGCTGGGATGGGATGGGATCCCTGGGATGGGATGGGATCCCTGGTATGGGTTGGGATCTCTGGGATGGGATGGGATGGGATCCCTGGTATGGGTTGGGATCTCTGGGATGGGATGGGATGGGATGGGATGGGATTGGATCCATCGGATGCGATGGGATGGGATGGGATGGGATCCCAAGGATGGAAACAGATGAAATGGGATCCCTGGGATGGGATGGAATCCCTGGGATGGGATAGCTGGGATGGGATGGTATCCTTGGAATGGGATGGGATGGAATCCCTTGGATGGGATAGCTGGGATGGGATGGGATCCCTGGGATGGGATGGGATCCCTGGTATGGTTTGGGATCTCTGGGATGGGATGGGATGGGATGGGATGGGATGGGATGGGATGGGATGGGATGGGATGGGATAGGATGGGATGGGATGGGATGGGATGGGATGGGATTGGATGGGATCCCTGGGATGGGATGGGATCCCTTCGATGGCATGGGATCCCTGGGATGGGATGGGATGGGATGGGATGGGATGGGATGGGATGGGTTGGGATCTCTGGGATGGGATGGGATGGAATGGGATGGGATGGGGTGGGATGGGATTGGATGGGATGGGATGCGATCCCTGGGATGGGATGGGATGGGATCCCTGGGATGGGATGGGATCCATGGGATGGGATGGGTTGGGATGGGATTGGATCCATGGGATGCGATGGGATGGGATGGGATCCCAAGGATGGAAACAGATGAAATGGGATCCCTGGGATGGGATGGAATCCCTGGGATGGGATAGCTGGGATGGGATGGGATCCCTGGAATGGGATGGGATGGGATGGGTTGGGATGGGATGGGATCCCTGGGATGGGATGGGATGGGATGGAATCCCTGGGATGGGATTGCTGGGATGGGATGGGATCCCTGGGATGGTTTGGGATCTCTGGGATGGGATGGGATGGGATGGGATGGGATGGGATGGGATGGGATTGGATGGGATCCCTGGGATGGGATGGGATCCCTGGGATGGGTTGGGATCCCTGGGATGGGATGGGATGGGATGGGATGGGATGGGATGGGATAGGATGGGATGGAATGGGATGGGATGGGGTGGGATGGGATTGGATGGGATGGGATGCGATCCCTGGGATGGGATGGGATGGGATCCCTGGGATGGGATGGGATCCATGGGATGGGATGGGTTGGGATGGGATTGGATCCATGGGATGGGATGGGATGGGATGGCATCCCAGGGATGGGAACAGATGAAATGGGATCCCTGGGATGGGATGGAATCCCTGGGATGGGATAGCTGGGATTGGGTGGTATCCCTGGAATGGGATGGGATGGGATGGGATGGGATGGGATGGGATGGGATGGGATGGGATGGGATGGGTTGAGATGGGATGGGATAGGATGGGATGGGAAGGGATGGGATGGGCTGGTGTAGAGAGCCTGGTGCAGGAATAGCTGGAAGAAAAAGGCCATAGTCAGATCAACTTAGTAAAGCTAGCAAAGTGGGCCTCAGTCTCACGGATACAGTGTCCTTGAGATAAGGAAGACACGCAGAATTGAGAAAAACATGAATGCCGAAGTGCTTAGCTAAGTCGCACAGCTAGACCAATGATGAGCTCAGATTTTGCACTATGCATGAGCTAATTAAGCACTGTATTTAATGGCCACTCTGCGTATCAATAAACGAGACTTTGCTGATGACCGAATTGGTGTCCGCGTCTCCCTTCTCCGACAAATGGTGAACCCCGACGTGCCTCCGTCGCTGAAAAGAAAACAGTTTCAGAAAACGGGGGAGAACGCGCCACGGTCGGTGAAGTAGAGTTGGGGCCTGCTGCAACCGGGTCGGTGTCAAACGACGTAGGGAAGACACCCCCAGGAGCCATAAAGGTGGTCCTGGGCCATACGTGCTGCCGAAGCCGGAGAGTTGCAACAGCGCTGACGACAAAAAATGGACAGGCAAGCAGCATATGATTTATTTATAGCACATATAGATAAGTTAGGGTTAAAAGAGATTAATCCCAGGAAGGACATACCGGGGTTGTTAGTCTGGGGTTATGCTAAAGGTTTATTCTCTAATCCTCACACCGTGCATGATTTAAATGAGTGGCGTAAGTTAGGGGATGCACTGTGGGAGGCGGTATTAGAGGATGATAAAACAGCAAAAAAGCTGGGAAAGATCTGGCGGGTAGTTCATAACGCGCTGCTAAAGCAGCAGGCGGAGAGAAGGGCGGCTCGGGAGGCAGTAGAGGCATATAAAAGAAATGCTCAGTATGGCGATAATGAGCCCCGAGCACCCAGCACGACCAGAGTAGAAATACCTATCTCTGGGGAGACAGCAGGAATGACAGACATGGCTAGCTGCGCTTGGCCCTCGGCACCCCCCTTAGAAGAGCTTGAGGAGGATTCCGCCGCGGCGGCGGAGACAATTGCAGAAGGCGGAGTAACCCCGCCTTCCGACAGCGAAGGGCCCCAGACCGGCGGCGAAAAATCCCCTTGCCAGTCTGAGCCTACCGCCCCTAAGCCCACCGTGGAGCCAGCTCCGGTCCCTAGGGCGGAAAGCGACCTGTGGGAGGAGATGGCAAGACGGCGGGGGGAGGCGTGGAGTATGCTAGCCAGACACGGCTTGGAGATTGGGGACGAAAGCGCTGTTGAGGCAGCGAAAACCTGGGTTTTCCCCGTCACGTATACACAGGGAATAAATCAACAAGGACAAGCCGTCCAAGTGGGAGCATACTCGCCTCCCGACTGGAAGCTGCTAGCCCAGCTAAGACAGACAGTGAGTCAGTTTGGTTTCCAGAGTGAGCCAGCTAAGCAGATGCTAGATTTCTTGTTCGATACATACCTGCTGTTGCCAAATGATATGAGAAGTATAGTGAAACTGATTTTCACGCAACATCAGCAGTTGCTATTTAACGCCCACTGGCAAGCCCTTGTTCAGGAGTCAGTTGCAACACAGAGGGGCCCGGGAGATCCGTTAGCTGGAATTACCATAGACGAACTGATGGGATTGGGTCAATACCGCAGGACAGAAGCTCAAATGATTTCGGGACCCGACAAGGTTAGGGAAGCCATGCGTCTAGTAAGGAGTGCCATCGGTCAGGTCAAAGATAGCTCAGGCATACCCATGTATATGGGGATAAAACAGGGAAGAAATGAATCCTTTGGGGACTTTGTAGATAAGGCTGCTGCTGCTATTGAAAAGGCAGGAGTCCCAGAGTATATGAGAGGGGCGCTACTAAAGCAATGTGCGTTGCAGAATAGTAATGAGGCAACAAAAAGGGTATTATCAACTTTAGGAGCCAATTGGTCGATAGAAGAGGCATTGGAAAGGATGGCTTTACAGCCGACAGGGGCACAGGTTTTCTTGGTTAATGCACTAAAAGAATTAGGCTTAGGACTGCAGAAACAAGCCGAGTCCACACAGTCACAGGTGTTAGCCACTCTTGCTCCGCTCCGTGCTTCTACGGCGGCCCCGGCCACATCGAACGACCACCGGCCTCCCTCGGCGCGCTGCTACAGATGCGGGTGGATGCGGCGCGACCCGACGGGCGCCGCCGATCAACCCCCGGCGGCCGCCGCCATATTGGCCCCGAACACAAGTAGCCGCCGTGACATCAGCGCCATCTCCTGTCTACAACCAGCCACAACAGGGAGCCTGGGACTCGACCTGGCAGCCGCAGTAAAAACATCTTTGATAACAGCTCGCCCTGTCAAAGTCCCAACTGGAGTTTATGGCCCGATAAATATCAAAGGACAAGCTTATGGAGGACTAATAGTGGGACGCTCGTCGAGCTCCATTGTAGGACTGTTTGTGCTACCAGGTGTCATCGATGCAGACTACACGGGAGAAATACAAATAATGGTTTATACTCCTTTTCCTCCTCTGACAATTGAGGCAGGTCAGCGTATTGCTCAATTTATTCCACTTCCACAGTTGAGCCGGGGTGTTCAACCACAAAGACAAACCCCACGTGGAGACCAAGGATTCGGATCATCAGGTATTGCTATGCTCACAATGGATCTCCATACCAGACCCAAAAAGAAGGTGAAACTAACCTATGCAGGAGAGACAATAGAAATGATAGGACTCCTAGACACTGGGGCAGATACCAGCATTGTCTCACCAGAAAAATGGCCCCACAACTGGCCATCAATGCAAACTACGGATACCGTGACAGGCGTCGGAGGATTCACCCTTGCCAGAAAAACTCCTCCAATAAGGGTCACTATAGATGGGCAAGATTTGGTGACTGTGTTGTCCGTAGTTGCATTACCACCATCGGTACATTGCCTAATTGGAAGGGACATCTTGGCTCAGATGGGGGTCGTTTTATCCAACGAGCACCCTTTGGGGTAATTGCCATTGCTTGGACTTTCCCGATCCCAATCACCTGGACTACCAATGAACCGGTAATGGTTAAACAATGGCCTCTAAAAAGGGAAAGTCTAATACAAGCACATCAACTCGTAAAAGAACAATTCCAACAAGGACATTTAAAACTCTCAACAAGCCCATGGAACACGCCAATTTTTGTGATCAAAAAGAAGTCAGGAAAATATCGTCTTCTACACGATTTAAGAGCAGTAAATAATCAGATGGAGGCAATGGGGGCATTACAGCCAGGCCTCCCCAACCCAGCAATGCTCCCACAGCATTGGCCTCTTCTAATCATTGATCTAAAGGACTGCTTCTTCACTATTGCCTTACACCCTCAAGATACTAAAAGATTTGCGTTCACCCTACCAGCAATAAACAGAGAAGAACCTGATAAACGGTATGAATGGACTGTTCTTCCACAAGGAATGAAAAACTCGCCTACCCTGTGCCAACTGTATGTTGATGCCGCATTACAACCATTGAGGATACAGTGGCCCAACACAATTATTTATCATTATATGGATGATATCCTCTTTGCTCAAGAATCAGCATTTACAGACACTCAAATGCAGGAAATTCAAAGCACCCTAGCAAAGGCATCCCTCATAATAGCTCAAGAAAAAATACAGCGATCCACACCATGGAAGTACTTGGGGTGGTCTATCACAGGCCAAATCGTACGGCCACAGAAGCTCCAGCTTGCAACAAAGATCACCACTCTAAATGAGGCACAGCGACTGCTAGGAGATCTGCAATGGCTCAAGCCGATTGTTGGGATACCCAACTCCTTGCTAGACTCCCTCAGGCCACTACTTAAAGGAACTGACCCAACCGCACCCGTAACCGTGACCCCACAACAACATGAAGCCCTCAAGGGTATTATACGCTGCATCGATGAGGGGTTTGTCTCTCGCCGAGATATCTCCTCGCCCATCGATCTTACCATCTGGAGTACTGCCAACCACCTACTCGGTGCACTCACACAGCTACAAAAGAAAACGCGGGAGACACGGGTACTAGAATGGATAACCCCACCTTTACAAGCAAAAAGGACAATCAGCACAAAAATCGAACAAGTAGCCACCTTGATTCGTAAGGGTCGCGTAAGGATCATGGAAATCACCGGAACGAGCCCAACAACAATTTATTTGCCCATGAAAAAGGAGGACTTAGATTGGTATCTCCTCAATTCAGGAGATCTACAAACGGCCTTGCTGGAAGTCGGAGCAGCCATCCACACCGGACCGCTGATGCCACGTCACCTTCAGTGGCTAGGAAATTGGGACTGGATAGCAAAGCCAATGCGCTCGGAACAGCCGATAGCGGGCGCCACCACAGCCTTCACGGATGCCGGAAAAAAGACGAGAAGAGCAGCGATCACCTGGAAAGAAGGCCCTCGGTGGAGGAATAAAACCATAGATGCAGCTCCAGAGGACAGCTTACAAACATTGGAATTGCTTGCTGTTGTGTGGGCACTAAGTGAACTGCAGGGGTCTTTAAATGTGGTCACTGACTCGTTTTATGTAGCAGGAGTAGCACAGAGAATTGAGGACGCCTCTGTGAAAGAGGTGCAAAACAAGAGACTCTATGAACTCTTGCTGCAGCTAAAGCGAGCAGTAGGAGCAAGGTTCAAGCCTTATTGTATAATACACATCAGGAGTCATAAGTGGGACGTAGGCTTGGGAGAAGGCAACGCCAGGGCGGATAGACTGGTTATGAATGTAGCTGATGACAGGGGGATTGAAGCAAGGGAGTCACACACACGATTTCACCAAAATGCTAAAGGATTGGTGCGTGAGTTCAAAATAGGCATACAAGAGGCTAAGGCAATAGTGAGAGCCTGCCCCACCTGCAGTCATCACAATAGTGGGGTAGGTCTTGGGTGTGGGGTAAATCCTCGGGGTCTGAAGAGTAATGAAATTTGGCAAATGGACATCACACATGTGGCAGAGTTTGGTAGACTCAAGTATGTGCACGTTACCATAGACACTTATAGTAAGTATATCTGGGCCACAGCACAGACAGGGGAAAAAGCAATCCATGTAATTAGACACCTGACAAGTTGCTTTGCAGTTATGGGAACGCCTAAGGAAGTAAAGACCGACAACGGACCTGCATATGTCAGTGGGAAAGTAAGTCAGTTTATGAGACTCTGGGGAATTAAACATATTACAGGAGTACCACACTCGCCCACAGGACAGGCCATAGTAGAAAGAGCCAATGGGACACTCAAACAGTATTTATTCAAACACAAATCCGTAGATGATCCACAAGAAAGACTAGCCAAGGTTCTTTATGTCATGAATTATTTGTGTGTGTTCGGGGATGAATCTGAGCCGCCTGCAATCAGGCATAGAGGGAAAAGGGAAGGTAACAGAAGAGAACGCATGAGGGCATGGGTAAAGTACCGGGATCCAAAGACAGGAATATGGAATGGACCAGCGGAAGTGGTATATTGGGGGAGAGGCTATGTTTGTGTTTCTACCCCCACAGGAACACTTTGGGTCCCTGCTAGGTGGGTGAAGCCCGTTCTAAATGACCGAACTGGTGGAAAGATTCCTGAGGAGGCGGCTGGCTCCAGCCGACCAGGAGCGGATTCAGCAGAAGTTGACGGTGACCTCACAGCCCTATTTGCGGAGGCTAGCACAGTTTAACAACGCTGCCCGTGAGGCGCTAAGGCAGCCACCACCGAATTGGGCTGATTGGATTGAGAGCCACGTCCACCAGGAAGAACAGCCTCTCAACAGCCGTCCTTGTTGTGCGTGTGGGGGGTCATGGTGTGAAGCCTGGGTAGCCCTAAAGTGCGGGGGCTGTGGGGACTGCTCGTGGGTGGAACAGAGAACAGTGTTTAATTTGTGGTGCTGGAGGTGTCAAAGTGACGACCTAAGAAATTCAAATTGGGGTCGGGCCCTAGAAAAAGAAGCAGGAGTGCCATATGCCCAGGTACGAAACCTATACGAGACACCAGAACAGCTCCTGTTAGCTTGGGCCCGGTGGGAACTTACCAACTGGATTAAGAGGCAGCACATCTATGCAAATTCACACATTATCGCTGCAAGATGCAGACATAAAGTCCCACACCTGCCTTGGCCTCAGGTAGGACCAATTAAGCCCGGTACAGACCCAGAGGAGGTATTAAATCAAAGTATAGAAGAGGTAAAACAACTGCAGATAACAGGGAGCAATACAGGGCGTAAAAAGAATAGGCCGCCAAAGAAATCAAAATGATGATCATTACACTGCTTATGCTTGCTAACTTTGCTCGCACAAAATCTTTTTCAATGCAGCATGCCCCTCGGGAAAACGTATGGGTAACATTCACTAACATAACAAGACAAGAATCAATCTGCTTAAGCCTAGGAGGAGTACAAAATCCTTTTAAAACCTGCCTAGTAAGGTTGCCAGTATGGTTACAAGGAGTTCAAGGGAACGTGCTGCATGAATTTATCGAACTACTCTGAGTCCATCCACAAAAAGATACAAAACATGCAGCAGAAATTACACAACCTAAAAGAAGAAGATGATTGGGGCATTGACGAGTGGTTAAAAAGCCTAGGACTTGGAGGATGGATTCGAACCGTTATTAAGTATGCTATTATGGTGTTGGGTATATTCTTGTGCTTAGCTTTATTGCTACCTTGCTTAATAACTTGCTTACAAAATTTTATTCAAAAGACTGTCAGCAAAGCTTGGCATGCCACTCTTCTAACTCAAAAAGAAAACGGGGGAAGTGTAGAGAGCCTGGTGCAGGAATAGCTGGAAGAAAAAGGCCATAGTCAGATCAACTTAGTAAAGCTAGCAAAGTGGGCCTCAGTCTCACGGATACAGTGTCCTTGAGATAAGGAAGACACGCAGAATTGAGAAAAACATGAATGCCGAAGTGCTTAGCTAAGTCGCACAGCTAGACCAATGATGAGCTCAGATTTTGCACTATGCATGAGCTAATTAAGCACTGTATTTAATGGCCACTCTGCGTATCAATAAACGAGACTTTGCTGATGACCGAATTGGTGTCCGCGTCTCCCTTCTCCGACAGGCTGGGAAGGGATGGGATGGGATAGGATGGGATGGGATGGGATCCCTGGGATGGTATGGGATGGGTTGGGATGGGATGGGATCCCTGGGATGGGATGGGACGGGATCCCTGGGATGGGAAGAGATGAAATGGGATCCCCGGGATGGGATGGGATCCCTGGGATGGGATCCCTGGGATGGGATCCCTGGGATGGGATGGGATGGGATGGGATGGGATGGGATGGGATGGGAAGGGATGGGATGGGCTGGGAAGGGATGGGATGGGATGGGGTGGGATGGGATTGGATGGGATGGGATTTGATGGGATGGGATGCGATCCCTGGGATGGGATGGGATCCATGGGATGGGATGGGATGGGTTGGGATGGGACTGTATCCATGGGATGGGATGGGATTGAATGGGATGGGATGGGGTGGGATGGGATGGAATGGGATGGGATGGGATGGGATGGGATGGGATAGGATGGGATGGGATGGGATGGGATGGGATGGGATGGGATGGGATCCCTGGGATGGGATGGGATCCATGGGATGGGATGGGTTGTGATGGCATCCCAGGGATGGGAACAGATGAAATGGGATCCCCGGGATGGGATGGAAACCCTGGGATGGGATAGCTGGGATGGGATGGTATCCCTGGAAAGGGATGGGATGGGATGGGTTTGGATGGGATGGGATCCCTGGGATGGGATGGGATGGGATCCCTGGGATGGGGACAGATGAAATGGGATCCCCGGGATGGGATGGAATCCCTGGGGTGGGATAGCTGGGATGGGATGGGATCCCTGGGATGGGATTGGATCCCTGGGATGGGTTGGGACCCCTGGGATGGGATGGGATGGGATGGGATGGGATGGGATCCCTGGGATGGGATGGGATGGGATCCCTGGATTGGGATGGGATCCCTGGGATGGGATGGGATCTGTGGGATGGGATGGGATCCGTGGGATGGGATGGGATCCCTGGAAAGGGAAGGGATGGGATTCCTGGGTTGGGAATGGATGGGATCCCTTGGATGGGACGGGGTGGGATAGGATACCTGGGATGGGAACAGATGGGATAGGATCCCTGGGATGGGGTGGAATCCCTGGGATGGGATAGCTGGGATGGGATTGGATCCCTGGGATGGGATGGGATCCCTGGGATGGTATGAGATCCCTGGGATGGAATCCCTGGGATGGGATTGGATCCCTGGGATGGTATGCCTGGGATGGGATGGGATGGGATGGGATGGGATGGGATGGGATGGGATGGGATGGGATCCCTGGGATGAGATGGGCTGGGATGGGATCCCTGGGATGGGATGGGATGGGGTGGGATGGGATGCGAATGGGATAGGATGGGATGGGTTGGGATGGAATGGGATGGGATGGGGTGGGATGGGATTGGATGGGATGGGATGCGATCCCTGGGATGGCATGGGATGGGATCCCTGGGATGGGATAGGATCCCTGGGATGGGATGCCTGGGATGGGATGGGATGGCATGGGATCCCTGGGATGAGATGGGCTGGGATGGGATCCCTGCTATGGGATGGGATGGGACCCCTGCGCTGCCATGGGATGGGATCCCTGGGATGGGATACCTGGGATGGGATCGGATGGGATTGGATGGGATGGGATGGGATCCCTGGGATGGGATGGGATCCCTGGGATGGGATGGGATGGGATGGGATCCCTGGAATGGGATTCCTGGGATGGGATGGGATCGAATCCCTGGGATGGCATCTGTGAGATGGGATGGGATCTCTGACATGGGATCCCTGGCATGGGATAGGATCCCTGGCATGTTATCCCTGGGATGGTATGGGATCCCTGGGATGGGATGGGATGGGAAGGGATGGGATGGGAGGGGATGGGATCCCTGGGATTGGATCCCTGGGATTCGATGGAATACCTGGCATGAGATAGCAGGGATGATTGGGATGGGATGGGATGGGATGGGAAGGGAAGGGATGGGATGGGCTGGGAAGGGATGGGATGGGATCCCTGGGATGGGATGGGATCCCTGGGACGGCATGGGATGGGATCGGATGGGATGGGATGGGATGGGATGGAATGGGATGGGATGGGGTGGGATGGGATTGGATGGGATGGGATGCGATCCCTGGGATGGGATGGGATGGGATCCCTGGGATGGGATGGGATCCCTGGGATGGGATGGGTTGGGATCCATGGGATGGTATGGGATCCCTGGGATGGGATCCCTGGGATGGGATCCATGGGATGGGATGGGTTGGGATGGGTGGGGAACCGTTTGATGGGATCTTATGGGATCCCTGGGATGAGATGGGATGGGATGGGATCCCTGGTATGGGTTGGGATCTCTGGGATGGGATGGGATCCCTGGTATGGGTTGGGATCTCTGGGATGGGATGGGATGGGGTGGGATTGGATCCATGGGATGCGATGGGATGGGATGGGATCCCAAGGATGGAAACAGATGAAATGGGATCCCTGGGATGGGATGGAATCCCTGGGATGGGATAGCTGGGATGGGATGGTATCCCTGGAATGGGATGGGATGGGATGGGATGGGATGGGATGGGTTGGGATGGGATCCCTGGGATGGGATGGGATGGAATCCCTTGGATGGGATGGCTGGGATGGGATGGGATCCCTGGGATGGGATGGGATCCCTGGTATGGTTTGGGATCTCTGGGATGGGATGGGATGGGATGGGATGGGATGGGATGGGATGGGATGGGATAGGATGGGATGGGATGGGATGGGATTGGATGGGATCCCTGGGATGGGATGGGATCCCTGGGATGGGTTGGGATCCCTGGGATGGGATGGGATGGGATGGGATGGGATGGGTTGGGATCTCTGGGATGGGATGGAATGGGATGGGATGGGGTGGGATGGGATTGGATGGGATGGGATGCGATCCCTGGGATGGGATGGGATGGGATCCCTGGGATGGGATGGGATCCATGGGATGGGATGGGTTGGGATGGGATTGGATCCATGGGATGCGATGGGATGGGATGGGATCCCAAGGATGGAAACAGATGAAATGGGATCCCTGGGATGGGATGGAATCCCTGGGATGGGATAGCTGGGATGGGATGGCATCCCTGGAATGGGATGGGATGGGATGGGTTGGGATGGGATAGGATCCCTGGGATGGGATGGGATGGGATGGAATCCCTGGGATGGGATAGCTGGGATGGGATGGGATCCCTTGGATGGGATGGGATCCCTGGTATGGTTTGGGATCTCTGGGATGGGATGGGATGGGATGGGATGGGATGGGATGGGATGGGATAGGATGGGATGGGATGGGATGGGATTGGATGGGATCCCTGGGATGGGATGGGATCCCTGGGATGGGTTGGGATCCCTGGGATGGGATGGGATGGGATGGGATAGGATGGGATGGAATGGGATGGGATGGGGTGGGATGGGATTGGATGGGATGGGATGCGATCCCTGGGATGGGATGGGATGGGATCCCTGGGATGGGATTGGATCCATGGGATGGGATGGGATGGGATGTCATCCCAGGGATGGGAACAGATGAAATGGGATCCCTGGGATGGGATGGAATCCCTGGGATGGGATAGCTGGGATGGTGTGGTATCCCTGGAATGGGATGGGATGGGATAGGTTGAGATGGGATGGGATAGGATGGGATGGGAAGGGATGGGATGGGCTGGGAAGGGATGGGATGGGATAGGATGGGATGGGATGGGATGGGATCCCTGGGATGGGATGGGATCCCTGGGATGGTATGGGACGGGATCCCTGGGATGGGAAGAGATGAAATGGGATCCCCGGGATGGGATGGGATCCCTAGGATGGGATCCCTGGGATGGGATCCCTGGGATGGGATGCGATGGGATGGGATGGGATGGGATGGGATGGGATGGGATGGGATGGGATGGGATGGGAAGGGATGGGATGGGCTGGGAAGGGATGGGATGGGATGGGGTGGGATGGGATTGGATGGGATGGGATGGGATTTGATGGGATGGGATGCGATCCCTGGGATGGGATGGGATGGGATGGGACGGGATGGGATCCCTGGGATGGGATGGGATCCATGGGATGGGATGGGTTGGGATGGGACTGTATCCATGGGATGGGATTGAATGGGATGGGATGGGGTGGGATGGGATTGAATGGGATGGGATGGGATCCCTGGGATGGGAAGGGATGGGATGGGATGGAATGGGATGGGATGGGATCCCTGGGATGGGGTCCCTAGGATGGGATGGGTTGGGATGGGATTGGATCCATGGGATGGGATGGGATGGGATCCCAGGGATGGGAACAGATGAAATGGGATCCCCGGGATGGGATGGAAACCCTGGGATGGGATAGCTGGGATGGGATGGTATCCCTGGAAAGGGATGGGATGGGATGGGATGGGTTTGGATGGGATGGGATCCCTGGGATGGGATGGAATGGGATCCCTGGGATGGGGACAGATGAAATGGGATCCCCGGGATGGGATGGAATCCCTGGGGTGGGATAGCTGGGATGGGATGGGATCCCTGGCATGGGATTGGATCCCTGGGATGGGTTGGGACCCCTGGGATGGGATGGGATGGGATGGGATGGGATGGGATAGGATGGGATGGGATGGGATGGGATGGGATGGGGTGGGATGGGATGGGATGGGATGGGATGGGATGGGATAGGATGGGATGGGATGGGATGGGATGGGATGGGATGGGATGGGATGGGATGGGATCCCTGGGATGGGATGGGATCCCTGGGATGGGATGGGATGGGATCCCTGGATTGGGATGGGATCCCTGGGATGGGATGGGATCTGTGGGATGGGATGGGATCCGTGGGATGGGATGGGATCCCTGGAAAGGGAAGGGATGGGATTCCTGGGATGGGAACAGATGGGATAGGATCCCTGGGATGGGGTGGAATCCCTGGGATGGGATAGCTGGGATTGGATTGGATCCCTGGGATGGGATGGGATCCCTGGGATGGTATGAGATCCCTGGGATGGAATCCCTGGGATGGGATGCCTGGGATGGGATGGGATGGGATGGGATGGGATCCCTGGGATGAGATGGGCTGGGATGGGATCCCTGGGATGGGATGGGATGGGATGGGATGCGAATGGGATAGGATGGGATGGGTTGGGATGGAATGGGATGGGATGGGGTGGGATGGGATTGGATGGGATGGGATGGGATCCCTGGGATGGGATGGGATCCCTGGTATGGGTTGGGATCTCTGGGATGGGATGGGATGGGATGGGATGGGATCCCTGGTATGGGTTGGGATCTCTGGGATGGGATGGGATGGGATGGGATGGGATGGGAAGGGATGGGATGGGCTGGGAAGGGATGGGATGGGATAGGATGGGATGGGATAGGTTCCCTGGGATGGGATGGGATCCCTGGGATGGTATGGGATGGGTTGGGATGGGATGGGATCCCTGGGATGGGATGGGACGGGATCCCTGGGATGGGAAGAGATGAAATGGGATCCCCGGGATGGGATGGGATCCCTGGGATGTGATCCCTGGGATGGGACTGGATGGGATGGGATGGGATGGGAATGCGATGGGATGGGATCCCTGGGATGGTATGGGATCCCTGGGATGGGATCCCTGGGATGGGATCCATGGGATGGGATGGGAAGGGATGGGATGGGCTGGGAAGGGATGGGATGGGATGGGGTGGGATCACTGGGATGGGATGGGATCCATGGGATGGGATGGGTTGGGATGGGATTGGATCCATGGGATGGGATGGGATGGGATGGGATCCCAGGGATGGGAACAGATGAAATGGGATCCCTGGGATGGGATGGAATCCCTGGGATGGGATAGCTGGGATGGCGTGGTATCCCTGGAATGGGATGGGATGGGATGGGTTGAGATGGGATGGGATCCCTGGGATGGGATGGGATGGGATCGAATCCCTGGGATGGCATCCGTGAGATGGGATGGGATCTCTGGGATGGGTTGGGATCCCTGGAATGGGATTCCTGGGATGGGATGGGATCGAATCCCAGGGATGGCATCTGTGAGATGGGATGGGATCTCTGACATGGGATCCCTGGCATGGGATGGAATCCCTGGGGTGGGATAGCTGGGATGGGATGGGATCCCTGGGATGGGATTGGATCCCTGGGATGGGTTGGGACCCCTGGAATGGGATGGGATGGGATGGGATGGGATAGGATGGGATGGGATGGGATGGGATGGGATAGGATGGGATGGGATGGGATGGGATGGGATGGGATGGGATGGGATCCCTGGGATGGGATGGGATCCCTGGATTGGGATGGGATGGGATGGGATCCCTGGATTGGGATGGGATCCCTGGGATGGGATGGGATCTGTGGGATGGGATGGGATCCGTGGGATGGGATGGGATCCCTGGAAAGGGAAGGGATGGGATTCCTGGGTTGGGAATGGATGGGATCCCTTGGATGGGACGGGGTGGGATAGGATACCTGGGATGGGAACAGATGGGATAGGATCCCTGGGATGGGGTGGAATCCCTGGGATGGGATAGCTGGGATGGGATTGGATCCCTGGGATGGGATGGGATCCCTGGGATGGTATGAGATCCCTGGGATGGAATCCCTGGGATGGGATTGGATCCCTGGGATGGTATGCCTGGGATGGGATGGGATGGGATGGGATGGGATGGGATGGGATGGGATGGGATGGGATGGGATGGGATGGGATGGGATCCCTGGGATGAGATGGGCTGGGATGGGATCCCTGGGATGGGATGGGATGGGATGAGATGGGATGCGAATGGGATAGGATGGGATGGGTTGGGATGGAATGGGATGGGATGGGGTGGGATGGGATTGGATGGGATGGGATGCGATCCCTGGGATGGCATGGGATGGGATCCCTGGGATGGGATAGGATCCCTGGGATGGGATGCCTGGGATGGGATGGGATGGCATGGGATCCCTGGGATGAGATGGGCTGGGATGGGATCCCTGCTATGGGATGGGATGGGACCCCTGCGCTGCCATGGGATGGGATCCCTGGGATGGGATACCTGGGATGGGATCGGATGGGATTGGATGGGATGGGATGGGATCCCTGGGATGGGATGGGATGGGATGGGATCCCTGGAATGGGATTCCTGGGATGGGATGGGATCGAATCCCTGGGATGGCATCTGTGAGATGGGATGGGATCTCTGACATGGGATCCCTGGCATGGGATGGGATCCCTGGGATGTTATCCCTGGGATGGTATGGGATCCCTGGGATGGGATGGGATGGGAAGGGATGGGATGGGAGGGGATGGGATCCCTGGGATTGGATCCCTGGGATTCGATGGAATACCTGGCATGAGATAGCAGGGATGATTGGGATGGGATGGGATGGGATGGGATGGGAAGGGAAGGGATGGGATGGGCTGGGAAGGGATGGGATGGGATCCCTGGGATGGGATGGGATCCCTGGGACGGCATGGGATGGGATCGGATGGGATGGGATGGGATGGGATGGAATGGGATGGGATGGGGTGGGATGGGATTGGATGGGATGGGATGCGATCCCTGGGATGGGATGGGATGGGATCCCTGGGATGGGATGGGATCCCTGGGATGGGATGGGTTGGGATCCATGGGATGGTATGGGATCCCTGGGATGGGATCCCTGGGATGGGATCCATGGGATGGGATGGGTTGGGATGGGTGGGGAACCGTTTGATGGGATCTTATGGGATCCCTGGGATGAGATGGGATGGGATTGGATCCCTGGGATGGGATGCGATGGGATCCCTGGGATGGGAACAGATGAAATGGGATCCCCGGGATGGGATGGAATCCCTGGGATGGGATAGCTGGGATGGGATGGGATCCCTGGGATGGGATGGGATCCCTGGTATGGGTTGGGATCTCTGGGATGGGATGGGATCCCTGGTATGGGTTGGGATCTCTGGGATGGGATGGGATGGGGTGGGATTGGATCCATGGGATGCGATGGGATGGGATGGGATCCCAAGGATGGAAACAGATGAAATGGGATCCCTGGGATGGGATGGAATCCCTGGGATGGGATAGCTGGGATGGGATGGTATCCCTGGAATGGGATGGGATGGGATGGGATGGGATGGGATGGGATGGGTTGGGATGGGATCCCTGGGATGGGATGGGATGGAATCCCTTGGATGGGATAGCTGGGATGGGATGGGATCCCTGGGATGGGATGGGATCCCTGGTATGGTTTGGGATCTCTGGGATGGGATGGGATGGGATGGGATCCCTGGGATGGGATGGGATCCCTGGTATGGTTTGGGATCTCTGGGATGGGATGGGATGGGATGGGATGGGATGGGATGGGATGGGATGGGATGGGATAGGATGGGATGGGATGGGATGGGATTGGATGGGATCCCTGGGATGGGATGGGATCCCTGGGATGGGTTGGGATCCCTGGGATGGGATGGGATGGGATGGGATGGGTTGGGGTGGGATGGGATTGGATGGGATGGGATGCGATCCCTGGGATGGGATGGGATGGGATCCCTGGGATGGGATGGGATCCATGGGATGGGATGGGTTGGGATGGGATGGGATTGGATCCATGGGATGCGATGGGATGGGATGGGATCCCAAGGATGGAAACAGATGAAATGGGATCCCTGGGATGGGATGGAATCCCTGGGATGGGATAGCTGGGATGGGATGGCATCCCTGGAATGGGATGGGATGGGATGGGTTGGGATGGGATAGGATCCCTGGGATGGGATGGGATGGGATGGAATCCCTGGGATGGGATAGCTGGGATGGGATGGGATCCCTTGGATGGGATGGGATCCCTGGTATGGTTTGGGATCTCTGGGATGGGATGGGATGGGATGGGATGGGATGGGATGGGATGGGATGGGATGGGATAGGATGGGATGGGATGGGATGGGATTGGATGGGATCCCTGGGATGGGATGGGATCCCTGGGATGGGTTGGGATCCCTGGGATGGGATGGGATGGGATGGGATGGGATAGGATGGGATGGAATGGGATGGGATGGGGTGGGATGGGATTGGATGGGATGGGATGCGATCCCTGGGATGGGATGGGATGGGATCCCTGGGATGGGATTGGATCCATGGGATGGGATGGGATGGGATGGCATCCCAGGGATGGGAACAGATGAAATGGGATCCCTGGGATGGGATGGAATCCCTGGGATGGGATAGCTGGGATGGTGTGGTATCCCTGGAATGGGATGGGATGGGATGGGTTGAGATGGGATGGGATAGGATGGGCTGGGAAGGGATGGGATGGGCTGGGAAGGGATGGGATGGGATAGGATGGGATGGGATGGGATGGGATCCCTGGGATGGGATGGGATCCCTGGGATGGTATGGGACGGGATCCCTGGGATGGGAAGAGATGAAATGGGATCCCCGGGATGGGATGGGATCCCTAGGATGGGATCCCTGGGATGGGATCCCTGGGATGGGATGGGATGGGATGGGATGGGATGCGAATGGGATAGGATGGGATGGGTTGGGATGGAATGGGATGGGATGGGGTGGGATGGGATTGGATGGGATGGGATGGGATCCCTGGGATGGGATGGGATCCCTGGTATGGGTTGGGATCTCTGGGATGGGATGGGATGGGATGGGATCCCTGGTATGGGTTGGGATCTCTGGGATGGGATGGGATGGGATGGGATGGGATGGGATGGGATGGGATGGGATGGGAAGGGATGGGATGGGCTGGGAAGGGATGGGATGGGATAGGATGGGATGGGATAGGTTCCCTGGGATGGGATGGGATCCCTGGGATGGTATGGGATGGGTTGGGATGGGATGGGATCCCTGGGATGGGATGGGACGGGATCCCTGGGATGGGAAGAGATGAAATGGGATCCCCGGGATGGGATGGGATCCCTGGGATGTGATCCCTGGGATGGGACTGGATGGGATGGGATGGGATGGGAATGCGATGGGATGGGATCCCTGGGATGGTATGGGATCCCTGGGATGGGATCCCTGGGATGGGATCCATGGGATGGGATGGGATGGGATGGGATGGGATGGGATGAGATGGGATGGGAAGGGATGGGATGGGCTGGGAAGGGATGGGATGGGATGGGGTGGGATCACTGGGATGGGATGGGATCCATGGGATGGGATGGGTTGGGATGGGATTGGATCCATGGGATGGGATGGGATGGGATGGGATCCCAGGGATGGGAACAGATGAAATGGGATCCCTGGGATGGGATGGAATCCCTGGGATGGGATAGCTGGGATGGCGTGGTATCCCTGGAATGGGATGGGATGGGATGGGTTGAGATGGGATGGGATCCCTGGGATGGGATGGGATGGGATCGAATCCCTGGGATGGCATCCGTGAGATGGGATGGGATCTCTGACATGGGATCCCTGGCATGGGATGGGATCCCTGGGATGGGATGGGATCCCTGGAATGGGATTACTGGGATGGGATGGGATCGAATCCCAGGGATGGCATCTGTGAGATGGGATGGGATCTCTGACATGGGATCCCTGGCATGGGATGGGATCCCTGGGATGTTATCCCTGGGATGGGATGGGATCCCTGGGATGGGATGGGATGGGAAGGGATGGGATGGGAGGGGATGGGATCCTTGGGATTGGATCCCTGGGATGAGATGGAATACCTGGCATGAGATAGCAGGGATGATTGGGATGGGATGGGATGGGATGGGATGGGATGGGATGGGATGGGATGGGATGGGATGGGATGGGATGGGATGGGATGGGATGGGACTGGATGGGATGGGATGGGATGGGATGGGATCCCTGGGATGGTATGGGATCCCTCGGATGGGATCCCTGGGATGGGATCCATGGGATGGGATGGGTTGGGAAGGGTGGGGAACCGTTTGATGGGATCTTATGGGATCCCTGGGATGACATGGGATGGGATTGGATCCCAGGAATGGGATGCGATGGGATCCCTGGGATGGGAACAGATGAAATGGGATCCCCGGGATGGGATGGAATCCCTGGGATGGGATAGCTGGGATGGGATGGGATCCCTGGTATGGGTTGGGATCTCTGGGATGGGATGGCATGGGATGGGATGGGATCCCTGGTATGGGTTGGGATCTCTGGGATGGGATGGGATGGGATGGGATGGGATAGGATGGGATGGGATGGGATCCCTGGGATTGGATGGGATCCCTGGGATGGGATGGGATCCCTGGGATGGGTTGGGATCCCTGGGATGGGATTGGATGGGATGCGATCCCTGGGATGGGATCACTGGGATGGGATGGGATCCATGGGATGGGATGGGTTGGGATGGGATTGGATCCATGGGATGGGATGGGATGGGATGGGATGGGATCCCAGGGATGGGAACAGATGAAATGGGATCCCTGGGATGGGATGGAATCCCTGGGATGGGATAGCTGGGATGGGGTGGTATCCCTGGAATGGGATGGGATGGGATGGGTTGAGATGGGATGGGATCCCTGGGATGGGATGGGATGGGATCGAATCCCTGGGATGGCATCCGTGAGATGGGATGGGATCTCTGACATGGGATCCCTGGCATGGGATGGGATCCCTGGGATGTTATCCCTGGGATGGGATGGGATCCCTGGGATGGGATGGGATGGGATTGGATGGGATGGGATGGGACTGGATGGGATGGGATGGGATGGGATGGGATCCCTGGGATGGTATGGGATCCCTGGGATGGGATCCCTGGGATGGGACCCATGGGATGGGATGGGTTGGGATGGGTTGGGAACCGTTTGATGGGATCTTATGGGATCCCTGGGATGAGATGGGATGGGATTGGATCCCTGGGATGGGATGAGATGGGATCCTACGGATGGGATCCCTGGAATGTGATCCCTCGTATGGGATGGGATCCCTGGGATGGGATGGAATCCCTGGGATGGGATCCCGGGGATGCGATGGGATCCCTGGGATGGGATGGGATGGGATGGGAGGGGATGGGATCCCTGGGATTGGATCCCTGGGATGAGATGGAATACCTGGCATGAGATAGCAGGGATGATTGGGATGGGATGGGATGCGATGGGATGGGATGGGATGGGATGGGACTGGATGGGGTGGGATGGGATGGGAATGCGATGGGATGGGATCCCTGGGATGGTATGGGATCCCTGGGATGGGATCCCTGGGATGGGATCCATGGGATTGGATGGGTTGGGATGGGTGGGGAACCGTTTGATGGGATCTTATGGGATCCCTGGGATGAGATGGGATGGGATTGGATCCCTGGGATGGGATGCGATGGGATCCCTGGGATGGGAACAGATGAAATGGGATCCCCGGGATGGGATGGAATCCCTGGGATGGGATAGCTGGGATGGGATGGGATCCCTGGGATGGGATGGGATCCCTGGTATGGGTTGGGATCTCTGGGATGGGATGGGATGGGATGGGATCCCTGGTATGGGTTGGGATCTCTGGGATGGGATGGGATGGGATGGGATGGGATGGGATGGGATAGGATGGGATGGGATGGGATCCCTGGGATGGGATGGGATGGGATCACTGGGATGGGATGGGATCCATGGGATGGGATGGGTTGGGATGGGATTGGATCCATGGGATGGGATGGGATGGGATGGGATGCCAGGGATGGGAACAGATGAAATGGGATCCCTGGGATGGGACGGAATCCCTGGGATGGGATAGCTGGGATGGGGTGGTATCCCTGGAATGGGATGGGATGGGATGGGTTGAGATGGGATGGGATCTCTGGGATGGGATGGGATGGGATCGAATCCCTGGGATGGCATCCGTGAGATGGGATGGGATGTCTGGGATGGGATGGGATGGGATCACTGGGATGGGATGGGATCCATGGGATGGGATGGGTTGGGATGGGATTGGATCCATGGGATGGGATGGGATGGGATGGGATGCCAGGGATGGGAACAGATGAAATGGGATCCCTGGGATGGGACGGAATCCCTGGGATGGGATAGCTGGGATGGGGTGGTATCCCTGGAATGGGATGGGATGGGATGGGTTGAGATGGGATGGGATCCCTGGGATGGGATGGGATGGGATCGAATCCCTGGGATGGCATCCGTGAGATGGGATGGGATCTCTGGGATGGGATGGGATGGGATCCCTGGAATGGGATTCCTGGGATGGGATGGGATCGAATCCCAGGGATGGCATCTGTGAGATGGGATGGGATCTCTGACATGGGATCCCTGGCATGGGATGGGATCCCTGGGATGGGATGGGATGGGAAGGGATGGGATGGGAGGGGATGGGATCCCTGGGATTGGATCCCTGGGATGAGATGGAATACCTGGCATGAGATAGCAGGGATGATTGGGATGGGATGGGATGGGATGGAATGGGATGGGATGGGATGGGATGGGATGGGATGGGACTGGATGGGATGGGATGGGATGGGATGGGATGGGATGGGATGGGATGGGATGGGATCCCTGGGATGGTATGGGATCCCTGGGATGGGATCCCTGGGATGGGATCCATGGGATGGGATGGGTTGGGAAGGGTGGGGAACCGTTTGATGGGATCTTATGGGATCCCTGGGATGAGATGGGATGGGATTGGATCCCAGGGATGGGATGCGATGGGATCCCTGGGATGGGAACAGATGAAATGGGATCCCCGGGATGGGATGGAATCCCTGGGATGGGATAGCTGGGATGGGATGGGATCCCTGGGGTGGGATGGGATCCCTGGTATGGGTTGGGATCTCTGGGATGGGATGGGATGGGATGGGATCCCTGGTATGGGTTGGGATCTCTGGGATGGGATGGGATGGGATGGGATGGGATAGGATGGGATGGGATGGGATCCCTGGGATTGCATGGGATCCCTGGGATGGGATGGGATCCCTGGGATGGGTTGGGATCCCTGGGATGGGATTGGATGGGATGGGATGCGATCCCTGGGATGGGATGGGATGGGATCACTGGGATGGGATGGGATCCATGGGATGGGATGGGTTGGGATGGGATTGGATCCATGGGATGGGATGGGATGGGATGGGATCCCAGGGATGGGAACAGATGAAATGGGATCCCTGGGATGGGATGGAATCCCTGGGATGGGATAGCTGGGATGGGGTGGTATCCCTGGAATGGGATGGGATGGGATGGGTTGAGATGGGATGGGATCCCTGGGATGGGATGGGATCGAATCCCTGGGATGGCATCCGTGAGATGGGATGGGATCTCTGACATGGGATCCCTGGCATGGGATGGGATCCCTGGGATGTTATCCCTGGGGTGGGATGGGATCCCTGGGATGGGATGGGATGGGAAGGGATGGGATGGGAGGGGATGGGATACCTGGGATGTTATCCCTGGGATGGGATGGGATCCCTGGGATGGGATGGGATGGGATTGGATGGGATGGGATGGGACTGGATGGGATGGGATGGGATGGGATCCCTGGGATGGTATGGGATCCCTGGGATGGGATCCCTGGGATGGGATTCATGGGATGGGATGGGTTGGGATGGGTTGGGAACCGTTTGATGGGATCTTATGGGATCCCTGGGATGAGATGGGATGGGATTGGATCCCTGGGATGGGATGAGATGGGATCCTACGGATGGGATCCCTGGAATGTGATCCCTCGTATGGGATGGGATCCCTGGGATGGGATGGAATCCCTGGGATGGGATCCCGGGGATGCGATGGGATCCCTGGGATGGGATGGGATGGGATCCCTGGGATGGGATGGGATGGGATGGGAAGGGATGGGATGGGAGGGGAGGGGATGGGATCCCTGGGATTGGATCCCTGGGATGAGATGGAATACCTGGCATGAGATAGCAGGGATGATTGGGATGGGATGGGATGCGATGGGATGGGATGGGATGGGATCCCTGGGATGGGAACAGATGAAATGGGATCCCCGGGATGGGATGGAATCCCTGGGATGGGATAGCTGGGATGGGATGGGATCCCTGGGATGGGATGGGATCCCTGGTATGGGTTGGGATCTCTGGGATGGGATGGGATCCCTGGTATGGGTTGGGATCTCTGGGATGGGATGGGATGGGGTGGGATTGGATCCATGGGATGCGATGGGATGGGATGGGATCCCAAGGATGGAAACAGATGAAATGGGATCCCTGGGATGGGATGGAATCCCTGGGATGGGATAGCTGGGATGGGATAGTATCCCTGGAATGGGATGGGATGGGATGGGATGGGATGGGATGGGATGGGTTGGGATGGGATCCCTGGGATGGGATGGGATGGAATCCCTTGGATGGGATAGCTGGGATGGGATGGGATCCCTGGGATGGGATGGGATCCCTGGTATGGTTTGGGATCTCTGGGATGGGATGGGATGGGATGGGATGGGATCCCTGGGATGGGATGGGATCCCTGGTATGGTTTGGGATCTCTGGGATGGGATGGGATGGGATGGGATGGGATGGGATGGGATGGGATGGGATGGGATGGGATGGGATGGGATAGGATGGGATGGGATGGGATGGGATTGGATGGGATCCCTGGGATGGGATGGGATCCCTGGGATGGGTTGGGATCCCTGGGATGGGATGGGATGGGATGGGATGGGTTGGGGTGGGATGGGATTGGATGGGATGGGATGCGATCCCTGGGATGGGATGGGATGGGATCCCTGGGATGGGATGGGATCCATGGGATGGGATGGGTTGGGATGGGATGGGATTGGATCCATGGGATGCGATGGGATGGGATGGGATCCCAAGGATGGAAACAGATGAAATGGGATCCCTGGGATGGGATGGAATCCCTGGGATGGGATAGCTGGGATGGGATGGCATCCCTGGAATGGGATGGGATGGGATGGGTTGGGATGGGATAGGATCCCTGGGATGGGATGGGATGGGATGGAATCCCTGGGATGGGATAGCTGGGATGGGATGGGATCCCTTGGATGGGATGGGATCCCTGGTATGGTTTGGGATCTCTGGGATGGGATGGGATGGGATGGGATGGGATGGGATGGGATGGGATGGGATGGGATAGGATGGGATGGGATGGGATGGGATTGGATGGGATCCCTGGGATGGGATGGGATCCCTGGGATGGGTTGGGATCCCTGGGATGGGATGGGATGGGATGGGATGGGATAGGATGGGATGGAATGGGATGGGATGGGGTGGGATGGGATTGGATGGGATGGGATGCGATCCCTGGGATGGGATGGGATGGGATCCCTGGGATGGGATTGGATCCATGGGATGGGATGGGATGGGATGGCATCCCAGGGATGGGAACAGATGAAATGGGATCCCTGGGATGGGATGGAATCCCTGGGATGGGATAGCTGGGATGGTGTGGTATCCCTGGAATGGGATGGGATGGGATGGGTTGAGATGGGATGGGATAGGATGGGCTGGGAAGGGATGGGATGGGCTGGGAAGGGATGGGATGGGATAGGATGGGATGGGATGGGATGGGATCCCTGGGATGGGATGGGATCCCTGGGATGGTATGGGACGGGATCCCTGGGATGGGAAGAGATGAAATGGGATCCCCGGGATGGGATGGGATCCCTAGGATGGGATCCCTGGGATGGGATCCCTGGGATGGGATGGGATGGGATGGGATGGGATGCGAATGGGATAGGATGGGATGGGTTGGGATGGAATGGGATGGGATGGGGTGGGATGGGATTGGATGGGATGGGATGGGATCCCTGGGATGGGATGGGATCCCTGGTATGGGTTG
The DNA here is from genome assembly GCF_052056855.1 of Sturnus vulgaris. Lineage (NCBI taxonomy): Eukaryota > Metazoa > Chordata > Aves > Passeriformes > Sturnidae > Sturnus > Sturnus vulgaris. Next base: position 10,978,452 of record NC_142282.1, read on the forward strand.
GGATCTCTGGGATGGGATGGGATGGGATGGGATCCCTGGTATGGGTTGGGATCTCTGGGATGGGATGGGATGGGATGGGATGGGATGGGATGGGATGGGATGGGAAGGGATGGGATGGGCTGGGAAGGGATGGGATGGGATAGGATGGGATGGGATAGGTTCCCTGGGATGGGATGGGATCCCTGGGATGGTATGGGATGGGTTGGGATGGGATGGGATCCCTGGGATGGGATGGGACGGGATCCCTGGGATGGGAAGAGATGAAATGGGATCCCCGGGATGGGATGGGATCCCTGGGATGTGATCCCTGGGATGGGACTGGATGGGATGGGATGGGATGGGAATGCGATGGGATGGGATCCCTGGGATGGTATGGGATCCCTGGGATGGGATCCCTGGGATGGGATCCATGGGATGGGATGGGATGGGATGGGATGGGATGGGATGAGATGGGATGGGAAGGGATGGGATGGGCTGGGAAGGGATGGGATGGGATGGGGTGGGATCACTGGGATGGGATGGGATCCATGGGATGGGATGGGTTGGGATGGGATTGGATCCATGGGATGGGATGGGATGGGATGGGATCCCAGGGATGGGAACAGATGAAATGGGATCCCTGGGATGGGATGGAATCCCTGGGATGGGATAGCTGGGATGGCGTGGTATCCCTGGAATGGGATGGGATGGGATGGGTTGAGATGGGATGGGATCCCTGGGATGGGATGGGATGGGATCGAATCCCTGGGATGGCATCCGTGAGATGGGATGGGATCTCTGACATGGGATCCCTGGCATGGGATGGGATCCCTGGGATGGGATGGGATCCCTGGAATGGGATTACTGGGATGGGATGGGATCGAATCCCAGGGATGGCATCTGTGAGATGGGATGGGATCTCTGACATGGGATCCCTGGCATGGGATGGGATCCCTGGGATGTTATCCCTGGGATGGGATGGGATCCCTGGGATGGGATGGGATGGGAAGGGATGGGATGGGAGGGGATGGGATCCTTGGGATTGGATCCCTGGGATGAGATGGAATACCTGGCATGAGATAGCAGGGATGATTGGGATGGGATGGGATGGGATGGGATGGGATGGGATGGGATGGGATGGGATGGGATGGGATGGGATGGGATGGGATGGGACTGGATGGGATGGGATGGGATGGGATGGGATCCCTGGGATGGTATGGGATCCCTCGGATGGGATCCCTGGGATGGGATCCATGGGATGGGATGGGTTGGGAAGGGTGGGGAACCGTTTGATGGGATCTTATGGGATCCCTGGGATGACATGGGATGGGATTGGATCCCAGGAATGGGATGCGATGGGATCCCTGGGATGGGAACAGATGAAATGGGATCCCCGGGATGGGATGGAATCCCTGGGATGGGATAGCTGGGATGGGATGGGATCCCTGGTATGGGTTGGGATCTCTGGGATGGGATGGCATGGGATGGGATGGGATCCCTGGTATGGGTTGGGATCTCTGGGATGGGATGGGATGGGATGGGATGGGATAGGATGGGATGGGATGGGATCCCTGGGATTGGATGGGATCCCTGGGATGGGATGGGATCCCTGGGATGGGTTGGGATCCCTGGGATGGGATTGGATGGGATGCGATCCCTGGGATGGGATCACTGGGATGGGATGGGATCCATGGGATGGGATGGGTTGGGATGGGATTGGATCCATGGGATGGGATGGGATGGGATGGGATGGGATCCCAGGGATGGGAACAGATGAAATGGGATCCCTGGGATGGGATGGAATCCCTGGGATGGGATAGCTGGGATGGGGTGGTATCCCTGGAATGGGATGGGATGGGATGGGTTGAGATGGGATGGGATCCCTGGGATGGGATGGGATGGGATCGAATCCCTGGGATGGCATCCGTGAGATGGGATGGGATCTCTGACATGGGATCCCTGGCATGGGATGGGATCCCTGGGATGTTATCCCTGGGATGGGATGGGATCCCTGGGATGGGATGGGATGGGATTGGATGGGATGGGATGGGACTGGATGGGATGGGATGGGATGGGATGGGATCCCTGGGATGGTATGGGATCCCTGGGATGGGATCCCTGGGATGGGACCCATGGGATGGGATGGGTTGGGATGGGTTGGGAACCGTTTGATGGGATCTTATGGGATCCCTGGGATGAGATGGGATGGGATTGGATCCCTGGGATGGGATGAGATGGGATCCTACGGATGGGATCCCTGGAATGTGATCCCTCGTATGGGATGGGATCCCTGGGATGGGATGGAATCCCTGGGATGGGATCCCGGGGATGCGATGGGATCCCTGGGATGGGATGGGATGGGATGGGAGGGGATGGGATCCCTGGGATTGGATCCCTGGGATGAGATGGAATACCTGGCATGAGATAGCAGGGATGATTGGGATGGGATGGGATGCGATGGGATGGGATGGGATGGGATGGGACTGGATGGGGTGGGATGGGATGGGAATGCGATGGGATGGGATCCCTGGGATGGTATGGGATCCCTGGGATGGGATCCCTGGGATGGGATCCATGGGATTGGATGGGTTGGGATGGGTGGGGAACCGTTTGATGGGATCTTATGGGATCCCTGGGATGAGATGGGATGGGATTGGATCCCTGGGATGGGATGCGATGGGATCCCTGGGATGGGAACAGATGAAATGGGATCCCCGGGATGGGATGGAATCCCTGGGATGGGATAGCTGGGATGGGATGGGATCCCTGGGATGGGATGGGATCCCTGGTATGGGTTGGGATCTCTGGGATGGGATGGGATGGGATGGGATCCCTGGTATGGGTTGGGATCTCTGGGATGGGATGGGATGGGATGGGATGGGATGGGATGGGATAGGATGGGATGGGATGGGATCCCTGGGATGGGATGGGATGGGATCACTGGGATGGGATGGGATCCATGGGATGGGATGGGTTGGGATGGGATTGGATCCATGGGATGGGATGGGATGGGATGGGATGCCAGGGATGGGAACAGATGAAATGGGATCCCTGGGATGGGACGGAATCCCTGGGATGGGATAGCTGGGATGGGGTGGTATCCCTGGAATGGGATGGGATGGGATGGGTTGAGATGGGATGGGATCTCTGGGATGGGATGGGATGGGATCGAATCCCTGGGATGGCATCCGTGAGATGGGATGGGATGTCTGGGATGGGATGGGATGGGATCACTGGGATGGGATGGGATCCATGGGATGGGATGGGTTGGGATGGGATTGGATCCATGGGATGGGATGGGATGGGATGGGATGCCAGGGATGGGAACAGATGAAATGGGATCCCTGGGATGGGACGGAATCCCTGGGATGGGATAGCTGGGATGGGGTGGTATCCCTGGAATGGGATGGGATGGGATGGGTTGAGATGGGATGGGATCCCTGGGATGGGATGGGATGGGATCGAATCCCTGGGATGGCATCCGTGAGATGGGATGGGATCTCTGGGATGGGATGGGATGGGATCCCTGGAATGGGATTCCTGGGATGGGATGGGATCGAATCCCAGGGATGGCATCTGTGAGATGGGATGGGATCTCTGACATGGGATCCCTGGCATGGGATGGGATCCCTGGGATGGGATGGGATGGGAAGGGATGGGATGGGAGGGGATGGGATCCCTGGGATTGGATCCCTGGGATGAGATGGAATACCTGGCATGAGATAGCAGGGATGATTGGGATGGGATGGGATGGGATGGAATGGGATGGGATGGGATGGGATGGGATGGGATGGGACTGGATGGGATGGGATGGGATGGGATGGGATGGGATGGGATGGGATGGGATGGGATCCCTGGGATGGTATGGGATCCCTGGGATGGGATCCCTGGGATGGGATCCATGGGATGGGATGGGTTGGGAAGGGTGGGGAACCGTTTGATGGGATCTTATGGGATCCCTGGGATGAGATGGGATGGGATTGGATCCCAGGGATGGGATGCGATGGGATCCCTGGGATGGGAACAGATGAAATGGGATCCCCGGGATGGGATGGAATCCCTGGGATGGGATAGCTGGGATGGGATGGGATCCCTGGGGTGGGATGGGATCCCTGGTATGGGTTGGGATCTCTGGGATGGGATGGGATGGGATGGGATCCCTGGTATGGGTTGGGATCTCTGGGATGGGATGGGATGGGATGGGATGGGATAGGATGGGATGGGATGGGATCCCTGGGATTGCATGGGATCCCTGGGATGGGATGGGATCCCTGGGATGGGTTGGGATCCCTGGGATGGGATTGGATGGGATGGGATGCGATCCCTGGGATGGGATGGGATGGGATCACTGGGATGGGATGGGATCCATGGGATGGGATGGGTTGGGATGGGATTGGATCCATGGGATGGGATGGGATGGGATGGGATCCCAGGGATGGGAACAGATGAAATGGGATCCCTGGGATGGGATGGAATCCCTGGGATGGGATAGCTGGGATGGGGTGGTATCCCTGGAATGGGATGGGATGGGATGGGTTGAGATGGGATGGGATCCCTGGGATGGGATGGGATCGAATCCCTGGGATGGCATCCGTGAGATGGGATGGGATCTCTGACATGGGATCCCTGGCATGGGATGGGATCCCTGGGATGTTATCCCTGGGGTGGGATGGGATCCCTGGGATGGGATGGGATGGGAAGGGATGGGATGGGAGGGGATGGGATACCTGGGATGTTATCCCTGGGATGGGATGGGATCCCTGGGATGGGATGGGATGGGATTGGATGGGATGGGATGGGACTGGATGGGATGGGATGGGATGGGATGGGATCCCTGGGATGGTATGGGATCCCTGGGATGGGATCCCTGGGATGGGATTCATGGGATGGGATGGGTTGGGATGGGTTGGGAACCGTTTGATGGGATCTTATGGGATCCCTGGGATGAGATGGGATGGGATTGGATCCCTGGGATGGGATGAGATGGGATCCTACGGATGGGATCCCTGGAATGTGATCCCTCGTATGGGATGGGATCCCTGGGATGGGATGGAATCCCTGGGATGGGATCCCGGGGATGCGATGGGATCCCTGGGATGGGATGGGATGGGATCCCTGGGATGGGATGGGATGGGATGGGAAGGGATGGGATGGGAGGGGAGGGGATGGGATCCCTGGGATTGGATCCCTGGGATGAGATGGAATACCTGGCATGAGATAGCAGGGATGATTGGGATGGGATGGGATGCGATGGGATGGGATGGGATGGGATGGGACTGGATGGGATGGGATGGGATGGGAATGCGATGGGATGGGATCCCTGGGATGGGATCCATGGGATGGGATGGGTTGGGATGGGTGGGGAACCGTTTGATGGGATCTTATGGGATCCCTGGGATGAGATGGGATGGGATTGGATCCCTGGGATGGGATGCGATGGGATCCCTGGGATGGGAACAGATGAAATGGGATCCCCGGGATGGGATGGAATCCCTGGGATGGGATAGCTGGGATGGGATGGGATCCCTGGGATGGGATGGGATCCCTGGTATGGGTTGGGATCTCTGGGATGGGATGGGATGGGATGGGATCCCTGGTATGGGTTGGGATCTCTGGGATGGGATGGGATGGGATGGGATGGGAAGGGATGGGATGGGCTGGGAAGGGATGGGATGGGATAGGATGGGATGGGATGGGATATGTTCCCTGGGATGGGATGGGATCCCTGGGATGGTATGGGATGGGTTGGGATGGGATGGGATCCCTGGGATGGGATGGGACGGGATCCCTGGGATGGGAAGAGATGAAATGGGATCCCCGGGATGGGATGGGATCCCTGGGATGTGATCCCTGGGATGGGATGGGAAGGGATGGGATGGGAGGGGATGGGATCCCTGGGATTGGATCCCTGGGATGAGATGGAATACCTGGCATGAGATAGCAGGGATGATTGGGATGGGATGGGATGGGATGGGATGGGATGGGATGGGATGGGATGGGATGGGATGAGATGGGATGGGAAGGGATGGGATGGGCTGGGAAGGGATGGGATGGGATGGGGTGGGATCACTGGGGTGGGATGGGATCCATGGGATGGGATGGGTTGGGATGGGATTGGATCCATGGGATGGGATGGGATGGGATGGGATCCCAGGGATGGGAACAGATGAAATGGGATCCCTGGGATGGGATGGAATCCCTGGGATGGGATAGCTGGGATGGGGTGGTATCCCTGGAATGGGATGGGATGGGATGGGTTGAGATGGGATGGGATCCCTGGGATGGGATGGGATGGGATCGAATCCCTGGGATGGCATCTGTGAGATGGGATGGGATCTCTGACATGGGATCCCTGGCATGGGATGGGATCCCTGGGATGTTATCCCTGGGATGGGATGGGATCCCTGGGATGGGATGGGATGGGAAGGGATGGGATGGGAGGGGATGGGATCCCTGGGATTGGATCCCTGGGATGAGATGGAATACCTGGCATGAGATAGCAGGGATGATTGGGATGGGATGGGATGGGATGGGATGGGATGGGATGGGATGGGATGGGATGGGATGGGATGGGATGGGATGGGATGGGATGGCATGGGACTGGATGGGATGGGATGGGATGGGATGGGATCCCTGGGATGGTATGGGATCCCTGGGATGGGATCCCTGGGATGGGATCCATGGGATGGGATGGGTTGGGAAGGGTGGGGAACCGTTTAATGGGATCTTATGGGATCCCTGGGATGAGATGGGATGGGATTGGATCCCAGGGATGGGATGCGATGGGATCCCTGGGATGGGAACAGATGAAATGGGATCCCCGGGATGGGATGGAATCCCTGGGATGGGATAGCTGGGATGGGATGGGATCCCTGGGGTGGGATGGGATCCCTGGTATGGGTTGGGATCTCTGGGATGGGATGGGATGGGATGGGATGGGATCCCTGGGATGGGATGGGATCCCTGGGATGGTATGGGACGGGATCCCTGGGATGGGAAGAGATGAAATGGGATCCCCGGGATGGGATGGGATCCCTAGGATGGGATCCCTGGGATGGGATCCCTGGGATGGGATGGGATGGGATGGGATGGGATGGGATGCGAATGGGATAGGATGGGATGGGTTGGGATGGAATGGGATGGGATGGGGTGGGATGGGATTGGATGGGATGGGATGGGATCCCTGGGATGGGATGGGATCCCTGGTATGGGTTGGGATCTCTGGGATGGGATGGGATGGGATGGGATCCCTGGTATGGGTTGGGATCTCTGGGATGGGATGGGATGGGATGGGATGGGATGGGATGGGATGGGAAGGGATGGGATGGGCTGGGAAGGGATGGGATGGGATAGGATGGGATGGGATAGGTTCCCTGGGATGGGATGGGATCCCTGGGATGGTATGGGATGGGTTGGGATGGGATGGGATCCCTGGGATGGGATGGGACGGGATCCCTGGGATGGGAAGAGATGAAATGGGATCCCCGGGATGGGATGGGATCCCTGGGATGTGATCCCTGGGATGGGACTGGATGGGATGGGATGGGATGGGAATGCGATGGGATGGGATCCCTGGGATGGTATGGGATCCCTGGGATGGGATCCCTGGGATGGGATCCATGGGATGGGATGGGATGGGATGGGATGGGATGAGATGGGATGGGAAGGGATGGGATGGGCTGGGAAGGGATGGGATGGGATGGGGTGGGATCACTGGGATGGGATGGGATCCATGGGATGGGATGGGTTGGGATGGGATTGGATCCATGGGATGGGATGGGATGGGATGGGATCCCAGGGATGGGAACAGATGAAATGGGATCCCTGGGATGGGATAGCTGGGATGGCGTGGTATCCCTGGAATGGGATGGGATGGGTTGAGATGGGATGGGATCCCTGGGATGGGATGGGATGGGATCGAATCCCTGGGATGGCATCCGTGAGATGGGATGGGATCTCTGACATGGGATCCCTGGCATGGGATGGGATCCCTGAGATGGGATGGGATCCCTGGAATGGGATTACTGGGATGGGATGGGATCGAATCCCAGGGATGGCATCTGTGAGATGGGATGGGATCTCTGACATGGGATCCCTGGCATGGGATGGGATCCCTGGGATGTTATCCCTGGGATGGGATGGGATCCCTGGGATGGGATGGGATGGGAAGGGATGGGATGGGAGGGGATGGGATCCTTGGGATTGGATCCCTGGGATGAGATGGAATACCTGGCATGAGATAGCAGGGATGATTGGGATGGGATGGGATGGGATGGGATGGGATGGGATGGGATGGGATGGGATGGGACTGGATGGGATGGGATGGGATGGGATGGGATCCCTGGGATGGTATGGGATCCCTCGGATGGGATCCCTGGGATGGGATCCATGGGATGGGATGGGTTGGGAAGGGTGGGGAACCGTTTGATGGGATCTTATGGGATCCCTGGGATGACATGGGATGGGATTGGATCCCAGGAATGGGATGCGATGGGATCCCTGGGATGGGAACAGATGAAATGGGATCCCCGGGATGGGATGGAATCCCTGGGATGGGATAGCTGGGATGGGATGGGATCCCTGGTATGGGTTGGGATCTCTGGGATGGGATGGCATGGGATGGGATGGGATCCCTGGTATGGGTTGGGATCTCTGGGATGGGATGGGATGGGATGGGATGGGATAGGATGGGATGGGATGGGATCCCTGGGATTGGATGGGATCCCTGGGATGGGATGGGATCCCTGGGATGGGTTGGGATCCCTGGGATGGGATTGGATGGGATGCGATCCCTGGGATGGGATCACTGGGATGGGATGGGATCCATGGGATGGGATGGGTTGGGATGGGATTGGATCCATGGGATGGGATGGGATGGGATGGGATGGGATCCCAGGGATGGGAACAGATGAAATGGGATCCCTGGGATGGGATGGAATCCCTGGGATGGGATAGCTGGGATGGGGTGGTATCCCTGGAATGGGATGGGATGGGATGGGTTGAGATGGGATGGGATCCCTGGGATGGGATGGGATGGGATCGAATCCCTGGGATGGCATCCGTGAGATGGGATGGGATCTCTGACATGGGATCCCTGGCATGGGATGGGATCCCTGGGATGTTATCCCTGGGATGGGATGGGATCCCTGGGATGGGATGGGATGGGATTGGATGGGATGGGATGGGACTGGATGGGATGGGATGGGATGGGATGGGATCCCTGGGATGGTATGGGATCCCTGGGATGGGATCCCTGGGATGGGACCCATGGGATGGGATGGGTTGGGATGGGTTGGGAACCGTTTGATGGGATCTTATGGGATCCCTGGGATGAGATGGGATGGGATTGGATCCCTGGGATGGGATGAGATGGGATCCTACGGATGGGATCCCTGGAATGTGATCCCTCGTATGGGATGGGATCCCTGGGATGGGATGGAATCCCTGGGATGGGATCCCGGGGATGCGATGGGATCCCTGGGATGGGATGGGATGGGATGGGATGGGATGGGATCCCTGGGATGGGATGGGATGGGAAGGGATGGGATGGGAGGGGATGGGATCCCTGGGATTGGATCCCTGGGATGAGATGGAATACCTGGCATGAGATAGCAGGGATGATTGGGATGGGATGGGATGCGATGGGATGGGATGGGATGGGATGGGACTGGATGGGGTGGGATGGGATGGGAATGCGATGGGATGGGATCCCTGGGATGGTATGGGATCCCTGGGATGGGATCCCTGGGATGGGATCCATGGGATTGGATGGGTTGGGATGGGTGGGGAACCGTTTGATGGGATCTTATGGGATCCCTGGGATGAGATGGGATGGGATTGGATCCCTGGGATGGGATGCGATGGGATCCCTGGGATGGGAACAGATGAAATGGGATCCCCGGGATGGGATGGAATCCCTGGGATGGGATAGCTGGGATGGGATGGGATCCCTGGGATGGGATGGGATCCCTGGTATGGGTTGGGATCTCTGGGATGGGATGGGATGGGATCCCTGGTATGGGTTGGGATCTCTGGGATGGGATGGGATGGGATGGGATGGGATGGGATGGGATAGGATGGGATGGGATGGGATCCCTGGGATGGGATGGGATGGGATCACTGGGATGGGATGGGATCCATGGGATGGGATGGGTTGGGATGGGATTGGATCCATGGGATGGGATGGGATGGGATGGGATGCCAGGGATGGGAACAGATGAAATGGGATCCCTGGGATGGGACGGAATCCCTGGGATGGGATAGCTGGGATGGGGTGGTATCCCTGGAATGGGATGGGATGGGATGGGTTGAGATGGGATGGGATCTCTGGGATGGGATGGGATGGGATCGAATCCCTGGGATGGCATCCGTGAGATGGGATGGGATCTCTGGGATGGGATGGGATGGGATCACTGGGATGGGATGGGATCCATGGGATGGGATGGGTTGGGATGGGATTGGATCCATGGGATGGGATGGGATGGGATGGGATGCCAGGGATGGGAACAGATGAAATGGGATCCCTGGGATGGGACGGAATCCCTGGGATGGGATAGCTGGGATGGGGTGGTATCCCTGGAATGGGATGGGATGGGATGGGTTGAGATGGGATGGGATCCCTGGGATGGGATGGGATGGGATCGAATCCCTGGGATGGCATCCGTGAGATGGGATGGGATCTCTGGGATGGGATGGGATGGGATCCCTGGAATGGGATTCCTGGGATGGGATGGGATCGAATCCCAGGGATGGCATCTGTGAGATGGGATGGGATCTCTGACATGGGATCCCTGGCATGGGATGGGATCCCTGGGATGGGATGGGATGGGAAGGGATGGGATGGGAGGGGATGGGATCCCTGGGATTGGATCCCTGGGATGAGATGGAATACCTGGCATGAGATAGCAGGGATGATTGGGATGGGATGGGATGGGATGGAATGGGATGGGATGGGATGGGATGGGATGGGATGGGACTGGATGGGATGGGATGGGATGGGATGGGATGGGATGGGATGGGATGGGATGGGATCCCTGGGATGGTATGGGATCCCTGGGATGGGATCCCTGGGATGGGATCCATGGGATGGGATGGGTTGGGAAGGGTGGGGAACCGTTTGATGGGATCTTATGGGATCCCTGGGATGAGATGGGATGGGATTGGATCCCAGGGATGGGATGCGATGGGATCCCTGGGATGGGAACAGATGAAATGGGATCCCCGGGATGGGATGGAATCCCTGGGATGGGATAGCTGGGATGGGATGGGATCCCTGGGGTGGGATGGGATCCCTGGTATGGGTTGGGATCTCTGGGATGGGATGGGATGGGATCCCTGGTATGGGTTGGGATCTCTGGGATGGGATGGGATGGGATGGGATGGGATAGGATGGGATGGGATGGGATCCCTGGGATTGCATGGGATCCCTGGGATGGGATGGGATCCCTGGGATGGGTTGGGATCCCTGGGATGGGATTGGATGGGATGGGATGCGATCCCTGGGATGGGATGGGATGGGATCACTGGGATGGGATGGGATCCATGGGATGGGATGGGTTGGGATGGGATTGGATCCATGGGATGGGATGGGATGGGATGGGATCCCAGGGATGGGAACAGATGAAATGGGATCCCTGGGATGGGATGGAATCCCTGGGATGGGATAGCTGGGATGGGGTGGTATCCCTGGAATGGGATGGGATGGGATGGGTTGAGATGGGATGGGATCCCTGGGATGGGATGGGATCGAATCCCTGGGATGGCATCCGTGAGATGGGATGGGATCTCTGACATGGGATCCCTGGCATGGGATGGGATCCCTGGGATGTTATCCCTGGGGTGGGATGGGATCCCTGGGATGGGATGGGATGGGAAGGGATGGGATGGGAGGGGATGGGATACCTGGGATGTTATCCCTGGGATGGGATGGGATCCCTGGGATGGGATGGGATGGGATTGGATGGGATGGGATGGGACTGGATGGGATGGGATGGGATGGGATGGGATCCCTGGGATGGTATGGGATCCCTGGGATGGGATCCCTGGGATGGGATTCATGGGATGGGATGGGTTGGGATGGGTTGGGAACCGTTTGATGGGATCTTATGGGATCCCTGGGATGAGATGGGATGGGATTGGATCCCTGGGATGGGATGAGATGGGATCCTACGGATGGGATCCCTGGAATGTGATCCCTCGTATGGGATGGGATCCCTGGGATGGGATGGAATCCCTGGGATGGGATCCCGGGGATGCGATGGGATCCCTGGGATGGGATGGGATGGGATCCCTGGGATGGGATGGGATGGGATGGGAAGGGATGGGATGGGAGGGGAGGGGATGGGATCCCTGGGATTGGATCCCTGGGATGAGATGGAATACCTGGCATGAGATAGCAGGGATGATTGGGATGGGATGGGATGCGATGGGATGGGATGGGATGGGATGGGATGGGACTGGATGGGATGGGATGGGATGGGAATGCGATGGGATGGGATCCCTGGGATGGGATCCATGGGATGGGATGGGTTGGGATGGGTGGGGAACCGTTTGATGGGATCTTATGGGATCCCTGGGATGAGATGGGATGGGATTGGATCCCTGGGATGGGATGCGATGGGATCCCTGGGATGGGAACAGATGAAATGGGATCCCCGGGATGGGATGGAATCCCTGGGATGGGATAGCTGGGATGGGATGGGATCCCTGGGATGGGATGGGATCCCTGGTATGGGTTGGGATCTCTGGGATGGGATGGGATGGGATCCCTGGTATGGGTTGGGATCTCTGGGATGGGATGGGATGGGATGGGATGGGATGGGAAGGGATGGGATGGGCTGGGAAGGGATGGGATGGGATAGGATGGGATGGGATGGGATATGTTCCCTGGGATGGGATGGGATCCCTGGGATGGTATGGGATGGGTTGGGATGGGATGGGATCCCTGGGATGGGATGGGACGGGATCCCTGGGATGGGAAGAGATGAAATGGGATCCCCGGGATGGGATGGGATCCCTGGGATGTGATCCCTGGGATGGGATGGGAAGGGATGGGATGGGAGGGGATGGGATCCCTGGGATTGGATCCCTGGGATGAGATGGAATACCTGGCATGAGATAGCAGGGATGATTGGGATGGGATGGGATGGGATGGGATGGGATGGGATGGGATGGGATGGGATGGGATGGGATGAGATGGGATGGGAAGGGATGGGATGGGCTGGGAAGGGATGGGATGGGATGGGATGGGGTGGGATCACTGGGGTGGGATGGGATCCATGGGATGGGATGGGTTGGGATGGGATTGGATCCATGGGATGGGATGGGATGGGATGGGATCCCAGGGATGGGAACAGATGAAATGGGATCCCTGGGATGGGATGGAATCCCTGGGATGGGATAGCTGGGATGGGGTGGTATCCCTGGAATGGGATGGGATGGGATGGGTTGAGATGGGATGGGATCCCTGGGATGGGATGGGATGGGATCGAATCCCTGGGATGGCATCTGTGAGATGGGATGGGATCTCTGACATGGGATCCCTGGCATGGGATGGGATCCCTGGGATGTTATCCCTGGGATGGGATGGGATCCCTGGGATGGGATGGGATGGGAAGGGATGGGATGGGAAGGGATGGGATGGGAGGGGATGGGATCCCTGGGATTGGATCCCTGGGATGAGATGGAATACCTGGCATGAGATAGCAGGGGTGATTGGGATGGGATGGGATGGGATGGGATGGGATGGGATGGGATGGGATCCCTGGGATGGGATGGGAAGGGATGGGATGGGAGGGGATGGGATCCCTGGGATTGGATCCCTGGGATGAGATGGAATACCTGGCATGAGATAGCAGGGATGATTGGGATGGGATGGGATGGGATGGGATGGGATGGGATGGGATGGGATGGGATGGGATGGGATGGGACTGGATGGGATGGGATGGGAATGCGATGGGATGGGATCCCTGGGATGGTATGGGATCCCTGGGATGGGATCCCTGGGATGGGATCCATGGGATGGGATGGGTGGGGAAACGTTTGATGGGATCTTATGGGATCCCTGGGATGGGATGGGATGGGATGGGATGGGATGGGATGGGATCCCTGGGATGGGAAGGGATGGGATCCCTGGGATGGGATGGCTTGGGATGGGATTGGATCCATGGGATGGGATGGGATGGGATCCCAGGGATGGGAACAGATGAAATGGGATCCCCGGGATGGGATGGAAACCCTGGGATGGGATAGCTGGGATGGGATGGTATCCCTGGAAAGGGATGGGATGGGATGGGATGGGTTTGGATGGGATGGGATCCCTGGGATGGGATGGGATGGGATCCCTGGGATGGGGACAGATGAAATGGGATCCCCGGGATGGGATGGAATCCCTGGGGTGGGATAGCTGGGATGGGATGGGATCCCTGGGATGGGATTGGATCCCTGGGATGGGTTGGGACCCCTGGGATGGGATGGGATGGGATGGGATGGGATGGGATGGGATAGGATGGGATGGGATGGGATGGGATGGGATGGGATGGGATGGGATCCCTGCGATGGGATGGGATCCCTGGGATGGGATGGGATCCCTGGGATGGGATGGGATGGGATCCCTGGATTGGGATGGGATCCCTGGGATGGGATGGGATCCCTGAGATGGGATGGGATCCCTGGGATGGGATGGGATCCCTGGGATGGGATGGGATGGGATCCCTGGATTGGGATGGGATCCCTGGGATGGGATGGGATCTGTGGGATGGGATCCGTGGGATGGGATGGGATCCCTGGAAAGGGAAGGGATGGGATTCCTGGGTTGGGAATGGATGGGATCCCTTGGATGGGACGGGGTGGGATAGGATACCTGGGATGGGAACAGATGGGATAGGATCCCTGGGATGGGGTGGCATCCCTGGGATGGGATAGCTGGGATGGGATTGGATCGATGGGATGGGATCCCTGGGATGGTATGAGATCCCTGGGATGGAATCCCTGGGATGGGATTGGATCCCTGGGATGGGATGCCTGGGATGGGATGGGATGGGATGGGATGGGATCCCTGGGATGAGATGGGCTGGGATGGGATCCCTGCTATGGGATGGGATGGGACCCCTGCGCTGCCATGGGATGGGATCCCTGGGATGTTATCCCTGGGATGGGATGGGATCCCTGGGATGGGATGGGATGGGATTGGATGGGATGGGATGGGACTGGATGGGATGGGATGGGATGGCATGGGATCCCTGGGATGGTATGGGATCCCTGGGATGGGATCCCTGGGATGGGATCCATGGGATGGGATGGGTTGGGATGGGTTGGGAACCGTTTGATGGGATCTTATGGGATCCCTGGGATGAGATGGGATGGGATTGGATCCCAGGGATGGGATGAGATGGGATCCTACGGATGGGATCCCTGGAATGTGATCCCTCGTATGGGATGGGATCCCTGGGATGGGACGGGATCCCTGGGATGGGAAGAGATGAAATGGGATCCCCGGGATGGGATGGGATCCCTGGGATGTGGTCCCTGGGATGGGAGGGGATGGGATCCCTGGGATTGGATCCCTGGGATGAGATGGAATACCTGGCATGAGATAGCAGGGATGATTGGGATGGGATGGGATGGGATGGGATGGGATGGGATGGGATGGGATGGGATGGGATGGGATGGGATGAGATGGGATGGGAAGGGATGGGATGGGCTGGGAAGGGATGGGATGGGATGGGGTGGGATGGGATTGGATGGGATGGGATGGGATTTGATGGGATGGGATGCGATCCCTGGGATGGGATGGGATGGGATGGGATGGGATGCGATCCCTGGGATGGGATGGGATCCATGGGATGGGATGGGTTGGTATGGGACTGGATCCATGGGATGGGATGGGATTGAATGGGATGGGATGGGGTGGGATGGGATTGGATGGGATGGGATGCGATCCCTGGGATGGGATGGGATGGGATGGGATGGGATGGGATGGGATGGGATGGGATGGGATCCCTGGGATGGGAAGGGATGGGATCCCTGGGATGGGATGGCTTGGGATGGGATTGGATCCATGGGATGGGATGGGATGGGATCCCAGGGATGGGAACAGATGAAATGGGATCCCCGGGATGGGATGGAAACCCTGGGATGGGATAGCTGGGATGGGATGGTATCCCTGGAAAGGGATGGGATGGGATGGGATGGGTTTGGATGGGATGGGATCCCTGGGTTGGGATGGGATGGGATCCCTGGGATGGGGACAGATGAAATGGGATCCCCGGGATGGGATGGAATCCCTGGGGTGGGATAGCTGGGATGGGATGGGATCCCTGGGATGGGATTGGATCCCTGGGATGGGTTGGGACCCCTGGGATGGGATGGGATGGGATGGGATGGGATGGGATGGGATGGGATGGGATGGGATCCCTGCGATGGGATGGGATCCCTGGGATGGGATGGGATCCCTGGGATGGGATGGGATGGGATCCCTGGATTGGGATGGGATCCCTGGGATGGGATGGGATCCCTGAGATGGGATGGGATCCCTGGGATGGGATGGGATCCCTGGGATGGGATGGGATGGGATCCCTGGATTGGGATGGGATCCCTGGGATGGGATGGGATCTGTGGGATGGGATCCGTGGGATGGGATGGGATCCCTGGAAAGGGAAGGGATGGGATTCCTGGGTTGGGAATGGATGGGATCCCTTGGATGGGACGGGGTGGGATAGGATACCTGGGATGGGAACAGATGGGATAGGATCCCTGGGATGGGGTGGCATCCCTGGGATGGGATAGCTGGGATGGGATTGGATCGATGGGATGGGATCCCTGGGATGGTATGAGATCCCTGGGATGGAATCCCTGGGATGGGATTGGATCCCTGGGATGGGATGCCTGGGATGGGATGGGATGGGATGGGATGGGATGGGATCCCTGGGATGAGATGGGCTGGGATGGGATCCCTGCTATGGGATGGGATGGGACCCCTGCGCTGCCATGGGATGGGATCCCTGGGATGGGATACCTGGGATGGGATCGGATGGGATTGGATGGGATGGGATGGGATCCCTGGGATGGGATGGGATCCCTGGGATGGGATGGGATGGGATCCCTGGAATGGCATTCCTGGGATGGGATGGGATCGAATCCCTGGGATGGCATCTGTGAGATGGGATGGGATCTCTGACATGGGATCCCAGGCATGGGATGGGATCCCTGGGATGTTATCCCTGGGATGGGATGGGATGGGATCCCTGGGATGGGATGGGATGGGAAGGGATGGGATGGGAAGGGATGGGATGGGAGGGGATGGGATCCCTGGGATTGGATCCCTGGGACGAGATGGAATACCTGGCATGAGATAGCAGGGATGATTGGGATGGGATGGGATGGGATGGGATGGGATCCCTGGGATGGGATGGGATGGGATGGGAAGGGATGGGACTGGATGGGATGGGATGGGATGGGAATGCGATGGGATGGGATCCCTGGGATGGTATGGGATCCCTGGGATGGGATCCCTGGAATGGGATCCATGGGATGGGATGGGTTGGGATGGGTGGGGAAACGTTTGATGGGATCTTATGGGATCCCTGGGATGAGATGGGATGGGATTGGATCCCTGGGATGGGATGCGATGGGATCCCTGGGATGGGAACAGATGAAATGGGATCCCCGGGATGGGATGGAATCCCTGGGATGGGATAGCTGGGATGGGATGGGATCCCTGGGATGGGATGGGATCCCTGGTATGGGTTGGGATCTCTGGGATGGGATGGGATGGGATGGGATCCCTGGTATGTGTTGGGATCTCTGGGATGGGATGGGATGGGATGGGATGGGATGGGATAGGATGGGATGGGATGGGATCCCTGGGATGGGATGGGATCCCTCGTATGGGTTGGGATCTCTGGGATGGGATGGGATGGGATCCCTGGTATGGGTTGGGATCTCTGGGATGGGATGGGATGGGATGGGATGGGATAGGATGGGATGGGATGGGATCCCTGGGATTGGATGGGATCCCTGGGATGGGATGGGATCCCTGGGATGGGTTGGGATCCCTGGGATGGGATGGGATGGGATGGGATGGGATGGGATGGGATGGGATGGGATGGGATAGGATGGGATGGAATGGGATGGGATGGGGTGGGATGGGATTGGATGGGATGGGATGCGATCCCTGGGATGGGATGGGATGGGATCACTGGGATGGGATGGGATCCATGGGATGGGATGGGTTGGGATGGGATTGGATCCATGGCATGGGATGGGATGGGATGGGATGGGATCCCAGGGATGGGAACAGATGAAATGGGATCCCTGGGATGGGATGGAATCCCTGGGATGGGATAGCTGGGATGGGGTGGTATCCCTGGAATGGGATGGGATGGGTTGAGATGGGATGGGATCCCTGGGATGGGATCGGATGGGATCGAATCCCTGATATGGCATCCGTGAGATGGGATGGGATCTCTGACATGGGATCCCTGGCATGGGATGGGATCCCTGGGATGTTATCCCTGGGATGGGATGGGATCCCTGGGATGGGATGGGATGGGAAGGGATGGGATGGGAGGGGATGGGATCCCTGGGATGTTATCCCTGGGATGGGATGGGATCCCTGGGATGTGATCCCTGGGATGGGATGGGAAGGGATGGGATGGGAGGGGATGGGATCCCTGGGATTGGATCCCTGGGATGAGATGGAATACCTGGCATGAGATAGCAGGGATGATTGGGATGGGATGGGATGGGATGGGATGGGATGGGATGGGATGGGATGGGATGGGATGGGATGGGATGGGATGGGATGAGATGGGATGGGAAGGGATGGGATGGGCTGGGAAGGGATGGGATGGGATGGGGTGGGATGGGATTGGATGGGATGGGATGGGATTTGATGGGATGGGATGCGATCCCTGGGATGGGATGGGATGGGATGGGATGGGATCCCTGGGATGGGATGGGATCCATGGGATGGGATGGGTTGGTATGGGACTGGATCCATGGGATGGGATGGGATTGAATGGGATGGGATGGGGTGGGATGGGATTGGATGGGATGGGATGCGATCCCTGGGATGGGATGGGATGGGATGGGATGGGATCCCTGGGATGGGAAGGGATGGGATCCCTGGGATGGGATGGCTTGGGATGGGATTGGATCCATGGGATGGGATGGGATCCCAGGGATGGGAACAGATGAAATGGGATCCCCGGGATGGGATGGAAACCCTGGGATGGGATAGCTGGGATGGGATGGTATCCCTGGAAAGGGATGGGATGGGATGGGATGGGTTTGGATGGGATGGGATCCCTGGGATGGGATGGGATGGGATCCCTGGGATGGGGACAGATGAAATGGGATCCCCGGGATGGGATGGAATCCCTGGGGTGGGATAGCTGGAATGGGATGGGATCCCTGGGATGGGATTGGATCCCTGGGATGGGTTGGGACCCCTGGGATGGGATGGGATGGGATGGGATGGGATGGGATGGGATAGGATGGGATGGGATGGGATGGGATGGGATGGGATCCCTGCGATGGGATGGGATCCCTGGGATGGGATGGGATCCCTGGGATGGGATGGGATGGGATCCCTGGATTGGGATGGGATCCCTGGGATGGGATGGGATCCCTGAGATGGGATGGGATCCCTGGGATGGGATGGGATCCCTGGGATGGGATGGGATGGGATCCCTGGATTGGGATGGGATCCCTGGGATGGGATGGGATCTGTGGGATGGGATCCGTGGGATGGGATGGGATCCCTGGAAAGGGAAGGGATGGGATTCCTGGGTTGGGAATGGATGGGATCCCTTGGATGGGACGGGGTGGGATAGGATACCTGGGATGGGAACAGATGGGATAGGATCCCTGGGATGGGGTGGCATCCCTGGGATGGGATAGCTGGGATGGGATTGGATCGATGGGATGGGATCCCTGGGATGGTATGAGATCCCTGGGATGGAATCCCTGGGATGGGATTGGATCCCTGGGATGGGATGCCTGGGATGGGATGGGATGGGATGGGATGGGATGGGATGGGATGGGATCCCTGGGATGAGATGGGCTGGGATGGGATCCCTGCTATGGGATGGGATGGGACCCCTGCGCTGCCATGTGATGGGATCCCTGGGATGGGATACCTGGGATGGGATCGGATGGGATTGGATGGGATGGGATCCCTGGGATGGGATGGGATCCCTGGGATGGGATGGGATGGGATCCCTGGAATGGCATTCCTGGGATGGGATGGGATCGAATCCCTGGGATGGCATCTGTGAGATGGGATGGGATCTCTGACATGGGATCCCAGGCATGGGATGGGATCCCTGGGATGTTATCCCTGGGATGGGATGGGATGGGATCCCTGGGATGGGATGGGATGGGAAGGGATGGGATGGGATGGGAAGGGATGGGATGGGAGGGGATGGGATCCCTGGGATTGGATCCCTGGGACGAGATGGAATACCTGGCATGAGATAGCAGGGATGATTGGGATGGGATGGGATGGGATGGGATGGGATGGGATGGGATCCCTGGGATGGGATGGGATGGGAAGGGATGTGATGGGAGGGGATGGGATCCCTGGGATTGGATCCCTGGGATGAGATGGAATACCTGGCATGAGATATCAGGGATGATTGGGATGGGATGGGATGGGATGGGATGGGATGGGATGGGATGGGATGGGATGGGATGGGATGGGATGGGATGGGACTGGATGGGATGGGATGGGAATGCGATGGGATGGGATCCCTGGGATGGTATGGGATCCCTGGGATGGGATCCCTGGAATGGGATCCATGGGATGGGATGGGTTGGGATGGGTGGGGAAACGTTTGATGGGATCTTATGGGATCCCTGGGATGAGATGGGATGGGATTGGATCCCTGGGATGGGATGCGATGGGATCCCTGGGATGGGAACAGATGAAATGGGATCCCCGGGATGGGATGGAATCCCTGGGATGGGATAGCTGGGATGGGATGGGATCCCTGGGATGGGATGGGATCCCTGGTATGGGTTGGGATCTCTGGGATGGGATGGGATGGGATGGGATCCCTGGTATGTGTTGGGATCTCTGGGATGGGATGGGATGGGATGGGATGGGATGGGATGGGATGGGATGGGATGGGATGGGATGGGATGGGATTTGATGGGATGGGATGCGATCCCTGGGATGGGATGGGATGGGATGGGATGGGATCCCTGGGATGGGATGGGATCCATGGGATGGGATGGGTTGGTATGGGACTGGATCCATGGGATGGGATGGGATGGAATGGGATGGGATGGGGTGGGATGGGATTGGATGGGATGGGATGCGATCCCTGGGATGGGATGGGATGGGATGGGATGGGATGGGATGGGATGGGATGGGATGGGATCCCTGGGATGGGAAGGGATGGGATCCCTGGGATGGGATGGCTTGGGATGGGATTGGATCCATGGGATGGGATGGGATGGGATCCCAGGGATGGGAACAGATGAAATGGGATCCCCGGGATGGGATGGAAACCCTGGGATGGGATAGCTGGGATGGGATGGTATCCCTGGAAAGGGATGGGATGGGATGGGATGGGTTTGGATGGGATGGGATCCCTGGGATGGGATGGGATGGGATCCCTGGGATGGGGACAGATGAAATGGGATCCCCGGGATGGGATGGAATCCCTGGGGTGGGATAGCTGGGATGGGATGGGATCCCTGGGATGGGATTGGATCCCTGGGATGGGTTGGGACCCCTGGGATGGGATGGGATGGGATGGGATGGGATGGGATGGGATGGGATGGGATGGGATGGGATGGGATAGGATGGGATGGGATGGGATGGGATGGGATGGGATCCCTGCGATGGGATGGGATCCCTGGGATGGGATGGGATCCCTGGGATGGGATGGGATGGGATCCCTGGATTGGGATGGGATCCCTGGGATGGGATGGGATCCCTGAGATGGGATGGGATCCCTGGGATGGGATGGGATCCCTGGGATGGGATGGGATGGGATCCCTGGATTGGGATGGGATCCCTGGGATGGGATGGGATCTGTGGGATGGGATCCGTGGGATGGGATGGGATCCCTGGAAAGGGAAGGGATGGGATTCCTGGGTTGGGAATGGATGGGATCCCTTGGATGGGACGGGGTGGGATAGGATACCTGGGATGAGAACAGATGGGATAGGATCCCTGGGATGGGGTGGCATCCCTGGGATGGGATAGCTGGGATGGGATTGGATCGATGGGATGGGATCCCTGGGATGGTATGAGATCCCTGGGATGGGATGGGATCCCTGGGATGGGTTGGGATCCCTGGGATGGGATGGGATGGGATCACTGGGATGGGATGGGATCCATGGGATGGGATGGGTTGGGATGGGATTGGATCCATGGGATGGGCTGGGATGGGATGGGATGGGATGGGATGGGATGGGATCCCAGGGATGGGAACAGATGAAATGGGATCCCTGGGATGGGATGGAATCCCTGGGATGGGATAGCTGGGATGGGGTGGTATCCCTGGAATGGGATGGGATGGGATGGGTTGAGATGGGATGGGATCCCTGGGATGGGATGGGATGGGATCGAATCCCTGGGATGGCATCCGTGAGATGGGATGGGATCTCTGACATGGGATCCCTGGCATGGGATGGGATCCCTGGGATGTTATCCCTGGGATGGGATGGGATCCCTGGGATGGGATGGGATGGGAAGGGATGGGATGGGAGGGGATGGGATCCCTGGGATGTTATCCCTGGGATGGGATGGGATCCCTGGGATGGGATGGGATGGGATGGGATGGGATGGGATTGGATGGGATGGGATGGGACTGGATGGGATGGGATGGGATGGGATGGGATGGGATGGGATCCCTGGGATGGTATGGGATCCCTGGGATGGGATCCCTGGGATGGGATCCATGGGATGGGATGGGTTGGAATGGGTTGGGAACCGTTTGATGGGATCTTATGGGATCCCTGGTATGAGATGGGATGGGATGGGATCCCTGGGATGGGATGAGATGGGATCCTACGGATGGGATCCCTGGAATGTGATCCCTCGTATGGGATGGGATCCCTGGGATGGGATGGAATCCCTGGGATGGGATCCCGGGGATGCGATGGGATCCCTGGGATGGGATGGGATGGGATGGGATGGGATGGGAAGGGATGGGATGGGAGGGGATGGGATCCCTGGAATTGGATCCCTGGGATGAGATGGAATACCTGGCATGAGATAGCAGGGATGATTGGGATGGGATGGGATGGGATGGGACTGGATGGGATGGGATGGGATGGGATGGGAATGCGATGGGATGGGATCCCTGGGATGGGATCCCTGGGATGGGATCCATGGGATGGGATGGGTTGGGATGGGTGGGGAACCGTTTGATGGGATCTTATGGGATCCCTGGGATGAGATGGGATGGGATTGGATCCCTGGGATGGGATGCGATGGGATCCCTGGGATGGGAACAGATGAAATGGGATCCCCGGGATGGGATGGAATCCCTGGGACGGGATAGCTGGGATGGGATGGGATCCCTGGGATGGGATGGGATCCCTGGTATGGGTTGGGATCTCTGGGATGGGATGGGATGGGATGGGATGGGATAGGATGGGATGGGATGGGATCCCTGGGATTGGATGGGATCCCTGGGATGGGATGGCATCCCTGGGATGGGTTGGGATCCCTGGGATGGGATGGGATGGGATGGGATGGGATGGGACTGGATGGGATGGGACTGGATGGGATGGGATGGGATGGGATGGGAATGCGATGGGATGGGATCCCTGGGATGGGATCCCTGGGATGGGATCCATGGGATGGGATGGGTTGGGATGGGTGGGGAACCGTTTGATGGGATCTTATGGGATCCCTGGGATGAGATGGGATGGGATTGGATCCCTGGGATGGGATGCGATGGGATCCCTGGGATGGGAACAGATGAAATGGGATCCCCGGGATGGGATGGAATCCCTGGGATGGGATAGCTGGGATGGGATGGGATCCCTGGGATGGGATGGGATCGCTCGTATGGGTTGGGATCTCTGGGATGGGATGGGATGGGATCCCTGGGATTGGATGGGATCCCTGGGATGGGATGGGATCCCTGGGATGGGTTGGGATCCCTGGGATGGGATGGGATGGGATGGGATGGGATGGGATGGGATGGGATGGGATGGGATGGGATGGGATAGGATGGGATGGAATGGGATGGGATGGGGTGGGATGGGATGGGTTGGGATGGGATTGGATCCATGGGATGGGATGGGATGGGATCACTGGGATGGGATCCCAGGGATGGGAACAGATGAAATGGGATCCCTGGGATGGGATGGAATCCCTGGGATGGGATAGCTGGGATGGGGTGGTATCCCTGGAATGGGATGGGATGGGATGGGATGGGTTGAGATGGGATGGGATCCCTGGGATGGGATGGGATGGGATCGAATCCCTGGGATGGCATCCGTGAGATGGGATGGGATCTCTGGGATGGGATCCCTGGCATGGGATGGGATCCCTGGGATGTTATCCCTGGGATGGGATGGGATCCCTGGGATGGGAAGGGATGGGATGGGAGGGGATGGGATCCCTGGGATGTTATCCCTGGGATGGGATGGGATCCCTGGGATGGGATGGGATGGGATTGGATGGGATGGGATGGGACTGGATGGGATGGGATGGGATGGGATGGGATGGGATCCCTGGGATGGTATGGGATCCCTGGGATGGGATCCCTGGGATGGGATCCATGGGATGGGATGGGTTGGGATGGGTTGGGAACCGTTTGATGGGATCTTATGGGATCCCTGGGATGAGATGGGATGGGATTGGATGCCTGGGATGGGATGAGATGGGATCCTACGGATGGGATCCCTGGAATGTGATCCCTCGTATGGGATGGGATCCCTGGGATGGGATGGAATCCCTGGGATGGGATCCCGGGGATGCGATGGGATCCCTGGGATGGGATGGGATGGGATGGGATGGGATGGGATGGGATGGGATGGGATGGGATGGGATGGGATCCCTGGGATGGGATGGGATGGGAAGGGATGGGATGGGAGGGGATGGGATCCCTGGGATTGGATCCCTGGGATGAGATGGAATACCTGGCATGAGATAGCAGGGATGATTGGGATGGGATGGGATGGGATGGGATGGGATGGGATGGGATGGGATGGGATGGGGTGGTATCCCTGGAATGGGATGGGATGGGATGGGATGGGATGGGAATGCGATGGGATGGGATCCCTGGGATGGTATGGGATCCCTGGGATGGGATCCCTGGGATGGGATCCATGGGATGGGATGGGTTGGGATGGGTGGGGAACCGTTTGATGGGATGGGATTGGATCCCTGGGATGGGATGCGATGGGATCCCTGGAATGGGAACAGATGAAATGGGATCCCCGGGATGGGATGGAATCCCTGGGATGGGATAGCTGGGATGGGATGGGATCCCTGGGATGGGATGGGATCCCTGGTATGGGTTGGGATCTCTGGGATGGGATGGGATGGGATGGGATCCCTGGTATGGGTTGGGATCTCTGGGATGGGATGGGATGGGATGGGATCCCTGGGATGGGATGAGATGGGATCCTACGGATGGGATCCCTGGAATGTGATCCCTCGTATGGGATGGGATCCCTGGGATGGGATGGAATCCCTGGGATGGGATCCCGGGGATGCGATGGGATCCCTGGGATGGGATGGGATGGGATGGGATGGGATGGGATGGGATGGGATCCCTGGGATGGGATGGGATGGGAAGGGATGTGATGGGAGGGGATGGGATCCCTGGAATTGGATCCCTGGGATGAGATGGAATACCTGGCATGAGATAGCAGGGATGATTGGGATGGGATGGGATGGGATGGGACTGGATGGGATGGGATGGGATGGGATGGGATGGGAATGCGATGGGATGGGATCCCTGGGATGGGATCCCTGGGATGGGATCCATGGGATGGGATGGGTTGGGATGGGTGGGGAACCGTTTGATGGGATCTTATGGGATCCCTGGGATGAGATGGGATAGGATTGGATCCCTGGGATGGGATGCGATGGGATCCCTGGGATGGGAACAGATGAAATGGGATCCCCGGGATGGGATGGAATCCCTGGGACGGGATAGCTGGGATGGGATGGGATCCCTGGGATGGGATGGGATCCCTGGTATGGGTTGGGATCTCTGGGATGGGATGGGATGGGATGGGATGGGATAGGATGGGATGGGATGGGATCCCTGGGATTGGATGGGATCCCTGGGATGGGATGACATCCCTGGGATGGGTTGGGATCCCTGGGATGGGATGGGATGGGATGGGATGGGATGGGATGGGATGGGATGGGACTGGATGGGATGGGATGGGATGGGATGGGATGGGATGGGATGGGATCCCTGGGATGGTATGGGATCCCTGGGATGGGATCCCTGGGATGGGATCCATGGGATGGGATGTGTTGGGATGGGTGGGGAACCGTTTGATGGGATCTTATGGGATCCCTGGGATGAGATGGGATGGGATTGGATCCCTGGGATGGGATGCGATGGGATCCCTGGGATGGGAACAGATGAAATGGGATCCCCGGGATGGGATGGAATCCCTGGGATGGGATAGCTGGGATGGCATGGGATCCCTGGGATGGGATGGGATCCCTCGTATGGGTTGGGATCTCTGGGATGGGATGGGATGGGATCCCTGGGATTGGATGGGATCCCTGGGATGGGATGGGATCCCTGGGATGAGTTGGGATCCCTGGGATGGGATGGGATGGGATGGGATGGGATGGGATGGGATGGGATGGGATGGGATAGGATGGGATGGGATGGGATGGGATGGGATGGGATGGGATAGGATGGGATGGGTTGGGATCCCTGGGATTGGATGGGATCCCTGGGATGGGATGGGATCCCTGGGATGGGTTGGGATCGCTGGGATGGGATGGGATGGGATGGGATGGGATGGGATGGGATAGGATGGGATGGAATGGGATGGGATGGGGTGGGATGGGATTGGATGGGATGGGATGCGATCCCTGGGATGGGATGGGATGGGATCACTGGGATGGGATGGGATCCATGGGATGGGATGGGTTTGGATGGGATTGGATCCGTGGGATGGGATGGGATGGGATGGGATCCCAGGGATGGGAACAGATGAAATGGGATCCCTGGGATGGGATGGAATCCCTGGGATGGGATAGCTGGGATGGGGTGGTATCCCTGGGATGGTATAAGATCCCTGGGATGGAATCCCTGGGATGGGATTGGATCCCTGGGATGGGATGCCTGGGATGGGATGGGATGGGATGGGATGGGATGGGATGGGATGGGATCCCTGGGATGAGATGGGCTGGGATGGGATTGGATCCATGGGATGGGATGGGATGGGATGGGATCCCAGGGATGGGAACAGATGAAATGGGATCCCTGGGATGGGATGGAATCCCTGGGATGGGATAGCTGGGATGGGGTGGTATCCCTGGAATGGGATGGGATGGGATGGGTTGAGATGGGATGGGATCCCTGGGATGGGATTGGATGGGATCGAATCCCTGGGATGGCATCCGTGAGATGGGATGGGATCTCTGACATGGGATCCCTGGCATGGGATGGGATCCCTGGGATGGGATGGGATGGGATTGGATGGGATGGGATGGGACTGGATGGGATGGGATGGGATGGGATGGGATGGGATCCCTGGGATGGTATGGGATCCCTGGGATGGGATCCCTGGGATGAGATGGGATGGGATTGGATCCCTGGGATGGGATGAGATGGGATCCTACGGATGGGATCCCTGGAATGTGATCCCTCGTATGGGATGGGATCCCTGGGATGGGATGGAATCCCTGGGATGGGATCCCGGGGATGCGATGGGATCCCTGGGATGGGATGGGATGGGATGGGATGGGATGGGATGGGATGGGATGGGATGGGATGGGATGGGAAGGGATGGGATGGGAAGGGATGCGATGGGATCCCTGGGATGGGATGGGATGGGATGGGATGGGATGGGATGGGAAGGGATGGGATGGGCTGGGAAGGGATGGGATGGGATCCCTGGGATGGGATGGGAAGGGATGGGATGGGCTGGGAAGGGATGCGATGGGATCCCTGGGATGGGATGGGATGGGATGGGATGGGATGGGATGGGATGGGATGGGATGGGATGGGATGGAATGGGATGGGGTGGGATGGGATTGGATGGGATGGGATGCGATCCCTGGGATGGGATGGGATCTCTGGGATGGGATGGGATCCATGGGATGGGATGGGTTGGGATGGGATTGGATCCATGGGATGCGATGGGATGGGATGGGATCCCAAGGATGGAAACAGATGAAATGGGATCCCTGGGATGGGATGGAATCCCTGGGATGGGATAGCTGGGATGGGATGGTATCCCTGGAATGGGATGGGATGGGATGGGTTGGGATGGGATCCCTGGGATGGGATGGGATGGGATGGAATCCCTGGTATGGGATAGCTGGGATGGGATGGGATCCCTGGGATGGGATGGGATCCCTGGTATGGTTTGGGATCTCTGGGATGGGATGGGATGGGATGGGATGGGATGGGATGGGATGGGATGAGATAGGATGGGATGGGATGGGATGGGATGGGATGGGATGGGATGGGATGGGATGGGATGGGATGGGATGGGATAGGATGGGATGGAATGGGATGGGATGTGGTGGGATGGGATTGGATGGGATGGGATGCGATCCCTGGGATGGGATGGGATGGGATCCCTGGGATGGGATGGGATCCATGGGATGGGATGGGTTGGGATGGGATTGGATCCATGGGATGGGATGGGATGGGATGGAATCCCAGGGATGGGAACAGATGAAATGGGATCCCTGGGATGGG
Source organism: Sturnus vulgaris (assembly GCF_052056855.1). Taxonomy (NCBI): domain Eukaryota; kingdom Metazoa; phylum Chordata; class Aves; order Passeriformes; family Sturnidae; genus Sturnus; species Sturnus vulgaris. Next base: position 11,007,314 of record NC_142282.1, read on the forward strand.
ATGGAATCCCTGGGATGGGATAGCTGGGATGGGGTGGTATCCCTGGAATGGGATGGGATGGGATGGGTTGAGATGGGATGGGATCCATGGGATGGGAAGGGATGGGATGGGCTGGGAAGGGATGGGATGGGATAGGATGGGATGGGATGGGATAGGATGGGATGGGATGGGATAGGATAGGATGGGATGGGATGGGATCCCTGGGATTGGATGGGATCCCTGGGATGGGATGGGATCCCTGGGATGGGATGGGACGGGATCCCTGGGATGGGAAGAGATGAAATGGGATCCCCGGGATGGGATGGGATCCCTGGGATGTGATCCCTGGGATGGGATGGGATGGGAAGGGATGGGATGGGAGGGGATGGGATCCCTGGGATTGGATCCCTGGGATGAGATGGAATACCTGGCATGAGATAGCAGGGATGATTGGGATGGGATGGGATGGGATGGGATGGGATGGGATGGGATGGGATGGGATGGGATGGGATGGGATGGGATGGGATGGGATGGGATGGGAAGGGATGGGATGGGATGGGATGGGATGGGATGGGATGGGATGGGATGGGAAGGGATGGGATGGGCTGGGAAGGGATGGGATGGGATGGGGTGGGATGGGATTGGATGGGATGGGATGGGATTTGATGGGATGGGATGCGATCCCTGGGATGGGATGGGATGGGATGGGATCCCTGGGATGGGATTGGATCCATGGGATGGGATGGGTTGGGATGGGACTGCATCCATGGGATGGGATGGGATTGAATGGGATGGGATGGGGTGGGATGGGATTGGATGGGATGGGATGCGATCCCGGGGATGGGATGGGATGGGATGGGATGGGATGGGATCCCTGGGATGGGATAGCTGGGATGGGGTGGTATCCCTGGAATGGGATGGGATGGGATGGGTTGAGATGGGATGGGATCCCTGGGATGGGATGGGATGGGATCGAATCCCTGGGATGGCGTCCGTGAGATGGGATGGGATCTCTGACATGGGATCCCTGGCATGGGATGGGATCCCTGGGATGGGATGGGATGGGATGGGATGGGATGGAACTGGATGGGATGGGATGGGATGGGATGGGATGGGATCCCTGGGATGGTATGGGATCCCTGGGATGGGATCCCTGGAATGGGATCCATGGGATGGGATGGGTTGGGATGGGTTGGGAACCGTTTGATGGGATCTTATGGGATCCCTGGGATGAGATGTGATGGGATTGGATCCCTGGGATGGGATGAGATGGGATCCTACGGATGGGATCCCTGGAATGTGATCCCTCGTATGGGATGGGATGGAATCCCTGGGATGGGATCCCGGGGATGCCATGGGATCCCTGGGATGGGATGGGATGGGATGGGATGGGATGGGATGGGATGGGATGGGATGGGATGGGGTGGGATGGGATGGGATGGGAAAGGATGGGATGGGCTGGGAAGGGATGGGATGGGATCCCTGGGATGGGATGGGATCCCTGGGACGGCATGGGATGGGATCGGATGGGATGGGATGGGATGGGATGGGATGGGATGGAATGGGATGGGATGGGATGGGGTGGGATGGGATTGGATGGGATGGGATGCGATCCCTGGGATGGGATGGGATCCATGGGATGGGATGGGTTGGGATGGGATTGGATCCATGGGATGCGATGGGATGGGATGGGATCCCAAGGATGGAAACAGATGAAATGGGATCCCTGGGATGGGATGGAATCCCTGGGATGGGATAGCTGGGATGGGATGGTATCCCTGGAATGGGATGGGATGGGATGGGTTGGGATGGGATGGGATCCCTGGGATGGGATGGGATGGAATCCCTGGTATGGGATAGCTGGGATGGGATGGGATCCCTGGTATGGTTTGGGATCTCTGGGATGGGATGGGATGGGATGGGATGGGATGGGATGGGATGGGATGGGATGGGATGGGATAGGATGGGATGGGATGGGATGGGATGGGATGGGATGGGATTGGATGGGATCCCTGGGATGGGATGGGATGGGATGGGATGGGATGGGATGGGATGGGATCTCTGGGATGGGATGGGATGGAATGGGATGGGATGGGGTGGGATGGGATTGGATGGGATGGGATGCGATCCCTGGGATGGGATGGGATGGGATCCCTGGGATGGGATGGGATCCATGGGATGGGATGGGTTGGGATGGGATTGGATCCATGGGATGGGATGGGATGGGATGGAATCCCAGGGATGGGAACAGATGAAATGGGATCCCTGGGATGGGATGGAATCCCTGGGATGGGATAGCTGGGATGGGGTGGTATCCCTGGAATGGGATGGGATGGGATGGGTTGAGATGGGATGGGATAGGATGGGATGGGAAGGGCTGGGATGGGCTGGGAAGGGATGGGATGGGATAGGATGGGATGGGATGGGATAGGATCCCTGGGATGGGATGGGATCCCTGGGATGGTATGGGATGGGTTGGGATGGCATGGGATCCCTGGGATGGGATGGGACGGGATCCCTGGGATGGGAAGAGATGAAATGGGATCCCCGGGATGGGATGGGATCCCTGGGATGTGATCCCTGGGATGGGATGGGATGGGAAGGGATGGGATGGGAGGGGATGGGATCCCTGGGATTGGATCCCTGGGATGAGATGGAATACCTGGCATGAGATAGCAGGGATGATTGGGATGGGATGGGATGGGATGGGATGGGATGGGATGGGATGGGATAGGATGGGATGGGATGGGATGGGATGGGATGGGATGGGATGGGATGGTATGGGATGGGATGGGAAGGGATGGGATGGGCTGGGAAGGGATGGGATGGGATGGGGTGGGATGGGATTGGATGGGATGGGATGGGATTTGATGGGATGGGATGCGATTCCTGGGATGGGATGGGATGGGATGGGATGGGATGGGATGGGATGGGATGGGATGGGATGGGATCCCTGGGATGGGATGGGATCCATGGGATGGGATGGGTTGGGATGGGACTGGATCCATGGGATGGGATGGGATTGAATGGGATGGGATGGGGTGGGATGGGATTGGATGGGATGGGATGCGATCCCTGGGATGGGATGGGATGGGATCCCTGGGATGGGATCCCTGGGATGGGAAGGGATGGGATCCCTGGGATGGGATGGGTTGGGATGGGATTGGATCCATGGGATGGGATGGGATGGGATCCCAGGGATGGGAACAGATGAAATGGGATCCCCGGGATGGGATGGAAACCCTGGGATGGGATAGCTGGGATGGGATGGTATCCCTGGAAAGGGATGGGATGGGATGGGTTTGGATGGGATGGGATCCCTGGGATGGGATGGGATGGGATACCTGGGATGGGGACAGATGAAATGGGATCCCCGGGATGGGATGGAATCCCTGGGGTGGGATAGCTGGGATGGGATGGGATCCCTGGGATGGGATTGGATCCCTGGGATGGGTTGGGACCCCTGGGATGGGATGGGATGGGATGGGATGGGATGGGATGGGATGGGATCCCTGGGATGGGATGGGATCCCTGGGATGGGATGGGATGGGATCCCTGGATTGGGATGGGATCCCTGGGACGGGATGGGATCCCTGAGATGGGATGGGATGGGATCCCTGGATTGGGATGGGATCCCTGGGATGGGATGGGATCTGTGGGATGGGATGGGATCCGTGGGATGGGATGGGATCCCTGGAAAGGGAAGGGATGGGATTCCTGGGTTGAGAATGGATGGGATCCCTTGGATGGGACGGGGTGGGATAGGATACCTGGGATGGGAACAGATGGGATAGGATCCCTGGGATGGGGTGGAATCCCTGGGATGGGATAGCTGGGATGGGATTGGATCCCTGGGATGGTATAAGATCCCTGGGATGGAATCCCTGGGATGGGATTGGATCCCTGGGATGGGATGCCTGGGATGGGATGGGATGGGATGGGATGGGATGGGATGGGATGGGATGGGAAGGGATGGGATGGGCTGGGAAGGGATGCGATGGGATCCCTGGGATGGGATGGGATGGGATGGGATGGGATGGGATGGGATGGGATGGGATGGGATGGGATGGGAAGGGATGGGATGGGCTGGGAAGGGATGGGATGGGATCCCTGGGATGGGATGGGAAGGGATGGGATGGGCTGGGAAGGGATGCGATGGGATCCCTGGGATGGGATGGGATGGGATGGGATGGGATGGGATGGGATGGGATGGGATGGGATGGGATCCCTGGGATGGGATGGGATGGGATGGGATGGGATGGGATGGGATGGGATGGGATGGGATGGGATCCCTGGGATGGGAAGGGATGGGATCCCTGGGATGGGATGGCTTGGGATGGGATTGGATCCATGGGATGGGATGGGATGGGATCCCAGGGATGGGAACAGATGAAATGGGATCCCCGGGATGGGATGGAAACCCTGGGATGGGATAGCTGGGATGGGATGGTATCCCTGGAAAGGGATGGGATGGGATGGGATGGGTTTGGATGGGATGGGATCCCTGGGATGGGATGGGATGGGATCCCTGGGATGGGGACAGATGAAATGGGATCCCCGGGATGGGATGGAATCCCTGGGGTGGGATAGCTGGGATGGGATGGGATCCCTGGGATGGGATTGGATCCCTGGGATGGGTTGGGACCCCTGGGATGGGATGGGATGGGATGGGATGGGATGGGATGGGATGGGATGGGATAGGATGGGATGGGATGGGATGGGATGGGATGGGATGGGATCCCTGCGATGGGATGGGATCCCTGGGATGGGATGGGATGGGATCCCTGGATTGGGATGGGATCCCTGGGATGGGATGGGATCCCTGAGATGGGATGGGATCCCTGGGATGGGATGGGATCCCTGGGATGGGATGGGATGGGATCCCTGGATTGGGATGGGATCCCTGGGATGGGATGGGATCTGTGGGATGGGATCCGTGGGATGGGATGGGATCCCTGGAAAGGGAAGGGATGGGATTCCTGGGTTGGGAATGGATGGGATCCCTTGGATGGGACGGGGTGGGATAGGATACCTGGGATGGGAACAGATGGGATAGGATCCCTGGGATGGGGTGGCATCCCTGGGATGGGATAGCTGGGATGGGATTGGATCGATGGGATGGGATCCCTGGGATGGTATGAGATCCCTGGGATGGAATGCCTGGGATGGGATTGGATCCCTGGGATGGGATGCCTGGGATGGGATGGGATGGGATGGGATGGGATGGGATGGGATGGGATGGGATCCCTGGGATGAGATGGGCTGGGATGGGATCCCTGCTATGGGATGGGATGGGACCCCTGCGCTGCCATGGGATGGGATCCCTGGGATGGGATACCTGGGATGGGATCGGATGGGATTGGATGGGATAGGATGGGATCCCTGGGATGGGATGGGATCCCTGGGATGGGATGGGATGGGATCCCTGGAATGGCATTCCTGGGATGGGATGGTATCGAATCCCTGGGATGGCATCTGTGAGATGGGATGGGATCTCTGACATGGGATCCCAGGCATGGGATGGGATCCCTGGGATGTTATCCCTGGGATGGGATGGGATCCCTGGGATGGGATGGGATGGGAAGGGATGGGATGGGAGGGGATGGGATCCCTGGGATTGGATCCCTGGGACGAGATGGAATACCTGGCATGAGATAGCAGGGATGATTGGGATGGGATGGGATGGGATGGGATGGGATGGGATGGGATCCCTGGGATGGGATGGGATGGGAAGGGATGGGATGGGAGGGGATGGGATCCCTGGGATTGGATCCCTGGGATGAGATGGAATACCTGGCATGAGATATCAGGGATGATTGGGATGGGATGGGATGGGATGGGATGGGATGGGATGGGATGGGATGGGATGGGACTGGATGGGATGGGATGGGAATGCGATGGGATGGGATCCCTGGGATGGTATGGGATCCCTGGGATGGGATCCCTGGAATGGGATCCATGGGATGGGATGGGTTGGGATGGGTGGGGAAACGTTTGATGGGATCTTATGGGATCCCTGGGATGAGATGGGATGGGATTGGATCCCTGGGATGGGATGCGATGGGATGGGATCCCAGGGATGGGAACAGATGAAATGGGATCCCTGGGATGGGATGGAATCCCTGGGATGGGATAGCTGGGATGGGGTGGTATCCCTGGAATGGGATGGGATGGGATGGGTTGAGATGGGATGGGATCCCTGGGATGGGATGGGATGGGATCGAATCCCTGGGATGGCATCCGTGAGATGGGATGGGATCTCTGGGATGGGATCCCTGGCATGGGATGGGATCCCTGGGATGTTATCCCTGGGATGGGATGGGATCCCTGGGATGGGATGGGATGGGAAGGGATGGGATGGGAGGGGATGGGATCCCTGGGATTGGATCCCTGGGATGAGATGGAATACCTGGCATGAGATAGCAGGGATGATTGGGATGGGATGGGATGGGATGGGATGGGATGGGATGGGACTGGATGGGATGGGATGGGATGGGATCCCTGGGATGGTATGGGATCCCTGGGATGGGATCCCTGGGATGGGATCCATGGGATGGGATGGCTTGGGAAGGGTGGGGAACCGTTTGATGGGATCTTATGGGATCCCTGGGATGAGATGGGATGGGATTGGATCCCAGGGATGGGAACAGATGAAATGGGATCCCCGGGATGGGATGGAATCCCTGGGATGGGATAGCTGGGATGGGATGGGATCCCTGGGATGGGATGGGATCCCTGGAATGGGTTGGGATCTCTGGGATGGGATGGGATGGGATGGGATGGGATCCCTGGTATGGGTTGGGATCTCTGGGATGGGATGGGATGGGATGGGATGGGATGGGATGGGATGGGATGGGATAGGATGGGATGGGATGGGATCCCTGGGATTGGATGGGATCCCTGGGATGGGATGGGATCCCTGGGATGGGTTGGGATCCCTGGGATGGGATGGGATGGGATCACTGGGATGGGATGGGATCCATGGGATGGGATGGGTTGGGATGGGATTGGATCCATGGGATGGGATGGGATGGGATGGGATGGGATCCCAGGGATGGGAACAGATGAAATGGGATCCCTGGGATGGGATGGAATCCCTGGGATGGGATAGCTGGGATGGGGTGGTATCCCTGGAATGGGATGGGATGGGATGGGTTGAGATGGGATGGGATCCCTGGGATGGGATGGGATCGAATCCCTGGGATGGCATCCGTGAGATGGGATGGGATCTCTGACATGGGATCCCTGGCATGGGATGGGATCCCTGGGATGTTATCCCTGGGATGGGATGGGATCCCTGGGATGGGATGGGATGGGAAGGGATGGGATGGGAGGGGATGGGATCCCTGGGATGTTATCCCTGGGATGGGATGGGATCCCTGGGATGGGATGGGATGGGATGGGATGGGATTGGATGGGATGGGATGGGACTGGATGGGATGGGATGGGATGGGATGGGATGGGATGGGATGGGATCCCTGGGATGGTATGGGATCCCTGGGATGGGATCCCTGGGATGGGATCCATGGGATGGGATGGGTTGGGATGGGTTGGGAACCGTTTGATGGGATCTTATGGGATCCCTGGGATGAGATGGGATGGGATGGGATCCCTGGGATGGGATGAGATGGGATCCTACGGATGGGATCCCTGGAATGTGATCCCTCGTATGGGATGGGATCCCTGGGATGGGATGGAATCCCTGGGATGGGATCCCGGGGATGCGATGGGATCCCTGGGATGGGATGGGATGGGATGGGATGGGATGGGATGGGATGGGATGGGATGGGATGGGATCCCTGGGATGGGATGGGATGGGAAGGGATGGGATGGGAGGGGATGGGATCCCTGGAATTGGATCCCTGGGATGAGATGGAATACCTGGCATGAGATAGCAGGGATGATTGGGATGGGATGGGATGGGATGGGACTGGATGGGATGGGATGGGATGGGATGGGAATGCGATGGGATGGGATCCCTGGGATGGGATCCCTGGGATGGGATCCATGGGATGGGATGGGTTGGGATGGGTGGGGAACCGTTTGATGGGATCTTATGGGATCCCTGGGATGAGATGGGATGGGATTGGATCCCTGGGATGGGATGCGATGGGATCCCTGGGATGGGAACAGATGAAATGGGATCCCCGGGATGGGATGGAATCCCTGGGACGGGATAGCTGGGATGGGATGGGATCCCTGGGATGGGATGGGATCCCTGGGATGGGTTGGGATCTCTGGGATGGGATGGGATGGGATGGGATGGGATAGGATGGGATGGGATGGGATCCCTGGGATTGGATGGGATCCCTGGGATGGGATGGCATCCCTGGGATGGGTTGGGATCCCTGGGATGGGATGGGATGGGATGGGATGGGATGGGATGGGATGGGATGGGATGGGACTGGATGGGATGGGATGGGATGGGATGGGATGGGATGGGATGGGATGGGATCCCTGGGATGGTATGGGATCCCTGGGATGGGATCCCTGGGATGGGATCCATGGGATGGGATGTGTTGGGATGGGTGGGGAACCGTTTGATGGGATCTTATGGGATCCCTGGGATGAGATGGGATGGGATTGGATCCCTGGGATGGGATGCGATGGGATCCCTGGGATGGGAACAGATGAAATGGGATCCCCGGGATGGGATGGAATCCCTGGGATGGGATAGCTGGGATGGGATGGGATCCCTGGGATGGGATGGGATCCCTCGTATGGGTTGGGATCTCTGGGATGGGATGGGATGGGATCCCTGGGATTGGATGGGATCCCTGGGATGGGATGGGATCCCTGGGATGGGTTGGGATCCCTGGGATGGGATGGGATGGGGTGGGATGGGATGGGATGGGATGGGATGGGATGGGATGGGATGGGATGGGATAGGATGGGATGGAATGGGATGGGATGGGGTGGGATGGGATGGGTTGGGATGGGATTGGATCCATGGGATGGGATGGGATGGGATCACTGGGATGGGATCCCAGGGATGGGAACAGATGAAATGGGATCCCTGGGATGGGATGGAATCCCTGGGATGGGATAGCTGGGATGGGGTGGTATCCCTGGAATGGGATGGGATGGGATGGGATGGGTTGAGATGGGATGGGATCCCTGGGATGGGATGGGATGGGATCGAATCCCTGGGATGGCATCCGTGAGATGGGATGGGATCTCTGGGATGGGATCCCTGGCATGGGATGGGATCCCTGGGATGTTATCCCTGGGATGGGATGGGATCCCTGGGATGGGAAGGGATGGGATGGGAGGGGATGGGATCCCTGGGATGTTATCCCTGGGATGGGATGGGATCCCTGGGATGGGATGGGATGGGATTGGATGGGATGGGATGGGACTGGATGGGATGGGATGGGATGGGATGGGATGGGATCCCTGGGATGGTATGGGATCCCTGGGATGGGATCCCTGGGATGGGATCCATGGGATGGGATGGGCTGGGATGGGTTGGGAACCGTTTGATGGGATCTTATGGGATCCCTGGGATGAGATGGGATGGGATTGGATGCCTGGGATGGGATGAGATGGGATCCTACGGATGGGATCCCTGGAATGTGATCCCTCGTATGGGATGGGATCCCTGGGATGGGATGGAATCCCTGGCATGGGATCCCGGGGATGCGATGGGATCCCTGGGATGGGATGGGATGGGATGGGATGGGATGGGATGGGATGGGATGGGATGGGATCCCTGGGATGGGATGGGATGGGAAGGGATGGGATGGGAGGGGATGGGATCCCTGGGATTGGATCCCTGGGATGAGATGGAATACCTGGCATGAGATAGCAGGGATGATTGGGATGGGATGGGATGGGATGGGATGGGATGGGATGGGATGGGATGGGATGGGATGGGATGGGGTGGTATCCCTGGAATGGGATGGGATGGGATGGGATGGGAATGCGATGGGATGGGATCCCTGGGATGGTATGGGATCCCTGGGATGGGATCCCTGGGATGGGATCCCTGGGATGGGATCCATGGGATGGGATGGGTTGGGATGGGTGGGGAACCGTTTGATGGGATGGGATTGGATCCCTGGGATGGGATGCGATGGGATCCCTGGAATGGGAACAGATGAAATGGGATCCCCGGGATGGGATGGAATCCCTGGGATGGGATAGCTGGGATGGGATGGGATCCCTGGGATGGGATGAGATCCCTGGTATGGGTCGGGATCTCTGGGATGGGATGGGATGGGATGGGATCCCTGGTATGGGTTGGGATCTCTAGGATGGGATGGGATGGGATGGGATCCCTGGGATGGGATGAGATGGGATCCTACGGATGGGATCCCTGGAATGTGATCCCTCGTATGGGATGGGATCCCTGGGATGGGATGGAATCCCTGGGATGGGATCCCGGGGATGCGATGGGATCCCTGGGATGGGATGGGATGGGATGGGATGGGATGGGATCCCTGGGATGGGATGGGATGGGAAGGGATGGGATGGGAGGGGATGGGATCCCTGGAATTGGATCCCTGGGATGAGATGGAATACCTGGCATGAGATAGCAGGGATGATTGGGATGGGATGGGATGCGATGGGATGGGATGGGATGGGATGGGATGGGATGGGAATGCGATGGGATGGGATCCCTGGGATGGGATCCCTGGGATGGGATCCATGGGATGGGATGGGTTGGGATGGGTGGGGAACCGTTTGATGGGATCTTATGGGATCCCTGGGATGAGATGGGATGGGATTGGATCCCTGGGATGGGATGCGATGGGATCCCTGGGATGGGAACAGATGAAATGGGATCCCCGGGATGGGATGGAATCCCTGGGACGGGATAGCTGGGATGGGATGGGATCCCTGGGATGGGATGGGATCCCTGGTATGGGTTGGGATCTCTGGGATGGGATGGGATGGGATGGGATGGGATGGGATGGGATGGGATGGGATGGGATGGGATGGGATAGGATGGGATGGGATGGGATCCCTGGGATTGGATGGGATCCCTGGGATGGGATGGCATCCCTGGGATGGGTTGGGATCCCTGGGATGGGATGGGATGGGATGGGATGGGATGGGACTGGATGGGATGGGATGGGATGGGATGGGATCCCTGGGATGGTATGGGATCCCTGGGATGGGATCCCTGGGATGGGATCCATGGGATGGGATGTGTTGGGATGGGTGGGGAACCGTTTGATGGGATCTTATGGGATCCCTGGGATGAGATGGGATGGGATTGGATCCCTGGGATGGGATGCGATGGGATCCCTGGGATGGGAACAGATGAAATGGGATCCCCGGGATGGGATGGAATCCCTGGGATGGGATAGCTGGGATGGGATGGGATCCCTGGGATGGGATGGGATCCCTCGTATGGGTTGGGATCTCTGGGATGGGATGGGATGGGATCCCTGGGATTGGATGGGATCCCTGGGATGGGATGGGATCCCTGGGATGGGTTGGGATCCCTGGGATGGGATGGGATGGGATGGGATGGGATGGGATGGGATGGGATGGGATGGGATGGGATGGGATGGGATGGGATAGGATGGGATGGAATGGGATGGGATGGGGTGGGATGGGATGGGTTGGGATGGGATTGGATCCATGGGATGGGATGGGATGGGATCACTGGGATGGGATCCCAGGGATGGGAACAGATGAAATGGGATCCCTGGGATGGGATGGAATCCCTGGGATGGGATAGCTGGGATGGGGTGGTATCCCTGGAATGGGATGGGATGGGATGGGATGGGTTGAGATGGGATGGGATCCCTGGGATGGGATGGGATGGGATCGAATCCCTGGGATGGCATCCGTGAGATGGGATGGGATCTCTGGGATGGGATCCCTGGCATGGGATGGGATCCCTGGGATGTTATCCCTGGGATGGGATGGGATCCCTGGGATGGGAAGGGATGGGATGGGAGGGGATGGGATCCCTGGGATGTTATCCCTGGGATGGGATGAGATCCCTGGGATGGGATGGGATGGGATTGGATGGGATGGGATGGGACTGGATGGGATGGGATGGGATGGGATGGGATGCCTGGGATGGTATGGGATCCCTGGGATGGGATCCCTGGGATGGGATCCATGGGATGGGATGGGTTGGGATGGGTTGGGAACCGTTTGATGGGATCTTATGGGATCCCTGGGATGAGATGGGATGGGATTGGATGCCTGGGATGGGATGAGATGGGATCCTACGGATGGGATCCCTGGAATGTGATCCCTCGTATGGGATGGGATCCCTGGGATGGGATGGAATCCCTGGGATGGGATCCCGGGGATGCGATGGGATCCCTGGGATGGGATGGGATGGGATGGGATGGGATGGGATGGGATGGGATGGGATGGGATGGGATCCCTGGGATGGGATGGGATGGGAAGGGATGGGATGGGAGGGGATGGGATCCCTGGGATTGGATCCCTGGGATGAGATGGAATACCTGGCATGAGATAGCAGGGATGATTGGGATGGGATGGGATGGGATGGGATGGGATGGGATGGGATGGGATGGGATGGGATGGGATGGGATGGGATGGGATGGGACTGGATGGGATGGGATGGGATGGGATGGGATGGGATCCCTGGGATGGTATGGGATCCCTGGGATGGGATCCCTGGGATGGGATCCATGGGATGGGATGGGTTGGGATGGGTGGGGAACCGTTTGATGGGATGGGATTGGATCCCTGGGATGGGATGCGATGGGATCCCTGGAATGGGAACAGATGAAATGGGATCCCCGGGATGGGATGGAATCCCTGGGATGGGATAGCTGGGATGGGATGGGATCCCTGGGATGGGATGGGATCCCTGGTATGGGTTGGGATCTCTGGGATGGGATGGGATGGGATGGGATCCCTGGTATGGGTTGGGATCTCTGGGATGGGATGGGATGGGATGGGATGGGATGGGATGGGATGGGATGGGATGGGATGGGATAGGATGGGATGGGATGGGATCCCTGGGATTGGATGGGATCCCTGGGATGGGATGGGATCCCTGGGATGGGTTGGGATCCCTGGGATGGGATGGGATGGGATAGGATGGGATGGAATGGGATGGGATGGGGTGGGATGGGATTGGATGGGATGGGATGCGATCCCTGGGATGGGATGGGATGGGATCACTGGGATGGGATGGGATCCATGGGATGGGATGGGTTTGGATGGGATTGGATCCGTGGGATGGGATGGGATGGGATGGGATCCCAGGGATGGGAACTGATGAAATGGGATCCCTGGGATGGGATGGAATCCCTGGGATGGGATAGCTGGGATGGGGTGGTATCCCTGGGATGGTATAAGATCCCTGGGATGGAATCCCTGGGATGGGATTGGATCCCTGGGATGGGATGCCTGGGATGGGATGGGATGGGATGGGATGGGATGGGATGGGATGGGATGGGATCCCTGGGATGAGATGGGCTGGGATGGGATTGGATCCATGGGATGGGATGGGATGGGATGGGATCCCAGGGATGGGAGCAGATGAAATGGGATCCCTGGGATAGGATGGAATCCCTGGGATGGGATAGCTGGGATGGGGTGGTATCCCTGGAATGGGATGGAATGGGATGGGTTGAGATGGGATGGGATCCCTGGGATGGGATTGGATGGGATCGAATCCCTGGGATGGCATCCGTGAGATGGGATGGGATCTCTGACATGGGATCCCTGGCATGGGATGGGATCCCTGGGATGGGATGGGATGGGACTGGATGGGATGGGATGGGACTGGATGGGATGGGATGGGATGGGATGGGATGGGATCCCTGGGATGGTATGGGATCCCTGGGATGGGATCCCTGGGATGGGATCCATGGGATGGGATGGGTTGGGATGGGTTGGGAACCGTTTGATGGGATCTTATGGGATCCCTGGGATGAGATGGGATGGGATTGGATGCCTGGGATGGGATGAGATGGGATCCTACGGATGGGATCCCTGGAATGTGATCCCTCGTATGGGATGGGATCCCTGGGATGGGATGGAATCCCTGGGATGGGATCCCGGGGATGCGATGGGATCCCTGGGATGGGATGGGATGGGATGGGATGGGATGGGATGGGATGGGATGGGATGGGATGGGATGGGATGGGATGGGATGGGAAGGGATGGGATGGGCTGGGAAGGGATGCGATGGGATCCCTGGGATGAGATGGGATGGGATGGGATGGGATGGGATGGGATGGGAAGGGATGGGATGGGCTGGGAAGGGATGGGATGGGATCCCTGGGATGGGATGGGAAGGGATGGGATGGGCTGGGAAGGGATGCGATGGGATCCCTGGGATGGGATGGGATGGGATGGGATGGGATGGGATGGGATGGGATGGGATGGAATGGGATGGGATGGGGTGGGATGGGATTGGATGGGATGGGATGCGATCCCTGGGATGGGATGGGATCTCTGGGATGGGATGGGATCCATGGGATGGGATGGGTTGGGATGGGATTGGATCCATGGGATGCGATGGGATGGGATGGGATCCCAAGGATGGAAACAGATGAAATGGGATCCCTGGGATGGGATGGAATCCCTGGGATGGGATAGCTGGGATGGGATGGTATCCCTGGAATGGGATGGGATGGGATGGGTTGGGATGGGATCCCTGGGATGGGATGGGATGGGATGGAATCCCTGGTATGGGATAGCTGGGATGGGATGGGATCCCTGGGATGGGATGGGATCCCTGGTATGGTTTGGGATCTCTGGGATGAGATGGGATGGGATGGGATGGGATGGGATGGGATGGGATGGGATGAGATAGGATGGGATGGGATGGGATGGGATGGGATGGGATGGGATGGGATGGGATGGGATGGGATGGGATGGGATAGGATGGGATGGAATGGGATGGGATGGGGTGGGATGGGATTGGATGGGATGGGATGCGATCCCTGGGATGGGATGGGATGGGATCCCTGGGATGGGATGGGATCCATGGGATGGGATGGGTTGGGATGGGATTGGATCCATGGGATGGGATGGGATGGGATGGAATCCCAGGGATGGGAACAGATGAAATGGGATCCCTGGGATGGGATGGAATCCCTGGGATGGGATAGCTGGGATGGGGTGGTATCCCTGGAATGGGATGGGATGGGATGGGTTGAGATGGGATGGGATAGGATGGGATGGGAAGGGATGGGATGGGCTGGGAAGGGATGGGATGGGATAGGATGGGATGGGATGGGATAGGATAGGATGGGATGGGATGGGATCCCTGGGATTGGATGGGATCCCTGGGATGGGATGGGATCCCTGGGATGGGATGGGACGGGATCCCTGGGATGGGAAGAGATGAAATGGGATCCCCGGGATGGGATGGGATCCCTGGGATGTGATCCCTGGGATGGGATGGGATGGGAAGGGATGGGATGGGAGGGGATGGGATCCCTGGGATTGGATCCCTGGGATGAGATGGAATACCTGGCATGAGATAGCAGGGATGATTGGGATGGGATGGGATGGGATGGGATGGGATGGGCTGGGATGGGAAGGGATGGGATGGGATGAGATGGGATGGGATGGGATGGGATGGGATGGGATGGGAAGGGATGGGATGGGCTGGGAAGGGATGGGATGGGATGGGGTGGGATGGGATTGGATGGGATGGGATGGGATTTGATGGGATGGGATGCGATCCCTGGGATGGGATGGGATGGGATGGGATCCCTGGGATGGGATGGGATCCATGGGATGGGATGGGTTGGGATGGGACTGGATCCATGGGATGGGATGGGATTGAATGGGATGGGATGGGGTGGGATGGGATTGGATGGGATGGGATGCGATCCCTGGGATGGGATGGGATGGGATGGGATGGGATGGGATGGGATGGGATTGGATCCATGGGATGGGATGGGATGGGATGGGATCCCTGGGATGGGAAGGGATGGAATCCCTGGGATGGGATAGCTGGGATGGGGTGGTATCCCTGGAATGGGATGGGATGGGATGGGTTGAGATGGGATGGGATCCCTGGGATGGGATGGGATGGGATCGAATCCCTGGGATGGCATCCGTGAGATGGGATGGGATCTCTGACATGGGATCCCTGGCATGGGATGGGATCCCTGGGATGGGATGGGATGGGATTGGATGGGATGGGATGGGACTGGATGGGATGGGATGGGATGGGATGGGATGGGATCCCTGGGATGGTATGGGATCCCTGGGATGGGATCCCTGGGATGGGATCCATGGGATGGGATGGGTTGGGATGGGTTGGGAACAGTTTGATGGGATCTTATGGGATCCCTGGGATGAGATGTGATGGGATTGGATCCCTGGGATGGGATGAGATGGGATCCTACGGATGGGATCCCTGGAATGTGATCCCTCGTATGGGATGGGCTGGAAGCCCTGGGATGGGATCCCGGGGATGCCATGGGATCCCTGGGATGGGATGGGATGGGATGGGATGGGATGGGATGGGATGGGATGGGATGGGATGGGAAGGGATGGGATGGGCTGGGAAGGGATGGGATGGGATCCCTGGGATGGGATGGGATCCCTGGGACGGCATGGGATGGGATGGGATGGGATGGGATGGGATGGGATGGGATGGGATGGGATGGAATGGGATGGGATGGGGTGGGATGGGATTGGATGGGATGGGATGCGATCCCTGGGATGGGATGGGATGGGATCCCTGGGATGGGATGGGATCCATGGGATGGGATGGGTTGGGATGGGATTGGATCCATGGGATGCGATGGGATGGGATGGGATCCCAAGGATGGAAACAGATGAAATGGGATCCCTGGGATGGGATGGAATCCCTGGGATGGGATAGCTGGGATGGGATGGTATCCCTGGAATGGGATGGGATGGGATGGGTTGGGATGGGATGGGATCCCTGGGATGGGATGGGATGGAATCCCTGGTATGGGATAGCTGGGATGGGATGGGATCCCTGGTATGGTTTGGGATCTCTGGGATGGGATGGGATGGGATGGGATGGGATAGGATGGGATGGGATGGGATGGGATGGGATTGGATGGGATCCCTGGGATGGGATGGGATGGGATGGGATGGGATGGGATGGGATCTCTGGGATGGGATGGGATGGAATGGGATGGGATGGGGTGGGATGGGATTGGATGGGTTGGGATGCGATCCCTGGGATGGGATGGGATGGGATCCCTGGGATGGGATGGGATCCATGGGATGGGATGGGTTGGGATGGGGTTGGATCCATGGGATGGGATGGGATGGAATCCCAGGGATGGGAACAGATGAAATGGGATCCCTGGGATGGGATGGAATCCCTGGGATGGGATAGCTGGGATGGGGTGGTATCCCTGGAATGGGATGGGATGGGATGGGTTGAGATGGGATGGGATAGGATGGGATGGGAAGGGATGGGATGGGCTGGGAAGGGATGGGATGGGATAGGATGGGATGGGATGGGATAGGATCCCTGGGATGGGGTGGGATCCCTGGGATGGTGTGGGATGGGATGGGATGGCATGGGATCCCTGGGATGGGATGGGACGGGATCCCTGGGATGGGAAGAGATGAAATGGGATCCCCGGGATGGGATGGGATCCCTGGGATGTGATCCCTGGGATGGGATGGGATGGGAAGGGATGGGATGGGAGGGGATGGGATCCCTGGGATTGGATCCCTGGGATGAGATGGAATACCTGGCATGAGATAGCAGGGATGATTGGGATGGGATGGGATGGGATGGGATGGGATGGGATGGGATGGGATGGGATGGGAAGGGATGGGATGGGCTGGGAAGGGATGGGATGGGATGGGGTGGGATGGGATTGGATGGGATGGGATGGGATGGGATTTGATGGGATGGGATGCGATCCCTGGGATGGGATGGGATGGGATGGGATGGGATGGGATCCCTGGGATGGGATGGGATCCATGGGATGGGATGGGTTGGGATGGGACTGGATCCATGGGATGGGATGGGATTGAATGGGATGGGATGGGGTGGCATGGGATTGGATGGGATGGGATGCGATCCCTGGGATGGGATGGGATGGGATCCCTGGGATGGGATCCCTGGGATGGGAAGGGATGGGATCCCTGGGATGGGATGGGTTGGGATGGGATTGGATCCATGGGATGGGATGGGATGGGATCCCAGGGATGGGAACAGATGAAATGGGATCCCCGGGATGGGATGGAAACCCTGGGATGGGATAGCTGGGATGGGATGGTATCCCTGGAAAGGGATGGGATGGGATGGGATGGGTTTGGATGGGATGGGATCCCTGGGATGGGATGGGATGGGATCCCTGGGATGGGGACAGATGAAATGGGATCCCCGGGATGGGATGGAATCCCTGGGGTGGGATAGCTGGGATGGGATGGGATCCCTGGGATGGGATTGGATCCCTGGGATGGGTTGGGACCCCTGGGATGGGATGGGATGGGATGGGATGGGATGGGATGGGATGGGATCCCTGGGATGGGATGGGATCCCTGGGATGGCATGGGATGGGATCCCTGGATTGGGATGGGATCCCTGGGACGGGATGGGATCCCTGAGATGGGATGGGATGGGATCCCTGGATTGGGATGGGATCCCTGGGATGGGATGGGATCTGTGGGATGGGATGGGATCCGTGGGATGGGATGGGATCCCTGGAAAGGGAAGGGATGGGATTCCTGGGTTGGGAATGGATGGGATCCCTTGGATGGGACGGGGTGGGATAGGATACCTGGGATGGGAACAGATGGGATAGGATCCCTGGGATGGGGTGGAATCCCTGGGATGGGATAGCTGGGATGGGATTGGATCCCTGGGATGGTATAAGATCCCTGGGATGGAATCCCTGGGATGGGATTGGATCCCTGGGATGGGATGCCTGGGATGGGATGGGATGGGATGGGATGGGATGGGATGGGATGGGAAGGGATGGGATGGGCTGGGAAGGGATGCGATGGGATCCCTGGGATGGGATGGGATGGGATGGGATGGGATGGGATGGGATGGGATGGGATGGGATGGGATGGGAAGGGATGGGATGGGCTGGGAAGGGATGGGATGGGATCCTTGGGATGGGATGGGATGGGAAGGGATGGGATGGGCTGGGAAGGGATGCGATGGGATCCCTGGGATGGGATGGGATGGGATGGGATGGGATGGGATGGGATGGGATGGGATGGGATGGGATGGAATGGGATGGGATGGGGTGGGATGGGATTGGATGGGATGGGATGCGATCCCTGGGATGGGATGGGATCTCTGGGATGGGATGGGATCCATGGGATGGGATGGGTTGGGATGGGACTGGATCCATGGGATGCGATGGGATGGGATGGGATCCCAAGGATGGAAACAGATGAAATGGGATCCCTGGGATGGGATGGAATCCCTGGGATGGGATAGCTGGGATGGGATGGTATCCCTGGAATGGGATGGGATGGGATGGGTTGGGATGGGATCCCTGGGATGGGATGGGATGGGATGGAATCCCTGGTATGGGATAGCTGGGATGGGATGGGATCCCTGGGATGGGATGGGATCCCTGGTATGGTTTGGGATCTCTGGGATGGGATGGGATGGGATGGGATGAGATGGGATGGGATGGGATGGGATAGGATGGGATGGAATGGGATGGGATGGGGTGGGATGGGATTGGATGGGATGGGATGCGATCCCTGGGATGGGATGGGATGGGATCCCTGGGATGGGATGGGATCCATGGGATGGGATGGGTTGGGATGGGATTGGATCCATGGGATGGGATGGGATGGGATGGAATCCCAGGGATGGGAACAGATGAAATGGGATCCCTGGGATGGGATGGAATCCCTGGGATGGGATAGCTGGGATGGGGTGGTATCCCTGAAATGGGATGGGATGGGATGGGTTGAGATGGGATGGGGTAGGATGGGATGGGAAGGGATGGGATGGGCTGGGAAGGGATGGGATGGGATAGGATGGGATGGGATGGGATAGGATAGGATGGGATGGGATGGGATCCCTGGGATTGGATGGGATCCCTGGGATGGGATGGGATCCCTGGGATGGGATGGGACGGGATCCCTGGGATGGGAAGAGATGAAATGGGATCCCCGGGATGGGATGGGATCCCTGGGATGTGATCCCTGGGATGGGATGGGATGGGAAGGGATGGGATGGGAGGGGATGGGATCCCTGGGATTGGATCCCTGGGATGAGATGGAATACCTGGCATGAGATAGCAGGGATGATTGGGATGGGATGGGATGGGATGGGATGGGATGGGATGGGATGGGATGGGATGGGATGGGATGGGATGGGATGGGAAGGGATGGGATGGGATGGGATGGGATGGGATGGGATGGGATGGGATGGGATGGGATGGGATGGGATGGGAAGGGATGGGATGGGCTGGGAAGGGATGGGATGGGATGGGGTGGGATGGGATTGGATGGGATGGGATGGGATTTGATGGGATGGGATGCGATCCCTGGGATGGGATGGGATGGGATGGGATCCCTGGGATGGGATGGGATCCATGGGATGGGATGGGTTGGGATGGGACTGGATCCATGGGATGGGATGGGATTGAATGGGATGGGATGGGGTGGGATGGGATTGGATGGGATGGGATGCGATCCCTGGGATGGGATGGGATGGGATGGGATGGGATCCCTGGGATGGGAAGGGATGGAATCCCTGGGATGGGATAGCTGGGATGGGGTGGTATCCCTGGAATGGGATGGGATGGGATGGGTTGAGATGGGATGGGATCCCTGGGATGGGATGGGATGGGATCGAATCCCTGGGATGGCATCCGTGAGATGGGATGGGATCTCTGACATGGGATCCCTGGCATGGGATGGGATCCCTGGGATGGGATGGGATGGGATGGGATTGGATGGGATGGGATGGGACTGGATGGGATGGGATGGGATGGGATGGGATGGGATGGGATGGGATCCCTGGGATGGTATGGGATCCCTGGGATGGGATCCCTGGGATGGGATCCATGGGATGGGATGGGTTGGGATGGGTTGGGAACCGTTTGATGGGATCTTATGGGATCCCTGGGATGAGATGTGATGGGATTGGATCCCTGGGATGGGATGAGATGGGATCCTACGGATGGGATCCCTGGAATGTGATCCCTCGTATGGGATGGGATGGAATCCCTGGGATGGGATCCCGGGGATGCGATGGGATCCCTGGGATGGGATGGGATGGGATGGGATGGGATCCCTGGGATGGGGACAGATGAAATGGGATCCCCGGGATGGGATGGAATCCCTGGGGTGGGATAGCTGGGATGGGATGGGATCCCTGGGACGGCATGGGATGGGATCGGATGGGATGGGATGGGATTGGATCCATGGGATGGGATGGGATGGGATTCCAGGGATGGGAACAGATGAAATGGGATCCCCGGGATGGGATGGAAACCCTGGGATGGGATAGCTGGGATGGGATGGTATCCCTGGAAAGGGATGGGATGGGATGGGTTTGGATGGGATGGGATCCCTGGGATGGGATGGGATGGGATCCCTGGGATGGGGACAGATGAAATGGGATCCCCGGGATGGGATGGAATCCCTGGGGTGGGATAGCTGGGATGGGATGGGATCCCTGGGACGGCATGGGATGGGATCGGATGGGATGGGATGGGATGGGATGGGATGGGATGGAATGGGATGGGATGGGGTGGGATGGGATTGGATGGGATGGGAAGGGATGGGATGGGATGGGGTGGGATGGGATTGGATGGGATGGGATTTGATGGGATGGGATGCGATCCCTGGGATGGGATGGGATGGGATGGGATGCGATGGGATCCCTGGGATGGGATGGGATCCATGGAATGGGATGGGTTGGGATGGGACTGGATCCATGGGATGGGATGGGATTGAATGGGATGGGATGGGGTGGGATGGGATTGGATGGGATGGGATGCGATCCCTGGGATGGGATGGGATGGGATCCCTGGGATGGGATCCCTGGGATGGGAAGGGATGGGATCCCTGGGATGGGATGGGTTGGGATGGGATTGGATCCATGGGATGGGATGGGATGGGATCCCAGGGATGGGAACAGATGAAATGGGATCCCCGGGATGGGATGGAAACCCTGGGATGGGAGAGCTGGGATGGGATGGTATCCCTGGAAAGGGATGGGATGGGATGGGATGGGTTTGGATGGGATGGGATCCCTGGGATGGGATGGGATGGGATCCCTGGGATGGGGACAGATGAAATGGGATCCCCGGGATGGGATGGAATCCCTGGGGTGGGATAGCTGGGATGGGATGGGATCCCTGGGATGGGATTGGATCCCTGGGATGGGTTGGGACCCCTGGGATGGGATGGGATGGGATGGGATGGGATGGGATCCCTGGGATGGGATGGGATCCCTGGGATGGGATGGGATGGGATCCCTGGATTGGGATGGGATCCCTGGGACGGGATGGGATCCCTGAGATGGGATGGGATGGGATCCCTGGATTGGGATGGGATCCCTGGGATGGGATGGGATCTGTGGGATGGGATGGGATCCGTGGGATGGGATGGGATCCCTGGAAAGGGAAGGGATGGGATTCCTGGGTTGGGAATGGATGGGATCCCTTGGATGGGACGGGGTGGGATAAGATACCTGGGATGGGAACAGATGGGATAGGATCCCTGGGATGGGGTGGAATCCCTGGGATGGGATAGCTGGGATGGGATTGGATCCCTGGGATGGTATAAGATCCCTGGGATGGAATCCCTGGGATGGGATTGGATCCCTGGGATGGGATGGGATGGGATGGGATGGGATGGGATGGGATGGGATGGGATCCCTGGGATGGGATGGGATGGGATGGGATGCGAATGGGATAGGATGGGATGGGTTGGGATGGAATGGGATGCGATGGGGTGGGATGGGATTGGATGGGATGGGATGCGATCCCTGGGATGGCATGGGATGGGATCCCTGGGATGGGATAGGATCCCTGGGATGGGATGCCTGGGATGGGATGGGATGGCATGGGATCCCTGGGATGAGATGGGCTGGGATGGGATCCCTGGGATGAGATGGGCTGGGATGGGATCCCTGCTATGGGATGGGATGGGACCCCTGCGCTGCCACGGGATGGGATCCCTGGGATGGGATACCTGGGATGGGATCGGATGGGATTGGTTGGGATGGGATGGGATCCCTGGGATGGGATGGGATCCCTGGGATGGGATGGGATGGGATCCCTGGAATGGGATTCCTGGGATGGGATGGGTTCGAATCCCTGGGATGGCATCTGTGAGATGGGATGGGATCTCTGACATGGGATCCCAGGCATGGGATGGGATCCCTGGGATGTTATCCCTGGGATGGGATGGGATCCCTGGGATGGGATGGGATGGGAAGGGATGGGATGGGAGGGGGTGGGATCCCTGGGATTGGATCCCTGGGATGAGATGGAATACCTGGCATGAGATAGCAGGGATGATTGGGATGGGATGGGATGGGATGGGATCGCTGGGATGGGATGGGATGGGAAGGGATGGGATGGGAGGGGATGGGATCCCTGGGATTGGATCCCTGGGATGAGATGGAATACCTGGCATGAGATAGCAGGGATGATAGGGATGGGATGGGATGGGATGGGATGGGATGGGATGGGATGGGATGGGATGGGATGGGATGGGACTGGATGGGATGGGATGGGATTGAATGGGATGGGATGGGGTGGGATGGGATTGGATGGGATGGGATGCGATCCCTGGGATGGGATGGGATGGGATCCCTGGGATGGGATCCCTGGGATGGGAAGGGATGGGATCCCTGGGATGGGATGGGTTGGGATGGGATTGGATCCATGGGATGGGATGGGATGGGATCCCAGGGATGGGAACAGATGAAATGGGATCCCCGGGATGGGATGGAAACCCTGGGATGGGATAGCTGGGATGGGATGGTATCCCTGGAAAGGGATGGGATGGGATGGGATGGGTTTGGATGGGATGGGATCCCTGGGATGGGATGGGATGGGATCCCTGGGATGGGGACAGATGAAATGGGATCCCCGGGATGGGATGGAATCCCTGGGGTGGGATAGCTGGGATGGGATGGGATCCCTGGGATGGGATTGGATCCCTGGGATGGGTTGGGACCCCTGGGATGGGATGGGATGGGATGGGATCCCTGGGATGGGATGGGATCCCTGGGATGGGATGGGATGGGATCCCTGGATTGGGATGGGATCCCTGGGACGGGATGGGATCCCTGAGATGGGATGGGATGGGATCCCTGGATTGGGATGGGATCCCTGGGATGGGATGGGATCTGTGGGATGGGATGGGATCCGTGGGATGGGATGGGATCCCTGGAAAGGGAAGGGATGGGATTCCTGGGTTGGGAATGGATGGGATCCCTTGGATGGGACGGGGTGGGATAGGATACCTGGGATGGGAACAGATGGGATAGGATCCCTGGGATGGGGTGGAATCCCTGGGATGGGATAGCTGGGATGGGATTGGATCCCTGGGATGGTATAAGATCCCTGGGATGGAATCCCTGGGATGGGATTGGATCCCTGGGATGGGATGCCTGGGATGGGATGGGATGGGATGGGATGGGATCCCGGGGATGAGATGGGCTGGGATGGGATCCCTGGGATGGAATGGGATGGGATGGGATGCGAATGGGATAGGATGGGATGGGTTGGGATGGAATGGGATGCGATGGGGTGGGATGGGATTGGATGGGATGGGATGCGATCCCTGGGATGGCATGGGATGGGATCCCTGGGATGGGATAGGATCCCTGGGATGGGATGCCTGGGATGGGATGGGATGGCATGGGATCCCTGGGATGAGATGGGCTGGGATGGGATCCCTGGGATGAGATGGGCTGGGATGGGATCCCTGCTATGGGATGGGATGGGACCCCTGCGCTGCCACGGGATGGGATCCCTGGGATGGGATACCTGGGATGGGATCGGATGGGATTGGTTGGGATGGGAAGGGATCCCTGGGATGGGATGGGATCCCTGGGATGGGATGGGATGGGATCCCTGGAATGGGATTCCTGGGATGGGATGGGTTCGAATCCCTGGGATGGCATCTGTGAGATGGGATGGGATCTCTGACATGGGATCCCAGGCATGGGATGGGATCCCTGGGATGTTATCCCTGGGATGGGATGGGATCCCTGGGATGGGATGGGATGGGAAGGGATGGGATGGGAGGGGGTGGGATCCCTGGGATTGGATCCCTGGGATGAGATGGAATACCTGGCATGAGATAGCAGGGATGATTGGGATGGGATGGGATGGGATGGGATCGCTGGGATGGGATGGGATGGGAAGGGATGGGATGGGAGGGGATGGGATCCCTGGGATTGGATCCCTGGGATGAGATGGAATACCTGGCATGAGATAGCAGGGATGATAGGGATGGGATGGGATGGGATGGGATGGGATGGGATGGGATGGGATGGGATGGGATGGGATGGGATGGGACTGGATGGGATGGGATGGGATTGGCTGGGATGGGATGGGATCCCTGGGATGGTATGGGATCCCTGGGATGGGATCCCTGGGATGGGATCCATGGGATGGGATGGGTTGGGATGGGACTGGATCCATGGGATGGGATGGGATTGAATGGGATGGGATGGGGTGGGATGGGATTGGATGGGATGGGATGCGATCCCTGGGATGGGATGGGATGGGATCCCTGGGATGGGATCCCTGGGATGGGAAGGGATGGGATCCCTGGGATGGGATGGGTTGGGATGGGATTGGATCCATGGGATGGGATGGGATGGGATTCCAGGGATGGGAACAGATGAAATGGGATCCCCGGGATGGGATGGAAACCCTGGGATGGGATAGCTGGGATGGGATGGTATCCCTGGAAAGGGATGGGATGGGATGGGTTTGGATGGGATGGGATCCCTGGGATGGGATGGGATGGGATCCCTGGGATGGGGACAGATGAAATGGGATCCCCGGGATGGGATGGAATCCCTGGGGTGGGATAGCTGGGATGGGATGGGATCCCTGGGATGGGTTGGGACCCCTGGGATGGGATGGGATGGGATGGGATGGGATGGGATCCCTGGGATGGGATGGGATCCCTGGGATGGGATGGGATCCCTGGGATGGGATGGGATGGGATCCCTGGATTGGGATGGGATCCCTGGGACGGGATGGGATCCCTGAGATGGGATGGGATGGGATCCCTGGATTGGGATGGGATCCCTGGGATGGGATGGGATCTGTGGGATGGGATGGGATCCGTGGGATGGGATGGGATCCCTGGAAAGGGAAGGGATGGGATTCCTGGGTTGGGAATGGATGGGATCCCTTGGATGGCACGGGGTGGGATAGGATACCTGGGATGGGAACAGATGGGATAGGATCCCTGGGATGGGGTGGAATCCCTGGGATGGGATAGCTGGGATGGGATTGGGTCTCTGGGATGGTATAAGATCCCTGGGATGGAATCCCTGGGATGGGATTGGATCCCTGGGATGGGATGCCTGGGATGGGATGGGATGGGATGGGATGGGATGGGATCCCTGGGATGAGATGGGCTGGGATGGGATCCCTGGGATGGGATGGGATGGGATGGGATGCGAATGGGATAGGATGGGATGGGTTGGGATGGAATGGGATGCGATGGGGTGGGATGGGATTGGATGGGATGGGATGCGATCCCTGGGATGGCATGGGATGGGATCCCTGGGATGGGATAGGATCCCTGGGATGGGATGCCTGGGATGGGATGGGATCCCTGGGATGGGATGGGATCTCTGGTATGGGTTGGGATCCCTGGGATTGGATCCCTGGGATGGGATGGGATCCCTGGGATGGGATGGGATCCCTGGCAAGGGAAGGGATGGGATTCCTGGGTTGGGAATGGATAGGTTCCCTTGGATGGGACGGGATGGCATGGGATCCCTGGGATGGCATGGGATGGGATCGGATGGGATGGGATGGGATCCCTGGGATGGGATCGGATGGGATGGGATGGGATGGGATCCCTGGGATGGGTTGGGATCCATGGGATGGGATGGGTTGGGATGGGATTGGATCCATGGGATGGGATGGGATGGGATCCCAGGGATGGGAACAGCTGAAATGGGATCCCTGGGATGGGATGGGATCCCTGGGATGGGATGGGATGGGTTGGAATGGGATGGGATCCCTGGGATGGGATGGGATGGGATGGGATGGGATGGGATGGGATGGGATGGGATGGGATAGGATGGGATGGGATGGGGTAGGATGGGAAGGGATGGGTTGGGATGGGATGGGATCCCTGGGATGGGATGGGATGGGATGGGATGGGATGGGATGGGATGGGCTAGAATGGGTTGGGATGGGATGGGATCGATGGGATGGGAGGGGAGGGGATGGGATGGGATCCCTGGGATGGGATCCCTGGGATGGGATCCCTGGGATGGGATGGGATCCCTGTGATGGGATCCCTTGGATGGGATGGGATGGGATGGGATGGGATTGGATGGTATGGGATGGGATTCGATGGGATGGGATGGGATCCCTGGGATGGGATCCGATGGGATGGGATGGGATGGGATCCCTGGGATGGGATGGGATCCCTGTGATGGGATGGGATGGTATCCCTGGGATGGGATTGGATGGGATGGGATCCCTTGGTTGGGATGGAACACCTGGCATTAGATAGCAGGGATCATATGGGATGGGATGGGATGGGATGGGATGGGATGGGATGGGATGGGATCCCTGGGATGGGATACCTGGGATGGGATCGGATGGGATTGGATGGGATAGGATGGGATCCCTGGGATGGGATGGGATGCGATGGGATGGGATCCCTTGGATGGGATCGGATGGGATGCCTGGGATGGGATGGGATGGGATGGGATGGGATCCGTGGGATGGGATGGGATCCCTGGGATGGGATGGGGTGAGATGGGATGGGATGGGATGGGATGGGATGGGATCCCTGGGATTGGATGGGATGGGATGGGATCCCTGGGTTGGGATTGGTTGGGATGGGATACCTGGCATGGGATGGAATACCTGGGATGAGATCGCTGGGATGGGATGTGATGGGATGGGATGGGATCCCTGCGATGGGATGGGATGGTATGGTATGCCTGGGATGGTGTCCCTGGGATGGGATGGGATAGGATGGGATGGGATGGGATTGGATGGGATGGGATGGGGTGGGATGGGATGGGATTGGCTACAATGGGTTGGGATGGGATGGGACCGATGGGATGGGATGGGATGGAATGGGATCCCTGGGATGGTACGGAATGGGATCCCTGGGATGGGATGGGATACCTGGGATGGGATCCCTAGGATGGGATGGGATGGGATGGGATGGGATGGGATGGGATGGGATGGGATGGGATGGGATGGGATGGGACGGGACGGGATGGGATAGGATGGGATGGGATGGGGCAGGATGGGATGGGATGGGTTGGGATGGGATGGGATCCCTGGGATGGGATGGGGTACCTGGGATGGGATGGGGTACCTGGTATGGGATCCCTAGGATGGGATGGGATGGGATGGGATGGGATGGGATGGGATGGGATGGGATGGGATGGGATGGGATGGGATGGGATGGGATAGGAAGGGATGGGATGGCGTAGGATGGGATGGGATGGGTTGGGATGGGATGGGATCCCTGGGATGGGATGGGATGGGATGGGATGGGATGGGATGGGCTAGAATGGGTTGGGATGGGATGGGATGGGATCGATGGGATGGGAGGGGAGGGGATGGGATGGGATCCCTGGGATGGGATCCCTGGGATGGGACCCCT
The DNA here is from genome assembly GCF_052056855.1 of Sturnus vulgaris. NCBI lineage: Eukaryota > Metazoa > Chordata > Aves > Passeriformes > Sturnidae > Sturnus > Sturnus vulgaris. The sequence goes on from NC_142282.1 coordinate 11,036,027, forward strand.
GGGATGGGATGGGATCCCTGTTATGGGATCCCTTGGATGGGATGGGATGGGATGGGATTGGATGGTATGGGATGGGATTCGATGGGATGGGATGGGATCCCTGGGATGGGATCCGATGGGATGGGATGGGATGGGATCCCTTGGCTGGGATGGAATACCTGGCATGAGATAGCAGGGATGATATGGGATGGGATGGGATGGGATGGGATGGGATGGGATGGGATCCCTGGGATGGGATACCTGGGATGGGATCGGATGCGATGGGATGGGATCCCTTGGATGGGATCGGATGGGATGCCTGGGATGAGATGGGATGGGATCCGTGTGATGGGATGGGATCCCTGGGATGGGATGGGGTGAGATGGGATGGGATGGGATGGGATCCCTAGGATTGGATGGGACGGGATGGGATCCCTGGGCTGGGATTGGTTGGGATGGGATACCTGGGATGGGATGGAATCCCTGGGATGAGATCGCTGGGATGGGATGGGATGGGATCCCTGCGATGGGATGGGATGGTATGGTATCCCTGGGATGGTGTCCCTGGGATGGGATGGGATGGGATGGGATTGGATGGGATGGGGTGGGATGGGATTGGTTACAATGGGTTGGGATGGGATGGGATCCCTGGGATGGGATGGGATGGGATGGGATGGGATGGGAAGGGATGGGATGGAATGGGATCCCTGGGATGGTACGGTATGGGATCCCTGGGATGGGATGGGATACCTGGTATGGGATCCCTGGGATGGGATGGGATGGGATGGGATGGGATGGGGTAGGATGGGATGGGACGGGATGGGATGGGATCCCTTCGATGGCATGGGATCCCTGGGATGGGATGGGATGGGATGGGATGGGATGGGATGGGATGGGATTGGATGGGATGGGATGGGGTGGGATGGGATGGAATGGAATGGAATGGAATGGGATGGGATGGGATGGGATCCCTGGGATGGGATGGGATCCCTGGGATGGGATGGGATGGTATCCCAGCGATGAGATTGGTTGGGATGGGATCCCTGGGATGGGATGGAATACCTGGCATGAGATAGCAGGGATGATATGGGATGGGATGGGATGGGATGGGATCCCTGGGATGGGATACCTGGGATGGGATCGGATGGGATCGGATGGGATGGGATGGGATGCCTGGGATGGGATGGGATGGGATGGGATGGGATGGGATGGGATCCCTGGGATAGGATCGGATGGGATCCCTGGGATGGGATGGGATGGGATCCCTGGGATGGGATGGGATCCCCGGGATGGGATGTGTTCACTGGGATGGGTTGGGATCCCTGGAATTGGATGGGATTCTGGGGATGGGATGGGATGGGATCCCTGGGATAGTATGGGATTCCTGCGTTGGGATCGAATCCCTGGGATGGCATCCGTGAGATGGGATGAGATCTCTAACATGGGATCCCTGGGATGGGATGTGATCCCTGGGATGAGATGGGATCGGATGGAATGGGATGGGATCCCTGGGATGGGATGGGATCCCTGGGATGTTATCCCTGGGATGGGATGGGATCCCTGGGATGTTATCCCTGGGATGGGATGGGATCCCTGGGATGGGATGGGATGGGATGGGATGGGATGGGATGGGATGGGATGGGATGGGATGGGATGGAATGGGATGGGATGGGATCCCTGGAATGGGATGGGATCCCTGGAATGGGATGGGATGGGATGGGATGGGATGGAATGGGATGGGATTGGATGGGATGGCATGGGTTGGGATGGGATCCCTGGGATGGGATCGGATGGGATGGGATGGGATCCCTGGGATGGGTTGGGATCCCTGGGATGGGATGGCCTCCCTGGGATGGGATCCATGGGATGGGTTACTTGGGATGGGATAGGATCCCTGGGATGGGAGAGGATGGGATGGGATAAGTTGGGATGGGATGGGATCCCTGGGATGGGATGGGATCCCTGGGATGGGATCCCTGGAATGGGATGGGATGGGATGGGATCCCTGGGATGTTATGGGATCCGTGGGATGTGATGGGATGGGATTCCTGGGATGGGAATGGGTGGGATGGGATGGGATCACAGGGATGGGATGGAATCCCTGGGATGAGATCGCTCGGATGGGATGTGATGGGATGGGATCCCTGCGATGGGATGGGATGGTATGGGATGGGATCCCTGGGATGGGATCGGATGGGATGCCTGGGATGGGATGGGATGGGATCCGTGGGATGGGATGTGATCCCTGGGATGGGATGGGGTGAGATGGGATGGGATGGGATGGGATGGGATGGGATCCCTGGGATTGGATGGGATGGGATGGGATGGGATGGGTAGGGATGGGATGGGATGGGATTGGATGGGATGGGTTGGGATGGTATGGTATCCCTGGGATGGTGTCCCTGGGATGGGATGGGATGGGATGGGATGCGATGGGATGGGATGGGATGGGATGGGATGGGATGGGATGGGATGGGATGGGATGGGATGGGATGGGATGGGGTGGGATGGGATGGGATGGGATGGGATGGGATGGGATGGGATGGGATGGGATGGGATTGGCTACAATGCGTTGGGATGGGATGGGATCGATGGGATGGGATGGGATGGGATGGAAAGGGATCCCTGTGATGGTACGGAATGGGATCCCTGGGATGGGATGGGATACCTGGTATGGGATCCCTAGGATGGGATGGGATGGGATGGGATGGGATGGGATGGGATGGGATGGGATTGGCTACAATGCGTTGGGATGGGATGGGATCGATGGGATGGGATGGGATGGGATGGAAAGGGATCCCTGTGATGGTACGGAATGGGATCCCTGGGATGGGATGGGATACCTGGTATGGGATCCCTAGGATGGGATGGGATGGGATGGGATGGGATGCGATGGGATAGGATGGGATGGGATGGGGCAGGATGGGATGGGATGGGTTGGGATGGGATGGGATCCCTGGGATGGGATGGGATCCCTGGGATGGGATCTCTGGGATGGGATGGTATCCATGGGATGGGATGGGTTGGGATGGGATGGAATCCCTGGGATGGGGACCCGGGGATGGGATGGGATCCCTGGTATGGGATCCCTGGGATGGGATGGGATGGGATGGGATCCCTGGGATGGGATGGGATCCCTGGGATGGGATCCCTGGAATGTGATCCCTGGGATGGGATGGGATCCCTGGTATGGGTTGGGATGGGATGGGATCCCTGGGATGGGTTGGGATCCCTGGGATGGGATGGCCTCCCTGGGATGGGATCCATGGGATGGGTTACTTGGGATGGGATAGGATCCCTGGGATGGGAGAGGATGGGATGGGATAAGTTGGGATGGGATGGGATCCCTGGGATGGGATGGGATCCCTGGGATGGGATCCCTGGAATGGGATGGGATGGGATGGGATCCCTGGGATGGGATGGGATCCCTGGGATGGGATCCCTGGAATGGGATGGGATGGGATGGGATCCCTGGGATGTTATGGGATCCGTGGGATGTGATGGGATGGGATTCCTGGGATGGGAATGGGTGGGATGGGATGGGATCACAGGGATGGGATGGAATCCCTGGGATGAGATCGCTCGGATGGGATGTGATGGGATGGGATCCCTGCGATGGGATGGGATGGTATGGGATGGGATCCCTGGGATGGGATCGGATGGGATGCCTGGGATGGGATGGGATGGGATCCGTGGGATGGGATGTGATCCCTGGGATGGGATGGGGTGAGATGGGATGGGATGGGATGGGATGGGATCCCTGGGATTGGATGGGATGGGATGGGATGGGATGGGTAGGGATGGGATGGGATGGGATTGGATGGGATGGGTTGGGATGGTATGGTATCCCTGGGATGGTGTCCCTGGGATGGGATGGGATGGGATGGGATGCGATGGGATGGGATGGGATGGGATGGGATGGGATGGGATGGGATGGGATGGGGTGGGATGGGATGGGATGGGATGGGATGGGATGGGATGGGATGGGATGGGATGGGATGGGATGGGATTGGCTACAATGCGTTGGGATGGGATGGGATCGATGGGATGGGATGGGATGGGATGGGATGGAAAGGGATCCCTGTGATGGTACGGAATGGGATCCCTGGGATGGGATGGGATACCTGGTATGGGATCCCTAGGATGGGATGGGATGGGATGGGATGGGATGGGATGGGATGGGATGGGATGGGATGGGATGGGATGGGATGGGATTGGCTACAATGCGTTGGGATGGGATGGGATCGATGGGATGGGATGGGATGGGATGGAAAGGGATCCCTGTGATGGTACGGAATGGGATCCCTGGGATGGGATGGGATACCTGGTATGGGATCCCTAGGATGGGATGGGATGGGATGGGATGGGATGCGATGGGATAGGATGGGATGGGATGGGGCAGGATGGGATGGGATGGGTTGGGATGGGATGGGATCCCTGGGATGGGATGGGATCCCTGGGATGGGATCTCTGGGATGGGATGGTATCCATGGGATGGGATGGGTTGGGATGGGATGGAATCCCTGGGATGGGGACCCGGGGATGGGATGGGATCCCTGGTATGGGATCCCTGGGATGGGATGGGATGGGATGGGATCCCTGGGATGGGATGGGATCCCTGGGATGGGATCCCTGGAATGTGATCCCTGGGATGGGATGGGATCCCTGGGATGGGTTGGGATGGGATGGGATCCCTGGGATGGGTTGGGATCCCTGGGATGGGATGGGATCCCTGGTATGGTATCCCTGGGATGGGAACAGATGAAATGGGATCCCTGGGATGGGATGGAATCCCTGGGGTGGGATAGCTGGGATGGGATGGGATCCTTGGGATGGGATGGGATCCCTGGGATGGGATGGGATCCCTGGGATGGGATGGGATGCCTGGGATGGGATGGGATCCCTGGGATGGGATCCCTGGAATGTGATCCCTCGTATGGGATGGGATCCCTGGGATAGGATGGAATCCCTGGGATGGGATCCCTGGGATAGGATGGGATCCCTGGGTTGGGATCGAATCCCTGGGATGGCATCCCTAGGATGGGATGGAATCTCTGGGATGGGATCCCTGGTATGGGATTGGATGGGTTGGAATGGGATGGGATCCCTCGGTTGGGATGGGTTCCATGGGATGGGATCCCTGGGATGGGATGGGATGGGATGGGATGGGATGGGATCCCTGGGATGGGATGGGATGGGATGGGATGGGATGGGATCCCTGGGATGGGATCCTTGGATGGGATCGGATGGGATGGGATGGGATGGGATCCTTGGATGGGATCGGATGGGATGCCTGGGATGGGATGGGATCCGTGGGATGGGATGTGATCCCTGGGATGGGATGGGGTGAGATGGGATGGGATGGGATGGGATGGGATCCCTGGGATTGGATGGGATGGGATCCCTGGGTTAGGATTGGTTGGGATGGGATACCTGGGATGGGATGGAATCCCTGAGATGAGATCGCTGGGATGGGATGTGATGGGATGGGATGGGATGGGATGGGATCCCTGCGATGGGATGGGATGGGATCCCTGGGATGGGATCCCTGGGATGGGATATCTGGGATGGGATGTGATGGGACGGGATGGGATGGGATGGGATGGGATGGGATGGGGTGGGATGGGATGGGATGGGATGGGATGGGATGGGATGGGGTGGGATGGGATGGGATTGGCTACAATGGGTTGGGATGGGATGGGATCGATGGGATGGGATGGGATGGGATGGAATGGGATCCCTGTGATGGTACGGAATGGGATCCCTGGGATGGGATGGGATACCTGGTATGGGATCCCTAGGATGGGATGGGATGGGATGGGATGCGATGGGATAGGATGGGATGGGATGGGGCAGGATGGGATGGGATGGGTTGGGATGGGATGGGATCCCTGGGATGGGATGGGATCCCTGGGATGGGATCTCTGGGATCGGATGGTATCCATGGGATGGGATGGGTTGGGATTGGATGGAATCCCTGGGATGGGGACCCGGGGATGGGATGGGATCCCTGGTATGGGATCCCTGGGATGGGATGGGATGGGATGGGATCCCTGGGATGGGATGGCATCCCTGGGATGGGATCCCTGGAATGTGATCCCTGGGATGGGATGGGATCCCTGGGATGGGTTGGGATCCCTGGGATGGGATGGGATCCCTGGTATGGGATCCCTGGGATGGGAACAGATGAAATGGGATCCCTGGGATGGGATGGAATCCCTGGGGTGGGATAGCTGGGATGGGATGGGATCCTTGGGATGGGATGGGATGGGATCCCTGGGATGGGATGGGATCCCTGGGATGGGATGGGATGCCTGGGATGGGATGGGATCCCTGGGATGGGATCCCTGGAATGTGATCCCTCGTATGGGATGGGATCCCTGGGATGGGATGGAATCCCTGGGATGGGATCCCTGGGATAGGATGGGATCCCTGGGTTGGGATCGAATCCCTGGGATGGCATCCCTATGATGGGATGGAATCTCTGGGATGGGATCCCTGGTATGGGATTGGATGGGTTGGAATGGGATGGGAACCCTCGGTTGGGATGGGTTCCATGGGATGGGATCCCTGGGACGGGATGGGAAGGGATGGGATCCCTGGGATGGGATGGGATGGGATGGGATCCCTGGGATGGGATCCTTGGATGGGATTGGGTGGGATGGGATGGGATGGGATCCTTGGATGGGATTGGATGGGATGCCGGGGATGGGATGGGATCCGTGGGATGGGATGTGATCCCTGGGATGGGATGGGGTGAGATGGGATGGGATGGGATGGGATGGGATGGGATCCCTGGGATTGGATGGGATGGGATCCCTGGGTTAGGATTGGTTGGGATGGGATACCTGGGATGGGATGGAATCCCTGAGATGAGATCGCTGGGATGGGATGTGATGGGATGGGATGGGATGGGATGGGATGGGATCCCTGCGATGGGATGGGATGGGATCCCTGGGATGGGATCCCTGGGATGGGATATCTGGGATGGGATGTGATGGGACGGGATGGGATAGGATGGGGTGGGAAGGGATGGGATGGGCTACAATGGGATGGGATGGGATGGGATGGGATGGGATGGGATGGGATGGGATGGGATGGGATGGGATGGGTTTGGATGGGATGGGATCCCTGGGATGGGATGGGATGGGATGGGATGGGATGGGATGCCATGGCATGGGATCCGCGCTATGAGATGGGATGGGATGGGATACGTGGGATGGGATGGGATCCCTGGGATGGGATGGGATGAGATGGGATGGGATGGGATCCCTGGGTTGGGACTGGTTGGGATGGGATACCTGGGATGGGGTGGAATCCCTGGGATGAGATCGCTGGGATGGGATGGGATGGGATGGGATGGGATGGGATGGGATGGGATGGGATGGGATGGGATGGGGTGGGATGGGATCCCTGCGATGGGATGGGATGGTATGGTATCCCTGGGATGGTGTCCCTGGGATGGGATGGGATGGGATTGGATGGGATGGGGTGGGATGGGATCCCTGGGTTGGGATTGGTTGGGATGGGATACCTGGGATGGGATGGAATCCCTGGGATGAGATCCCTGGGATGGGATGGGATGGGATGGGATGGGATGGGATGGGATGGGATGGGATGGCATGGGGTGGGATGGGATGGGACGGGATGGGATGGGATGGGATCCCTGCGATGGGATGGGATGGGATGGGATGGGATGGGATGCGATGGGATAGGATGGGATGGGATGGGGCAGGATGGGATGGGATGGGTTGGGATGGGATGGGATCCCTGGGATGGGATGGGATCCCTGGGATGGGATCTCTGGGATGGGATGGTATCCATGGGATGGGATGGGTTGGGATGGGATGGAATCCCTGGGATGGGGACCCGGGGATGGGATGGGATCCCTGGTATGGGATCCCTGGGATGGGATGGGATGGGATGGGATCCCTGGGATGGGATGGGATCCCTGGGATGGGATCCCTGGAATGTGATCCCTGGGATGGGATGGGATCCCTGGGATGGGTTGGGATGGGATGGGATCCCTGGGATGGGTTGGGATCCCTGGGATGGGATGGCCTCCCTGGGATGGGATCCATGGGATGGGTTACTTGGGATGGGATAGGATCCCTGGGATGGGAGAGGATGGGATGGGATAAGTTGGGATGGGATGGGATCCCTGGGATGGGATGGGATCCCTGGGATGGGATCCCTGGAATGGGATGGGATGGGATGGGATCCCTGGGATGGGATGGGATCCCTGGGATGGGATCCCTGGAATGGGATGGGATGGGATGGGATCCCTGGGATGTTATGGGATCCGTGGGATGTGATGGGATGGGATTCCTGGGATGGGAATGGGTGGGATGGGATGGGATCACAGGGATGGGATGGAATCCCTGGGATGAGATCGCTCGGATGGGATGTGATGGGATGGGATCCCTGCGATGGGATGGGATGGTATGGGATGGGATCCCTGGGATGGGATCGGATGGGATGCCTGGGATGGGATGGGATGGGATCCGTGGGATGGGATGTGATCCCTGGGATGGGATGGGGTGAGATGGGATGGGATGGGATGGGATGGGATGGGATGGGATCCCTGGGATTGGATGGGATGGGATGGGATGGGATGGGGAGGGATGGGATGGGATGGGATTGGATGGGATGGGTTGGGATGGTATGGTATCCCTGGGATGGTGTCCCTGGGATGGGATGGGATGGGATGGGATGGGATGCGATGGGATGGGATGGGATGGGATGGGATGGGATGGGATGGGATGGGATGGGATGGGATGGGGTGGGATGGGATGGGATGGGATGGGATGGGATGGGATGGGATGGGATGGGATGGGATGGGATGGGATTGGCTACAATGCGTTGGGATGGGATGGGATCGATGGGATGGGATGGGATGGGATGGAAAGGGATCCCTGTGATGGTACGGAATGGGATCCCTGGGATGGGATGGGATACCTGGTATGGGATCCCTAGGATGGGATGGGATGGGATGGGATGGGATGGGATGGGATGGGATGGGATGGGATGGGATGGGATGGGATGGGATTGGCTACAATGCGTTGGGATGGGATGGGATCGATGGGATGGGATGGGATGGGATGGAAAGGGATCCCTGTGATGGTACGGAATGGGATCCCTGGGATGGGATGGGATACCTGGTATGGGATCCCTAGGATGGGATGGGATGGGATGGGATGGGATGCGATGGGATAGGATGGGATGGGATGGGGCAGGATGGGATGGGATGGGTTGGGATGGGATGGGATCCCTGGGATGGGATGGGATCCCTGGGATGGGATCTCTGGGATGGGATGGTATCCATGGGATGGGATGGGTTGGGATGGGATGGAATCCCTGGGATGGGGACCCGGGGATGGGATGGGATCCCTGGTATGGGATCCCTGGGATGGGATGGGATGGGATGGGATCCCTGGGATGGGATGGGATCCCTGGGATGGGATCCCTGGAATGTGATCCCTGGGATGGGATGGGATCCCTGGGATGGGTTGGGATGGGATGGGATCCCTGGGATGGGTTGGGATCCCTGGGATGGGATGGGATCCCTGGTATGGGATCCCTGGGATGGGAACAGATGAAATGGGATCCCTGGGATGGGATGGAATCCCTGGGGTGGGATAGCTGGGATGGGATGGGATCCTTGGGATGGGATGGGATCCCTGGGATGGGATGGGATCCCTGGGATGGGATGGGATGCCTGGGATGGGATGGGATCCCTGGGATGGGATCCCTGGAATGTGATCCCTCGTATGGGATGGGATCCCTGGGATAGGATGGAATCCCTGGGATGGGATCCCTGGGATAGGATGGGATCCCTGGGTTGGGATCGAATCCCTGGGATGGCATCCCTAGGATGGGATGGAATCTCTGGGATGGGATCCCTGGTATGGGATTGGATGGGTTGGAATGGGATGGGATCCCTCGGTTGGGATGGGTTCCATGGGATGGGATCCCTGGGATGGGATGGGATGGGATGGGATCCCTGGGATGGGATGGGATGGGATGGGATGGGATGGGATCCCTGGGATGGGATCCTTGGATGGGATCGGATGGGATGGGATGGGATGGGATCCTTGGATGGGATCGGATGGGATGCCTGGGATGGGATGGGATCCGTGGGATGGGATGTGATCCCTGGGATGGGATGGGGTGAGATGGGATGGGATGGGATGGGATGGGATCCCTGGGATTGGATGGGATGGGATCCCTGGGTTAGGATTGGTTGGGATGGGATACCTGGGATGGGATGGAATCCCTGAGATGAGATCGCTGGGATGGGATGTGATGGGATGGGATGGGATGGGATGGGATGGGATCCCTGCGATGGGATGGGATGGGATCCCTGGGATGGGATCCCTGGGATGGGATATCTGGGATGGGATGTGATGGGACGGGATGGGATGGGATGGGATGGGATGGGATGGGATGGGGTGGGATGGGATGGGATGGGATGGGATGGGGTGGGATGGGATGGGATTGGCTACAATGGGTTGGGATGGGATGGGATCGATGGGATGGGATGGGATGGGATGGAATGGGATCCCTGTGATGGTACGGAATGGGATCCCTGGGATGGGATGGGATACCTGGTATGGGATCCCTAGGATGGGATGGGATGGGATGGGATGCGATGGGATAGGATGGGATGGGATGGGGCAGGATGGGATGGGATGGGTTGGGATGGGATGGGATCCCTGGGATGGGATGGGATCCCTGGGATGGGATCTCTGGGATCGGATGGTATCCATGGGATGGGATGGGTTGGGATTGGATGGAATCCCTGGGATGGGGACCCGGGGATGGGATGGGATCCCTGGTATGGGATCCCTGGGATGGGATGGGATGGGATGGGATCCCTGGGATGGGATGGCATCCCTGGGATGGGATCCCTGGAATGTGATCCCTGGGATGGGATGGGATCCCTGGGATGGGTTGGGATCCCTGGGATGGGATGGGATCCCTGGTATGGGATCCCTGGGATGGGAACAGATGAAATGGGATCCCTGGGATGGGATGGAATCCCTGGGGTGGGATAGCTGGGATGGGATGGGATCCTTGGGATGGGATGGGATGGGATCCCTGGGATGGGATGGGATCCCTGGGATGGGATGGGATGCCTGGGATGGGATGGGATCCCTGGGATGGGATCCCTGGAATGTGATCCCTCGTATGGGATGGGATCCCTGGGATGGGATGGAATCCCTGGGATGGGATCCCTGGGATAGGATGGGATCCCTGGGTTGGGATCGAATCCCTGGGATGGCATCCCTATGATGGGATGGAATCTCTGGGATGGGATCCCTGGTATGGGATTGGATGGGTTGGAATGGGATGGGAACCCTCGGTTGGGATGGGTTCCATGGGATGGGATCCCTGGGACGGGATGGGAAGGGATGGGATCCCTGGGATGGGATGGGATGGGATGGGATCCCTGGGATGGGATCCTTGGATGGGATTGGGTGGGATGGGATGGGATGGGATCCTTGGATGGGATTGGATGGGATGCCGGGGATGGGATGGGATCCGTGGGATGGGATGTGATCCCTGGGATGGGATGGGGTGAGATGGGATGGGATGGGATGGGATGGGATGGGATGGGATCCCTGGGATTGGATGGGATGGGATCCCTGGGTTAGGATTGGTTGGGATGGGATACCTGGGATGGGATGGAATCCCTGAGATGAGATCGCTGGGATGGGATGTGATGGGATGGGATGGGATGGGATGGGATGGGATCCCTGCGATGGGATGGGATGGGATCCCTGGGATGGGATCCCTGGGATGGGATATCTGGGATGGGATGTGATGGGACGGGATGGGATAGGATGGGGTGGGAAGGGATGGGATGGGCTACAATGGGATGGGATGGGATGGGATGGGATGGGATGGGATGGGATGGGATGGGATGGGTTTGGATGGGATGGGATCCCTGGGATGGGATGGGATGGGATGGGATGGGATGGGATGGGATGGGATGGGATGCCATGGCATGGGATCCGCGCTATGAGATGGGATGGGATGGGATACGTGGGATGGGATGGGATCCCTGGGATGGGATGGGATGAGATGGGATGGGATGGGATCCCTGGGTTGGGACTGGTTGGGATGGGATACCTGGGATGGGGTGGAATCCCTGGGATGAGATCGCTGGGATGGGATGGGATGGGATGGGATGGGATGGGATGGGATGGGATGGGATGGGATGGGATGGGGTGGGATGGGATCCCTGCGATGGGATGGGATGGTATGGTATCCCTGGGATGGTGTCCCTGGGATGGGATGGGATGGGATTGGATGGGATGGGGTGGGATGGGATCCCTGGGTTGGGATTGGTTGGGATGGGATACCTGGGATGGGATGGAATCCCTGGGATGAGATCCCTGGGATGGGATGGGATGGGATGGGATGGGATGGGATGGGATGGGATGGGATGGCATGGGGTGGGATGGGATGGGACGGGATGGGATGGGATGGGATCCCTGCGATGGGATGGGATGGGATGGGATGGAATGGGATCCCTGGGATGGTACGGAATGGGATCCCTGGGATGGGATGGGATACCTGGTATGGGATCCCTGGGATGGGATGGGATGGGATGGGATTGGATCCCTGGGATGGGATGAGATGGGATCCCAGGGATGGGATCCCTGGATTGTGATCCCTCGTATGGGTTGGTATCCCCGGGATGGGATGGAATCCCTGGAATGGGATCCCGGGGATGGGATGGGATGGGATGGGATGGGATCCCTGGATTGGGATGGGTTCCATGGGATGGGATCCCTGGGATGGGATCGGATGGGATGGGATGGGATCCCTGGGATGGGTTGGGATCCCTGGGATGGGATGGCCTCCCTGGGATGGGATCCATGGGATGGGTTACTTGGGATGGGATAGGATCCCTGGGATGGGAGAGGATGGGATGGGATAAGTTGGGATGGGATGGGATCCCTGGGATGGGATGGGATCCCTGGGATGGGATCCCTGGAATGGGATGGGATGGGATGGGATCCCTGGGATGTTATGGGATCCGTGGGATGTGATGGGATGGGATTCCTGGGATGGGAATGGGTGGGATGGGATGGGATCACAGGGATGGGATGGAATCCCTGGGATGAGATCGCTCGGATGGGATGTGATGGGATGGGATGGGATGGGATCCCTGCAATGGGATGGGATGGTATGGGATGGGATCCCTGGGATGGGATCGGATGGGATGCCTGGGATGGGATGGGATGGGATCCGTGGGATGGGATGTGATCCCTGGGATGGGATGGGGTGAGATGGGATGGGATGGGATGGGATGGGATCCCTGGGATTGGATGGGATGGGATGGGATGGGATGGGATGGGTAGGGATGGGATGGGATGGGATGGGATTGGATGGGATGGGATGGGATCCCTGGGATGGGATCCCTGGAATGTGATCCCTCGTATGGGATGGGATCCCTGGGATGGGATGGAATCCCTGGGATGGGATCCCTGGCATAGGATGGGATCCCTGGGTTGGGATCGAATCCCTGGGATGGCATCCCTAGGATGGGATGGAATCTCTGGGATGGGATCCCTGGTATGGGATTGGATGGGTTGGAATGGGATGGGATCCCTCGGTTGGGATGGGTTCCATGGGATGGGATCCCTGGGATGGGATGGGATGGGATGGGATGGGATGGGATCCCTGGGATGGGATGGGATGGGATGGGATCCCTGGGATGGGATCCTTGGATGGGATCGGATGGGATGGGATGGGATGGGATCCTTGGATGGGATCGGATGGGATGCCTGGGATGGGATGGGATCCGTGGGATGGGATGTGATCCCTGGGATGGGATGGGGTGAGATGGGATGGGATGGGATGGGATCCCTGGGATTGGATGGGATGGGATCCCTGGGTTAGGATTGGTTGGGATGGGATACCTGGGATGGGATGGAATCCCTGAGATGAGATTGCTGGGATGGGATGTGATGGGATGGGATGGGATGGGATGGGATCCCTGCGATGGGATGGGATGGGATCCCTGGGATGGGATCCCTGGGATGGGATATCTGGGATGGGATGTGATGGGACGGGATGGGATAGGATGGGGTGGGAAGGGATGGGATGGGCTACAATGGGATGGGATGGGATGGGATGGGATGGGATGGGATGGGATGGGATGGGATGGGATGGGATGGGTTTGGATGGGATGGGATCCCTGGGATGGGATGGGATGGGATGGGATGGGATGGGATGGGATGCCATGGCATGGGATCCGCGGGATGAGATGGGATGGGATGGGATACGTGGGATGGGATGGGATCCCTGGGATGGGATGGGATGAGATGGGATGGGATGCCTGGGTTGGGACTGGTTGGGATGGGATACCTGGGATGGGATGGAATCCCTGGGATGAGATCGCTGGGATGGGATGGGATGGGATGGGATGGGATGGGATGGGATGGGATGGGATGGGATGGGATGGGATGGGGTGGGATGGGATGGGGTGGGATGGGATCCCTGCGATGGGATGGGATGGTATGGTATCCCTGGGATGGTGTCCCTGGGATGGGATGGGATGGGATTGGATGGGATGGGGTGGGATGGGATCCCTGGGTTGGGATTGGTTGGGATGGGATACCTGGGATGGGATGGAATCCCTGGGATGAGATCCCTGGGATGGGATGGGATGGGATGGGATGGGATGGGATGGGATGGGATGGGATGGGATGGGATGGCATGGGGTGGGATGGGATGGGACGGGATGGGATGGGATGGGATCCCTGCGATGGGATGGGATGGAATGGGATGGGATCCCTGGGATGGGATGGGATCCATGGGATGGGATGGAATGTGATGGGGTGGGATGGGATGGGATGGGTTGGGATGGGATGGGATCCCTGGGATGGGATGGGATCCCTGTGATGGGAACAGATAAAATGGGATCCCTGGGATGGGATGGAATCCCTGGGATGGGATAGCTGGGAAGGGTTGGGATCCCTGGGATGGGATCCATGGGATGTGATCCCTCGTATGGGATGGAATCCCTGGGATGGGATGGAATACCTGGGATGGGATCCCTGGGATGGGATGGGATGGGATGGGATGGGATGGGATGGGATCCCTGGGATGTTATGGGATCCGTGGGATGTGATGGGATGGGATTCCGGGGATGGGAATGGGTGGGATGGGATGGGATCACAGGGATGGGATGGAATTCCTGGGATGAGATCGCTGGGATGGGATGTGATGGGATGGGATGGAATGGGATGGGATGGGATCCCTGCGATGGGATGGGATGGTATGGGATGGGATCCCTGGGATGGGATCGGATGGGATGGGATGGGTTGGGATGGTATGTTATCCCTGGGATGGTGTCCCTGGGATGGGATGGGATGGGATGGGATGGGATGGGATGGGATGGGATGGGATGGGATGGGGTGGGATGAGATGGGATTGGCTACAATGGTTTGGGATGGGATGGGATCGATGGGATGGGATGGGATGGAATGGGATCCCTGGGGTGGTACGGTATGGGATCCCTGGGATGGGATACCTGGTATGGGATCCCTACGATGGGATGGGATGAGATGGGATGGGATGGGATGGGATGGGATAGGATGGGATGGGATGGGGTAGGATGGGATGGGATGGGTTGGGATGGGATGGGATCCCTGGGATGGGATCCCTGGGATGGGATCTCTGGGATCGGATGGTATCCATGGGATGGGATGGGTTGGGATGGGATGGAATCCCTGGGATGGGGACCCGGGGATGGGATGGGATCCCTGGTATGGGATCCCTGGGATGGGATGGGATGGGATGGGATGGGATGGGATGGGATGGGATGGGATCCCTGGTATGGGATGGGATCCCTGGGATGGGATCCCTGGGATGGGATCCCTGGGATAGGATGGGATCCCTGGGATGGGATCGAATCCCTGGGATGGTATCCCTGGGATGGGATGGAATCTCTGGGATGGGATCCCTGGGATGGGATTGGATGGGTTGGAATGGGATGGGATCCCTCGGTTGGGATGGGTTCCATGGGATGGGATCCCTGGGATGGGATGGGATGGGATGGGATGGGATGGGATGGGATGGGATCCCTGGGATGGGATGGGATGGGATGGGATGGGATCCCTGGGATGGGATCCTTGGATGGGATCGGATGGGATGGGATGGGATCCTTGGATGGGATCGGATGGGATGCCTGGGATGGGATGGGATCCGTGGGATGGGATGTGATCCCTGGGATGGGATGGGGTGAGATGGGATGGGATGGGATGGGATCCCTGGGATTGGATGGGATGGGATCCCTGGGTTAGGATTGGTTGGGATGGGATACCTGGGATGGGATGGAATCCCTGAGATGAGATTGCTGGGATGGGATGTGATGGGATGGGATGGGATGGGATGGGATCCCTGCGATGGGATGGGATGGGATCCCTGGGATGGGATCCCTGGGATGGGATATCTGGGATGGGATGTGATGGGACGGGATGGGATAGGATGGGGTGGGAAGGGATGGGATGGGCTACAATGGGATGGGATGGGATGGGATGGGATGGGATGGGATGGGATGGGATGGGATGGGTTTGGATGGGATGGGATCCCTGGGATGGGATGGGATGGGATGGGATGGGATGGGATGGGATGGGATGGGATGCCATGGCATGGGATCCGCGGGATGAGATGGGATGGGATGGGATACGTGGGATGGGATGGGATCCCTGGGATGGGATGGGATGAGATGGGATGGGATGCCTGGGTTGGGACTGGTTGGGATGGGATACCTGGGATGGGATGGAATCCCTGGGATGAGATCGCTGGGATGGGATGGGATGGGATGGGATGGGATGGGATGGGATGGGATGGGATGGGATGGGATGGGATGGGATGGGATGGGGTGGGATGGGATGGGGTGGGATGGGATCCCTGCGATGGGATGGGATGGTATGGTATCCCTGGGATGGTGTCCCTGGGATGGGATGGGATGGGATTGGATGGGATGGGGTGGGATGGGATCCCTGGGTTGGGATTGGTTGGGATGGGATACCTGGGATGGGATGGAATCCCTGGGATGAGATCCCTGGGATGGGATGGGATGGGATGGGATGGGATGGGATGGGATGGGATGGGATGGGATGGGATGGGATGGCATGGGGTGGGATGGGATGGGACGGGATGGGATGGGATGGGATCCCTGCGATGGGATGGGATGGAATGGGATGGGATCCCTGGGATGGGATGGGATCCATGGGATGGGATGGAATGTGATGGGGTGGGATGGGATGGGATGGGTTGGGATGGGATGGGATCCCTGGGATGGGATGGGATCCCTGTGATGGGAACAGATAAAATGGGATCCCTGGGATGGGATGGAATCCCTGGGATGGGATAGCTGGGAAGGGTTGGGATCCCTGGGATGGGATCCATGGGATGTGATCCCTCGTATGGGATGGAATCCCTGGGATGGGATGGAATACCTGGGATGGGATCCCTGGGATGGGATGGGATGGGATGGGATGGGATGGGATCCCTGGGATGTTATGGGATCCGTGGGATGTGATGGGATGGGATTCCGGGGATGGGAATGGGTGGGATGGGATGGGATCACAGGGATGGGATGGAATTCCTGGGATGAGATCGCTGGGATGGGATGTGATGGGATGGGATGGAATGGGATGGGATGGGATCCCTGCGATGGGATGGGATGGTATGGGATGGGATCCCTGGGATGGGATCGGATGGGATGGGATGGGTTGGGATGGTATGTTATCCCTGGGATGGTGTCCCTGGGATGGGATGGGATGGGATGGGATGGGATGGGATGGGATGGGATGGGGTGGGATGAGATGGGATTGGCTACAATGGTTTGGGATGGGATGGGATCGATGGGATGGGATGGGATGGAATGGGATCCCTGGGGTGGTACGGTATGGGATCCCTGGGATGGGATACCTGGTATGGGATCCCTACGATGGGATGGGATGAGATGGGATGGGATGGGATGGGATGGGATAGGATGGGATGGGATGGGGTAGGATGGGATGGGATGGGTTGGGATGGGATGGGATCCCTGGGATGGGATCCCTGGGATGGGATCTCTGGGATCGGATGGTATCCATGGGATGGGATGGGTTGGGATGGGATGGAATCCCTGGGATGGGGACCCGGGGATGGGATGGGATCCCTGGTATGGGATCCCTGGGATGGGATGGGATGGGATGGGATGGGATGGGATCCCTGGTATGGGATGGGATCCCTGGGATGGGATCCCTGGGATGGGATCCCTGGGATAGGATGGGATCCCTGGGATGGGATCGAATCCCTGGGATGGCATCCCTGGGATGGGATGGAATCTCTGGGATGGGATCCCTGGGATGGGATTGGATGGGTTGGAATGGGATGGGATCCCTGGGTTGGGATGGGTTCCATGGGATGGGATCCCTGGGATGGGATGTGATGGGATGGGATTGGATGGGATGGGATGGGATCCCTGGGATGGGATGGGATGGGATGGGATCCCTGGGATGGGATGGGATGGGATCCCTTGGATGGGATCGGATGGGATGCCTGGGATGGGATGGGATGGGATCCGTGGGATGGGATGTGATCCCTGGGATGGGATGGGGTGAGATGGGATGGGATGGGATGGGATCCCTGGGATTGGATGGGATGAGATCCCTGGGTTAGGATTGGTTGGGATGGGATACCTGGGATGGTATGGAATCCCTGGGATGAGATCGCTGTGATGGGATGTGATGGGATGGGATGGGATTGGATCCCTGCCATGGGATGGGATGGTATGGTATCCCTGGGATGGTGTCCCTGGGATTGGATGGGATGGGATGGGATGGGATGGGATGGGATGGGATGGGATGGGGTGGGATGGGATGGGATTGGCTACGATGGGTTGGGATGGGATGGGATCGATGGGATGGGATGGGATGAAATAGGATCCCTGGGATGGTACGGAATGGGATCCCTGGGATGGGATGGGATACCTGGTATGGGATCCCTAGGATGGGATGGGATGGGATGGGATGGGATGGGATGGGATGGGATGGGATGGGATGGGATGGGATGGGATGGGATGGGATGGGATAGGATGGGATGGGATGGGGTAGGATGGGATGGGATGGGTTGGGATGGGATGGAATCCCTGGGTTGGGGACCTGGGGATGGGATCTCTGGTATGGGATCCCTGGGATGGGATGGGATGGGATGGGATGGGATGGTATGGGATGGGATGGGATGGGATGGGATGGGATGGGATGGGATGGGATGGGATTGGATGGGATGGGATGGGATTGGATGGGATCCCTGGGATGGGATGGGATCCCTGGGATGGGATATCTGGGATGGGATGTGATGGGACGGGATGGGATGGGATGGGGTGGGAAGGGTTGGGATGGGCTACAATGGGATGTGATGGGATGGGATGGGATGGGATGGGATGGGATGGGATGGGATGCCATGGCATGGGATCCGCGGGATGAGATGGGATGGGATGGGATACGTGGGATGGGTTGGGATCCCTGGGATGGGATGGGATGGGATGGGATGGGATGGGATGGGATGGGATGGGGTGGGATGGGATCCCTGGGTTGGGACTGGTTGGGGTGGGATACCTGGGATGGGATGGAATCCCTGGGATGAGATCGCTGGGATGGGATGGGATGGGATGGGATGGGATGGGATGGGACGGGATGGGATGGGATCCCTGCGATGGGATGGGATGGGATTGGATGGGATGGGGTGGGATGGGATGGGATTGGCTACAATGGGTTGGGATTGGATGTGATGGGATGGGATGGGATGGGATCCCTGCAATGGGATGGGATGGTATGGGATGGGATCCCTGGGATGGGATCGGATGGGATGCCTGGGATGGGATGGGATGGGATCCGTGGGATGGGATGTGATCCCTGGGATGGGATGGGGTGAGATGGGATGGGATGGGATGGGATGGGATGGGATCCCTGGGATTGGATGGGATGGGATGGGATGGGATGGGATGGGTAGGGATGGGATGGGATGGGATGGGATTGGATGGGATGGGATGGGATCCCTGGGATGGGATCCCTGGAATGTGATCCCTCGTATGGGATGGGATCCCTGGGATGGGATGGAATCCCTGGGATGGGATCCCTGGGATAGGATGGGATCCCTCGGTTGGGATCGAATCCCTGGGATGGCATCCCTAGGATGGGATGGAATCTCTGGGATGGGATCCCTGGTATGGGATTGGATGGGTTGGAATGGGATGGGATCCCTCGGTTGGGATGGGTTCCATGGGATGGGATCCCTGGGATGGGATGGGATGGGATGGGATGGGATGGGATGGGATGGGATCCCTGGGATGGGATGGGATGGGATGGGATGGGATCCCTGGGATGGGATCCTTGGATGGGATCGGATGGGATGGGATGGGATGGGATCCTTGGATGGGATCGGATGGGATGCCTGGGATGGGATGGGATCCGTGGGATGGGATGTGATCCCTGGGATGGGATGGGGTGAGATGGGATGGGATGGGATGGGATCCCTGGGATTGGATGGGATGGGATCCCTGGGTTAGGATTGGTTGGGATGGGATACCTGGGATGGGATGGAATCCCTGAGATGAGATTGCTGGGATGGGATGTGATGGGATGGGATGGGATGGGATGGGATCCCTGCGATGGGATGGGATGGGATCCCTGGGATGGGATCCCTGGGATGGGATATCTGGGATGGGATGTGATGGGACGGGATGGGATAGGATGGGGTGGGAAGGGATGGGATGGGCTACAATGGGATGGGATGGGATGGGATGGGATGGGATGGGATGGGATGGGATGGGATGGGATGGGATGGGTTTGGATGGGATGGGATCCCTGGGATGGGATGGGATGGGATGGGATGGGATGGGATGGGATGGGATGCCATGGCATGGGATCCGCGGGATGAGATGGGATGGGATGGGATACGTGGGATGGGATGGGATCCCTGGGATGGGATGGGATGAGATGGGATGGGATGCCTGGGTTGGGACTGGTTGGGATGGGATACCTGGGATGGGATGGAATCCCTGGGATGAGATCGCTGGGATGGGATGGGATGGGATGGGATGGGATGGGATGGGATGGGATGGGATGGGATGGGATGGGATGGGATGGGATGGGATGGCATGGGGTGGGATGGGATGGGACGGGATGGGATGGGATCCCTGCGATGGGATGGGATGGAATGGGATGGGATCCCTGGAATGGGATGGGATGGGATGGGATGGGATGGAATGGGATGGGATTGGATGGGATGGGATGGGTTGGGATGGGATGGGATCCCTGGGATGGGATGGGATCCCTGTGATGGGAACAGATAAAATGGGATCCCTGGGATGGGATGGAATCCCTGGGATGGGATAGCTGGGAAGGGTTGGGATCCCTGGGATGGGATCCATGGGATGTGATCCCTCGTATGGGATGGAATCCCTGGGATGGGATGGAATACCTGGGATGGGATCCCTGGGATGGGATGGGATGGGATGGGATGGGATCCCTGGGATGTTATGGGATCCGTGGGATGTGATGGGATGGGATTCCGGGGATGGGAATGGGTGGGATGGGATGGGATCACAGGGATGGGATGGAATTCCTGGGATGAGATCGCTGGGATGGGATGTGATGGGATGGGATGGAATGGGATGGGATGGGATCCCTGCGATGGGATGGGATGGTATGGGATGGGATCCCTGGGATGGGATCGGATGGGATGGGATGGGTTGGGATGGTATGTTATCCCTGGGATGGTGTCCCTGGGATGGGATGGGATGGGATGGGATGGGATGGGATGGGATGGGATGGGATGGGATGGGGTGGGATGGGATGGGATTGGCTGCGATGGGTTGGGATGGGATGGGATCGATGGGATGGGATGGGATGAAATAGGATCCCTGGGATGGTACGGAATGGGATCCCTGGGATGGGATGGGATACCTGGTATGGGATCCCTAGGATGGGATGGGATGGGATGGGATGGGATGGGATGGGATGGGATGGGATGGGATGGGATGGGATGGGATGGGATGGGATGGGATGGGATAGGATGGGATGGGATGGGGTAGGATGGGATGGGATGGGTTGGGAAGGGATGGAATCCCTGGGTTGGGGACCTGGGGATGGGATCTCTGGTATGGGATCCCTGGGATGGGATGGGATGGGATGGGATGGGATGGGATGGGATGGGATGGGATGGGATGGGATGGGATGGGATGGGATGGGATGGGATTGGATGGGATGGGATGGGATTGGATGGGATCCCTGGGATGGGATGGGATCCCTGGGATGGGATATCTGGGATGGGATGTGATGGGACGGGATGGGATGGGATGGGGTGGGAAGGGTTGGGATGGGCTACAATGGGATGGGATGGGATGGGATGGGATGGGATGGGATGGGATGGGATGGGATGGGATGGGATGGGATGGGATGGGATGGGATGGGATGGGATGGGATGGGATGGGGTGGGATGGGATGGGGTGGGATGGGATCCCTGCGATGGGATGGGATGGTATGGTATCCCTGGGATGGTGTCCCTGGGATGGGATGGGATGGGATTGGATGGGATGGGGTGGGATGGGATCCCTGGGTTGGGATTGGTTGGGATGGGATACCTGGGATGGGATGGAATCCCTGGGATGAGATCCCTGGGATGGGATGGGATGGGATGGGATGGGATGGGATGGGATGGGATGGGATGGGATGGGATGGGATGGCATGGGGTGGGATGGGATGGGACGGGATGGGATGGGATGGGATCCCTGCGATGGGATGGGATGGAATGGGATGGGATCCCTGGGATGGGATGGGATCCATGGGATGGGATGGAATGTGATGGGGTGGGATGGGATGGGATGGGTTGGGATGGGATGGGATCCCTGGGATGGGATGGGATCCCTGTGATGGGAACAGATAAAATGGGATCCCTGGGATGGGATGGAATCCCTGGGATGGGATAGCTGGGAAGGGTTGGGATCCCTGGGATGGGATCCATGGGATGTGATCCCTCGTATGGGATGGAATCCCTGGGATGGGATGGAATACCTGGGATGGGATCCCTGGGATGGGATGGGATGGGATGGGATGGGATGGGATCCCTGGGATGTTATGGGATCCGTGGGATGTGATGGGATGGGATTCCGGGGATGGGAATGGGTGGGATGGGATGGGATCACAGGGATGGGATGGAATTCCTGGGATGAGATCGCTGGGATGGGATGTGATGGGATGGGATGGAATGGGATGGGATGGGATCCCTGCGATGGGATGGGATGGTATGGGATGGGATCCCTGGGATGGGATCGGATGGGATGGGATGGGTTGGGATGGTATGTTATCCCTGGGATGGTGTCCCTGGGATGGGATGGGATGGGATGGGATGGGATGGGATGGGATGGGATGGGATGGGATGGGATGGGATGGGGTGGGATGAGATGGGATTGGCTACAATGGTTTGGGATGGGATGGGATCGATGGGATGGGATGGGATGGAATGGGATCCCTGGGGTGGTACGGTATGGGATCCCTGGGATGGGATACCTGGTATGGGATCCCTACGATGGGATGGGATGAGATGGGATGGGATGGGATAGGATGGGATGGGATGGGGTAGGATGGGATGGGATGGGATGGGATGGGATGGGATGGGATCCCTGGGATGGGATCCCTGGGATGGGATCTCTGGGATCGGATGGTATCCATGGGATGGGATGGGTTGGGATGGGATGGAATCCCTGGGATGGGGACCCGGGGATGGGATGGGATCCCTGGTATGGGATCCCTGGGATGGGATGGGATGGGATGGGATGGGATGGGATGGGATCCCTGGTATGGGATGGGATCCCTGGGATGGGATCCCTGGGATGGGATCCCTGGGATAGGATGGGATCCCTGGGATGGGATCGAATCCCTGGGATGGCATCCCTGGGATGGGATGGAATCTCTGGGATGGGATCCCTGGGATGGGATTGGATGGGTTGGAATGGGATGGGATCCCTGGGTTGGGATGGGTTCCATGGGATGGGATCCCTGGGATGGGATGTGATGGGATGGGATTGGATGGGATGGGATGGGATCCCTGGGATGGGATGGGATGGGATGGGATCCCTGGGATGGGATGGGATGGGATCCCTTGGATGGGATCGGATGGGATGCCTGGGATGGGATGGGATGGGATCCGTGGGATGGGATGTGATCCCTGGGATGGGATGGGGTGAGATGGGATGGGATGGGATGGGATCCCTGGGATTGGATGGGATGAGATCCCTGGGTTAGGATTGGTTGGGATGGGATACCTGGGATGGGATGGAATCCCTGGGATGAGATCGCTGTGATGGGATGTGATGGGATGGGATGGGATTGGATCCCTGCCATGGGATGGGATGGTATGGTATCCCTGGGATGGTGTCCCTGGGATTGGATGGGATGGGATGGGATGGGATGGGATGGGATGGGATGGGATGGGATGGGATGGGGTGGGATGGGGTGGGATGGGATGGGATTGGCTACGATGGGTTGGGATGGGATGGGATCGATGGGATGGGATGGGATGAAATAGGATCCCTGGGATGGTACGGAATGGGATCCCTGGGATGGGATGGGATACCTGGTATGGGATCCCTAGGATGGGATGGGATGGGATGGGATGGGATGGGATGGGATGGGATGGGATGGGATGGGATGGGATGGGATGGGATGGGATGGGATGGGATGGGATGGGATAGGATGGGATGGGATGGGGTAGGATGGGATGGGATGGGTTGGGATGGGATGGAATCCCTGGGTTGGGGACCTGGGGATGGGATCTCTGGTATGGGATCCCTGGGATGGGATGGGATGGGATGGGATGGGATGGGATGGGATGGGATGGGATGGGATGGTATGGGATGGGATGGGATGGGATGGGATTGGATGGGATGGGATGGGATTGGATGGGATCCCTGGGATGGGATGGGATCCCTGGGATGGGATATCTGGGATGGGATGTGATGGGACGGGATGGGATGGGATGGGGTGGGAAGGGTTGGGATGGGCTACAATGGGATGGGATGGGATGGGATGGGATGGGATAGGATGGGATGGGATGGGATGGGATGGGATGGGATGGGATGGGATGGGATGGGATGCCATGGCATGGGATCCGCGGGATGAGATGGGATGGGATGGGATACGTGGGATGGGTTGGGATCCCTGGGATGGGATGGGATGGGATGGGATGGGATGGGATGGGATGGGATGGGATGGGGTGGGATGGGATCCCTGGGTTGGGACTGGTTGGGGTGGGATACCTGGGATGGGATGGAATCCCTGGGATGAGATCGCTGGGATGGGATGGGATGGGATGGGATGGGATGGGATGGGATGGGATGGGACGGGATGGGATGGGATCCCTGCGATGGGATGGGATGGGATTGGATGGGATGGGGTGGGATGGGATGGGATTGGCTACAATGGGTTGGGATGGGATGGGATCGATGGGATGGGATGGGATGAAATGGGATCCCTGGGATGGTACGGAATGGGATCCCTGGGATGGGATGGGATGGGATACCTGGTATGGGATCCCTAGGAAGGGATGGGAGGGGATGGGATGGGATAGGATGGGATGGGATGGGGTAGGATGGTGTTGGGGGTTGAATGCTTCGCTTTTCTTTCTGTGGAATTTCTCCCATTGTTATGCTAATTAATTGTGGCTACACCTTAAAACGACAGATAATGTTCTCTCGTAGGGGGGTGGCTGGAGGGGGAGGGGGGGGAACCGGAAAAGGAAAGGTGGGATAGGGGGGTCTGGAGCGGGGGACGCTCTCTCGCTTGGCTCCTGGAGTGGGAAGACAACCTGGGCTCTGCTCTGGCATCTTCCCCTGTCATCCCAGCGCTGAGATCCACGCTCCCTGCCTTTGGACATCGCTCCGCTGCTCTCCCAGCTCACCCTACTACCTCCGGACACTCTGCTGAGCACCACGACCAACACCGTGAGGGGGGAGTAACTTTCCCCATCCTCTCTCTCCCCTGGGCCGCGGCCGCCATCACCCAGCCCTCTTCAACTGCGCGGGACCTGCCCTGCCCCCACAGCACCGGTAACAGCACAGGGAGACGGCCTGCGGCCAGAAGGGACTGGAGTGGAGCTAGACTGTTTCTGTTGCCAATTTTTATAGCTGTTGTTTTTTTTCTGCTTTGTTAAATACCAGTAAAGAACTGTTATTCTCATCCCCATATCTCCTGCCTGAAGGTGTCTGAATTGGACCTAAAATAATTAAAAGGGAGGGGGATTGCACTCTGCATCGCAGAAAAGGGGCTCCTGCCTTTCCTTAGACCATACCTGTCTTTCAAACCGAGACAGATTTTGGCGCCCAACGTGGGGCATTGCCTGAGGGCATTGAGAGAGGGGTAGAAAAGGGGATAACAGTTCTTAAATTACCCAAGCTTGTGGTAGGTGACACCATGCTGTCCAGCTTACCCTGGATTGGCCTCCATGTGGTCACTGCTATATCTCTCCCATTTGCAAGCCCTTTTTTTAAACATGAGTTTCATAACCAAGGTTACTGTGGCTATTATCCAGTTTATTATGTGGGTTGATCAGTTGAGGAATTCATGGATTTTTAATTTTCTCTGGAAGATGGCCACATGGATTCAGAGCTATCACACTCTAAGTGTGTGTTTCTGGGGCTACTTCAATAATGGTACTTACTGTGAGGAAGTGGCAGCAGGTGAAATTTTTTCTCAACCCATCACAGGGTTTTTGAAGTTCACCCCACCAGTCTTCAAGGGGTTCCAATCCACTTTAAATGCTAATGACATTATATTGTGGCTAGTGTTGCTTATATCCCTGTTAAACCTGTTCTATCTAACATTCAGAGATAAGGGGAGATTGACTTGGATAACAGCCCTGATACCTACCCGAGGAAATAGTGATGTTACCCCAGAGCCTGATCCTGTCCCAGAGACTAGGGAGGTTACCCCAGAGCCTGATCTTGTCCCAGAGACTAGGGAGGTTACCCCAGAGCCTGATCCTATCCCAGAGACTAGGGATATTACCCCAGAGTTTGACCCTGCTCCACAGCCCACCTCGGAAAGGAACCACCCAGAATGGGTGGGGGTGCTAGCAAAGGAGATACGTGAGATGGGCCAGATGCTGAAGGAGTACCTCTCCCCAGCTGGTGAGAAACCCTCCCCCTGCCTTAAAGAGGGAGACTCTGGTGGTGCAGCAGTGGGACCCACAGATGTTACATCTGTCCAGGTTCCAGCTGAACTGCAAGGGCACTCACAGCCAGCAGCAGTTGCCCCTGTGGAAACTAGGAAGTCTAAGATGAAAACAAGGCACCTAGATAATAAGGGTCAGGAAGGGGGCCCCTCACAACCAGCAGGGGAGCCAGAAGTTGAGATCATCACCGAGTCCCTGTCATACGAGAGTCTCCGTAACCTGCGAAAAGACATTGTACGACGGGGCCGTGAGGCTTTTACAACCTGGTTACTGCGGGTCTGGGACCTTATGGGTACAGGTGTGCAACTGGATGGTACTGAGGCAAGGAATTTGGGAGCCTTGACCCAGGACTCAGGTGTGGACCAGGTATTTGTAAGGGAGACAGGTCTCCTTTCCCTCTGGGAGCGACTTTTAATGAGTGTGAGAGAGAGATTTGTCCACAGGGAAAGAATGCAGGAGTACCACCAGAGAACACGTTGGAATACCCTTGAGGAAGGGATCCAAAAGCTGAGAGAAGTGGCAGTACTGGAGGTGCTCTTTGGGAGGGATGGACAGCATGACAATGACCCTGACAAGGTCAGGTGCACAGGGCAGATGTTGTGGAATCTGGCAAACCTGGGCCCATCTCAATATACCCCCTTTATTGCAATGATTGATGCTGATACCAACCAAGTGACAGTGGGTTCTGTTGCCAACAGGCTCAGGAATTATCAGAGTATGATGGCTGGCCCAGTGCAGGCTCATGTCTCTGCTGTGGCTAAGGACCTCAGAGAGGAGTTTAAGGAGGAGATGAAGGAGATAAGGGAAGAGGTGAGGAAGATCAGTGCAGCACCAGTGAGAGTCATGGACCCCAAAAGTAGAGCCCAACGCCCCCCAGCTAGGGAGAGAGGGTACACCCCACGTGCTGACCTGTGGTTTTTTCTACGTGACCACGGGGAAGACATGAGAAGGTGGGATGGGAAACCCACTTCCGTCCTGGCAGCACGGGTGCGCCAAATCAGGGAGGGGAACACCAACAGAGGGAACTCCACTAAAGTGAGGGTAGCCTCAGCCTCCCATGGAGGTGCAGGGTATTACAGAAGGGAGGATGATCTGTCAGATCCCCTTGAAGGAACCTCCAGTATGTATGCCCAGGAGAGAAATAATAACCAGGGCTAGAGGGGCCCTGCCTCTAGCCAGGGAGAGGCACGGGAAAACCGGATCTTTTGGACGGTGTGGATCCGATGGCCTGGCACATCAGAGCCACAGGAACACAGAGCATTGGTTGACACTGGTTCACAATGTACATTAATACCATCAGGACATGTCGGAAAGGAACCTGTTTCAATTGCTGGGGTTACAGGGGGATCTCAGGAATTGACTCTGCTGGAGGCTGAGGTGAGCCTGACTGGGAAAGAGTGGCAGAAACATCCAATTGTGACTGGCCCAGAGGCACCATGTATCCTAGGCATAGACTTCCTCAGGAATGGCTATTACAAAGACCCAAAGGGACTCAGGTGGGCTTTTGGAATAGCTGCTGTGGCAGCAGAGGGCATTAAGCAGTTGAACACCCTGCCTGGGCTATCAGAAAACCCATCTGCAGTGGGACTCCTCAGGGTGAAAGAGCAACAGGTGCCAATTGCTACCTCAACAGTGCACCGCCGGCAGTACCGGACGAATCGAGATGCCGTGATCCCCATCCACAAGATGATCCGTGAGCTGGAGAGCCAAGGGGTGGTCAGCAAAACCCACTCACCCTTCAACAGCCCCATCTGGCCTGTGCGTAAATCTGAAGGAGAATGGAGATTGACAGTGGACTATCGTGCACTGAATGAGGTGACTCCACCGCTGAGCGCTGCCGTGCCGGACATGCTGGAACTGCAGTACGAGCTGGAGTCCAAGGCAGCAAAGTGGTACGCCACCATTGACATCGCCAATGCATTCTTCTCCATTCCTCTGGCAGCAGAGTGCAGGCCTCAGTTCGCTTTCACCTGGAGGGGTGTGCAATACATGTGGAACCGACTGCCCCAGGGGTGGAAACACAGCCCCACCATCTGTCATGGGCTGATCCAGGCTACACTGGAGAAGGGTGGAGCTCCAGAACATCTGCAGTACATTGATGACATCATTGTGTGGGGGGATACGGCAATGGAAGTATTTCAGAAAGGAGAAAAGATCATTGAGATTCTGCTGGGAGCCGGCTTCGCCATTAAAAAGAGCAAAGTCAAAGGGCCTGCCCAAGAGATCCAGTTCCTGGGAGTAAAGTGGCAAGATGGATGGCGCCAGATCCCCAGTGAGGTCATCAATAAGATCACTGCAATGTCTCCACCAACCAGCAAGAAGGAAACACAAGCCTTCCTAGGTGCCATAGGCTTTTGGAGAATGCACATTCCTGAGTACAGCCAGATTGTGAGCCCTCTTTACCTGGTCACCCGCAAGAAGAACGATGGGATCCCTGGGATGGGATATCTGGGATGGGATGTGATGGGACGGGTTGGGATGGGATGGGGTGGGAAGGGATGGGATGGCCTACAATGGGATGGGATGGGATGGGATGGGATGGGATGGGATGGGATGGGATGGGATGGGATGGGATGCCATGGCATGGGATCCGCGGGATGAGATGGGATGGGATGGGATACGTGGGATGGGTTGGGATCCCTGGGATGGGATGGGATGGGATGGGATGGGATGGGATGGGATGGGATGGGGTGGGATGGGATCCCTGGGTTGGGACTGGTTGGGGTGGGATACCTGGGATGGGATGGAATCCCTGGGATGAGATCGCTGGGATGGGATGGGATGGGATGGGATGGGATGGGATGGGATGGGATGGGACGGGATGGGATGGGATCCCTGCGATGGGATGGGATGGGATTGGATGGGATGGGGTGGGATGGGATGGGATTGGCTACAATGGGTTGGGATTGGATGGGATCGATGGGATGGGATGGGATGAAATGGGATCCCTGGGATGGTACGGAATGGGATCCCTTGGATGGGATGGGATACGTGGGATGGGTTGGGATCCCTGGGATGGGATGGGATGGGATGGGATGAGATGGGATGGGGTGGGATGGGATCCCTGGGTTGTGACTGGTTGGGCTGGGATATCTGGGATGGGATGGAATCCCTGGGATGAGATCGCTGGGATGGGATGGGATGGGATGGGATGGGATGGGATGGGATGGGATGGGATGGGATGGGATGGGACGGGATGGGATGGGATCCCTGCGATGGGATGGGATGGGATTGGATGGGATGGGGTGGGATGGGATGGGATTGGCTACAATGGGTTGGGATGGGATGGGATCGATGGGATGGGATGGGATGAAATGGGATCCCTGGGATGGTACGGAATGGGATCCCTGGGATGGGATGGGATGGGATACCTGGTATGGGATCCCTAGGAAGGGATGGGAGGGGATGGGATGGGATAGGATGGGATGGGATGGGGTAGGATGGTGTTGGGGGTTGAATGCTTCGCTTTTCTTTCTGTGGAATTTCTCCCATTGTTATGCTAATTAATTGTGGCTACACCTTAAAACGACAGATAATGTTCTCTCGTAGGGGGGTGGCTGGAGGGGGAGGGGGGGGAACCGGAAAAGGAAAGGTGGGATAGGGGGGTCTGGAGCGGGGGACGCTCTCTCGCTTGGCTCCTGGAGTGGGAAGACAACCTGGGCTCTGCTCTGGCATCTTCCCCTGTCATCCCAGCGCTGAGATCCACGCTCCCTGCCTTTGGACATCGCTCCGCTGCTCTCCCAGCTCACCCTACTACCTCCGGACACTCTGCTGAGCACCACGACCAACACCGTGAGGGGGGAGTAACTTTCCCCATCCTCTCTCTCCCCTGGGCCGCGGCCGCCATCACCCAGCCCTCTTCAACTGCGCGGGACCTGCCCTGCCCCCACAGCACCGGTAACAGCACAGGGAGACGGCCTGCGGCCAGAAGGGACTGGAGTGGAGCTAGACTGTTTCTGTTGCCAATTTTTATAGCTGTTGTTGTTTTTTTTCTGCTTTGTTAAATACCAGTAAAGAACTGTTATTCTCATCCCCATATCTCCTGCCTGAAGGTGTCTGAATTGGACCTAAAATAATTAAAAGGGAGGGGGATTGCACTCTGCATCGCAGAAAAGGGGCTCCTGCCTTTCCTTAGACCATACCTGTCTTTCAAACCGAGACAGATTTTGGCGCCCAACGTGGGGCATTGCCTGAGGGCATTGAGAGAGGGGTAGAAAAGGGGATAACAGTTCTTAAATTACCCAAGCTTGTGGTAGGTGACACCATGCTGTCCAGCTTACCCTGGATTGGCCTCCATGTGGTCACTGCTATATCTCTCCCATTTGCAAGCCCTTTTTTTAAACATGAGTTTCATAACCAAGGTTACTGTGGCTATTATCCAGTTTATTATGTGGGTTGATCAGTTGAGGAATTCATGGATTTTTAATTTTCTCTGGAAGATGGCCACATGGATTCAGAGCTATCACACTCTAAGTGTGTGTTTCTGGGGCTACTTCAATAATGGTACTTACTGTGAGGAAGTGGCAGCAGGTGAAATTTTTTCTCAACCCATCACAGGGTTTTTGAAGTTCACCCCACCAGTCTTCAAGGGGTTCCAATCCACTTTAAATGCTAATGACATTATATTGTGGCTAGTGTTGCTTATATCCCTGTTAAACCTGTTCTATCTAACATTCAGAGATAAGGGGAGATTGACTTGGATAACAGCCCTGATACCTACCCGAGGAAATAGTGATGTTACCCCAGAGCCTGATCCTGTCCCAGAGACTAGGGAGGTTACCCCAGAGCCTGATCTTGTCCCAGAGACTAGGGAGGTTACCCCAGAGCCTGATCCTATCCCAGAGACTAGGGATATTACCCCAGAGTTTGACCCTGCTCCACAGCCCACCTCGGAAAGGAACCACCCAGAATGGGTGGGGGTGCTAGCAAAGGAGATACGTGAGATGGGCCAGATGCTGAAGGAGTACCTCTCCCCAGCTGGTGAGAAACCCTCCCCCTGCCTTAAAGAGGGAGACTCTGGTGGTGCAGCAGTGGGACCCACAGATGTTACATCTGTCCAGGTTCCAGCTGAACTGCAAGGGCACTCACAGCCAGCAGCAGTTGCCCCTGTGGAAACTAGGAAGTCTAAGATGAAAACAAGGCACCTAGATAATAAGGGTCAGGAAGGGGGCCCCTCACAACCAGCAGGGGAGCCAGAAGTTGAGATCATCACCGAGTCCCTGTCATACGAGAGTCTCCGTAACCTGCGAAAAGACATTGTACGACGGGGCCGTGAGGCTTTTACAACCTGGTTACTGCGGGTCTGGGACCTTATGGGTACAGGTGTGCAACTGGATGGTACTGAGGCAAGGAATTTGGGAGCCTTGACCCAGGACTCAGGTGTGGACCAGGTATTTGTAAGGGAGACAGGTCTCCTTTCCCTCTGGGAGCGACTTTTAATGAGTGTGAGAGAGAGATTTGTCCACAGGGAAAGAATGCAGGAGTACCACCAGAGAACACGTTGGAATACCCTTGAGGAAGGGATCCAAAAGCTGAGAGAAGTGGCAGTACTGGAGGTGCTCTTTGGGAGGGATGGACAGCATGACAATGACCCTGACAAGGTCAGGTGCACAGGGCAGATGTTGTGGAATCTGGCAAACCTGGGCCCATCTCAATATACCCCCTTTATTGCAATGATTGATGCTGATACCAACCAAGTGACAGTGGGTTCTGTTGCCAACAGGCTCAGGAATTATCAGAGTATGATGGCTGGCCCAGTGCAGGCTCATGTCTCTGCTGTGGCTAAGGACCTCAGAGAGGAGTTTAAGGAGGAGATGAAGGAGATAAGGGAAGAGGTGAGGAAGATCAGTGCAGCACCAGTGAGAGTCATGGACCCCAAAAGTAGAGCCCAACGCCCCCCAGCTAGGGAGAGAGGGTACACCCCACGTGCTGACCTGTGGTTTTTTCTACGTGACCACGGGGAAGACATGAGAAGGTGGGATGGGAAACCCACTTCCGTCCTGGCAGCACGGGTGCGCCAAATCAGGGAGGGGAACACCAACAGAGGGAACTCCACTAAAGTGAGGGTAGCCTCAGCCTCCCATGGAGGTGCAGGGTATTACAGAAGGGAGGATGATCTGTCAGATCCCCTTGAAGGAACCTCCAGTATGTATGCCCAGGAGAGAAATAATAACCAGGGCTAGAGGGGCCCTGCCTCTAGCCAGGGAGAGGCACGGGAAAACCGGATCTTTTGGACGGTGTGGATCCGATGGCCTGGCACATCAGAGCCACAGGAACACAGAGCATTGGTTGACACTGGTTCACAATGTACATTAATACCATCAGGACATGTCGGAAAGGAACCTGTTTCAATTGCTGGGGTTACAGGGGGATCTCAGGAATTGACTCTGCTGGAGGCTGAGGTGAGCCTGACTGGGAAAGAGTGGCAGAAACATCCAATTGTGACTGGCCCAGAGGCACCATGTATCCTAGGCATAGACTTCCTCAGGAATGGCTATTACAAAGACCCAAAGGGACTCAGGTGGGCTTTTGGAATAGCTGCTGTGGCAGCAGAGGGCATTAAGCAGTTGAACACCCTGCCTGGGCTATCAGAAAACCCATCTGCAGTGGGACTCCTCAGGGTGAAAGAGCAACAGGTGCCAATTGCTACCTCAACAGTGCACCGCCGGCAGTACCGGACGAATCGAGATGCCGTGATCCCCATCCACAAGATGATCCGTGAGCTGGAGAGCCAAGGGGTGGTCAGCAAAACCCACTCACCCTTCAACAGCCCCATCTGGCCTGTGCGTAAATCTGAAGGAGAATGGAGATTGACAGTGGACTATCGTGCACTGAATGAGGTGACTCCACCGCTGAGCGCTGCCGTGCCGGACATGCTGGAACTGCAGTACGAGCTGGAGTCCAAGGCAGCAAAGTGGTACGCCACCATTGACATCGCCAATGCATTCTTCTCCATTCCTCTGGCAGCAGAGTGCAGGCCTCAGTTCGCTTTCACCTGGAGGGGTGTGCAATACATGTGGAACCGACTGCCCCAGGGGTGGAAACACAGCCCCACCATCTGTCATGGGCTGATCCAGGCTACACTGGAGAAGGGTGGAGCTCCAGAACATCTGCAGTACATTGATGACATCATTGTGTGGGGGGATACGGCAATGGAAGTATTTCAGAAAGGAGAAAAGATCATTGAGATTCTGCTGGGAGCCGGCTTCGCCATTAAAAAGAGCAAAGTCAAAGGGCCTGCCCAAGAGATCCAGTTCCTGGGAGTAAAGTGGCAAGATGGATGGCGCCAGATCCCCAGTGAGGTCATCAATAAGATCACTGCAATGTCTCCACCAACCAGCAAGAAGGAAACACAAGCCTTCCTAGGTGCCATAGGCTTTTGGAGAATGCACATTCCTGAGTACAGCCAGATTGTGAGCCCTCTTTACCTGGTCACCCGCAAGAAGAACGATGGGATCCCTGGGATGGGATATCTGGGATGGGATGTGATGGGACGGGTTGGGATGGGATGGGGTGGGAAGGGATGGGATGGCCTACAATGGGATGGGATGGGATGGGATGGGATGGGATGGGATGGGATGGGATGGGATGGGATGCCATGGCATGGGATCCGCGGGATGAGATGGGATGGGATGGGATACGTGGGATGGGTTGGGATCCCTGGGATGGGATGGGATGGGATGGGATGGGATGGGGTGGGATGGGATCCCTGGGTTGGGACTGGTTGGGGTGGGATACCTGGGATGGGATGGAATCCCTGGGATGAGATCGCTGGGATGGGATGGGATGGGATGGGATGGGATGGGATGGGATGGGATGGGATGGGATGGGATGGGATGGGATGGGACGGGATGGGATGGGATCCCTGCGATGGGATGGGATGGGATTGGATGGGATGGGGTGGGGTGGGATGGGATTGGCTACAATGGGTTGGGATTGGATGGGATCGATGGGATGGGATGGGATGAAATGGGATCCCTGGGATGGTACGGAATGGGATCCCTTGGATGGGATGGGATACGTGGGATGGGTTGGGATCCCTGGGATGGGATGGGATGGGATGGGATGAGATGGGATGGGGTGGGATGGGATCCCTGGGTTGTGACTGGTTGGGCTGGGATATCTGGGATGGGATGGAATCCCTGGGATGAGATCGCTGGGATGGGATGGGATGGGATGGGATGGGATGGGATGGGATGGGATGGGATGGGATGGGACGGGATGGGATGGGATCCCTGCGATGGGATGGGATGGGATGGGATTGGATGGGATGGGGTGGGATGGGATGGGATTGGCTACAATGGGTTGGGATGGGATGGGATCGATGGGATGGGATGGGATGAAATGGGATCCCTGGGATGGTACGGAATGGGATCCCTGGGATGGGATGGGATGGGATACCTGGTATGGGATCCCTAGGAAGGGATGGGAGGGGATGGGATGGGATAGGATGGGATGGGATGGGGTAGGATGGTGTTGGGGGTTGAATGCTTCGCTTTTCTTTCTGTGGAATTTCTCCCATTGTTATGCTAATTAATTGTGGCTACACCTTAAAACGACAGATAATGTTCTCTCGTAGGGGGGTGGCTGGAGGGGGAGGGGGGGGAACCGGAAAAGGAAAGGTGGGATAGGGGGGTCTGGAGCGGGGGACGCTCTCTCGCTTGGCTCCTGGAGTGGGAAGACAACCTGGGCTCTGCTCTGGCATCTTCCCCTGTCATCCCAGCGCTGAGATCCACGCTCCCTGCCTTTGGACATCGCTCCGCTGCTCTCCCAGCTCACCCTAC
Organism: Sturnus vulgaris; assembly: GCF_052056855.1. NCBI lineage: Eukaryota > Metazoa > Chordata > Aves > Passeriformes > Sturnidae > Sturnus > Sturnus vulgaris. Next base: position 11,072,032 of record NC_142282.1, read on the forward strand.
TACCTCCGGACACTCTGCTGAGCACCACGACCAACACCGTGAGGGGGGAGTAACTTTCCCCATCCTCTCTCTCCCCTGGGCCGCGGCCGCCATCACCCAGCCCTCTTCAACTGCGCGGGACCTGCCCTGCCCCCACAGCACCGGTAACAGCACAGGGAGACGGCCTGCGGCCAGAAGGGACTGGAGTGGAGCTAGACTGTTTCTGTTGCCAATTTTTATAGCTGTTGTTGTTTTTTTTCTGCTTTGTTAAATACCAGTAAAGAACTGTTATTCTCATCCCCATATCTCCTGCCTGAAGGTGTCTGAATTGGACCTAAAATAATTAAAAGGGAGGGGGATTGCACTCTGCATCGCAGAAAAGGGGCTCCTGCCTTTCCTTAGACCATACCTGTCTTTCAAACCGAGACAGATTTTGGCGCCCAACGTGGGGCATTGCCTGAGGGCATTGAGAGAGGGGTAGAAAAGGGGATAACAGTTCTTAAATTACCCAAGCTTGTGGTAGGTGACACCATGCTGTCCAGCTTACCCTGGATTGGCCTCCATGTGGTCACTGCTATATCTCTCCCATTTGCAAGCCCTTTTTTTAAACATGAGTTTCATAACCAAGGTTACTGTGGCTATTATCCAGTTTATTATGTGGGTTGATCAGTTGAGGAATTCATGGATTTTTAATTTTCTCTGGAAGATGGCCACATGGATTCAGAGCTATCACACTCTAAGTGTGTGTTTCTGGGGCTACTTCAATAATGGTACTTACTGTGAGGAAGTGGCAGCAGGTGAAATTTTTTCTCAACCCATCACAGGGTTTTTGAAGTTCACCCCACCAGTCTTCAAGGGGTTCCAATCCACTTTAAATGCTAATGACATTATATTGTGGCTAGTGTTGCTTATATCCCTGTTAAACCTGTTCTATCTAACATTCAGAGATAAGGGGAGATTGACTTGGATAACAGCCCTGATACCTACCCGAGGAAATAGTGATGTTACCCCAGAGCCTGATCCTGTCCCAGAGACTAGGGAGGTTACCCCAGAGCCTGATCTTGTCCCAGAGACTAGGGAGGTTACCCCAGAGCCTGATCCTATCCCAGAGACTAGGGATATTACCCCAGAGTTTGACCCTGCTCCACAGCCCACCTCGGAAAGGAACCACCCAGAATGGGTGGGGGTGCTAGCAAAGGAGATACGTGAGATGGGCCAGATGCTGAAGGAGTACCTCTCCCCAGCTGGTGAGAAACCCTCCCCCTGCCTTAAAGAGGGAGACTCTGGTGGTGCAGCAGTGGGACCCACAGATGTTACATCTGTCCAGGTTCCAGCTGAACTGCAAGGGCACTCACAGCCAGCAGCAGTTGCCCCTGTGGAAACTAGGAAGTCTAAGATGAAAACAAGGCACCTAGATAATAAGGGTCAGGAAGGGGGCCCCTCACAACCAGCAGGGGAGCCAGAAGTTGAGATCATCACCGAGTCCCTGTCATACGAGAGTCTCCGTAACCTGCGAAAAGACATTGTACGACGGGGCCGTGAGGCTTTTACAACCTGGTTACTGCGGGTCTGGGACCTTATGGGTACAGGTGTGCAACTGGATGGTACTGAGGCAAGGAATTTGGGAGCCTTGACCCAGGACTCAGGTGTGGACCAGGTATTTGTAAGGGAGACAGGTCTCCTTTCCCTCTGGGAGCGACTTTTAATGAGTGTGAGAGAGAGATTTGTCCACAGGGAAAGAATGCAGGAGTACCACCAGAGAACACGTTGGAATACCCTTGAGGAAGGGATCCAAAAGCTGAGAGAAGTGGCAGTACTGGAGGTGCTCTTTGGGAGGGATGGACAGCATGACAATGACCCTGACAAGGTCAGGTGCACAGGGCAGATGTTGTGGAATCTGGCAAACCTGGGCCCATCTCAATATACCCCCTTTATTGCAATGATTGATGCTGATACCAACCAAGTGACAGTGGGTTCTGTTGCCAACAGGCTCAGGAATTATCAGAGTATGATGGCTGGCCCAGTGCAGGCTCATGTCTCTGCTGTGGCTAAGGACCTCAGAGAGGAGTTTAAGGAGGAGATGAAGGAGATAAGGGAAGAGGTGAGGAAGATCAGTGCAGCACCAGTGAGAGTCATGGACCCCAAAAGTAGAGCCCAACGCCCCCCAGCTAGGGAGAGAGGGTACACCCCACGTGCTGACCTGTGGTTTTTTCTACGTGACCACGGGGAAGACATGAGAAGGTGGGATGGGAAACCCACTTCCGTCCTGGCAGCACGGGTGCGCCAAATCAGGGAGGGGAACACCAACAGAGGGAACTCCACTAAAGTGAGGGTAGCCTCAGCCTCCCATGGAGGTGCAGGGTATTACAGAAGGGAGGATGATCTGTCAGATCCCCTTGAAGGAACCTCCAGTATGTATGCCCAGGAGAGAAATAATAACCAGGGCTAGAGGGGCCCTGCCTCTAGCCAGGGAGAGGCACGGGAAAACCGGATCTTTTGGACGGTGTGGATCCGATGGCCTGGCACATCAGAGCCACAGGAACACAGAGCATTGGTTGACACTGGTTCACAATGTACATTAATACCATCAGGACATGTCGGAAAGGAACCTGTTTCAATTGCTGGGGTTACAGGGGGATCTCAGGAATTGACTCTGCTGGAGGCTGAGGTGAGCCTGACTGGGAAAGAGTGGCAGAAACATCCAATTGTGACTGGCCCAGAGGCACCATGTATCCTAGGCATAGACTTCCTCAGGAATGGCTATTACAAAGACCCAAAGGGACTCAGGTGGGCTTTTGGAATAGCTGCTGTGGCAGCAGAGGGCATTAAGCAGTTGAACACCCTGCCTGGGCTATCAGAAAACCCATCTGCAGTGGGACTCCTCAGGGTGAAAGAGCAACAGGTGCCAATTGCTACCTCAACAGTGCACCGCCGGCAGTACCGGACGAATCGAGATGCCGTGATCCCCATCCACAAGATGATCCGTGAGCTGGAGAGCCAAGGGGTGGTCAGCAAAACCCACTCACCCTTCAACAGCCCCATCTGGCCTGTGCGTAAATCTGAAGGAGAATGGAGATTGACAGTGGACTATCGTGCACTGAATGAGGTGACTCCACCGCTGAGCGCTGCCGTGCCGGACATGCTGGAACTGCAGTACGAGCTGGAGTCCAAGGCAGCAAAGTGGTACGCCACCATTGACATCGCCAATGCATTCTTCTCCATTCCTCTGGCAGCAGAGTGCAGGCCTCAGTTCGCTTTCACCTGGAGGGGTGTGCAATACATGTGGAACCGACTGCCCCAGGGGTGGAAACACAGCCCCACCATCTGTCATGGGCTGATCCAGGCTACACTGGAGAAGGGTGGAGCTCCAGAACATCTGCAGTACATTGATGACATCATTGTGTGGGGGGATACGGCAATGGAAGTATTTCAGAAAGGAGAAAAGATCATTGAGATTCTGCTGGGAGCCGGCTTCGCCATTAAAAAGAGCAAAGTCAAAGGGCCTGCCCAAGAGATCCAGTTCCTGGGAGTAAAGTGGCAAGATGGATGGCGCCAGATCCCCAGTGAGGTCATCAATAAGATCACTGCAATGTCTCCACCAACCAGCAAGAAGGAAACACAAGCCTTCCTAGGTGCCATAGGCTTTTGGAGAATGCACATTCCTGAGTACAGCCAGATTGTGAGCCCTCTTTACCTGGTCACCCGCAAGAAGAACGATGGGATCCCTGGGATGGGATATCTGGGATGGGATGTGATGGGACGGGTTGGGATGGGATGGGGTGGGAAGGGATGGGATGGCCTACAATGGGATGGGATGGGATGGGATGGGATGGGATGGGATGGGATGGGATGGGATGGGATGCCATGGCATGGGATCCGCGGGATGAGATGGGATGGGATGGGATACGTGGGATGGGTTGGGATCCCTGGGATGGGATGGGATGGGATGGGATGGGATGGGATGGGATGGGGTGGGATGGGATCCCTGGGTTGGGACTGGTTGGGGTGGGATACCTGGGATGGGATGGAATCCCTGGGATGAGATCGCTGGGATGGGATGGGATGGGATGGGATGGGATGGGATGGGATGGGATGGGATGGGACGGGATGGGATGGGATCCCTGCGATGGGATGGGATGGGATTGGATGGGATGGGGTGGGATGGGATGGGATTGGCTACAATGGGTTGGGATTGGATGGGATCGATGGGATGGGATGGGATGAAATGGGATCCCTGGGATGGTACGGAATGGGATCCCTTGGATGGGATGGGATACGTGGGATGGGTTGGGATCCCTGGGATGGGATGGGATGGGATGGGATGAGATGGGATGGGGTGGGATGGGATCCCTGGGTTGTGACTGGTTGGGCTGGGATATCTGGGATGGGATGGAATCCCTGGGATGAGATCGCTGGGATGGGATGGGATGGGATGGGATGGGATGGGATGGGATGGGATGGGATGGGACGGGATGGGATGGGATCCCTGCGATGGGATGGGATGGGATGGGATTGGATGGGATGGGGTGGGATGGGATGGGATTGGCTACAATGGGTTGGGATGGGATGGGATCGATGGGATGGGATGGGATGAAATGGGATCCCTGGGATGGTACGGAATGGGATCCCTGGGATGGGATCCCTAGGAAGGGATGGGAGGGGATGGGATGGGATAGGATGGGATGGGATGGGGTAGGATGGTGTTGGGGGTTGAATGCTTCGCTTTTCTTTCTGTGGAATTTCTCCCATTGTTATGCTAATTAATTGTGGCTACACCTTAAAACGACAGATAATGTTCTCTCGTAGGGGGGTGGCTGGAGGGGGAGGGGGGGGAACCGGAAAAGGAAAGGTGGGATAGGGGGGTCTGGAGCGGGGGACGCTCTCTCGCTTGGCTCCTGGAGTGGGAAGACAACCTGGGCTCTGCTCTGGCATCTTCCCCTGTCATCCCAGCGCTGAGATCCACGCTCCCTGCCTTTGGACATCGCTCCGCTGCTCTCCCAGCTCACCCTACTACCTCCGGACACTCTGCTGAGCACCACGACCAACACCGTGAGGGGGGAGTAACTTTCCCCATCCTCTCTCTCCCCTGGGCCGCGGCCGCCATCACCCAGCCCTCTTCAACTGCGCGGGACCTGCCCTGCCCCCACAGCACCGGTAACAGCACAGGGAGACGGCCTGCGGCCAGAAGGGACTGGAGTGGAGCTAGACTGTTTCTGTTGCCAATTTTTATAGCTGTTGTTGTTTTTTTTCTGCTTTGTTAAATACCAGTAAAGAACTGTTATTCTCATCCCCATATCTCCTGCCTGAAGGTGTCTGAATTGGACCTAAAATAATTAAAAGGGAGGGGGATTGCACTCTGCATCGCAGAAAAGGGGCTCCTGCCTTTCCTTAGACCATACCTGTCTTTCAAACCGAGACAGATTTTGGCGCCCAACGTGGGGCATTGCCTGAGGGCATTGAGAGAGGGGTAGAAAAGGGGATAACAGTTCTTAAATTACCCAAGCTTGTGGTAGGTGACACCATGCTGTCCAGCTTACCCTGGATTGGCCTCCATGTGGTCACTGCTATATCTCTCCCATTTGCAAGCCCTTTTTTTAAACATGAGTTTCATAACCAAGGTTACTGTGGCTATTATCCAGTTTATTATGTGGGTTGATCAGTTGAGGAATTCATGGATTTTTAATTTTCTCTGGAAGATGGCCACATGGATTCAGAGCTATCACACTCTAAGTGTGTGTTTCTGGGGCTACTTCAATAATGGTACTTACTGTGAGGAAGTGGCAGCAGGTGAAATTTTTTCTCAACCCATCACAGGGTTTTTGAAGTTCACCCCACCAGTCTTCAAGGGGTTCCAATCCACTTTAAATGCTAATGACATTATATTGTGGCTAGTGTTGCTTATATCCCTGTTAAACCTGTTCTATCTAACATTCAGAGATAAGGGGAGATTGACTTGGATAACAGCCCTGATACCTACCCGAGGAAATAGTGATGTTACCCCAGAGCCTGATCCTGTCCCAGAGACTAGGGAGGTTACCCCAGAGCCTGATCTTGTCCCAGAGACTAGGGAGGTTACCCCAGAGCCTGATCCTATCCCAGAGACTAGGGATATTACCCCAGAGTTTGACCCTGCTCCACAGCCCACCTCGGAAAGGAACCACCCAGAATGGGTGGGGGTGCTAGCAAAGGAGATACGTGAGATGGGCCAGATGCTGAAGGAGTACCTCTCCCCAGCTGGTGAGAAACCCTCCCCCTGCCTTAAAGAGGGAGACTCTGGTGGTGCAGCAGTGGGACCCACAGATGTTACATCTGTCCAGGTTCCAGCTGAACTGCAAGGGCACTCACAGCCAGCAGCAGTTGCCCCTGTGGAAACTAGGAAGTCTAAGATGAAAACAAGGCACCTAGATAATAAGGGTCAGGAAGGGGGCCCCTCACAACCAGCAGGGGAGCCAGAAGTTGAGATCATCACCGAGTCCCTGTCATACGAGAGTCTCCGTAACCTGCGAAAAGACATTGTACGACGGGGCCGTGAGGCTTTTACAACCTGGTTACTGCGGGTCTGGGACCTTATGGGTACAGGTGTGCAACTGGATGGTACTGAGGCAAGGAATTTGGGAGCCTTGACCCAGGACTCAGGTGTGGACCAGGTATTTGTAAGGGAGACAGGTCTCCTTTCCCTCTGGGAGCGACTTTTAATGAGTGTGAGAGAGAGATTTGTCCACAGGGAAAGAATGCAGGAGTACCACCAGAGAACACGTTGGAATACCCTTGAGGAAGGGATCCAAAAGCTGAGAGAAGTGGCAGTACTGGAGGTGCTCTTTGGGAGGGATGGACAGCATGACAATGACCCTGACAAGGTCAGGTGCACAGGGCAGATGTTGTGGAATCTGGCAAACCTGGGCCCATCTCAATATACCCCCTTTATTGCAATGATTGATGCTGATACCAACCAAGTGACAGTGGGTTCTGTTGCCAACAGGCTCAGGAATTATCAGAGTATGATGGCTGGCCCAGTGCAGGCTCATGTCTCTGCTGTGGCTAAGGACCTCAGAGAGGAGTTTAAGGAGGAGATGAAGGAGATAAGGGAAGAGGTGAGGAAGATCAGTGCAGCACCAGTGAGAGTCATGGACCCCAAAAGTAGAGCCCAACGCCCCCCAGCTAGGGAGAGAGGGTACACCCCACGTGCTGACCTGTGGTTTTTTCTACGTGACCACGGGGAAGACATGAGAAGGTGGGATGGGAAACCCACTTCCGTCCTGGCAGCACGGGTGCGCCAAATCAGGGAGGGGAACACCAACAGAGGGAACTCCACTAAAGTGAGGGTAGCCTCAGCCTCCCATGGAGGTGCAGGGTATTACAGAAGGGAGGATGATCTGTCAGATCCCCTTGAAGGAACCTCCAGTATGTATGCCCAGGAGAGAAATAATAACCAGGGCTAGAGGGGCCCTGCCTCTAGCCAGGGAGAGGCACGGGAAAACCGGATCTTTTGGACGGTGTGGATCCGATGGCCTGGCACATCAGAGCCACAGGAACACAGAGCATTGGTTGACACTGGTTCACAATGTACATTAATACCATCAGGACATGTCGGAAAGGAACCTGTTTCAATTGCTGGGGTTACAGGGGGATCTCAGGAATTGACTCTGCTGGAGGCTGAGGTGAGCCTGACTGGGAAAGAGTGGCAGAAACATCCAATTGTGACTGGCCCAGAGGCACCATGTATCCTAGGCATAGACTTCCTCAGGAATGGCTATTACAAAGACCCAAAGGGACTCAGGTGGGCTTTTGGAATAGCTGCTGTGGCAGCAGAGGGCATTAAGCAGTTGAACACCCTGCCTGGGCTATCAGAAAACCCATCTGCAGTGGGACTCCTCAGGGTGAAAGAGCAACAGGTGCCAATTGCTACCTCAACAGTGCACCGCCGGCAGTACCGGACGAATCGAGATGCCGTGATCCCCATCCACAAGATGATCCGTGAGCTGGAGAGCCAAGGGGTGGTCAGCAAAACCCACTCACCCTTCAACAGCCCCATCTGGCCTGTGCGTAAATCTGAAGGAGAATGGAGATTGACAGTGGACTATCGTGCACTGAATGAGGTGACTCCACCGCTGAGCGCTGCCGTGCCGGACATGCTGGAACTGCAGTACGAGCTGGAGTCCAAGGCAGCAAAGTGGTACGCCACCATTGACATCGCCAATGCATTCTTCTCCATTCCTCTGGCAGCAGAGTGCAGGCCTCAGTTCGCTTTCACCTGGAGGGGTGTGCAATACATGTGGAACCGACTGCCCCAGGGGTGGAAACACAGCCCCACCATCTGTCATGGGCTGATCCAGGCTACACTGGAGAAGGGTGGAGCTCCAGAACATCTGCAGTACATTGATGACATCATTGTGTGGGGGGATACGGCAATGGAAGTATTTCAGAAAGGAGAAAAGATCATTGAGATTCTGCTGGGAGCCGGCTTCGCCATTAAAAAGAGCAAAGTCAAAGGGCCTGCCCAAGAGATCCAGTTCCTGGGAGTAAAGTGGCAAGATGGACGGCGCCAGATCCCCAGTGAGGTCATCAATAAGATCACTGCAATGTCTCCACCAACCAGCAAGAAGGAAACACAAGCCTTCCTAGGTGCCATAGGCTTTTGGAGAATGCACATTCCTGAGTACAGCCAGATTGTGAGCCCTCTTTACCTGGTCACCCGCAAGAAGAACGATGGGATCCCTGGGATGGGATATCTGGGATGGGATGTGATGGGACGGGTTGGGATGGGATGGGGTGGGAAGGGATGGGATGGCCTACAATGGGATGGGATGGGATGGGATGGGATGGGATGGGATGGGATGGGATGCCATGGCATGGGATCCGCGGGATGAGATGGGATGGGATGGGATACGTGGGATGGGTTGGGATCCCTGGGATGGGATGGGATGGGATGGGATGGGATGGGATGGGATGGGATGGGATGGGATGGGATGGGGTGGGATGGGATCCCTGGGTTGGGACTGGTTGGGGTGGGATACCTGGGATGGGATGGAATCCCTGGGATGAGATCGCTGGGATGGGATGGGATGGGATGGGATGGGATGGGATGGGATGGGATGGGATGGGACGGGATGGGATGGGATCCCTGCGATGGGATGGGATGGGATTGGATGGGATGGGGTGGGATGGGATGGGATTGGCTACAATGGGTTGGGATTGGATGGGATCGATGGGATGGGATGGGATGAAATGGGATCCCTGGGATGGTACGGAATGGGATCCCTTGGATGGGATGGGATACGTGGGATGGGTTGGGATCCCTGGGATGGGATGGGATGGGATGGGATGAGATGGGATGGGGTGGGATGGGATCCCTGGGTTGTGACTGGTTGGGCTGGGATATCTGGGATGGGATGGAATCCCTGGGATGAGATCGCTGGGATGGGATGGGATGGGATGGGATGGGATGGGATGGGATGGGACGGGATGGGATGGGATCCCTGCGATGGGATGGGATGGGATTGGATGGGATGGGGTGGGATGGGATGGGATTGGCTACAATGGGTTGGGATGGGATGGGATCGATGGGATGGGATGGGATGAAATGGGATCCCTGGGATGGTACGGAATGGGATCCCTGGGATGGGATGGGATGGGATACCTGGTATGGGATCCCTAGGAAGGGATGGGAGGGGATGGGATGGGATAGGATGGGATGGGATGGGGTAGGATGGTGTTGGGGGTTGAATGCTTCGCTTTTCTTTCTGTGGAATTTCTCCCATTGTTATGCTAATTAATTGTGGCTACACCTTAAAACGACAGATAATGTTCTCTCGTAGGGGGGTGGCTGGAGGGGGAGGGGGGGGAACCGGAAAAGGAAAGGTGGGATAGGGGGGTCTGGAGCGGGGGACGCTCTCTCGCTTGGCTCCTGGAGTGGGAAGACAACCTGGGCTCTGCTCTGGCATCTTCCCCTGTCATCCCAGCGCTGAGATCCACGCTCCCTGCCTTTGGACATCGCTCCGCTGCTCTCCCAGCTCACCCTACTACCTCCGGACACTCTGCTGAGCACCACGACCAACACCGTGAGGGGGGAGTAACTTTCCCCATCCTCTCTCTCCCCTGGGCCGCGGCCGCCATCACCCAGCCCTCTTCAACTGCGCGGGACCTGCCCTGCCCCCACAGCACCGGTAACAGCACAGGGAGACGGCCTGCGGCCAGAAGGGACTGGAGTGGAGCTAGACTGTTTCTGTTGCCAATTTTTATAGCTGTTGTTGTTTTTTTTCTGCTTTGTTAAATACCAGTAAAGAACTGTTATTCTCATCCCCATATCTCCTGCCTGAAGGTGTCTGAATTGGACCTAAAATAATTAAAAGGGAGGGGGATTGCACTCTGCATCGCAGAAAAGGGGCTCCTGCCTTTCCTTAGACCATACCTGTCTTTCAAACCGAGACAGATTTTGGCGCCCAACGTGGGGCATTGCCTGAGGGCATTGAGAGAGGGGTAGAAAAGGGGATAACAGTTCTTAAATTACCCAAGCTTGTGGTAGGTGACACCATGCTGTCCAGCTTACCCTGGATTGGCCTCCATGTGGTCACTGCTATATCTCTCCCATTTGCAAGCCCTTTTTTTAAACATGAGTTTCATAACCAAGGTTACTGTGGCTATTATCCAGTTTATTATGTGGGTTGATCAGTTGAGGAATTCATGGATTTTTAATTTTCTCTGGAAGATGGCCACATGGATTCAGAGCTATCACACTCTAAGTGTGTGTTTCTGGGGCTACTTCAATAATGGTACTTACTGTGAGGAAGTGGCAGCAGGTGAAATTTTTTCTCAACCCATCACAGGGTTTTTGAAGTTCACCCCACCAGTCTTCAAGGGGTTCCAATCCACTTTAAATGCTAATGACATTATATTGTGGCTAGTGTTGCTTATATCCCTGTTAAACCTGTTCTATCTAACATTCAGAGATAAGGGGAGATTGACTTGGATAACAGCCCTGATACCTACCCGAGGAAATAGTGATGTTACCCCAGAGCCTGATCCTGTCCCAGAGACTAGGGAGGTTACCCCAGAGCCTGATCTTGTCCCAGAGACTAGGGAGGTTACCCCAGAGCCTGATCCTATCCCAGAGACTAGGGATATTACCCCAGAGTTTGACCCTGCTCCACAGCCCACCTCGGAAAGGAACCACCCAGAATGGGTGGGGGTGCTAGCAAAGGAGATACGTGAGATGGGCCAGATGCTGAAGGAGTACCTCTCCCCAGCTGGTGAGAAACCCTCCCCCTGCCTTAAAGAGGGAGACTCTGGTGGTGCAGCAGTGGGACCCACAGATGTTACATCTGTCCAGGTTCCAGCTGAACTGCAAGGGCACTCACAGCCAGCAGCAGTTGCCCCTGTGGAAACTAGGAAGTCTAAGATGAAAACAAGGCACCTAGATAATAAGGGTCAGGAAGGGGGCCCCTCACAACCAGCAGGGGAGCCAGAAGTTGAGATCATCACCGAGTCCCTGTCATACGAGAGTCTCCGTAACCTGCGAAAAGACATTGTACGACGGGGCCGTGAGGCTTTTACAACCTGGTTACTGCGGGTCTGGGACCTTATGGGTACAGGTGTGCAACTGGATGGTACTGAGGCAAGGAATTTGGGAGCCTTGACCCAGGACTCAGGTGTGGACCAGGTATTTGTAAGGGAGACAGGTCTCCTTTCCCTCTGGGAGCGACTTTTAATGAGTGTGAGAGAGAGATTTGTCCACAGGGAAAGAATGCAGGAGTACCACCAGAGAACACGTTGGAATACCCTTGAGGAAGGGATCCAAAAGCTGAGAGAAGTGGCAGTACTGGAGGTGCTCTTTGGGAGGGATGGACAGCATGACAATGACCCTGACAAGGTCAGGTGCACAGGGCAGATGTTGTGGAATCTGGCAAACCTGGGCCCATCTCAATATACCCCCTTTATTGCAATGATTGATGCTGATACCAACCAAGTGACAGTGGGTTCTGTTGCCAACAGGCTCAGGAATTATCAGAGTATGATGGCTGGCCCAGTGCAGGCTCATGTCTCTGCTGTGGCTAAGGACCTCAGAGAGGAGTTTAAGGAGGAGATGAAGGAGATAAGGGAAGAGGTGAGGAAGATCAGTGCAGCACCAGTGAGAGTCATGGACCCCAAAAGTAGAGCCCAACGCCCCCCAGCTAGGGAGAGAGGGTACACCCCACGTGCTGACCTGTGGTTTTTTCTACGTGACCACGGGGAAGACATGAGAAGGTGGGATGGGAAACCCACTTCCGTCCTGGCAGCACGGGTGCGCCAAATCAGGGAGGGGAACACCAACAGAGGGAACTCCACTAAAGTGAGGGTAGCCTCAGCCTCCCATGGAGGTGCAGGGTATTACAGAAGGGAGGATGATCTGTCAGATCCCCTTGAAGGAACCTCCAGTATGTATGCCCAGGAGAGAAATAATAACCAGGGCTAGAGGGGCCCTGCCTCTAGCCAGGGAGAGGCACGGGAAAACCGGATCTTTTGGACGGTGTGGATCCGATGGCCTGGCACATCAGAGCCACAGGAACACAGAGCATTGGTTGACACTGGTTCACAATGTACATTAATACCATCAGGACATGTCGGAAAGGAACCTGTTTCAATTGCTGGGGTTACAGGGGGATCTCAGGAATTGACTCTGCTGGAGGCTGAGGTGAGCCTGACTGGGAAAGAGTGGCAGAAACATCCAATTGTGACTGGCCCAGAGGCACCATGTATCCTAGGCATAGACTTCCTCAGGAATGGCTATTACAAAGACCCAAAGGGACTCAGGTGGGCTTTTGGAATAGCTGCTGTGGCAGCAGAGGGCATTAAGCAGTTGAACACCCTGCCTGGGCTATCAGAAAACCCATCTGCAGTGGGACTCCTCAGGGTGAAAGAGCAACAGGTGCCAATTGCTACCTCAACAGTGCACCGCCGGCAGTACCGGACGAATCGAGATGCCGTGATCCCCATCCACAAGATGATCCGTGAGCTGGAGAGCCAAGGGGTGGTCAGCAAAACCCACTCACCCTTCAACAGCCCCATCTGGCCTGTGCGTAAATCTGAAGGAGAATGGAGATTGACAGTGGACTATCGTGCACTGAATGAGGTGACTCCACCGCTGAGCGCTGCCGTGCCGGACATGCTGGAACTGCAGTACGAGCTGGAGTCCAAGGCAGCAAAGTGGTACGCCACCATTGACATCGCCAATGCATTCTTCTCCATTCCTCTGGCAGCAGAGTGCAGGCCTCAGTTCGCTTTCACCTGGAGGGGTGTGCAATACATGTGGAACCGACTGCCCCAGGGGTGGAAACACAGCCCCACCATCTGTCATGGGCTGATCCAGGCTACACTGGAGAAGGGTGGAGCTCCAGAACATCTGCAGTACATTGATGACATCATTGTGTGGGGGGATACGGCAATGGAAGTATTTCAGAAAGGAGAAAAGATCATTGAGATTCTGCTGGGAGCCGGCTTCGCCATTAAAAAGAGCAAAGTCAAAGGGCCTGCCCAAGAGATCCAGTTCCTGGGAGTAAAGTGGCAAGATGGACGGCGCCAGATCCCCAGTGAGGTCATCAATAAGATCACTGCAATGTCTCCACCAACCAGCAAGAAGGAAACACAAGCCTTCCTAGGTGCCATAGGCTTTTGGAGAATGCACATTCCTGAGTACAGCCAGATTGTGAGCCCTCTTTACCTGGTCACCCGCAAGAAGAACGATGGGATCCCTGGGATGGGATATCTGGGATGGGATGTGATGGGACGGGTTGGGATGGGATGGGGTGGGAAGGGATGGGATGGCCTACAATGGGATGGGATGGGATGGGATGGGATGGGATGGGATGGGATGGGTTTGGATGGGACGGGATCCCTGGGATGGGATGGGATGGGATGCCATGGCATGGGATCCGCGGGATGAGATGGGGTGGGATGGGATCGGATGGGATGGGATGGGATGGGATTGGATGGGATGGGATCGGATGGGATCCCTGGGATGGGATGGGATGGGATGGGATGGGATACGTGGGATGGGATGGGATGCCTGGGATGGGATGTGTTCACTGGGATGGGATGGGTTCCCTGGAATGGCATGGGATGGGATTCCTGGGATGGGATGGGATGGGATGGGATGGGATGGGATGGGATTGGATGGGATCCCTGGGATGGGATGGGATGGGTTTGGATGGGATGGGATCCCTGGGCTGGGATGGGATGGGACGCCATGGCATGGGATCCCTGGGATGAGATGGGATGGGATGGGATCCGTGGGATGGGATGAGATGGGATGGGATGGGATGAGATGGGATGGTATGGGATGGGATGGGGTGGGATGGGATGGGATGGGTTTGGATGGGACGGGATCCCTGGGATGGGATGGGATGGGATGGGATGGGATGGGATGGGATGGGATGGGATGCCATGGCATGGGATCCGCGCGATGAGATGGGATGGGATGGGATACGTGGGATGGGATGGGATCCCTGGCATGGGATGAGATGGGATGGGATGGGATGCGATGGGATCCCTGGGTTGGGATTGGTTGGGATGGGATACCTGGGATGGGATGGAATCCCTGGGATGATATCCCTGGGATGGGATGGGATGGGATGGAATGGGATCCCTGCGATGGGATGGGATGGGATGGGATGGGATGGAATGGGATCCCTGGGATGGTACGGAATGGGATCCCTGGGATGGGATGGGATACCTGGGATGGGATCCCTGGGATGGGATGGGATGGGTTTGGATGGGATGGGATCCCTGGGCTGGGATGGGATGGGACGCCATGGCATGGGATCCCTGGGATGAGATGGGATGGGATGGGATGCGTGGGATGGGATGAGATGGGATGGGATGGGATGAGATGGGATGGGATGGGATGGGATGGGGTGGGATGGGATGGGATGGGTTTGGATGGGACGGGATCCCTGGGATGGGATGGGATGGGATGGGATGCCATGGCATGGGATCCGCGGGATGAGATGGGATGGGATACGTGGGATGGGATGGGATCCCTGGGATGGGATGAGATGGGATGGGATGGGATGGGATGCGATGGGATCCCTGGGATGGGATTGGTTGGGATGGGATACCTGGGATGGGATGGAATCCCTGGGATGAGATCCCTGGGATGGGATGGGATGGGATGGAATGGGATCCCTGCGATGGGATGGGATGGGATGGGATGGAATGGGATCCCTGGGATGGTACGGAATGGGATCCCTGGGATGGGATGGGATACCTGGGATGGGATCCCTGGGATGGGATGGGATGGGATGGGATGGGATGGGATGGGGTAGGATGGGATGGGACGGGATGGGATGGGATCCCTGCGATGGGATCTCTGGGATGGGATGGTATCCATGGGATGGGATGGGTTGGGATGGGATGGAATCCCTGTGATGGGGACCCGGGGATGGGATGGGATCTCTGCTATGGGATCCCTGGGATGGGATGCGATGGGATGGGATGGGATGGGATGGGATCGGATGGGATCCCTGGGATGGGATGGGATCCCTGGGATGGGATGGGATCCCTGGGATGGGATATCTGGGATGGGGTGTGATGGGACGGGACGGGATGGGATGGGGTGGGAAGGGATGGGATGGGCTACAATGGGATGGGATGGGATGGGATGGGATGGGATGGGATGGGATGGGATGGGATGGGATGGGATGGGATGGGATGGGATGGGATGGGATGGGATGGGATGGGATGGGATGGGGTGGGATGGGATGGGATTGGTATGGATGGGACGGGATCCCTGGGATGGGATGGGATACGTGGGATGGGATGGGATCCCTGGGATGGGATGAGATGGGATGGGATGGGATGCGATGGGATCCCTGGGTTGGGATTGGTTGGGATGGGATACCTGGGATGGGATGGAATCCCTGGGATGAGATCCCTGGGATGGGATGGGACGGGATGGGATGGGATGGGATGGGATGGGATGGGATGGCATGGGGTGGGATGGGATGGGACGGGATGGGATGGGATGGGATCCCTGCGATGGGATGGGATGGAATGGGATGGAATGGGATCCCTGGGATGGTACGGAATGGGATCCCTGGGATGGGATGGGATACCTGGTATGGGATCCCTGGGATGGGATTGGATGGGATGGGATCCGTGGGATGGGATGAGATGGGATGGGATGGGATGAGATGGGATGGGATGGGATGGGATGGGGTGGGATGGTATGGGATTGGCTACAATCGGTTGGGATGGGATGGGATCGATGGGATGGGATGGGATGGAATGGGATCCCTGGGCTGGTATGGAATGGGATCCATGGGATGGGATGGGATACCTGGTATGGGATCCCTAGGATGGGATGGGATGGGATGGGGTGGGATGGGATGGGATGGGGTAGGATGGGATGGGATGGGATGGGTTGGGATGGGATGGGATGGGATGGGATGGGATGGGATGGGATTGGATGGGATGGGATGGGATGGGATGGGATAGGACCGCTGGGATTGGATCCCTGGGATGAGATGGGAACCCTGGGATGGGATCCCTGGGATGGGATGGGATGGGATGGGGTGGGATGGGATGGGATGGAATGGAAAGGGATGGGATGGGATTGGATGGGATGGCATGGGTTGGGATCGGTTGGGAACCCTGGGATGTGATGGGATGGGACTTGATCCCTGGGATGGGATGAGATGGGATCCCAGGGATGGGATCCCTGGAATGTGATCCCTCGTATGGGATGGGATCCCTGGGATGGGATGGAATCCCTGGGATGGGATCCCGGGGATGGGATGGGCTCCCTGGGATGGGATCCCTGGGATGGGATGGGATGGGATGGGATGGGTTGGGATGGGATGGGATCCCTGGGATGGGATGGGATCCCTGGAATGGGATCCCTGGAATGGGATCCCAGGGATGGGATGGGATGGGATTGGATGGGATGGGATGGGATGGGATGGGATGGGATCCCTGCGCTGGGATGGGATCGGATGGTATCCCTGGGATGGGATACATGGGATGGGATCGGATGGGATTGGATGGGATGGGATCGAATGGGATGGGATGGGCTAGAATGGGTTGGAATGGGATGGGATCGATGGGATGGGAGGGGAGGGGATGGGATGGAATGGGATGGGATGGGATCCCTGGGATGGGATCGGATGCGATGGGATGGGAAGGGCTGGGATCCCTGGGATGGAATCCCTGGGATAGGGTGGGATCCCTGGAACGGGTTGGGATGGGTTGGAACGGGATGGGATCCCTGGGATGGGATGGGATGCCTGGGATGGGATCCATGGGATGGGTTACTTGGGATGGGATAGGCTCCCTGGGATGGGAGAGGATGGGATGGGATGGGATGGGATGGGTTGGGATGGGATGGGATCCCTGGGATGGGATGGGATCCCTGGGATAGGATCCCTGGAATGAGATCCCTCGTATGGGATGGGATCCCTGGGATGGGATGGGATTCCTGGGATGGGATGGAATCCCTGGGATGGGATCCCTGGGATGGGATGGGATCCCTGGGAAGGGATCCCGGGGATGGGATGGGATCCCTGGGATGGGAGCAGATCCCTGGGATGGGATGGGATGGGATGGGATGGGATGGGATGGGATGGGATAGGATGGGATGGGATGGGATGGGATGGGATGGGATGGGATGGGATGGGATGGGATGGGATGGGACGGGACTTGATGGGATGGGATGGGATCCCGGGGTTGGGATGGGATCCCTGCATTGGGATGGGTTTGGCTGGGATGGGATCCCGGGGATGGGATCCCGGGGATGGGATGGGATGGGCTGGGATCCCTGGGATTGGATGGGATCCCTGGGATTGGATAGGATCCCAGGGATGGGATAGGATCCCTGGGATGGGATCGGATGGGATGGGATGGAATGGGATGGGATGGAATGGGATCCCTGGGATGGTACGGAATGTGATCCCTGGGATGGGATGGGATACCTGGTATGGGATCCCTGGGATGGGATGGGATGGGATGGGATGGGGTAGGATGGGATGGGACGGGATAGGATGGGATGGGATCCCTGCGATGGGATGGGATCCCTGGGATGGGATCTCTGGGATCGGATGGGATCGATGGGATGGGATGGGTTGGGATGGGATGGAATCCCGGGGATGGGGACCCGGGGATGGGATGGGATCGATGGGATGGGATGGGTTGGGATGGGATGGAATCCCTGGGATGGGGACCCGGGGATGGGATGGGATCCCTGGGATGGGATCCGTGGGATGGGATGGGATGGGATTGGATGGGATGGGAGGGATACCTGGGATGGGATGGGATGGGCTCCCTGGGATGGGATGGGATGGGATCCCTGGGATGGGATATCTGGGATGGGATGTGATGGGACGGGATGCCATGGCATGGGATCCGTGGGATGAGATGGGATGGGATGGGATGGGATGGGATGGGATGGGATGGGATGGGATGGGATTGGATGGGATGGGATCGGATGGGATTCCTGGGATGGGATTGGATGGGATCCCTGGGATGGGATGGGATGGGATGGGATATCTGGGATGGGATGTGATGGGACGGGATGGGATGGGATGTGGTGGGAAGGGATGGGATGGTCTACAATGGGATGGGATGGGATGGGATGGGATGGTATCCTTGGATGGGATGGAATGGGATCCCTGAGATGGGATGCGATCCCTGGGATGGGATGGGATTGGATGGGATGGCATGGGTTGGGATGGGTTGGGAACCCTGGGATGGGATGTTATGGGATCCCTGGGATGAGATGGGATGGGATTGGATCCCTGGGATGGGATGAGATGGGATCCCAGGGATGGGATCCCTGTGATGTGATCCCTGGGATGGGATGGGATGGGATGGGAAGGGATGGGATGGGATGGAAAGGGATGGGATGGGATGGAAAGGGATGGGATGGGATCCCTGGGATGAAATAAGATCCCTGGGATGGGATGGGATCCCTGGGATGGCATGGGATGGGAAGGGATGGGATGGGATGGGGTGGGATGGGATTGGTGGGAATGGGATGGGATCCCTGGGATGGCATGGGATGGGAAGGGATGGGATGGGATGGGGTGGGATGGGATTGGTGGGAATGGGATGGGATCCCTGGGATGGGATCGGATGGGGTCCCTGGGATGGGATGGGATGGGATCCCTGGGATGGCATGGGATCCCTGAGATGGGATGTGTTCACTGGGATGGGATGGGATCCCTGGAATGGGATGGGATGGGATGGGATGGGATGGGATGGGATGGGATGGGATGGTATTCCTGGGATGGGATGGGATGGGATGGGATCCCTGGAATGGGATCCCTGGGATAGTATGGGATTCCTGCATTGGAATCGAATCCCTGGGATGGCATCCGTGAGATGGGATGGGATCTCTGACATGGGATCCCTGGGATGGGATGTGATCCCTGGGATGAGATGGGATGGGATGGAATGGGATGGGATCCCTGGAATGGGATGGGATCCCTGGGATGTTATCCCTGGGATGGGATGGGATCCCTGGGATGGGATGGAATCCCTGGGATGGGATCCCGGGGATGGAATGGGATGGGATGGGATCCCTGGGATGGGATGGGATGGGATGGGATGGGATGGGATGGGATGGGATGGGATGGGAAGGGATGGCATGGGATGGGAAGGGAGGGGACGGGAACCCCGGGATGGGATGGGATCCCTGGGATGGCATGGGATGGGATCGGATGGGATGGGATGGGATGGAATGGGATGGGATGGGGTGGGATGGGATTGGTTGGGATGGGATGCGATCCCTGGGATGATATGGGATGGGATGGGATGGGATCCCTGGGATGGGATGGGATCCATGGGATGGGATCCCTGGGATGGGATGGGATGGGATCCCTGGGATGTTATGGGATCCGTGGGATGTGATGGGATGGGATTCCTGGGATGGGAATGGGTGGGATGGGATGGGATGGGATGGGATGGGATGGTATGGGATGGGATGGGATCCCTGGGATGGGATACCTGGGATGGGAATGGGTGGGATGGGATGGGATCGGATGGGATTGGATGGGATGGGATGGGATCCCTGGGATGGGATGGGATGCGATGGGATTGGATGGGATCCCTGGGATGGGATCGGATGGGATCCCTGGGATGGGATGGGATGGGATGGGATGGGATGGGATGGGATCCTTGGGATGGGATCCCTGGGATGGCTTAGGATGGGATTGGATGGGATGGGATGGGATCCCTGGGATGGGATGGGATCCCTGCGATGGGATCTCTGGGATGGGATGGTATCCATGGGATGGGATGGGTTGGGATGGGATGGAATCCCTGTGATGGGGACCCGGGGATGGGATGGGATCTCTGCTATGGGATCCCTGGGATGGGATGCGATGGGATGGGATGGGATGGGATGGGATCGGATGGGATCCCTGGGATGGGATGGGATCCCTGGGATGGGATGGGATCCCTGGGATGGGATATCTGGGATGGGGTGTGATGGGACGGGACGGGATGGGATGGGGTGGGAAGGGATGGGATGGGCTACAATGGGATGGGATGGGATGGGATGGGATGGGATGGGATGGGATGGGATGGGATGGGATGGGATGGGATGGGATGGGATGGGATGGGATGGGATGGGATGGGGTGGGATGGGATGGGATTGGTATGGATGGGACGGGATCCCTGGGATGGGATGGGATACGTGGGATGGGATGGGATCCCTGGGATGGGATGGGATGGGATGGGATGGGATGGGATGGCATGGGGTGGGATGGGATGGGACGGGATGGGATGGGATGGGATCCCTGCGATGGGATGGGATGGAATGGGATGGAATGGGATCCCTGGGATGGTACGGAATGGGATCCCTGGGATGGGATGGGATACCTGGTATGGGATCCCTGGGATGGGATTGGATGGGATGGGATGGGATCCGTGGGATGGGATGAGATGGGATGGGATGGGATGAGATGGGATGGGATGGGATGGGATGGGGTGGGATGGTATGGGATTGGCTACAATCGGTTGGGATGGGATGGGATCGATGGGATGGGATGGGATGGAATGGGATCCCTGGGCTGGTATGGAATGGGATCCATGGGATGGGATGGGATACCTGGTATGGGATCCCTAGGATGGGATGGGATGGGATGGGGTGGGATGGGATGGGATGGGGTAGGATGGGATGGGATGGGATGGGTTGGGATGGGATGGGATGGGATGGGATGGGATGGGTTGGGATGGGATGGGATGGGATAGGATGGGATGGGATGGGATGGGATTGGATGGGATGGGATGGGATGGGATGGGATAGGATCGCTGGGATTGGATCCCTGGGATGAGATGGGAACCCTGGGATGGGATCCCTGGGATGGGATGGGATGGGGTGGGATGGGATGGGATGGAATGGAAAGGGATGGGATGGGATTGGATGGGATGGCATGGGTTGGGATCGGTTGGGAACCCTGGGATGTGATGGGATGGGACTTGATCCCTGGGATGGGATGAGATGGGATCCCAGGGATGGGATCCCTGGAATGTGATCCCTCGTATGGGATGGGATCCCTGGGATGGGATGGAATCCCTGGGATGGGATCCCGGGGATGGGATGGGCTCCCTGGGATGGGATCCCTGGGATGGGATGGGATGGGATGGGATGGGTTGGGATGGGATGGGATCCCTGGGATGGGATGGGATCCCTGGAATGGGATCCCTGGAATGGGATCCCAGGGATGGGATGGGATGGGATTGGATGGGATGGGATGGGATGGGATGGGATGGGATCCCTGCGCTGGGATGGGATCGGATGGTATCCCTGGGATGGGATACATGGGATGGGATCGGATGGGATTGGATGGGATGGGATCGAATGGGATGGGATGGGCTAGAATGGGTTGGAATGGGATGGGATCGATGGGATGGGAGGGGAGGGGATGGGATGGAATGGGATGGGATGGGATCCCTGGGATGGGATCGGATGCGATGGGATGGGAAGGGCTGGGATCCCTGGGATGGAATCCCTGGGATAGGGTGGGATCCCTGGAACGGGTTGGGATGGGTTGGAACGGGATGGGATCCCTGGGATGGGATGGGATGCCTGGGATGGGATCCATGGGATGGGTTACTTGGGATGGGATAGGCTCCCTGGGATGGGAGAGGATGGGATGGGATGGGATGGGATGGGTTGGGATGGGATGGGATCCCTGGGATGGGATGGGATCCCTGGGATAGGATCCCTGGAATGAGATCCCTCGTATGGGATGGGATCCCTGGGATGGGATGGGATTCCTGGGATGGGATGGAATCCCTGGGATGGGATCCCTGGGATGGGATGGGATCCCTGGGAAGGGATCCCGGGGATGGGATGGGATCCCTGGGATGGGAGCAGATCCCTGGGATGGGATGGGATGGGATGGGATGGGATGGGATGGGATAGGATGGGATGGGATGGGATGGGATGGGATGGGATGGGATGGGATGGGATGGGACGGGACTTGATGGGATGGGATGGGATCCCGGGGTTGGGATGGGATCCCTGCATTGGGATGGGTTTGGCTGGGATGGGATCCCGGGGATGGGATCCCGGGGATGGGATGGGATGGGCTGGGATCCCTGGGATTGGATGGGATCCCTGGGATTGGATAGGATCCCAGGGATGGGATAGGATCCCTGGGATGGGATCGGATGGGATGGGATGGAATGGGATGGGATGGAATGGGATCCCTGGGATGGTACGGAATGTGATCCCTGGGATGGGATGGGATACCTGGTATGGGATCCCTGGGATGGGATGGGATGGGATGGGATGGGATGGGGTAGGATGGGATGGGACGGGATAGGATGGGATGGGATCCCTGCGATGGGATGGGATCCCTGGGATGGGATCTCTGGGATCGGATGGGATCGATGGGATGGGATGGGTTGGGATGGGATGGAATCCCGGGGATGGGGACCCGGGGATGGGATGGGATCGATGGGATGGGATGGGTTGGGATGGGATGGAATCCCTGGGATGGGGACCCGGGGATGGGATGGGATCCCTGGGATGGGATCCGTGGGATGGGATGGGATGGGATTGGATGGGATGGGAGGGATACCTGGGATGGGATGGGATGGGCTCCCTGGGATGGGATGGGATGGGATCCCTGGGATGGGATATCTGGGATGGGATGTGATGGGACGGGATGCCATGGCATGGGATCCGTGGGATGAGATGGGATGGGATGGGATGGGATGGGATGGGATGGGATGGGATGGGATTGGATGGGATGGGATCGGATGGGATTCCTGGGATGGGATTGGATGGGATCCCTGGGATGGGATGGGATGGGATGGGATATCTGGGATGGGATGTGATGGGACGGGATGGGATGGGATGTGGTGGGAAGGGATGGGATGGTCTACAATGGGATGGGATGGGATGGGATGGGATGGTATCCTTGGATGGGATGGAATGGGATCCCTGAGATGGGATGCGATCCCTGGGATGGGATGGGATTGGATGGGATGGCATGGGTTGGGATGGGTTGGGAACCCTGGGATGGGATGTTATGGGATACCTGGGATGAGATGGGATGGGATTGGATCCCTGGGATGGGATGAGATGGGATCCCAGGGATGGGATCCCTGTGATGTGATCCCTGGGATGGGATGGGATGGGATGGGAAGGGATGGGATGGGATGGAAAGGGATGGGATGGGATGGAAAGGGATGGGATGGGATCCCTGGGATGAAATAAGATCCCTGGGATGGGATGGGATCCCTGGGATGGCATGGGATGGGAAGGGATGGGATGGGATGGGGTGGGATGGGATTGGTGGGAATGGGATGGGATCCCTGGGATGGGATCGGATGGGGTCCCTGGGATGGGATGGGATGGGATCCCTGGGATGGCATGGGATCCCTGAGATGGGATGTGTTCACTGGGATGGGATGGGATCCCTGGAATGGGATGGGATGGGATGGGATGGGATGGGATGGGATGGGATGGGATGGTATTCCTGGGATGGGATGGGATGGGATGGGATCCCTGGAATGGGATCCCTGGGATAGTATGGGATTCCTGCATTGGAATCGAATCCCTGGGATGGCATCCGTGAGATGGGATGGGATCTCTGACATGGGATCCCTGGGATGGGATGTGATCCCTGGGATGAGATGGGATGGGATGGAATGGGATGGGATCCCTGGAATGGGATGGGATCCCTGGGATGTTATCCCTGGGATGGGATGGGATCCCTGGGATGGGATGGAATCCCTGGGATGGGATCCCGGGGATGGAATGGGATGGGATGGGATCCCTGGGATGGGATGGGATGGGATGGGATGGGATGGGATGGGAAGGGATGGCATGGGATGGGAAGGGAGGGGACGGGAACCCCGGGATGGGATGGGATCCCTGGGATGGCATGGGATGGGATCGGATGGGATGGGATGGGATGGAATGGGATGGGATGGGGTGGGATGGGATTGGTTGGGATGGGATGCGATCCCTGGGATGATATGGGATGGGATGGGATGGGATCCCTGGGATGGGATGGGATCCATGGGATGGGATGGTTTGGGATAGGATTTCTGGGATTGGATCCCTGGGATGAGATGGGATCCCTGGGATGGGATCCCTGGGATGGGATGGGATGGGATCCCTGGGATGTTATGGGATCCGTGGGATGTGATGGGATGGGATTCCTGGGATGGGAATGGGTGGGATGGGATGGGATGGGATGGGATGGGATGGGATGGGATGGGATCCCTGGGATGGGATACCTGGGATGGGAATGGGTGGGATGGGATGGGATCGGATGGGATTGGATGGGATGGGATGGGATCCCTGGGATGGGATGGGATGCGATGGGATTGGATGGGATCCCTGGGATGGGATCGGATGGGATCCCTGGGATGGGATGGGATGGGATGGGATGGGATGGGATGGGATCCTTGGGATGGGATCTCTGGGATGGCTTAGGATGGGATTGGATGGGATGGGATGGGATCCCTGGGATGGGATGGGATCCCTGGGATGGGATGTGTTCACTGGGATGGGATGGGATCCCTGGAATGGGATGGGATGGGATGGGATGGGATGGCATCCCTGGGATGGGATGGGATCCCTGGGATGGGATCCCTCGGATGGGATCCATGGGATGGGATGGGTTGGGATGGGTTGGGAACCGTTGGATGGGATCTTATGGGATCCCTGGGATGAGATGGGATGGGATTGGATCCCTGGGATGGGATGAGATGGGATCCTAGCGATGGGATCCCTGGAATGTGATCCCTCATATGGGATGGGATCCCTGGGATGGGATGGAATCCCTGGGATGGGATCCCGGGGATGGAATGGGATGGGATGGGATGGGATGGGATGGGATGGGATCCCTGGGATGGGATGGGATCCCTGGGATGGCATGGGATGGGATCGGATGGGATGGGATGGGATGGAATGGGATGGGATGGGGTGGGATTGGTTGGGATGGGATGGGATCCCTGGGATGGGAACGGATGGGATCCCTGGGATGGGATGGCATCAATGGGATGGGATCCCTGGGATGGGATGGGATCCGTGGAATGGGATGGGATGGGATTCCTGGGATGGGATGGGATGGGATCCCTGGAATGGGATCCCTGGGATAGTATGGGATTGCTGCGATGGGATCGAATCCCTGGGATGGCATCCTTGAGATGGGTTGGGATCTCTGACATGGGATCCCTGGGATGGGATGTGATCCCTGGGATGAGATGGGATGGGATGGAATGGGATGGGATCCCAGGGATGGGATGGGATCCCTGGGATGTTATCCCTGGGATGGGATGGGATGGGATGGGATGGAATGGGATGGGATCCCTGGGATGGGATGGGATGGGGTGGGATGTTATCCCTGGGATGGGATGGGATCCCTGGGATGGGATGGGATGGGATGGGAAGGGATGGGATAGGATGGGATGGGATGGGATGCGATGGGATTGGATGGGATGGGATGGGATCCCTGGGATGGGATGGAACGGGATGGGATCCCTGGGATGGGATGGGATGGGATGGGAAGGGATGGGATAGGATGGGATGGGATGGGATGCGATGGGATTGGATGGGATGGGATGGGATCCCTGGGATGGGATGGAACGGGATGGGATCCCTGGGATGGGATGGGATGGGATGGGATGGCATCCCTGGGATGGGATGGGATCCCTGGGATGGGATCCCTTGGATGGGATCCATGGGATGGGATGGGTTGGGATGGGTTGGGAACCGTTGGATGGAATCTTATGGGATCCCTGGGATGAGATGGGATGGGATTGGATCCCTGGGATGGGATGAGATGGGATCCTAGCGATGGGATCCCTGGAATGTGATCCCTCGTATGGGATGGGATCCCTGGGATGGGATGGAATCCCTGGGAGGGGATCCCGGGGATGGAATGGGATGGGATGGGATGGGATGGGATGGGATGGGATTGGAAGGGATGGGATGGGATGGGAAGGGATGGGATGGGATCCCTGGGATGGCATGGGATGGGATCGGATGGGATGGGATGGGATGGAATGGGATGGGATGGGGTGGGATTGGTGGGGATGGGATGGGATCCCTGGGATGGGAACGGATGGGATCCCTAGGATGGGATGGGATCCCTGGGATGGGATCCCTGGGATGGGATGGGATCCCTGGGATGGGATGTGTTCACTGGCATGGGACGGGATCCCTGGAATGGGATGGGATGGGATTCCTGGGATGGGATGGGATGGGATCCCTGGAATGGGATCCCTGGGATAGTATGGGATTGCTGCGATGGGATCGAATCCCCGGGATGGCATCCTTGAGATGGGATGGGATATCTGACATGGGATCCCTGGGATGGGATGTGATCCCTGGGATGAGACGGGATGGGATGGGATCCCAGGGATGGGATGGGATCCCTGGGATGTTATCCCTGGGATGGGATGGGATCCCTGGGATGTTATCCCTGGGACGGGATGGGATCCCTGGGATTGGATGGGATGGGAAGGGATTGGATGGGATCCCTGGGATTGGATAGGATCCCTGGAATGGGATAGGATCCCTGGGATGGGATCGGATGGGATGGGATGGAATGGGTTGGGATGGAATGGGATCCCTGGGATGGTACGGAATGTGATCCCTGGGATGGGATGGGATACCTGGTATGGGATCCCTGGGATGGGATGGAATGGGATGGGATGGGATGGGATGGGATGGGGTAGGATGGGATGGGACAGGATGGGATGGGATGGGATCCGTGCGATGGGATGGGATCCCTGGGATGGGATCTCTGGGATCGGATGGGATCGATGGGATCGGATGAGTTGGGATGGGATGGAATCCCGGGGATGGGGACCCGGGGATGGCATGGGATCGATGGGATGGGATGGGTTGGGATGGGATGGAATCCCTGGGATGGGGACCCGGGGATGGGATGGGATCCCTGGGATGGGATCCCTGGGATGGGATGGGATGGGATGGGATGGGATGGGATGGGATTGGATGGGATGGGATGGGAGGGATACCTGGGATGGGATGGGATGGGCTCCCTGGGATGGGATGGGATCCCTGGGTTGGGATATCTGGGATGGGATGTGATGGGACGGGATGGGATGGGATGGGGTGGGAAGGGATGGGATGGGCTACAATGGGATGGGATGGGATGGGATGGGATGGGATGGGAAGGGATGGGATGGGATAGAAAGGGATGGGATGGGATCCCTTGGATGGGATGGGATCCCTGGGATGGCATGGGATGGGATGGGATGGGATGGGATGGGATGGGATGGGATGGGATGGGATCCCTGGGATGAAATAAGATCCCTGGGATGGGATGGGATCCCTGGGATGGCATGGGATGGGAAGGGATGGGATGGGATGGGGTGGGATGGGATTGGTGGGAATGGGATGGGATCCCTGGGATGGGGTCGGATGGGCTCCCTGGGATGGGATGGGATGGGATCCCTGGGATGGCATGGGATCCCTGAGATGGGATGTGTTCACTGGGATGGGATGGGATCCCTGGAATGGGATGGGATGGGATGGGATGGGATGGGATGGGATGGGATGGGATTCCTGGGATGGGATGGGATGGGATGGGATCCCTGGAATGGGATCCCTGGGATAGTATGGGATTCCTGCATTGGAATCGAATCCCTGGGATGGCATCCGTGAGATGGGATGGGATCTCTGACATGGGATCCCTGGGATGGGATGTGATCCCTGGGATGAGATGGGATGGGATGGAATGGGATGGGATCCCTGGAATGGGATGGGATCCCTGGGATGTTATCCCTGGGATGGGATGGGATCCCTGGGATGGGATGGAATCCCTGGGATGGGATCCCGGGGATGGAATGGGATGGGATGGGATCCCTGGGATGGGATGGGATGGGATGGGATGGGATGGGATGGGAAGGGATGGCATGGGATGGGAAGGGAGGGGACGGGAACCCCGGGATGGGATGGGATCCCTGGGATGGCATGGGATGGGATCGGATGGGATGGGATGGGATGGAATGGGATGGGATGGGGTGGAATGGGATTGGTTGGGATGGGATGCGATCCCTGGGATGATA
Source organism: Sturnus vulgaris (assembly GCF_052056855.1). Classification (NCBI taxonomy): domain Eukaryota; kingdom Metazoa; phylum Chordata; class Aves; order Passeriformes; family Sturnidae; genus Sturnus; species Sturnus vulgaris. The sequence goes on from NC_142282.1 coordinate 11,100,541, forward strand.
TGGGATGGGATGGGATGGGATCCCTGGGATGGGATGGGATCCATGGGATGGGATGGTTTGGGATAGGATTTCTGGGATTGGATCCCTGGGATGAGATGGGATCCCTGGGATGGGATCCCTGGGATGGGATGGGATGGGATCCCTGGGATGTTATGGGATCCGTGGGATGTGATGGGATGGGATTCCTGGGATGGGAATGGGTGGGATGGGATGGGATGGGATGGGATGGGATGGGATGGGATGGGATGGGATCCCTGGGATGGGATACCTGGGATGGGAATGGGTGGGATGGGATGGGATCGGATGGGATTGGATGGGATGGGATGGGATCCCTGGGATGGGATGGGATGCGATGGGATTGGATGGGATCCCTGGGATGGGATCGGATGGGATCCCTGGGATGGGATGGGATGGGATGGGATGGGATGGGATGGGATCCTTGGGATGGGATCCCTGGGATGGCTTAGGATGGGATTGGATGGGATGGGATGGGATCCCTGGGATGGGATGGGATCCCTGGGATGGGATGTGTTCACTGGGATGGGATGGGATCCCTGGAATGGGATGGGATGGGATGGGATGGGATGGGATGGCATCCCTGGGATGGGATGGGATCCCTGGGATGGGTTCCCTCGGATGGGATCCATGGGATGGGATGGGTTGGGATGGGTTGGGAACCGTTGGTTGGGATGAGATGGGATCCTAGCGATGGGATCCCTGGAATGTGATCCCTCATATGGGATGGGATCCCTGGGATGGGATGGAATCCCTGGGATGGGATCCCGGGGATGGAATGGGATGGGATGGGATGGGATGGGATGGGATGGGATGGGATGGGATTGGAAGGGATGGGATGGGATGGGAAGGGATGGGATGGGATCCCTGGGATGGGATGGGATCCCTGGGATGGCATGGGATGGGATCGGATGGGATGGGATGGGATGGAATGGGATGGGATGGGGTGGGATTGGTTGGGATGGGATGGGATCCCTGGGATGGGAACGGATGGGATCCCTGGGATGGGATGGCATCAATGGGATGGGATCCCTGGGATGGGATGGGATCCGTGGAATGGGATGGGATGGGATTCCTGGGATGGGATGGGATGGGATCCCTGGAATGGGATCCCTGGGATAGTATGGGATTGCTGCGATGGGATCGAATCCCTGGGATGGCATCCTTGAGATGGGTTGGGATCTCTGACATGGGATCCCTGGGATGGGATGTGATCCCTGGGATGAGATGGGATGGGATGGAATGGGATGGGATCCCAGGGATGGGATGGGATCCCTGGGATGTTATCCCTGGGATGGGATGGGATGGGATGGGATGGAATGGGATGGGATCCCTGGGATGGGATGGGATGGGGTGGGATGTTATCCCTGGGATGGGATGGGATCCCTGGGATGGGATGGGATGGGATGGGAAGGGATGGGATAGGATGGGATGGGATGGGATGCGATGGGATTGGATGGGATGGGATGGGATCCCTGGGATGGGATGGAACGGGATGGGATCCCTGGGATGGGATGGGATGGGATGGGATGGCATCCCTGGGATGGGATGGGATCCCTGGGATGGGATCCCTTGGATGGGATCCATGGGATGGGATGGGTTGGGATGGGTTGGGAACCGTTGGATGGAATCTTATGGGATCCCTGGGATGAGATGGGATGGGATTGGATCCCTGGGATGGGATGAGATGGGATCCTAGCGATGGGATCCCTGGAATGTGATCCCTCGTATGGGATGGGATCCCTGGAATGGGATGGAATCCCTGGGATGGGATCCCGGGGATGGAATGGGATGGGATGGGATGGGATGGGATGGGATGGGATGGGATGGGATGGGATGGGATGGGATGGGATGGGATGGGATGGGATGGGATTGGAAGGGATGGGATGGGATGGGAAGGGATGGGATGGGATCCCTGGGATGGCATGGGATGGGATCGGATGGGATGGGATGGGATGGAATGGGATGGGATGGGGTGGGATTGGTGGGGATGGGATGGGATCCCTGGGATGGGAACGGATGGGATCTCTAGGATGGGATGGGATCCCTGGGATGGGATCCCTGGGATGGGATGGGATCCCTGGGATGGGATGTGTTCACTGGCATGGGACGGGATCCCTGGAATGGGATGGGATGGGATTCCTGGGATGGGATGGGATGGGATCCCTGGAATGGGATCCCTGGGATAGTATGGGATTGCTGCGATGGGATCGAATCCCCGGGATGGCATCCTTGAGATGGGATGGGATATCTGACATGGGATCCCTGGGATGGGATGTGATCCCTGGGATGAGACGGGATGGGATGGGATCCCAGGGATGGGATGGGATCCCTGGGATGTTATCCCTGGGATGGGATGGGATCCCTGGGATGTTATCCCTGGGACGGGATGGGATCCCTGGGATTGGATGGGATGGGAAGGGATTGGATGGGATCCCTGGGATTGGATAGGATCCCTGGGATGGGATAGGATCCCTGGGATGGGATCGGATGGGATGGGATGGGATGGAATGGGTTGGGATGGAATGGGATCCCTAGGATGGTACGGAATGTGATCCCTGGGATGGGATGGGATACCTGGTATGGGATCCCTGGGATGGGATGGAATGGGATGGGATGGGATGGGATGGGATGGGATGGGGTAGGATGGGATGGGACGGGATGGGATGGGATGGGATGCGTGCGATGGGATGGGATCCCTGGGATGGGATCTCTGGGATCGGATGGGATCGATGGGATCGGATGAGTTGGGATGGGATGGAATCCCGGGGATGGGGACCCGGGGATGGCATGGGATCGATGGGATGGGATGGGTTGGGATGGGATGGAATCCCTGGGATGGGGACCCGGGGATGGGATGGGATCCCTGGGATGGGATCCCTGGGATGGGATGGGATGGGATGGGATGGGATGGGATGGGATGGGATGGGATGGGATGGGATTGGATGGGATGGGATGGGAGGGATACCTGGGATGGGATGGGATGGGATGGGCTCCCTGGGATGGGATGGGATCCCTGGGATGGGATATCTGGGATGGGATGTGATGGGACGGGATGGGATGGGATGGGGTGGGAAGGGATGGGATGGGCTACAATGGGATGGGATGGGATGGGATGGGATGGGAAGGGATGGGATGGGATAGAAAGGGATGGGATGGGATCCCTTGGATGGGATGGGATCCCTGGGATGGCATGGGATGGGATGGGATGGGATGGGATGGGATGGAAAGGGATGGGATGGGATCCCTGGGATGAAATAAGATCCCTGGGATGGGATGGGATCCCTGGGATGGCATGGGATGGGAAGGGATGGGATGGGATGGGGTGGGATGGGATTGGTGGGAATGGGATGGGATCCCTGGGATGGGATCGGATGGGCTCCCTGGGATGGGATGGGATGGGATCCCTGGGATGGCATGGGATCCCTGAGATGGGATGTGTTCACTGGGATGGGATGGGATCCCTGGAATGGGATGGGATGGGATGGGATGGGATGGGATGGGATGGTATTCCTGGGATGGGATGGGATGGGATCCCTGGAATGGGATCCCTGGGATAGTATGGGATTCCTGCATTGGAATCGAATCCCTGGGATGGCATCCGTGAGATGGGATGGGATCTCTGACATGGGATCCCTGGGATGGGATGTGATCCCTGGGATGAGATGGGATTGGATGGAATGGGATGGGATCCCTGGAATGGGATGGGATCCCTGGGATGGGATGGAATCCCTGGGATGGGATCCCGGGGATGGAATGGGATGGGATGGGATCCCTGGGATGGGATGGGATGGGATGGGATGGGAAGGGATGGCATGGGATGGGAAGGGAGGGGACGGGAACCCCGGGATGGGATGGGATCCCTGGGATGGCATGGGATGGGATCGGATGGGATGGGATGGGATGGAATGGGATGGGATGGGGTGGGATGGGATTGGTTGGGATGGGATGCGATCCCTGGGATGATATGGGATGGGATGGGATGGGATCCCTGGGATGGGATGGGATCCATGGGATGGGATGGTTTGGGATAGGATTTCTGGGATTGGATCCCTGGGATGAGATGGGATCCCTGGGATGGGATCCCTGGGATGGGATGGGATGGGATCCCTGGGATGTTATGGGATCCGTGGGATGTGATGGGATGGGATTCCTGGGATGGGAATGGGTGGGATGGGATGGGATGGGATGGGATGGGATGGGATGGGATGGGATGGGATCCCTGGGATGGGATACCTGGGATGGGAATGGGTGGGATGGGATGGGATCGGATGGGATTGGATGGGATGGGATGGGATCCCAGGGATGGGATGGGATGCGATGGGATTGGATGGGATCCCTGGGATGGGATCGGATGGGATCCCTGGGATGGGATGGGATGGGATGGGATGGGATGGGATCCTTGGGATGGGATCCCTGGGATGGCTTAGGATGGGATTGGATGGGATGGGATGGGATCCCTGGGATGGGATGGGATCCCTGGGATGGGATGTGTTCACTGGGATGGGATGGGATCCCTGGAATGGGATGGGATGGGATGGGATGGGATGGGATGGCATCCCTGGGATGGGATGGGATCCCTGGGATTGGATCCCTCGGATGGGATCCATGAGATGGGATGGGTTGGGATGGGTTGGGAACCGTTGGATGGGATCTTATGGGATCCCTGGGATGAGATGGGATGGGATTGGATCCCTGGGATGGGATGAGATGGGATCCTAGCGATGGGATCCCTGGAATGTGATCCCTCATATGGGATGGGATCCCTGGGATGGGATGGAATCCCTGGGATGGGATCCCGGGGATGGAATGGGATGGGATGGGATGGGATGGGATTGGAAGGGATGGGATGGGAAGGGATGGGATGGGATCCCTGGGATGGGATGGGATCCCTGGGATGGCATGGGATGGGATCGGATGGGATGGGATGGGATGGAATGGGATGGGATGGGGTGGGATTGGTTGGGATGGGATGGGATCCCTGGGATGGGAACGGATGGGATCCCTGGGATGGGATGGCATCAATGGGATGGGATCCCTGGGATGGGATGGGATCCCTGGAATGGGATGGGATGGGATTCCTGGGATGGGATGGGATGGGATCCCTGGAATGGGATCCCTGGGATAGTATGGGATTGCTGCGATGGGATCGAATCCCTGGGATGGCATCCTTGAGATGGGATGGGATCTCTGACATGGGATCCCTGGGATGGGATGTGATCCCTGGGATGAGATGGGATGGGATGGAATGGGATGGGATCCCAGGGATGGGATGGGATCTCTGACATGGGATCCCTGGGATGGGATGGGATGGGATGGGATGGAATGGGATGGGATCCCTGGGATGGGATGGGATGGGGTGGGATGTTATCCCTGGGATGGGATGGGATCCCTGGGATGGGATGGGATGGGATGGGAAGGGATGGGATAGGATGGGATGGGATGGGATGCGATGGGATTGGATGGGATGGGATGGGATCCCTGGGATGGGATGGAACGGGATGGTATCCCTGGGATGGGATGGGATGGGATGGGATGGGATGGCATCCCTGGGATGGGATGGGATCCCTGGGATGGGATCCCTTGGATGGGATCCATGGGATGGGATGGGTTGGGATGGGTTGGGAACCGTTGGATGGAATCTTATGGGATCCCTGGGATGAGATGGGATGGGATTGGATCCCTGGGATGGGATGAGATGGGATCCTAGCGATGGGATCCCTGGAATGTGATCCCTCGTATGGGATGGGATCCCTGGGATGGGATGGAATCCCTGGGATGGGATCCCGGGGATGGAATGGGATGGGATGGGATGGGATGGGATGGGATTGGAAGGGATGGGATGGGATGGGAAGGGATGGGATGGGATCCCTGGGATGGCATGGGATGGGATGGGATGGGATGGGATGGAATGGGATGGGATGGGGTGGGATTGGTGGGGATGGGATGGGATCCCTGGGATGGGAACGGATGGGATCCCTAGGATGGGATGGGATCCCTGGGATGGGATCCCTGGGATGGGATGGGATCCCTGGGATGGGATGTGTTCACTGGCATGGGACGGGATCCCTGGAATGGGATGGGATGGGATTCCTGGGATGGGATGGGATGGGATCCCTGGAATGGGATCCCTGGGATAGTATGGGATTGCTGCGATGGGATCGAATCCCCGGGATGGCATCCTTGAGATGGGATGGGATATCTGACATGGGATCCCTGGGATGGGATGTGATCCCTGGGATGAGACGGGATGGGATGGGATCCCAGGGATGGGATGGGATCCCTGGGATGTTATCCCTGGGATGGGATGGGATCCCTGGGATGTTATCCCTGGGACGGGATGGGATCCCTGGGATTGGATGGGATGGGAAGGGATTGGATGGGATCCCTGGGATTGGATAGGATCCCTGGGATGGGATAGGATCCCTGGGATGGGATCGGATGGGATGGGATGGGATGGAATGGGTTGGGATGGAATGGGATCCCTGGGATGGTACGGAATGTGATCCCTGGGATGGGATGGGATACCTGGTATGGGATCCCTGGGATGGGATGGAATGGGATGGGATGGGATGGGATGGGATGGGGTAGGATGGGATGGGACGGGATGGGATGGGATGGGATCCGTGCGATGGGATGGGATCCCTGGGATGGGATCTCTGGGATCGGATGGGATCGATGGGATCGGATGAGTTGGGATGGGATGGAATCCCGGGGATGGGGACCCGGGGATGGCATGGGATCGATGGGATGGGATGGGTTGGGATGGGATGGAATCCCTGGGATGGGGACCCGGGGATGGGATGGGATCCCTGGGATGGGATCCCTGGGATGGGATGGGATGGGATGGGATGGCATGGGATGGGATTGGATGGGATGGGATGGGAGGGATACCTGGGATGGGATGGGATGGGCTCCCTGGGATGGGATGGGATCCCTGGGTTGGGATATCTGGGATGGGATGTGATGGGACGGGATGGGATGGGATGGGGTGGGAAGGGATGGGATGGGCTACAATGGGATGGGATGGGATGGGATGGGATGGGATGGGAAGGGATGGGATGGGATAGAAAGGGATGGGATGGGATCCCTTGGATGGGATGGGATCCCTGGGATGGCATGGGATGGGATGGGATGGGATGGGATGGGATGGGATGGGATGGGATGGGATGGGATGGGGTGGGATGGGATTGGTTGGGATGGGTTTGGATGGGACGGGATCCCTGGGATGGGATGGGATGGGATGGGATGCCATGGCATGGGATCCGCGGGATGAGATGGGATGGGATGGGATGGGATGGGATGGGATGGGATGGGATTGGATGGGATGGGATCGGATGGGATCCCTGGGATGGGATGGGATGGGATCCCTCGGATGGGATATCTGGGATGGGATGTGATGGGACGGGATGGGATGGGGTGGGAAGGGATGGGATGGGCTACAAAGGGATGGGATGGGATGGGATGGTATCCTTGGATGGGATGGAATGGGATCCCTGAGATGGGATGCGATCCCTGGGATGGGATGGGATGGGATGGAATGGGATGGGATCCCTGGAATGGGATGGGATCCCTGGGATGGGATGGAATCCCTGGGATGGGATCCCGGGGATGGAATGGGATGGGATGGGATCCCTGGGATGGGATGGGATGGGATGGGATGGGATGGGAAGGGATGGCATGGGATGGGAAGGGAGGGGACGGGAACCCCGGGATGGGATGGGATCCCTGGGATGGCATGGGATGGGATCGGATGGGATGGGATGGGATGGAATGGGATGGGATGGGGTGGGATGGGATTGGTTGGGATGGGATGCGATCCCTGGGATGATATGGGATGGGATGGGATGGGATCCCTGGGATGGGATGGGATCCATGGGATGGGATGGTTTGGGATAGGATTTCTGGGATTGGATCCCTGGGATGAGATGGGATCCCTGGGATGGGATCCCTGGGATGGGATGGGATGGGATCCCTGGGATGTTATGGGATCCGTGGGATGTGATGGGATGGGATTCCTGGGATGGGAATGGGTGGGATGGGATGGGATGGGATGGGATGGGATCCCTGGGATGGGATACCTGGGATGGGAATGGGTGGGATGGGATGGGATCGGATGGGATTGGATGGGATGGGATGGGATCCCTGGGATGGGATGGGATGCGATGGGATTGGATGGGATCCCTGGGATGGGATCGGATGGGATCCCTGGGATGGGATGGGATGGGATGGGATGGGATGGGATGGGATGGGATGGGATGGGATCCTTGGGATGGGATCCCTGGGATGGCTTAGGATGGGATTGGATGGGATGGGATGGGATCCCTGGGATGGGATGGGATCCCTGGGATGGGATGTGTTCACTGGGATGGGATGGGATCCCTGGAATGGGATGGGATGGGATGGGATGGGATGGGATGGCATCCCTGGGATGGGATGGGATCCCTGGGATTGGATCCCTCGGATGGGATCCATGGGATGGGATGGGTTGGGATGGGTTGGGAACCGTTGGATGGGATCTTATGGGATCCCTGGGATGAGATGGGATGGGATTGGATCCCTGGGATGGGATGAGATGGGATCCTAGCGATGGGATCCCTGGAATGTGATCCCTCATATGGGATGGGATCCCTGGGATGGGATGGAATCCCTGGGATGGGATCCCGGGGATGGAATGGGATGGGATGGGATGGGATGGGATGGGATGGGATGGGATGGGATGGGATGGGATTGGAAGGGATGGGATGGGATGGGAAGGGATGGGATGGGATCCCTGGGATGGGATGGGATCCCTGGGATGGCATGGGATGGGATCGGATGGGATGGGATGGGATGGAATGGGATGGGATGGGGTGGGATTGGTTGGGATGGGATGGGATCCCTGGGATGGGAACGGATGGGATCCCTGGGATGGGATGGCATCAATGGGATGGGATCCCTGGGATGGGATGGGATCCCTGGAATGGGATGGGATGGGATTCCTGGGATGGGATGGGATGGGATCCCTGGAATGGGATCCCTGGGATAGTATGGGATTGCTGCGATGGGATCGAATCCCTGGGATGGCATCCTTGAGATGGGATGGGATCTCTGACATGGGATCCCTGGGATGGGATGTGATCCCTGGGATGAGATGGGATGGGATGGAATGGGATGGGATCCCAGGGATGGGATGGGATCCCTGGGATGTTATCCCTGGGATGGGATGGGATGGGATGGGATGGAATGGGATGGGATCCCTGGGATGGGATGGGATGGGGTGGGATGTTATCCCTGGGATGGGATGGGATCCCTGGGATGGGATGGGATGGGATGGGAAGGGATGGGATAGGATGGGATGGGATGGGATGCGATGGGATTGGATGGGATGGGATCCCTGGGATGGGATGGAACGGGATGGGATCCCTGGGTTGGGATGGGATGGGATGGGATGGCATCCCTGGGATGGGATGGGATCCCTGGGATGGGATCCCTTGGATGGGATCCCTGGGATGGGATGAGATGGGATCCTAGCGATGGGATCCCTGGAATGTGATCCCTCGTATGGGATGGGATCCCTGGGATGGGATGGAATCCCTGGGATGGGATCCCGGGGATGGAATGGGATGGGATGGGATGGGATGGGATGGGATGGGATGGGATTGGAAGGGATGGGATGGGATGGGAAGGGATGGGATGGGATCCCTGGGATGGCATGGGATGGGATGGGATGGGATGGGATGGGATGGAATGGGATGGGATGGGGTGGGATTGGTGGGGATGGGATGGGATCCCTGGGATGGGAACGGATGGGATCCCTAGGATGGGATGGGATCCCTGGGATGGGATCCCTGGGATGGGATGGGATCCCTGGGATGGGATGTGTTCACTGGCATGGGACGGGATCCCTGGAATGGGATGGGATGGGATTCCTGGGATGGGATGGGATGGGATCCCTGGAATGGGATCCCTGGGATAGTATGGGATTGCTGCGATGGGATCGAATCCCCGGGATGGCATCCTTGAGATGGGATGGGATATCTGACATGGGATCCCTGGGATGGGATGTGATCCCTGGGATGAGACGGGATGGGATGGGATCCCAGGGATGGGATGGGATCCCTGGGATGTTATCCCTGGGATGGGATGGGATCCCTGGGATGTTATCCCTGGGACGGGATGGGATCCCTGGGATTGGATGGGATGGGAAGGGATTGGATGGGATCCCTGGGATTGGATAGGATCCCTGGGATGGGATAGGATCCCTGGGATGGGATCGGATGGGATGGGATGGGATGGAATGGGTTGGGATGGAATGGGATCCCTGGGATGGTACGGAATGTGATCCCTGGGATGGGATGGGATACCTGGTATGGGATCCCTGGGATGGGATGGAATGGGATGGGATGGGATGGGATGGGATGGGGTAGGATGGGATGGGACGGGATGGGATGGGATGGGATCCGTGCGATGGGATGGGATCCCTGGGATGGGATCTCTGGGATCGGATGGGATCGATGGGATCGGATGAGTTGGGATGGGATGGAATCCCTGAGATGGGATGCGATCCCTGGGATGGGATGGGATTGGATGGGATGGCATGGGTTGGGATGGGTTGGGAACCCTGGGATGGGATGTTATGGGATCCCTGGGATGAGATGGGATGGGATTGGATCCCTGGGATGGGATGAGATGGGATCCCAGGGATGGGATCCCTGTGATGGGATCCCTGGAATGGGATGGGATGGGATGGGATGGGATGGGATGGGATGGGATGGGATGGGATGGGATGGGATGGGATGGGATGGGATGGGAAGGGATGGGATGGGATGGAAAGGGATGGGATTCCTGGGATGGGATGGGATGGGATCCCTGGAATGGGATCGGATCCCTGGGATGGCATGGGATGGGATGGGATGGGATGGGATGGGATGGGATGGGATGGGATGGGATTCCTGGGATGGGATGGGATGGGATCCCTGGAATGGGATCCCTGGGATAGTATGGGATTCCTGCATTGGAATCGAATCCCTGGGATGGCATTCGTGAGATGGGATGGGATCTCTGACATGGGATCCCTGGGATGGGATGTGTTCACTGGGATGGGATGGAATCCCTCGAATGGGATGGGATGGGATGGGATGGGATGGGATGGGAAGGGATCCCTGGGATGGGATGGGATCCCTGGGATGGGATCCCTGGGATGGGATCCCTGGGATGGGATGGGATGGGATTGGATGGGATGGGATGGGATCCCTGGGATGTTATGGGATCCGTGGGATTTGATGGGATGGGATTCCTGGGATGGGAATGGGTGGGATGGGATGGGATGGGATGGGATGGGATGGGATCCCTGGGATGGGATACCTGTGATGGGATCGGATGGGATTGGATGGGATGGGATGGGATCCCTGGGATGTTATGGGATCCGTGGGATGTGATGGGATGGGATTCCTGGGATGGGAATGGGTGGGATGGGATGCGATGGGATGGGATGGGATGGGATCCCTGGGATGGGATACCTGGGATGGGATCGGATGGGATTGGATGGGATGGGATGGGATCCCTGGGATGGGATGGGATGCGATGGGATTGGATGGGATCCCTGGGATGGGATTGGATGGGATCCCTGGGATGGGATGGGATGGAATGGGATGGAATGGGATCCCTGGGATGGTACGGAATGGGATCCCTGGGATGGGATGGGATACCTGGTATGGGATCCCTGGGATGGGATTGTATGGGATGGGATCCGTGGGATGGGATGTGATGGGATGGGATGGGATGAGATGGGATGGGATGGGATGGGATGGGGTGGGATGGGATGGGATGGGTTTGGATGGGACGGGATCCCTGGGATGGGATGGGATGAGATGGGATGGGATGGGATCCCTGGGTTGGGATTGGTTGGGATGGTATCCCTGGGATGGTGTCACTGGGATGGGATGGGATGGGATGGGATGGGATGGGATGGGATTGGATGGGATGGGGTGGGATGGTATGGGATTGGCTACAATCGGTTGGGATGGGATGGGATCGATGGGATGGGATAGGATGGAATGGGATCCCTGGGCTGGTATGGAATGGAATCCATGGGATGGGATGGGATACCTGGTATGGGATCCCTAGGATGGGATGGGATGGGATGGGATGGGATGGGATGGGATGGGATGGGATGGGATGGGATGGGATGGGATGGGATGGCATTCCTGCGATGGGATGGGATCCCTGGGATGGGATGGGATCCCTGGGATGGGATATCTGGGATGGGATGTGATGGGACGGGATGGGATGGGATGGGGTGGGAAGGGATGGGATGGGCTACAATGGGATGGGATGGGATGGGATGGGATGGGATGGGATGGGATGGGAAGGGATGGGATGGGATAGAAAGGGATGGGATGGGATCCCTGGGATGGGATGGGATCCCTGGGATGGCATGGGATGGGATGGGATGGGATGGGATGGGATGGGATGGGATGGGATGGGGTGGGATGGGATTGGTTGGGATGGGTTTGGATGGGACGGGATCCCTGGGATGGGATGGGATGGGATGGGATGCCATGGCATGGGATCCGCGGGATGAGATGGGATGGGATGGGATGGGATGGGATTGGATGGGATGGGATCGGATGGGATCCCTGGGATGGGATGGGATGGGATCCCTCGGATGGGATATCTGGGATGGGATGTGATGGGACGGGATGGGATGGGATGGGGTGGGAAGGGATGGGATGGGCTACAATGGGATGGGATGGGATGGGATGGTATCCTTGGATGGGATGGAATGGGATCCCTGAGATGGGATGCGATCCCTGGGATGGGATGGGATTGGATGGGATGGCATGGGTTGGGATGGGTTGGGAACCCTGGGATGGGATGTTATGGGATCCCTGGGATGAGATGGGATGGGATTGGATCCCTGGGATGGGATGAGATGGGATCCCAGGGATGGGATCCCTGTGATGGGATCCCTGGAATGGGATGGGATGGGATGGGATGGGATGGGATGGGATGGGATGGGATGGGATGGGATGGGAAGGGATGGGATGGGATCCCTGGGATGAAATAAGATCCCTGGGATGGGATGGGATGGGATCCCTGGGATGGCATGGGATGGGAAGGGATGGGATGGGGTGGGATGGGATTGGTTGGAATGGGATGGGATCCCTGAGATGGGATGTGTTCACTGGGATGGGATGGGATCCCTTGAATGGGATGGGATGGGATGGGATGGGATGGGATGGGATGGGATTCCTGGGATGGGATGGGATGGGATCCCTGGAATGGGATCCCTGGGATAGTATGGGATTCCTGCATTGGAATCGAATCCCTGGGATGGCATTCGTGAGATGGGATGGGATCTCTGACATGGGATCCCTGGGATGGGATGTGTTCACTGGGATGGGATGGAATCCCTCGAATGGGATGGGATGGGATGGGATGGGATGGGAAGGGATCCCTGGGATGGGATGGGATCCCTGGGATGGGATCCCTGGGATGGGATGGGATGGGATGGGATCCCTGGGATGTTATGGGATCCGTGGGATGTGATGGGATGGGATTCCTGGGATGGGAATGGGTGGGATGGGATGGGATGGGATGGGATGGGATGGGATGGGATCCCTGGGATGTTATGGGATCCGTGGGATGTGATGGGATGGGATTCCTGGGATGGGAATGGGTGGGATGGGATGGGATGGGATGGGATGGGATGGGATGGGATGGGATGGGATCCCTGGGATGGGATACCTGGGATGGGATCGGATGGGATTGGATGGGATGGGATGGGATCCCTGGGATGGGATGGGATGGAATGGGATGGAATGGGATCCCTGGGATGGTACGGAATGGGATCCCTGGGATGGGATGGGATACCTGGTATGGGATCCCTGGGATGGGATTGTATGGGATGGTATCCGTGGGATGGGATGTGATGGGATGGGATGGGATGAGATGGGATGGGATGGGATGGGATGGGATGGGATGGGATGGGGTGGGATGGGATGGGATGGGTTTGGATGGGACGGGATCCCTGGGATGGGATGGGATGAGATGGTATCCCTGGGATGGTGTCACTGGGATGGGATGGGATGGGATGGGATGGGATGGGATGGGATGGGATGGGATGGGGTGGGATGGTATGGGATTGGCTACAATCGGTTGGGATGGGATGGGATCGATGGGATGGGATGGGATGGAATGGGATCCCTGGGCTGGTATGGAATGGGATCCATGGGATGGGATGGGATACCTGGTATGGGATCCCTAGGATGGGATGGGATGGGATGGGATGGGATGGGATGGGATGGGATGGGATGGGGTAGGATGGGATGGGATGGGATGGGATGGGATGGGATGGCATTCCTGCGATGGGATGGGATCCCTGCGATGGGATCTCTGGGATCGCATGGTATCCAGGGGATGGGATGGGTTGGGATGGAATCCCTGGGATGGGGTCCCGGGGATGGGATGGGATGGGATGGGATCCCTGGGATGGGATGGCATGGGATCCCTGGGATGGGATGGGATCCCTGGGATGGGATCCCTGAAATGTGATCCCTCGTATGGGATGGGATCCCTGGAATGGGATGGAATCCCTGGGATGGGATCCCTGGGATGGGATGGGATTCCTGGGATGGGATCCCGGGGATGGGATGGGATGGGATCCCTGGGATGGCAGGGTATTCCTGGGTTAGGAGTACGTCCCTGGGATGGAATGGGATGGGATGGGATTTCATGGGATGGGATGGGATGGGATGGCATCCCTGGGATGGGATGGGATGGCATCCCTGGTATGGGATCCCTGGGATGGGATGCGATGGGACGGGATGGGATGGGGTGGGAAGGGATGGGATGGGCTACAGTGGGAAGGGATGGGATGGGATGGGATGGGATAGGATCGCTGGGATTGGATCCCTGGGATGAGATGGGAACCCTGGGATGGGATGGGATGGGGTGGGATGGGATGGGATGGAATGGAAAGGGATGGGATGGGATTGGATGGGATGGCATGGGTTGGGATCGGTTGGGAACCCTGGGATGTGATGGGATGGGACTTGATCCCTGGGATGGGATGAGGTGGGATCCCAGGGATGGGATCCCTCGAATGTTATCCCTAGTATGGGATGGGATCCCTGGGATGGGATGGAATCCCTGGGATGGGATGGGTTGGGATGGCATGGGATCCCTGGGATGGGATGGGATCCCTGGAATGGGATCCCTGGAATGGGATCCCAGGGATGGGATGGGATGGGATTGGATGGGATGGGATGGGATGGGATGGGATGGGATCCCTGCGCTGGGATGGGATCGGATGGGATGGGATCCCTGGGATGGGATCGGATGGGATGGGATGGGATATGCTGGGATCCCTGGGATGGAATCCCTGGGATAGGATGGGATCCCTGGAACGGGTTGGGATGGGTTGGAATGGGATGGGATCCCTGGGATGGGATGGGATCCCTGGGATGGGATCCATGGGATGGGTTACTTGGGAAGGGATAGGATCCCTGGGATGGGAGAGGATGGGATGGGATGGGATGGGATGGGATGGGATGGGATGGGATGGGATGGGATGGGATCCCTGGGATGGGATGGGATCCCTGGGATGGGATCCCTGGAATGAGATCCCTCGTATGGGATGGGATCCCTGGGATGGGATGGGATTCCTGGGATGGGATGGAATCCCTGGGATGGGATCCCTGGGATGGGATGGAATCCCTGGGATGGGATAGCTGGAATGTGATTGGAACCCTGGGATGGGATGGGATCCCTGGGATGGTATGGAATCCCTAGGATGGTATGGAATCCCTGGGATGGGATGGGATGGGATGGGATGGGATGGGATGGGATGGAAAGGGATGGGATGGGATGGGATGGGATCCCTGGGATGGGATGTGATGGGTTTGGATGGGATGGGATCCCTGGGCTGGGATGCGATGGGATGCCATGGCATGGGATCCCTGGGATGAGATGGGATGGGATGGGATCCGTGGGATGGGATGAGATGGGATGGGATGGGATGAGATGGGATGGGATGGGATCCCTGGGTTGGGATTGGTTGGGATGGGATACCTGGGATGGCATGGAATCCCTGGGATGAGATCGCTGGGATGGGATGGGATGGGATGGGATGGGATGGGATGGGATCCCTGTGATGGGATGGCATGGGATGGGATCCCTGGGATGGTGTCACTGGGATGGGATGGGATGGGATGGGATGGGATGGGATGGGATGGGATGGGATTGGATGGGATGGGGTGGGATGGTATGGGATTGGCTACAATCGGTTGGGATGGGATGGGATCGATGGGATGGGATGGGATGGAATGGGATCCCTGGGCTGGTATGGAATGGGATCCATGGGATGGGATGGGATACCTGGTATGGGATCCCTAGGATGGGATGGGATGGGATGGGATGGGATGGGATGGGATGGGATGGGATGGGGTAGGATGGGATGGGATGGGATGGGATGGGATGGGATGGCATTCCTGCGATGGGATGGGATCCCTGCGATGGGATCTCTGGGATCGCATGGTATCCAGGGGATGGGATGGGTTGGGATGGAATCCCTGGGATGGGGTCCCGGGGATGGGATGGGATGGGATGGGATCCCTGGGATGGGATGGCATGGGATCCCTGGGATGGGATGGGATCCCTGGGATGGGATCCCTGAAATGTGATCCCTCGTATGGGATGGGATCCCTGGAATGGGATGGAATCCCTGGGATGGGATCCCTGGGATGGGATGGGATTCCTGGGATGGGATCCCGGGGATGGGATGGCATGGGATCCCTGGGATCTCAGGGTATTCCTGGGTTAGGAGTACATCCCTGGGATGGAATGGGATGGGATGGGATTTCATGGGATGGGATGGGATGGGATGGCATCCCTGGGATGGGATGGGATGGCATCCCTGGTATGGGATCCCTGGGATGGGATGCGATGGGACGGGATGGGATGGGGTGGGAAGGGATGGGATGGGCTACAATGGGATGGGATGGGATGGGATGGGATGTGATGGGATGGGATGGGATGGGATGGGATGGGATGGGATGGGTTGGGATGGGATGGGATGGGATGGGATAGGATGGGATGGGATGGGATGGGATGGGATGGGATGGGATGGGATGGGATGGGATGGGATGGGATGGGATAGGATCGCTGGGATTGGATCCCTGGGATGAGATGGGAACCCTGGGATGGGATCCCTGGGATGGGATGGGATGGGGTGGAATGGGATGGGATGGAATGGAAAGGGATGGGATGGGATTGGATGGGATGGCATGGGTTGGGATCGGTTGGGAACCCTGGGATGTGATGGGATGGGACTTGATCCCTGGGATGGGATGAGATGGGATCCCAAGGATGGGATCCCTGGAATGTGATCCCTCGTATGGGATGGGATCCCTGGGATGGGATGGAATCCCTGGGATGGGATCCCGGGGATGGGATGGGCTCCCTGGGATGGGATCCCTGGGATGGGATGGGATGGGATGGGTTGGGATGGGATGGGATCCCTGGGATGGGATGGGATCCCTGGAATGGGATCCCTGGATTGGGATCCCAGGGATGGGATGGGATGGGCTAGAATGGGTTGGGATGGGATGGGATCGATGGGATGGGAGGGGAGGGGAGGGGATGGGATGGAATGGGATGGGATGGGATCCCTGGGATGGGATCGGATGGGATGGGAAGGGCTGGGATCCCTGGGATGGAATCCCTGGGATAGGGTGGGATCCCTGGAACGGGTTGGGATGGGTTGGAATGGGATGGGATCCCTGGGATGGGATGGGATGGGATGCCTGGGATGGGATCCATGGGATGGGTTACTTGGGATGGGATAGGATCCCTGGGATGGGAGAGGATGGGATGGGATGGGATGGGTTGGGATGGGATGGGATCCCTGGGATGGGATAGGATCCCTGGGATGGGATCCCTGGAATGAGATCCCTCGTATGGGATGGTATCCCTGGGATGGGATGGGATTCCTGGGATGGGATGGAATCCCTGGGATGGGATCCCTGGGATGGGATGGGATCCCTGGGAAGGGATGAGATGGGATCCTAGCGATGGGATCCCTGGAATGTGATCCCTCGTATGGGATGGGATCCCTGGGATGGGATGGAATCCCTGGGATGGGATCCCGGGGATGGAATGGGATGGGATGGGATGGGATCCCTGGGATGGGATGGGATCCCTGGGATGGCATGGGATGGGATCGGATGGGATGGGATGGGATGGAATGGGATGGGATGGGGTGGGATTGGTTGGGATGGGATCCCTGGGATGGGAACGGATGGGATCCCTAGGATGGGATGGGATCCCTGGGATGGGATCCCTGGGATGGGATGGGATCCCTGGGATGGGATGTGTTCACTGGCATGGGATGGGATCCCTGGAATGGGATGGGATGGGATTCCTGGGATGGGATGGGATGGGATCCCTGGAATGGGATCCCTGGGATAGTATGGGATTGCTGCGATGGGATCGAATCCCCGGGATGGCAACCTTGAGATGGGATGGGATCTCTGACATGGGATCCCTGGGATGGGATGTGATCCCTGGGATGAGACGGGATGGGATGGGATCCCAGGGATGGGATGGGATCCCTGGGATGTTATCCCTGGGATGGGATGGGATCCCTGGGATGTTATCCCTGGGATGGGATGGGATCCCTGAGATTGCATGGGATGGGAAGGGATGGGATAGGATGGCATGGGATGCGATGGGATGGGATGGGAAGGGATGGGATTCCTGGGATGGGATGGGATCCCTGGGATGGCATGGGATGGGATTGGATGGGATGGGATGGGATGGGATGGAATGGGATGGGATGGGGTGGGATGGGATTGGTTGGGATGGGATGGGATCCCTGGGATGGGATCGGATGGGCTCCCTGGGATGGGATGGGATGGGATCCCTGGGATGGGATGGGATGGGATCCCTGGGATGGGATGTGTTCACTGGGATGGGATGGGATCCCTGGAATGGGATGGGATGGGTTTCCTGGGATGGGATCGGATGGGATGGGATGGGAAGGGAGGGGATGGGATCCCTGGGATGGGATGGGATCCCTGGGATGGGATCCCTGGAATGAGATCCCTCGTATGGGATGGGATCCCTGGGATGGGATGGGATTCCTGGGATGGGATGGAATCCCTGGGATGGGATCCCTGGGATGGGATGGGATCCCTGGGAAGGGATCCCGGGGATGGGATGGGATGGGATCCCTGGGATGGGATGGGATCCCTGGGATGGGATGGGATGGGATGGGATGGGATGGGATGGGATAGGATGGGATGGGATGGGATGGGATGGGATGGGATGGGATGGGATGGGATGGGATGGGATGGGATGGGATGGGACGGGACTTGATGGGATGGGATGGGATCCCGGGGATGGGATGGGATCCCTGCATTGGGATGGGATCCCTGGGATGGGATCCCGGGGATGGGATCCCGGGGATGGGATGGGATGGGCTGGGATGGGATGGGATGGGATCCCTGGGATGGGATGGGATCCCTGGGATTGGATGGGATCCCTGGGATTGGATAGGTTCCCTGGGATGGGATAGGATCCCTGGGATGGGATCGGATGGGATGGGATGGAATGGGATGGGATGGAATGGGATCCCTGGGATGGTACGGAATGTGATCCCTGGGATGGGATGGGATACCTGGTATGGGATCCCTGGGATGGGATGGAATGGGATGGGATGGGATGGGGTAGGATGGGATGGGACGGGATGGGATGGGATGGGATCCCTGCGATGGGATGGGATCCCTGGGATGGGATCTCTGGGATCGGATGGGATCGATGGGATCGGATGAGTTGGGATGGGATGGAATCCCGGGGATGGGGACCCGGGGATGGCATGGGATCGATGGGATGGGATGGGTTGGGATGGGATGGAATCCCTGGGATGGGGACCCGGGGATGGGATGGGATCCCTGGGATGGGATCCCTGGGATGGGATGGGATGGGATGGGATGGGATGGGATGGGAGGGATACCTGGGATGGGATGGGATGGGATGGGCTCCCTGGGATGGGATGGGATCCCTGGGATGGGATATCTGGGATGGGATGTGATGGGACGGGATGGGATGGCATGGGGTGGGAAGGGATGGGATGGGCTACAATGGGATGGGATGGGATGGGATGGTATCCTTGGATGGGATGGAATGGGATCCCTGGGATGGGATGGGATCCCTGGGATGGGATCCCTGAAATGTTATCCCTCGTATGGGATGGGATCCCTGGAATGGGATGGAATCCCTGGGATGGGATCCCTGGGATGGGATTCCTGGGATGGGATCCCGGGGATGGGATGGGATGGGATCCCTGGGATCTCAGGGTATTCCTGGGTTAGGAGTACATCCCTGGGATGGAATGGGATGGGATGGGATTTCATGGGATGGGATGGGATGGGATGGCATCCCTGGGATGGGATGGGATGGCATCCCTGGTATGGGATCCCTGGGATGGGATGGGATGGGATGGGATGGGGTGGGAAGGGATGGGATGGGCTACAATGGGATGGGATGGGATGGGATGTGATGGGATGGGATGGGATGGGATGGGATGGGATGGGATGGGATGGGATCCCTGGGATGGGATACCTGGGATGGGATCGGATGGGATTGGATGGGATGGGATGGGATCCCTGGGATGGGATGGGATGCGATGGGATTGGATGGGATCCCTGGGATGGGATTGGATGGGATCCCTGGGATGGGATGGGATGGAATGGGATGGAATGGGATCCCTGGGATGGTACGGAATGGGATCCCTGGGATGGGATGGGATACCTGGTATGGGATCCCTGGGATGGGATTGTATGGGATGGGATCCGTGGGATGGGATGTGATGGGATGGGATGGGATGAGATGGGATGGGATGGGATGGGATGGGGTGGGATGGGATGGGATGGGTTTGGATGGGACGGGATCCCTGGGATGGGATGGGATGAGATGGGATGGGATGGGATCCCTGGGTTGGGATTGGTTGGGATGGTATCCCTGGGATGGTGTCACTGGGATGGGATGGGATGGGATGGGATGGGATGGGATGGGATTGGATGGGATGGGGTGGGATGGTATGGGATTGGCTACAGTCGGTTGGGATGGGATGGGATGGGATCGATGGGATGGGATAGGATGGAATGGGATCCCTGGGCTGGTATGGAATGGAATCCATGGGATGGGATGGGATACCTGGTATGGGATCCCTAGGATGGGATGGGATGGGATGGGATGGGATGGGATGGGATGGGATGGGATGGGATGGGATGGGGTAGGATGGGATGGGATGGGATGGGATGGCATTCCTGCGATGGGATGGGATCCCTGGGATGGGATGGGATCCCTGGGATGGGATATCTGGGATGGGATGTGATGGGACGGGATGGGATGGGATGGGGTGGGAAGGGATGGGATGGGCTACAATGGGATGGGATGGGATGGGATGGGATGGGATGGGATGGGATGGGATGGGAAGGGATGGGATGGGATAGAAAGGGATGGGATGGGATCCCTGGGATGGGATGGGATCCCTGGGATGGCATGGGATGGGATGGGATGGGATGGGATGGGATGGGATGGGATGGGATGGGGTGGGATGGGATTGGTTGGGATGGGTTTGGATGGGACGGGACCCCTGGGATGGGATGGGATGGGATGGGATGCCATGGCATGGGATCCGCGGGATGAGATGGGATGGGATGGGATGGGATGGGATGGGATTGGATGGGATGGGATCGGATGGGATCCCTGGGATGGGATGGGATGGGATCCCTCGGATGGGATATCTGGGATGGGATGTGATGGGACGGGATGGGATGGGATGGGGTGGGAAGGGATGGGATGGGCTACAATGGGATGGGATGGGATGGGATGGTATCCTTGGATGGGATGGAATGGGATCCCTGAGATGGGATGCGATCCCTGGGATGGGATGGGATTGGATGGGATGGCATGGGTTGGGATGGGTTGGGAACCCTGGGATGGGATGTTATGGGATCCCTGGGATGAGATGGGATGGGATTGGATCCCTGGGATGGGATGAGATGGGATCCCAGGGATGGGATCCCTGTGATGGGATCCCTGGAATGGGATGGGATGGGATGGGATGGGATGGGATGGGATGGGATGGGATGGGATGGGAAGGGATGGGATGGGATCCCTGGGATGAAATAAGATCCCTGGGATGGGATGGGATGGGATCCCTGGGATGGCATGGGATGGGAAGGGATGGGATGGGGTGGGATGGGATTGGTTGGAATGGGATGGGATCCCTGAGATGGGATGTGTTCACTGGGATGGGATGGGATCCCTTGAATGGGATGGGATGGGATGGGATGGGATGGGATGGGATGGGATTCCTGGGATGGGATGGGATGGGATCCCTGGAATGGGATCCCTGGGATAGTATGGGATTCCTGCATTGGAATCGAATCCCTGGGATGGCATTCGTGAGATGGGATGGGATCTCTGACATGGGATCCCTGGGATGGGATGTGTTCACTGGGATGGGATGGAATCCCTCGAATGGGATGGGATGGGATGGGATGGGATGGGAAGGGATCCCTGGGATGGGATGGGATCCCTGGGATGGGATCCCTGGGATGGGATGGGATGGGATGGGATCCCTGGGATGTTATGGGATCCGTGGGATGTGATGGGATGGGATTCCTGGGATGGGAATGGGTGGGATGGGATGGGATGGGATGGGATGGGATGGGATCCCTGGGATGTTATGGGATCCGTGGGATGTGATGGGATGGGATTCCTGGGATGGGAATGGGTGGGATGGGATGGGATGGGATGGGATGGGATGGGATGGGATGGGATCCCTGGGATGGGATACCTGGGATGGGATCGGATGGGATTGGATGGGATGGGATGGGATCCCTGGGATGGGATGGGATGGAATGGGATGGAATGGGATCCCTGGGATGGTACGGAATGGGATCCCTGGGATGGGATGGGATACCTGGTATGGGATCCCTGGGATGGGATTGTATGGGATGGTATCCGTGGGATGGGATGTGATGGGATGGGATGGGATGAGATGGGATGGGATGGGATGGGATGGGATGGGATGGGGTGGGATGGGATGGGATGGGTTTGGATGGGACGGGATCCCTGGGATGGGATGGGATGAGATGGTATCCCTGGGATGGTGTCACTGGGATGGGATGGGATGGGATGGGATGGGATGGGATGGGATGGGATGGGGTGGGATGGTATGGGATTGGCTACAATCGGTTGGGATGGGATGGGATCGATGGGATGGGATGGGATGGAATGGGATCCCTGGGCTGGTATGGAATGGGATCCATGGGATGGGATGGGATACCTGGTATGGGATCCCTAGGATGGGATGGGATGGGATGGGATGGGATGGGATGGGATGGGATGGGATGGGATGGGATGGGGTAGGATAGGATGGGATGGGATGGGATGGGATGGGATGGCATTCCTGCGATGGGATGGGATCCCTGCGATGGGATCTCTGGGATCGCATGGTATCCAGGGGATGGGATGGGTTGGGATGGAATCCCTGGGATGGGGTCCCGGGGATGGGATGGGATGGGATGGGATCCCTGGGATGGGATGGCATGGGATCCCTGGGATGGGATGGGATCCCTGGGATGGGATCCCTGAAATGTGATCCCTCGTATGGGATGGGATCCCTGGAATGGGATGGAATCCCTGGGATGGGATCCCTGGGATGGGATGGGATTCCTGGGATGGGATCCCGGGGATGGGATGGGATGGGATCCCTGGGATGGCAGGGTATTCCTGGGTTAGGAGTACGTCCCTGGGATGGAATGGGATGGGATGGGATTTCATGGGATGGGATGGGATGGGATGGCATCCCTGGGATGGGATGGGATGGCATCCCTGGTATGGGATCCCTGGGATGGGATGCGATGGGACGGGATGGGATGGGGTGGGAAGGGATGGGATGGGCTACAGTGGGAAGGGATGGGATGGGATGGGATGGGATAGGATCGCTGGGATTGGATCCCTGGGATGAGATGGGAACCCTGGGATGGGATGGGATGGGGTGGGATGGGATGGGATGGAATGGAAAGGGATGGGATGGGATTGGATGGGATGGCATGGGTTGGGATCGGTTGGGAACCCTGGGATGTGATGGGATGGGACTTGATCCCTGGGATGGGATGAGGTGGGATCCCAGGGATGGGATCCCTCGAATGTTATCCCTAGTATGGGATGGGATCCCTGGGATGGGATGGAATCCCTGGGATGGGATGGGTTGGGATGGGATGGGATCCCTGGGATGGGATGGGATCCCTGGAATGGGATCCCTGGAATGGGATCCCAGGGATGGGATGGGATGGGATTGGATGGGATGGGATGGGATGGGATGGGATGGGATGGGATGGGATCCCTGCGCTGGGATGGGATCGGATGGGATGGGATCCCTGGGATGGGATCGGATGGGATGGGATGGGATATGCTGGGATCCCTGGGATGGAATCCCTGGGATAGGATGGGATCCCTGGAACGGGTTGGGATGGGTTGGAATGGGATGGGATCCCTGGGATGGGATGGGATCCCTGGGATGGGATCCATGGGATGGGTTACTTGGGAAGGGATAGGATCCCTGGGATGGGAGAGGATGGGATGGGATGGGATGGGATGGGATGGGATGGGATGGGATGGGATGGGATGGGATGGGATCCCTGGGATGGGATGGGATCCCTGGGATGGGATCCCTGGAATGAGATCCCTCGTATGGGATGGGATCCCTGGGATGGGATGGGATTCCTGGGATGGGATGGAATCCCTGGGATGGGATCCCTGGGATGGGATGGAATCCCTGGGATGGGATAGCTGGAATGTGATTGGAACCCTGGGATGGGATGGGATCCCTGGGATGGTATGGAATCCCTAGGATGGTATGGAATCCCTGGGATGGGATGGGATGGGATGGGATGGGATGGGATGGGATGGGATGGGATGGAAAGGGATGGGATGGGATGGGATGGGATCCCTGGGATGGGATGTGATGGGTTTGGATGGGATGGGATCCCTGGGCTGGGATGCGATGGGATGCCATGGCATGGGATCCCTGGGATGAGATGGGATGGGATGGGATCCGTGGGATGGGATGAGATGGGATGGGATGGGATGAGATGGGATGGGATGGGATCCCTGGGTTGGGATTGGTTGGGATGGGATACCTGGGATGGCATGGAATCCCTGGGATGAGATCGCTGGGATGGGATGGGATGGGATGGGATGGGATGGGATGGGATGGGATGGGATCCCTGTGATGGGATGGCATGGGATGGGATCCCTGGGATGGTGTCACTGGGATGGGATGGGATGGGATGGGATGGGATGGGATTGGATGGGATGGGGTGGGATGGTATGGGATTGGCTACAATCGGTTGGGATGGGATGGGATCGATGGGATGGGATGGGATGGAATGGGATCCCTGGGCTGGTATGGAATGGGATCCATGGGATGGGATGGGATACCTGGTATGGGATCCCTAGGATGGGATGGGATGGGATGGGATGGGATGGGATGGGATGGGATGGGATGGGATGGGATGGGGTAGGATGGGATGGGATGGGATGGGATGGGATGGGATGGCATTCCTGCGATGGGATGGGATCCCTGCGATGGGATCTCTGGGATCGCATGGTATCCAGGGGATGGGATGGGTTGGGATGGAATCCCTGGGATGGGGTCCCGGGGATGGGATGGGATGGGATGGGATCCCTGGGATGGGATGGCATGGGATCCCTGGGATGGGATGGGATCCCTGGGATGGGATCCCTGAAATGTGATCCCTCGTATGGGATGGGATCCCTGGAATGGGATGGAATCCCTGGGATGGGATCCCTGGGATGGGATGGGATTCCTGGGATGGGATCCCGGGGATGGGATGGCATGGGATCCCTGGGATCTCAGGGTATTCCTGGGTTAGGAGTACATCCCTGGGATGGAATGGGATGGGATGGGATTTCATGGGATGGGATGGGATGGGATGGCATCCCTGGGATGGGATGGGATGGCATCCCTGGTATGGGATCCCTGGGATGGGATGCGATGGGACGGGATGGGATGGGGTGGGAAGGGATGGGATGGGCTACAATGGGATGGGATGGGATGGGATGGGATGGGATCCCTGGGATGGGATGGAACGGGATGGGATCCCTGGGTTGGGATGGGATGGGATGGGATGGCATCCCTGGGATGGGATGGGATCCCTGGGATGGGATCCCTTGGATGGGATCCCTGGGAAGGGATGAGATGGGATCCTAGCGATGGGATCCCTGGAATGTGATCCCTCGTATGGGATGGGATCCCTGGGATGGGATGGAATCCCTGGGATGGGATCCCGGGGATGGAATGGGATGGGATGGGATGGGATCCCTGGGATGGGATGGGATCCCTGGGATGGCATGGGATGGGATCGGATGGGATGGGATGGGATGGAATGGGATGGGATGGGGTGGGATTGGTTGGGATGGGATCCCTGGGATGGGAACGGATGGGATCCCTAGGATGGGATGGGATCCCTGGGATGGGATCCCTGGGATGGGATGGGATCCCTGGGATGGGATGTGTTCACTGGCATGGGATGGGATCCCTGGAATGGGATGGGATGGGATTCCTGGGATGGGATGGGATGGGATCCCTGGAATGGGATCCCTGGGATAGTATGGGATTGCTGCGATGGGATCGAATCCCCGGGATGGCAACCTTGAGATGGGATGGGATCTCTGACATGGGATCCCTGGGATGGGATGTGATCCCTGGGATGAGACGGGATGGGATGGGATCCCAGGGATGGGATGGGATCCCTGGGATGTTATCCCTGGGATGGGATGGGATCCCTGGGATGTTATCCCTGGGATGGGATGGGATCCCTGAGATTGCATGGGATGGGAAGGGATGGGATAGGATGGCATGGGATGCGATGGGATGGGATGGGAAGGGATGGGATTCCTGGGATGGGATGGGATCCCTGGGATGGCATGGGATGGGATTGGATGGGATGGGATGGGATGGGATGGAATGGGATGGGATGGGGTGGGATGGGATTGGTTGGGATGGGA
This sequence comes from Sturnus vulgaris, assembly GCF_052056855.1. Taxonomy (NCBI): domain Eukaryota; kingdom Metazoa; phylum Chordata; class Aves; order Passeriformes; family Sturnidae; genus Sturnus; species Sturnus vulgaris. Next base: position 11,127,649 of record NC_142282.1, read on the forward strand.
TGGGATCCCTGGGATGGGATCGGATGGGCTCCCTGGGATGGGATGGGATGGGATCCCTGGGATGGGATGGGATCCCTGGGATGGGATGTGTTCACTGGGATGGGATGGGATCCCTGGAATGGGATGGGATGGGTTTCCTGGGATGGGATCGGATGGGATGGGATGGGAAGGGAGGGGATGGGATCCCTGGGATGGGATGGGATCCCTGGGATGGGATGGAATCCCTGGGATGGGATCCCTGGGATGGGATGGGATCCCTGGGAAGGGATCCCGGGGATGGGATGGGATGGGATCCCTGGGATGGGATGGGATCCCTGGGATGGGATGGGATGGGATGGGATGGGATGGGATGGGATAGGATGGGATGGGATGGGATGGGATGGGATGGGATGGGATGGGATGGGATGGGATGGGACGGGACTTGATGGGATGGGATGGGATCCCGGGGATGGGATGGGATCCCTGCATTGGGATGGGATCCCTGGGATGGGATCCCGGGGATGGGATCCCGGGGATGGGATGGGATGGGCTGGGATGGGATGGGATGGGATCCCTGGGATGGGATGGGATCCCTGGGATTGGATGGGATCCCTGGGATTGGATAGGTTCCCTGGGATGGGATAGGATCCCTGGGATGGGATCGGATGGGATGGGATGGAATGGGATGGGATGGAATGGGATCCCTGGGATGGTACGGAATGTGATCCCTGGGATGGGATGGGATACCTGGTATGGGATCCCTGGGATGGGATGGAATGGGATGGGATGGGATGGGGTAGGATGGGATGGGACGGGATGGGATGGGATGGGATCCCTGCGATGGGATGGGATCCCTGGGATGGGATCTCTGGGATCGGATGGGATCGATGGGATCGGATGAGTTGGGATGGGATGGAATCCCGGGGATGGGGACCCGGGGATGGCATGGGATCGATGGGATGGGATGGGTTGGGATGGGATGGAATCCCTGGGATGGGGACCCGGGGATGGGATGGGATCCCTGGGATGGGATCCCTGGGATGGGATGGGATGGGATGGGATGGGATGGGATGGGAGGGATACCTGGGATGGGATGGGATGGGATGGGCTCCCTGGGATGGGATGGGATCCCTGGGATGGGATATCTGGGATGGGATGTGATGGGACGGGATGGGATGGCATGGGGTGGGAAGGGATGGGATGGGCTACAATGGGATGGGATGGGATGGGATGGTATCCTTGGATGGGATGGAATGGGATCCCTGGGATGGGATGGGATCCCTGGGATGGGATCCCTGAAATGTTATCCCTCGTATGGGATGGGATCCCTGGAATGGGATGGAATCCCTGGGATGGGATCCCTGGGATGGGATTCCTGGGATGGGATCCCGGGGATGGGATGGGATGGGATCCCTGGGATCTCAGGGTATTCCTGGGTTAGGAGTACATCCCTGGGATGGAATGGGATGGGATGGGATTTCATGGGATGGGATGGGATGGGATGGCATCCCTGGGATGGGATGGGATGGCATCCCTGGTATGGGATCCCTGGGATGGGATGGGATGGGATGGGATGGGGTGGGAAGGGATGGGATGGGCTACAATGGGATGGGATGGGATGGGATGTGATGGGATGGGATGGGATGGGATGGGATGGGATGGGATGGGATGGGATGGGATGGGATGGGATGGGATGGGTTGGGATGGGATGGGATGGGATAGGATGGGATGGGATGGGATGGGATGGGATGGGATGGGATGGGATGGGATGGGATGGGATGGGATAGGATCGCTGGGATTGGATCCCTGGGATGAGATGGGAACCCTGGGATGGGATCCCTGGGATGGGATGGGATGGGGTGGGATGGGATGGGATGGAATGGAAAGGGATGGGATGGGATTGGATGGGATGGCATGGGTTGGGATCGGTTGGGAACCCTGGGATGTGATGGGATGGGACTTGATCCCTGGGATGGGATGAGATGGGATCCCAGGGATGGGATCCCTGGAATGTGATCCCTCGTATGGGATGGGATTCCTGGGATGGGATGGAATCCCTGGGATGGGATCCCGGGGATGGGATGGGCTCCCTGGGATGGGATCCCTGGGATGGGATGGGATGGGATGGGATGGGATGGGATGGGTTGGGATGGGATGGGATCCCTGGGATGGGATGGGATCCCTGGAATGGGATCCCTGGAATGGGATCCCAGGGATGGGATGGGATGGGATTGGATGGGATGGGATGGGATGGGATGGGATGGGATCCCTGCGCTTGGATGGGATCGGATGGTATCCCTGGGATGGGATACATGGGATGGGATCGGATGGGATTGGATGGGATGGGATCGAATGGGATGGGATGGGCTAGAATGGGTTGGGATGGGATGGGATCGATGGGATGGGAGGGGAGGGGATGGGATGGAATGGGATGGGATGGGATCCCTGGGATGGGATCGGATGGGATGGGATGGGAAGGGCTGGGATCCCTGGGATGGAATCCCTGGGATAGGGTGGGATCCCTGGAACGGGTTGGGATGGGTTGGAATGGGATGGGATCCCTGGGATGGGATGCCTGGGATGGGATCCATGGGATGGGTTACTTGGGATGGGATAGGATCCCTGGGATGGGAGAGGATGGGATGGGATGGGATGGGATGGGTTGGGATGGGATGGGATCCCTGGGATGGGATAGGATCCCTGGGATGGGATCCCTGGAATGAGATCCCTCGTATGGGATGGGATCCCTGGGATGGGATGGGATTCCTGGGATGGGATGGAATCCCTGGGATGGGATCCCTGGGATGGGATGGGATCCCTGGGATGGGAGCAGATCCCTGGGATGGGATGGGATGGGATGGGATGGGATAGGATGGGATGGGATGGGATGGGATGGGATGGGATGGGATGGGATGGGATGGGATGGGACGGGACTTGATGGGATGGGATGGGATCGCGGGGTTGGGATGGGATGGGATCCCTGGGATGGGATGGGATGGGATGGGATGGGATGGGATCCTTGGGATGGGATCCCTGGGATGGCTTAGGATGGGATTGGATGGGATGGGATGGGATCCCTGGGATGGGATGGGATCCCTGGGATGGGATGTGTTCACTGGGATGGGATGGGATCCCTGGAATGGGATGGGATGGGATGGGATGGGAAGGGATCCCTGGGATGGGATGGGATCCCTGGGATGGGATGATTTCACTGGGATGGGATGGGATCCCTGGAATGGGATGGGATGGGATTCCTGGGATGGGATGGGATGGGATCCCTGGAATGGGATCCCTGGGATAGTATGGGATCCCTGCGTTGGGATCGAATCCCTGGGATGGCACCCGTGAGATGGGATGGGATCTCTGACATAGGATCCCTGGGTGGGATGTGATCCCTGGGATGAGATGGGATGGGATGGAATGGGATGGGATCCCTGGGATGGGATGGGATGGGGTGGGATGTTATCCCGGGGATGGGATGGGATCCCTGGGATGGGGTGGGATGGGAAGGGATGGGATAGGATGGGATGGGATGGGATGGGATGCGATGGGATGGGATGGGATGGGATCCCGGGGATGGGATGGGATGGGATGGGATGGGATGGGATGGGATGGGATGGGATGGGATGGGATGGGATGGCATCCCTGGGATGGGATCCCTCGGATGGGATCCATGGGATGGGGTGGGTTGGGATGGGTTGGGAACCGTTGGATGGGATCTTATGGGATCCCTGGGGTGAGATGGGATGGGATTGGATCCCTGGGATGGGATGAGATGGGATCCTAGCGATGGGATCCCTGGAATGTGATCCCTCGTATGGGATGGGATCCCTGGGATGGGATGGAATCCCTGGGATGGGATCCCGGGGATGGAATGGGATGGGATGGGATGGGATGGGATGGGATGGGATGGGATTGGAAGGGATGGGATGGGAAGGGATGGGATGGGATGGGATGGTTTGGGATGGGATGGTTTGGGATGGGATGGGATGGGATGGGATGGGATGGGAAGGGATGGCATGGGATGGGAAGGGATGGGATTCCTGGGATGGCATGGGATGGGATCGGATGGGATGGGATGGGATGGAATGGGATGGGATGGGGTGGGATGGGATTGCTTGGGATGGGATGCGATCCCTGGGATGATATGGGACGGGATGGGATGGGATCCCTGGGATGGGATGGGATCCATGGGATGGGATGGTTTGGGATAGGATTTCTGGGATTGGATCCCTGGGATGAGATGGGATCCCTGGGATGGGATCCCTGGGACGGGATGTGATGGGATCCCTGGGATGGGATGGGATGCATGGGATGGGATGGTTTGGGATAGGATTTCTGGGATTGGATCCCTGGGATGAGATGGGATCCCTGGGATGGGATCCCTGGGATGGGATGGGATGGGATCCCTGGGATGTTATGGGATCCGTGGGATGTGATGGGATGGGATTCCTGGGATGGGAATGGGTGGGATGGGATGGGATGGGATGGGATGGGATCCCTGGTATGGGATACCTGGGATGGGAATGGGTGGGATGGGATGGGATCGGATGGGATTGGATGGGATGGGATGGGATCCCTGGGATGGGATGGGATGCGATGGGATTGGATGGGATCCCTGGGATGGGATCGGATGGGATCCCTGGGATGGGATGGGATGGGATGGGATGGGATGGGATCCTTGGGATGGGATCCCTGGGATGGCTTAGGATGGGATTGGATGGGATGGGATCCCTGGGATGGGATGGGATCCCTGGGATGGGATGTGTTCACTGGGATGGGATGGGATCCCTGGAATGGGATGGGATGGGATGGGATGGGATGGGATGGGAAGGGATCCCTGGGATGGGATGGGATCCCTGGGATGGGATGAGTTCACTGGGATGGGATGGGATCCCTGGAATGGGATGGGATGGGATTCCTGGGATGGGATGGGATGGGATCCCTGGAATGGGATCCCTGGGATAGTATGGGATTCCTGCGTTGGGATCGAATCCCTGGGATGGCACCCGTGAGATGGGATGGGATCTCTGACATAGGATCCCTGGGTGGGATGTGATCCCTGGGATGAGATGGGATGGGATGGAATGGGATGGGATCCCTGGGATGGGATGGGATGGGGTGGGATGTTATCCCTGGGATGGGATGGGATCCCTGGGATGGGGTGGGAAGGGAAGGGATGGGATGGGATGGGATGCGATGGGATGGGATGGGATGGGATGGGATGGGATGGGATGGGATCCCTGGGATGGGATGGGATGGGATGGGATGGGATGGGATGGGATGGGATGGGATGGCATCCCTGGGATGGGATCCCTCGGATGGGATCCATGGGATGGGATGGGTTGGGATGGGTTGGGAACCGTTGGATGGGATCTTATGGGATCCCTGGGATGAGATGGGATGGGATTGGATCCCTGGGATGGGATGAGATGGGATCCTAGCGATGGGATCCCTGGAATGTGATCCCTCGTATGGGATGGGATCCCTGGGATGGGATGGAATCCCTGGGATGGGATCCCGGGGATGGGATGGGCTCCCTGGGATGGGATCCCTGGGATGGGATGGAATCCCTGGGATGGGATCCCGGGGATGGAATGGGATGGGATGGGATGGGATGGGATGGGATGGGATGGGATGGGATGGGAAGGGATGGGATGGGAAGGGATGGGATGGGATCCCTGGGATGGGATGGGATCCCTGGGATGGCATGGGATGGGATCGGATGGGATGGGATGGGATGGGATGGGGTGGGATTGGTTGGGATGGGATGGGATCCCTGGGATGGGAACGGATGGGATCCCTGGGATGGGATGGCATCAATGGGATGGGATCCCTGGGATGGGATGGGATCCCTGGAATGGGATGGGATGGGATTCCTGGGATGGGATGGGATGGGATCCCTGGAATGGGATCCCTGGGATAGTATGGGATTGCTGCGATGGGATCGAATCCCTGGGATGGCGTCCTTGAGATGGGATGGGATCTCTGACATGGGATCCCTGGGATGGGATGTGATCCCTGGGATGAGATGGGATGGGATGGAATGGGATGGGATCCCAGGGATGGGATGGGATCCCTGGGATGTTATCCCTGGGATGGGATGGGATGGGATGGGATGGGATGGGATGGAATGGGATGGGATCCCTGGGATGGGATGGGATGGGGTGGGATGTTATCCCTGGGATGGGATGGGATCCCTGGGATGGGATGGGATGGGATGGGAAGGGATGGGATAGGATGGGATGGGATGGGATGCGATGGGATGGGATGGGATGGGATGGATTCCCTGGGAGGGGATGGAACGGTATGGGATCCCTGGGATGGGATGGGATGGGATGGGATGGCATCCCTGGGATGGGATGGGATCCCTGGGATGGGATCCCGGGGATGGAATGGGATGGGATGGGATCCCTGGGATGGGATGGGATGGGATGGGAAGGGATGGCATGGGATGGGAAGGGAGGGGATGGGATCCCTGGGATGGCATGGGATGGGATCGGATGGGATGGGATGGGATGGGATGGAATGGGATGGGATGGGGTGGGATGGGATTGGTTGGGATGGGATGCGATCCCTGGGATGATATGGGATGGGATGGGATCCCTGGGATGGGATGGGATCCATGGGATGGGATGGTTTGGGATAGGATTTCTGGGATGGGATCCCTGGGATGAGATGGGATCCCTGGGATGGGATCCCTGGGATGGGATGGGATGGGATCCCTGGGATGTTATGGGATCCGTGGGATGTGATGGGATGGGATTCCTGGGATGGGAATGGGTGGGATGGGATGGGAATGGGTGGGATGGGATGGGATGGGATGGGATGGGATGGGATGGGATCCCTGGGATGGGATACCTGGGATGGGAATGGGTGGGATGGGATGGGATCGGATGGGATTGGATGGGATGGGATGGGATCCCTGGGATGGGATCGGATGGGATCCCTGGGATGGGATGGGATGGGATGGGATGGGATGGGATGGGATGGGATGGGATCCTTGGGATGGGATCCCTGGGATGGCTTAGGATGGGATTGGATGGGATGGGATGGGATCCCTGGGATGAGATGGGATCCCTGGGATGGGATGTGTTCACTGGGATGGGATGGGATCCCTGGAATGGGATGGGATGGGATGGGATGGGAAGGGATCCCTGGGATGGGATGGGATCCCTGGGATGGGATGAGTTCACTGGGATGGGATGGGATCCCTGGAATGGGATGGGATTCCTGGGATGGGATGGGATGGGATCCCTGGAATGGGATCCCTGGGATAGTATGGGATTCCTGCGTTGGGATCGAATCCCTGGGATGGCACCCGTGAGATGGGATGGGATCTCTGACATAGGATCCCTGGGTGGGATGTGATCCCTGGGATGAGATGGGATGGGATGGAATGGGATGGGATCCCTGGGATGGGATGGGATGGGGTGGGATGTTATCCCTGGGATGGGATGGGATCCCTGGGATGGGGTGGGATGGGAAGGGATGGGATAGGATGGGATGGGATGGGATGCGATGGGATGGGATGGGATGGGATGGGATCCCTGGGATGGGATGGGATGGGATGGGATGGGATGGCATCCCTGGGATGGGATGGGATCCCTGGGATGGGATCCCTCGGATGGGATCCATGGGATGGGATGGGTTGGGATGGGTTGGGAACCGTTGGATGGGATCTTATGGGATCCCTGGGATGAGATGGGATGGGATTGGATCCCTGGGATGGGATGAGATGGGATCCTAGCGATGGGATCCCTGGAATGTGATCCCTCGTATGGGATGGGATCCCTGGGATGGGATGGGATGGGATGGGATGGGATGGGATGGGATGGGATGGGTTGGGATGGGTTGGGATGGGATTGGAAGGGATGGGATGGGATGGGAAGGGATGGGATGGGATGGGATGGTTTGGGATGGGATGGGATGGTTTGGGATGGGATGGGATGGGATGGGATGGGATGGGAAGGGATGTCATGGGATGGGAAGGGAGGGGATGGGATCCCTGGGATGGCATGGGATGGGATCGGATGGGATGGGATGGGATGGAATGGGATGGGATGGGGTGGGATGGGATTGGTTGGGATGGGATGCGATCCCTGGGATGATATGGGATGGGATGGGATGGGATGGGATCCCTGGGATGGGATGGGATCCATGGGATGGGATGGTTTGGGATAGGATTTCTGGGATTGGATCCCTGGGATGAGATGGGATCCCTGGGATGGGATCCCTGGGATGGGATGGGATGGGATGGGATCCCTGGGATGTTATGGGATCCGTGGGATGTGATGGGATGGGATTCCTGGGATGGGAATGGGTGGGATGGGATGGGATGGGATGGGATGGGATGGGATCCCTGGGATGGGATACCTGGGATGGGAATGGGTGGGATGGGATGGGATGGGATGGGATTGGATGGGATGGGATGGGATCCCTGGGATGGGATGGGATGCGATGGGATTGGATGGGATCCCTGGGATGGGATCGGATGGGATCCCTGGGATGGGATGGGATGGGATGGGATGGGATGGGATGGGATGGGATGGGATGGGATGGGATGGGATCCTTGTGATGGGATCCCTGGGATGGCTTAGGATGGGATTGGATGGGATGGGATGGGATCCCTGGGATGGGATGGGATCCCTGGGATGGGATGTGTTCACTGGGATGGGATGGGATCCCTGGAATGGGATGGGATGGGATGGGATGGGATGGGAAGGGATCCCTGGGATGGGATGGGATGGGATCCCTGGGATGGGATGAGTTCACTGGGATGGGATGGGATCCCTGGATTGGGATGGGATGGGATTCCTGGGATGGGATGGGATGGGATCCCTGGAATGGGATCCCTGGGATAGTATGGGATTCCTGCGTTGGCATCGAATCCCTGGGATGGCACCCGTGAGATGGGATGGGATCTCTGACATAGGATCCCTGGGTGGGATGTGATCCCTGGGATGAGATGGGATGGGATGGAATGGGGTGGGATCCCTGGGATGGGATGGGATGGGGTGGGATGTTATCCCTGGGATGGGATGGGATCCCTGGGATGGGGTGGGATGGGAAGGGATGGGATAGGATGGGATGGGATGGGATCCCTGGGATGGGATCCCTCGGATGGGATCCATGGGATGGGATGGGTTGGGATGGGTTGGGAACCGTTGGATGGGATCTTATGGGATCCCTGGGATGAGATGGGATGGGATTGGATCCCTGGGATGGGATGAGATGGGATCCTAGCGATGGGATCCCTGGAATGTGATCCCTCGTATGGGATGGGATCCCTGAGATGGGATGGAATCCCTGGGATGGGATCCCGGGGATGGAATGGGATGGGATGGGATGGGATGGGATGGGATGGGATGGGATTGGAAGGGATGGGATGGGAAGGGATGGGATGGGATCCCTGGGATGGGATGGGATCCCTGGGATGGCATGGGATGGGATCGGATGGGATGGGATGGGATGGGATGGAATGGGATGGGAGGGGGTGGGATTGGTTGGGATGGGATGGGATCCCTGGGATGGGAACGGATGGGATCCCTGGGATGGGATGGCATCAATGGGATGGGATCCCTGGGATGGGATGGGATCCCTGGAATGGGATGGGATGGGATTCCTGGGATGGGATGGGATGGGATCCCTGGAATGGGATCCCTGGGATAGTATGGGATTGCTGCGATGGGATCGAATCCCTGGGATGGCATACTTGAGATGGGATGGGATCTCTGACATGGGATCCCTGGGATAGGATGTGATCCCTGGGATGAGATGGGATGGGATGGAATGGGATGGGATCCCAGGGATGGGATGGGATCCCTGGGATGTTATCCCTGGGATGGGATGGGATGGGATGGGATGGGATGGGATGGGATGGGATGGAATGGAATGGGATGGGATCCCTGGGATGGGATGGGATGGGATGGGGTGGGATGTTATCCCTGGGATGGGATGGGATCCCTGGGATGGGATGGGATGGGATGGGAAGGGATGGGATAGGATGGGATGGGATGGGATGCGATGGGATGGGATGGGATGGGATGGGATCCCTGGGATGGGATGGAACGGGATGGGATCCCTGGGATGGGATGGGATGGGATGGGATGGGATGGCATCCCTGGGATGGGATGGGATCCCTGGGATGGGATCCCGGGGATGGAATGGGATGGGATGGGATCCCTGGGATGGGATGGGATGGGATGGGAAGGGATGGCATGGGATGGGAAGGGAGGGGATGGGATCCCCGGGATGGCATGGGATGGGATCGGATGGGATGGGATGGGATGGGATGGAATGGGATGGGATGGGGTGGGATGGGATTGGTTGGGATGGGATGCGATCCCTGGGATGATATGGGATGGGATGGGATCCCTGGGATGGGATGGGATCCATGGGATGGGATGGTTTGGGATAGGATTTCTGGGATTGGATCCCTGGGATGAGATGGGATCCCTGGGATGGGATCCCTGGGATGGGATGGGATGGGATCCCTGGGATGTTATGGGATCCGTGGGATGTGATGGGATGGGATTCCTGGGATGGGAATGGGTGGGATGGGATGGGATGGGATGGGATGGGATGGGATGGGATGGGATCCCTGGGATGGGATACCTGGGATGGGAATGGGTGGGATGGGATGGGATCGGATGGGATTGGATGGGATGGGATGGGATCCCTGGGATGGGATCGGATGGGATCCCTGGGATGGGATGGGATGGGATGGGATGGGATGGGATCCTTGGGATGGGATCCCTGGGATGGCTTAGGATGGGATTGGATGGGATGGGATGGGATCCCTGGGGTGGGATCCCTGGGATGGGATGTGTTCACTGGGATGGGATGGGATCCCTGGAATGGGATGGGATGGGATGGGATGGGATGGGATGGGAAGGGATCCCTGGGATGGGATGGGATCCCTGGGATGGGATGAGTTCACTGGGATGGGATCCCTGGAATGGGATGGGATTCCTGGGATGGGATGGGATGCGATCCCTGGAATGGGATCCCTGGGATAGTATGGGATTCCTGCGTTGGGATCGAATCCCTGGGATGGCACCCGTGAGATGGGATGGGATCTCTGACATAGGATCCCTGGGTGGGATGTGATCCCTGGGATGAGATGGGATGGGATGGAATGGGATGGGATCCCTGGGATGGGATGGGATGGGGTGGGATGTTATCCCTGGGATGGGATGGGATCCCTGGGATGGGGTGGGATGGGAAGGGATGGGATAGGATGGGATGGGATGGGATGGGATGCGATGGGATGGGATGGGATGGGATGGGATCCCTGGGATGGGATGGGATGGGATGGGTTGGGAACCGTTGGATGGGATCTTATGGGATCCCTGGGATGAGATGGGATGGGATTGGATCCCTGGGATGGGATGAGATGGGATCCTAGCGATGGGATCCCTGGAATGTGATCCCTCGTATGGGATGGGATCCCTGGGATGGGATGGAATCCCTGGGATGGGATCCCGGGGATGGAATGGGATGGGATGGGATGGGATGGGATGGGATGGGATGGGATGGGATGGGATTGGAAGGGATGGGATAAGAAGGGATGGGATGGGATCCCTGGGATGGGATGGGATCCCTGGGATGGCATGGGTTGGGATCGGATGGGATGGGATGGGATGGAATGGGATGGGATGGGGTGGGATTGGTTGGGATGGGATGGGATCCCTGGGATGGGATGGCATCAATGGGATGGGATCCCTGGGATGGGATGGGATCCCTGGAATGGGATGGGATGGGATTCCTGGGATGGGATGGGATGGGATCCCTGGAATGGGATCCCTGGGATAGTATGGGATTCCTGCGATGGGATCGAATCCCTGGGATGGCATCCTTGAGATGGGATGGGATCTCTGACATGGGATCCCTGGGATGGGATGGGATGGGGTGGGATGTTATCCCTGGGATGGGATGGGATCCCTGGGATGGGATGGGATGGGATGGGAAGGGATGGGATAGGATGGGATGGGATGGGATGCGATGGGATGGGATGGGATGCGATGGGATCCCTGGGATGGGATGGAACGGGATGGGATCCCTGGGATGGGATGGGATTGGATGGGATGGCATGGGTTGGGATGGGTTGGGAACCCTGGGATGGGATGCTATGGGTTCCCTGGGATGAGATGGGATGGGATTGGATCCCTGGGATGGGGTGAGATGGGATCCCAGGGATGGGATCCCTGTGATGGGATCCCTGGGATGGGATGGGATGGGATGGGATGGGATGGGATGGGATGGGAAGGGATGGGATGGGATGGAAAGGGATGGGATGGGATGGAAAGGGATGGGATGGGATCCCTGGGATGAAATAAGATCCCTGGGATGGGATGGGATCCCTGGGATGGGATCGGATGGGCTCCCTGGGATGGGATGGGATGGGATCCCTGGGATGGGATGGGATCCCTGAGATGGGATGTGTTCACAGGGATGGGATGGGATCCCTCGAATGGGATGGGATGGGATGGCATCCCTGGTATGGGATCCCTGGGATGGGATGCGATGGGACGGGATGGGGTGGGAAGGGATGGGATGGGCTACAGTGGGATGGGATGGGATGGGATGGGATGGGATAGGATCGCTGGGATTGGATCCCTGGGATGAGATGGGAACCCTGGGATGGGATCCCTGGGATGGGATGGGATGGGGCGGGATGGGATGGGATGGAATGGAAAGGGATGGGATGGGATTGGATGGGATGGCATGGGTTGGGATCGGTTGGGAACCCTGGGATGTGATGGGATGGGACTTGATCCCTGGGATGGGATGAGATGGGATCCCAGGGATGGGATCCCTGGAATGTGATCCCTCGTATGGGATGGGATCCCTGGGATGGGATGGAATCCCTGGGATGGGATCCCGGGAATGGGATGGGCTCCCTGGGATGAGATCCCTGGGATGGGATGGGATGGGTTGGGATGGGATGGGATCCCTGGGATGGGATGGGATCCCTGGAATGGGATCCCTGGAATGGGATCCCAGGGATGGGATGGGATGGGATTGGATGGGATGGGATGGGATGGGATGGGATTCCTGGGATGGGATGGGATGGGATCCCTGGAATGGGATCCCTGGGATAGTATGGGATTCCTGCATTGGATTCGAATCCCTGGGATGGCATCCGTGAGATGGGATGGGATCTCTGACATGGGATCCCTGGGATGGGATGTGTTCACTGGGATGGGATGGAATCCCTCGAATAGGATGGGATGGGATGGGATGGGATGGGATGGGATGGGATGGGATGGGAAGGGATCCCTGGGATGGGATGGGATCCCTGGGATGGGATCCCTGGGATGGGATGGGATGGGATGGGATCCCTGGGATGTTATGGGATCCGTGGGATGTGATGGGATGGGATTCCTGGGATGGGAATGGGTGGGATGGGATGGGATGGGATGGGATGGGATGGGATGGGATGGGATGGGATCCCTGGGATAGGATACCTGGGATGGGATCGGATGGGATTGGATGGGATGGGATGGGATCCCTGGGATGTTATGGGATCCGTGGGATGTGATGGGATGGGATTCCTGGGATGGGAATGGCTGGGATGGGATGGGATGGGATGGGATGGGATCCCTGGGATGGGATACCTGGGATGGGATAGGATGGGATTGGATGGGATGGGATCCCTGGGATGGTACGGAATGGGATCCCTGGGATGGGATGGGATACCTGGTATGGGATCCCTGGGATGGGATTGGATGGGATGGGATCCGTGGGATGGGATGAGATGGGATGGGTTGGGATGAGATGGGATGGGATGGGATGGGATGGGGTGGGATGGGATGGGATGGGTTTGGATGGGACGGGATCCCTGGGATGGGATGGGATGAGATGGGATGGGATGGGATGGGATCCCTGGGTTGGGATTGGTTGGGATGGGATACCTGGGATGGCATGGAATCCCTGGGATGAGATCGCTGGGATGGGATGGGATGGGATGGGATGGGATCCCTGTGATGGGATTACATGGGATGGTATCCCTGGGATGGTGTCACTGGGATGGGATGGGATGGGATGGGATGGGATGGGATGGGATGGGATGGGATGGGATTGGATGGGATGGGGTGGGATGGTATGGGATTGGCTACAATCGGTTGGGATGGGATGGGATCGATGGGATGGGATGGGATGGAATGGGATCCCTGGGCTGGTATGGAATGGGATCCATGGGATGGGATGGGATACCTGGTATGGGATCCCTAGGATGGGATGGGATGGGATGGGATGGGATGGGATGGGATGGGATGGGATGGGATGGGATGGGATGGGATGGGGTAGGATGGGATGGGATGGGTTGGGATGGGATGGCATTCCTGCGATGGGATGGGATCCCTGCGATGGGATCTCTGGGATCGCATGGTATCCAGGGGATGGGATGGGTTGGGATGGGATGGAATCCCTGGGATGGGGTCCCGGGGATGGGATGGGATGGGATGGGATGGGATCCCTGGGATGGGATGGCATGGGATCCCTGGGATGGGATGGGATCCCTGGGATGGGATCCCTGAAATGTGATCCCTCGTATGGGATGGGATCCCTGGAATGGGATGGAATCCCTGGGATGGGATCCCTGGGATGGGATGGGATTCCTGGGATGGGATCCCGGGGATGGGATGGGATGGGATCCCTGGGATGGCAGGGTATTCCTGGGTTAGGAGTACATCCCTGGGATGGAATGGGATGGGATGGGATTTCATGGGATGGGATGGGATGGGATGGCATCCCTGGGATGGGATGGGATGGCATCCCTGGTATGGGATCCCTGGGATGGGATGCGATGGGACGGGATGGGGTGGGAAGGGATGGGATGGGCTACAGTGGGATGGGATGGGATGGGATGGGATGGGATGGGATGGGATGGGATGGGATGGGATGGGATAGGATCGCTGGGATTGGATCCCTGGGATGAGATGGGAACCCTGGGATGGGATCCCTGGGATGGGATGGGATGGGGTGGGATGGGATGGGATGGAATGGAAAGGGATGTGATGGGATTGGATGGGATGGCATGGGTTGGGATCGGTTGGGAACCCTGCGATGTGATGGGATGGGACTTGATCCCTGGGATGGGTTGAGATGGGATCCCAGGGATGGGATCCCTGGAATGTGATCCCTCGTATGGGATGGGATCCCTGGGATGGGATGGAATCCCTGGGATGGGATCCCGGGGATGGGATGGGCTCCCTGGGATGAGATCCCTGGGATGGGATGGGATGGGTTGGGATGGGATGGGATCCCTGGGATGGGATGGGATCCCTGGAATGGGATCCCTGGAAGGGGATCCCAGGGATGGGATGGGATGGGATTGGATGGGATGGGATGGGATGGGATCCCTGCGCTGGGATGGGATCGGATGGTATCCCTGGGATGGGATACATGGGATGGGATCGGATGGGATTGGATGGGATGGGATCGAATGGGATGGGATGGGCTAGAATGGGTTGGGATGGGATGGGATCGATGGGATGGGAGGGGAGGGGATGGGATGGGATGGGATCCCTGGGATGGGATCCCTGGGATGGGATCCCTAGGATGGGATCCCTGGGATGGGATGGGACGGGATGGGATGGAATGGGATGGGATGGGATCCCTGGGATGGGATCGGATGGGATGGGATGGGATGGGCTGGGATCCCTGGGATGGAATCCCTGGGATAGGATGGGATCCCTGGAACGGGTTGGGATGGGTTGGAATGGGATGGGATCCCTGGGATGGGATGGGATCCCTGGGATGGGATCCATGGGATGGGTTACTTGGGATGGGATAGGATCCCTGGGATGGGAGAGGATGGGATGGGATGGGATGGGATGGGATGGGATGGGATGGGATGGGATGGGTTGGGATGGGATGGGATCCCTGGGATGGGATGGGATTCCTGGGATGGGATGGAAACCCTGGGATGGGATAGCTGGAATGCGATTGGAACCCTGGGATGGGATGGGATCCCTGGGATGGTATGGAATCCCTAGGATGGTATGGAATCCCTGGGATGGGATGGGATGGGATGGGATGGGATGGGATGGGATGGGATGGGATGGGATGGGATGGAAAGGGATGGGATGGGATGGGATGGATGGAAAGGGATGGGATGGGATGGGATGGGATCCCTGGGATGGGATGGGATGGGTTTGGATGGGATGGGATCCCTGGGCTGGGATGGGATGGGATGCCATGGCATGGGATCCCTGGGATGAGATGGGATGGGATCCGTGGGATGGGATGAGATGGGATGGGATGGGATGGGATGAGATGGGATGGGATGGGATGGGATCCCTGGGTTGGGATTGGTTGGGATGGGATACATGGGATGGCATGGAATCCCTGGGATGAGATCGCTGGGATGGGATGGGATGGGATGGGATGGGATGGGATCCCTGTGATGGGATGGCATGGGATGGGATCCCTGGGATGGTGTCACTGGGATGGGATGGGATGGGATGGGATGGGATGGGATGGGATGGGATTGGATGGGATGGGATGGGATGGGATGGGATGGGATGGGGTGGGATGTTATCCCTGGGATGGGATGGGATCCCTGGGATGGGATGGGATGGGAAGGAATGGGATAGGATGGGATGGGATGGGATGCGATGGGATGGGATGGGATGGGATGGGATGGGATGGGATGGGATGGGATCCCTGGGATGGGATGGAATGGGATGGGATGGGAAGGCATCCCTGGGATGGGATGGGATCCCTGGGATGGGATCCCTCGGATGGGATCCATGGGATGGGATGGGTTGGGATGGGTTGGGAACCGTTGGATGGGATCTTATGGGATCCCTGGGATGAGATGGGATGGGATTGGATCCCTGGGATGGGATGAGATGGGATCGTAGCGATGGGATCCCTGGAATGTGATCCCTCGTATGGGATGGGATCCCTGGGATGGGATGGAAGCCCTGGGATGGGATCCCGGGGATGGAATGGGATGGGATGGGATGGGATGGGATGGGATGGGATGGTATGGGATGGGATGCGATGGGATTGGAAGGGATGGGATGGGATGGAATGGGATGGGATGGGGTGGGATTGGTTGGGATGGGATGGGATCCCTGGGATCCCTGGGATGGGATCCCTGGGATGGGATGGGATCCCTGGGATGGGATCCCTGGGATGGGATGGGATCCCTGGGATGGGATGTGTTCACTGGCATGGGATGGGATCCCTGGAATGGGATGGGATGGGATCCCTGGGATGGGATCGGATAGGCTCCCTGGGATGGGATGGGATTCGATCCCTGGGATGGGATGGGATCCCTGGGATGGGATGTGTTCACTGGGATGGGATGGGATCCCTGGAATGGGATGGGATGGGATTCCTGGGATGGGATGGGATGGGATCCCTGGAATGGGATCCCTGGGATAGTATGGGATTCCTGCGTTGGGATCGAATCCCTGGGATGGCATCCGTGAGATGGGATGGGATCTCTGACATGGGATCCCTGGGATGGGATGTGATCCCTGGGATGAGATGGGATGGGATGGAATGGGATGGGATCCCTGGGATGGGATGGGATCCCTGGGATGTTATCCCTGGGATGGGATGGGATGGGATCCCTGGGATGGGATGGAATCCCTGGGATGGGATCCCTGGGATGGGATGGGATGGGATGGGATGGGATGGGATGGGATGGGATGGGAAGGGATCGGATGGGATGGGATGGGAAGGGAGGGGATGGGATCCCTGGGATGGGATGGGATCCCTGGGATGGTGTCCCTGGGATGGGATGGGATGGGATGGAGTGGGATGGGATTGGCTACAATGGGTTGGGATGGGATGGGATCGATGGGATAGGATGGGATGGAATGGGATCCCTGGGATGGTACCGAATGGGATCCCTGGGATGGGATGGGATACCTGGTATGGGATCCCTAGGATGGGATGTGGTGGGATGGGATGGGATCCCCGGAATGGGATGGGATGGGCTCCCTGGGATGGGATGGGATGGGATCCCTGGGATGGGATATCTGGGATGGGATGTGATGGGACGGGATGGGATGGGATGGGATGGGGTGGGAAGGGATGGGATGGGCTACAATGGGATGGGATGGGATGGGATGGGATGGGATGGGATGGGATGGGATGGGATGGGATGGGATGGGGTGGGGAGGGATGGGATGGGCTACAATGGGATGGGATGGGATGGGATGGGATGGGATGGGATCCCTGGAATGGGATATGATGGGATCCCTGGGATGGGATGGGATCCCTGGGATGGGATCTCTCGGATGGGATGGGATGGGATGGGATGGGATGGGATGGGATGGGATGGGAACCGTTGGATGGGATCTTATGGGATCCCTGGGATGAGATGGGATGGGATTGGATCCCTGGGATGGGATGAGATGGGATCGTAGCGATGGGATCCCTGGAATGTGATCCCTCGTATGGGATGGGATCCCTGGGATGGGATGGAAGCCCTGGGATGGGATCCCGGGGATGGAATGGGATGGGATGGGATGGGATGGGATGGGATGGGATGGGATGGGATGGGATGCGATGGGATTGGAAGGGATGGGATGGGATGGGAAGCGATGGGAAGGGATGGGATTGGTTGGGATGGGATGGGATCCCTGGGATGGGAACGGATGGGATCCCAAGGATGGGATGGGATCCCTGGGATGGGATCCCTGGGATGGGATGGGATCCCTGGGATGGCATGGGATGGGATCGGATGGGATGGGATGGGATGGAATAGGATGGGATGGGGTGGGATTGGTTGGGATGGGATGGGATCCCTGGGATGGGAACGGATGGGATCCCAAGGATGGGATGGGATCCCTGGGATGGGATCCCTGGGATGGGATGTGATCCCTGGGATGGGATGTGTTCACTGGCATGGGATGGGATCCCTGGAATGGGATGGGATGGGATCCCTGGGATGGGATCGGATGGGCTCCCTGGGATGGGATGGGATTCGATCCCTGGGATGGGATGGGATCCCTGGGATGGGATGTGTTCACTGGGATGGGATGGGATCCCTGGAATGGGATGGGATTGGATCACTGGGATGGGATGGGATGGGATCCCTGGAATGGGATCCCTGGGATAGTATGGGATTCCTGCGTTGGGATCGAATCCCTGGGATGGCATCCGTGAGATGGGATGGGATCTCTGACATGGGATCCCTGGGATGGGATGTGATCCCTGGGATGAGATGGGATGGGATGGAATGGGATGGGGTCCCTGGGATGGGATGGGATCCCTGGGATGTTATCCCTGGGATGGGATGGGATCCCTGGGATGGGATGGAATCCCTGGGATGGGATCCCTGGGATGGGATGGGATGGGATGGGATGGGATGGGATGGGATGGGATGGGAAGGGATCGGATGGGATGGGATGGGAAGGGAGGGGATGGGATCCCTGGGATGGGATGGGATCCCTGGGATGGTGTCCCTGGGATGGGATGGGATGGGATGGGGTGGGATGGGATTGGCTACAATGGGTTGGGATGGGATGGGATCGATGGGATAGGATGGGATGGAATGGGATCCCTGGGATGGTACCGAATGGGATCCCTGGGATGGGATGGGATACCTGGTATGGGATCCCTAGGATGGGATGTGATGGGATGGGATGGGATGGGATCCCCGGAATGGGATGGGATGGGCTCCCTGGGATGGGATGGGATGGGATCCCTGGGATGGGATATCTGGGATGGGATGTGATGGGACGGGATGGGATGGGATGGGATGGGGTGGGAAGGGATGGGATGGGCTACAATGGGATGGGATGGGATGGGATGGGATGGGATGGGATGGGATGGGATGGGATGGGATGGGATGGGATGGGATGGGGTGGGGAGGGATGGGATGGGCTACAATGGGATGGGATGGGATGGGATGGGATGGGATGGGATGGGATGGGATGGGATGGGATGGGATGGGATCCCTGGAATGGGATATGATGGGATCCCGGGGTTGGGATGGGATCCCTGGGATGGGATCTCTGGGATGGGATGGGATGGGATGGGATGGGATGGGATGGGATGGGATGGGATGAGACCCCTGGGATTGGATGGGATCCCTGGGATGGCATCCCTGGGATGGGATGGGATCCATGGGATGAGATGGGATCCCTGGGATGGAATCCCTGGGATGGGATTGGATCACTGGGATGGGATGGGATGGGATCCCTGGAATGGGATCCCTGGGATAGTATGGGATTCCTGCGTTGGGATCGAATCCCTGGGATGTCATCCGTGAGATGGGATGGGATCTCTGACATGGGATCCCTGGGATGGGATGTGATCCCTGGGATGAGATGGGATGGGATGGAATGGGATGGGATCCCTGGGATGGGATGGGATCCCTGGGATGTTATCCCTGGGATGGGATGGGATCCCTGGGATAGGATGGAATCCCTGGGATGGGATCCCGGGGATGGAATGGGATGGGATGGGATCCCTGGGATGGGATCCCTGTGATGGGATCCCTGGGATGGGATGGGATGGGATGGGATGGGATGGGAAGGGATCGGATGGGATGGGATGGGAAGGGAGGGGATGGGATCCCTGGGATGGGATGGGATCCCTGGGATGGTGTCCTTGGGATGGGATGGGATGGGATGGGATGGGATGGGATGGGATGGGGTGGGATGGGATTGGCTACAATGGGTTGGGATGGGATGGGATCGATGGGATAGGATGGGATGGAATGGGATCCCTGGGATGGTACGGAATGGGATCCCTGGGATGGGATGGGATACCTGGTATGGGATCCCTAGGATGGGATGGGATGGGATGGGATCCCCGGAATGGGATGGGATGGGCTCCCTGGGATGGGATGGGATCCCCGGGATGGGATATCTGGGATGGGATGGGATGGGACGGGATGGGATGGGATGGGGTGGGAAGGGATGGGATGGGCTCCAATGGGATGGGATGGGATGGGATGGGATGGGATGGGATGGGATGGGATGGGATGGGATGGGATGGGATGGGGAGGGATGGGATGGGCTACAATGGTGATACCGAAATTATGAGAAAAAGGACTAATGTAGATATAGTAGTAGTCATGCTAAGGCTTAGAAAACTGCAGTTCTCAGACAGGCCCTGGGAACCAGCCCTGGGAATGAGCTGGGGACTGTGGAAACAATAATTAAAGATAATTAAAGAATTTAGTGGAGCATATAAGAACATCTAGAAACTTTCAGGATAAGGCTAAAGTATAATAATAAATAAAGGGTTCTGGTGATGGGAAAACATGCAAGCGGGAATTAAAGGGGGGTAGCCTATAGTTTTGAATAGACAAGCATGCAAAATTTATAACTTTTAGGAATGATATCTACAAGATTTATGTATCTGTATTGTCTTGAAGAATGTGTACCTCTGTACGTAAACTACTTTGTAAAAAGGTATAAAAAACTTGACGAAAAAGGGAACTGTGGGACCCTGACTTTGGACGCTAGTCCGCAGGTTCCCCGGGCCCTGAATAAAGCACCGCATAAACTGACACTCTGTTAGTTTGTGTTCTGTTTGGGGCATCGGGCAGCAGTTTTCTGGCGACCCAGATGGGACTCCGGAGGCGGCAGGGGCGGTTAGCGAGCTGATCCACTCCACGCCGGCACCAGGTGATTTCTGGGGAGGACATCAACCCGTGCCCGACCCCGCGCCTGACGGACGACCAGGAGGTAAGCCCGAAGGTGCTTTATTCCTTTTATCGAGGGAAAGGGGGGCCTGCCGATTAAGTCGGAACGGCGTTTCCGCACGGGGGTCACAGACGTCTTTAAGGTTGTGGAAAAAGCCTAGGCGCTGACCGTCAGACGCAGCAGTGACTGCGCAGGTTCAGCACTTGCCACTCGCAGAGACGAGAAAGGCAAGATTTGTGGAAAGGGTGTGAGTGTAAAGGGTGTGAGTGTTGTGTGTGGTGTGTATTGGAAAGGGTGTGAGTGTTGTGTGTGGTGTGTATTGTGTTAAAAAAAAAAAAAAAAAAAAGAAAAAAAAAGAAAAAAAAAGAAAAAAAAAAAGAAAAAAAAAGAAAAAAAAAAAAAAGAAAAAAGTGTAATGATGTCTTTAAAAACGTTTAAAACTCTAGCAAGTACCGGGATGGAAATCCCGGACGATTCACCATTGGGCTGTTTATTACAACACTGGAATGCGGGGAACTTTGGTCAAGAATTAAGTAAAAGGAAATTGATTGATTTCTGTAATCATGTATGGCCTTTATATGAACCCGATGGTATGCAATGGCCTAGGAACGGTACACTGAATCCTGACATTATTACACCTTTGATGCATTTCCTGCAAAGTAATGAAAAATGGGATGAAATACCGTATCTAGACCTCTTTTATTATTTGAAAGATAAACCAGAGTGGCAAAAGGAGTGTGGGATCATGGTTTCGAAAACATTAAACCTGAATTGTGAAGGATGTAAGGGGTGGCAGAAAGAGAAGGAATGCTCATTTAATGGTTCTGCTTCGTGAAGCAGTCGGGCCGCAGGGGGAACGGGTCATAGTGAAAGTTCCCTTTTCTCCGAATGATTTGCTAATTTGGAAACAATCAGCGGGGGCGTATCGGGAGGATCCTGAACGAACTGCGCGGGTGGTAAAAATGGTAATTAAGACTCAGAACCCAGATTGGAATGATTTACAAGTTCTGTTAGACACAATAATGGATTCTACTGAAAAGGAAATGGTGTTTAAAGCCATGACAGAGAAAGCACGGGAAATGATTAGGTTGCGGCTTGCGGATGGTACAGTAAATGACTTAGTGCCTAGGGAAGATCCGGAGTGGGATCCCAACTCGACGGGCGGGTCTCGGAGACTTAAAGCTTATCAGGATTTGTTAACAGAAGGAATACGGAATGGAATACCAAAAACTTTGAATTGGTCTAAGTTATATTCGGTCAGACAGGAAAAGAATGAGTCTCCATCAACCTTTTTAACAGCAAGTGGCTGGAAATAATATGAGAGGAGGGAGTCGTGGACGTGGACGAGGAAGGGGAAGAGGAATAGCAAAGGGGGAAATGCCAATGGGGGCGGGAGGACTCATGGGACAATTGAATATGGGAAGAGGAAGAATGCAGCTGGGGATAGATCAATGTGCTCTATGTAAAAATAGAGGACATTGGAAAAATGAGTGTCCTCTCAACCAAGGAATGGGTTTTGGGGGAGGAATTATAGCCAGTGGGGATGGAAATCAGGGACTGATGAATAATACAGGTGCTTTCCCGGGAAATCCACAAGGTGCCGCCCAGGCCTTTATGATGGGGAATTACCAGAATCAGAGCTGACTAGACCAGGATTTAAAGGTAATAATGGAAGTAGATGGGGAACCGTTAGAATTTAGAGTAGATACTGGGGCATCATTCTCAGCTGTCAACACTAAGATAGGACCTTTGAGTGATTCTACTATTCAAGTAGTGGGAGTTACGGGACAAGTTGAGGAACGAACATTTTTGCGGCCATTAGATATAAAATTTGGGGGGAAGGAATTTGACCATCGATTTTTATATATGCCAAATAGCCCAAAATCACTATTTGGGAGGGATTTATTGTCAATGTTAGAAGCAAAGATAATATTTGAAAAAGGTAGAGTAAGATTGGAATTTCCCGAGGAGAATATTGCTAAGCTGTTTGTAGTGAAAGAAGTAGAAGCAGTAGAAATACCACAAGAAATAGAGCAAGCTGTAGTACCATGGGTATGGGAAACAGGAGTACCTGGAAAATCAAAAGCGGCACAACCAGTTGTAATAGAACTAAAAGAAGGAGCCTCCCCAGTAAGGGTAAAACAATATCCTTTGAAATTGGAAGCATGAATAGGAATAGCACCTATGATTGAACAATTTCTTAGCTTAGGAATTTTACAGGAATGTGAGTCAGAATTCAATACTCCAATATTCCCAGTTAGAAAGCCAAATGGTAAGTATAGATTAGTTCAAGATTTAAGAGCAATTAATAATATCACTAAAGATATACACCCAGTAGTAGCTAATCCGTATACATTGTTGACAGCTGTGTCGGAAAAGTTTAAGTGGTTCACAGTGATTGATTTGAAAGATGCATTTTTCTGTATCCCCTTGGCACTTGAAAGTAGGAAATACTTTGCTTTTGAGTGGGAGAACCCAGACACGGGACGCAAGAAGCAGCTCACCTGGACGCGTCTACCACAAGGATTCAAAAACTCACCAACTATTTTTGGAAATCAATTGGCTCGAGAGTTAGAAGAATGGAAGATGACTCAGGTAAAAGAATCACCTTTTTATATGTTCTCCTACAATATGTTGATGATATCTTTATAGCCTCCGCAGAAAAGGATGTTTGCCTTAGACTCACCATTGAACTACTTAATATGCTGGGACAAGCTGGATACCGAGTATCGAGAGAAAAAGCTCAGCTGGTAAGAACCCAAGTGATTTACTTAGGCTGCGAAATCTCACAAGGGGTACGAAAGTTAGGAATCAATCGAGTACAAGCAATTTGCACCATACCCACACCACGAAATCCACAAGAGTTAAGATCCTTTTTGGGCATGATAGGGTGGTGCCGCTTGTGGATTCCGGAATTTGGACTGAAAGCAAAACCCTTGTATGAAGCAGCCAAAAGCCCTGTGTTTCAGTGAGGACAAACGCAAGAAAAGGCATTTCAGAGTCTGAAACAAGCTTTAAAGGAAGCCCCAGCACTAGGATTGCCAGATCTCACAAAACCTTTTCAACTATACGTAAATGAAAGACAGAGACTGGCAATAGGGGTTCTCACCCAAAAATTGGGCTCATGGAAATGCCCGGTGGGGTACTTCTCAAAGCAGCTAGACTCTGTAAGTGCCGGATGGCCCAGTTGTCTTAGGGCTGTGGCAGCAACAGTGCTCCTAATTCGAGAAGCCAGAAAATTGACTTTGGGAAAAAGGATGGAAGTATTTGTTCCCCATATGGTCGTTGCAGTTTTGGAACAAAAAGGGGGGCATTGGCTCTCGTCGAGTCGCATGTTACAATATCAGGCACTCCTCCGAGAACAGGATGACATTGAATTAAAAATAACCAATCATCTTAATCCAGCAGAATTTCTTAGGAGCAGCAGCCAGGAAGAAGGAGGCGAATTGACACATGATTGCGTAGAAATCATTGAACAGGTATATGCCAGCCGGAAGGACCTGAAAGATGAGCCTTTGGAAAATCCGGAATGGGAACTGTTTACAGATGGATCCAGCTTTGTGGAAAACGGAATCAGGTATGCGGGATACGCAGTAGTGACTTTGACACAAATAATAGAAGCTCGAGCTTTAACCTCGGGAACTTCAGCCCAGAAAGCTGAGATACAAGCTCTGGTAAGAGCCTTAGAATTGAGTCAGGGGAAAAGAGTAAACATTTGGACTGATTCAAAATATGCCTTTGGAGTAATACATGTACATGGAGCACTGTGGAAAGAAAGAGGACTGTTGAATTCTCAAGGATCAGAAATTAAGCACAAAGAACAAATATTAGCACTATTGGAAGCAGTGCATAAACCTCAGGCAGTAGCAGTGATGCATGTAAAAGGACATCAAAAGGAAGAGGGAAAAGCGTTCCAAGGAAACCAGCTGGCTGACAGAGTTGCCAAACAGGTTGCTCGAGAGGTATGGACACAATTAGCTTTATTGCCAGTGCGAATTAACCCTGCCACTTCTTTTCTTGAGCAGAAACCATGGTATACACATGAAGATGAGAAGCTTGCTCAATTTGTTCAGGCCCAGAAGAATGAAAAAGGATGGTATGTCACAGCTGAAGGTCAGGTTGTATTGCCAACAAAAGTAATGAAAACAATTTTAGAAATCGAACATAACAAGTGCCATTGGGGAGCAGACGCATTGGTACAGTTTTTAAAACGTGAGATAATTTCCAATCGGATGTTAACAATGGCAAAGCGGATTAACGCCATGTGTCCAGTCTGTATTAAAAATAACCCAGTGACACGAAGGCAGATACAACTAGGAAAGTTACAAGTGGGGCCGCAACCAGGAGACTATTGGCAAATAGATTTCTCAGAGCTACCAAAAGCACAAGGGTACCGTTATTTACTGGTGTATGTGTGTACCTTTTCAGGGTGGCCAGAAGCCTTCCCATGCAGGACTAACCAAGCAAAGGAAGTAATTAAAACTTTACTACGGGAAATCATCCCTAGATTTGGAATCCCATTAGGAATGTCCTCAGATAGAGGACCTCACTTTGTAGCTAGAGTAGTCCAAGAGGTAGCCAGAGTGTTAGGGATAGTTTGGAATCTCCATACGCCCTGGAGACCACAATCTAGTGGCCAAGTGGAACGGATGAATCAGACATTAAAAGGGCAAATTAAGAAAATTTGTCAGGAAGCGAAGATACAGTGGCCTCAGGCACTACCTCTAGCCTTGCTAAGAATCAGGATTAAACCCAGAGAAAGGATAGGAGTAAGTCCATACGAAATTTTGTATGGCAAACCATATCATGCTACAACCTACAAAGGGGACCCTCACTTAGTAGGAGATCAAGTATTGTTGAGTTACATTTTGTCTTTAAATAAAGTCCTTACAGCGCTGCGAGGAGCATTGCAGTGGAACCGGCCTCTGCCCTTGGAGAATCCTGTCCATGACATACAGCCAGGAGATCAAGTATATGTGAAAAACTGGAATACGGAACCCTTGAAAGGAGTATGGGACGGTCCTCACCAGGTGATCATGACTACCTACACGGCAGTGAAAGTCCAAGGGATCGAAAACTGGATTCACTACACTCGAATCAAGAAGGTCCCGTCAAGATGGGAAGTACAGCCTCTGTCAGCAACAAAGCTGGTGTTCAGGGCAAGGCCTTAGTTCTTTTAACATTAGTCTGTATAATGCAGGTGGGAGAAGCGTTTGTTAAAATTACAGTTCCGGAGCCAGATGTAATGGTGCCTGAGGGTGCGGGAGTAAATTTAACCTGTTTGTTTTCTGACAACCAGAGAACTGGATTAAAAGAAGTACATGCAGCCTGGAGACAAATCACCACAGACGAGGTATTTACAGAAGGAATTGTGACACTTTGGGATATGGAACAGCAAAGAGGTAACACCACATTGACAATATCTCATATGCAAGCTGATCAGGTAGGACAATTCTCATGCATTGTGCGGATTAGAGAAAGTTTTGATTATGGGAACATAAATGTAGGTATTCTAAAAGAGAATGGGAGAACATGGCAGGTGACAGAAGCTGGAAAAACACAACAAGAATTGGGACAAGAAAATTTAATAGTGGGATTAGTTAGGGATTTTGGACAAGTACAAAATACTACGTCCATCACTGCATGTTTACCTTTACCTAAAGCTGCGGGAGATCCAATACCATGGGGCATCATTCCCGTTGGGGAAATGCCTCCAGTAACTATAAATGGGACAAAAAGATGTAATAAAGAAGTACGGAATCATACTAAGATGATAGAGGAAACCTATACAGTTCGAGGGAAATGGTCAACACCGGGACAAAAGAGTGAGTGCCTAAAATTACTAAATCCAGTTTTTACAAGAATTGGACGGTTCAAGAATGTAGGATGGTGTACTTATGACATAAGACAAAAAAGACAAAAAACCAGTCACAGAATTTTCTTATGAGATAGTATGTCAAGAAGGGAAGGAAGAATGGGAACATTGGAAAACGATTTGGGGTCCTAGTTTGTTAGAACCTTACAGTTACATAGGACCAGTACATTGGTGTGTCAAATGGTCAGGCCAGAGAGAGCAAGGACATCTAGGAGTGTTAGGAACTGAAACAGTAAGACGGGATCGAGTGACCCTCACACCTAGCTGGAATTGTAGCAAAATCATCACCTGTGATACCCCTGAATCCCAAATTGGTTTAGTGCCAGTACGGATACTATTGAAATGGGGCTGTGAATGTCAAAGGTATAATCATACAATAACAGGTGAAATAAAAGGGGCATGGAAAGATTGTCAGACGACTACCATCAGGAGTCCAGGGCATTCAGTGTGGGTAATGGGGCACGGACAGTGGACTACTCATATGCCTATTAATGGCCCGGTCACACAGATTACTTTAGGAGTCCCTACACTTTGCCCTTTTTGGAAACAGTCTAAATTAACGCAGAAAGAGATGCAGTCACGAACAAAGAGAGAAACAAATGAAGTGGCAAAAGAACTAGGATTGGGAAATGAAGATGAATGGCATGAACCCTCATCAGGAGTTAAATTTGGATGGGTATTGGAGTCCTTGTTTGCACCAATTTCTACATATAGAAACCGGGAGATGCTGTACAAATTAGTAGGACAAACTGAGAGGCTAGCCGCAGTTACAAAGAAAGGATTTAAGGATCTAAACTTACAGTTGCAGGCAACGACAAGAATGACAATTCAAAATAGAATGGCATTAGATTTGCTTTTATTAAAAGAACATGGAGTCTGTGGGTACCTCCAAGGAAAGGTTGACCATTGCTGCGTACATATCCCAAATGTCACAGAAGAAGTAGAAAAAGACATAAGTCAATTAGAACAAATTAAAACAAAAGTGCATGAAGTCCAGGAGGAAGCTGAACATAACTGGGTAGGAGCACTGTTTAGCTCCCTAGGAATCCAAGTCTCTGGTTGGATATCATCAATTGTACAATATGTAATAATGATTGTATTGATTATTGTAGTATGCATGATTATGTATAGATGTCTTTTAGGAATGATTGCCAGAGAAGGAACTCATACTCGACGTGTTATGAGAGCACTGACCCGGAAAGAAGTAATCCTGCCAACTCGAAAAGAAGACTCACCATCCTACTTAGAAACCATAACTTGAAGAATTGAGCATCCTTGCAGAAAATCTGAAGAATGCTCAAAAGGGGGGAGTTGATACCGAAATAATGAGAAAAAGGACTAATGTAGATATAGTAGTAGTCATGCTAAGGCTTAGAAAACTGCAGTTCTCAGACAGGCCCTGGGAACCAGCCCTGGGAATGAGCTGGGGACTGTGGAAACAATAATTAAAGATAATTAAAGAATTTAGTGGAGCATATAAGAACATCTAGAAACTTTCAGGATAAGGCTAAAGTATAATAATAAATAAAGGGTTCTGGTGATGGGAAAACATGCAAGCGGGAATTAAAGGGGGGTAGCCTATAGTTTTGAATAGACAAGCATGCAAAATTTATAACTTTTAGGAATGATATCTACAAGATTTATGTATCTGTATTGTCTTGAAGAATGTGTACCTCTGTACGTAAACTACTTTGTAAAAAGGTATAAAAAACTTGACGAAAAAGGGAACTGTGGGACCCTGACTTTGGACGCTAGTCCGCAGGTTC
This sequence comes from Sturnus vulgaris, assembly GCF_052056855.1. NCBI lineage: Eukaryota > Metazoa > Chordata > Aves > Passeriformes > Sturnidae > Sturnus > Sturnus vulgaris. The sequence continues at coordinate 11,156,898 of NC_142282.1, forward strand.
CCCGGGCCCTGAATAAAGCACCGCATAAACTGACACTCTGTTAGTTTGTGTTCTGTTTGGGGCATCGGGCAGCAATGGGATGGGATGGGATGGGATGGGATGGGATGGGATGGGACGGGATGGGATGGGATGGGATGGGATGGAATGGGATGGGATGGGATAGGATGGGATGGGATGGGATCCCTGGGATGGGATCCCTGGGATGGGATGGGATGGGATGGGATGGGATGGGATGGGATGGGATGGGATGGGATGGGATGGGATGGGATGGGGTGGGATGGGACGGGTTGGAATGGGATGGGATCCCTGGGATGGGATGGGATGGAATGGAATCCCTGGGATGGGATGGGATCCCTGGGATGGGATATCTGGTATGAGACGGGATGGGATGGGATGGAATGGGATGGGATGTGACGGGATGGGATGGGATCCCTGGGATGGGATGGAATCCCTAGGATGGTATGGAATCCCTGGGATGGGATGGGATGGGATGGGATGGGATGGGATGGGATGGAAAGGGATGGGATGGGATGGGATGGGATGGGATGGGATGGGATGGGATGGGATGGGATGGGATGGAAAGGGATGGGATGGGATGGGATGGGATCCCTGGGATGGGATGGGATGGGTTTGGATGGGATGGGATCCCTGGGCTGGGATGGGATGGGATGGGATGCCATGGCATGGGATCCCAGGGATGAGATGGGATGGGATGGGATCCGTGGGATGGGATGAGATGGGATGGGATGGGATGGGATGAGATGGGATGGGATGGGATGGGATCCCTGGGTTGGGATTGGTTGGGATGGGATACCTGGGATGGGATGGAATCCCTGGGATGAGATCGCTGGGATGGGATGGGATGGGATGGGATGGGATCCCTGTGATGGGATTGCATGGGATGGTATCCCTGGGATGGTGTCCCTCGGATGGGATGGGATGGGATGGGATGGGATGGGATGGGATGGGATGGGATTGGATGGGATGGGGTGGGATGGTATGGGATTGGCTACAATCGGTTGGGATGGGATGGGATCGATGGGATGGGATGGGATGGAATGGGATCCCTGGGCTGGTATGGAATGGGATCCATGGGATGGGATGGGATACCTGGTATGGGATCCCTAGGATGGGATGGGATGGGATGTGATGGGATGGGATGGGATGTGATGGGATGGGATGGGATGGGATGGGATGGGGTTGGATGGGATGGCATTCCTGCGATGGGATGGGATCCCTGCGATGGGATCTCTGGGATCGCATGGTATCCAGGGGATGGGATGGGTTGGGATGGGATGGAATCCCTGGGATGGGGTCCCGGGGATGGGATGGGATGGGATGGGATCCCTGGGATGGGATGGGATGGGATCCCTGGGATGGGATGGGATGGGATCCCTGGGATGGGATCCCTGAAATGTGATCCCTCGTATGGGATGGGATCCCTGGAATGGGATGGAATCCCTGGGATGGGATCCCTGGGATGGGATGGGATTCCTGGGATGGGATCCCGGGGATGGGATGGGATCCCTGGGATGGCAGGCTATTCCTGGGTTAGGAGTACATCCCTGGGATGGAATGGGATGGGATGGGATGGGATGGCATCCCTGGGATGGGATGGGATGGCATCCCTGGTATGGGATCCCTGGGATGGGATGCGATGGGACGGGATGGGATGGGGTGGGAAGGGATGGGATGGGCTACAATGGGATGGGATGGGATGCGATGGGATGGGATGGGATGGGATGGGATGGGATGGGATGGGATGGGATGGGTTGGGATGGGATGGGATAGGATGGGATGGGATGGGATGGGATAGGATCGCTGGGATTGGATCACTGGGATGAGATGGGAACCCTGGGATGGGATCCCTGGGATGGGATGGGATGGGGTGGGATGGGATGGGATGGAATGGAAAGGGATGGGATGGGATTGGATGGGATGGCATGGGTTGGGATCGGTTGGGAACCCTGGGATGTGATGGGATGGGACTTGATCCCTGGGATGGGATGAGATGGGATCCCAGGGATGGGATCCCTGGAATGTGATCCCTCGTATGGGATGGGATCCCTGGGATGGGATGGAATCCCTGGGATGGGATCCCGGGGATGGGATGGGTTGGGATGGGATGGGATCCCTGGGATGGGTTGGGATGGGATGGGATCCCTGGGATGGGATGGGATGGGATGGGTTGGGATGGGATGGGATCCCTGGGATGGGATGGGATCCCTGGAATGGGATCCCTGGAATGGGATCCCAGGGATGGGATGGGATGGGATTGGATGGGATGGGATGGGATGGGATCCCTGCGCTGGGATGGGATCGGATGGTATCCCTGGGATGGGATACATGGGATGGGATCGGATGGGATGGGATGGGCTAGAATGGGTTGGGATGGGATGGGATCGATGGGATGGGAGGGGAGGGGATGGAATGGGATGGGATGGGATGGGATGGGATGGGATGGGATCCCTGCTATGGGATCCCTGGGATGGGATGGGATCCCTGGGATGGGATCCCTGGGATGGGATCCCTGGGATGGGATGGGATGGGATGGAATGGGATGGGATGGGATCCCTGGGATGGGATCGGATGGGATGGGATGGGATGGGATGGGATCCCTGGGATGGGATATGTGGGATGGGATGTGATGGGACGGGATGGGATGGGATGGGATGGGATGGGATGGGATGGGGTGGGAAGGGATGGGATGGGCTAAAATGGGATGGGATGGGATGGGATGGGATGGGATGGGATGGGATGGGATGGGATGGGATGGGATGGGATGGGTTGGGATGGGATGGGATGGGATAGGATGGGATGGGATGGGATGGGATGGGATGGGATGGGATGGGATAAGATCGCTGGGATTGGATCCCTGGGATGAGATGGGAACCCTGGAATGGGATCCCTGGGATGGGATGGGATGGGATGGGATGGGATGGGATGGGATGGGATGGAATGGGGTGGGATGGGATGGGATGGAATGGAATGGGATGGGATGGGATTGGATGGGATGGCATGGGTTGGGATGGGTTGGGAACCCTGGGATGGGATACCTGGGATGGGTTTGGATGGGATTGGATGGGATGGCTTGGGATCCCTGGGATGGCTTGGGATCCCTGGGATGGGATGTGTTCACTGGGATGGGATGGGATGGGTTTGGATGGGATGGGATCCCTGGGATGGGATGGGATGGCATGGCATGGGATCCCTGGGATGAGATGGGCTGGGATGGGATCCCTGCGATGGGATGGGATGGGATGGGATGGGAATGGGATAGGATGGGATGGGATGGGATGGGATGGGATCCCTGCTATGGAATGGGATGGGATCCCTGCGCTGGGATGGGATGGGATCCCTGGGATGGGATACCTGGGATGGGTTCGGATGGGATTGGATGGGATGGGATGGGATCCCTGGGATGGGATGGGATCCCTGGGATGGGATACCTGGGATGGGATGGGAGGGGATGGGATCGGTTTGGATGGGATGGTATCCCTGGGATGGGATGGGATGGGATGGCATGGCATGGGATCCCTGGGATGAGATGGGCTGTGATGGGATCCCTGGGATGGGATGGGATGGGATGGGATGGGATGGTATGGGATGGGATGGGATGGGATGGGATGGGATGGGATGGGATGGGATGGGAATGGGATAGGATGGGATGGGTTGGGATGGGATGGGATCCCTGGGATGGGATGGGATCCCTGGGATGGGATGGGATGGTATCCCTGGGATGGGATTAGTTGGTATGGGATCCCTGCTATGGGATGGGATGGGATCCCTGCTATGGGATGGGATGGGACCCCTGCGCTGGGATGGGATGGGATCCCTGGGATGGGATACCTGGGATGGGTTCGGATGGGATTGGATGGGATGGGATCCCTGGGATGGGTTGGGATCCCTGGGATGGGATGTGTTCACTGGGATGGGATGGGATGGGTTTGGATGGGATGGGATCCCTGGGATGGGATGGGATGGCATGGCATGGGATCCCTGGGATGGGATGGGATGGGATGGGATCCCTGGGATGGGATGGGATGGGATGGGATGGGAATGGGATAGGATGGGATGGGTTGCGATGGGATGGGATGGGATGGCATCCCTGGAATGGGATGGGAAACCTGGAATGGGATGGGATGGTATCCCTGGGATGGGATTGGTTGGGATGGGATCCCTGGGATGGGATGGAATACCTGGCATGAGATAGCAGGGATGATAGGGATGGGATGGGATGGGATGGGATGGGATGGGATGGGATGGGATGGGATGGGATGGGATGGGATGGGATGGGATGGGATGGGATCCCTGCTATGGCATGGGATGGGATCCCTGCGCTCGGATGGGATGGGATCCCTGGGATGGGATACCTGGGACGGGTTCGGATGGGGTTGGATGGGATGGGATGGGATCCCTGGGATGGGATGGGATCCCTGGGAATGGGATGTGTTCACTGGGATGGAATGGAATCCCTGGAATGGGATGGGATGGGATTCCTGGGATGGGATGGGATGGGATCCCTGGAATGGGATTCCTGTGATGGGATGGGATCCCTGAGTAGGGATCGAATCCCTGGGATGGCATCCGTGAGATGGGATGGGATCTCTGACATGGGATCCCTGGCATGGGATGTGATCCCTGGGATGAGATGGGATCCCTGGAATGGGATGGGAAGGGATGGGATGGGAAGGGATGGGATTGGATGGGATCCCTGGGATGGGATGGGATCCATGGGATGGGATGGGTTGGGATGGGATTGGATCCCTGGGATGGTATGGGAACCCTGGTATGGGAAGAGATGAAATGGCATCCCCGGGATGGGATGGAATCCCTGGGATGGGATAGCTGGGATGGGATGGGATCCTTGGGATGGGATGGGATGGGATGGGATGGGATGGGATGGGATGGGATCACGGGGATGGGATGGGATCCCTGGGATGGGATGGGATGGGATAGCTGGGATGGGATGGGATCCCTGGGATGGAATGGGATCCCTGGGATGGGTTGGGATCCCTGGTATGGGATGGGATCCCTGGGTTGGGATCCCAGGAATGTGATCCCTCGTATGGGATTGGATCCCTGGGATGGGTTGGAATCCCTGGGATGGGATCCCTGGGATGGGATGGGATGGGATAGGATGGGATGGGATGGGATACCTGGGATTGGATGGGATCCCTGGGATGGGATGGGATCCCTGGGATGGGATGGGATGGTATCCCTGGGATGGAATTGGTTGGGATGGGATCCCTGGGATGGGATGGAATACCTGGCATGAGATAGCAGGGATGATATGGGATGGGATGGGATGGGATGGGATCCCTGCTATGGGATGGGATGGGATCCCTGCTATGGGATGGAATGGGACCCCTGCGCTGGGATGGGATGGGATCCCTGGGATGGGATACCTGGGATGGGTTCAGATGGGATTGGATGGGATGGGATGGGATCCCTGGAATGGGATGGGATCCCTGGGATGGGATGTGTTAACTGGGATGGGATGGGATGGGTTTGGATGGGATGGGATCCCTGGGATGGGATGGGATGGGATGGCATGGCATGGGATCCCTGGGATGAGATGGGCTGGGATGGGATCCCTGGGATGGGATGGGATGGGATGGGATCCCTGGATTGGGATGGGATCCCTGGGATGGGATGGGATCCGTGCGATGGGATGGGATCCGTGGGATGGGATGGGATGGGATCCCTGGGATGGGATGGGATCCCTGGGATGGGATGGGAACTCTGTTATGGGTTGGGATCCCTGGTATTGGATCCCTGGGGTGGGATGGGATCCCTTGAATGGGATGGGATCGCTGGAAAGGGAAGGGATGGGATTACTGAGTTGGGAATGGATGGGATCCCTTGGATGGGATGGGGTGGGATAGGATGGGATGGGATGGGAATGGGATAGGATGGGATCCCTGGGATGGGATGGGATGGGATGGGATGGGATCCCTGGGATGGGATGGGATGGGATGGGATGGGATGGGATGGCATGGCATGGCATGGCATGGCATGGCATGGCATGGCATGGCATGGCATGGCATGGCATGGCATGGCATGGCATGGGATCCCTGGGATGAGATGGGCTGGGATGGGATCCCTGGGATGGGATGGGATGGGAATGGAATAGGATGGGATGGGTTGGGATAGGATGGGATGTGTTGGGATGGGATGGGATGGGTTCCCTGGGATGGGATGGGATCCCTGGGATGGGATGGGATCCCTGGGATGGGATGGGATGGTATCCCTGGGATGGAATTGGTTGGGATGGGATCCCTGGGATGGGATGGAATACCTGGCATGAGATAGCAGGGATGATATGGGATGGGATGGGATGGGATGGGATGGGATGGGATGGGATGGGATGGGATCCCTGCTATGAGATGGGATGGGATCCCTGCTATGGGATGGGATGGAATACCTGGCATGAGATAGCAGGGATGATATGGGATGGGATGGGATGGGATGGGATGGGATGGGATCCCTGCTATGAGATGGGATGGGATCCCTGCTATGGGATGGGATGGGAAGCCTGCGCTGGGATGGGATGGGATCCCTGGGATGGGATACCTGGGATGGGTTCAGATGGGATTGGATGGGATGGGATGGGATCCCTGGAATGGGATGGGATCCCTGGGATGGGATGTCTTCACTGGGATGGGATGGGATGGGTTTGGATGGGATGGGATCCCTGGGATGGGATGGGATGGGATGGGATGGGATGGGATTGCATGGCATGGGATCCCTGGGATGAGATGGGACGGGATGGGATCCCTGGGATTGGGTGGGATCTCTGGGATGGGATGGGATGGTATCCCTGGAATGGGATTGGTTGGGATGGGATCCCTGGGATGGGATGGAATACCTGGCATGAGATAGCAGGGATGATTGGGATGGGATGGGATGGGATGGGATGGGATGGGATGGGATGGGATGGGATGGGATCCCTGCTATGGGATGGGATGGGATCCCTGCGCTGGGATGGGATGGGATCCCTGGGATGGGATACCTGGGATGGGTTCGGATGGGATTGGATGGGATGGAATCCCTGGAATGGGATGGGATGGGATCCCTGGGATGGGATGTGTTCACTGGGATGGGATGGAATCCCTGGAATGGGATGGGATGGGATTCCTGGGATGGGATGGGATGGGATCCCTGGAATGGGATTCCTGGGATGGGATGGGATCCCTGGGTTGGGATCGAATCCCTGGGATGGCATCCGTGACATGGGCTGGGATCTCTGACATGGGATCCCTGGCATGGGATGTGATCCCTGGGATGAGATGGGATCCCTGGGATGGGATGGGATGGGATGGGATGGGAAGGGATGGGATGGGAGGGGATGGGATCCCTGGGATTGGATCCCTGGGGTGAGATGGAATACCTGGCATGAGATAGCAGGGATGATATGGGATGGGATGGGATGGGATGGGATGGGATGGGATGGGATGGGATGGGATGGGATCCCTGGGATGGGATCCATGGGACGGGATGGGTTGGGAACCGTTTGATGGGATCTTATGGGATCCCTGGGATGAGATGGGATGGGATTGGATCCCTGGGATGGGATGAGATGGGATCCTAGGGATGGGATACCTGGAATGTGATCCCTCGTATGGGATGGGATCCCTGGGATGGGATGGGATCCCTGGGATGGGATGGGATGGTATCCCTGGGATGGGATTAGTTGGTATGGGATCCCTGCTATGGGATGGGATGGGATCCCTGCTATGGGATGGGATGGGATGGGATGGGATGGGATGGGATGGGATGGGATGGGATGGGATGGGATGGGATGGGGTGGGATGGGACGGGTTGGAATGGGATGGGGTCCCTGGGATGGGATGGGATGGAATGGAATCCCTGGGATGGGATGGGATCCCTGGGATGGGATATCTGGTATGAGATGGGATGGGATGGGATGGACTGGGATGGGATGGGATGTGACGGGATGGGATGGGATCCCTGGGATGGGATGAGATGGGATCCCTGGGATGGCATGTGAAGCCTGGGATGGGATGGGATCCCTGGGATGGGATGGGATCCCTGGGATGGGATGGGATCCCTGGGATTAGATCCCTGGGATGGGATGGGATCCCTGGAATGGGATGGGATGCCTGGAATGGGATGGGATGGTATACGATGCCTGGAATGGGAACAGATGGGATGGAATCCCTGGGATGGGATGGAATCCCTGGGATGGGATAGCTGGAATGTGATTGGAACCCTTGGATGGGATGGGATCCCTGGGATGGTATGGAATCCCTAGGATGGTATGGAATCCCTGGGATGGGATGGGATGGGATGGGATGGGATGGAAAGGGATGGGATGGGATGGGATGGGATGGGATGGGATGGGATGGGATGGGATGGGATGCCATGGCATGGGATCCCTGGGATGGGATGGGATGGGATGGGATGCCATGGCATGGGATCCCTGGGATGAGATGGGATGGGATGGGATCCGTGGGATGGGATGAGATGGGATGGGATGGGATGAGATGGGATGGGATGGGATGGGATCCCTGGGTTGGGATTGGTTGGGATGGGATACCAGGGATGGGATGGAATCCCTGGGATGAGATCGCTGGGATGGGATGGGATGGGATGGGATCCCTGTGAAGGGATTGCATGGGATGGTATCCCTGGGATGGTGTCCCTCGGATGGGATGGGATTGCATGGGATGGGATGGGATCCCTGGGATGGGATGTGTTCACTGGGATGGGATGGAATCCCTGGAATGGGATGGGATGGGATTCCTGGGATGGGATGGAATGGGATCCCTGGAATGGGATTCCTGGGATGGGATGGGATCCCTGGGTTGGGATCGAATCCCTGGGACGGCATCCGTGAGATGGGATGGGATCTCTGACATGGGATCCCTGGCATGGGATGTGATCCCTGGGATGAGATTGGATCCCTGGGATGAGATGGAATACCTGGCATGAGATAGCAGGGATGATATGGGATGGGATGGGACGGGATGGGATGGGATGGGATGGGATGGGATCCCTGGGATGGTATGGGATCCCTGGGATGGGATCCCTGGGATGGGATCCATGGGATGGGATGGGTTGGGATGGGTTGGGAACCGTTTGATGGGATCTTATGGGATCCCTGGGATGAGATGGGATGGGATTGGATCCCTGGGATGGGATGAGATGGGATGGGATGGGTTTGGATGGGATGGGATCCCTGGGATGGGATGGGATGGCATGGCATGGGATCACTGGCATGAGATGGGCTGTGATGGCATCCCTGGGATGGGATGGGATGGTATGGAATGGGATGGGATGGGATGGGATGGGAATGGGATAGGATGGGATGGGTTGGGATGGGATGGGATGGGATGGGAATGGGATAGGATGGGATGGGATGGGATGGGAATGGGATAGGATGGGAGGGGTTGGGATGGGATGGGATGGGATGGGATGGGATGGGATGGGATGGGATCCCTGGGATGGGATGGGATGGGATGGGAATGGGATAGGATGGGATCCCTGGGATGGGATGGGATGGGATGGGATGGGATGGGATGGGATGGGATGGGGTGGGATGGGTTTGGATGCGATGGGATCCCTGGGATGGGATGGGTTTGGATGGCATGGGATCCCTGGGATGAGATGGGCTGGGATGGGATCCCTGGGATGGGATTGGATGGGAATGGGATAGGATGGGATGGGTTGCGATGGGATGGGATGGGATCCCTGGGATGGGATGGGGTCTCTGGGATGGGATGGTATCCCTGGGATGGGATGGAATACCTGGCATGATATAGCAGGGATGATTGGGATGGGATGGGACGGGATGGGATGGGATGGGATGGGATGGGATGGGATGGGATGGGATGGGATCCCTGCTATGGGATGGGATGGGATCCCTGCGCTGGGATGGGATGGGATCCCTGGGATGGGATACCTGGGACGGGTTCGGATGGGGTTGGATGGGATGGGATGGGATCCCTGGGATGGGATGGTATCCCTGGGATGGGATGTGTTCACTGGGATGGGATGGAATCCCTGGAATGGGATGGGATGGGATTCCTGGGATGGGATGGGATGGGATCCCTGGAATGGGATTCCTGGGATGGGATGGGATGGGATCCCTGGGTTGGGATCGAATCCCTGGGATGGCATCCTTGAGATGGGATGGGATCTCTGACATGGGATCCCTGCTATGGGATGTGATCCCTGGGATGAGATGGGATGGGATGGAATGGAATTGGATCCCTGGGATGGGATGGGATCCATGGGATGTTATCACTGGGATGGGATGGGATCCCTGGGATGGGATGGGATGGGATGGGATGGGATGGGATGGGATGGGATGGGTTTGGATGCGATGGGATCCCTGGGATGGGATGGGATGGCATGGCATGGGATCCCTGGGATGAGATGGGCTGTGATGGGATCCCGGGGATGGGATGGGATAGGATGGGATGGGATGGGATGGGATGGGATGGGATGGGAATGGGATAGGATGGGATGGGTTGGGATGGGATGGGATGGGATGGCATGGGATCCCTGGGATGGGATGGGATCCCTGGGATGGGATGGGATGGTATCCCTGGGATGGGATTAGTTGGTATGGGATCCCTGCTATGGGATGGGATGGGATCCCTGCTATGGGATGGGATGGGACCCCTGCGCTGGGATGGGATGGGATCCCTGGGATGGGATACCTGGGATGGGTTCGGATGGGATTGGATGGGATGGGATGGGATCCCTGGGATGGGTTGGGATCCCTTGGATGGGATGTGTTCACTGGGATGGGATGGGATGGGTTTGGATGGGATGGGATCCCTGGGATGGGATGGGATGGCATGGCATGGGATCCCTGGGATGAGATGGGCTGGGATGGGATCCCTGGGATGGGATGGGATGGGATGGGATGGGAATGGGATAGGATGGGATGGGTTGCGATGGGATGGGATGGGATCCCTGGGATGGGATGGGATCTCTGGGATGGGATGGTATCCCTGGGATGGGATGGAATACCTGGCATGATATAGCAGGGATGATTGGGATGGGATGGGACGGGATGGGATGGGATGGGATGGGATGGGATGGGATCCCTGCTATGGGATGGGATGGGATCCCTGCGCTGGGATGGGATGGGATCCCTGGGATGGGATACCTGGGACGGGTTCGGATGGGGTTGGATGGGATGGGATGGGATCCCTGGGATGGGATGGGATCCCTGGGATGGGATGTGTTCACTGGGATGGGATGGAATCCCTGGAATGGGATGGGATGGGATTCCTGGGATGGGATGGGATGGGATCCCTGGAATGGGATTCCTGGGATGGGATGGGATGGGATCCCTGGGTTGGGATCGAATCCCTGGGATGGCATCCTTGAGATGGGATGGGATCTCTGACATGGGATCCCTGCTATGGGATGTGATCCCTGGGATGAGATGGGATGGGATGGAATGGAATTGGATCCCTGGGATGGGATGGGATCCATGGGATGTTATCCCTGGGATGGGATGGGATCCCTGGGATGGGATGGGATGGGAAGGGATGGGATGGGAGGGGATGGGATCCCTGGGATTGGATCCCTGGGATGAGATGGAATACCTGGCATGAGATAGCAGGGATGATATGGGATGGGATGGGACGGGATGGGATGGGATGGGATGGGATCCCTGGGATGGTATGGGATCCCTGGGATGGGATCCCTGGGAAGGGATCCATGGGATGGGATGGGTTGGGATGGGTTGGGAACCGTTTGATGGGATCTTATGGGATCCCTGGGATGAGATGGGATGGGATTGGATCCCAGGGATGGGATGAGATGGGATCCTAGGGATGGGATCCCTGGAATGTGATCCCTCGTATGGGATGGGATCCCTGGGATGGGATGGAATCCCCGGGATGGGATCCCAGGGATGAGATGGGATGGGATTGGATCCCTGGGATGGGATCCCTGGGATGGGATCCCTGGGATGGGATCGCTGGGATGGGATGGGTTGCGATGGGATGGGATGGGATCCCTGGGATGGGATGTGTTCCCTGGGATGGGATGGAATCCCTGGAATGGGATGGGATGGGATTCCTGGGATGGGATGGGATGGGATCCCTGGAATGGGATTCCTGGGATGGGATGGGATCCCTGGGTTGGGATCGAATCCCTGGGATGGCATCCTTGAGATGGGATGGGATCTCTGACATGGGATCCCTGGCATGGGATGTGATCCCTGGGATGAGATGGGATGGGATGGAATGGAATTGGATCCCTGGGATGGGATGGGATCCCTGGGATGTTATCCCTGGGATGGGATGGGATCCCTGGGATGGGATGGGATGGGAAGGGATGGGATGGGAGGGGATGGGATCCCTGGGATTGGATCCCTGGGATGAGATGGAATACCTGGCATGAGATAGCAGGGATGATATGGGATGGGATGGGATGGGATGGGATGGGATGGGATGGGATGGGATCCCTGGGATGGGATCCCTGGGAAGGGATCCACGGGATGGGATGGGTTGGGATGGGTTGGGAACCGTTTGATGGGATCTTATGGGATCCCTGGGATGAGATGGGATGGGATTGGATCCCAGGGATGGGATGAGATGGGATCCTAGGGATGGGATCCCTGGAATGTGATCCCTCGTATGGGATGGGATCCCTGGGATGGGATGGAATCCCCGGGATGGGATCCCGGGGATGAGATGGGATGGGATTGGATCCCTGGGATGGGATCCCTGGGATGGGATGGGATGGGATGGGATGGGATGGGATGGGATGGGATGAGATGGGATGGGATGGGATGGGAATGGGATAGGATGGGATGGGTTGGGATGGGATGGGATGGGATGGGATGGGATGGGTTGGGAATGGGATAGGATGGGATGGGTTGGGATGGGATGGCATGGGATGGGTTGGGATGGGATGGGATGGGATGGGATGGGAATGGGATAGGATGGGAGGGGTTGGGATGGGATGGGATGGGAATGGGATAGGATGGGATGGGTTGGGATGGGATGGGATGTGATGGGATGGTATCCCTGGTATGGGATTGGTTGGGATGGGATCCCTGAGATGGGATGGAATATCTGGCATGAGATAGCAGGGATTATATGGGATGGGATGGGATGGGATGGGATGGGATGGGATGGGATGGGATGGGATGGGATGGGATGGGATGGGATGGGATGGGATGGAATGGGATCCCTGCTATGGGATGAGTTGGGATACCTGCTATGGGACGGAATGGGACCCCTGCGCTGGGATGGGATGGGATCCCTGGGATGGGATACCTGGGATGGGTTCGGATGGGATTGGATGGGATGGGATGGGATCCCTGGGATGGGATGTGTTCACTGGCATGGGATGGGATGGGTTTGGATGGGATGGGATCCCTGGGATGGGATGGGATGGCATGGCATGGGATCCCTGGGATGAGATGGGCTGGGATGGGATCCCTGCGATGGGATGGGATGGGATGGGATGGGATGGGAATGGGATAGGATGTAAGGGGAAGGGATGGGATGGGATCCCTGCTATGGAATGGGATGGGATCCCTGCTATGGGATGGGATGGGATCCCTGCGCTGGGATGGGATGTGATCCCTGGGATTAGATACCTGGCATGGGTTCGGATGGGATTGGATGGGATGGGATGGGATCCCTGGGATGGGATGTGTTCACTGGGATGGGATGGAATCCCTGGAATGGGATGGGATGGGATTCCTGGGATGGGATGGGATGGGATCCCGGGAATGGGATTCCTGGGATGGGATGGGATCCCTGGGTTGGGATCGAATCCCTGGGATGGCATCCGTGACATGGGCTGGGATCTCTGACATGGGATCCCTGGCATGGGATGTGATCCCTGGGATGAGATGGGATCCCTGGGATGGGATGGGATGGGATGGGATGGGATGGGATGGGATGGGATGGGATGGGAGGGGATGGGATCCCTGGGATTGGATCCCTGGGATGAGATGGAATACCTGGCATGAGATAGCAGGGATGATATGGGATGGGATGGGATGGGATGGGGTGGGATGGGATGGGATGGGATGGGATGGGATGGGAAGGGATGGGATCCATGGGACGGGATGGGTTGGGAACCGTTTGATGGGATCTTATGGGATCCCTGGGATGAGATGGGATGGGATTGGATCCCTGGGATGGGATGAGATGGGATCCTAGGGATGGGATACCTGGAATGTGATCCCTCGTATGGGATGGGATCCCTGGGATGGGATGGGATCCCTGGGATGGGATGGGATGGTATCCCTGGGATGGGATTAGTTGGTATGGGATCCCTGCTATGGGATGGGATGGGATCCCTGCTATGGGATGGGATGGGATGGGATGGGATGGGATGGGATGGGATGGGATGGGATGGGATGGGGTGGGATGGGACGGGTTGGAATGGGATGGGGTCCCTGGGATGGGATGGGATGGAATGGAATCCCTGGGATGGGATGGGATCCCTGGGATGGGATATCTGGTATGAGATGGGATGGGATGGGATGGACTGGGATGGGATGGGATGTGACGGGATGGGATGGGATCCCTGGGATGGGATGAGATGGGATCCCTGGGATGGCATGTGAAGCCTGGGATGGGATGGGATCCCTGGGATGGGATGGGATCCCTGGGATGGGATGGGATCCCTGGGATTAGATCCCTGGGATGGGATGGGATCCCTGGAATGGGATGGGATGCCTGGAATGGGATGGGATGGTATACGATGCCTGGAATGGGAACAGATGGGATGGAATCCCTGGGATGGGATGGAATCCCTGGGATGGGATAGCTGGAATGTGATTGGAACCCTTGGATGGGATGGGATCCCTGGGATGGTATGGAATCCCTAGGATGGTATGGAATCCCTGGGATGGGATGGGATGGGATGGGATGGGATGGGATGGAAAGGGATGGGATGGGATGGGATGGGATGGGATGGGATGGAAAGGGATGGGATGGGATGGGATGGGATCCCTGGGATGGGATGGGATGGGTTTGGATGGGATGGGATCCCTGGGCTGGGATGGGATGGGATGGGATGCCATGGCATGGGATCCCTGGGATGAGATGGGATGGGATGGGATCCGTGGGATGGGATGAGATGGGATGGGATGGGATGAGATGGGATGGGATGGGATGGGATCCCTGGGTTGGGATTGGTTGGGATGGGATACCTGGGATGGGATGGAATCCCTGGGATGAGATCGCTGGGATGGGATGGGATGGGATGGGATCCCTGTGATGGGATTGCATGGGATGGTATCCCTGGGATGGTGTCCCTCGGATGGGATGGGATGGGATGGGATGGGATGGGATGGGATTGGATGGGATGGGGTGGGATGGTATGGGATTGGCTACAATCGGTTGGGATGGGATGGGATCGATGGGATGGGATGGGATGGAATGGGATCCCTGGGCTGTTATGGAATGGGATCCATGGGATGGGATGGGATACCTGGTATGGGATCCCTAGGATGGCATGGGATGGGATGGGATGGGATGGGATGGGATGGGGTTGGATGGGATGGCATTCCTGCGATGGGATGGGATCCCTGCGATGGGATCTCTGGGATCGCATGGTATCCAGGGGATGGGATGGGTTGGGATGGGATGGAATCCCTGGGATGGGGTCCCGGGGATGGGATGGGATCCCTGGGATGGGATGGGATGGGATGGGATCCCTGGGATGGGATCCCTGAAATGTGATCCCTCGTATGGGATGGGATCCCTGGAATGGGATGGAATCCCTGGGATGGGATCCCTGTGATGGGATGGGATTCCTGGGGTGGGATCCCGGGGATGGGATGGGATCCCTGGGATGGCAGGCTATTCCTGGGTTAGGAGTACATCCCTGGGATGGAATGGGATGGGATGGGATTTCATGGGATGGGATGGGATGGGATGGCATCCCTGGGATGGGATGGGATGGCATCCCTGGTATGGGATCCCTGGGATGGGATGCGATGGGACGGGATGGGATGGGGTGGGAAGGGATGGGATGGGCTACAATGGGATGGGATGGGATGGGATGGGATGGGATGGGATGGGATGGGATGGGATGGGATGGGATGGGATGGGATGGGATGGGATGGGATGGGTTGGGATGGGATGGGATGGGATAGGATGGGATGGGATGGGATGGGATAGGATCGCTGGGACTGGATCCCTGGGATGAGATTGGAACCCTGGGATGGGATCCCTGGGATGGGATGGGATGGGGTGGGATGGGATGGGATGGAATGGAAAGGGATGGGATGGGATGGGATTGGATGGGATGGCATGGGTTGGGATCGGTTGGGAAACCTGGGATGTGATGGGATGGGACTTGATCCCTGGGATGGGATGAGATGGGATCCCAGGGATGGGATCCCTGGAATGTGATCCCTCGTATGGGATGGGATCCCTGGGATGGGATGGAATCCCTGGGATGGGATCCCGGGGATGGGATGGGTTGGGATGGGATGGGATCCCTGGGATGGGTTAGGATGGGATGGGATCCCTGGGATGGGATGGGATGGGATGGGATGGGATGGGATGGGATGGGATGGCATGGCATGGCATGGCATGGCATGGCATGGCATGGCATGGCATGGCATGGCATGGCATGGGATCCCTGGGATGAGATGGGCTGGGATGGGATCCCTGGGATGGGATGGGATGGGAATGGAATAGGATGGGATGGGTTGGGATAGGATGGGATGTGTTGGGATGGGATGGGATGGGTTCCCTGGGATGGGATGGGATCCCTGGGATGGGATGGGATCCCTGGGATGGGATGGGATGGTATCCCTGGGATGGAATTGGTTGGGATGGGATCCCTGGGATGGGATGGAATACCTGGCATGAGATAGCAGGGATGATATGGGATGGGATGGGATGGGATGGGATGGGATGGGATGGGATGGGATGGGATGGGATCCCTGCTATGAGATGGGATGGGATCCCTGCTATGGGATGGGATGGAATACCTGGCATGAGATAGCAGGGATGATATGGGATGGGATGGGATGGGATGGGATGGGATGGGATCCCTGCTATGAGATGGGATGGGATCCCTGCTATGGGATGGGATGGGAAGCCTGCGCTGGGATGGGATGGGATCCCTGGGATGGGATACCTGGGATGGGTTCAGATGGGATTGGATGGGATGGGATGGGATCCCTGGAATGGGATGGGATCCCTGGGATGGGATGTCTTCACTGGGATGGGATGGGATGGGTTTGGATGGGATGGGATCCCTGGGATGGGATGGGATGGGATGGGATGGGATGGGATGGCATGGCATGGGATCCCTGGGATGAGATGGGACGGGATGGGATCCCTGGGATTGGGTGGGATCTCTGGGATGGGATGGGATGGTATCCCTGGAATGGGATTGGTTGGGATGGGATCCCTGGGATGGGATGGAATACCTGGCATGAGATAGCAGGGATGATTGGGATGGGATGGGATGGGATGGGATGGGATGGGATGGGATGGGATGGGATCCCTGCTATGGGATGGGATGGGATCCCTGCGCTGGGATGGGATGGGATCCCTGGGATGGGATACCTGGGATGGGTTCGGATGGGATTGGATGGGATGGAATCCCTGGAATGGGATGGGATGGGATCCCTGGGATGGGATGTGTTCACTGGGATGGGATGGAATCCCTGGAATGGGATGGGATGGGATTCCTGGGATGGGATGGGATGGGATCCCTGGAATGGGATTCCTGGGATGGGATGGGATCCCTGGGTTGGGATCGAATCCCTGGGATGGCATCCGTGACATGGGCTGGGATCTCTGACATGGGATCCCTGGCATGGGATGTGATCCCTGGGATGAGATGGGATCCCTGGGATGGGATGGGATGGGAAGGGATGGGATGGGAGGGGATGGGATCCCTGGGATTGGATCCCTGGGATGAGATGGAATACCTGGCATGAGATAGCAGGGATGATATGGGATGGGATGGGATGGGATGGGATGGGATGGGATGGGATGGGATCCCTGGGATGGGATCCATGGGACGGGATGGGTTGGGAACCGTTTGATGGGATCTTATGGGATCCCTGGGATGAGATGGGATGGGATTGGATCCCTGGGATGGGATGAGATGGGATCCTAGGGATGGGATACCTGGAATGTGATCCCTCGTATGGGATGGGATCCCTGGGATGGGATGGGATCCCTGGGATGGGATGGGATGGTATCCCTGGGATGGGATTAGTTGGTATGGGATCCCTGCTATGGGATGGGATGGGATCCCTGCTATGGGATGGGATGGGATGGGATGGGATGGGATGGGATGGGATGGGATGGGATGGGATGGGGTGGGATGGGACGGGTTGGAATGGGATGGGGTCCCTGGGATGGGATGGGATGGAATGGAATCCCTGGGATGGGATGGGATCCCTGGGATGGGATATCTGGTATGAGATGGGATGGGATGGGATGGACTGGGATGGGATGGGATGTGACGGGATGGGATGGGATCCCTGGGATGGGATGAGATGGGATCCCTGGGATGGCATGTGAAGCCTGGGATGGGATGGGATCCCTGGGATGGGATGGGATCCCTGGGATGGGATGGGATCCCTGGGATTAGATCCCTGGGATGGGATGGGATCCCTGGAATGGGATGGGATGCCTGGAATGGGATGGGATGGTATACGATGCCTGGAATGGGAACAGATGGGATGGAATCCCTGGGATGGGATGGAATCCCTGGGATGGGATAGCTGGAATGTGATTGGAAACCTTGGATGGGATGGGATCCCTGGGATGGTATGGAATCCCTAGGATGGTATGGAATCCCTGGGATGGGATGGGATGGGATGGGATGGGATGGAAAGGGATGGGATGGGATGGGATGGGATGGGATGGGATGGGATGGGATGCCATGGCATGGGATCCCTGGGATGGGATGGGATGGGATGGGATGCCATGGCATGGGATCCCTGGGATGAGATGGGATGGGATCCGTGGGATGGGATGAGATGGGATGGGATGGGATGAGATGGGATGGGATGGGATGGGATCCCTGGGTTGGGATTGGTTGGGATGGGATACCAGGGATGGGATGGAATCCCTGGGATGAGATCGCTGGGATGGGATGGGATGGGATGGGATCCCTGTGATGGGATTGCATGGGATGGTATCCCTGGGATGGTGTCCCTCGGATGGGATGGGATTGCATGGGATGGGATGGGATCCCTGGGATGGGATGTGTTCACTGGGATGGGATGGAATCCCTGGAATGGGATGGGATGGGATTCCTGGGATGGGATGGAATGGGATCCCTGGAATGGGATTCCTGGGATGGGATGGGATCCCTGGGTTGGGATCGAATCCCTGGGACGGCATCCGTGAGATGGGATGGGATCTCTGACATGGGATCCCTGGCATGGGATGTGATCCCTGGGATGAGATTGGATCCCTGGGATGAGATGGAATACCTGGCATGAGATAGCAGGGATGATATGGGATGGGATGGGACGGGATGGGATGGGATGGGATGGGATGGGATCCCTGGGATGGTATGGGATCCCTGGGATGGGATCCCTGGGATGGGATCCATGGGATGGGATGGGTTGGGATGGGTTGGGAACCGTTTGATGGGATCTTATGGGATCCCTGGGATGAGATGGGATGGGATTGGATCCCTGGGATGGGATGAGATGGGATGGGATGGGTTTGGATGGGATGGGATCCCTGGGATGGGATGGGATGGCATGGCATGGGATCACTGGCATGAGATGGGCTGTGATGGCATCCCTGGGATGGGATGGGATGGTATGGAATGGGATGGGATGGGATGGGATGGGAATGGGATAGGATGGGATGGGTTGGGATGGGATGGGATGGGAATGGGATAGGATGGGATGGGATGGGATGGGAATGGGATAGGATGGGAGGGGTTGGGATGGGATGGGATGGGATGGGATGGGATGGGATGGGATCCCTGGGATGGGATGGGATCCCTGGGATGGGATGGGATGGGATGGGATGGGATGGGATGGGGTGGGATGGGTTTGGATGCGATGGGATCCCTGGGATGGGATGGGTTTGGATGGCATGGGATCCCTGGGATGAGATGGGCTGGGATGGGATCCCTGGGATGGGATGGGATGGGATGGGATGGGAATGGGATAGGATGGGATGGGTTGCGATGGGATGGGATGGGATGGGATCCCTGGGATGGGATGGGGTCTCTGGGATGGGATGGTATCCCTGGGATGGGATGGAATACCTGGCATGATATAGCAGGGATGATTGGGATGGGATGGGACGGGATGGGATGGGATGGGATGGGATGGGATGGGATGGGATGGGATGGGATCCCTGCTATGGGATGGGATGGGATCCCTGCGCTGGGATGGGATGGGATCCCTGGGATGGGATACCTGGGACGGGTTCGGATGGGGTTGGATGGGATGGGATGGGATCCCTGGGATGGGATGGTATCCCTGGGATGGGATGTGTTCACTGGGATGGGATGGAATCCCTGGAATGGGATGGGATGGGATTCCTGGGATGGGATGGGATGGGATCCCTGGAATGGGATTCCTGGGATGGGATGGGATGGGATCCCTGGGTTGGGATCGAATCCCTGGGATGGCATCCTTGAGATGGGATGGGATCTCTGACATGGGATCCCTGCTATGGGATGTGATCCCTGGGATGAGATGGGATGGGATGGAATGGAATTGGATCCCTGGGATGGGATGGGATCCATGGGATGTTATCACTGGGATGGGATGGGATCCCTGGGATGGGATGGGATGGGATGGGATGGGATGGGATGGGTTTGGATGCGATGGGATCCCTGGGATGGGATGGGATGGCATGGCATGGGATCCCTGGGATGAGATGGGCTGTGATGGGATCCCGGGGATGGGATGGGATAGGATGGGATGGGATGGGATGGGATGGGAATGGGATAGGATGGGATGGGTTGGGATGGGATGGGATGGGATGGCATGGGATCCCTGGGATGGGATGGGATCCCTGGGATGGGATGGGATGGTATCCCTGGGATGGGATTAGTTGGTATGGGATCCCTGCTATGGGATGGGATGGGATCCCTGCTATGGGATGGGATGGGACCCCTGCGCTGGGATGGGATGGGATCCCTGGGATGGGATACCTGGGATGGGTTCGGATGGGATTGGATGGGATGGGATGGGATCCCTGGGATGGGTTGGGATCCCTTGGATGGGATGTGTTCACTGGGATGGGATGGGATGGGTTTGGATGGGATGGGATCCCTGGGATGGGATGGGATGGCATGGCATGGGATCCCTGGGATGAGATGGGCTGGGATGGGATCCCTGGGATGGGATGGGATGGGATGGGATGGGAATGGGATAGGATGGGATGGGTTGCGATGGGATGGGATGGGATCCCTGGGATGGGATGGGATCTCTGGGATGGGATGGTATCCCTGGGATGGGATGGAATACCTGGCATGCTATAGCAGGGATGATTGGGATGGGATGGGACGGGATGGGATGGGATGGGATGGGATGGGATCCCTGCTATGGGATGGGATGGGATCCCTGCGCTGGGATGGGATGGGATCCCTGGGATGGGATACCTGGGACGGGTTCGGATGGGGTTGGATGGGATGGGATGGGATCCCTGGGATGGGATGGGATCCCTGGGATGGGATGTGTTCACTGGGATGGGATGGAATCCCTGGAATGGGATGGGATGGGATTCCTGGGATGGGATGGGATGGGATCCCTGGAATGGGATTCCTGGGATGGGATGGGATGGGATCCCTGGGTTGGGATCGAATCCCTGGGATGGCATCCTTGAGATGGGATGGGATCTCTGACATGGGATCCCTGCTATGGGATGTGATCCCTGGGATGAGATGGGATGGGATGGAATGGAATTGGATCCCTGGGATGGGATGGGATCCATGGGATGTTATCCCTGGGATGGGATGGGATCCCTGGGATGGGATGGGATGGGAAGGGATGGGATGGGAGGGGATGGGATCCCTGGGATTGGATCCCTGGGATGAGATGGAATACCTGGCATGAGATAGCAGGGATGATATGGGATGGGATGGGACGGGATGGGATGGGATGGGATGGGATCCCTGGGATGGTATGGGATCCCTGGGATGGGATCCCTGGGAAGGGATCCATGGGATGGGATGGGTTGGGATGGGTTGGGAACCGTTTGATGGGATCTTATGGGATCCCTGGGATGAGATGGGATGGGATTGGATCCCAGGGATGGGATGAGATGGGATCCTAGGGATGGGATCCCTGGAATGTGATCCCTCGTATGGGATGGGATCCCTGGGATGGGATGGAATCCCCGGGATGGGATCCCAGGGATGAGATGGGATGGGATTGGATCCCTGGGATGGGATCCCTGGGATGGGATCCCTGGGATGGGATCGCTGGGATGGGATGGGTTGCGATGGGATGGGATGGGATCCCTGGGATGGGATGTGTTCCCTGGGATGGGATGGAATCCCTGGAATGGGATGGGATGGGATTCCTGGGATGGGATGGGATGGGATCCCTGGAATGGGATTCCTGGGATGGGATGGGATCCCTGGGTTGGGATCGAATCCCTGGGATGGCATCCTTGAGATGGGATGGGATCTCTGACATGGGATCCCTGGCATGGGATGTGATCCCTGGGATGAGATGGGATGGGATGGAATGGAATTGGATCCCTGGGATGGGATGGGATCCCTGGGATGTTATCCCTGGGATGGGATGGGATCCCTGGGATGGGATGGGATGGGATGGGAAGGGATGGGATGGGAGGGGATGGGATCCCTGGGATTGGATCCCTGGGATGAGATGGAATACCTGGCATGAGATAGCAGGGATGATATGGGATGGGATGGGATGGGATGGGATGGGATGGGATGGGATGGGATGGGATCCCTGGGATGGGATCCCTGGGAAGGGATCCACGGGATGGGATGGGTTGGGATGGGTTGGGAACCGTTTGATGGGATCTTATGGGATCCCTGGGATGAGATGGGATGGGATTGGATCCCAGGGATGGGATGAGATGGGATCCTAGGGATGGGATCCCTGGAATGTGATCCCTCGTATGGGATGGGATCCCTGGGATGGGATGGAATCCCCGGGATGGGATCCCGGGGATGAGATGGGATGGGATTGGATCCCTGGGATGGGATCCCTGGGATGGGATGGGATGGGATGGGATGGGATGGGATGAGATGGGATGGGATGGGATGGGAATGGGATAGGATGGGATGGGTTGGGATGGGATGGGATGGGATGGGATGGGATGGGTTGGGAATGGGATAGGATGGGATGGGTTGGGATGGGATGGCATGGGATGGGTTGGGATGGGATGGGATGGGATGGGATGGGAATGGGATAGGATGGGAGGGGTTGGGATGGGATGGGATGGGAATGGGATAGGATGGGATGGGTTGGGATGGGATGGGATGTGATGGGATGGTATCCCTGGTATGGGATTGGTTGGGATGGGATCCCTGAGATGGGATGGAATATCTGGCATGAGATAGCAGGGATGATATGGGATGGGATGGGATGGGATGGGATGGGATGGGATGGGATGGGATGGGATGGGATGGGATGGGATGGAATGGGATCCCTGCTATGGGATGAGTTGGGATACCTGCTATGGGACGGAATGGGACCCCTGCGCTGGGATGGGATGGGATCCCTGGGATGGGATACCTGGGATGGGTTCGGATGGGATTGGATGGGATGGGATGGGATCCCTGGGATGGGATGTGTTCACTGGCATGGGATGGGATGGGTTTGGATGGGATGGGATCCCTGGGATGGGATGGGATGGCATGGCATGGGATCCCTGGGATGAGATGGGCTGGGATGGGATCCCTGCGATGGGATGGGATGGGATGGGATGGGATGGGATGGGAATGGGATAGGATGTAAGGGGAAGGGATGGGATGGGATCCCTGCTATGGAATGGGATGGGATCCCTGCTATGGGATGGGATGGGATCCCTGCGCTGGGATGGGATGTGATCCCTGGGATTAGATACCTGGCATGGGTTCGGATGGGATTGGATGGGATGGGATGGGATCCCTGGGATGGGATGTGTTCACTGGGATGGGATGGAATCCCTGGAATGGGATGGGATGGGATTCCTGGGATGGGATGGGATGGGATCCCGGGAATGGGATTCCTGGGATGGGATGGGATCCCTGGGTTGGGATCGAATCCCTGGGATGGCATCCGTGACATGGGCTGGGATCTCTGACATGGGATCCCTGGCATGGGATGTGATCCCTGGGATGAGATGGGATCCCTGGGATGGGATGGGATGGGATGGGATGGGATGGGATGGGATGGGATGGGATGGGAAGGGATGGGATGGGAGGGGATGGGATCCCTGGGATTGGATCCCTGGGATGAGATGGAATACCTGGCATGAGATAGCAGGGATGATATGGGATGGGATGGGATGGGATGGGGTGGGATGGGATGGGATGGGATGGGATGGGATGGGAAGGGATGGGATCCATGGGACGGGATGGGTTGGGAACCGTTTGATGGGATCTTATGGGATCCCTGGGATGAGATGGGATGGGATTGGATCCCTGGGATGGGATGAGATGGGATCCTAGGGATGGGATACCTGGAATGTGATCCCTCGTATGGGATGGGATCCCTGGGATGGGATGGGATCCCTGGGATGGGATGGGATGGTATCCCTGGGATGGGATTAGTTGGTATGGGATCCCTGCTATGGGATGGGATGGGATCCCTGCTATGGGATGGGATGGGATGGGATGGGATGGGATGGGATGGGATGGGATGGGATGGGATGGGGTGGGATGGGACGGGTTGGAATGGGATGGGGTCCCTGGGATGGGATGGGATGGAATGGAATCCCTGGGATGGGATGGGATCCCTGGGATGGGATATCTGGTATGAGATGGGATGGGATGGGATGGACTGGGATGGGATGGGATGTGACGGGATGGGATGGGATCCCTGGGATGGGATGAGATGGGATCCCTGGGATGGCATGTGAAGCCTGGGATGGGATGGGATCCCTGGGATGGGATGGGATCCCTGGGATGGGATGGGATCCCTGGGATTAGATCCCTGGGATGGGATGGGATCCCTGGAATGGGATGGGATGCCTGGAATGGGATGGGATGGTATACGATGCCTGGAATGGGAACAGATGGGATGGAATCCCTGGGATGGGATGGAATCCCTGGGATGGGATAGCTGGAATGTGATTGGAACCCTTGGATGGGATGGGATCCCTGGGATGGTATGGAATCCCTAGGATGGTATGGAATCCCTGGGATGGGATGGGATGGGATGGGATGGGATGGGATGGAAAGGGATGGGATGGGATGGGATGGGATGGGATGGGATGGAAAGGGATGGGATGGGATGGGATGGGATGGGATCCCTGGGATGGGATGGGATGGGTTTGGATGGGATGGGATCCCTGGGCTGGGATGGGATGGGATGGGATGCCATGGCATGGGATCCCTGGGATGAGATGGGATGGGATGGGATCCGTGGGATGGGATGAGATGGGATGGGATGGGATGAGATGGGATGGGATGGGATGGGATCCCTGGGTTGGGATTGGTTGGGATGGGATACCTGGGATGGGATGGAATCCCTGGGATGAGATCGCTGGGATGGGATGGGATGGGATGGGATCCCTGTGATGGGATTGCATGGGATGGTATCCCTGGGATGGTGTCCCTCGGATGGGATGGGATGGGATGGGATGGGATGGGATGGGATTGGATGGGATGGGGTGGGATGGTATGGGATTGGCTACAATCGGTTGGGATGGGATGGGATCGATGGGATGGGATGGGATGGAATGGGATCCCTGGGCTGTTATGGAATGGGATCCATGGGATGGGATGGGATACCTGGTATGGGATCCCTAGGATGGCATGGGATGGGATGGGATGGGATGGGATGGGATGGGATGGGGTTGGATGGGATGGCATTCCTGCGATGGGATGGGATCCCTGCGATGGGATCTCTGGGATCGCATGGTATCCAGGGGATGGGATGGGTTGGGATGGGATGGAATCCCTGGGATGGGGTCCCGGGGATGGGATGGGATCCCTGGGATGGGATGGGATGGGATGGGATCCCTGGGATGGGATCCCTGAAATGTGATCCCTCGTATGGGATGGGATCCCTGGAATGGGATGGAATCCCTGGGATGGGATCCCTGTGATGGGATGGGATTCCTGGGGTGGGATCCCGGGGATGGGATGGGATCCCTGGGATGGCAGGCTATTCCTGGGTTAGGAGTACATCCCTGGGATGGAATGGGATGGGATGGGATTTCATGGGATGGGATGGGATGGGATGGCATCCCTGGGATGGGATGGGATGGCATCCCTGGTATGGGATCCCTGGGATGGGATGCGATGGGACGGGATGGGATGGGGTGGGAAGGGATGGGATGGGCTACAATGGGATGGGATGGGATGGGATGGGATGGGATGGGATGGGATGGGATGGGATGGGATGGGATGGGATGGGTTGGGATGGGATGGGATGGGATAGGATGGGATGGGATGGGATGGGATAGGATCGCTGGGACTGGATCCCTGGGATGAGATTGGAACCCTGGGATGGGATCCCTGGGATGGGATGGGATGGGGTGGGATGGGATGGGATGGAATGGAAAGGGATGGGATGGGATGGGATTGGATGGGATGGCATGGGTTGGGATCGGTTGGGAAACCTGGGATGTGATGGGATGGGACTTGATCCCTGGGATGGGATGAGATGGGATCCCAGGGATGGGATCCCTGGAATGTGATCCCTCGTATGGGATGGGATCCCTGGGATGGGATGGAATCCCTGGGATGGGATCCCGGGGATGGGATGGGTTGGGATGGGATGGGATCCCTGGGATGGGTTGGGATGGGATGGGATCCCTGGGATGGGATGGGATGGGATGGGTTGGGATGGGATGGGATCCCTGGGATGGGATGGGATCCCTGGAATGGGATCCCTGGAATGGGATCCCAGGGATGGGATGGGATGGGATTGGATGGGATGGGATGGGATGGGATGGGATGGGATGGGATGGGATCCCTGCGCTGGGATGGGATCGGATGGTATCCCTGGGATGGGATACATGGGATGGGATGGGATGGGATGGGATGGGATGGGATGGGATGGGATGGGATGGGTTGGGATGGGATGGGATAGGATGGGATGGGATGGGATGGGATGGGATGGGATGGGATGGGATGGGATGGGATGGGATGGGATAGGATCGCTGGGATTGGATCCCTGGGATGAGATGGGAACCCTGGAATGGGATCCCTGGGATGGGATGGGATGGGATGGGATGGGATGGGATGGGATGGGATGGGGTGGGATGGGATGGGATGGAATGGAATGGGATGGGATGGGATTGGATGGGATGGCATGGGTTGGGATGGGTTGGGAACCCTGGGATGGGATACCTGGGATGGGTTCGGATGGGATTGGATGGGATGGGATGGGATCCCTGGGATGGCTTGGGATCCCTGGGATGGGATGTGTTCACTGGGATGGGATGGGATGGGTTTGGATGGGATGGGATCCCTGGGATGGGATGGGATGGCATGGCATGGGATCCCTGGGATGAGATGGGATGGGATGGGATGGGATGGGATGGGATGGGATGGGATGGGATGGGATGGGATGGTATGGTATGGGAAGGTATGGGAATGGGATAGGATGGGTTGGGATGGGATGGGATGGGATGGGAATGGGATAGGATGGGATGGGATGGGATGGGATGGGATGGGAATGGGATAGGATGGGAGGGGTTGGGATGGGATGGGATGGGATGGGATGGGATGGGATGGGATCCCTGGGATGGGATGGGATCCCTGGGATGGGATGGGATGGGATGGGATGGGATGGGGTGGGATGGGTTTGGATGCGATGGGATCCCTGGGATGGGATGGGTTTGGATGGCATGGGATCCCTGGGATGAGATGGGCTGGGATGGGATCCCTGGGATGGGATGGGATGGGATGGGATGGGAATGGGATAGGATGGGATGGGTTGCGATGGGATGGGATGGGATGGGATCCCTGGGATGGGATGGGGTCTCTGGGATGGGATGGTATCCCTGGGATGGGATGGAATACCTGGCATGATATAGCAGGGATGATTGGGATGGGATGGGACGGGATGGGATGGGATGGGATGGGATGGGATGGGATGGGATGGGATCCCTGCTATGGGATGGGATGGGATCCCTGCGCTGGGATGGGATGGGATCCCTGGGATGGGATACCTGGGACGGGTTCGGATGGGGTTGGATGGGATGGGATGGGATCCCTGGGATGGGATGGTATCCCTGGGATGGGATGTGTTCACTGGGATGGGATGGAATCCCTGGAATGGGATGGGATGGGATTCCTGGGATGGGATGGGATGGGATCCCTGGAATGGGATTCCTGGGATGGGATGGGATGGGATCCCTGGGTTGGGATCGAATCCCTGGGATGGCATCCTTGAGATGGGATGGGATCTCTGACATGGGATCCCTGCTATGGGATGTGATCCCTGGGATGAGATGGGATGGGATGGAATGGAATTGGATCCCTGGGATGGGATGGGATCCATGGGATGTTATCACTGGGATGGGATGGGATCCCTGGGATGGGATGGGATGGGATGGGATGGGATGGGATGGGATGGGATGGGATGGGTTTGGATGCGATGGGATCCCTGGGATGGGATGGGATGGCATGGCATGGGATCCCTGGGATGAGATGGGCTGTGATGGGATCCCGGGGATGGGATGGGATAGGATGGGATGGGATGGGATGGGATGGGATGGGAATGGGATAGGATGGGATGGGTTGGGATGGGATGGGATGGGATGGCATGGGATCCCTGGGATGGGATGGGATCCCTGGGATGGGATGGGATGGTATCCCTGGGATGGGATTAGTTGGTATGGGATCCCTGCTATGGGATGGGATGGGATCCCTGCTATGGGATGGGATGGGACCCCTGCGCTGGGATGGGATGGGATCCCTGGGATGGGATACCTGGGATGGGTTCGGATGGGATTGGATGGGATGGGATGGGATCCCTGGGATGGGTTGGGATCCCTGGGATGGGATGTGTTCACTGGGATGGGATGGGATGGGTTTGGATGGGATGGGATCCCTGGGATGGGATGGGATGGCATGGCATGGGATCCCTGGGATGAGATGGGCTGGGATGGGATCCCTGGGATGGGATGGGATGGGATGGGATGGGAATGGGATAGGATGGGATGGGTTGCGATGGGATGGGATGGGATCCCTGGGATGGGATGGGATCTCTGGGATGGGATGGTATCCCTGGGATGGGATGGAATACCTGGCATGATATAGCAGGGATGATTGGGATGGGATGGGACGGGATGGGATGGGATGGGATGGGATGGGATCCCTGCTATGGGATGGGATGGGATCCCTGCGCTGGGATGGGATGGGATCCCTGGGATGGGATACCTGGGACGGGTTCGGATGGGGTTGGATGGGATGGGATGGGATCCCTGGGATGGGATGGGATCCCTGGGATGGGATGTGTTCACTGGGATGGGATGGAATCCCTGGAATGGGATGGGATGGGATTCCTGGGATGGGATGGGATGGGATCCCTGGAATGGGATTCCTGGGATGGGATGGGATGGGATCCCTGGGTTGGGATCGAATCCCTGGGATGGCATCCTTGAGATGGGATGGGATCTCTGACATGGGATCCCTGCTATGGGATGTGATCCCTGGGATGAGATGGGATGGGATGGAATGGAATTGGATCCCTGGGATGGGATGGGATCCATGGGATGTTATCCCTGGGATGGGATGGGATCCCTGGGATGGGATGGGATGGGAAGGGATGGGATGGGAGGGGATGGGATCCCTGGGATTGGATCCCTGGGATGAGATGGAATACCTGGCATGAGATAGCAGGGATGATATGGGATGGGATGGGACGGGATGGGACGGGATGGGATGGGATGGGATGGGATCCCTGGGATGGTATGGGATCCCTGGGATGGGATCCCTGGGAAGGGATCCATGGGATGGGATGGGTTGGGATGGGTTGGGAACCGTTTGATGGGATCTTATGGGATCCCTGGGATGAGATGGGATGGGATTGGATCCCAGGGATGGGATGAGATGGGATCCTAGGGATGGGATCCCTGGAATGTGATCCCTCGTATGGGATGGGATCCCTGGGATGGGATGGAATCCCCGGGATGGGATCCCAGGGATGAGATGGGATGGGATTGGATCCCTGGGATGGGATCCCTGGGATGGGATCCCTGGGATGGGATCGCTGGGATGGGATGGGTTGCGATGGGATGGGATGGGATCCCTGGGATGGGATGTGTTCCCTGGGATGGGATGGAATCCCTGGAATGGGATGGGATGGGATTCCTGGGATGGGATGGGATGGGATCCCTGGAATGGGATTCCTGGGATGGGATGGGATCCCTGGGTTGGGATCGAATCCCTGGGATGGCATCCTTGAGATGGGATGGGATCTCTGACATGGGATCCCTGGCATGGGATGTGATCCCTGGGATGAGATGGGATGGGATGGAATGGAATTGGATCCCTGGGATGGGATGGGATCCCTGGGATGTTATCCCTGGGATGGGATGGGATCCCTGGGATGGGATGGGATGGGAAGGGATGGGATGGGAGGGGATGGGATCCCTGGGATTGGATCCCTGGGATGAGATGGAATACCTGGCATGAGATAGCAGGGATGATATGGGATGGGATGGGATGGGATGGGATGGGATGGGATCCCTGGGATGGGATCCCTGGGAAGGGATCCACGGGATGGGATGGGTTGGGATGGGTTGGGAACCGTTTGATGGGATCTTATGGGATCCCTGGGATGAGATGGGATGGGATTGGATCCCAGGGATGGGATGAGATGGGATCCTAGGGATGGGATCCCTGGAATGTGATCCCTCGTATGGGATGGGATCCCTGGGATGGGATGGAATCCCCGGGATGGGATCCCGGGGATGAGATGGGATGGGATTGGATCCCTGGGATGGGATCCCTGGGATGGGATGGGATGGGATGGGATGGGATGAGATGGGATGGGATGGGATGGGAATGGGATAGGATGGGATGGGTTGGGATGGGATGGGATGGGATGGGATGGGTTGGGAATGGGATAGGATGGGATGGGTTGGGATGGGATGGCATGGGATGGGTTGGGATGGGATGGGATGGGATGGGATGGGAATGGGATAGGATGGGAGGGGTTGGGATGGGATGGGATGGGAATGGGATAGGATGGGATGGGTTGGGATGGGATGGGATGTGATGGGATGGTATCCCTGGTATGGGATTGGTTGGGATGGGATCCCTGAGATGGGATGGAATATCTGGCATGAGATAGCAGGGATGATATGGGATGGGATGGGATGGGATGGGATGGGATGGGATGGGATGGGATGGAATGGGATCCCTGCTATGGGATGAGTTGGGATACCTGCTATGGGACGGAATGGGACCCCTGCGCTGGGATGGGATGGGATCCCTGGGATGGGATACCTGGGATGGGTTCGGATGGGATTGGATGGGATGGGATGGGATCCCTGGGATGGGATGTGTTCACTGGCATGGGATGGGATGGGTTTGGATGGGATGGGATCCCTGGGATGGGATGGGATGGCATGGCATGGGATCCCTGGGATGAGATGGGCTGGGATGGGATCCCTGCGATGGGATGGGATGGGATGGGATGGGATGGGATGGGATGGGATGGGAATGGGATAGGATGTAAGGGGAAGGGATGGGATGGGATCCCTGCTATGGAATGGGATGGGATCCCTGCTATGGGATGGGATGGGATCCCTGCGCTGGGATGGGATGTGATCCCTGGGATTAGATACCTGGCATGGGTTCGGATGGGATTGGATGGGATGGGATGGGATCCCTGGGATGGGATGTGTTCACTGGGATGGGATGGAATCCCTGGAATGGGATGGGATGGGATTCCTGGGATGGGATGGGATGGGATCCCGGGAATGGGATTCCTGGGATGGGATGGGATCCCTGGGTTGGGATCGAATCCCTGGGATGGCATCCGTGACATGGGCTGGGATCTCTGACATGGGATCCCTGGCATGGGATGTGATCCCTGGGATGAGATGGGATCCCTGGGATGGGATGGGATGGGATGGGATGGGATGGGATGGGATGGGATGGGATGGGAAGGGATGGGATGGGAGGGGATGGGATCCCTGGGATTGGATCCCTGGGATGAGATGGAATACCTGGCATGAGATAGCAGGGATGATATGGGATGGGATGGGATGGGATGGGGTGGGATGGGATGGGATGGGATGGGATGGGATGGGAAGGGATGGGATGGGATGGGATGGAATGGGATGGGATGGGATGGGATGGGATCCCTGGGATGGGATCCATGGGACGGGATGGGTTGGGAACCGTTTGATGGGATCTTATGGGATCCCTGGGATGAGATGGGATGGGATTGGATCCCTGGGATGGGATGAGATGGGATCCTAGGGATGGGATACCTGGAATGTGATCCCTCGTATGGGATGGGATCCCTGGGATGGGATGGGATCCCTGGGATGGGATGGGATGGTATCCCTGGGATGGGATTAGTTGGTATGGGATCCCTGCTATGGGATGGGATGGGATCCCTGCTATGGGATGGGATGGGATGGGATGGGATGGGATGGGATGGGATGGGATGGGATGGGATGGGATGGGATGGGATGGGGTGGGATGGGACGGGTTGGAATGGGATGGGGTCCCTGGGATGGGATGGGATGGAATGGAATCCCTGGGATGGGATGGGATCCCTGGGATGGGATATCTGGTATGAGATGGGATGGGATGGGATGGACTGGGATGGGATGGGATGTGACGGGATGGGATGGGATCCCTGGGATGGGATGAGATGGGATCCCTGGGATGGCATGTGAAGCCTGGGATGGGATGGGATCCCTGGGATGGGATGGGATCCCTGGGATGGGATGGGATCCCTGGGATTAGATCCCTGGGATGGGATGGGATCCCTGGAATGGGATGGGATGCCTGGAATGGGATGGGATGGTATACGATGCCTGGAATGGGAACAGATGGGATGGAATCCCTGGGATGGGATGGAATCCCTGGGATGGGATAGCTGGAATGTGATTGGAACCCTTGGATGGGATGGGATCCCTGGGATGGTATGGAATCCCTAGGATGGTATGGAATCCCTGGGATGGGATGGGATGGGATGGGATGGGATGGGATGGGATGGGATGGGATGGGATGGAAAGGGATGGGATGGGATGGGATGGGATGGGATCCCTGGGATGGGATGGGATGGGTTTGGATGGGATGGGATCCCTGGGCTGGGATGGGATGGGATGGGATGCCATGGCATGGGATCCCTGGGATGAGATGGGATGGGATGGGATCCGTGGGATGGGATGACATGGGATGGGATGGGATGAGATGGGATGGGATGGGATGGGATCCCTGGGTTGGGATTGGTTGGGATGGGATACCTGGGATGGGATGGAATCCCTGGGATGAGATAGCTGGGATGGGATGGTATGGGATGGGATCCCTGTGATGGGATTGCATGGGATGGTATCCCTGGGATGGTGTCCCTCGGATGGGATGGGATGGGATGGGATGGGATGGGATGGGATTGGATGGGATGGGGTGGGATGGTATGGGATTGGCTACAATCGGTTGGGATGGGATGGGATCGATGGGATGGGATGGGATGGAATGGGATCCCTGGGCTGTTATGGAATGGGATCCATGGGATGGGATGGGATACCTGGTATGGGATCCCTAGGATGGCATGGGATGGGATGGGATGGGATGGGATGGGATGGGATGGGGTTGGATGGGATGGCATTCCTGCGATGGGATGGGATCCCTGCGATGGGATCTCTGGGATCGCATGGTATCCAGGGGATGGGATGGGTTGGGATGGGATGGAATCCCTGGGATGGGGTCCCGGGGATGGGATGGGATCCCTGGGATGGGATGGGATGGGATGGGATCCCTGGGATGGGATCCCTGAAATGTGATCCCTCGTATGGGATGGGATCCCTGGAATGGGATGGAATCCCTGGGATGGGATCCCTGTGATGGGATGGGATTCCTGGGGTGGGATCCCGGGGATGGGATGGGATCCCTGGGATGGCAGGCTATTCCTGGGTTAGGAGTACATCCCTGGGATGGAATGGGATGGGATGGGATTTCATGGGATGGGATGGGATGGGATGGCATCCCTGGGATGGGATGGGATGGCATCCCTGGTATGGGATCCCTGGGATGGGATGCGATGGGACGGGATGGGATGGGGTGGGAAGGGATGGGATGGGCTACAATGGGATGGGATGGGATGGGATGGGATGGGATGGGATGGGATGGGATGGGATGGGATGGGTTGGGATGGGATGGGATGGGATAGGATGGGATGGGATGGGATGGGATAGGATCGCTGGGACTGGATCCCTGGGATGAGATTGGAACCCTGGGATGGGATCCCTGGGATGGGATGGGATGGGGTGGGATGGGATGGGATGGAATGGAAAGGGATGGGATGGGATGGGATTGGATGGGATGGCATGGGTTGGGATCGGTTGGGAAACCTGGGATGTGATGGGATGGGACTTGATCCCTGGGATGGGATGAGATGGGATCCCAGGGATGGGATCCCTGGAATGTGATCCCTCGTATGGGATGGGATCCCTGGGATGGGATGGAATCCCTGGGATGGGATCCCGGGGATGGGATGGGTTGGGATGGGATGGGATCCCTGGGATGGGTTGGGATGGGATGGGATCCCTGGGATGGGATGGGATGGGATGGGATGGGTTGGGATGGGATGGGATCCCTGGGATGGGATCGGATCCCTGGAATGGGATCCCTGGAATGGGATCCCAGGGATGGGATGGGATGGGATTGGATGGGATGGGATGGGATGGGATGGGATCCCTGCGCTGGGATGGGATCGGATGGTATCCCTGGGATGGGATACATGGGATGGGATGGGATGGGATGGGATGGGATGGGATGGGATGGGATGGGATGGGATGGGATGGGATGGGATGGGTTGGGATGGGATGGGATAGGATGGGATGGGATGGGATGGGATGGGATGGGATGGGATGGGATGGGATAGGATCGCTGGGATTGGATCCCTGGGATGAGATGGGAACCCTGGAATGGGATCCCTGGGATGGGATGGGATGGGATGGGATGGGATGGGATGGGATGGGGTGGGATGGGATGGGATGGAATGGAATGGGATGGGATGGGATTGGATGGGATGGCATGGGTTGGGATGGGTTGGGAACCCTGGGATGGGATACCTGGGATGGGTTCGGATGGGATTGGATGGGATGGGATGGGATCCCTGGGATGGCTTGGGATCCCTGGGATGGGATGTGTTCACTGGGATGGGATGGGATGGGTTTGGATGGGATGGGATCCCTGGGATGGGATGGGATGGCATGGCATGGGATCCCTGGGATGAGATGGGATGGGATGGGATCCCTGCGATGGGATGGGATGGGATGGGATGGGATGGGATGTGTTCACTGGGATGGGATGGGATGGGTTTGGATGGGATGGGATCCCTGGGATGGGATGGGATGGCATGGCATGGGATCCCTGGGATGAGATGGGATGGGATGGGATCCCTGCGATGGGATGGGATGGGATGGGATGGGATGGGATGGGATGGGATGGGATGGGATGGGATGGGATGGTATGGTATGGGAAGGTATGGGAATGGGATAGGATGGGATGGGATGGGATGGGATGGGATGGGATGGGATGGGATGGGATGGGATGGGATCCCTGCTATGGGATGGGATGGGATCCCTGCTATGGGATGGGATGGGATCCCTGCGCTGGGATGGGATGGGATCGCTGGGATGGGATACCTGGGATGGGTTCGGATGGGATTGGATGGGATGGGATGGGATCCCTGGGATGGGATGGGATCCCTGGGATGGGATGTGTTCACTGGGATGGGATGGAATCCCTGGAATGGGATGGGATTCCTGGGATGGGATGGGATGGGATCCCTGGAATGGGATTCCTGGGATGGGATGGGATGGGATCCCTGGGTTGGGATCGAATCCCTGGGATGGCATCCGTGAGATGGGTTGGGATTTCTGACATGGGATCCCTGGCATGGTATGTGATCCCTGGGATGAGATGGGATCCCTGGGATGGGATGGGATGTGATGGGATGGGAAGGGATGGGATGGGAGGGGATGGGATCCCTGGGATTGGATCCCTGGGATGAGATGGAATACCTGGCATGAGATAGCAGGGATGATATGGGATGGGATGGGACGGGATGGGATGGGATGGGATGGGATGGGATGGGATGGGATGGGATGGGATCCCTGGGATGGGATCCCTGGGATGGGATCCATGGGATGGGATGGGTTGGGATGGGTTGGGAACCGTTTGATGGGATCCTATGGGATCCCTGGGATGAGATGGGATGGGATTGGATCCCTGGGATGGGATGAGATGGGATCCTAGGGATGGGATCCCTGGGATGGGATGCCTGGGATGGGATGGGATGGGATGGGATGGGATGGGATGGGATGGGATGGGATGGGATGGGATGGGTTTGGATGGGATGGTATCCCTGGGATGGGATGGGATGGCATGGCATGGGATCCCTGGGATGGGATGGGATCCCTGGGATGGGATGGGATGGGATGGGATGGGATGGGATGGGATGGGAATGGGATAGGATGGGATGGGTTGGGATGGGATGGGATCCCTGGGATGGCTTGGGATCCCTGGGATGGGATGTGTTCACTGGGATGGGATGGGATGGGTTTGGATGGGATGGGATCCCTGGGATGGGATGGGATGGCATGGCATGGGATCCCTGGGATGAGATGGGATGGGATGGGATCCCTGCGATGGGATGGGATGGGATGGGATGGGATGGGATGGGATGGGATGGGATGGGATGGTATGGTATGGGAAGGTATGGGAATGGGATAGGATGGGATGGGATGGGATGGGATGGGATGGGATGGGATGGGATGGGATGGGATCCCTGCTATGGGATGGGATGGGATCCCTGCGCTGGGATGGGATGGGATCCCTGCGCTGGGATGGGATGGGATCCCTGGGATTGGATACCTGGCATGGGTTCGGATGGGATTGGATGGGATGGGATGGGATCCCTGGGATGGGATGGGATCCCTGGGATGGGATGTGTTCACTGGGATGGGATGGAATTCCTGGAATGGGATGGGATGGGATTCCTGGGATGGGATGGGATGGGATCCCTGGAATGGGATTCCTGGCATGGGATGGGATCCCTGGGTTGGGATCGAATCCCTGGGATGGCATCCGTGACATGGGCTGGGATCTCTGACATGGGATCCCTGGGATGGGATGTGATCCCTGGGATGAGATGGGATCCCTGGGATGGGATGGGATGGGATGGGAAGGGATGGGATGGGAGGGGATGGGATCCCTGGGATTGGATCCCTGGGATGAGATGGAATACCTGGCATGAGATAGCAGGGATGATATGGGATGGGATGGGATGGGATGGGATGGGATGGGATGGGATCCCTGGGATGGGATCCCTGGGATGGGATCCATGGGACGGGATGGGTTGGGAACCGTTTGATGGGATCTTATGGGATCCCTGGGATGAGATGGGATGGGATTGGATCCCTGGGATGGGATGAGATGGGATCCTAGGGATGGGATACCTGGAATGTGATCCCTCGTATGGGATGGGATCCCTGGGATGGGATGGGATCCCTGGGATGGGATGGGATGGTATCCCTGGGATGGGATTAGTTGGTATGGGATCCCTGCTATGGGATGGGATGGGATCCCTGCTATGGGATGGGATGGGATGGGGTGGGATGGGACGGGTTGGAATGGGATGGGATCCCTGGGATGGGATGGGATGGAATGGAATCCCTGGGATGGGATGGGATCCCTGGGATGGGATGAGATGGGATCCCTGGGATGGCATGTGAAGCCTGGGATGGGATGGGATCCCTGGGATGGGATGGGATCCCTGGGATTAGATCCCTGGGATGGGATGGGATCCCTGGAATGGGATGGGATCCCTGGAATGGGATGGGATCCCTGGGATTAGATCCCTGGGATGGGATGGGATCCCTGGAATGGGATGGGATCCCTGGAATGGGATGGGATGGGATACGATGCCTGGAATGGGAACAGATGGGATGGAATCCCTGGGATGGGATAGCTGGAATGTGATTGGAACCCTTGGATGGGATGGGATCCCTGGGATGGTATGGAATCCCTAGGATGGTATGGAATCCCTGGGATGGGATGGGATGGGATGGGATGGGATGGGATGGGATGGGATGGGATGGGATGGGATGGGGTGGGATGGGACGGGTTGGAATGGGATGGGGTCCCTGGGATGGGATGGGATGGAATGGAATCCCTGGGATGGGATGGGATCCCTGGGATGGGATATCTGGTATGAGATGGGATGGGATGGGATGGACTGGGATGGGATGGGATGTGACGGGATGGGATGGGATCCCTGGGATGGGATGAGATGGGATCCCTGGGATGGCATGTGAAGCCTGGGATGGGATGGGATCCCTGGGATGGGATGGGATCCCTGGGATTAGATCCCTGGGATGGGATGGGATCCCTGGAATGGGATGGGATGCCTGGAATGGGATGGGATGGTATACGATGCCTGGAATGGGAACAGATGGGATGGAATCCCTGGGATGGGATGGAATCCCTGGGATGGGATAGCTGGAATGTGATTGGAACCCTTGGATGGGATGGGATCCCTGGGATGGTATGGAATCCCTAGGATGGTATGGAATCCCTGGGATGGGATGGGATGGGATGGGATGGGATGGAAAGGGATGGGATGGGATGGGATGGGATGGAAAGGGATGGGATGGGATGGGATCCCTGGGATGGGATGGGATGGGTTTGGATGGGATGGGATCCCTGGGCTGGGATGGGATGGGATGGGATGCCATGGCATGGGATCCCTGGGATGAGATGGGATGGGATGGGATCCGTGGGATGGGATGAGATGGGATGGGATGGGATGAGATGGGATGGGATGGGATGGGATCCCTGGGTTGGGATTGGTTGGGATGGGATACCTGGGATGGGATGGAATCCCTGGGATGAGATCGCTGGGATGGGATGGGATGGGATGGGATCCCTGTGATGGGATGGGATTCCTGGGATGGGATCCCGGGGATGGGATGGGATCCCTGGGATGGCAGGCTATTCCTGGGTTAGGAGTACATCCCTGGGATGGAATGGGATGGGATGGGATTTCATGGGATGGGATGGGATGGGATGGCATCCCTGGGATGGGATGGGATGGCATCCCTGGTATGGGATCCCTGGGATGGGATGCGATGGGACGGGATGGGATGGGGTGGGAAGGGATGGGATGGGCTACAATGGGATGGGATGGGATGGGATGGGATGGGATGGGATGGGATGGGATGGGATGGGATGGGATGGGATGGGATGGGATGGGATAGGATGGGATGGGATGGGATGGGATAGGATCGCTGGGACTGGATCCCTGGGATGAGATTGGAACCCTGGGATGGGATCCCTGGGATGGGATGGGATGGGGTGGGATGGGATGGGATGGAATGGAAAGGGATGGGATGGGATTGGATGGGATGGCATGGGTTGGGATCGGTTGGGAAACCTGGGATGTG
Organism: Sturnus vulgaris; assembly: GCF_052056855.1. Classification (NCBI taxonomy): domain Eukaryota; kingdom Metazoa; phylum Chordata; class Aves; order Passeriformes; family Sturnidae; genus Sturnus; species Sturnus vulgaris. The sequence goes on from NC_142282.1 coordinate 11,196,647, forward strand.
ATGGGATGGGACTTGATCCCTGGGATGGGATGAGATGGGATCCCAGGGATGGGATCCCTGGAATGTGATCCCTCGTATGGGATGGGATCCCTGGGATGGGATGGAATCCCTGGGATGGGATCCCGGGGATGGGATGGGTTGGGATGGGATGGGATCCCTGGGATGGGTTGGGATGGGATGGGATCCCTGGGATGGGATGGGATGGGATGGGATGGGTTGGGATGGGATGGGATCCCTGGGATGGGATGGGATCCCTGGAATGGGATCCCTGGAATGGGATCCCAGGGATGGGATGGGATGGGATTGGATGGGATGGGATGGGATGGGATGGGATCCCTGCGCTGGGATGGGATCGGATGGTATCCCTGGGATGGGATACATGGGATGGGATGGGATGGGATGGGATGGGATGGGATGGGATGGGATGGGATGGGATGGGATGGGATGGGTTGGGATGGGATGGGATAGGATGGGATGGGATGGGATGGGATGGGATGGGATGGGATGGGATGGGATAGGATCGCTGGGATTGGATCCCTGGGATGAGATGGGAAACCTGGAATGGGATCCCTGGGATGGGATGGGATGGGATGGGATGGGGTGGGATGGGATGGGATGGAATGGAATGGGATGGGATGGGATTGGATGGGATGGCATGGGTTGGGATGGGTTGGGAACCCTGGGATGGGATACCTGGGATGGGTTCGGATGGGATTGGATGGGATGGGATGGGATCCCTGGGATGGCTTGGGATCCCTGGGATGGGATGTGTTCACTGGGATGGGATGGGATGGGTTTGGATGGGATGGGATCCCTGGGATGGGATGGGATGGCATGGCATGGGATCCCTGGGATGAGATGGGATGGGATGGGATGGGATGGGATGGGATGGGATGGGATGGGATGGGTTGGGATGGGATGGGATAGGATGGGATGGGATGGGATGGGATGGGATGGGATGGGATGGGATGGGATAGGATCGCTGGGATTGGATCCCTGGGATGAGATGGGAAACCTGGAATGGGATCCCTGGGATGGGATGGGATGGGATGGGATGGGATGGGGTGGGATGGGATGGGATGGAATGGAATGGGATGGGATGGGATTGGATGGGATGGCATGGGTTGGGATGGGTTGGGAACCCTGGGATGGGATACCTGGGATGGGTTCGGATGGGATTGGATGGGATGGGATGGGATCCCTGGGATGGCTTGGGATCCCTGGGATGGGATGTGTTCACTGGGATGGGATGGGATGGGTTTGGATGGGATGGGATCCCTGGGATGGGATGGGATGGCATGGCATGGGATCCCTGGGATGAGATGGGATGGGATGGGATCCCTGCGATGGGATGGGATGGGATGGGATGGGATGGGATGGGATGGTATGGTATGGGAAGGTATGGGAATGGGATAGGATGGGATGGGATGGGATGGGATGGGATGGGATGGGATGGGATGGGATCCCTGCTATGGGATGGGATGGGATGGGATCCCTGCTATGGGATGGGATGGGATCCCTGCGCTGGGATGGGATGGGATCGCTGGGATGGGATACCTGGGATGGGTTCGGATGGGATTGGATGGGATGGGATGGGATCCCTGGGATGGGATGGGATCCCTGGGATGGGATGTGTTCACTGGGATGGGATGGAATCCCTGGAATGGGATGGGATTCCTGGGATGGGATGGGATGGGATCCCTGGAATGGGATTCCTGGGATGGGATGGGATGGGATCCCTGGGTTGGGATCGAATCCCTGGGATGGCATCCGTGAGATGGGTTGGGATCTCTGACATGGGATCCTTGGCATGGTATGTGATCCCTGGGATGAGATGGGATCCCTGGGATGGGATGGGATGTGATGGGATGGGAAGGGATGGGATGGGAGGGGATGGGATCCCTGGGATTGGATCCCTGGGATGAGATGGAATACCTGGCATGAGATAGCAGGGATGATATGGGATGGGATGGGACGGGATGGGATGGGATGGGATGGGATGGGATGGGATGGGATGGGATGGGATGGGATCCCTGGGATGGGATCCCTGGGATGGGATCCATGGGATGGGATGGGTTGGGATGGGTTGGGAACCGTTTGATGGGATCCTATGGGATCCCTGGGATGAGATGGGATGGGATTGGATCCCTGGGATGGGATGAGATGGGATCCTAGGGATGGGATCCCTGGGATGGGATGCCTGGGATGGGATGGGATGGGATGGGATGGGATGGGATGGGATGGGATGGGATGGGATGGGATGGGATGGGTTTGGATGGGATGGTATCCCTGGGATGGGATGGGATGGCATGGCATGGGATCCCTGGGATGGGATGGGATCCCTGGGATGGGATGGGATGGGATGGGATGGGATGGGATGGGATGGGAATGGGATAGGATGGGATGGGTTGGGATGGGATGGGATCCCTGGGATGGCTTGGGATCCCTGGGATGGGATGTGTTCACTGGGATGGGATGGGATGGGTTTGGATGGGATGGGATCCCTGGGATGGGATGGGATGGCATGGCATGGGATCCCTGGGATGAGATGGGATGGGATGGGATCCCTGCGATGGGATGGGATGGGATGGGATGGGATGGGATGGGATGGGATGGGATGGTATGGGAAGGTATGGGAATGGGATAGGATGGGATGGGATGGGATGGGATGGGATGGGATGGGATCCCTGCTATGGGATGGGATGGGATCCCTGCGCTGCGATGGGATGGGATCCCTGCGCTGGGATGGGATGGGATCCCTGGGATTGGATACCTGGCATGGGTTCGGATGGGATTGGATGGGATGGGATGGGATCCCTGGGATGGGATGGGATCCCTGGGATGGGATGTGTTCACTGGGATGGGATGGAATCCCTGGAATGGGATGGGATGGGATTCCTGGGATGGGATGGGATGGGATCCCTGGAATGGGATTCCTGGCATGGGATGGGATCCCTGGGTTGGGATCGAATCCCTGGGATGGCATCCGTGACATGGGCTGGGATCTCTGACATGGGATCCCTGGGATGGGATGTGATCCCTGGGATGAGATGGGATCCCTGGGATGGGATGGGATGGGATGGGATGGGAAGGGATGGGATGGGAGGGGATGGGATCCCTGGGATTGGATCCCTGGGATGAGATGGAATACCTGGCATGAGATAGCAGGGATGATATGGGATGGGATGGGATGGGATGGGATGGGATGGGATGGGATGGGATGGGATGGGATCCCTGGGATGGGATCCCTGGGATGGGATCCATGGGACGGGATGGGTTGGGAACCGTTTGATGGGATCTTATGGGATCCCTGGGATGAGATGGGATGGGATTGGATCCCTGGGATGGGATGAGATGGGATCCTAGGGATGGGATACCTGGAATGTGATCCCTCGTATGGGATGGGATCCCTGGGATGGGATGGGATCCCTGGGATGGGATGGGATGGTATCCCTGGGATGGGATTAGTTGGTATGGGATCCCTGCTATGGGATGGGATGGGATCCCTGCTATGGGATGGGATGGGATGGGGTGGGATGGGACGGGTTGGAATGGGATGGGATCCCTGGGATGGGATGGGATGGAATGGAATCCCTGGGATGGGATGGGATCCCTGGGATGGGATGAGATGGGATCCCTGGGATGGCATGTGAAGCCTGGGATGGGATGGGATCCCTGGGATGGGATGGGATCCCTGGGATTAGATCCCTGGGATGGGATGGGATCCCTGGAATGGGATGGGATCCCTGGAATGGGATGGGATGGGATACGATGCCTGGAATGGGAACAGATGGGATGGAATCCCTGGGATGGGATAGCTGGAATGTGATTGGAACCCTTGGATGGGATGGGATCCCTGGGATGGTATGGAATCCCTAGGATGGTATGGAATCCCTGGGATGGGATGGGATGGGATGGGATGGGATGGGATGGGATGGAAAGGGATGGGATGGGATGGGATGGGATGGGATGGGATGGGATGGGATGGAAAGGGATGGGATGGGATGGGATGGGATGGGATGGGATCCCTGGGATGGGATGGGATGGGTTTGGATGGGATGGGATCCCTGGGCTGGGATGGGATCGGATGGTATCCCTGGGATGGGATACATGGGATGGGATGGGATGGGATGGGATGGGATGGGATGGGATGGGATGGGATGGGGTGGGATGGGTTGGGATGGGATGGGATAGGATGGGATGGGATGGGATGGGATGGGATGGGATGGGATGGGATGGGATGGGATGGGATAGGATCGCTGGGATTGGATCCCTGGGATGAGATGGGAACCCTGGAATGGGATCCCTGGGATGGGATGGGATGGGATTGGATGGGATGGGGTGGGATGGTATGGGATTGGCTACAATCGGTTGGGATGGGATGGGATCGCTGGGATGGGATTCCTGGGATGGGATGGGATCCCTGGGTTGGGATCGAATCCCTGGGATGGCATCCGTGAGATGGGTTGGGATCTCTGACATGGGATCCCTGGCATGGTATGTGATCCCTGGGATGAGATGGGATCCCTGGGATGGGATGGGATGTGATGGGATGGGAAGGGATGGGATGGGAGGGGATGGGATCCCTGGGATTGGATCCCTGGGATGAGATGGAATACCTGGCATGAGATAGCAGGGATGATATGGGATGGGATGGGACGGGATGGAATGGGATGGGATGGGATGGGATCCCAGGGATGGGATCCCTGGGATGGGATCCATGGGATGGGATGGGTTGGGATGGGTTGGGAACCGTTTGATGGGATCCTATGGGATCCCTGGGATGAGATGGGATGGGATTGGATCCCTGGGATGGGATGAGATGGGATCCTAGGGATGGGATCCCTGGGATGGGATGCCTGGGATGGGATGGGATGGGATGGGATGGGATGGGATGGGATGGGATGGGTTTGGATGGGATGGTATCCCTGGGATGGGATGGGATGGCATGGCATGGGATCCCTGGGATGGGATGGGATGGGATGGGATCCCTGGGATGGGATGGGATGGGATGGGATGGGATGGGATGGAATGGTATGGGATGGGATGGGATGGGATGGGATGGGATGGGATGGGATGGGATGGGAATGGGATAGGATGGGATGGGTTGGGATGGGATGGGATCCCTGGGATGGGATGGGATCCCTGGGATGGGATGGGATGGGATGGTATCCCTGGGATGGGATTAGTTGGTATGGGATCCCTGCTATGGGATGGGATGGGATCCCTGCTATGGGATGGGATGGGACCCCTGCGCTGGGATGGGATGGGATCCCTGGGATGGGATACCTGGGATGGCTTCGGATGGGATTGGATGGGATGGGATCCCTGGGATGGGTTGGGATCCCTGGGATGGGATGTGTTCACTGGGATGGGATGGGATGGGTTTGGATGGGATGGGATCCCTGGGATGGGATGGGATGGCATGGCATGGGATCCCTGGGATGAGATGGGATGGGATGGGATCCCTGGGATGGGATGGGATGGGATGGGAATGGGATAGGTTGGGATGGGTTGCGATGGGATGGGATGGCATCCCTGGAATGGGATGGGAAACCTGGAATGGGATGGGATGGTATCCCTGGGATGGTATTGGTTGGGATGGGATCCCTGGGATGGGATGGAATACCTGGCATGAGATAGCAGGGATGATAGGGATGGGATGGGATGGGATGGGATGGGATGGGATGGGATGGGATGGGATGTGATCCCTGCTATGGGATGGGATGTGATCCCTGGGATTAGATACCTGACATGGGTTCGGATGGGATTGGATGGGATGGGATGGGATCCCTGGGATGGGATGGGATCCCTGGGATGGGATGTGTTCACTGGGATGGGATGGAATCCCTGGAATGGAATGGGATGGGATTCCTGGGATGGGATGGGATGGGATCCCTGGAATGGGATTCCTGGGATGGGATGGGATCCCTGGGTTGGGATCGAATCCCTGGGATGGCATCCGTGACATGGGCTGGGATCTCTGACATGGGATCCCTGGCATGGGATGTGATCCCTGGGATGAGATGGGATCCCTGGGATGGGATGGGATGGGATGGGATGGGATGGGATGGGATGGGATGGGATGGGATGGGATGGGATGGGATGGGAAGGGATGGGATGGGAGGGGATGGGATCCCTGGGATTGGATCCCTGGGATGAGATGGAATACCTGGCATGAGATAGCAGGGATGATATGGGATGGGATGGGATGGGATGGGATGGGATGGGATGGGATGGGATGGGATGGGATCCCTGGGATGGGATCCATGGGACGGGATGGGTTGGGAACCGTTTGATGGGATCTTATGGGATCCCTGGGATGAGATGGGATGGGATTGGATCCCTGGGATGGGATGAGATGGGATCCTAGGGATGGGATACCTGGAATGTGATCCCTCGTATGGGATGGGATCCCTGGGATGGGATGGGATCCCTGGGATGGGATGGGATGGTATCCCTGGGATGGGATTAGTTGGTATGGGATCCCTGCTATGGGATGGGATGGGATCCCTGCTATGGGATGGGATGGGATGGGATGGGATGGGATGGGATGGGATGGGATGGGATGGGATGGGATGGGATGGGATGGGATGGGGTGGGATGGGACGGGTTGGAATGGGATGGGGTCCCTGGGATGGGATGGGATGGAATGGAATCCCTGGGATGGGATGGGATCCCTGGGATGGGATATCTGGTATGAGATGGGATGGGATGGGATGGACTGGGATGGGATGGGATGTGACGGGATGGGATGGGATCCCTGGGATGGGATGAGATGGGATCCCTGGGATGGCATGTGAAGCCTGGGATGGGATGGGATCCCTGGGATGGGATGGGATCCCTGGGATGGGATGGGATCCCTGGGATTAGATCCCTGGGATGGGATGGGATCCCTGGAATGGGATGGGATGCCTGGAATGGGATGGGATGGTATACGATGCCTGGAATGGGAACAGATGGGATGGAATCCCTGGGATGGGATGGAATCCCTGGGATGGGATAGCTGGAATGTGATTGGAACCCTTGGATGGGATGGGATCCCTGGGATGGTATGGAATCCCTAGGATGGTATGGAATCCCTGGGATGGGATGGGATGGGATGGGATGGGATGGGATGGGATGGGATGGGATGGAAAGGGATGGGATGGGATGGGATGGGATGGGATGGAAAGGGATGGGATGGGATGGGATGGGATGGGATCCCTGGGATGGGATGGGATGGGTTTGGATGGGATGGGATCCCTGGGCTGGGATGGGATGGGATGGGATGCCATGGCATGGGATCCCTGGGATGAGATGGGATGGGATGGGATCCGTGGGATGGGATGAGATGGGATGGGATGGGATGAGATGGGATGGGATGGGATGGGATCCCTGGGTTGGGATTGGTTGGGATGGGATACCTGGGATGGGATGGAATCCCTGGGATGAGATCGCTGGGATGGGATGGGATGGGATGGGATCCCTGTGATGGGATTGCATGGGATGGTATCCCTGGGATGGTGTCCCTCGGATGGGATGGGATGGGATGGGATGGGATGGGATGGGATGGGATGGGATTGGATGGGATGGGGTGGGATGGTATGGGATTGGCTACAATCGGTTGGGATGGGATGGGATCGATGGGATGGGATGGGATGGAATGGGATCCCTGGGCTGTTATGGAATGGGATCCATGGGATGGGATGGGATACCTGGTATGGGATCCCTAGGATGGCATGGGATGGGATGGGATGGGATGGGATGGGATGGGATGGGATGGGATGGGGTTGGATGGGATGGCATTCCTGCGATGGGATGGGATCCCTGCGATGGGATCTCTGGGATCGCATGGTATCCAGGGGATGGGATGGGTTGGGATGGGATGGAATCCCTGGGATGGGGTCCCGGGGATGGGATGGGATGGGATCCCTGGGATGGGATGGGATGGGATGGGATGGGATGGGATGGGATGGGATGGGATGGGATGGGTTGGGATGGGATGGGATGGGATAGGATGGGATGGGATGGGATGGGATAGGATCGCTGGGACTGGATCCCTGGGATGAGATTGGAACCCTGGGATGGGATCCCTGGGATGGGATGGGATGGGGTGGGATGGGATGGGATGGAATGGAAAGGGATGGGATGGGATTGGATGGGATGGCATGGGTTGGGATCGGTTGGGAACCCTGGGATGTGATGGGATGGGACTTGATCCCTGGGATGGGATGAGATGGGATCCCAGGGATGGGATCCCTGGAATGTGATCACTCGTATGGGATGGGATCCCTGGGATGAGATGGAATACCTGGCATGAGATAGCAGGGATGATATGGGATGGGATGGGATGGGACGGGATGGGATGGGATGGGATGGGATGGGATCCCTGGGATGGGATCCCTGGGATGGGATCCATGGGATGGGATGGGTTGGGATGGGTTGGGAACCGTTTGATGGGATCCTATGGGATCCCTGGGATGAGATGGGATGGGATTGGATCCCTGGGATGGGATGAGATGGGATCCTAGGGATGGGATCCCTGGGATGGGATGCCTGGGATGGGATGGGATGGGATGGGATGGGATGGGATGGGATGGGATGGGATGGGATGGGTTTGGATGGGATGGTATCCCTGGGATGGGATGGGATGGCATGGCATGGGATCCCTGGGATGGGATGGGATGGGATGGGATCCCTGGGATGGGATGGGATGGGATGGGATGGGATGGGATGGGAATGGGATAGGATGGGATGGGTTGGGAAGGGATGGGATCCCTGGGATGGCTTAGGATCCCTGGGATGGGATGTGTTCACTGGGATGGGATGGGATGGGTTTGGATGGGATGGGATCCCTGGGATGGGATGGGATGGCATGGCATGGGATCCCTGGGATGAGATGGGATCGGATGGGATCCCTGCGATGGGATGGGATGGGATGGGATGGGATGGGATGGGATGGGATGGGATGGTATGGGAAGGTATGGGAATGGGATAGGATGGGATGGGATGGGATGGGATGGGATGGGATGGGATCCCTGCTATGGGATGGGATGGGATCCCTGCGCTGGGATGGGATGGGATCCCTGCGCTGGGATGGGATGGGATCCCTGGGATTGGATACCTGGCATGGGTTCGGATGGGATTGGATGGGATGGGATGGGATCCCTGGGATGGGATGGGATCCCTGGGATGGGATGTGTTCACTGGGATGGGATGGAATCCCTGGAATGGGATGGGATGGGATTCCTGGGATGGGATGGGATGGGATCCCTGGAATGGGATTCCTGGCATGGGATGGGATCCCTGGGTTGGGATCGAATCCCTGGGATGGCATCCGTGACATGGGCTGGGATCTCTGACATGGGATCCCTGGGATGGGATGTGATCCCTGGGATGAGATGGGATCCCTGGGATGGGATGGGATGGGATGGGAAGGGATGGGATGGGAGGGGATGGGATCCCTGGGATTGGATCCCTGGGATGAGATGGAATACCTGGCATGGGATAGCAGGGATGATATGGGATGGGATGGGATGGGATGGGATGGTATGGGATGGGATGGGATGGGATCCCTGGGATGGGATCCCTGGGATGGGATCCATGGGACGGGATGGGTTGGGAACCGTTTGATGGGATCTTATGGGATCCCTGGGATGAGATGGGATGGGATTGGATCCCTGGGATGGAATGAGATGGGATCCTAGGGATGGGATACCTGGAATGTGATCCCTCGTATGGGATGGGATCCCTGGGATGGGATGGGATCCCTGGGATGGGATGGGATGGTATCCCTGGGATGGGATTAGTTGGTATGGGATCCCTGCTATGGGATGGGATGGGATCCCTGCTATGGGATGGGATGGGATGGGGTGGGATGGGACGGGTTGGAATGGGATGGGATCCCTGGGATGGGATGGGATGGAATGGAATCCCTGGGATGGGATGGGATCCCTGGGATGGGATGAGATGGGATCCCTGGGATGGCATGTGAAGCCTGGGATGGGATGGGATCCCTGGGATGGGATGGGATCCCTGGGATTAGATCCCTGGGATGGGATGGGATCCCTGGAATGGGATGGGATCCCTGGAATGGGATGGGATGGGATACGATGCCTGGAATGGGAACAGATGGGATGGAATACCTGGAATGGGATAGCTGGAATGTGATTGGAACCCTTGGATGGGATGGGATCCCTGGGATGGTATGGAATCCCTAGGATGGTATGGAATCCCTGGGATGGGATGGGATGGGATGGGATGGGATGGGATGGGATGGGATGGGATGGGATGGGATGGAAAGGGATGGGATGGGATGGGATGGGATGGGATGGGATGGGATGGGATGGGATGGGATGGGATGGGATGGGATGGGATGGGATGGAAAGGGATGGGATGGGATGGGATGGGATCCCTGGGATGGGATGGGATGGGTTTGGATGGGATGGGATCCCTGGGCTGGGATGGGATGGGATGGGATGCCATGGCATGGGATCCCTGGGATGAGATGGGATGGGATGGGATCCGTGGGATGGGATGAGATGGGATGGGATGGGATGAGATGGGATGGGATGGGATGGGATCCCTGGGTTGGGATTGGTTGGGATGGGATACCTGGGATGGGATGGAATCCCTGGGATGAGATCGCTGGGATGGGATGGGATGGGATGGGATCCCTGTGATGGGATTGCATGGGATGGTATCCCTGTGATGGTGTCCCTCGGATGGGATGGGATGGGATGGGATGGGATTGGATGGGATGGGGTGGGATGGTATGGGATTGGCTACAATCGGTTGGGATGGGATGGGATCGATGGGATGGGATGGGATGGAATGGGATCCCTGGGCTGTTATGGAATGGGATCCATGGGATGGGATGGGATACCTGGTATGGGATCCCTAGGATGGCATGGGATGGGATGGGATGGGATGGGATGGGATGGGATGGGATGGGGTTGGATGGGATGGGATGGGGTTGGATGGGATGGCATTCCTGCGATGGGATGGGATCCCTGCGATGGGATCTCTGGGATCGCATGGTATCCAGGGGATGGGATGGGTTGGGATGGGATGGAATCCCTGGGATGGGGTCCCGGGGATGGGATGGGATGGGATCCCTGGGATGGGATCCCTGAAATGTGATCCCTCGTATGGGATGGGATCCCTGGAATGGGATGGAATCCCTGGGATGGGATCCCTGGGATGGGATGGGATTCCTGGGATGGGATCCCGGGGATGGGATGGGATCCCTGGGATGGCAGGCTATTCCTGGGTTAGGAGTACATCCCTGGGATGGAATGGGATGGGATGGGATTTCATGGGATGGGATGGGATGGGATGGCATCCCTGGGATGGGATGGGATGGCATCCCTGGTATGGGATCCCTGGGATGGGATGCGATGGGACGGGATGGGATGGGGTGGGAAGGGATGGGATGGGCTACAATGGGATGGGATGGGATGGGATGGGATGGGATGGGATGGGATGGGATGGGATGGGATGGGATGGGATGGGATGGGATGGGATGGGATGGGATGGGATGGGATGGGTTGGGATGGGATGGGATGGGATAGGATGGGATGCGATGGGATGGGATAGGATCGCTGGGATTGGATCCCTGGGATGAGATTGGAACCCTGGGATGGGATCCCTGGGATGGGATGGGATGGGGTGGGATGGGATGGGATGGGATGGAAAGGGATGGGATGGGATTGGATGGGATGGCATGGGTTGGGATCGGTTGGGAACCCTGGGATGTGATGGGATGGGACTTGATCCCTGGGATGGGATGAGATGGGATCCCAGGGATGGGATCCCTGGAATGTGATCCCTCGTATGGGATGGGATCCCTGGGATGGGATGGAATCCCTGGGATGGGATCCCGGGGATGGGATGGGTTGGGATGGGATGGGATCCCTGGGATGGGATGGGATGGGATGGGATGGGATGGGATGGGTTGGGATGGGATGGGATCCCAGGGATGGGATGGGATGGGATTGGATGGGATGGGATGGGATGGGATGGGATGGGATCCCTGCGCTGGGATGGGATCGGATGGTATCCCTGGGATGGGATACATGGGATGGGATGGGATGGGATGGGATGGGATGGGATGGGATGGGATGGGATGGGATGGGATGGGATGGGATGGGATGGGTTGGGATGGGATGGGATAGGATGGGATGGGATGGGATGGGATGGGATGGGATGGGATGGGATGGGATAGGATCGCTGGGATTGGATCCCTGGGATGAGATGGGAACCCTGGAATGGGATCCCTGGGATGGGATGGGATGGGATGGGATGGGATGGGGTGGGATGGGATGGGATGGAATGGAATGGGATGGGATGGGATTGGATGGGATGGCATGGGTTGGGATGGGTTGGGAACCCTGGGATGGGATACCTGGGATGGGTTCGGATGGGATTGGATGGGATGGGATGGGATCCCTGGGATGGCTTGGGATCCCTGGGATGGGATGTGTTCACTGGGATGGGATGGGATGGGTTTGGATGGGATGGGATCCCTGGGGTGGGATGGGATGGCATGGCATGGGATCCCTGGGATGAGATGGGATGGGATGGGATCCCTGCGATGGGATGGGATGGGATGGGATGGGATGGTATGGTATGGGAAGGTATGGGAATGGGATAGGATGGGATGGGATGGGATGGGATGGGATCCCTGCTATGGGATGGGATGGGATCCCTGCTATGGGATGGGATGGGATCCCTGCGCTGGGATGGGATGGGATCACTGGGATGGGATACCTGGGATGGGTTCGGATGGGATTGGATGGGATGGGATGGGATCCCTGGGATGGGATGGGATCCCTGGGATGGGATGTGTTCACTGGGATGGGATGGAATCCCTGGAATGGGATGGGATTCCTGGGATGGGATGGGATGGGATCCCTGGAATGGGATTCCTGGGATGGGATGGGATGGGATCCCTGGGTTGGGATCGAATCCCTGGGATGGCATCCGTGAGATGGGTTGGGATCTCTGACATGGGATCCCTGGCATGGTATGTGATCCCTGGGATGAGATGGGATCCCTGGGATGGGATGGGATGTGATGGGATGGGAAGGGATGGGATGGGAGGGGATGGGATCCCTGGGATTGGATCCCTGGGATGAGATGGAATACCTGGCATGAGATAGCAGGGATGATATGGGATGGGATGGGACGGGATGGGATGGGATGGGATGGGATGGGATGGGATGGGATGGGATCCCAGGGATGGGATCCCTGGGATGGGATCCATGGGATGGGATGGGTTGGGATGGGTTGGGAACCGTTTGATGGGATCCTATGGGATCCCTGGGATGAGATGGGATGGGATTGGATCCCTGGGATGGGATGAGATGGGATCCTAGGGATGGGATGGGATGGGATGGGATGGAATGGTATGGGATGGGATGGGATGGGATGGGATGGGATGGGATGGGAATGGGATAGGATGGGATGGGTTGGGATGGGATGGGATCCCTGGGATGGGATGGGATCCCTGGGATGGGATGGGATGGGATGGTATCCCTGGGATGGGATTAGTTGGTATGGGATCCCTGCTATGGGATGGGATGGGATCCCTGCTATGGGATGGGATGGGACCCCAGCGCTGGGATGGGATGGGATCCCTGGGATGGGATACCTGGGATGGGTTCGGATGGGATTGGATGGGATGGGATCCCTGGGATGGCTTGGGATCCCTGGGATGGGATGTGTTCACTGGGATGGGATGGGATGGGTTTGGATGGGATGGGATCCCTGGGATGGGATGGGATGGCATGGCATGGGATCCCTGGGATGAGATGGGATGGGATGGGATCCCTGGGATGGGATGGGATGGGATGGGAATGGGATAGGATGGGATGGGTTGCGATGGGATGGGATGGCATCCCTGGAATGGGATGGGAAACCTGGAATGGGATGGGATGGTATCCCTGGGATGGGATTGGTTGGGATGGGATCCCTGGGATGGGATGGAATACCTGGCATGAGATAGCAGGGATGATAGGGATGGGATGGGATGGGATGGGATGGGATGGGATGGGATGGGATGGGATGGGATGGGATGTGATCCCTGCTATGGGATGGGATGGGATCCCTGCTATGGGATGGGATGGGATCACTGGGATGGGATACCTGGGACGGGTTCGGATGGGGTTGGATGGGATGGGATGGGATCCCTGGGATGGGATGGGATCCCTGGGATGGGATGTGTTCACTGGGATGGGATGGAATCCCTGGAATGGGATGGGATGGGATTCCTGGGATGGGATGGGATGGGATCCCTGGAATGGGATTCCTGTGATGGGATGGGATCCCTGAGTTGGGATCGAATCCCTGGGATGGCATCCGTGAGATGGGATGGGATCTCTGACATGGGATCCCTGGCATGGGATGTGATCCCTGGGATGAGATGGGATCCCTGGGATGGGATGGGAAGGGATGGGATGGGAAGGGATGGGATTGGATGGGATCCCTGGGATGGGATGGGATCCATGGGATGGGATGGGTTGGGATGGGATTGGATCCCTGGGATGGTATGGGATCCCTGGGATGGAAACAGATGAAATGGGATCCCCGGGATGGGATGGAATCCCTGGGATGGGATGGGATGGGATGGGATGGGATCCGTGGATTGGGATGGGATCCCTGGGATGGGATGGGATCCGTGGGATGGGATGGGATCCGTGGGATGGGATGGGATCCCTGGGATGGGATGGGATCCCTGGGATGGGATGGGATCTCTGGTATGGTTTGGGATCCCTGGTATTGGATCCCTGGGGTGGGATGGGATCCCTGGAATGGGATGGGATCGCTGGAAAGGGAAGGGATGGGATTACTGGGTTGGGAATGGATGGGATCCCTTGGATGGGATGGGGTGGGATGGGATGGGAATGGGATAGGATGGGATGGGAATGGGATAGGATGGGATGGGATGGGATGGGATGGGTTTGGATGGGATGGGATCCCTGGGATGGGATGGGATGGGATGGGATGGGATGGGATGGGATGGCATGGCATGGCATGGCATGGGATCCCTGGGATGAGATGGGCTGGGATGGGATCCCTGGGATGGGATGGGATGGGATGGGAATGGAATAGGATGGGATGGGTTGGGATAGGATGGGATGTGTTGGGATGGGATGGGATGGGTTCCCTGGGATGGGATGGGATCCCTGGGATGGGATCCCTGGGATGGGATGGGATGGTATCCCTGGGATGGAATTGGTTGGGATGGGATCCCTGGGATGGGATGGAATACCTGGCATGAGATAGCAGGGATGATATGGGATAGGATGGGATGGGATGGGATGGGATGGGATGGGATGGGATGGGATGGGATGGGATGGGATGGGATGGGATGGAATGGGATCCCTGCTATGAGATGGGATGGGATCCCTGCTATGGGATGGGATGGGAAGCCTGCGCTGGGATGGGATGGGATCCCTGGGATGGGATACCTGGGATGGGTTCGGATGGGATTGGATGGGATGGGATGGGATCCCTGGGATGGGATGGGATCCCTGGGATGGGATGGGATGGGATTGGATCCCTGGGATGGGATCCCTGGGATGGGATCCCTGGGATGGGATGGGTTGCGATGGGATGGGATGGGATGGGATCTCTGGGATGGGATGGTATCCCTGGGATGGGATTGGTTGGGATGGGATCCCTGGGATGGGATGGAATACCTGGCATGATATAGCAGGGATGATTGGGATGGGATGGGATGGGATGGGATGGGATCCCTGGGATGGGATGGGAAGCCTGCGCTGGGATGGGATGGGATCCCTGGGATGGGATACCTGGGATGGGTTCGGATGGGATTGGATGGGATCGGATGGGTTGCGATGGGATGGGATGGGATCCCTGGGATGGGATGTGTTCACTGGGATGGGATGGAATCCCTGGAATGGGATGGGATGGAATCCCTGGAATGGGATGGGATGGGATTCCTGGGATGGGATGGGATCCCTGGAATGGGATTCCTGGGATGGGATGGGATCCCTGGGTTGGGATCGAATCCCTGGGATGGCATCCTTGAGATGGGATGGGATCTCTGACATGGGATCCCTGGCATGGGATGTGATCCCTGGGATGAGATGGGATGGGATGGAATGGAATTGGATCCCTGGGATGGGATGGGATCCCTGGGATGTTATCCCTGGGATGGGATGGGATCCCTGGGATGGAATGGGATGGGAAGGGATGGGATGGGAGGGGATGGGATCCCTGGGATTGGATCCCTGGGATGAGATGGAATACCTGGCATGAGATAGCAGGGATGATATGGGATGGGATGGGACGGGATGGGATGGGATGGGATGGGATGGGATGGGATCCCTGGGATGGTATGGGATCCCTGGGATGGGATCCCTGGGAAGGGATCCATGGGATGGGATGGGTTGGGATGGGTTGGGAACCGTTTGATGGGATCTTATGGGATCCCTGGGATGAGATGGGATGGGATTGGATCCCAGGGATGGGATGAGATGGGATCCTAGGGATGGGATCCCTGGAATGTGTTCCCTCGTATGGGATGGGATCCCTGGGATGGGATGGAATCCCCGGGATGGGATCCCGGGGATGAGATGGGATGGGATTGGATCCCTGGGATGGGATCCCTGGGATGGGATGGGATGGGATGGGATGGGATGGGATGGGATGGGATGGGATGGGAATGGGATAGGATGGGATGGGTTGGGATGGGATGGGATGGGATGGGATGGGATGGGATGGGATGGGAATGGGATAGGATGGGATGGGTTGGGATGGGATGGGATGGGATGGGTTGGGATGGGATGGGATGGGAATGGGATAGGATGGGAGGGGTTGGGATGGGATGGGATGGGAATGGGATAGGATGGGATGGGTTGGGATGGGATGGGATGTGATGGGATGGTATCCCTGGTATGGGATTGGTTGGGATGGGATCCCTGAGATGGGATGGAATATCTGGCATGAGATAGCAGGGATGATATGGGATGGGATGGGATGGGATGGGATGGGATGGGATGGGATGGGATGGGATGGGATGGGTTGGGATGGGATGGGATCCCAGGGATGGGATGGGATGGGATTGGATGGGATGGGATGGGATGGGATGGGATCCCTGCGCTGGGATGGGATCGGATGGTATCCCTGGGATGGGATACATGGGATGGGATGGGATGGGATGGGATGGGATGGGATGGGATGGGATGGGATGGGATGGGATGGGATGGGTTGGGATGGGATGGGATAGGATGGGATGGGATGGGATGGGATGGGATGGGATGGGATGGGATGGGATGGGATGGGATGGGATGGGATGGGATGGGATAGGATCGCTGGGATTGGATCCCTGGGATGAGATGGGAACCCTGGAATGGGATCCCTGGGATGGGATGGGATGGGATGGGATGGGATGGGATGGGGTGGGATGGGATGGGATGGAATGGAATGGGATGGGATGGGATTGGATGGGATGGCATGGGTTGGGATGGGTTGGGAACCCTGGGATGGGATACCTGGGATGGGTTCGGATGGGATTGGATGGGATGGGATGGGATCCCTGGGATGGCTTGGGATCCCTGGGATGGGATGTGTTCACTGGGATGGGATGGGATGGGTTTGGATGGGATGGGATCCCTGGGGTGGGATGGGATGGCATGGCATGGGATCCCTGGGATGAGATGGGATGGGATGGGATCCCTGCGATGGGATGGGATGGGATGGGATGGGATGGTATGGTATGGGAAGGTATGGGAATGGGATAGGATGGGATGGGATGGGATGGGATGGGATGGGATGGGATGGGATCCCTGCTATGGGATGGGATGGGATCCCTGCTATGGGATGGGATGGGATCCCTGCGCTGGGATGGGATGGGATCACTGGGATGGGATACCTGGGATGGGTTCGGATGGGATTGGATGGGATGGGATGGGATCCCTGGGATGGGATGGGATCCCTGGGATGGGATGTGTTCACTGGGATGGGATGGAATCCCTGGAATGGGACGGGATTCCTGGGATGGGATGGGATGGGATCCCTGGAATGGGATTCCTGGGATGGGATGGGATGGGATCCCTGGGTTGGGATCGAATCCCTGGGATGGCATCCGTGAGATGGGTTGGGATCTCTGACATGGGATCCCTGGCATGGTATGTGATCCCTGGGATGAGATGGGATCCCTGGGATGGGATGGGATGTGATGGGATGGGAAGGGATGGGATGGGAGGGGATGGGATCCCTGGGATTGGATCCCTGGGATGAGATGGAATACCTGGCATGAGATAGCAGGGATGATATGGGATGGGATGGGACGGGATGGAATGGGATGGGATGGGATGGGATCCCAGGGATGGGATCCCTGGGATGGGATCCATGGGATGGGATGGGTTGGGATGGGTTGGGAACCGTTTGATGGGATCCTATGGGATCCCTGGGATGAGATGGGATGGGATTGGATCCCTGGGATGGGATGAGATGGGATCCTAGGGATGGGATCCCTGGGATGGGATGCCTGGGATGGGATGGGATGGGATGGGATGGGATGGGATGGGATGGGATGGGTTTGGATGGGATGGTATCCCTGGGATGGGATGGGATGGCATGGCATGGGATCCCTGGGATGGGATGGGATGGGATGGGATCCCTGGGATGGGATGGGATGGGATGGGATGGAATGGTATGGGATGGGATGGGATGGGATGGGATGGGATGGGATGGGATGGGATGGGAATGGGATAGGATGGGATGGGTTGGGATGGGATGGGATCCCTGGGATGGGATGGGATCCCTGGGATGGGATGGGATGGGATGGTATCCCTGGGATGGGATTAGTTGGTATGGGATCCCTGCTATGGGATGGGATGGGATCCCTGCTATGGGATGGGATGGGACCCCAGCGCTGGGATGGGATGGGATCCCTGGGATGGGATACCTGGGATGGGTTCGGATGGGATTGGATGGGATGGGATCCCTGGGATGGGTTGGGATCCCTGGGATGGGATGTGTTCACTGGGATGGGATGGGATGGGTTTGGATGGGATGGGATCCCTGGGATGGGATGGGATGGCATGGCATGGGATCCCTGGGATGAGATGGGATGGGATGGGATCCCTGGGATGGGATGGGATGGGATGGGAATGGGATAGGATGGGATGGGTTGCGATGGGATGGGATGGCATCCCTGGAATGGGATGGGAAACCTGGAATGGGATGGGATGGTATCCCTGGGATGGGATTGGTTGGGATGGGATCCCTGGGATGGGATGGAATACCTGGCATGAGATAGCAGGGATGATAGGGATGGGATGGGATGGGATGGGATGGGATGGGATGGGATGGGATGGGATGGGATGGGATGTGATCCCTGCTATGGGATGGGATGGGATTCCTGCTATGGGATGGGATGGGATCACTGGGATGGGATACCTGGGACGGGTTCGGATGGGGTTGGATGGGATGGGATGGGATCCCTGGGATGGGATGGGATCCCTGGGATGGGATGTGTTCACTGGGATGGGATGGAATCCCTGGAATGGGATGGGATGGGATTCCTGGGATGGGATGGGATGGGATCCCTGGAATGGGATTCCTGTGATGGGATGGGATCCCTGAGTTGGGATCGAATCCCTGGGATGGCATCCGTGAGATGGGATGGGATCTCTGACATGGGATCCCTGGCATGGGATGTGATCCCTGGGATGAGATGGGATCCCTGGGATGGGATGGGAAGGGATGGGATGGGAAGGGATGGGATTGGATGGGATCCCTGGGATGGGATGGGATCCATGGGATGGGATGGGTTGGGATGGGATTGGATCCCTGGGATGGTATGGGATCCCTGGGATGGAAACAGATGAAATGGGATCCCCGGGATGGGATGGAATCCCTGGGATGGGATGGGATGGGATGGGATGGGATCCCTGGATTGGGATGGGATCCCTGGGATGGGATGGGATCCGTGGGATGGGATGGGATCCGTGGGATGGGATGGGATCCCTGGGATGGGATGGGATCCCTGGGATGGGATGGGATCTCTGGTATGGTTTGGGATCCCTGGTATTGGATCCCTGGGGTGGGATGGGATCCCTGGAATGGGATGGGATCGCTGGAAAGGGAAGGGATGGGATTACTGGGTTGGGAATGGATGGGATCCCTTGGATGGGATGGGGTGGGATGGGATGGGAATGGGATAGGATGGGATGGGAATGGGATAGGATGGGATGGGATGGGATGGGATGGGTTTGGATGGGATGGGATCCCTGGGATGGGATGGGATGGGATGGGATGGGATGGGATGGGATGGCATGGCATGGCATGGCATGGCATGGGATCCCTGGGATGAGATGGGCTGGGATGGGATCCCTGGGATGGGATGGGATGGGATGGGAATGGAATAGGATGGGATGGGTTGGGATAGGATGGGATGTGTTGGGATGGGATGGGATGGGTTCCCTGGGATGGGATGGGATCCCTGGGATGGGATCCCTGGGATGGGATGGGATGGTATCCCTGGGATGGAATTGGTTGGGATGGGATCCCTGGGATGGGATGGAATACCTGGCATGAGATAGCAGGGATGATATGGGATAGGATGGGATGGGATGGGATGGGATGGGATGGGATGGGATGGGATGGGATGGGATGGGATGGGATGGGATGGGATGGGATGGGATGGGATGGAATGGGATCCCTGCTATGAGATGGGATGGGATCCCTGCTATGGGATGGGATGGGAAGCCTGCGCTGGGATGGGATGGGATCCCTGGGATGGGATACCTGGGATGGGTTCGGATGGGATTGGATGGGATGGGATGGGATCCCTGGGATGGGATGGGATCCCTGGGATGGGATGGGATGGGATTGGATCCCTGGGATGGGATCCCTGGGATGGGATCCCTGGGATGGGATGGGTTGCGATGGGATGGGATGGGATGGGATCTCTGGGATGGGATGGTATCCCTGGGATGGGATTGGTTGGGATGGGATCCCTGGGATGGGATGGAATACCTGGCATGATATAGCAGGGATGATTGGGATGGGATGGGATGGGATGGGATGGGATCCCTGGGATGGGATGGGAAGCCTGCGCTGGGATGGGATGGGATCCCTGGGATGGGATACCTGGGATGGGTTCGGATGGGATTGGATGGGATCGGATGGGTTGCGATGGGATGGGATGGGATCCCTGGGATGGGATGTGTTCACTGGGATGGGATGGAATCCCTGGAATGGGATGGGATGGAATCCCTGGAATGGGATGGGATGGGATTCCTGGGATGGGATGGGATCCCTGGAATGGGATTCCTGGGATGGGATGGGATCCCTGGGTTGGGATCGAATCCCTGGGATGGCATCCTTGAGATGGGATGGGATCTCTGACATGGGATCCCTGGCATGGGATGTGATCCCTGGGATGAGATGGGATGGGATGGAATGGAATTGGATCCCTGGGATGGGATGGGATCCCTGGGATGTTATCCCTGGGATGGGATGGGATCCCTGGGATGGAATGGGATGGGAAGGGATGGGATGGGAGGGGATGGGATCCCTGGGATTGGATCCCTGGGATGAGATGGAATACCTGGCATGAGATAGCAGGGATGATATGGGATGGGATGGGACGGGATGGGATGGGATGGGATGGGATGGGATGGGATCCCTGGGATGGTATGGGATCCCTGGGATGGGATCCCTGGGAAGGGATCCATGGGATGGGATGGGTTGGGATGGGTTGGGAACCGTTTGATGGGATCTTATGGGATCCCTGGGATGAGATGGGATGGGATTGGATCCCAGGGATGGGATGAGATGGGATCCTAGGGATGGGATCCCTGGAATGTGTTCCCTCGTATGGGATGGGATCCCTGGGATGGGATGGAATCCCCGGGATGGGATCCCGGGGATGAGATGGGATGGGATTGGATCCCTGGGATGGGATCCCTGGGATGGGATGGGATGGGATGGGATGGGATGGGATGGGATGGGAATGGGATAGGATGGGATGGGTTGGGATGGGATGGGATGGGATGGGATGGGATGGGATGGGAATGGGATAGGATGGGATGGGTTGGGATGGGATGGGATGGGATGGGTTGGGATGGGATGGGATGGGAATGGGATAGGATGGGAGGGGTTGGGATGGGATGGGATGGGAATGGGATAGGATGGGATGGGTTGGGATGGGATGGGATGTGATGGGATGGTATCCCTGGTATGGGATTGGTTGGGATGGGATCCCTGAGATGGGATGGAATATCTGGCATGAGATAGCAGGGATGATATGGGATGGGATGGGATGGGATGGGATGGGATGGGATGGGATGGGATGGGATCCCTGCTATGGGATGAGTTGGGATACCTGCTATGGGACGGAATGGGACCCCTGCGCTGGGATGGGATGGGATCCCTGGGATGGGATCCCTGAAATGTGATCCCTCGTATGGGATGGGATCCCTGGAATGGGATGGAATCCCTGGGATGGGATCCCTGGGATGGGATGGGATTCCTGGGATGGGATCCCGGGGATGGGATGGGATCCCTGGGATGGCAGGCTATTCCTGGGTTAGGAGTACATCCCTGGGATGGAATGGGATGGGATGGGATTTCATGGGATGGGATGGGATGGGATGGCATCCCTGGGATGGGATGGGATGGCATCCCTGGTATGGGATCCCTGGGATGGGATGCGATGGGACGGGATGGGATGGGGTGGGAAGGGATGGGATGGGCTACAATGGGATGGGATGGGATAGGATGGGATGGGATGGGATGGGATGGGATGGGATGGGATGGGATGGGATGGGATGGGTTGGGATGGGATGGGATGGGATGGGATAGGATGGGATGGGATGGGATGGGATAGGATCGCTGGGATTGGATCCCTGGGATGAGATTGGAACCCTGGGGTGGGATCCCTGGGATGGGATGGGGTGGGATGGGATGGGATGGAATGGAAAGGGATGGGATGGGATTGGATGGGATGGCATGGGTTGGGATCGGTTGGGAACCCTGGGATGTGATGGGATGGGACTTGATCCCTGGGATGGGATGAGATGGGATCCCAGGGATGGGATCCCTGGAATGTGATCCCTCGTATGGGATGGGATCCCTGGGATGGGATGGAATCCCTGGGATGGGATGGGATGGGATTGGATGGGATGGGATGGGATGGGATCCCTGCGCTGGGATGGGATCGGATGGTATCCCTGGGATGGGATACATGGGATGGGATGGGATGGGATGGGATGGGATGGGATGGGATGGGATGGGATGGGTTGGGATGGGATGGGATAGGATGGGATGGGATGGGATGGGATGGGATGGGATGGGATGGGATGGGATGGGATGGGATGGGATGGGATGGGATGGGATGGGATGGGATGGGATGGGATGGGATGGGATGGGATGGAATGGGATCCCTGCTATGAGATGGGATGGGATCCCTGCTATGGGATGGGATGGGAAGCCTGCGCTGGGATGGGATGGGATCCCTGGGATGGGATACCTGGGATGGGTTCGGATGGGATTGGATGGGATGGGATGGGATCCCTGGGATGGGATGGGATCCCTGGGATGGGATGGGATGGGATTGGATCCCTGGGATGGGATCCCTGGGATGGGATCCCTGGGATGGGATGGGTTGCGATGGGATGGGATGGGATGGGATCTCTGGGATGGGATGGTATCCCTGGGATGGGATTGGTTGGGATGGGATCCCTGGGATGGGATGGAATACCTGGCATGATATAGCAGGGATGATTGGGATGGGATGGGATGGGATGGGATGGCATCCCTGGGATGGGATGGGAAGCCTGCGCTGGGATGGGATGGGATCCCTGGGATGGGATACCTGGGATGGGTTCGGATGGGATTGGATGGGATCGGATGGGTTGCGATGGGATGGGATGGGATCCCTGGGATGGGATGTGTTCACTGGGATGGGATGGAATCCCTGGAATGGGATGGGATGGGATTCCTGGGATGGGATGGGATGGGATCCCTGGAATGGGATTCCTGGGATGGGATGGGATCCCTGGGTTGGGATCGAATCCCTGGGATGGCATCCTTGAGATGGGATGGGATCTCTGACATGGGATCCCTGGCATGGGATGTGATCCCTGGGATGAGATGGGATGGGATGGAATGGAATTGGATCCCTGGGATGGGATGGGATCCCTGGGATGTTATCCCTGGGATGGGATGGGATCCCTGGGATGGGATGGGATGGGAAGGGATGGGATGGGAGGGGATGGGATCCCTGGGATTGGATCCCTGGGATGAGATGGAATACCTGGCATGAGATAGCAGGGATGATATGGGATGGGATGGGACGGGATGGGATGGGATGGGATGGGATGGGATGGGATGGGATGGGATCCCTGGGATGGTATGGGATCCCTGGGATGGGATCCCTGGGAAGGGATCCATGGGATGGGATGGGTTGGGAACCGTTTGATGGGATCTTATGGGATCCCTGGGATGAGATGGGATGGGATTGGATCCCAGGGATGGGATGAGATGGGATCCTAGGGATGGGATCCCTGGAATGTGTTCCCTCGTATGGGATGGGATCCCTGGGATGGGATGGAATCCCCGGGATGGGATCCCGGGGATGAGATGGGATGGGATTGGATCCCTGGGATGGGATCCCTGGGATGGGATGGGATGGGATGGGATGGGATGGGATGGGAATGGGATAGGATGGGATGGGTTGGGATGGGATGGGATGGGATGGGATGGGATGGGATGGGATGGGAATGGGATAGGATGGGATGGGTTGGGATGGGATGGGATGGGATGGGTTGGGATGGGATGGGATGGGAATGGGATAGGATGGGAGGGGTTGGGATGGGATGGGATGGGAATGGGATAGGATGGGATGGGTTGGGATGGGATGGGATGTGATGGGATGGTATCCCTGGTATGGGATTGGTTGGGATGGGATCCCTGAGATGGGATGGAATATCTGGCATGAGATAGCAGGGATGATATGGGATGGGATGGGATGGGATGGGATGGGATGGGATGGGATCCCTGCTATGGGATGAGTTGGGATACCTGCTATGGGACGGAATGGGACCCCTGCGCTGGGATGGGATGGGATCCCTGGGATGGGATCCCTGAAATGTGATCCCTCGTATGGGATGGGATCCCTGGAATGGGATGGAATCCCTGGGATGGGATCCCTGGGATGGGATGGGATTCCTGGGATGGGATCCCGGGGATGGGATGGGATCCCTGGGATGGCAGGCTATTCCTGGGTTAGGAGTACATCCCTGGGATGGAATGGGATGGGATGGGATTTCATGGGATGGGATGGGATGGGATGGCATCCCTGGGATGGGATGGGATGGCATCCCTGGTATGGGATCCCTGGGATGGGATGCGATGGGACGGGATGGGATGGGGTGGGAAGGGATGGGATGGGCTACAATGGGATGGGATGGGATAGGATGGGATGGGATGGGATGGGATGGGATGGGATGGGATGGGATGGGTTGGGATGGGATGGGATGGGATGGGATGGGATGGGATAGGATGGGATGGGATGGGATGGGATAGGATCGCTGGGATTGGATCCCTGGGATGAGATTGGAACCCTGGGGTGGGATCCCTGGGATGGGATGGGGTGGGATGGGATGGGATGGAATGGAAAGGGATGGGATGGGATTGGATGGGATGGCATGGGTTGGGATCGGTTGGGAACCCTGGGATGTGATGGGATGGGACTTGATCCCTGGGATGGGATGAGATGGGATCCCAGGGATGGGATCCCTGGAATGTGATCCCTCGTATGGGATGGGATCCCTGGGATGGGATGGAATCCCTGGGATGGGATGGGATGGGATTGGATGGGATGGGATGGGATGGGATCCCTGCGCTGGGATGGGATCGGATGGTATCCCTGGGATGGGATACATGGGATGGGATGGGATGGGATGGGATGGGATGGGATGGGATGGGATGGGATGGGATGGGATGGGTTGGGATGGGATGGGATAGGATGGGATGGGATGGGATGGGATGGGATGGGATGGGATAGGATCGCTGGGATTGGATCCCTGGGATGAGATGGGAACCCTGGAATGGGATCCCTGGGATGGGATGGGATGGGATGGGATGGGGTGGGATGGGATGCGATCCCTGGGATGGGATGGGATGGGATCCCTGGTATGGGAACAGATGAAATGGGATCCCCGGGATTGGATGGAATCCCTGGGATGGGATAACTGGGATGGGATGGGATCCCTGGGATGGGATGGGATCCCTGGGATGGGTTGGGATCCCTGGGATGGGATGGGATGGGATGGGATGGGATGGGATGGGATAGCATGGGATGGGATGGGATCCCTGGGATGGGATCCCTGGATTGGGATGGGATCCCTGGGATGGGATGGGATCCCTGGGATGGGATCCCTGGGATGGGATGGGATGGGATGGGATCCCTGGGATGGGATGGGATGGGATCCCTGGTGTGGGATGGGATGGGATGGGATGGGATGGGATCCCTGGATTGGGTTGGGATCCCTGGGATGGGATGGGATCCCTTGGGATGGGATGGGATCCGTGGGATCGGATGGGATGGGTTTGGATGGGATGGGATCCCTGGGATGGGATGGGATGGGATGGCATGGCATGGCATGGCATGGGATCCCTGGGATGAGATGGGCTGGGATGGGATCCCTGGGATGAGATGGGATGCGATGGGATGGGATGGGAATGGGATAGGATGGGATGGGTTGGCATGGGATGGGATGGGATCCCTGGGATGGGATGTGATCCCTGGAATGTGATCCGTGGGATGGGATGGCATCCCTGGGATGGGATGGGATCCCTGGGATGGGATCCCTGGGATGGGATGGGATCCCTGGGATGGGATGGGATGGGATGGGATGGGATGGGATGGGAAGGGATGGGATGGAATGGGATGGGATGGGATGGGATGGGATGGGATGGGATGGGAAGGGATGGGATGGAATGGGATGGGATGGGATGGGATGGGTTCCATGGGATGGGATCCCTGGGATGGGATGGGATCCCTGGTGTGGGATTCCTAGGATGGGATGGGATGGGATGGGATGGGATGGGATCCCTGGGATGGGATCCCTGGGATGGGATGGGATGGGATCGGATGGGATCGGATGGGATGCGATCCCTGTGATGGGATGGGATCCATGGGATGGGATGTGTTGGGATGGGATTGGATCCATGGGATGGGATGGGATGGGATGGGATCCCAGGGATGGGAACAGATGAAATGGGATCCCTGGGATGGGATGGGATGGGTTGGAATGGGATGGGATCCCTGGGATGGGATGGGATGGGATCCCTGGGATGGTAACAGAAGAAATGGGATCCCTGGGATGGGATGGAATCCCTGGGATGGGATAGCTGGGATGCGATGGGATCCCTGGGATGGGATGGGATGGGATGGTATACCTGGGATGGGATCCCTGGGATGGGATGGTATCCCTGGGATGGGATTGGTTGGGATGGGATCCCTGGGATGGGATGGAATACCTGGCATGATATAGCAGGGATGATTGGGATGGGATGGGATGGGATGGGATGGGATCCCTGGGATGGGATGGGAAGCCTGCGCTGGGATGGGATGGGATCCCTGGGATGGGATACCTGGGATGGGTTCGGATGGGATTGGATGGGATCGGATGGGTTGCGATGGGATGGGATGGGATCCCTGGGATGGGATGTGTTCACTGGGATGGGATGGAATCCCTGGAATGGGATGGGATGGAATCCCTGGAATGGGATGGGATGGGATTCCTGGGATGGGATGGGATCCCTGGAATGGGATTCCTGGGATGGGATGGGATCCCTGGGTTGGGATCGAATCCCTGGGATGGCATCCTTGAGATGGGATGGGATCTCTGACATGGGATCCCTGGCATGGGATGTGATCCCTGGGATGAGATGGGATGGGATGGAATGGAATTGGATCCCTGGGATGGGATGGGATCCCTGGGATGTTATCCCTGGGATGGGATGGGATCCCTGGGATGGAATGGGATGGGAAGGGATGGGATGGGAGGGGATGGGATCCCTGGGATTGGATCCCTGGGATGAGATGGAATACCTGGCATGAGATAGCAGGGATGATATGGGATGGGATGGGACGGGATGGGATGGGATGGGATGGGATGGGATGGGATCCCTGGGATGGTATGGGATCCCTGGGATGGGATCCCTGGGAAGGGATCCATGGGATGGGATGGGTTGGGATGGGTTGGGAACCGTTTGATGGGATCTTATGGGATCCCTGGGATGAGATGGGATGGGATTGGATCCCAGGGATGGGATGAGATGGGATCCTAGGGATGGGATCCCTGGAATGTGTTCCCTCGTATGGGATGGGATCCCTGGGATGGGATGGAATCCCCGGGATGGGATCCCGGGGATGAGATGGGATGGGATTGGATCCCTGGGATGGGATCCCTGGGATGGGATGGGATGGGATGGGATGGGATGGGATGGGATGGGAATGGGATAGGATGGGATGGGTTGGGATGGGATGGGATGGGATGGGATGGGATGGGATGGGAATGGGATAGGATGGGATGGGTTGGGATGGGATGGGATGGGATGGGTTGGGATGGGATGGGATGGGAATGGGATAGGATGGGAGGGGTTGGGATGGGATGGGATGGGAATGGGATAGGATGGGATGGGTTGGGATGGGATGGGATGTGATGGGATGGTATCCCTGGTATGGGATTGGTTGGGATGGGATCCCTGAGATGGGATGGAATATCTGGCATGAGATAGCAGGGATGATATGGGATGGGATGGGATGGGATGGGATGGGATGGGATGGGATGGGATGGGATGGGATCCCTGCTATGGGATGAGTTGGGATACCTGCTATGGGACGGAATGGGACCCCTGCGCTGGGATGGGATGGGATCCCTGGGATGGGATCCCTGAAATGTGATCCCTCGTATGGGATGGGATCCCTGGAATGGGATGGAATCCCTGGGATGGGATCCCTGGGATGGGATGGGATTCCTGGGATGGGATCCCGGGGATGGGATGGGATCCCTGGGATGGCAGGCTATTCCTGGGTTAGGAGTACATCCCTGGGATGGAATGGGATGGGATGGGATTTCATGGGATGGGATGGGATGGGATGGCATCCCTGGGATGGGATGGGATGGCATCCCTGGTATGGGATCCCTGGGATGGGATGCGATGGGACGGGATGGGATGGGGTGGGAAGGGATGGGATGGGCTACAATGGGATGGGATGGGATAGGATGGGATGGGATGGGATGGGATGGGATGGGATGGGATGGGATGGGATGGGATGGGATGGGATGGGATGGGATGGGTTGGGATGGGATGGGATGGGATGGGATAGGATGGGATGGGATGGGATGGGATAGGATCGCTGGGATTGGATCCCTGGGATGAGATTGGAACCCTGGGGTGGGATCCCTGGGATGGGATGGGGTGGGATGGGATGGGATGGAATGGAAAGGGATGGGATGGGATTGGATGGGATGGCATGGGTTGGGATCGGTTGGGAACCCTGGGATGTGATGGGATGGGACTTGATCCCTGGGATGGGATGAGATGGGATCCCAGGGATGGGATCCCTGGAATGTGATCCCTCGTATGGGATGGGATCCCTGGGATGGGATGGAATCCCTGGGATGGGATGGGATGGGATTGGATGGGATGGGATGGGATGGGATCCCTGCGCTGGGATGGGATCGGATGGTATCCCTGGGATGGGATACATGGGATGGGATGGGATGGGATGGGATGGGATGGGATGGGATGGGATGGGATGGGATGGGATGGGATGGGATGGGTTGGGATGGGATGGGATAGGATGGGATGGGATGGGATGGGATGGGATGGGATGGGATGGGATGGGATGGGATGGGATGGGATGGGATGGGATGGGATGGGATGGGATGGGATGGAATGGGATCCCTGCTATGAGATGGGATGGGATCCCTGCTATGGGATGGGATGGGAAGCCTGCGCTGGGATGGGATGGGATCCCTGGGATGGGATACCTGGGATGGGTTCGGATGGGATTGGATGGGATGGGATGGGATCCCTGGGATGGGATGGGATCCCTGGGATGGGATGGGATGGGATTGGATCCCTGGGATGGGATCCCTGGGATGGGATCCCTGGGATGGGATGGGTTGCGATGGGATGGGATGGGATGGGATCTCTGGGATGGGATGGTATCCCTGGGATGGGATTGGTTGGGATGGGATCCCTGGGATGGGATGGAATACCTGGCATGATATAGCAGGGATGATTGGGATGGGATGGGATGGGATGGGATGGCATCCCTGGGATGGGATGGGAAGCCTGCGCTGGGATGGGATGGGATCCCTGGGATGGGATACCTGGGATGGGTTCGGATGGGATTGGATGGGATCGGATGGGTTGCGATGGGATGGGATGGGATCCCTGGGATGGGATGTGTTCACTGGGATGGGATGGAATCCCTGGAATGGGATGGGATGGGATTCCTGGGATGGGATGGGATGGGATCCCTGGAATGGGATTCCTGGGATGGGATGGGATCCCTGGGTTGGGATCGAATCCCTGGGATGGCATCCTTGAGATGGGATGGGATCTCTGACATGGGATCCCTGGCATGGGATGTGATCCCTGGGATGAGATGGGATGGGATGGAATGGAATTGGATCCCTGGGATGGGATGGGATCCCTGGGATGTTATCCCTGGGATGGGATTCGATCCCTGGGATGGGATGGGATGGGAAGGGATGGGATGGGAGGGGATGGGATCCCTGGGATTGGATCCCTGGGATGAGATGGAATACCTGGCATGAGATAGCAGGGATGATATGGGATGGGATGGGACGGGATGGGATGGGATGGGATGGGATGGGATGGGATGGGATGGGATCCCTGGGATGGTATGGGATCCCTGGGATGGGATCCCTGGGAAGGGATCCATGGGATGGGATGGGTTGGGAACCGTTTGATGGGATCTTATGGGATCCCTGGGATGAGATGGGATGGGATTGGATCCCAGGGATGGGATGAGATGGGATCCTAGGGATGGGATCCCTGGAATGTGTTCCCTCGTATGGGATGGGATCCCTGGGATGGGATGGAATCCCCGGGATGGGATCCCGGGGATGAGATGGGATGGGATTGGATCCCTGGGATGGGATCCCTGGGATGGGATGGGATGGGATGGGATGGGATGGGATGGGAATGGGATAGGATGGGATGGGTTGGGATGGGATGGGATGGGATGGGATGGGATGGGATGGGATGGGAATGGGATAGGATGGGATGGGTTGGGATGGGATGGGATGGGATGGGTTGGGATGGGATGGGATGGGAATGGGATAGGATGGGAGGGGTTGGGATGGGATGGGATGGGAATGGGATAGGATGGGATGGGTTGGGATGGGATGGGATGTGATGGGATGGTATCCCTGGTATGGGATTGGTTGGGATGGGATCCCTGAGATGGGATGGAATATCTGGCATGAGATAGCAGGGATGATATGGGATGGGATGGGATGGGATGGGATGGGATGGGATGGGATCCCTGCTATGGGATGAGTTGGGATACCTGCTATGGGACGGAATGGGACCCCTGCGCTGGGATGGGATGGGATCCCTGGGATGGGATCCCTGAAATGTGATCCCTCGTATGGGATGGGATCCCTGGAATGGGATGGAATCCCTGGGATGGGATCCCTGGGATGGGATGGGATTCCTGGGATGGGATCCCGGGGATGGGATGGGATCCCTGGGATGGCAGGCTATTCCTGGGTTAGGAGTACATCCCTGGGATGGAATGGGATGGGATGGGATTTCATGGGATGGGATGGGATGGGATGGCATCCCTGGGATGGGATGGGATGGCATCCCTGGTATGGGATCCCTGGGATGGGATGCGATGGGACGGGATGGGATGGGGTGGGAAGGGATGGGATGGGCTACAATGGGATGGGATGGGATAGGATGGGATGGGATGGGATGGGATGGGATGGGATGGGATGGGATGGGATGGGTTGGGATGGGATGGGATGGGATGGGATGGGATGGGATAGGATGGGATGGGATGGGATGGGATAGGATCGCTGTGATTGGATCCCTGGGATGAGATTGGAACCCTGGGGTGGGATCCCTGGGATGGGATGGGGTGGGATGGGATGGGATGGAATGGAAAGGGATGGGATGGGATTGGATGGGATGGCATGGGTTGGGATCGGTTGGGAACCCTGGGATGTGATGGGATGGGACTTGATCCCTGGGATGGGATGAGATGGGATCCCAGGGATGGGATCCCTGGAATGTGATCCCTCGTATGGGATGGGATCCCTGGGATGGGATGGAATCCCTGGGATGGGATGGGATGGGATTGGATGGGATGGGATGGGATGGGATCCCTGCGCTGGGATGGGATCGGATGGTATCCCTGGGATGGGATACATGGGATGGGATGGGATGGGATGGGATGGGATGGGATGGGATGGGATGGGATGGGATGGGATGGGTTGGGATGGGATGGGATAGGATGGGATGGGATGGGATGGGATGGGATGGGATGGGATAGGATCGCTGGGATTGGATCCCTGGGATGAGATGGGAACCCTGGAATGGGATCCCTGGGATGGGATGGGATGGGATGGGATGGGGTGGGATGGGATGCGATCCCTGGGATGGGATGGGATGGGATCCCTGGTATGGGAACAGATGAAATGGGATCCCCGGGATTGGATGGAATCCCTGGGATGGGATAACTGGGATGGGATGGGATCCCTGGGATGGGATGGGATCCCTGGGATGGGTTGGGATCCCTGGGATGGGATGGGATGGGATGGGATGGGATGGGATGGGATAGCATGGGATGGGATGGGATCCCTGGGATGGGATCCCTGGATTGGGATGGGATCCCTGGGATGGGATGGGATCCCTGGGATGGGATCCCTGGGATGGGATGGGATGGGATGGGATCCCTGGGATGGGATGGGATGGGATCCCTGGTGTGGGATGGGATGGGATGGGATGGGATGGGATCCCTGGATTGGGTTGGGATCCCTGGGATGGGATGGGATCCCTTGGGATGGGATGGGATCCGTGGGATCGGATGGGATGGGTTTGGATGGGATGGGATCCCTGGGATGGGATGGGATGGGATGGCATGGCATGGCATGGCATGGGATCCCTGGGATGAGATGGGCTGGGATGGGATCCCTGGGATGAGATGGGATGCGATGGGATGGGATGGGAATGGGATAGGATGGGATGGGTTGGCATGGGATGGGATGGGATCCCTGGGATGGGATGTGATCCCTGGAATGTGATCCGTGGGATGGGATGGCATCCCTGGGATGGGATGGGATCCCTGGGATGGGATCCCTGGGATGGGATGGGATCCCTGGGATGGGATGGGATGGGATGGGATGGGATGGGATGGGATGGGATGGGAAGGGATGGGATGGAATGGGATGGGATGGGATGGGATGGGATGGGATGGGATGGGATGGGATGGGATGGAATGGGATGGGATGGGATGGGATGGGTTCCATGGGATGGGATCCCTGGGATGGGATGGGATCCCTGGTGTGGGATTCCTAGGATGGGATGGGATGGGATGGGATGGGATGGGATCCCTGGGATGGGATCCCTGGGATGGGATGGGATGGGATCGGATGGGATCGGATGGGATGCGATCCCTGTGATGGGATGGGATCCATGGGATGGGATGTGTTGGGATGGGATTGGATCCATGGGATGGGATGGGATGGGATGGGATCCCAGGGATGGGAACAGATGAAATGGGATCCCTGGGATGGGATGGGATGGGTTGGAATGGGATGGGATCCCTGGGATGGGATGGGATGGGATCCCTGGGATGGTAACAGAAGAAATGGGATCCCTGGGATGGGATGGAATCCCTGGGATGGGATAGCTGGGATGCGATGGGATCCCTGGGATGGGATGGGATGGGATGGTATACCTGGGATGGGATCCCTGGGATGGGATGGGATGAGATCCCTGGATTGGGATGGGATCCCTGGGATGGGATCCCGGGGATGGGATGGGATGGGATGAGATGGGATGGGATCCATGGGATGGGATGGGATGCCTGGGATTGGATGGGATCCCTGGGATGGGATGGGATCCGTGGGATGGGATGGGATGGGATGGGATGGGATCCCTGGGATGGGATGGGATCCCTGGGATGGGATCCTTGGGATTGGATCACTCAGAAGGGATGGGATCGGATGGGATCGCTGGGATTGGATCACTGGGATGGTATCGGATCCCTGGGACGGCCTCCCAGGGATGGGATGGGATCCCTGGGATGGGATCCCTGGGATGGGATGTGATCCCTGGAATGGGATGGGATGGGATGGAATGGGATGGGATGGGATGGGTTTGGATGGGATGGGATCCCTGGGATGTGATGGGATGGGATGGGATGGCATGGCATGGGATTCCTGGGATGAGATGGGCTGGGATGGGATCCCTGGGATGGGATGGGATGGGATGGGATGGGAATGGGATAGGATGGGTTGGGTTGGCATGGGATGGGATGGGATCCCTGGGATGGGATGGGATCCCTGGGATGGGATGGGATCTCTGGTATGGGTTGGGATCCCTGGGATTGGATCCCTGGGATGGGATGGGATCCCTGGGATGGGATGGGATCCCTGGCAAGGGAAGGGATGGGATTCCTGGGTTGGGAATGGATAGGTTCCCTTGGATGGGACGGGATGGCATGGGATCCCTGGGATGGCATGGGATGGGATCGGATGGGATGGGATGGGATCCCTGGGATGGGATGGGATAGGATGGGATGGGATGGGATGGGATAGGATCGCTGTGATTGGATCCCTGGGATGAGATTGGAACCCTGGGGTGGGATCCCTGGGATGGGATGGGGTGGGATGGGATGGGATGGAATGGAAAGGGATGGGATGGGATTGGATGGGATGGCATGGGTTGGGATCGGTTGGGAACCCTGGGATGTGATGGGATGGGACTTGATCCCTGGGATGGGATGAGATGGGATCCCAGGGATGGGATCCCTGGAATGTGATCCCTCGTATGGGATGGGATCCCTGGGATGGGATGGAATCCCTGGGATGGGATGGGATGGGATTGGATGGGATGGGATGGGATGGGATCCCTGCGCTGGGATGGGATCGGATGGTATCCCTGGGATGGGATACATGGGATGGGATGGGATGGGATGGGATGGGATGGGATGGGATGGGATGGGATGGGATGGGATGGGTTGGGATGGGATGGGATAGGATGGGATGGGATGGGATGGGATGGGATGGGATGGGATAGGATCGCTGGGATTGGATCCCTGGGATGAGATGGGAACCCTGGAATGGGATCCCTGGGATGGGATGGGATGGGATGGGATGGGGTGGGATGGGATGCGATCCCTGGGATGGGATGGGATGGGATCCCTGGTATGGGAACAGATGAAATGGGATCCCCGGGATTGGATGGAATCCCTGGGATGGGATAACTGGGATGGGATGGGATCCCTGGGATGGGATGGGATCCCTGGGATGGGTTGGGATCCCTGGGATGGGATGGGATGGGATGGGATGGGATGGGATGGGATAGCATGGGATGGGATGGGATCCCTGGGATGGGATCCCTGGATTGGGATGGGATCCCTGGGATGGGATGGGATCCCTGGGATGGGATCCCTGGGATGGGATGGGATGGGATGGGATCCCTGGGATGGGATGGGATGGGATCCCTGGTGTGGGATGGGATGGGATGGGATGGGATGGGATCCCTGGATTGGGTTGGGATCCCTGGGATGGGATGGGATCCCTTGGGATGGGATGGGATCCGTGGGATCGGATGGGATGGGTTTGGATGGGATGGGATCCCTGGGATGGGATGGGATGGGATGGCATGGCATGGCATGGCATGGGATCCCTGGGATGAGATGGGCTGGGATGGGATCCCTGGGATGAGATGGGATGCGATGGGATGGGATGGGAATGGGATAGGATGGGATGGGTTGGCATGGGATGGGATGGGATCCCTGGGATGGGATGTGATCCCTGGAATGTGATCCGTGGGATGGGATGGCATCCCTGGGATGGGATGGGATCCCTGGGATGGGATCCCTGGGATGGGATGGGATCCCTGGGATGGGATGGGATGGGATGGGATGGGATGGGATGGGATGGGATGGGAAGGGATGGGATGGAATGGGATGGGATGGGATGGGATGGGATGGGATGGGATGGGATGGGATGGGATGGAATGGGATGGGATGGGATGGGATGGGTTCCATGGGATGGGATCCCTGGGATGGGATGGGATCCCTGGTGTGGGATTCCTAGGATGGGATGGGATGGGATGGGATGGGATGGGATCCCTGGGATGGGATCCCTGGGATGGGATGGGATGGGATCGGATGGGATCGGATGGGATGCGATCCCTGTGATGGGATGGGATCCATGGGATGGGATGTGTTGGGATGGGATTGGATCCATGGGATGGGATGGGATGGGATGGGATCCCAGGGATGGGAACAGATGAAATGGGATCCCTGGGATGGGATGGGATGGGTTGGAATGGGATGGGATCCCTGGGATGGGATGGGATGGGATCCCTGGGATGGTAACAGAAGAAATGGGATCCCTGGGATGGGATGGAATCCCTGGGATGGGATAGCTGGGATGCGATGGGATCCCTGGGATGGGATGGGATGGGATGGTATACCTGGGATGGGATCCCTGGGATGGGATGGGATGAGATCCCTGGATTGGGATGGGATCCCTGGGATGGGATCCCGGGGATGGGATGGGATGGGATGAGATGGGATGGGATCCATGGGATGGGATGGGATGCCTGGGATTGGATGGGATCCCTGGGATGGGATGGGATCCGTGGGATGGGATGGGATGGGATGGGATGGGATCCCTGGGATGGGATGGGATCCCTGGGATGGGATCCTTGGGATTGGATCACTCAGAAGGGATGGGATCGGATGGGATCGCTGGGATTGGATCACTGGGATGGTATCGGATCCCTGGGACGGCCTCCCAGGGATGGGATGGGATCCCTGGGATGGGATCCCTGGGATGGGATGTGATCCCTGGAATGGGATGGGATGGGATGGAATGGGATGGGATGGGATGGGTTTGGATGGGATGGGATCCCTGGGATGTGATGGGATGGGATGGGATGGCATGGCATGGGATTCCTGGGATGAGATGGGCTGGGATGGGATCCCTGGGATGGGATGGGATGGGATGGGATGGGAATGGGATAGGATGGGTTGGGTTGGCATGGGATGGGATGGGATCCCTGGGATGGGATGGGATCCCTGGGATGGGATGGGATCTCTGGTATGGGTTGGGATCCCTGGGATTGGATCCCTGGGATGGGATGGGATCCCTGGGATGGGATGGGATCCCTGGCAAGGGAAGGGATGGGATTCCTGGGTTGGGAATGGATAGGTTCCCTTGGATGGGACGGGATGGCATGGGATCCCTGGGATGGCATGGGATGGGATCGGATGGGATGGGATGGGATCCCTGGGATGGGATGGGATGGGATGGGATGGGATGGGATGGGATCCCTGGGATGGGTTGGGATCCATGGGATGGGATGGGTTGGGATGGGATTGGATCCATGGGATGGGATGGGATGGGATCCCAGGGATGGGAACAGCTGAAATGGGATCCCTGGGATGGGATGGGATCCCTGGGATGGGATGGGATGGGTTGGAATGGGATGGGATCCCTGGGACGGGATGGGATGGGATCCCTGGGATGGGAACAGATGAAATGGGATCCATGGGATGGGATGGAATCCCTGGGATGGGATATCTGGGATGGGATGGGATCCCTGGGATGGAATGGGATCCCTGGAATGGGTTGGGATCCCTGGGATGGGATGGGATCCCTGTGTTGGGATCCCAGGAATGTGATCCCTCGTATGGGATGGGATCCCTGGGATGGGGTGGA
Source organism: Sturnus vulgaris (assembly GCF_052056855.1). NCBI lineage: Eukaryota > Metazoa > Chordata > Aves > Passeriformes > Sturnidae > Sturnus > Sturnus vulgaris. Next base: position 11,234,629 of record NC_142282.1, read on the forward strand.
ATCCCTGGGATGGGATCCCTGGGAAGGGATGGGATCCCTGGGAAGGGATCCCGGGGATCGGATGGGATGGGATGGGATGGGATGGGATGGGATGGGTTCCCTGGGATGGGATGGGATCCCTGGGTTGGGATCCCAGTAATGTGATCCCTCGTATGGGATGGGATCCCTGGGATGGGATGGAATCCCTGGGATGGGATCCCTGGGATGGGATGGGATCCCTGGGATGACAGGGGATCCATGGGATGGGAGCAGATCCCTGGGATGGGATGGGATGGGATGGGATGGGATGGGATGGGATGGGATGGGATAGGATAGGATGGGATGGGACGGCATTTGATAGGATGGGATGGGATGGGATGGGATCCCTGGGATGGTGATGGGATCCCTGGGATGGGATGGGATGGGATCCCTGGATTGGGATGGGATCCCTGGCATGGGATCCCGGGGATGGGATGGGATGGAATCCCTGGAATGGGATGGGATCCCTGGAAAGGGAAGAGATGGGATTCCTGGGTTGGGAATGGATTGGATCCCTTGGATGGGACGGGGTGGGATAGGATACCTGGGATGGGAACAGATGGGATAGGATCCCTGGGATGGGATGGAATCCCTGGGATGGGATAGCTGGGATGGGATTGGATCCCTGGGATGGGATGGGATCCCTGGGATGGTATGAGATCCCTGGGATGGGATGCCTGGGATGGGATGGGATGGGATGGGATGGGATGGGATGGGATGGGATGGGATGGGATGGGATGGGCTGGGAAGGGATGGGATGGGATCCCTGGGATGGGATGGGATCCCTGGGACGGCATGGGATGGGATCGGATGGGACGGGATGGAATCGGATGGAATGGAGTGGGATGGGATTGGATGGGATGGAATGGGATGGGATGGGGTGGGATGGGATTGGCTGGGATGGGATGCGATCCGTGGGATGGGATGGGATGGGATGGGATCCCTGGGATGGGAACAGATGGGATGGGATTGGATGGGATGGAATGGGATGGGATGGGGTGGGATGGGATTGGCTGGGATGGGATGCGATCCGTGGGCTGGGAAGCGATGGGATGGGATCCCTGGGATGGGATGGGATCCCTGGGATGGGATGGGATGGGATGGGATGGGATGGGATGGGATGGGATAGGATGGGATGGGATGGGATCCCTGGGATGGGATCCCTGGATTGGGATGGGATCCCTGGGATGGGATGGGATCCCTGGGATGGGATCCCTGGGATGGGATGGGATGGGATGGGATCCCTGGGATGGGATGGGATGGGATCCCTGGTGTGGGATGGGATGGGATGGGATGGGATGGGATCCCTGGATTTGGTTGGGATCCCTGGGATGGGATGGGATCCCTGGGATGGGATGGGATGGGATGGGATGGGATGGGATGGGATGGGATGGGATGGGATGGGATGGGATGGGAAGGGATGGGATGGAATGGGATGGGATGGGATGGGATGGGTTCCATGGGATGGGATCCCTGGGATGGGATGGGATCCCTGGTGTGGGATTCCTAGGATGGGATGGGATGGGATGGGATGGGATGGGATGGGATGGGATGGGATCCCTGGGATGGGATCCCTGGGATGGGATGGGATGGGATCGGATGGGATCGGATGGGATGCGATCCCTGGGATGGGATGGGATCCTGTGATGGGATGGGATCCATGGGATGGGATGTGTTGGGATGGGATTGGATCCATGGGATGGGATGGGATGGGATGGGATCCCAGGGATGGGAACAGATGAAATGGGATCCCTGGGATGGGATGGGATGGGTTGGAATGGGATGGGATCCCTGGGATGGGATGGGATGGGATCCCTGGGATGGTAACAGAAGAAATGGGATCCCTGGGATGGGATGGAATCCCTGGGATGGGATAGCTGGGATGCGATGGGATCCCTGGGATGGGATGGGATGGGATGGTATACCTGGGATGGGATCCCTGGGATGGGATGGGATGAGATCCCTGGATTGGGATGGGATCCCTGGGATGGGATCCCGGGGATGGGATGGGATGGGATGAGATGGGATGGGATCCATGGGATGGGATTGGATCCCTGGGATTGGATGGGATCCCTGGGATGGGATGGGATCCGTGGGATGGGATGGGATGGGATGGGATCCCTGAGATGGGATGGGATCCCTGGGATGGGATGGGATCCCTGGGATGTGATGGGATGGGATCCCTGAGATGGGATGGGATCCCTGGGATGGGATGGGATCCCTGGGATGTGATGGGATGGGATCCCTGGATTGGGATGGGATCCCTGGGATGGGATGGGATCTGTGGGATGGGATGGGATCCGTGGGATGGGATACCTGGAAAGGGAAGGGATGGGATTCCTGGGTTGGGAATGGATGGGATCCCTTGAATGGGACGGGGTGGGATAGGATACCTGGGATGGGAACAGATGGGTTAGGATCCCTGGGATGGGGTGGAATCCCTGGGATGGGATAGCTGGGATGGGATTGGATCCCTGGGATGGGATGGGATCCCTGGAATGGTATGAGATCCCTGGGATGGAATCCTTGGGATGGGATTGGATCCCTGGGATGGGATGCCTGGGATGGGATGGGATGGGATGGGATGGGATGGGATGGGATGGGATGGGATGGGATGGGATGGGATGGGATCCCTGGGATCAGATGGGCTGGGATGTGATCCCTGGGATGGGATGGGATGGGATGGGATGGGATGGGATGGGATGCGAATGGGATAGGATGGGATGGGTTGGGATGGAATGGGATGGGATGGGGTGGGATGGGATTGGATGGGATGGGATGCGATCCCTGGGATGGCATGGGATGGGATCCCTGGGATGGGATAGGATCCCTGGGATGGGATGCCTGGGATGGGATGGGATGGCATGGGATCCCTGGGATGAGATGGGCTGGGATGGGATCCCTGGGATGAGATGGGCTGGGATGGGATCCCTGCTATGGGATGGGATGGGACCCCTGCGCTGCCATGGGATGGGATCCCTGGGATGGGATACCTGGGATGGGATCGGATGGGATTGGATGGGATGGGATGGGATCCCTGGGATGGGATGGGATCCCTGGGATGGGATGGGATGGGATCCCTGGAATGGGATTCCTGGGATGGGATATGATCGAATCCCTGGGATGGCATCTGTGAGATGGGATGGGATCTCTGACATGGGATCCCTGGCATGGGATGGGATCCCTGGGATGTTATCCCTGGGATGGGATGGGATCCCTGGGATGGGATGGGATGGGATGGGAAGGGATGGGATGGGAGGGGATGGGATCCCTGGGATTGGATCCCTGGGATGAGATGGAATACCTGGCATGAGATAGCAGGGATGATTGGGATGGGATGGGATGGGATGGGATGGGATGGGATGGGACTGGATGGGATGGGATGGGATGGGATGGGATGGGATGGGATCCCTGGGATGGTATGGGATCCCTGGGATGGGATGTGTTCACTGGGATGGGATGGGATGGGTTTGGATGGGATGGGATCCCTGGGATGGGATGGGAATGGGATAGGATGGGATGGGTTGGGATGGGATGGGATCCCTGGGATGGCTTGGGATCCCTGGGATGGGATGTGTTCACTGGGATGGGATGGGATGGGTTTGGATGGGATGGGATCCCTGGGATGGGATGGGATGGCATGGCATGGGATCCCTGGGATGAGATGGGATGGGATGGGATCCCTGCGATGGGATGGGATGGGATGGGATGGGATGGGATGGGATGGGATGGTATGGGAAGGTATGGGAATGGGATAGGATGGGATGGGATGGGATGGGATGGGATGGGATGGGATCCCTGCTATGGGATGGGATGGGATCCCTGCGCTGCGATGGGATGGGATCCCTGCGCTGGGATGGGATGGGATCCCTGGGATTGGATACCTGGCATGGGTTCGGATGGGATTGGATGGGATGGGATGGGATCCCTGGGATGGGATGGGATCCCTGGGATGGGATGTGTTCACTGGGATGGGATGGAATCCCTGGAATGGGATGGGATGGGATTCCTGGGATGGGATGGGATGGGATCCCTGGAATGGGATTCCTGGCATGGGATGGGATCCCTGGGTTGGGATCGAATCCCTGGGATGGCATCCGTGACATGGGCTGGGATCTCTGACATGGGATCCCTGGGATGGGATGTGATCCCTGGGATGAGATGGGATCCCTGGGATGGGATGGGATGGGATGGGATGGGAAGGGATGGGATGGGAGGGGATGGGATCCCTGGGATTGGATCCCTGGGATGAGATGGAATACCTGGCATGAGATAGCAGGGATGATATGGGATGGGATGGGATGGGATGGGATGGGATGGGATGGGATGGGATGGGATGGGATGGGATCCCTGGGATGGGATCCCTGGGATGGGATCCATGGGACGGGATGGGTTGGGAACCGTTTGATGGGATCTTATGGGATCCCTGGGATGAGATGGGATGGGATTGGATCCCTGGGATGGGATGAGATGGGATCCTAGGGATGGGATACCTGGAATGTGATCCCTCGTATGGGATGGGATCCCTGGGATGGGATGGGATCCCTGGGATGGGATGGGATGGTATCCCTGGGATGGGATTAGTTGGTATGGGATCCCTGCTATGGGATGGGATGGGATCCCTGCTATGGGATGGGATGGGATGGGGTGGGATGGGACGGGTTGGAATGGGATGGGATCCCTGGGATGGGATGGGATGGAATGGAATCCCTGGGATGGGATGGGATCCCTGGGATGGGATGAGATGGGATCCCTGGGATGGCATGTGAAGCCTGGGATGGGATGGGATCCCTGGGATGGGATGGGATCCCTGGGATTAGATCCCTGGGATGGGATGGGATCCCTGGAATGGGATGGGATCCCTGGAATGGGATGGGATGGGATACGATGCCTGGAATGGGAACAGATGGGATGGAATCCCTGGGATGGGATAGCTGGAATGTGATTGGAACCCTTGGATGGGATGGGATCCCTGGGATGGTATGGAATCCCTAGGATGGTATGGAATCCCTGGGATGGGATGGGATGGGATGGGATGGGATGGGATGGGATGGGATGGGATGGAAAGGGATGGGATGGGATGGGATGGGATGGGATGGGATGGGATGGGATGGAAAGGGATGGGATGGGATGGGATGGGATGGGATGGGATCCCTGGGATGGGATGGGATGGGTTTGGATGGGATGGGATCCCTGGGCTGGGATGGGATCGGATGGTATCCCTGGGATGGGATACATGGGATGGGATGGGATGGGATGGGATGGGATGGGATGGGATGGGATGGGATGGGATGGGGTGGGATGGGTTGGGATGGGATGGGATAGGATGGGATGGGATGGGATGGGATGGGATGGGATGGGATGGGATGGGATGGGATGGGATGGGATGGGATGGGATAGGATCGCTGGGATTGGATCCCTGGGATGAGATGGGAACCCTGGAATGGGATCCCTGGGATGGGATGGGATGGGATTGGATGGGATGGGGTGGGATGGTATGGGATTGGCTACAATCGGTTGGGATGGGATGGGATCGATGGGATGGGATGGGATGGAATGGGATCCCTGGGCTGTTATGGAATGGGATCCATGGGATGGGATGGGATACCTGGTATGGGATCCCTAGGATGGCATGGGATGGGATGGGATGGGATGGGATGGGATGGGATGGGATGGGATGGGGTTGGATGGGATGGGATGGGGTTGGATGGGATGGCATTCCTGCGATGGGATGGGATCCCTGCGATGGGATCTCTGGGATCGCATGGTATCCAGGGGATGGGATGGGTTGGGATGGGATGGAATCCCTGGGATGGGGTCCCGGGGATGGGATGGGATGGGATCCCTGGGATGGGATGGGATGGGATCCCTGGGATGGGATCCCTGAAATGTGATCCCTCGTATGGGATGGGATCCCTGGAATGGGATGGAATCCCTGGGATGGGATCCCTGGGATGGGATGGGATTCCTGGGATGGGATCCCGGGGATGGGATGGGATCCCTGGGATGGCAGGCTATTCCTGGGTTAGGAGTACATCCCTGGGATGGAATGGGATGGGATGGGATTTCATGGGATGGGATGGGATGGGATGGCATCCCTGGGATGGGATGGGATGGCATCCCTGGTATGGGATCCCTGGGATGGGATGCGATGGGACGGGATGGGATGGGGTGGGAAGGGATGGGATGGGCTACAATGGGATGGGATGGGATGGGATGGGATGGGATGGGATGGGATGGGATGGGATGGGATGGGATGGGATGGGATGGGTTGGGATGGGATGGGATGGGTTGGGATGGGATGGGATGGGATAGGATGGGATGCGATGGGATGGGATAGGATCGCTGGGATTGGATCCCTGGGATGAGATTGGAACCCTGGGATGGGATCCCTGGGATGGGATGGGATGGGGTGGGATGGGATGGGATGGGATGGAAAGGGATGGGATGGGATTGGATGGGATGGCATGGGTTGGGATCGGTTGGGAACCCTGGGATGTGATGGGATGGGACTTGATCCCTGGGATGGGATGAGATGGGATCCCAGGGATGGGATCCCTGGAATGTGATCCCTCGTATGGGATGGGATCCCTGGGATGGGATGGAATCCCTGGGATGGGATCCCGGGGATGGGATGGGTTGGGATGGGATGGGATCCCTGGGATGGGATGGGATGGGATGGGATGGGTTGGGATGGGATGGGATCCCAGGGATGGGATGGGATGGGATTGGATGGGATGGGATGGGATGGGATGGGATGGGATGGGATGGGATCCCTGCGCTGGGATGGGATCGGATGGTATCCCTGGGATGGGATACATGGGATGGGATGGGATGGGATGGGATGGGATGGGATGGGTTGGGATGGGATGGGATAGGATGGGATGGGATGGGATGGGATGGGATGGGATGGGATGGGATGGGATGGGATGGGATGGGATAGGATAGCTGGGATTGGATCCCTGGGATGAGATGGGAACCCTGGAATGGGATCCCTGGGATGGGATGGGATGGGATGGGATGGGATGGGGTGGGATGGGATGGGATGGAATGGAATGGGATGGGATGGGATTGGATGGGATGGCATGGGTTGGGATGGGTTGGGAACCCTGGGATGGGATACCTGGGATGGGTTCGGATGGGATTGGATGGGATGGGATGGGATCCCTGGGATGGCTTGGGATCCCTGGGATGGGATGTGTTCACTGGGATGGGATGGGATGGGTTTGGATGGGATGGGATCCCTGGGGTGGGATGGGATGGCATGGCATGGGATCCCTGGGATGAGATGGGATGGGATGGGATCCCTGCGATGGGATGGGATGGGATGGGATGGGATGGGATGGGATGGTATGGTATGGGAAGGTATGGGAATGGGATAGGATGGGATGGGATGGGATGGGATGGGATGGGATGGGATCCCTGCTATGGGATGGGATGGGATCCCTGCTATGGGATGGGATCCCTGCGCTGGGATGGGATGGGATCGCTGGGATGGGATACCTGGGATGGGTTCGGATGGGATTGGATGGGATGGGATGGGATCCCTGGGATGGGATGGGATCCCTGGGATGGGATGTGTTCACTGGGATGGGATGGAATCCCTGGAATGGGATGGGATTCCTGGGATGGGATGGGATGGGATCCCTGGAATGGGATTCCTGGGATGGGATGGGATGGGATCCCTGGGTTGGGATCGAATCCCTGGGATGGCATCCGTGATATGGGTTGGGATCTCTGACATGGGATCCCTGGCATGGTATGTGATCCCTGGGATGAGATGGGATCCCTGGGATGGGATGGGATGTGATGGGATGGGAAGGGATGGGATGGGAGGGGATGGGATCCCTGGGATTGGATCCCTGGGATGAGATGGAATACCTGGCATGAGATAGCAGGGATGATATGGGATGGGATGGGACGGGATGGGATGGGATGGGATGGGATGGGATGGGATCCCAGGGATGGGATCCCTGGGATGGGATCCATGGGATGGGATGGGTTGGGATGGGTTGGGAACCGTTTGATGGGATCCTATGGGATCCCTGGGATGAGATGGGATGGGATTGGATCCCTGGGATGGGATGAGATGGGATCCTAGGGATGGGATCCCTGGGATGGGATGCCTGGGATGGGATGGGATGGGATGGGATGGGATGGGATGGGATGGGATGGGATGGGATGGGATGGGTTTGGATGGGATGGTATCCCTGGGATGGGATGGGATGGCATGGCATGGGATCCCTGGGATGGGATGGGATGGGATGGGATCCCTGGGATGGGATGGGATGGGATGGGATGGGATGGAATGGAATGGTATGGGATGGGATGGGATGGGATGGGATGGGATGGGATGGGATGGGAATGGGATAGGATGGGATGGGTTGGGATGGGATGGGATCCCTTGGGATGGGATGGGATCCCTGGGATGGGATGGGATGGGATGGTATCCCTGGGATGGGATTAGTTGGTATGGGATCCCTGCTATGGGATGGGATGGGATCCCTGCTATGGGATGGGATGGGACCCCTGCGCTGGGATGGGATGGGATCCCTGGGATGGGATACCTGGGATGGGTTCGGATGGGATTGGATGGGATGGGATCCCTGGGATGGGTTGGGATCCCTGGGATGGGATGTGTTCACTGGGATGGGATGGGATGGGTTTGGATGGGATGGGATCCCTGGGATGGGATGGGATGGCATGGCATGGGATCCCTGGGATGAGATGGGATGGGATGGGATCCCTGGGATGGGATGGGATGGGATGGGATGGGAATGGGATAGGATGGGATGGGTTGCGATGGGATGGGATGGCATCCCTGGAATGGGATGGGAAACCTGGAATGGGATGGGATGGTATCCCTGGGATGGGATTGGTTGGGATGGGATCCCTGGGATGGGATGGAATACCTGGCATGAGATAGCAGGGATGATAGGGATGGGATGGGATGGGATGGGATGGGATGGGATGGGATGGGATGGGATGGGATGGGATGGGATGTGATCCCTGCTATGGGATGGGATGTGATCCCTGGGATTAGATACCTGGCATGGGTTCGGATGGGATTGGATGGGATGGGATGGGATCCCTGGGATGGGATGGGATCCCTGGGATGGGATGTGTTCACTGGGATGGGATGGAATCCCTGGAATGGAATGGGATGGGATTCCTGGGATGGGATGGGATGGGATCCCTGGAATGGGATTCCTGGGATGGGATGGGATCCCTGGGTTGGGATCGAATCCCTGGGATGGCATCCGTGACATGGGCTGGGATCTCTGACATGGGATCCCTGGCATGGGATGTGATCCCTGGGATGAGATGGGATCCCTGGGATGGGATGGGATGGGATGGGATGGGATGGGATGGGATGGGATGGGATGGGATGGGATGGGATGGGAAGGGATGGGATGGGAGGGGATGGGATCCCTGGGATTGGATCCCTGGGATGAGATGGAATACCTGGCATGAGATAGCAGGGATGATATGGGATGGGATGGGATGGGATGGGATGGGATGGGATGGGATGGGATCCCTGGGATGGGATCCATGGGACGGGATGGGTTGGGAACCGTTTGATGGGATCTTATGGGATCCCTGGGATGAGATGGGATGGGATTGGATCCCTGGGATGGGATGAGATGGGATCCTAGGGATGGGATACCTGGAATGTGATCCCTCGTATGGGATGGGATCCCTGGGATGGGATGGGATCCCTGGGATGGGATGGGATGGTATCCCTGGGATGGGATTAGTTGGTATGGGATCCCTGCTATGGGATGGGATGGGATCCCTGCTATGGGATGGGATGGGATGGGATGGGATGGGATGGGATGGGATGGGATGGGATGGGATGGGATGGGGTGGGATGGGACGGGTTGGAATGGGATGGGGTCCCTGGGATGGGATGGGATGGACTGGAATCCCTGGGATGGGATGGGATCCCTGGGATGGGATATCTGGTATGAGATGGGATGGGATGGGATGGACTGGGATGGGATGGGATGTGACGGGATGGGATGGGATCCCTGGGATGGGATGAGATGGGATCCCTGGGATGGCATGTGAAGCCTGGGATGGGATGGGATCCCTGGGATGGGATGGGATGGGATGGGATGGGATGGTATGGTATGGGAAGGTATGGGAATGGGATAGGATGGGATGGGATGGGATGGGATGGGATCCCTGCTATGGGATGGGATGGGATCCCTGCGCTGGGATGGGATGTGATCCCTGGGATTGGATCCCTGGCATGGGTTCGGATGGGATTGGATGGGATGGGATGGGATCCCTGGGATGGGATGGGATCCCTGGGATGGGATGTGTTCACTGGGATGGGATGGAATCCCTGGAATGGGATGGGATGGGATTCCTGGGATGGGATGGGATCCCTGGAATGGGATTCCTGGCATGGGATGGGATCCCTGGGTTGGGATCGAATCCCTGGGATGGCATCCGTGACATGGGCTGGGATCTCTGACATGGGATCCCTGGGATGGGATGTGATCCCTGGGATGAGATGGGATCCCTGGGATGGGATGGGATGGGATGGGAAGGGATGGGATGGGAGGGGATGGGATCCCTGGGATTGGATCCCTGGGATGAGATGGAATACCTGGCATGAGATAGCAGGGATGATATGGGATGGGATGGGATGGGATGGGATGGGATGGGATGGGATGGGATGGGATCCCTGGGATGGGATCCCTGGGATGGGATCCATGGGACGGGATGGGTTGGGAACCGTTTGATGGGATCTTATGGGATCCCTGGGATGAGATGGGATGGGATTGGATCCCTGGGATGGGATGAGATGGGATCCTAGGGATGGGATACCTGGAATGTGATCCCTCGTATGGGATGGGATCCCTGGGATGGGATGGGATCCCTGGGATGGGATGGGATGGTATCCCTGGGATGGGATTAGTTGGTATGGGATCCCTGCTATGGGATGGGATGGGATCCCTGCTATGGGATGGGATGGGATGGGGTGGGATGGGACGGGTTGGAATGGGATGGGATCCCTGGGATGGGATGGGATGGAATGGAATCCCTGGGATGGGATGGGATCCCTGGGATGGGATGAGATGGGATCCCTGGGATGGCATGTGAAGCCTGGGATGGGATGGGATCCCTGGGATGGGATGGGATCCCTGGGATTAGATCCCTGGGATGGGATGGGATCCCTGGAATGGGATGGGATCCCTGGAATGGGATGGGATGGGATACGATGCCTGGAATGGGAACAGATGGGATGGAATCCCTGGGATGGGATAGCTGGAATGTGATTGGAACCCTTGGATGGGATGGGATCCCTGGGATGGTATGGAATCCCTAGGATGGTATGGAATCCCTGGGATGGGATGGGATGGGATGGGATGGGATGGGATGGGATGGGATGGGATGGGATGGAAAGGGATGGGATGGGATGGGATGGGATGGGATGGGATGGGATGGGATGGAAAGGGATGGGATGGGATGGGATGGGATGGGATGGGATGGGATCCCTGGGATGGGATGGGATGGGTTTGGATGGGATGGGATCCCTGGGCTGGGATGGGATGGGATGGGATGCCATGGCATGGGATCCCTGGGATGAGATGGGATGGGATGGGATCCGTGGGATGGGATGAGATGGGATGGGATGGGATGAGATGGGATGGGATGGGATGGGATCCCTGGGTTGGGATTGGTTGGGATGGGATACCTGGGATGGGATGGAATCCCTGGGATGAGATCGCTGGGATGGGATGGGATGGGATGGGATCCCTGTGATGGGATTGCATGGGATGGTATCCCTGTGATGGTGTCCCTCGGATGGGATGGGATGGGATGGGATGGGATTGGATGGGATGGGGTGGGATGGTATGGGATTGGCTACAATCGGTTGGGATGGGATGGGATCGATGGGATGGGATGGGATGGAATGGGATCCCTGGGCTGTTATGGAATGGGATCCATGGGATGGGATGGGATACCTGGTATGGGATCCCTAGGATGGCATGGGATGGGATGGGATGGGATGGGGTTGGATGGGATGGGATGGGGTTGGATGGGATGGCATTCCTGCGATGGGATGGGATCCCTGCATGGGATCTCTGGGATCGCATGGTATCCAGGGGATGGGATGGGTTGGGATGGGATGGAATCCCTGGGATGGGGTCCCGGGGATGGGATGGGATGGGATCCCTGGGATGGGATGGGATGGGATCCCTGGGATGGGATCCCTGAAATGTGATCCCTCGTATGGGATGGGATCCCTGGAATGGGATGGAATCCCTGGGATGGGATCCCTGGGATGGGATGGGATTCCTGGGATGGGATCCCGGGGATGGGATGGGATCCCTGGGATGGCAGGCTATTCCTGGGTTAGGAGTACATCCCTGGGATGGAATGGGATGGGATGGGATTTCATGGGATGGGATGGGATGGGATGGGATGGCATCCCTGGGATGGGATGGGATGGCATCCCTGGTATGGGATCCCTGGGATGGGATGCGATGGGACGGGATGGGATGGGGTGGGAAGGGATGGGATGGGCTACAATGGGATGGGATGGGATGGGATGGGATGGGATGGGATGGGATGGGATGGGATGGGATGGGATGGGATGGGATGGGATGGGATGGGATGGGATGGGTTGGGATGGGATGGGATAGGATGGGATGCGATGGGATGGGATAGGATCGCTGGGATTGGATCCCTGGGATGAGATTGGAACCCTGGGATGGGATCCCTGGGATGGGATGGGATGGGGTGGGATGGGATGGGATGGAAAGGGATGGGATGGGATTGGATGGGATGGCATGGGTTGGGATCGGTTGGGAACCCTGGGATGTGATGGGATGGGACTTGATCCCTGGGATGGGATGAGATGGGATCCCAGGGATGGGATCCCTGGAATGTGATCCCTCGTATGGGATGGGATCCCTGGGATGGGATGGAATCCCTGGGATGGGATCCCGGGGATGGGATGGGTTGGGATGGGATGGGATCCCTGGGATGGGATGGGATGGGATGGGATGGGATGGGATGGGATGGGATGGGGTGGGATGGGATGGGATGGAATGGAATGGGATGGGATGGGATTGGATGGGATGGCATGGGTTGGGATGGGTTGGGAACCCTGGGATGGGATACCTGGGATGGGTTCGGATGGGATTGGATGGGATGGGATGGGATCCCTGGGATGGCTTGGGATCCCTGGGATGGGATGTGTTCACTGGGATGGGATGGGATGGGTTTGGATGGGATGGGATCCCTGGGGTGGGATGGGATGGCATGGCATGGGATCCCTGGGATGAGATGGGATGGGATGGGATCCCTGCGATGGGATGGGATGGGATGGGATGGCATGGTGTGGTATGGGAAGGTATGGGAATGGGATAGGATGGGATGGGATGGGATGGGATGGGATGGGATCCCTGCTATGGGATGGGATGGGATCCCTGCTATGGGATGGGATCCCTGCGCTGGGATGGGATGGGATCGCTGGGATGGGATTCCTGGGATGGGATGGGATCCCTGGGTTGGGATCGAATCCCTGGGATGGCATCCGTGAGATGGGTTGGGATCTCTGACATGGGATCCCTGGCATGGTATGTGATCCCTGGGATGAGATGGGATCCCTGGGATGGGATGGGATGTGATGGGATGGGAAGGGATGGGATGGGAGGGGATGGGATCCCTGGGATTGGATCCCTGGGATGAGATGGAATACCTGGCATGAGATAGCAGGGATGATATGGGATGGGATGGGACGGGATGGAATGGGATGGGATGGGATGGGATCCCAGGGATGGGATCCCTGGGATGGGATCCATGGGATGGGATGGGTTGGGATGGGTTGGGAACCGTTTGATGGGATCCTATGGGATCCCTGGGATGAGATGGGATGGGATTGGATCCCTGGGATGGGATGAGATGGGATCCTAGGGATGGGATCCCTGGGATGGGATGCCTGGGATGGGATGGGATGGGATGGGATGGGATGGGATGGGATGGGATGGGTTTGGATGGGATGGTATCCCTGGGATGGGATGGGATGGCATGGCATGGGATCCCTGGGATGGGATGGGATGGGATGGGATCCCTGGGATGGGATGGGATGGGATGGGATGGGATGGGATGGGATGGAATGGTATGGGATGGGATGGGATGGGATGGGATGGGATGGGATGGGATGGGAATGGGATAGGATGGGATGGGTTGGGATGGGATGGGATCCCTGGGATGGGATGGGATCCCTGGGATGGGATGGGATGGGATGGTATCCCTGGGATGGGATTAGTTGGTATGGGATCCCTGCTATGGGATGGGATGGGATCCCTGCTATGGGATGGGATGGGACCCCTGCGCTGGGATGGGATGGGATCCCTGGGATGGGATACCTGGGATGGCTTCGGATGGGATTGGATGGGATGGGATCCCTGGGATGGGTTGGGATCCCTGGGATGGGATGTGTTCACTGGGATGGGATGGGATGGGTTTGGATGGGATGGGATCCCTGGGATGGGATGGGATGGCATGGCATGGGATCCCTGGGATGAGATGGGATGGGATGGGATCCCTGGGATGGGATGGGATGGGATGGGAATGGGATAGGTTGGGATGGGTTGCGATGGGATGGGATGGCATCCCTGGAATGGGATGGGAAACCTGGAATGGGATGGGATGGTATCCCTGGGATGGTATTGGTTGGGATGGGATCCCTGGGATGGGATGGAATACCTGGCATGAGATAGCAGGGATGATAGGGATGGGATGGGATGGGATGGGATGGGATGGGATGGGATGGGATGGGATGGGATGGGATGGGATGGGATGTGATCCCTGCTATGGGATGGGATGTGATCCCTGGGATTAGATACCTGACATGGGTTCGGATGGGATTGGATGGGATGGGATGGGATCCCTGGGATGGGATGGGATCCCTGGGATGGGATGTGTTCACTGGGATGGGATGGAATCCCTGGAATGGAATGGGATGGGATTCCTGGGATGGGATGGGATGGGATCCCTGGAATGGGATTCCTGGGATGGGATGGGATCCCTGGGTTGGGATCGAATCCCTGGGATGGCATCCGTGACATGGGCTGGGATCTCTGACATGGGATCCCTGGCATGGGATGTGATCCCTGGGATGAGATGGGATCCCTGGGATGGGATGGGATGGGATGGGATGGGATGGGATGGGATGGGATGGGAAGGGATGGGATGGGAGGGGATGGGATCCCTGGGATTGGATCCCTGGGATGAGATGGAATACCTGGCATGAGATAGCAGGGATGATATGGGATGGGATGGGATGGGATGGGATGGGATGGGATGGGATGGGATGGGATGGGATGGGATCCCTGGGATGGGATCCATGGGACGGGATGGGTTGGGAACCGTTTGATGGGATCTTATGGGATCCCTGGGATGAGATGGGATGGGATTGGATCCCTGGGATGGGATGAGATGGGATCCTAGGGATGGGATACCTGGAATGTGATCCCTCGTATGGGATGGGATCCCTGGGATGGGATGGGATCCCTGGGATGGGATGGGATGGTATCCCTGGGATGGGATTAGTTGGTATGGGATCCCTGCTATGGGATGGGATGGGATCCCTGCTATGGGATGGGATGGGATGGGATGGGATGGGATGGGATGGGATGGGATGGGATGGGATGGGATGGGGTGGGATGGGACGGGTTGGAATGGGATGGGGTCCCTGGGATGGGATGGGATGGAATGGAATCCCTGGGATGGGATGGGATCCCTGGGATGGGATATCTGGTATGAGATGGGATGGGATGGGATGGACTGGGATGGGATGGGATGTGACGGGATGGGATGGGATCCCTGGGATGGGATGAGATGGGATCCCTGGGATGGCATGTGAAGCCTGGGATGGGATGGGATCCCTGGGATGGGATGGGATCCCTGGGATGGGATGGGATCCCTGGGATTAGATCCCTGGGATGGGATGGGATCCCTGGAATGGGATGGGATGCCTGGAATGGGATGGGATGGTATACGATGCCTGGAATGGGAACAGATGGGATGGAATCCCTGGGATGGGATGGAATCCCTGGGATGGGATAGCTGGAATGTGATTGGAACCCTTGGATGGGATGGGATCCCTGGGATGGTATGGAATCCCTAGGATGGTATGGAATCCCTGGGATGGGATGGGATGGGATGGGATGGGATGGGATGGGATGGGATGGGATGGAAAGGGATGGGATGGGATGGGATGGGATGGGATGGAAAGGGATGGGATGGGATGGGATGGGATGGGATCCCTGGGATGGGATGGGATGGGTTTGGATGGGATGGGATCCCTGGGCTGGGATGGGATGGGATGGGATGCCATGGCATGGGATCCCTGGGATGAGATGGGATGGGATGGGATCCGTGGGATGGGATGAGATGGGATGGGATGGGATGAGATGGGATGGGATGGGATGGGATCCCTGGGTTGGGATTGGTTGGGATGGGATACCTGGGATGGGATGGAATCCCTGGGATGAGATCGCTGGGATGGGATGGGATGGGATGGGATCCCTGTGATGGGATTGCATGGGATGGTATCCCTGGGATGGTGTCCCTCGGATGGGATGGGATGGGATGGGATGGGATGGGATGGGATGGGATGGGATTGGATGGGATGGGGTGGGATGGTATGGGATTGGCTACAATCGGTTGGGATGGGATGGGATCGATGGGATGGGATGGGATGGAATGGGATCCCTGGGCTGTTATGGAATGGGATCCATGGGATGGGATGGGATACCTGGTATGGGATCCCTAGGATGGCATGGGATGGGATGGGATGGGATGGGATGGGATGGGATGGGATGGGATGGGATGGGATGGGGTTGGATGGGATGGCATTCCTGCGATGGGATGGGATCCCTGCGATGGGATCTCTGGGATCGCATGGTATCCAGGGGATGGGATGGGTTGGGATGGGATGGAATCCCTGGGATGGGGTCCCGGGGATGGGATGGGATGGGATCCCTGGGATGGGATGGGATGGGATGGGATGGGATGGGATGGGATGGGATGGGATGGGATGGGTTGGGATGGGATGGGATGGGATAGGATGGGATGGGATGGGATGGGATAGGATCGCTGGGACTGGATCCCTGGGATGAGATTGGAACCCTGGGATGGGATCCCTGGGATGGGATGGGATGGGGTGGGATGGGATGGGATGGAATGGAAAGGGATGGGATGGGATTGGATGGGATGGCATGGGTTGGGATCGGTTGGGAACCCTGGGATGTGATGGGATGGGACTTGATCCCTGGGATGGGATGAGATGGGATCCCAGGGATGGGATCCCTGGAATGTGATCACTCGTATGGGATGGGATCCCTGGGATGAGATGGAATACCTGGCATGAGATAGCAGGGATGATATGGGATGGGATGGGATGGGACGGGATGGGATGGGATGGGATGGGATGGGATCCCTGGGATGGGATCCCTGGGATGGGATCCATGGGATGGGATGGGTTGGGATGGGTTGGGAACCGTTTGATGGGATCCTATGGGCTCCCTGGGATGAGATGGGATGGGATTGGATCCCTGGGATGGGATGAGATGGGATCCTAGGGATGGGATCCCTGGGATGGGATGCCTGGGATGGGATGGGATGGGATGGGATGGGATGGGATGGGATGGGATGGGATGGGTTTGGATGGGATGGTATCCCTGGGATGGGATGGGATGGCATGGCATGGGATCCCTGGGATGGGATGGGATGGGATGGGATCCCTGGGATGGGATGGGATGGGATGGGATGGGATGGGATGGGAATGGGATAGGATGGGATGGGTTGGGAAGGGATGGGATCCCTGGGATGGCTTGGGATCCCTGGGATGGGATGTGTTCACTGGGATGGGATGGGATGGGTTTGGATGGGATGGGATCCCTGGGATGGGATGGGATGGCATGGCATGGGATCCCTGGGATGAGATGGGATCGGATGGGATCCCTGCGATGGGATGGGATGGGATGGGATGGGATGGGATGGGATGGGATGGGATGGTATGGGAAGGTATGGGAATGGGATAGGATGGGATGGGATGGGATGGGATGGGATGGGATGGGATGGGATCCCTGCTATGGGATGGGATGGGATCCCTGCGCTGGGATGGGATGGGATCCCTGCGCTGGGATGGGATGGGATCCCTGGGATTGGATACCTGGCATGGGTTCGGATGGGATTGGATGGGATGGGATGGGATCCCTGGGATGGGATGGGATCCCTGGGATGGGATGTGTTCACTGGGATGGGATGGAATCCCTGGAATGGGATGGGATGGGATTCCTGGGATGGGATGGGATGGGATCCCTGGAATGGGATTCCTGGCATGGGATGGGATCCCTGGGTTGGGATCGAATCCCTGGGATGGCATCCGTGACATGGGCTGGGATCTCTGACATGGGATCCCTGGGATGGGATGTGATCCCTGGGATGAGATGGGATCCCTGGGATGGGATGGGATGGGATGGGAAGGGATGGGATGGGAGGGGATGGGATCCCTGGGATTGGATCCCTGGGATGAGATGGAATACCTGGCATGGGATAGCAGGGATGATATGGGATGGGATGGGATGGGATGGGATGGTATGGGATGGGATGGGATGGGATCCCTGGGATGGGATCCCTGGGATGGGATCCATGGGACGGGATGGGTTGGGAACCGTTTGATGGGATCTTATGGGATCCCTGGGATGAGATGGGATGGGATTGGATCCCTGGGATGGAATGAGATGGGATCCTAGGGATGGGATACCTGGAATGTGATCCCTCGTATGGGATGGGATCCCTGGGATGGGATGGGATCCCTGGGATGGGATGGGATGGTATCCCTGGGATGGGATTAGTTGGTATGGGATCCCTGCTATGGGATGGGATGGGATCCCTGCTATGGGATGGGATGGGATGGGGTGGGATGGGACGGGTTGGAATGGGATGGGATCCCTGGGATGGGATGGGATGGAATGGAATCCCTGGGATGGGATGGGATCCCTGGGATGGGATGAGATGGGATCCCTGGGATGGCATGTGAAGCCTGGGATGGGATGGGATCCCTGGGATGGGATGGGATCCCTGGGATTAGATCCCTGGGATGGGATGGGATCCCTGGAATGGGATGGGATCCCTGGAATGGGATGGGATGGGATACGATGCCTGGAATGGGAACAGATGGGATGGAATACCTGGGATGGGATAGCTGGAATGTGATTGGAACCCTTGGATGGGATGGGATCCCTGGGATGGTATGGAATCCCTAGGATGGTATGGAATCCCTGGGATGGGATGGGATGGGATGGGATGGGATGGGATGGGATGGGATGGGATGGAAAGGGATGGGATGGGATGGGATGGGATGGGATGGGATGGGATGGGATGGGATGGGATGGGATGGGATGGAAAGGGATGGGATGGGATGGGATGGGATCCCTGGGATGGGATGGGATGGGTTTGGATGGGATGGGATCCCTGGGCTGGGATGGGATGGGATGGGATGCCATGGCATGGGATCCCTGGGATGAGATGGGATGGGATGGGATCCGTGGGATGGGATGAGATGGGATGGGATGGGATGAGATGGGATGGGATGGGATGGGATCCCTGGGTTGGGATTGGTTGGGATGGGATACCTGGGAAGGGATGGAATCCCTGGGATGAGATCGCTGGGATGGGATGGGATGGGATGGGATCCCTGTGATGGGATTGCATGGGATGGTATCCCTGTGATGGTGTCCCTCGGATGGGATGGGATGGGATGGGATGGGATTGGATGGGATGGGGTGGGATGGTATGGGATTGGCTACAATCGGTTGGGATGGGATGGGATCGATGGGATGGGATGGGATGGAATGGGATCCCTGGGCTGTTATGGAATGGGATCCATGGGATGGGATGGGATACCTGGTATGGGATCCCTAGGATGGCATGGGATGGGATGGGATGGGATGGGATGGGATGGGATGGGATGGGATGGGGTTGGATGGGATGGGATGGGGTTGGATGGGATGGCATTCCTGCGATGGGATGGGATCCCTGCGATGGGATCTCTGGGATCGCATGGTATCCAGGGGATGGGATGGGTTGGGATGGGATGGAATCCCTGGGATGGGGTCCCGGGGATGGGATGGGATGGGATCCCTGGGATGGGATCCCTGAAATGTGATCCCTCGTATGGGATGGGATCCCTGGAATGGGATGGAATCCCTGGGATGGGATCCCTGGGATGGGATGGGATTCCTGGGATGGGATCCCGGGGATGGGATGGGATCCCTGGGATGGCAGGCTATTCCTGGGTTAGGAGTACATCCCTGGGATGGAATGGGATGGGATGGGATTTCATGGGATGGGATGGGATGGGATGGCATCCCTGGGATGGGATGGGATGGCATCCCTGGTATGGGATCCCTGGGATGGGATGCGATGGGACGGGATGGGATGGGGTGGGAAGGGATGGGATGGGCTACAATGGGATGGGATGGGATGGGATGGGATGGGATGGGATGGGATGGGATGGGATGGGATGGGATGGGATGGGATGGGATGGGTTGGGATGGGATGGGATGGGATAGGATGGGATGCGATGGGATGGGATAGGATCGCTGGGATTGGATCCCTGGGATGAGATTGGAACCCTGGGATGGGATCCCTGGGATGGGATGGGATGGGGTGGGATGGGATGGGATGGGATGGAAAGGGATGGGATGGGATTGGATGGGATGGCATGGGTTGGGATCGGTTGGGAACCCTGGGATGTGATGGGATGGGACTTGATCCCTGGGATGGGATGAGATGGGATCCCAGGGATGGGATCCCTGGAATGTGATCCCTCGTATGGGATGGGATCCCTGGGATGGGATGGAATCCCTGGGATGGGATCCCGGGGATGGGATGGGTTGGGATGGGATGGGATCCCTGGGATGGGATGGGATGGGATGGGATGGGATGGGATGGGTTGGGATGGGATGGGATCCCAGGGATGGGATGGGATGGGATTGGATGGGATGGGATGGGATGGGATGGGATCCCTGCGCTGGGATGGGATCGGATGGTATCCCTGGGATGGGATACATGGGATGGGATGGGATGGGATGGGATGGGATGGGATGGGATGGGATGGGATGGGATGGGATGGGATGGGATGGGATGGGATGGGATGGGTTGGGATGGGATGGGATAGGATGGGATGGGATGGGATGGGATGGGATGGGATGGGATGGGATGGGATAGGATCGCTGGGATTGGATCCCTGGGATGAGATGGGAACCCTGGAATGGGATCCCTGGGATGGGATGGGATGGGATGGGATGGGATGGGATGGGGTGGGATGGGATGGGATGGAATGGAATGGGATGGGATGGGATTGGATGGGATGGCATGGGTTGGGATGGGATGGGATAGGATGGGATGGGATGGGATGGGATGGGATGGGATGGGATGGGATGGGATAGGATCGCTGGGATTGGATCCCTGGGATGAGATGGGAACCCTGGGATGGGATACCTGGGATGGGTTCGGATGGGATTGGATGGGATGGGATGGGATCCCTGGGATGGCTTGGGATCCCTGGGATGGGATGTGTTCACTGGGATGGGATGGGATGGGTTTGGATGGGATGGGATCCCTGGGGTGGGATGGGATGGCATGGCATGGGATCCCTGGGATGAGATGGGATGGGATGGGATCCCTGCGATGGGATGGGATGGGATGGGATGGGATGGTATGGTATGGGAAGGTATGGGAATGGGATAGGATGGGATGGGATGGGATGGGATGGGATGGGATGGGATGGGATCCCTGCTATGGGATGGGATGGGATCCCTGCTATGGGATGGGATGGGATCCCTGCGCTGGGATGGGATGGGATCACTGGGATGGGATACCTGGGATGGGTTCGGATGGGATTGGATGGGATGGGATGGGATCCCTGGGATGGGATGGGATCCCTGGGATGGGATGTGTTCACTGGGATGGGATGGAATCCCTGGAATGGGATGGGATTCCTGGGATGGGATGGGATGGGATCCCTGGAATGGGATTCCTGGGATGGGATGGGATGGGATCCCTGGGTTGGGATCGAATCCCTGGGATGGCATCCGTGAGATGGGTTGGGATCTCTGACATGGGATCCCTGGCATGGTATGTGATCCCTGGGATGAGATGGGATCCCTGGGATGGGATGGGATGTGATGGGATGGGAAGGGATGGGATGGGAGGGGATGGGATCCCTGGGATTGGATCCCTGGGATGAGATGGAATACCTGGCATGAGATAGCAGGGATGATATGGGATGGGATGGGACGGGATGGGATGGGATGGGATGGGATGGGATGGGATGGGATCCCAGGGATGGGATCCCTGGGATGGGATCCATGGGATGGGATGGGTTGGGATGGGTTGGGAACCGTTTGATGGGATCCTATGGGATCCCTGGGATGAGATGGGATGGGATTGGATCCCTGGGATGGGATGAGATGGGATCCTAGGGATGGGATCCCTGGGATGGGATGCCTGGGATGGGATGGGATGGGATGGGATGGGATGGGATGGGTTTGGATGGGATGGTATCCCTGGGATGGGATGGGATGGCATGGCATGGGATCCCTGGGATGGGATGGGATGGGATGGGATCCCTGGGATGGGATGGGATGGGATGGGATGGAATGGTATGGGATGGGATGGGATGGGATGGGATGGGATGGGATGGGATGGGAATGGGATAGGATGGGATGGGTTGGGATGGGATGGGATCCCTGGGATGGGATGGGATCCCTGGGATGGGATGGGATGGGATGGTATCCCTGGGATGGGATTAGTTGGTATGGGATCCCTGCTATGGGATGGGATGGGATCCCTGCTATGGGATGGGATGGGACCCCAGCGCTGGGATGGGATGGGATCCCTGGGATGGGATACCTGGGATGGGTTCGGATGGGATTGGATGGGATGGGATCCCTGGGATGGGTTGGGATCCCTGGGATGGGATGTGTTCACTGGGATGGGATGGGATGGGTTTGGATGGGATGGGATCCCTGGGATGGGATGGGATGGCATGGCATGGGATCCCTGGGATGAGATGGGATGGGATGGGATCCCTGGGATGGGATGGGATGGGATGGGAATGGGATAGGATGGGATGGGTTGCGATGGGATGGGATGGCATCCCTGGAATGGGATGGGAAACCTGGAATGGGATGGGATGGTATCCCTGGGATGGGATTGGTTGGGATGGGATCCCTGGGATGGGATGGAATACCTGGCATGAGATAGCAGGGATGATAGGGATGGGATGGGATGGGATGGGATGGGATGGGATGGGATGGGATGGGATGGGATGTGATCCCTGCTATGGGATGGGATGGGATCCCTGCTATGGGATGGGATGGGATCACTGGGATGGGATACCTGGGACGGGTTCGGATGGGGTTGGATGGGATGGGATGGGATCCCTGGGATGGGATGGGATCCCTGGGATGGGATGTGTTCACTGGGATGGGATGGAATCCCTGGAATGGGATGGGATGGGATTCCTGGGATGGGATGGGATGGGATCCCTGGAATGGGATTCCTGTGATGGGATGGGATCCCTGAGTTGGGATCGAATCCCTGGGATGGCATCCGTGAGATGGGATGGGATCTCTGACATGGGATCCCTGGCATGGGATGTGATCCCTGGGATGAGATGGGATCCCTGGGATGGGATGGGAAGGGATGGGATGGGAAGGGATGGGATTGGATGGGATCCCTGGGATGGGATGGGATCCATGGGATGGGATGGGTTGGGATGGGATTGGATCCCTGGGATGGTATGGGATCCCTGGGATGGAAACAGATGAAATGGGATCCCCGGGATGGGATGGAATCCCTGGGATGGGATGGGATGGGATGGGATGGGATCCGTGGATTGGGATGGGATCCCTGGGATGGGATGGGATCCGTGGGATGGGATGGGATCCGTGGGATGGGATGGGATCCCTGGGATGGGATGGGATCCCTGGGATGGGATGGGATCTCTGGTATGGTTTGGGATCCCTGGTATTGGATCCCTGGGGTGGGATGGGATCCCTGGAATGGGATGGGATCGCTGGAAAGGGAAGGGATGGGATTACTGGGTTGGGAATGGATGGGATCCCTTGGATGGGATGGGGTGGGATGGGATGGGAATGGGATAGGATGGGATGGGAATGGGATAGGATGGGATGGGATGGGATGGGATGGGTTTGGATGGGATGGGATCCCTGGGATGGGATGGGATGGGATGGGATGGGATGGGATGGGATGGCATGGCATGGCATGGCATGGCATGGGATCCCTGGGATGAGATGGGCTGGGATGGGATCCCTGGGATGGGATGGGATGGGATGGGAATGGAATAGGATGGGATGGGTTGGGATAGGATGGGATGTGTTGGGATGGGATGGGATGGGTTCCCTGGGATGGGATGGGATCCCTGGGATGGGATCCCTGGGATGGGATGGGATGGTATCCCTGGGATGGAATTGGTTGGGATGGGATCCCTGGGATGGGATGGAATACCTGGCATGAGATAGCAGGGATGATATGGGATAGGATGGGATGGGATGGGATGGGATGGGATGGGATGGGATGGGATGGGATGGGATGGGATGGAATGGGATCCCTGCTATGAGATGGGATGGGATCCCTGCTATGGGATGGGATGGGAAGCCTGCGCTGGGATGGGATGGGATCCCTGGGATGGGATACCTGGGATGGGTTCGGATGGGATTGGATGGGATGGGATGGGATCCCTGGGATGGGATGGGATCCCTGGGATGGGATGGGATGGGATTGGATCCCTGGGATGGGATCCCTGGGATGGGATCCCTGGGATGGGATGGGTTGCGATGGGATGGGATGGGATGGGATCTCTGGGATGGGATGGTATCCCTGGGATGGGATTGGTTGGGATGGGATCCCTGGGATGGGATGGAATACCTGGCATGATATAGCAGGGATGATTGGGATGGGATGGGATGGGATGGGATGGGATCCCTGGGATGGGATGGGAAGCCTGCGCTGGGATGGGATGGGATCCCTGGGATGGGATACCTGGGATGGGTTCGGATGGGATTGGATGGGATCGGATGGGTTGCGATGGGATGGGATGGGATCCCTGGGATGGGATGTGTTCACTGGGATGGGATGGAATCCCTGGAATGGGATGGGATGGAATCCCTGGAATGGGATGGGATGGGATTCCTGGGATGGGATGGGATCCCTGGAATGGGATTCCTGGGATGGGATGGGATCCCTGGGTTGGGATCGAATCCCTGGGATGGCATCCTTGAGATGGGATGGGATCTCTGACATGGGATCCCTGGCATGGGATGTGATCCCTGGGATGAGATGGGATGGGATGGAATGGAATTGGATCCCTGGGATGGGATGGGATCCCTGGGATTTTATCCCTGGGATGGGATGGGATCCCTGGGATGGAATGGGATGGGAAGGGATGGGATGGGAGGGGATGGGATCCCTGGGATTGGATCCCTGGGATGAGATGGAATACCTGGCATGAGATAGCAGGGATGATATGGGATGGGATGGGACGGGATGGGATGGGATGGGATGGGATGGGATGGGATGGGATCCCTGGGATGGTATGGGATCCCTGGGATGGGATCCCTGGGAAGGGATCCATGGGATGGGATGGGTTGGGATGGGTTGGGAACCGTTTGATGGGATCTTATGGGATCCCTGGGATGAGATGGGATGGGATTGGATCCCAGGGATGGGATGAGATGGGATCCTAGGGATGGGATCCCTGGAATGTGTTCCCTCGTATGGGATGGGATCCCTGGGATGGGATGGAATCCCCGGGATGGGATCCCGGGGATGAGATGGGATGGGATTGGATCCCTGGGATGGGATCCCTGGGATGGGATGGGATGGGATGGGATGGGATGGGATGGGATGGGATGGGATGGGAATGGGATAGGATGGGATGGGTTGGGATGGGATGGGATGGGATGGGATGGGATGGGATGGGATGGGATGGGATGGGAATGGGATAGGATGGGATGGGTTGGGATGGGATGGGATGGGATGGGTTGGGATGGGATGGGATGGGAATGGGATAGGATGGGAGGGGTTGGGATGGGATGGGATGGGAATGGGATAGGATGGGATGGGTTGGGATGGGATGGGATGTGATGGGATGGTATCCCTGGTATGGGATTGGTTGGGATGGGATCCCTGAGATGGGATGGAATATCTGGCATGAGATAGCAGGGATGATATGGGATGGGATGGGATGGGATGGGATGGGATGGGATGGGATGGGATGGGATGGGTTGGGATGGGATGGGATCCCAGGGATGGGATGGGATGGGATTGGATGGGATGGGATGGGATGGGATGGGATCCCTGCGCTGGGATGGGATCGGATGGTATCCCTGGGATGGGATACATGGGATGGGATGGGATGGGATGGGATGGGATGGGATGGGATGGGATGGGATGGGATGGGATGGGATGGGATGGGATGGGATGGGATGGGATGGGTTGGGATGGGATGGGATAGGATGGGATGGGATGGGATGGGATGGGATGGGATGGGATGGGATGGGATGGGATGGGATGGGATGGGATAGGATCGCTGGGATTGGATCCCTGGGATGAGATGGGAACCCTGGAATGGGATCCCTGGGATGGGATGGGATGGGATGGGATGGGATGGGATGGGGTGGGATGGGATGGGATGGAATGGAATGGGATGGGATGGGATTGGATGGGATGGCATGGGTTGGGATGGGTTGGGAACCCTGGGATGGGATACCTGGGATGGGTTCGGATGGGATTGGATGGGATGGGATGGGATCCCTGGGATGGCTTGGGATCCCTGGGATGGGATGTGTTCACTGGGATGGGATGGGATGGGTTTGGATGGGATGGGATCCCTGGGGTGGGATGGGATGGCATGGCATGGGATCCCTGGGATGAGATGGGATGGGATGGGATCCCTGCGATGGGATGGGATGGGATGGGATGGGATGGTATGGTATGGGAAGGTATGGGAATGGGATAGGATGGGATGGGATGGGATGGGATGGGATGGGATGGGATGGGATGGGATCCCTGCTATGGGATGGGATGGGATCCCTGCTATGGGATGGGATGGGATCCCTGCGCTGGGATGGGATGGGATCACTGGGATGGGATACCTGGGATGGGTTCGGATGGGATTGGATGGGATGGGATGGGATCCCTGGGATGGGATGGGATCCCTGGGATGGGATGTGTTCACTGGGATGGGATGGAATCCCTGGAATGGGATGGGATTCCTGGGATGGGATGGGATGGGATCCCTGGAATGGGATTCCTGGGATGGGATGGGATGGGATCCCTGGGTTGGGATCGAATCCCTGGGATGGCATCCGTGAGATGGGTTGGGATCTCTGACATGGGATCCCTGGCATGGTATGTGATCCCTGGGATGAGATGGGATCCCTGGGATGGGATGGGATGTGATGGGATGGGAAGGGATGGGATGGGAGGGGATGGGATCCCTGGGATTGGATCCCTGGGATGAGATGGAATACCTGGCATGAGATAGCAGGGATGATATGGGATGGGATGGGACGGGATGGGATGGGATGGGATGGGATGGGATGGGATGGGATGGGATCCCAGGGATGGGATCCCTGGGATGGGATCCATGGGATGGGATGGGTTGGGATGGGTTGGGAACCGTTTGATGGGATCCTATGGGATCCCTGGGATGAGATGGGATGGGATTGGATCCCTGGGATGGGATGAGATGGGATCCTAGGGATGGGATCCCTGGGATGGGATGCCTGGGATGGGATGGGATGGGATGGGATGGGATGGGATGGGTTTGGATGGGATGGTATCCCTGGGATGGGATGGGATGGCATGGCATGGGATCCCTGGGATGGGATGGGATGGGATGGGATGGGATCCCTGGGATGGGATGGGATGGGATGGGATGGAATGGTATGGGATGGGATGGGATGGGATGGGATGGGATGGGATGGGATGGGAATGGGATAGGATGGGATGGGTTGGGATGGGATGGGATCCCTGGGATGGGATGGGATCCCTGGGATGGGATGGGATGGGATGGTATCCCTGGGATGGGATTAGTTGGTATGGGATCCCTGCTATGGGATGGGATGGGATCCCTGCTATGGGATGGGATGGGACCCCAGCGCTGGGATGGGATGGGATCCCTGGGATGGGATACCTGGGATGGGTTCGGATGGGATTGGATGGGATGGGATCCCTGGGATGGGTTGGGATCCCTGGGATGGGATGTGTTCACTGGGATGGGATGGGATGGGTTTGGATGGGATGGGATCCCTGGGATGGGATGGGATGGCATGGCATGGGATCCCTGGGATGAGATGGGATGGGATGGGATCCCTGGGATGGGATGGGATGGGATGGGAATGGGATAGGATGGGATGGGTTGCGATGGGATGGGATGGCATCCCTGGAATGGGATGGGAAACCTGGAATGGGATGGGATGGTATCCCTGGGATGGGATTGGTTGGGATGGGATCCCTGGGATGGGATGGAATACCTGGCATGAGATAGCAGGGATGATAGGGATGGGATGGGATGGGATGGGATGGGATGGGATGGGATGGGATGGGATGGGATGTGATCCCTGCTATGGGATGGGATGGGATTCCTGCTATGGGATGGGATGGGATCACTGGGATGGGATACCTGGGACGGGTTCGGATGGGGTTGGATGGGATGGGATGGGATCCCTGGGATGGGATGGGATCCCTGGGATGGGATGTGTTCACTGGGATGGGATGGAATCCCTGGAATGGGATGGGATGGGATTCCTGGGATGGGATGGGATGGGATCCCTGGAATGGGATTCCTGTGATGGGATGGGATCCCTGAGTTGGGATCGAATCCCTGGGATGGCATCCGTGAGATGGGATGGGATCTCTGACATGGGATCCCTGGCATGGGATGTGATCCCTGGGATGAGATGGGATCCCTGGGATGGGATGGGAAGGGATGGGATGGGAAGGGATGGGATTGGATGGGATCCCTGGGATGGGATGGGATCCATGGGATGGGATGGGTTGGGATGGGATTGGATCCCTGGGATGGTATGGGATCCCTGGGATGGAAACAGATGAAATGGGATCCCCGGGATGGGATGGAATCCCTGGGATGGGATGGGATGGGATGGGATGGGATCCCTGGATTGGGATGGGATCCCTGGGATGGGATGGGATCCGTGGGATGGGATGGGATCCGTGGGATGGGATGGGATCCCTGGGATGGGATGGGATCCCTGGGATGGGATGGGATCTCTGGTATGGTTTGGGATCCCTGGTATTGGATCCCTGGGGTGGGATGGGATCCCTGGAATGGGATGGGATCGCTGGAAAGGGAAGGGATGGGATTACTGGGTTGGGAATGGATGGGATCCCTTGGATGGGATGGGGTGGGATGGGATGGGAATGGGATAGGATGGGATGGGAATGGGATAGGATGGGATGGGATGGGATGGGATGGGTTTGGATGGGATGGGATCCCTGGGATGGGATGGGATGGGATGGGATGGGATGGGATGGCATGGCATGGCATGGCATGGCATGGGATCCCTGGGATGAGATGGGCTGGGATGGGATCCCTGGGATGGGATGGGATGGGATGGGAATGGAATAGGATGGGATGGGTTGGGATAGGATGGGATGTGTTGGGATGGGATGGGATGGGTTCCCTGGGATGGGATGGGATCCCTGGGATGGGATCCCTGGGATGGGATGGGATGGTATCCCTGGGATGGAATTGGTTGGGATGGGATCCCTGGGATGGGATGGAATACCTGGCATGAGATAGCAGGGATGATATGGGATAGGATGGGATGGGATGGGATGGGATGGGATGGGATGGGATGGGATGGGATGGGATGGGATGGGATGGGATGGGATGGGATGGAATGGGATCCCTGCTATGAGATGGGATGGGATCCCTGCTATGGGATGGGATGGGAAGCCTGCGCTGGGATGGGATGGGATCCCTGGGATGGGATACCTGGGATGGGTTCGGATGGGATTGGATGGGATGGGATGGGATCCCTGGGATGGGATGGGATCCCTGGGATGGGATGGGATGGGATTGGATCCCTGGGATGGGATCCCTGGGATGGGATCCCTGGGATGGGATGGGTTGCGATGGGATGGGATGGGATGGGATCTCTGGGATGGGATGGTATCCCTGGGATGGGATTGGTTGGGATGGGATCCCTGGGATGGGATGGAATACCTGGCATGATATAGCAGGGATGATTGGGATGGGATGGGATGGGATGGGATGGGATCCCTGGGATGGGATGGGAAGCCTGCGCTGGGATGGGATGGGATCCCTGGGATGGGATACCTGGGATGGGTTCGGATGGGATTGGATGGGATCGGATGGGTTGCGATGGGATGGGATGGGATCCCTGGGATGGGATGTGTTCACTGGGATGGGATGGAATCCCTGGAATGGGATGGGATGGAATCCCTGGAATGGGATGGGATGGGATTCCTGGGATGGGATGGGATCCCTGGAATGGGATTCCTGGGATGGGATGGGATCCCTGGGTTGGGATCGAATCCCTGGGATGGCATCCTTGAGATGGGATGGGATCTCTGACATGGGATCCCTGGCATGGGATGTGATCCCTGGGATGAGATGGGATGGGATGGAATGGAATTGGATCCCTGGGATGGGATGGGATCCCTGGGATGTTATCCCTGGGATGGGATGGGATCCCTGGGATGGAATGGGATGGGAAGGGATGGGATGGGAGGGGATGGGATCCCTGGGATTGGATCCCTGGGATGAGATGGAATACCTGGCATGAGATAGCAGGGATGATATGGGATGGGATGGGACGGGATGGGATGGGATGGGATGGGATGGGATGGGATCCCTGGGATGGTATGGGATCCCTGGGATGGGATCCCTGGGAAGGGATCCATGGGATGGGATGGGTTGGGATGGGTTGGGAACCGTTTGATGGGATCTTATGGGATCCCTGGGATGAGATGGGATGGGATTGGATCCCAGGGATGGGATGAGATGGGATCCTAGGGATGGGATCCCTGGAATGTGTTCCCTCGTATGGGATGGGATCCCTGGGATGGGATGGAATCCCCGGGATGGGATCCCGGGGATGAGATGGGATGGGATTGGATCCCTGGGATGGGATCCCTGGGATGGGATGGGATGGGATGGGATGGGATGGGATGGGAATGGGATAGGATGGGATGGGTTGGGATGGGATGGGATGGGATGGGATGGGATGGGATGGGAATGGGATAGGATGGGATGGGTTGGGATGGGATGGGATGGGATGGGTTGGGATGGGATGGGATGGGAATGGGATAGGATGGGAGGGGTTGGGATGGGATGGGATGGGAATGGGATAGGATGGGATGGGTTGGGATGGGATGGGATGTGATGGGATGGTATCCCTGGTATGGGATTGGTTGGGATGGGATCCCTGAGATGGGATGGAATATCTGGCATGAGATAGCAGGGATGATATGGGATGGGATGGGATGGGATGGGATGGGATGGGATGGGATGGGATGGGATGGGATGGGATCCCTGCTATGGGATGAGTTGGGATACCTGCTATGGGACGGAATGGGACCCCTGCGCTGGGATGGGATGGGATCCCTGGGATGGGATCCCTGAAATGTGATCCCTCGTATGGGATGGGATCCCTGGAATGGGATGGAATCCCTGGGATGGGATCCCTGGGATGGGATGGGATTCCTGGGATGGGATCCCGGGGATGGGATGGGATCCCTGGGATGGCAGGCTATTCCTGGGTTAGGAGTACATCCCTGGGATGGAATGGGATGGGATGGGATTTCATGGGATGGGATGGGATGGGATGGCATCCCTGGGATGGGATGGGATGGCATCCCTGGTATGGGATCCCTGGGATGGGATGCGATGGGACGGGATGGGATGGGGTGGGAAGGGATGGGATGGGCTACAATGGGATGGGATGGGATAGGATGGGATGGGATGGGATGGGATGGGATGGGATGGGATGGGATGGGATGGGATGGGATGGGTTGGGATGGGATGGGATGGGATGGGATAGGATGGGATGGGATGGGATGGGATAGGATCGCTGGGATTGGATCCCTGGGATGAGATTGGAACCCTGGGGTGGGATCCCTGGGATGGGATGGGGTGGGATGGGATGGGATGGAATGGAAAGGGATGGGATGGGATTGGATGGGATGGCATGGGTTGGGATCGGTTGGGAACCCTGGGATGTGATGGGATGGGACTTGATCCCTGGGATGGGATGAGATGGGATCCCAGGGATGGGATCCCTGGAATGTGATCCCTCGTATGGGATGGGATCCCTGGGATGGGATGGAATCCCTGGGATGGGATGGGATGGGATTGGATGGGATGGGATGGGATGGGATCCCTGCGCTGGGATGGGATCGGATGGTATCCCTGGGATGGGATACATGGGATGGGATGGGATGGGATGGGATGGGATGGGATGGGATGGGATGGGATGGGTTGGGATGGGATGGGATAGGATGGGATGGGATGGGATGGGATGGGATGGGATGGGATGGGATGGGATGGGATGGGATGGGATGGGATGGGATGGGATGGAATGGGATCCCTGCTATGAGATGGGATGGGATCCCTGCTATGGGATGGGATGGGAAGCCTGCGCTGGGATGGGATGGGATCCCTGGGATGGGATACCTGGGATGGGTTCGGATGGGATTGGATGGGATGGGATGGGATCCCTGGGATGGGATGGGATCCCTGGGATGGGATGGGATGGGATTGGATCCCTGGGATGGGATCCCTGGGATGGGATCCCTGGGATGGGATGGGTTGCGATGGGATGGGATGGGATGGGATCTCTGGGATGGGATGGTATCCCTGGGATGGGATTGGTTGGGATGGGATCCCTGGGATGGGATGGAATACCTGGCATGATATAGCAGGGATGATTGGGATGGGATGGGATGGGATGGGATGGCATCCCTGGGATGGGATGGGAAGCCTGCGCTGGGATGGGATGGGATCCCTGGGATGGGATACCTGGGATGGGTTCGGATGGGATTGGATGGGATCGGATGGGTTGCGATGGGATGGGATGGGATCCCTGGGATGGGATGTGTTCACTGGGATGGGATGGAATCCCTGGAATGGGATGGGATGGGATTCCTGGGATGGGATGGGATGGGATCCCTGGAATGGGATTCCTGGGATGGGATGGGATCCCTGGGTTGGGATCGAATCCCTGGGATGGCATCCTTGAGATGGGATGGGATCTCTGACATGGGATCCCTGGCATGGGATGTGATCCCTGGGATGAGATGGGATGGGATGGAATGGAATTGGATCCCTGGGATGGGATGGGATCCCTGGGATGTTATCCCTGGGATGGGATGGGATCCCTGGGATGGGATGGGATGGGAAGGGATGGGATGGGAGGGGATGGGATCCCTGGGATTGGATCCCTGGGATGAGATGGAATACCTGGCATGAGATAGCAGGGATGATATGGGATGGGATGGGACGGGATGGGATGGGATGGGATGGGATG
This sequence comes from Sturnus vulgaris, assembly GCF_052056855.1. NCBI lineage: Eukaryota > Metazoa > Chordata > Aves > Passeriformes > Sturnidae > Sturnus > Sturnus vulgaris. Next base: position 11,268,291 of record NC_142282.1, read on the forward strand.
GGATGGGATGGGATGGGATCCCTGGGATGGTATGGGATCCCTGGGATGGGATCCCTGGGAAGGGATCCATGGGATGGGATGGGTTGGGAACCGTTTGATGGGATCTTATGGGATCCCTGGGATGAGATGGGATGGGATTGGATCCCAGGGATGGGATGAGATGGGATCCTAGGGATGGGATCCCTGGAATGTGTTCCCTCGTATGGGATGGGATCCCTGGGATGGGATGGAATCCCCGGGATGGGATCCCGGGGATGAGATGGGATGGGATTGGATCCCTGGGATGGGATCCCTGGGATGGGATGGGATGGGATGGGATGGGATGGGATGGGATGGGAATGGGATAGGATGGGATGGGTTGGGATGGGATGGGATGGGATGGGATGGGATGGGATGGGAATGGGATAGGATGGGATGGGTTGGGATGGGATGGGATGGGATGGGTTGGGATGGGATGGGATGGGAATGGGATAGGATGGGAGGGGTTGGGATGGGATGGGATGGGAATGGGATAGGATGGGATGGGTTGGGATGGGATGGGATGTGATGGGATGGTATCCCTGGTATGGGATTGGTTGGGATGGGATCCCTGAGATGGGATGGAATATCTGGCATGAGATAGCAGGGATGATATGGGATGGGATGGGATGGGATGGGATGGGATGGGATGGGATGGGATGGGATGGGATCCCTGCTATGGGATGAGTTGGGATACCTGCTATGGGACGGAATGGGACCCCTGCGCTGGGATGGGATGGGATCCCTGGGATGGGATCCCTGAAATGTGATCCCTCGTATGGGATGGGATCCCTGGAATGGGATGGAATCCCTGGGATGGGATCCCTGGGATGGGATGGGATTCCTGGGATGGGATCCCGGGGATGGGATGGGATCCCTGGGATGGCAGGCTATTCCTGGGTTAGGAGTACATCCCTGGGATGGAATGGGATGGGATGGGATTTCATGGGATGGGATGGGATGGGATGGCATCCCTGGGATGGGATGGGATGGCATCCCTGGTATGGGATCCCTGGGATGGGATGCGATGGGACGGGATGGGATGGGGTGGGAAGGGATGGGATGGGCTACAATGGGATGGGATGGGATAGGATGGGATGGGATGGGATGGGATGGGATGGGATGGGATGGGATGGGATGGGATGGGATGGGATGGGATGGGATGGGATGGGTTGGGATGGGATGGGATGGGATGGGATAGGATGGGATGGGATGGGATGGGATAGGATCGCTGGGATTGGATCCCTGGGATGAGATTGGAACCCTGGGGTGGGATCCCTGGGATGGGATGGGGTGGGATGGGATGGGATGGAATGGAAAGGGATGGGATGGGATTGGATGGGATGGCATGGGTTGGGATCGGTTGGGAACCCTGGGATGTGATGGGATGGGACTTGATCCCTGGGATGGGATGAGATGGGATCCCAGGGATGGGATCCCTGGAATGTGATCCCTCGTATGGGATGGGATCCCTGGGATGGGATGGAATCCCTGGGATGGGATGGGATGGGATTGGATGGGATGGGATGGGATGGGATCCCTGCGCTGGGATGGGATCGGATGGTATCCCTGGGATGGGATACATGGGATGGGATGGGATGGGATGGGATGGGATGGGATGGGATGGGATGGGATGGGTTGGGATGGGATGGGATAGGATGGGATGGGATGGGATGGGATGGGATGGGATGGGATGGGATGGGATGGGATGGGATGGGATGGGATGGGATGGGATGGGATGGGATGGGATGGGATGGAATGGGATCCCTGCTATGAGATGGGATGGGATCCCTGCTATGGGATGGGATGGGAAGCCTGCGCTGGGATGGGATGGGATCCCTGGGATGGGATACCTGGGATGGGTTCGGATGGGATTGGATGGGATGGGATGGGATCCCTGGGATGGGATGGGATCCCTGGGATGGGATGGGATGGGATTGGATCCCTGGGATGGGATCCCTGGGATGGGATCCCTGGGATGGGATGGGTTGCGATGGGATGGGATGGGATGGGATCTCTGGGATGGGATGGTATCCCTGGGATGGGATTGGTTGGGATGGGATCCCTGGGATGGGATGGAATACCTGGCATGATATAGCAGGGATGATTGGGATGGGATGGGATGGGATGGGATGGCATCCCTGGGATGGGATGGGAAGCCTGCGCTGGGATGGGATGGGATCCCTGGGATGGGATACCTGGGATGGGTTCGGATGGGATTGGATGGGATCGGATGGGTTGCGATGGGATGGGATGGGATCCCTGGGATGGGATGTGTTCACTGGGATGGGATGGAATCCCTGGAATGGGATGGGATGGGATTCCTGGGATGGGATGGGATGGGATCCCTGGAATGGGATTCCTGGGATGGGATGGGATCCCTGGGTTGGGATCGAATCCCTGGGATGGCATCCTTGAGATGGGATGGGATCTCTGACATGGGATCCCTGGCATGGGATGTGATCCCTGGGATGAGATGGGATGGGATGGAATGGAATTGGATCCCTGGGATGGGATGGGATCCCTGGGATGTTATCCCTGGGATGGGATGGGATCCCTGGGATGGGATGGGATGGGAAGGGATGGGATGGGAGGGGATGGGATCCCTGGGATTGGATCCCTGGGATGAGATGGAATACCTGGCATGAGATAGCAGGGATGATATGGGATGGGATGGGACGGGATGGGATGGGATGGGATGGGATGGGATGGGATGGGATCCCTGGGATGGTATGGGATCCCTGGGATGGGATCCCTGGGAAGGGATCCATGGGATGGGATGGGTTGGGAACCGTTTGATGGGATCTTATGGGATCCCTGGGATGAGATGGGATGGGATTGGATCCCAGGGATGGGATGAGATGGGATCCTAGGGATGGGATCCCTGGAATGTGTTCCCTCGTATGGGATGGGATCCCTGGGATGGGATGGAATCCCCGGGATGGGATCCCGGGGATGAGATGGGATGGGATTGGATCCCTGGGATGGGATCCCTGGGATGGGATGGGATGGGATGGGATGGGATGGGATGGGATGGGAATGGGATAGGATGGGATGGGTTGGGATGGGATGGGATGGGATGGGATGGGATGGGATGGGAATGGGATAGGATGGGATGGGTTGGGATGGGATGGGATGGGATGGGTTGGGATGGGATGGGATGGGAATGGGATAGGATGGGAGGGGTTGGGATGGGATGGGATGGGAATGGGATAGGATGGGATGGGTTGGGATGGGATGGGATGTGATGGGATGGTATCCCTGGTATGGGATTGGTTGGGATGGGATCCCTGAGATGGGATGGAATATCTGGCATGAGATAGCAGGGATGATATGGGATGGGATGGGATGGGATGGGATGGGATGGGATGGGATGGGATCCCTGCTATGGGATGAGTTGGGATACCTGCTATGGGACGGAATGGGACCCCTGCGCTGGGATGGGATGGGATCCCTGGGATGGGATCCCTGAAATGTGATCCCTCGTATGGGATGGGATCCCTGGAATGGGATGGAATCCCTGGGATGGGATCCCTGGGATGGGATGGGATTCCTGGGATGGGATCCCGGGGATGGGATGGGATCCCTGGGATGGCAGGCTATTCCTGGGTTAGGAGTACATCCCTGGGATGGAATGGGATGGGATGGGATTTCATGGGATGGGATGGGATGGGATGGCATCCCTGGGATGGGATGGGATGGCATCCCTGGTATGGGATCCCTGGGATGGGATGCGATGGGACGGGATGGGATGGGGTGGGAAGGGATGGGATGGGCTACAATGGGATGGGATGGGATAGGATGGGATGGGATGGGATGGGATGGGATGGGATGGGATGGGATGGGATGGGTTGGGATGGGATGGGATGGGATGGGATGGGATGGGATAGGATGGGATGGGATGGGATGGGATAGGATCGCTGTGATTGGATCCCTGGGATGAGATTGGAACACTGGGGTGGGATCCCTGGGATGGGATGGGGTGGGATGGGATGGGATGGAATGGAAAGGGATGGGATGGGATTGGATGGGATGGCATGGGTTGGGATCGGTTGGGAACCCTGGGATGTGATGGGATGGGACTTGATCCCTGGGATGGGATGAGATGGGATCCCAGGGATGGGATCCCTGGAATGTGATCCCTCGTATGGGATGGGATCCCTGGGATGGGATGGAATCCCTGGGATGGGATGGGATGGGATTGGATGGGATGGGATGGGATGGGATCCCTGCGCTGGGATGGGATCGGATGGTATCCCTGGGATGGGATACATGGGATGGGATGGGATGGGATGGGATGGGATGGGATGGGATGGGATGGGATGGGATGGGATGGGATGGGATGGGTTGGGATGGGATGGGATAGGATGGGATGGGATGGGATGGGATGGGATGGGATGGGATAGGATCGCTGGGATTGGATCCCTGGGATGAGATGGGAACCCTGGAATGGGATCCCTGGGATGGGATGGGATGGGATGGGATGGGGTGGGATGGGATGCGATCCCTGGGATGGGATGGGATGGGATCCCTGGTATGGGAACAGATGAAATGGGATCCCCGGGATTGGATGGAATCCCTGGGATGGGATAACTGGGATGGGATGGGATCCCTGGGATGGGATGGGATCCCTGGGATGGGTTGGGATCCCTGGGATGGGATGGGATGGGATGGGATGGGATGGGATGGGATAGCATGGGATGGGATGGGATCCCTGGGATGGGATCCCTGGATTGGGATGGGATCCCTGGGATGGGATGGGATCCCTGGGATGGGATCCCTGGGATGGGATGGGATGGGATGGGATCCCTGGGATGGGATGGGATGGGATCCCTGGTGTGGGATGGGATGGGATGGGATGGGATGGGATCCCTGGATTGGGTTGGGATCCCTGGGATGGGATGGGATCCCTTGGGATGGGATGGGATCCGTGGGATCGGATGGGATGGGTTTGGATGGGATGGGATCCCTGGGATGGGATGGGATGGGATGGCATGGCATGGCATGGCATGGGATCCCTGGGATGAGATGGGCTGGGATGGGATCCCTGGGATGAGATGGGATGCGATGGGATGGGATGGGAATGGGATAGGATGGGATGGGTTGGCATGGGATGGGATGGGATCCCTGGGATGGGATGTGATCCCTGGAATGTGATCCGTGGGATGGGATGGCATCCCTGGGATGGGATGGGATCCCTGGGATGGGATCCCTGGGATGGGATGGGATCCCTGGGATGGGATGGGATGGGATGGGATGGGATGGGATGGGATGGGATGGGAAGGGATGGGATGGAATGGGATGGGATGGGATGGGATGGGATGGGATGGGAAGGGATGGGATGGAATGGGATGGGATGGGATGGGATGGGTTCCATGGGATGGGATCCCTGGGATGGGATGGGATCCCTGGTGTGGGATTCCTAGGATGGGATGGGATGGGATGGGATGGGATGGGATCCCTGGGATGGGATCCCTGGGATGGGATGGGATGGGATCGGATGGGATCGGATGGGATGCGATCCCTGTGATGGGATGGGATCCATGGGATGGGATGTGTTGGGATGGGATTGGATCCATGGGATGGGATGGGATGGGATGGGATCCCAGGGATGGGAACAGATGAAATGGGATCCCTGGGATGGGATGGGATGGGTTGGAATGGGATGGGATCCCTGGGATGGGATGGGATGGGATCCCTGGGATGGTAACAGAAGAAATGGGATCCCTGGGATGGGATGGAATCCCTGGGATGGGATAGCTGGGATGCGATGGGATCCCTGGGATGGGATGGGATGGGATGGTATACCTGGGATGGGATCCCTGGGATGGGATGGTATCCCTGGGATGGGATTGGTTGGGATGGGATCCCTGGGATGGGATGGAATACCTGGCATGATATAGCAGGGATGATTGGGATGGGATGGGATGGGATGGGATGGGATCCCTGGGATGGGATGGGAAGCCTGCGCTGGGATGGGATGGGATCCCTGGGATGGGATACCTGGGATGGGTTCGGATGGGATTGGATGGGATCGGATGGGTTGCGATGGGATGGGATGGGATCCCTGGGATGGGATGTGTTCACTGGGATGGGATGGAATCCCTGGAATGGGATGGGATGGAATCCCTGGAATGGGATGGGATGGGATTCCTGGGATGGGATGGGATCCCTGGAATGGGATTCCTGGGATGGGATGGGATCCCTGGGTTGGGATCGAATCCCTGGGATGGCATCCTTGAGATGGGATGGGATCTCTGACATGGGATCCCTGGCATGGGATGTGATCCCTGGGATGAGATGGGATGGGATGGAATGGAATTGGATCCCTGGGATGGGATGGGATCCCTGGGATGTTATCCCTGGGATGGGATGGGATCCCTGGGATGGAATGGGATGGGAAGGGATGGGATGGGAGGGGATGGGATCCCTGGGATTGGATCCCTGGGATGAGATGGAATACCTGGCATGAGATAGCAGGGATGATATGGGATGGGATGGGACGGGATGGGATGGGATGGGATGGGATGGGATGGGATCCCTGGGATGGTATGGGATCCCTGGGATGGGATCCCTGGGAAGGGATCCATGGGATGGGATGGGTTGGGATGGGTTGGGAACCGTTTGATGGGATCTTATGGGATCCCTGGGATGAGATGGGATGGGATTGGATCCCAGGGATGGGATGAGATGGGATCCTAGGGATGGGATCCCTGGAATGTGTTCCCTCGTATGGGATGGGATCCCTGGGATGGGATGGAATCCCCGGGATGGGATCCCGGGGATGAGATGGGATGGGATTGGATCCCTGGGATGGGATCCCTGGGATGGGATGGGATGGGATGGGATGGGATGGGATGGGATGGGAATGGGATAGGATGGGATGGGTTGGGATGGGATGGGATGGGATGGGATGGGATGGGATGGGATGGGAATGGGATAGGATGGGATGGGTTGGGATGGGATGGGATGGGATGGGTTGGGATGGGATGGGATGGGAATGGGATAGGATGGGAGGGGTTGGGATGGGATGGGATGGGAATGGGATAGGATGGGATGGGTTGGGATGGGATGGGATGTGATGGGATGGTATCCCTGGTATGGGATTGGTTGGGATGGGATCCCTGAGATGGGATGGAATATCTGGCATGAGATAGCAGGGATGATATGGGATGGGATGGGATGGGATGGGATGGGATGGGATGGGATGGGATGGGATGGGATCCCTGCTATGGGATGAGTTGGGATACCTGCTATGGGACGGAATGGGACCCCTGCGCTGGGATGGGATGGGATCCCTGGGATGGGATCCCTGAAATGTGATCCCTCGTATGGGATGGGATCCCTGGAATGGGATGGAATCCCTGGGATGGGATCCCTGGGATGGGATGGGATTCCTGGGATGGGATCCCGGGGATGGGATGGGATCCCTGGGATGGCAGGCTATTCCTGGGTTAGGAGTACATCCCTGGGATGGAATGGGATGGGATGGGATTTCATGGGATGGGATGGGATGGGATGGCATCCCTGGGATGGGATGGGATGGCATCCCTGGTATGGGATCCCTGGGATGGGATGCGATGGGACGGGATGGGATGGGGTGGGAAGGGATGGGATGGGCTACAATGGGATGGGATGGGATAGGATGGGATGGGATGGGATGGGATGGGATGGGATGGGATGGGATGGGATGGGATGGGATGGGATGGGATGGGATGGGATGGGTTGGGATGGGATGGGATGGGATGGGATAGGATGGGATGGGATGGGATGGGATAGGATCGCTGGGATTGGATCCCTGGGATGAGATTGGAACCCTGGGGTGGGATCCCTGGGATGGGATGGGGTGGGATGGGATGGGATGGAATGGAAAGGGATGGGATGGGATTGGATGGGATGGCATGGGTTGGGATCGGTTGGGAACCCTGGGATGTGATGGGATGGGACTTGATCCCTGGGATGGGATGAGATGGGATCCCAGGGATGGGATCCCTGGAATGTGATCCCTCGTATGGGATGGGATCCCTGGGATGGGATGGAATCCCTGGGATGGGATGGGATGGGATTGGATGGGATGGGATGGGATGGGATCCCTGCGCTGGGATGGGATCGGATGGTATCCCTGGGATGGGATACATGGGATGGGATGGGATGGGATGGGATGGGATGGGATGGGATGGGATGGGATGGGATGGGATGGGATGGGTTGGGATGGGATGGGATAGGATGGGATGGGATGGGATGGGATGGGATGGGATGGGATGGGATGGGATGGGATGGGATGGGATGGGATGGAATGGGATCCCTGCTATGAGATGGGATGGGATCCCTGCTATGGGATGGGATGGGAAGCCTGCGCTGGGATGGGATGGGATCCCTGGGATGGGATACCTGGGATGGGTTCGGATGGGATTGGATGGGATGGGATGGGATCCCTGGGATGGGATGGGATCCCTGGGATGGGATGGGATGGGATTGGATCCCTGGGATGGGATCCCTGGGATGGGATCCCTGGGATGGGATGGGTTGCGATGGGATGGGATGGGATGGGATCTCTGGGATGGGATGGTATCCCTGGGATGGGATTGGTTGGGATGGGATCCCTGGGATGGGATGGAATACCTGGCATGATATAGCAGGGATGATTGGGATGGGATGGGATGGGATGGGATGGCATCCCTGGGATGGGATGGGAAGCCTGCGCTGGGATGGGATGGGATCCCTGGGATGGGATACCTGGGATGGGTTCGGATGGGATTGGATGGGATCGGATGGGTTGCGATGGGATGGGATGGGATCCCTGGGATGGGATGTGTTCACTGGGATGGGATGGAATCCCTGGAATGGGATGGGATGGGATTCCTGGGATGGGATGGGATGGGATCCCTGGAATGGGATTCCTGGGATGGGATGGGATCCCTGGGTTGGGATCGAATCCCTGGGATGGCATCCTTGAGATGGGATGGGATCTCTGACATGGGATCCCTGGCATGGGATGTGATCCCTGGGATGAGATGGGATGGGATGGAATGGAATTGGATCCCTGGGATGGGATGGGATCCCTGGGATGTTATCCCTGGGATGGGATTCGATCCCTGGGATGGGATGGGATGGGAAGGGATGGGATGGGAGGGGATGGGATCCCTGGGATTGGATCCCTGGGATGAGATGGAATACCTGGCATGAGATAGCAGGGATGATATGGGATGGGATGGGACGGGATGGGATGGGATGGGATGGGATGGGATGGGATGGGATGGGATGGGATCCCTGGGATGGTATGGGATCCCTGGGATGGGATCCCTGGGAAGGGATCCATGGGATGGGATGGGTTGGGAACCGTTTGATGGGATCTTATGGGATCCCTGGGATGAGATGGGATGGGATTGGATCCCAGGGATGGGATGAGATGGGATCCTAGGGATGGGATCCCTGGAATGTGTTCCCTCGTATGGGATGGGATCCCTGGGATGGGATGGAATCCCCGGGATGGGATCCCGGGGATGAGATGGGATGGGATTGGATCCCTGGGATGGGATCCCTGGGATGGGATGGGATGGGATGGGATGGGATGGGATGGGAATGGGATAGGATGGGATGGGTTGGGATGGGATGGGATGGGATGGGATGGGATGGGAATGGGATAGGATGGGATGGGTTGGGATGGGATGGGATGGGATGGGTTGGGATGGGATGGGATGGGAATGGGATAGGATGGGAGGGGTTGGGATGGGATGGGATGGGAATGGGATAGGATGGGATGGGTTGGGATGGGATGGGATGTGATGGGATGGTATCCCTGGTATGGGATTGGTTGGGATGGGATCCCTGAGATGGGATGGAATATCTGGCATGAGATAGCAGGGATGATATGGGATGGGATGGGATGGGATGGGATGGGATGGGATGGGATGGGATCCCTGCTATGGGATGAGTTGGGATACCTGCTATGGGACGGAATGGGACCCCTGCGCTGGGATGGGATGGGATCCCTGGGATGGGATCCCTGAAATGTGATCCCTCGTATGGGATGGGATCCCTGGAATGGGATGGAATCCCTGGGATGGGATCCCTGGGATGGGATGGGATTCCTGGGATGGGATCCCGGGGATGGGATGGGATCCCTGGGATGGCAGGCTATTCCTGGGTTAGGAGTACATCCCTGGGATGGAATGGGATGGGATGGGATTTCATGGGATGGGATGGGATGGGATGGCATCCCTGGGATGGGATGGGATGGCATCCCTGGTATGGGATCCCTGGGATGGGATGCGATGGGACGGGATGGGATGGGGTGGGAAGGGATGGGATGGGCTACAATGGGATGGGATGGGATAGGATGGGATGGGATGGGATGGGATGGGATGGGATGGGATGGGATGGGATGGGATGGGTTGGGATGGGATGGGATGGGATGGGATGGGATGGGATAGGATGGGATGGGATGGGATGGGATAGGATCGCTGTGATTGGATCCCTGGGATGAGATTGGAACCCTGGGGTGGGATCCCTGGGATGGGATGGGGTGGGATGGGATGGGATGGAATGGAAAGGGATGGGATGGGATTGGATGGGATGGCATGGGTTGGGATCGGTTGGGAACCCTGGGATGTGATGGGATGGGACTTGATCCCTGGGATGGGATGAGATGGGATCCCAGGGATGGGATCCCTGGAATGTGATCCCTCGTATGGGATGGGATCCCTGGGATGGGATGGAATCCCTGGGATGGGATGGGATGGGATTGGATGGGATGGGATGGGATGGGATCCCTGCGCTGGGATGGGATCGGATGGTATCCCTGGGATGGGATACATGGGATGGGATGGGATGGGATGGGATGGGATGGGATGGGATGGGATGGGATGGGATGGGATGGGATGGGTTGGGATGGGATGGGATAGGATGGGATGGGATGGGATGGGATGGGATGGGATGGGATAGGATCGCTGGGATTGGATCCCTGGGATGAGATGGGAACCCTGGAATGGGATCCCTGGGATGGGATGGGATGGGATGGGATGGGGTGGGATGGGATGCGATCCCTGGGATGGGATGGGATGGGATCCCTGGTATGGGAACAGATGAAATGGGATCCCCGGGATTGGATGGAATCCCTGGGATGGGATAACTGGGATGGGATGGGATCCCTGGGATGGGATGGGATCCCTGGGATGGGTTGGGATCCCTGGGATGGGATGGGATGGGATGGGATGGGATAGCATGGGATGGGATGGGATCCCTGGGATGGGATCCCTGGATTGGGATGGGATCCCTGGGATGGGATGGGATCCCTGGGATGGGATCCCTGGGATGGGATGGGATGGGATGGGATCCCTGGGATGGGATGGGATGGGATCCCTGGTGTGGGATGGGATGGGATGGGATGGGATGGGATCCCTGGATTGGGTTGGGATCCCTGGGATGGGATGGGATCCCTTGGGATGGGATGGGATCCGTGGGATCGGATGGGATGGGTTTGGATGGGATGGGATCCCTGGGATGGGATGGGATGGGATGGCATGGCATGGCATGGCATGGGATCCCTGGGATGAGATGGGCTGGGATGGGATCCCTGGGATGAGATGGGATGCGATGGGATGGGATGGGAATGGGATAGGATGGGATGGGTTGGCATGGGATGGGATGGGATCCCTGGGATGGGATGTGATCCCTGGAATGTGATCCGTGGGATGGGATGGCATCCCTGGGATGGGATGGGATCCCTGGGATGGGATCCCTGGGATGGGATGGGATCCCTGGGATGGGATGGGATGGGATGGGATGGGATGGGATGGGATGGGATGGGATGGGATGGGAAGGGATGGGATGGAATGGGATGGGATGGGATGGGATGGGATGGGATGGGATGGGAAGGGATGGGATGGAATGGGATGGGATGGGATGGGATGGGTTCCATGGGATGGGATCCCTGGGATGGGATGGGATCCCTGGTGTGGGATTCCTAGGATGGGATGGGATGGGATGGGATGGGATGGGATCCCTGGGATGGGATCCCTGGGATGGGATGGGATGGGATCGGATGGGATCGGATGGGATGCGATCCCTGTGATGGGATGGGATCCATGGGATGGGATGTGTTGGGATGGGATTGGATCCATGGGATGGGATGGGATGGGATGGGATCCCAGGGATGGGAACAGATGAAATGGGATCCCTGGGATGGGATGGGATGGGTTGGAATGGGATGGGATCCCTGGGATGGGATGGGATGGGATCCCTGGGATGGTAACAGAAGAAATGGGATCCCTGGGATGGGATGGAATCCCTGGGATGGGATAGCTGGGATGCGATGGGATCCCTGGGATGGGATGGGATGGGATGGTATACCTGGGATGGGATCCCTGGGATGGGATGGGATGAGATCCCTGGTTTGGGATGGGATCCCTGGGATGGGATCCCGGGGATGGGATGGGATGGGATGAGATGGGATGGGATCCATGGGATGGGATGGGATGCCTGGGATTGGATGGGATCCCTGGGATGGGATGGGATCCGTGGGATGGGATGGGATGGGATGGGATGGGATCCCTGGGATGGGATGGGATCCCTGGGATGGGATCCTTGGGATTGGATCACTCAGAAGGGATGGGATCGGATGGGATCGCTGGGATTGGATCACTGGGATGGTATCGGATCCCTGGGACGGCCTCCCAGGGATGGGATGGGATCCCTGGGATGGGATCCCTGGGATGGGATGTGATCCCTGGAATGGGATGGGATGGGATGGAATGGGATGGGATGGGATGGGTTTGGATGGGATGGGATCCCTGGGATGTGATGGGATGGGATGGGATCCCTGGGATGGGATGGGATGGGATGGGATGGGAATGGGATAGGATGGGTTGGGTTGGCATGGGATGGGATGGGATCCCTGGGATGGGATGGGATCCCTGGGATGGGATGGGATCTCTGGTATGGGTTGGGATCCCTGGGATTGGATCCCTGGGATGGGATGGGATCCCTGGGATGGGATGGGATCCCTGGCAAGGGAAGGGATGGGATTCCTGGGTTGGGAATGGATAGGTTCCCTTGGATGGGACGGGATGGCATGGGATCCCTGGGATGGCATGGGATGGGATCGGATGGGATGGGATGGGATCCCTGGGATGGGATGGGATGGGATGGGATGGGATGGGATGGGATCCCTGGGATGGGTTGGGATCCATGGGATGGGATGGGTTGGGATGGGATTGGATCCATGGGATGGGATGGGATGGGATCCCAGGGATGGGAACAGCTGAAATGGGATCCCTGGGATGGGATGGGATCCCTGGGATGGGATGGGATGGGTTGGAATGGGATGGGATCCCTGGGACGGGATGGGATGGGATCCCTGGGATGGGAACAGATGAAATGGGATCCATGGGATGGGATGGAATCCCTGGGATGGGATATCTGGGATGGGATGGGATCCCTGGGATGGAATGGGATCCCTGGAATGGGTTGGGATCCCTGGGATGGGATGGGATCCCTGTGTTGGGATCCCAGGAATGTGATCCCTCGTATGGGATGGGATCCCTGGGATGGGGTGGAATCCCTGGGATGGGATCCCTGGGAAGGGATGGGATCCCTGGGATGGCATGGGATGGGATCGGATGGGATGGGATGGGATGCGATGCCTGGGATGGGATGGGATGTGATCCCTGGGATGGGATGGGATCCATGGGATGGGATGGGTTGGGATGGGATGGGATCCATGGGATGGGATGGGATGGGATGGGATGGGATGGGATGGGATGGGATGGGATGGGATGGGATCGCAGGGATGGGAACAGATGAAATCGGATCCCTGGGATGGGATGGAATCCCTGGGATGGGATGCCTGGGATGGGATGGGATGGGTTTGGATGGGATGGGATCCCTGGGATGTGATGGGATGGGATGGGATGGCATGGCATGGGATTCCTGGGATGAGATGGGCTGGGATGGGATCCCTGGGATGGGATGGGATGGGATGGGATGGGAATGGGATAGGATGGGTTGGGTTGGCATGGGATGGGATGGGATCCCTGGGATGGGATGGGATCCCTGGGATGGGATGGGATCTCTGGTATGGGTTGGGATCCCTGGGATTGGATCCCTGGGATGGGATGGGATCCCTGGGATGGGATGGGATCCCTGGCAAGGGAAGGGATGGGATTCCTGGGTTGGGAATGGATAGGTTCCCTTGGATGGGACGGGATGGCATGGGATCCCTGGGATGGCATGGGATGGGATCGGATGGGATGGGATCCCTGGGATGGGATCGGATGGGATGGGATGGGATGGGATGGGATGGGATGGGATCCCTGGGATGGGTTGGGATCCATGGGATGGGATGGGTTGGGATGGGATTGGATCCATGGGATGGGATGGGATGGGATCCCAGGGATGGGAACAGCTGAAATGGGATCCCTGGGATGGGATGGGATCCCTGGGATGGGATGGGATGGGTTGGAATGGGATGGGATCCCTGGGACGGGATGGGATGGGATCCCTGGGATGGGAACAGATGAAATGGGATCCATGGGATGGGATGGAATCCCTGGGATGGGATATCTGGGATGGGATGGGATCCCTGGGATGGAATGGGATCCCTGGAATGGGTTGGGATCCCTGGGATGGGATGGGATCCCTGTGTTGGGATCCCAGGAATGTGATCCCTCGTATGGGATGGGATCCCTGGGATGGGGTGGAATCCCTGGGATGGGATCCCTGGGAAGGGATGGGATCCCTGGGAAGGGATCCCGGGGATCGGATGGGATGGGATGGGATGGGATGGGATGGGATGGGTTCCCTGGGATGGGATGGGATCCCTGGGTTGGGATCCCAGTAATGTGATCCCTCGTATGGGATGGGATCCCTGGGATGGGATGGAATCCCTGGGATGGGATCCCTGGGATGGGATGGGATCCCTGGGATGACAGGGGATCCATGGGATGGGAGCAGATCCCTGGGATGGGATGGGATGGGATGGGATGGGATGGGATGGGATGGGATAGGATAGGATGGGATGGGACGGCATTTGATAGGATGGGATGGGATGGGATGGGATCCCTGGGATGGTGATGGGATCCCTGGGATGGGATGGGATGGGATCCCTGGATTGGGATGGGATCCCTGGCATGGGATCCCGGGGATGGGATGGGATGGAATCCCTGGAATGGGATGGGATCCCTGGAAAGGGAAGAGATGGGATTCCTGGGTTGGGAATGGATTGGATCCCTTGGATGGGACGGGGTGGGATAGGATACCTGGGATGGGAACAGATGGGATAGGATCCCTGGGATGGGATGGAATCCCTGGGATGGGATAGCTGGGATGGGATTGGATCCCTGGGATGGGATGGGATCCCTGGGATGGTATGAGATCCCTGGGATGGGATGCCTGGGATGGGATGGGATGGGATGGGATGGGATGGGATGGGATGGGATGGGATGGGATGGGATGGGCTGGGAAGGGATGGGATGGGATCCCTGGGATGGGATGGGATCCCTGGGACGGCATGGGATGGGATCGGATGGGACGGGATGGAATCGGATGGAATGGAGTGGGATGGGATTGGATGGGATGGAATGGGATGGGATGGGGTGGGATGGGATTGGCTGGGATGGGATGCGATCCGTGGGATGGGATGGGATGGGATGGGATCCCTGGGATGGGAACAGATGGGATGGGATTGGATGGGATGGAATGGGATGGGATGGGGTGGGATGGGATTGGCTGGGATGGGATGCGATCCGTGGGCTGGGAAGCGATGGGATGGGATCCCTGGGATGGGATGGGATCCCTGGGATGGGATGGGATGGGATGGGATGGGATGGGATGGGATGGGATAGGATGGGATGGGATGGGATCCCTGGGATGGGATCCCTGGATTGGGATGGGATCCCTGGGATGGGATGGGATCCCTGGGATGGGATCCCTGGGATGGGATGGGATGGGATGGGATCCCTGGGATGGGATGGGATGGGATCCCTGGTGTGGGATGGGATGGGATGGGATGGGATGGGATCCCTGGATTTGGTTGGGATCCCTGGGATGGGATGGGATCCCTGGGATGGGATGGGATGGGATGGGATGGGATGGGATGGGATGGGATGGGATGGGAAGGGATGGGATGGAATGGGATGGGAT
The DNA here is from genome assembly GCF_052056855.1 of Sturnus vulgaris. Classification (NCBI taxonomy): domain Eukaryota; kingdom Metazoa; phylum Chordata; class Aves; order Passeriformes; family Sturnidae; genus Sturnus; species Sturnus vulgaris. The sequence goes on from NC_142282.1 coordinate 11,284,449, forward strand.
GGGATGGGATGGGTTCCATGGGATGGGATCCCTGGGATGGGATGGGATCCCTGGTGTGGGATTCCTAGGATGGGATGGGATGGGATGGGATGGGATGGGATGGGATGGGATGGGATCCCTGGGATGGGATCCCTGGGATGGGATGGGATGGGATCGGATGGGATCGGATGGGATGCGATCCCTGGGATGGGATGGGATCCTGTGATGGGATGGGATCCATGGGATGGGATGTGTTGGGATGGGATTGGATCCATGGGATGGGATGGGATGGGATGGGATCCCAGGGATGGGAACAGATGAAATGGGATCCCTGGGATGGGATGGGATGGGTTGGAATGGGATGGGATCCCTGGGATGGGATGGGATGGGATCCCTGGGATGGTAACAGAAGAAATGGGATCCCTGGGATGGGATGGAATCCCTGGGATGGGATAGCTGGGATGCGATGGGATCCCTGGGATGGGATGGGATGGGATGGTATACCTGGGATGGGATCCCTGGGATGGGATGGGATGAGATCCCTGGATTGGGATGGGATCCCTGGGATGGGATCCCGGGGATGGGATGGGATGGGATGAGATGGGATGGGATCCATGGGATGGGATTGGATCCCTGGGATTGGATGGGATCCCTGGGATGGGATGGGATCCGTGGGATGGGATGGGATGGGATGGGATCCCTGAGATGGGATGGGATCCCTGGGATGGGATGGGATCCCTGGGATGTGATGGGATGGGATCCCTGAGATGGGATGGGATCCCTGGGATGGGATGGGATCCCTGGGATGTGATGGGATGGGATCCCTGGATTGGGATGGGATCCCTGGGATGGGATGGGATCTGTGGGATGGGATGGGATCCGTGGGATGGGATACCTGGAAAGGGAAGGGATGGGATTCCTGGGTTGGGAATGGATGGGATCCCTTGAATGGGACGGGGTGGGATAGGATACCTGGGATGGGAACAGATGGGTTAGGATCCCTGGGATGGGGTGGAATCCCTGGGATGGGATAGCTGGGATGGGATTGGATCCCTGGGATGGGATGGGATCCCTGGAATGGTATGAGATCCCTGGGATGGAATCCTTGGGATGGGATTGGATCCCTGGGATGGGATGCCTGGGATGGGATGGGATGGGATGGGATGGGATGGGATGGGATGGGATGGGATGGGATGGGATGGGATGGGATGGGATCCCTGGGATCAGATGGGCTGGGATGTGATCCCTGGGATGGGATGGGATGGGATGGGATGGGATGGGATGGGATGCGAATGGGATAGGATGGGATGGGTTGGGATGGAATGGGATGGGATGGGGTGGGATGGGATTGGATGGGATGGGATGCGATCCCTGGGATGGCATGGGATGGGATCCCTGGGATGGGATAGGATCCCTGGGATGGGATGGGATGGGATCCCTGGAATGGGATTCCTGGGATGGGATATGATCGAATCCCTGGGATGGCATCTGTGAGATGGGATGGGATCTCTGACATGGGATCCCTGGCATGGGATGGGATCCCTGGGATGTTATCCCTGGGATGGGATGGGATCCCTGGGATGGGATGGGATGGGATGGGAAGGGATGGGATGGGAGGGGATGGGATCCCTGGGATTGGATCCCTGGGATGAGATGGAATACCTGGCATGAGATAGCAGGGATGATTGGGATGGGATGGGATGGGATGGGATGGGATGGGATGGGACTGGATGGGATGGGATGGGATGGGATGGGATGGGATGGGATCCCTGGGATGGTATGGGATCCCTGGGATGGGATCCCTGGGGTGGGATCCATGGGATGGGATGGGTTGGGATGGGTGGGGAACCGTTTGATGGGATCTTATGGGATCCCTGGGATGAGATGGGATGGGATTGGATCCCTGGGATGGGATGAGATGGGATCCTAAGGATGGGATCCCTGGAATGTGATCCCTCGTATGGGATGGGATCCCTGGGATGGGATGGAATCCCTCGGATGTTATCCCTGGGATGCGATGGGATCCCTGGGATGGGATGGGATGGGATGGGATGGGATGGGATGGGATGGGATGGGATGGGATGGGATGGGATGGGATGGGATGGGATGGGATGGGAAGGGATGGGATGGGATGGGATGGGATCCCTGGGATGGGATGGGATCCCTGGGACGGCATGGGATGGGATGGGATGGGATGGGATGGGATGGGATGGGATGGGATGGAATGGAATGGGATGGGATGGGGTGGGATGGGATTGGATGGGATGCGATCCCTGGGATGGGATGGGATGGGATCCCTGGGATGGGATGGGATCCATGGGATGGGATGGGTTGGGATGGGATTGGATCCATGGGATGCGATGGGATGGGATGGGATCCCAAGGATGGAAACAGATGAAATGGGATCCCTGGGATGGGATGGAATCCCTGGGATGGGATAGCTGGGATGGGATGGTATCCCTGGAATGGGATGGGATGGGATGGGATGGGATCCCTGGGATGGGAACAGATGAAATGGGATCCCCGGGATGGGATGGAATCCCTGGGATGGGATAGCTGGGATGGGATGGGATCCCTGGGATGGGATGGGATCCCTGGTATGTTTTGGGGTCTCTGGGATGGGATGGGATGGGATGGGATGGGATGGGATGGGATGGGATTGGATGGGATCCCTGGGATGGGATGGGATCCCTGGGATGGGTTGGGATCCCTGGGATGGGATGGGATGGGATGGCATCCCAGGGATGGGAACAGATGAAATGGGATCCCTGGGATGGGATGGAATCCCTGGGATGGGATAGCTGGGATGGGGTGGTATCCCTGGAATGGGATGGGATGGTATGTGATGGGATGGGTTGAGATGGGATGGGATGGGATGGGATGGGGTGGGATGGGATGCGATCCCTGGGATGGGATGGGATGGAATGGGATCCCTGGGATGGGAACAGATGGGATGGGATGGGATGGGAAGGGATGGGATGGGCTGGGAAGGGATGGGATGGGATCCCTGGGATGGGATCCCTGGGATGGGATGGGATGGGATGGGATGGGATGGGATGGGAAGGGATGGGATGGGATGGAATGGGATGGGATGGGATGGGATGGGATGGGATGGGATGGGATGGGATGGGGTGGGATGGGATTGGCTGGGATGGGATTGGATGGGATGGGATGCGATCCCTGGGATGGGATGGGATCCCTGGGATGGGTTGGGATCCATGGGATGGGATGGGTTGGGATGGGATTGGATCCATGGGATGGGATGGGATGGGATGGCATCCCAGGGATGGGAACAGATGAAATGGGATCCCTGGGATGGGATGGAATCCCTGGGATGGGATAGCTGGGATGGGGTGGTATCCCTGGAATGGGATGGGATGGTATGGGATGGGATGGGTTGAGATGGGATGGGATGGGATGGGATGGGGTGGGATGGGATGCGATCCCTGGGATGGGATGGGATGGAATGGGATCCCTGGGATGGGAACAGATGGGATGGGATGGGATGGGAAGGGATGGGATGGGCTGGGAAGGGATGGGATGGGATCCCTGGGATGGGATCCCTGGGATGGGATGGGATGGGATGGGATGGGATGGGAAGGGATGGGATGGGATGGAATGGGATGGGATGGGATGGGATGGGATGGGATGGGATGGGATGGGATGGGATTGGCTGGGATGGGATTGGATGGGATGGGATGCGATCCCTGGGATGGGATGGGATCCCTGGGATGGGTTGGGATCCATGGGATGGGATGGGTTGGGATGGGATTGGATCCATGGGATGTGATGGGATGTGATCCGAGGGATGGGAACAGATGAAATGGGATCCCTGGGATGGGATGGAATCCCTGGGATGGGATGGCTGGGATGGGATGGGATCCCTGGGATGGGATGGGATGGGATGGGTTGGAATGGGATGGGATCCCTGGGATGGGATGGAATGGGATCCCTGGGATGGGAACAGATGAAATGGGATCCCTGGGATGAGATGGAATCCCCGGGATGGGATGGGATGGGATGGGATCCCTGGATTGGGATGGGATCCCTGGGATGGGATGGGATCCGTGGGATGGGATGGGATCCGTGGGATGGGATGGGATGGCATGGCATGGGATCCCTGGGATGAGATGGGCTGGGATGGGATGGGATGGGAATGGGATAGGATGGGATGGTTTGGCATGGGATGGGATGGGATCCCTGGGATGGGATGTGATCCCTGGAATGTGATCCGTGGGATGGGATGGGATCCCTGGGATGGGATGGGATCCCTGGGATGGGATCCCTGGGATGGGATCCTTGGGCTTGGATCACTCAGAAGGGATGGGTTCGGATGGGATCCCTGGGATGGGATCCCTTGGATGGTATCGGATCCCTGGGATGGCCTCCCTGGGATGGCATGGGATCCCTGGGATGGGATCCCTGGGATGGGATGGGATTGGATGGGATCCCTGGGATGGGATGGGATCCCTGGGATGGGATGGGATGGGATGGGATGGGTTCCATGGGATGGGATCCCTGGGATGGGATGGGATGGGATGGGATCCCTGGGATGGGATAGGATCGCTGGGATTGGATCACTGGGATGGGATCCCTGGTGTGGGATTCCTAGGATGGGATGGCATGGGATGGGATGGGATGGGATCCCTGGGATGGGATCCCTGGGATGGCATGGGATGGGATCGGATGGGATGGGATGGGATCTATGGGATGGGATGTGTTGGGACGGGATTGGATCCATGGGATGGGATGGGATGGGATGGGATCCCAGGGATGGGAACAGATGAAATGGGATCCCTGGGATGGGATGGGATGGTTTGGAATGGGATGGGATCCCTGGGATGGGATGGGATGGGATCCCTGGGATGGAATGGGATCCCTGGGATGGGTTGGGATCCCTGGGATGGGATGGGATCCCTGGGTTGGGATCCCAGGAATGTGATCCCGCGTATGGGATGGGATCCCTGGGATGGGATCCCTGGGATGGGATGGGATCCCCGGGAAGGGATCCCGGGGATGGGATGGGACCGGATGGGATCCCTGGGATGGCAGGGGATCCCTGGGATGGGATGGGATCCCTGGGACGGCATGGGATGGGATGGGATGGGATGGGATGGGATGGGATGGGATGGGATGGTATACCTGGGATGGGATCCCTGGGATGGGATGGGATGAGATCCCTGGATTGGGATGGGATCCCTGGGATGGGATCCCGGGGATGGGATGGGATGGGATGAGATGGGATGGGATCCATGGGATGGGATGGGATCCCTGGGATTGGATGGGATCCCTGGGATGGGATAGGATCCCTGGGATGGGATGCCTGGGTTGGGTTGGGATGGGTTTGGATGGGTTGGGATCCCTGGGATGGGATGGGATGGGATGGGTTCCATGGGATGGGATCCCTGGGATGGGATGGGATCCCTGGGATGGGATCCTTGGGATTGGATCACTCAGAAGGGATGGGATCGGATGGGATCGCTGGGATTGGATCACTGGGATGGTATCGGATCCCTGGGACGGCCTCCCAGGGATGGGATGGGATCCCTGGGATGGGATCCCTGGGATGGGATGTGATCCCTGGAATGGGATGGGATGGGATGGAATGGGATGGGATGGGATGGGTTTGGATGGGATGGGATCCCTGGGATGTGATGGGATGGGATGGGATCCCTGGGATGGGATGGGATGGGATGGGATGGGAATGGGATAGGATGGGTTGGGTTGGCATGGGATGGGATGGGATCCCTGGGATGGGATGGGATCCCTGGGATGGGATGGGATCTCTGGTATGGGTTGGGATCCCTGGGATTGGATCCCTGGGATGGGATGGGATCCCTGGGATGGGATGGGATCCCTGGCAAGGGAAGGGATGGGATTCCTGGGTTGGGAATGGATAGGTTCCCTTGGATGGGACGGGATGGCATGGGATCCCTGGGATGGCATGGGATGGGATCGGATGGGATGGGATGGGATCCCTGGGATGGGATGGGATGGGATGGGATGGGATGGGATGGGATCCCTGGGATGGGTTGGGATCCATGGGATGGGATGGGTTGGGATGGGATTGGATCCATGGGATGGGATGGGATGGGATCCCAGGGATGGGAACAGCTGAAATGGGATCCCTGGGATGGGATGGGATCCCTGGGATGGGATGGGATGGGTTGGAATGGGATGGGATCCCTGGGACGGGATGGGATGGGATCCCTGGGATGGGAACAGATGAAATGGGATCCATGGGATGGGATGGAATCCCTGGGATGGGATATCTGGGATGGGATGGGATCCCTGGGATGGAATGGGATCCCTGGAATGGGTTGGGATCCCTGGGATGGGATGGGATCCCTGTGTTGGGATCCCAGGAATGTGATCCCTCGTATGGGATGGGATCCCTGGGATGGGGTGGAATCCCTGGGATGGGATCCCTGGGAAGGGATGGGATCCCTGGGATGGCATGGGATGGGATCGGATGGGATGGGATGGGATGCGATGCCTGGGATGGGATGGGATGTGATCCCTGGGATGGGATGGGATCCATGGGATGGGATGGGTTGGGATGGGATGGGATCCATGGGATGGGATGGGATGGGATGGGATGGGATGGGATGGGATGGGATGGGATGGGATGGGATGGGATCGCAGGGATGGGAACAGATGAAATCGGATCCCTGGGATGGGATGGAATCCCTGGGATGGGATGCCTGGGATGGGATGGGATGGGTTTGGATGGGATGGGATCCCTGGGATGTGATGGGATGGGATGGGATGGCATGGCATGGGATTCCTGGGATGAGATGGGCTGGGATGGGATCCCTGGGATGGGATGGGATGGGATGGGATGGGAATGGGATAGGATGGGTTGGGTTGGCATGGGATGGGATGGGATCCCTGGGATGGGATGGGATCCCTGGGATGGGATGGGATCTCTGGTATGGGTTGGGATCCCTGGGATTGGATCCCTGGGATGGGATGGGATCCCTGGGATGGGATGGGATCCCTGGCAAGGGAAGGGATGGGATTCCTGGGTTGGGAATGGATAGGTTCCCTTGGATGGGACGGGATGGCATGGGATCCCTGGGATGGCATGGGATGGGATCGGATGGGATGGGATGGGATCCCTGGGATGGGATCGGATGGGATGGGATGGGATGGGATGGGATGGGATGGGATCCCTGGGATGGGTTGGGATCCATGGGATGGGATGGGTTGGGATGGGATTGGATCCATGGGATGGGATGGGATGGGATCCCAGGGATGGGAACAGCTGAAATGGGATCCCTGGGATGGGATGGGATCCCTGGGATGGGATGGGATGGGTTGGAATGGGATGGGATCCCTGGGACGGGATGGGATGGGATCCCTGGGATGGGAACAGATGAAATGGGATCCATGGGATGGGATGGAATCCCTGGGATGGGATATCTGGGATGGGATGGGATCCCTGGGATGGAATGGGATCCCTGGAATGGGTTGGGATCCCTGGGATGGGATGGGATCCCTGTGTTGGGATCCCAGGAATGTGATCCCTCGTATGGGATGGGATCCCTGGGATGGGGTGGAATCCCTGGGATGGGATCCCTGGGAAGGGATGGGATCCCTGGGAAGGGATCCCGGGGATCGGATGGGATGGGATGGGATGGGATGGGATGGGATGGGTTCCCTGGGATGGGATGGGATCCCTGGGTTGGGATCCCAGTAATGTGATCCCTCGTATGGGATGGGATCCCTGGGATGGGATGGAATCCCTGGGATGGGATCCCTGGGATGGGATGGGATCCCTGGGATGACAGGGGATCCATGGGATGGGAGCAGATCCCTGGGATGGGATGGGATGGGATGGGATGGGATGGGATGGGATGGGATGGGATAGGATAGGATGGGATGGGACGGCATTTGATAGGATGGGATGGGATGGGATGGGATCCCTGGGATGGTGATGGGATCCCTGGGATGGGATGGGATGGGATCCCTGGATTGGGATGGGATCCCTGGCATGGGATCCCGGGGATGGGATGGGATGGAATCCCTGGAATGGGATGGGATCCCTGGAAAGGGAAGAGATGGGATTCCTGGGTTGGGAATGGATTGGATCCCTTGGATGGGACGGGGTGGGATAGGATACCTGGGATGGGAACAGATGGGATAGGATCCCTGGGATGGGATGGAATCCCTGGGATGGGATAGCTGGGATGGGATTGGATCCCTGGGATGGGATGGGATCCCTGGGATGGTATGAGATCCCTGGGATGGGATGCCTGGGATGGGATGGGATGGGATGGGATGGGATGGGATGGGATGGGATGGGATGGGATGGGATGGGCTGGGAAGGGATGGGATGGGATCCCTGGGATGGGATGGGATCCCTGGGACGGCATGGGATGGGATCGGATGGGACGGGATGGAATCGGATGGAATGGAGTGGGATGGGATTGGATGGGATGGAATGGGATGGGATGGGGTGGGATGGGATTGGCTGGGATGGGATGCGATCCGTGGGATGGGATGGGATGGGATGGGATCCCTGGGATGGGAACAGATGGGATGGGATTGGATGGGATGGAATGGGATGGGATGGGGTGGGATGGGATTGGCTGGGATGGGATGCGATCCGTGGGCTGGGAAGCGATGGGATGGGATCCCTGGGATGGGATGGGATCCCTGGGATGGGATGGGATGGGATGGGATGGGATGGGATGGGATGGGATAGGATGGGATGGGATGGGATCCCTGGGATGGGATCCCTGGATTGGGATGGGATCCCTGGGATGGGATGGGATCCCTGGGATGGGATCCCTGGGATGGGATGGGATGGGATGGGATCCCTGGGATGGGATGGGATGGGATCCCTGGTGTGGGATGGGATGGGATGGGATGGGATGGGATCCCTGGATTTGGTTGGGATCCCTGGGATGGGATGGGATCCCTGGGATGGGATGGGATGGGATGGGATGGGATGGGATGGGATGGGATGGGATGGGATGGGATGGGATGGGATGGGAAGGGATGGGATGGAATGGGATGGGATGGGATGGGATGGGTTCCATGGGATGGGATCCCTGGGATGGGATGGGATCCCTGGTGTGGGATTCCTAGGATGGGATGGGATGGGATGGGATGGGATGGGATGGGATGGGATGGGATCCCTGGGATGGGATCCCTGGGATGGGATGGGATGGGATCGGATGGGATCGGATGGGATGCGATCCCTGGGATGGGATGGGATCCTGTGATGGGATGGGATCCATGGGATGGGATGTGTTGGGATGGGATTGGATCCATGGGATGGGATGGGATGGGATGGGATCCCAGGGATGGGAACAGATGAAATGGGATCCCTGGGATGGGATGGGATGGGTTGGAATGGGATGGGATCCCTGGGATGGGATGGGATGGGATCCCTGGGATGGTAACAGAAGAAATGGGATCCCTGGGATGGGATGGAATCCCTGGGATGGGATAGCTGGGATGCGATGGGATCCCTGGGATGGGATGGGATGGGATGGTATACCTGGGATGGGATCCCTGGGATGGGATGGGATGAGATCCCTGGATTGGGATGGGATCCCTGGGATGGGATCCCGGGGATGGGATGGGATGGGATGAGATGGGATGGGATCCATGGGATGGGATTGGATCCCTGGGATTGGATGGGATCCCTGGGATGGGATGGGATCCGTGGGATGGGATGGGATGGGATGGGATCCCTGAGATGGGATGGGATCCCTGGGATGGGATGGGATCCCTGGGATGTGATGGGATGGGATCCCTGAGATGGGATGGGATCCCTGGGATGGGATGGGATCCCTGGGATGTGATGGGATGGGATCCCTGGATTGGGATGGGATCCCTGGGATGGGATGGGATCTGTGGGATGGGATGGGATCCGTGGGATGGGATACCTGGAAAGGGAAGGGATGGGATTCCTGGGTTGGGAATGGATGGGATCCCTTGAATGGGACGGGGTGGGATAGGATACCTGGGATGGGAACAGATGGGTTAGGATCCCTGGGATGGGGTGGAATCCCTGGGATGGGATAGCTGGGATGGGATTGGATCCCTGGGATGGGATGGGATCCCTGGAATGGTATGAGATCCCTGGGATGGAATCCTTGGGATGGGATTGGATCCCTGGGATGGGATGCCTGGGATGGGATGGGATGGGATGGGATGGGATGGGATGGGATGGGATGGGATGGGATGGGATGGGATGGGATGGGATGGGATGGGATGGGATCCCTGGGATCAGATGGGCTGGGATGTGATCCCTGGGATGGGATGGGATGGGATGGGATGGGATGGGATGGGATGCGAATGGGATAGGATGGGATGGGTTGGGATGGAATGGGATGGGATGGGGTGGGATGGGATTGGATGGGATGGGATGCGATCCCTGGGATGGCATGGGATGGGATCCCTGGGATGGGATAGGATCCCTGGGATGGGATGCCTGGGATGGGATGGGATGGCATGGGATCCCTGGGATGAGATGGGCTGGGATGGGATCCCTGGGATGAGATGGGCTGGGATGGGATCCCTGCTATGGGATGGGATGGGACCCCTGCGCTGCCATGGGATGGGATCCCTGGGATGGGATACCTGGGATGGGATCGGATGGGATTGGATGGGATGGGATGGGATCCCTGGGATGGGATGGGATCCCTGGGATGGGATGGGATGGGATCCCTGGAATGGGATTCCTGGGATGGGATATGATCGAATCCCTGGGATGGCATCTGTGAGATGGGATGGGATCTCTGACATGGGATCCCTGGCATGGGATGGGATCCCTGGGATGTTATCCCTGGGATGGGATGGGATCCCTGGGATGGGATGGGATGGGATGGGAAGGGATGGGATGGGAGGGGATGGGATCCCTGGGATTGGATCCCTGGGATGAGATGGAATACCTGGCATGAGATAGCAGGGATGATTGGGATGGGATGGGATGGGATGGGATGGGATGGGATGGGATGGGACTGGATGGGATGGGATGGGATGGGATGGGATGGGATGGGATCCCTGGGATGGTATGGGATCCCTGGGATGGGATCCCTGGGGTGGGATCCATGGGATGGGATGGGTTGGGATGGGTGGGGAACCGTTTGATGGGATCTTATGGGATCCCTGGGATGAGATGGGATGGGATTGGATCCCTGGGATGGGATGAGATGGGATCCTAAGGATGGGATCCCTGGAATGTGATCCCTCGTATGGGATGGGATCCCTGGGATGGGATGGAATCCCTCGGATGTTATCCCTGGGATGCGATGGGATCCCTGGGATGGGATGGGATGGGATGGGATGGGATGGGATGGGATGGGATGGGATGGGATGGGATGGGATGGGATGGGATGGGATGGGAAGGGATGGGATGGGATGGGATGGGATCCCTGGGATGGGATGGGATCCCTGGGACGGCATGGGATGGGATGGGATGGGATGGGATGGGATGGGATGGGATGGGATGGAATGGAATGGGATGGGATGGGGTGGGATGGGATTGGATGGGATGCGATCCCTGGGATGGGATGGGATGGGATCCCTGGGATGGGATGGGATCCATGGGATGGGATGGGTTGGGATGGGATTGGATCCATGGGATGCGATGGGATGGGATGGGATCCCAAGGATGGAAACAGATGAAATGGGATCCCTGGGATGGGATGGAATCCCTGGGATGGGATAGCTGGGATGGGATGGTATCCCTGGAATGGGATGGGATGGGATGGGATGGGATCCCTGGGATGGGAACAGATGAAATGGGATCCCCGGGATGGGATGGAATCCCTGGGATGGGATAGCTGGGATGGGATGGGATCCCTGGGATGGGATGGGATCCCTGGTATGTTTTGGGGTCTCTGGGATGGGATGGGATGGGATGGGATGGGATGGGATGGGATGGGATTGGATGGGATCCCTGGGATGGGATGGGATCCCTGGGATGGGTTGGGATCCCTGGGATGGGATGGGATGGGATGGGATGAGATGGGATAGGATGGGATGGAATGGGATGGGATGGGGTGGGATCGGATTGGATGGGATGGGATGCGATCCCTGGGATGGGATGGGATGGGATCCCTGGGATGGGATGGGATCCATGGGATGGGATGGGTTGGGATGGGATTGGATCCATGGGATGGGATGGGATGGGATGGCATCCCAGGGATGGGAACAGATGAAATGGGATCCCTGGGATGGGATGGAATCCCTGGGATGGGATAGCTGGGATGGGGTGGTATCCCTGGAATGGGATGGGATGGTATGGGATGGGATGGGTTGAGATGGGATGGGATGGGATGGGATGGGGTGGGATGGGATGCGATCCCTGGGATGGGATGGGATGGAATGGGATCCCTGGGATGGGAACAGATGGGATGGGATGGGATGGGAAGGGATGGGATGGGCTGGGAAGGGATGGGATGGGATCCCTGGGATGGGATCCCTGGGATGGGATGGGATGGGATGGGATGGGATGGGAAGGGATGGGATGGGATGGAATGGGATGGGATGGGATGGGATGGGATGGGATGGGATGGGATGGGATGGGATGGGGTGGGATGGGATTGGCTGGGATGGGATTGGATGGGATGGGATGCGATCCCTGGGATGGGATGGGATCCCTGGGATGGGTTGGGATCCATGGGATGGGATGGGTTGGGATGGGATTGGATCCATGGGATGGGATGGGATGGGATGGCATCCCAGGGATGGGAACAGATGAAATGGGATCCCTGGGATGGGATGGAATCCCTGGGATGGGATAGCTGGGATGGGGTGGTATCCCTGGAATGGGATGGGATGGTATGGGATGGGATGGGTTGAGATGGGATGGGATGGGATGGGATGGGGTGGGATGGGATGCGATCCCTGGGATGGGATGGGATGGAATGGGATCCCTGGGATGGGAACAGATGGGATGGGATGGGATGGGAAGGGATGGGATGGGCTGGGAAGGGATGGGATGGGATCCCTGGGATGGGATCCCTGGGATGGGATGGGATGGGATGGGATGGGATGGGAAGGGATGGGATGGGATGGAATGGGATGGGATGGGATGGGATGGGATGGGATGGGATGGGATGGGATGGGATGGGATGGGATTGGCTGGGATGGGATTGGATGGGATGGGATGCGATCCCTGGGATGGGATGGGATCCCTGGGATGGGTTGGGATCCATGGGATGGGATGGGTTGGGATGGGATTGGATCCATGGGATGTGATGGGATGTGATCCGAGGGATGGGAACAGATGAAATGGGATCCCTGGGATGGGATGGAATCCCTGGGATGGGATGGCTGGGATGGGATGGGATCCCTGGGATGGGATGGGATGGGATGGGTTGGAATGGGATGGGATCCCTGGGATGGGATGGAATGGGATCCCTGGGATGGGAACAGATGAAATGGGATCCCTGGGATGAGATGGAATCCCCGGGATGGGATGGGATGGGATGGGATCCCTGGATTGGGATGGGATCCCTGGGATGGGATGGGATCCGTGGGATGGGATGGGATCCGTGGGATGGGATGGGATGGCATGGCATGGGATCCCTGGGATGAGATGGGCTGGGATGGGATGGGATGGGAATGGGATAGGATGGGATGGTTTGGCATGGGATGGGATGGGATCCCTGGGATGGGATGTGATCCCTGGAATGTGATCCGTGGGATGGGATGGGATCCCTGGGATGGGATGGGATCCCTGGGATGGGATCCCTGGGATGGGATCCTTGGGCTTGGATCACTCAGAAGGGATGGGTTCGGATGGGATCCCTGGGATGGGATCCCTTGGATGGTATCGGATCCCTGGGATGGCCTCCCTGGGATGGCATGGGATCCCTGGGATGGGATCCCTGGGATGGGATGGGATTGGATGGGATCCCTGGGATGGGATGGGATCCCTGGGATGGGATGGGATGGGATGGGATGGGTTCCATGGGATGGGATCCCTGGGATGGGATGGGATGGGATGGGATCCCTGGGATGGGATAGGATCGCTGGGATTGGATCACTGGGATGGGATCCCTGGTGTGGGATTCCTAGGATGGGATGGCATGGGATGGGATGGGATGGGATCCCTGGGATGGGATCCCTGGGATGGCATGGGATGGGATCGGATGGGATGGGATGGGATCTATGGGATGGGATGTGTTGGGACGGGATTGGATCCATGGGATGGGATGGGATGGGATGGGATCCCAGGGATGGGAACAGATGAAATGGGATCCCTGGGATGGGATGGGATGGTTTGGAATGGGATGGGATCCCTGGGATGGGATGGGATGGGATCCCTGGGATGGAATGGGATCCCTGGGATGGGTTGGGATCCCTGGGATGGGATGGGATCCCTGGGTTGGGATCCCAGGAATGTGATCCCGCGTATGGGATGGGATCCCTGGGATGGGATCCCTGGGATGGGATGGGATCCCCGGGAAGGGATCCCGGGGATGGGATGGGACCGGATGGGATCCCTGGGATGGCAGGGGATCCCTGGGATGGGATGGGATCCCTGGGACGGCATGGGATGGGATGGGATGGGATGGGATGGGATGGGATGGGATGGGATGGTATACCTGGGATGGGATCCCTGGGATGGGATGGGATGAGATCCCTGGATTGGGATGGGATCCCTGGGATGGGATCCCGGGGATGGGATGGGATGGGATGAGATGGGATGGGATCCATGGGATGGGATGGGATCCCTGGGATTGGATGGGATCCCTGGGATGGGATAGGATCCCTGGGATGGGATGCCTGGGTTGGGTTGGGATGGGTTTGGATGGGTTGGGATCCCTGGGATGGGATGGGATGGGATGGGTTCCATGGGATGGGATCCCTGGGATGGGATGGGATGGGATGGGATGGGATGGGATCCCTGGGATGGGATAGGATCGCTGGGATTGGATCACTGGGATGGGATGGGATCCCTGGTGTGGGATTCCTAGGATGGGATAGCATGCGATGGGATCGGATGGGATGGGATCCCTGGGATGGGATGGGTTCCCTGGGATGGAATGGGATGGGATGGGGTGGGATGGGATTGGATGGGATGGGATGCGATCCCTGGGATGGGATGGGATGGGATGGGATCCCTGGGATGGGATGGGATCCATGGGATGGGATGGGTTGGGATGGGATTGGATCCATGGGATATGATGGGATGGGATCCCAGGGATGGGAACAGATGAAATGGGATCCCTGGGATGGGATGGAATCCCTGGGATGGGATGGCTGGGATGGGGTGGGATCCCTGGGATGGGATGGGATGGGATGGGATGGGATGGGATGGGATGGGATGGGATGGGAAGGGATGGGATGGGCTGGGAAGGGATGGGATGGGATCCCTGGGATGGGATGGGATCCCTGGGACGGCATGGGATGGGATCGGATGGGACGGGATGGAATCGGATGGAATGGAGTGGGATGGGATTGGATGGGATGGAATGGGATGGGATGGGGTGGGATGGGATTGGCTGGGATGGGATGCGATCCCTGGGATGGGATGGGATGGGATGGGATCCCTGGGATGGGAACAGATGGGATGGGATGGGATGGGATGGGAAGGGATGGGATGGGCTGGGAAGGGATGGGATGGGATCCCTGGGATGGGATGGGATCCCTGGGACGGCATGGGATGGGATGGGATGGGATGGGATGGGATGGGATGGGATGGGATGGGATGGGATGGGATGGGATGGGGTGGGATGGGATTGGATCCCTGGGATGGGATGCGATCCCTGGGATGGGATGGGATGGGATGGGATCCCTGGTATGGGAACAGATGAAATGGGATCCCCGGGATTGGATGGAATCCCTGGGATGGGATAACTGGGATGGGATGGGATCCCTGGGATGGGATGGGATCCCTGGGATGGGTTGGGATCCCTGGGATGGGATGGGATGGGATGGGATGGGATGGGATGGGATGGGATAGGATGGGATGGGATGGGATCCCTGGGATGGGATCCCTGGATTGGGATGGGATCCCTGGGATGGGATGGGATCCCTGGGATGGGATCCCTGGGATGGGATGGGATGGGATGGGATCCCTGGGATGGGATGGGATGGGATGGGATGGGATCCCTGGTGTGGGATGGGATGGGATGGGATGGGATGGGATCCCTGGATTGGGTTGGGATCCCTGGGATGGGATGGGATCCGTGGGATGGGATGGGATCCGTGGGATCGGATGGGATGGGTTTGGATGGGATGGGATCCCTGGGATGGGATGGGATGGGATGGGATGGCATGGCATGGCATGGGATCCCTGGGATGAGATGGGCTGGGATGGGATCCCTGGGATGAGATGGGATGCGATGGGATGGGATGGGAATGGGATAGGATGGGATGGGTTGGCATGGGATGGGATGGGATCCCTGGGATGGGATGTGATCCCTGGAATGTGATCCGTGGGATGGGATGGCATCCCTGGGATGGGATGGGATCCCTGGGATGGGATCCCTGGGATGGGATGGGATCCCTGGGATGGGATGGGATGGGATGGGATGGGATGGGATGGGATGGGATGGGATGGGATGGGAAGGGATGGGATGGAATGGGATGGGATGGGATGGGATGGGTTCCATGGGATGGGATCCCTGGGATGGGATGGGATCCCTGGTGTGGGATTCCTAGGATGGGATGGGATGGGATGGGATGGGATGGGATGGGATGGGATGGGATCCCTGGGATGGGATCCCTGGGATGGGATGGGATGGGATCGGATGGGATCGGATGGGATGCGATCCCTGGGATGTGATGGGATGGGATCCTGTGATGGGATGGGATCCATGGGATGGGATGTGTTGGGATGGGATTGGATCCATGGGATGGGATGGGATGGGATGGGATCCCTGGGATGGGATGGGATGGGATCCCTGGGATGGTAACAGAAGAAATGGGATCCCTGGGATGGGATGGAATCCCTGGGATGGGATAGCTGGGATGCGATGGGATCCCTGGGATGGGATGGGATGGGATGGTATACCTGGGATGGGATCCCTGGGATGGGATGGGATGAGATCCCTGGATTGGGATGGGATCCCTGGGATGGGATCCCGGGGATGGGATGGGATGGGATGAGATGGGATGGGATCCATGGGATGGGATGGGATCCCTGGGATTGGATGGGATCCCTGGGATGGGATGGGATCCGTGGGATGGGATGGGATGGGATCCCTGGGATGGGATGGGATCCCTGGGATGGGATGGGATCCCTGGGACGGCATGGGATGGGATGGGATGGGATGGGATGGGATGGGATGGGATGGGATGGGATGGGATGGGGTGGGATGGGATTGGATCCCTGGGATGGGATGCGATCCCTGGGATGGGATGGGATGGGATGGGATGGGATCCCTGGTATGGGAACAGATGAAATGGGATCCCCGGGATTGGATGGAATCCCTGGGATGGGATAACTGGGATGGGATGGGATCCCTGGGATGGGATGGGATCCCTGGGATGGGTTGGGATCCCTGGGATGGGATGGGATGGGATGGGATGGGATGGGATGGGATGGGATGGGATGGGATGGGATGGGATAGGATGGGATGGGATGGGATCCCTGGGATGGGATCCCTGGATTGGGATGGGATCCCTGGGATGGGATGGGATCCCTGGGATGGGATCCCTGGGATGGGATGGGATGGGATGGGATGGGATGGGATCCCTGGGATGGGATGGGATGGGATGGGATGGGATCCCTGGTGTGGGATGGGATGGGATGGGATGGGATGGGATCCCTGGATTGGGTTGGGATCCCTGGGATGGGATGGGATCCGTGGGATGGGATGGGATCCGTGGGATCGGATGGGATGGGTTTGGATGGGATGGGATCCCTGGGATGGGATGGGATGGGATGGGATGGCATGGCATGGCATGGGATCCCTGGGATGAGATGGGCTGGGATGGGATCCCTGGGATGAGATGGGATGCGATGGGATGGGATGGGAATGGGATAGGATGGGATGGGTTGGCATGGGATGGGATGGGATCCCTGGGATGGGATGTGATCCCTGGAATGTGATCCGTGGGATGGGATGGCATCCCTGGGATGGGATGGGATCCCTGGGATGGGATCCCTGGGATGGGATGGGATCCCTGGGATGGGATGGGATGGGATGGGATGGGATGGGATGGGATGGGATGGGATGGGATGGGATGGGATGGGATGGGAAGGGATGGGATGGAATGGGATGGGATGGGATGGGATGGGTTCCATGGGATGGGATCCCTGGGATGGGATGGGATCCCTGGTGTGGGATTCCTAGGATGGGATGGGATGGGATGGGATGGGATGGGATGGGATGGGATCCCTGGGATGGGATCCCTGGGATGGGATGGGATGGGATCGGATGGGATCGGATGGGATGCGATCCCTGGGATGTGATGGGATGGGATCCTGTGATGGGATGGGATCCATGGGATGGGATGTGTTGGGATGGGATTGGATCCATGGGATGGGATGGGATGGGATGGGATCCCTGGGATGGGATGGGATGGGATCCCTGGGATGGTAACAGAAGAAATGGGATCCCTGGGATGGGATGGAATCCCTGGGATGGGATAGCTGGGATGCGATGGGATCCCTGGGATGGGATGGGATGGGATGGTATACCTGGGATGGGATCCCTGGGATGGGATGGGATGAGATCCCTGGATTGGGATGGGATCCCTGGGATGGGATCCCGGGGATGGGATGGGATGGGATGAGATGGGATGGGATCCATGGGATGGGATGGGATCCCTGGGATTGGATGGGATCCCTGGGATGGGATGGGATCCGTGGGATGGGATGGGATGGGATCCCTGGGATGGGATGGGATCCCTGGGATGGGATCCTTGGGATTGGATCACTCAGAAGGGATGGGATCGGATGGGATCGCTGGGATTGGATCACTGGGATGGTATCGGATCCCTGGGACGGCCTCCCAGGGATGGGATGGGATCCCTGGGATGGGATCCCTGGGATGGGATGTGATCCCTGGGATGGGATAGGTTGGAATGGGATGGGATGTCTGGGATGAGATGGGATCCCTGGGATGGTATCCCTAGGATGGGATGGGATCCCTGGGATGGGATGGGATGGGATGGGAAGGGATGGGATGGGAAGGGATGGGATGGGATGGGTTCCATGGGATGGGATCCCTGTGATGGGATGGGATCCCTGGGATGGCATGGGATGGGATCGGATGGGATGGGATGGGATGCGATGCCTGGGATGGGATGGGATGTGATCCCTGGGATGGGATGGGATCCATGGGATGGGATGGGTTGGGATGGGATGGGATCCATGGGATGGGATGGGATGGGATGGGATGGGATGGGATCGCAGGGATGGGAACAGATGAAATGGGATCCCTGGGATGGGATGGAATCCCTGGGATGCGATGCCTGGGATGGGATGGGATGGTTTTGGATGGGATGGGATCCCTGGGATGTGATGGGATGGGATGGGATGGCATGGCATGGGATTCCTGGGATGAGATGGGCTGGGATGGGATCCCTGGGATGGGATGGGATGGGATGGGATGGGAATGGGATAGGATGGGTTGGGTTGGCATGGGATGGGATGGGATCCCTGGGATGGGATGGGATCTCTGGTATGGGTTGGGATCCCTGGGATTGGATCCCTGGGATGGGATGGGATCCCTGGGATGGGATGGGATCCCTGGCAAGGGAAGGGATGGGATTCCTGGGTTGGGAATGGATAGGTTCCCTTGGATGGGACGGGATGGCATGGGATCCCTGGGATGGCATGGGATGGGATCGGATGGGATGGGATGGGATCCCTGGGATGGGATCGGATGGGATGGGATGGGATGGGATGGGATCCCTGGGATGGGTTGGGATCCATGGGATGGGATGGGTTGGGATGGGATTGGATCCATGGGATGGGATGGGATGGGATCCCAGGGATGGGAACAGCTGAAATGGGATCCCTGGGATGGGATGGGATCCCTGGGATGGGATGGGATGGGTTGGAATGGGATGGGATCCCTGGGACGGGATGGGATGGGATCCCTGGGATGGGAACAGATGAAATGGGATCCATGGGATGGGATGGAATCCCTGGGATGGGATATCTGGAATGGGTTGGGATCCCTGGGATGGGGTGGAATCCCTGGGATGGGATCCCTGGGAAGGGATGGGCTCCCTGGGAAGGGATCCCGGGGATCGGATGGGATGGGATGGGATGGGATGGGATGGGTTCCCTGGGATGGGATGGGATCCCTGGGTTGGGATCCCAGTAATGTGATCCCTCGTATGGGATGGGATCCCTGGGATGGGATGGAATCCCTGGGATGGGATCCCTGGGATGGGATGGGATCCCTGGGATGACAGGGGATCCATGGGATGGGAGCAGATCCCTGGGATGGGATGGGATGGGATGGGATGGGATGCGATGGGATGGGATATGATGGGATAGGATAGGATGGGATGGGACGGCATTTGATAGGATGGGATGGGATGGGATGGGATCCCTGGGATGGTGATGGGATCCCTGGGATGGGATGGGATGGGATCCCTGGATTGGGATGGGATCCCTGGCATGGGATCCCGGGGATGGGATGGGATGGAATCCCTGGAATGGGATGGGATCCCTGGAAAGGGAAGAGATGGGATTCCTGGGTTGGGAATGGATTGGATCCCTTGGATGGGACGGGGTGGGATAGGATACCTGGGATGGGAACAGATGGGATAGGATCCCTGGGATGGCATGGAATCCCTGGGATGGGATAGCTGGGATGGGATTGGATCCCTGGGATGGGATGGGATCCCTGGGATGGTATGAGATCCCTGGGATGGGATGCCTGGGATGGGATGGGATGGGATGGGATGGGATGGGATGGGATGGGATGGGTTTGGATGGGATGGGATCCCTGGGATGGGATGGGATGGGATGGGTTGGGATGGCATGGCATGGGATCCCTGGGATGAGATGGGATCCCTGGGATGGGATCTCTGGCATGGGTTGGGATCCCTGGGATTGGATCCCTGGGATGGGATGGTATCCCTGGAATGGGATGGGATCCCTGGCAAGGGAAGGGATGGGATTCCGGGGTTGGGAATGGATGGGTTCCCTTGGATGGGACGGGATGAGATAGGATACTTGGGATGGGAACAGATGGGATGGGATCCTTGGGATGGGATGGAATCCCTGGGATGGGATAGCTGGAATGGGATTGGATCCCTGGGATGGGATGGGATCCCTGGAATGGGATGAGATCCCTGGGATGGGATCCCTGGGATGGGATAGGATCCCTCGGATGGAATGCCTGGGATGGGATGGGTTTTGATGGGATGGGATCCCTGGGATGGGATGGGATGGGCTGGAATGGGATCCCTGGGATGGGATGGGATGGGATGGGATGGAATAAGATGGAATGGGATGGGTTCCATGGGATGGGATCCCTGGGATGGGATGGGATGGGATGGAATCCCTGGGATGGGATAGGATCGCTGGGATTGGATCACTGGGATGGGATGAGATCCCTCGTGTGGGATTCCTAGGATGGGAAGGGATGGGATGGGATGGGATGGGATGGGATGGGATGGGATGGGATCCCTGGAATGGGATTCCTGGGATGGGATATGATCGAATCCCTGGGATGGCATCTGTGAGATGGGATGGGATCTCTGACATGGGATCCCTGGCATGGGATGGGATCCCTGGGATGTTATCCCTGGGATGGGATGGGATCCCTGGGATGGGATGGGATGGGATGGGAAGGGATGGGATGGGATGGGAGGGGATGGGATCCCTGGGACTGGATCCCTGGGATGAGATGGAATACCTGGCATGAGATAGCAGGGATGATTGGGATGGGATGGGATGGGATGGGATGCGATGGGATGGGATGGGATGGGATGGGATGGGATGGGATGGGACTGGATGGGATGGGATGGGATGGGATGGGATGGGATGGGATCCCTGGGATGGTATGGGATCCCTGGGATGGGATCCCTGGGGTGGGATCCATGGGATGGGATGGGTTGGGATGGGTGGGGAACCGTTTGATGGGATCTTATGGGATCCCTGGGATGAGATGGGATGGGATTGGATCCCTGGGATGGGATGAGATGGGATCCTAAGGATGGGATCCCTGGAATGTGATCCCTCGTATGGGATGGGATCCCTGGGATGGGATGGAATCCCTGGGATGGGATGGGATGGGATGGGATGGGATGGGATGGGATGGGATGGGATGGGATGGGAAGGGATGGGATGGGATGGGATGGGATCCCTGGGATGGGATGGGATCCCTGGGACGGCATGGGATGGGATCGGATGGGATGGGATGGGATGGGATGGGATGGGATGGGATGGAATGGAATGGGATGGGATGGGGTGGGATGGGATTGGATGGGATGCGATCCCTGGGATGGGATGGGATGGGATCCCTGGGATGGGAAGGGATCCATGGGATGGGATGGGTTGGGATGGGATTGGATCCATGGGATGCGATGGGATGGGATGGGATCCCAAGGATGGAAACAGATGAAATGGGATCCCTGGGATGGGATGGAATCCCTGGGATGGGATAGCTGGGATGGGATGGTATCCCTGGAATGGGATGGGATGGGATGGGATGGGATGGGATCCCTGGGATGGGAACAGATGAAATGGGATCCCCGGGATGGGATGGAATCCCTGGGATGGGATAGCTGGGATGGGATGGGATCCCTGGGATGGGATGGGATCCCTGGTATGTTTTGGGGTCTCTGGGATGGGATGGGATGGGATGGGATGGGATGGGATGGGATTGGATGGGATCCCTGGGATGGGATGGGATCCCTGGGATGGGTTGGGATCCCTGGGATGGGATGGGATGGGATGGGATGAGATGGGATAGGATGGGATGGAATGGGATGGGATGGGGTGGGATCGGATTGGATGGGATGGGATGCGATCCCTGGGATGGGATGGGATGGGATCCCTGGGATGGGATGGGATCCATGGGATGGGATGGGTTGGGATGGGATTGGATCCATGGGATGGGATGGGATGGGATGGCATCCCAGGGATGGGAACAGATGAAATGGGATCCCTGGGATGGGATGGAATCCCTGGGATGGGATAGCTGGGATGGGGTGGTATCCCTGGAATGGGATGGGATGGTATGGGATGGGATGGGTTGAGATGGGATGGGATGGGATGGGATGGGGTGGGATGGGATGCGATCCCTGGGATGGGATGGGATGGAATGGGATCCCTGGGATGGGAACAGATGGGATGGGATGGGATGGGAAGGGATGGGATGGGCTGGGAAGGGATGGGATGGGATCCCTGGGATGGGATCCCTGGGATGGGATGGGATGGGATGGGATCCATGGGATGGGATGGGATGGGATGGGATGGGATGGGATGGGATGGGATGGGATCGCAGGGATGGGAACAGATGAAATGGGATCCCTGGGATGGGATGGAATCCCTGGGATGGGATGCCTGGGATGGGATGGGATGGGTTTGGATGGGATGGGATCCCTGGGATGTGATGGGATGGGATGGGATGGCATGGCATGGGATTCCTGGGATGAGATGGGCTGGGATGGGATCCCTGGGATGGGATGGGATGGGATGGGATGGGAATGGGATAGGATGGGGTGGGTTGGCATGGGATGGGATGGGATCCCTGGGATGGGATGGGATCCCTGGGATGGGATGGGATCTCTGGTATGGGTTGGGATCCCTGGGATTGGATTCCTGGGATGGGATGGGATCCCTGGGATGGGATGGGATCCCTGGAAAGGGAAGGGATGGGATTCCTGGGTTGGGAATGGATAGGTTCCCTTGGATGGGACGGGATGGCATGGGATCCCTGGGATGGCATGGGATGGGATCGGATGGGATGGGATGGGATCCCTGGGATGGGATGGGATGGGATGGGATGGGATGGGATGGGATGGGATGGGATGGGATGGGATCCCTGGGATGGGTTGGGATCCATGGGATGGGATGGGTTGGGATGGGATTGGATCCATGGGATGGGATGGGATGGGATCCCAGGGATGGGAACAGCTGAAATGGGATCCCTGGGATGGGATGGGATCCCTGGGATGGGATGGGATGTGTTGGAATGGGATGGGATCCCTGGGACGGGATGGGATGGGATCCCTGGGATGGAAACAGATGAAATGGGATCCATGGGATGGGATGGAATCCCTGGGATGGGATATCTGGGATGGGATGGGATCCCTGGGATGGAATGGGATCCCTGGAATGGGTTGGGATCCCTGGGATGGGGTGGAATCCCTGGGATGGGATCCCTGGGAAGGGATCCCGGGGATCGGATGGGATGGGATGGGATGGGATGGGATGGGATGGGTTCCCTGGGATGGGATGGGATCCCTGGGTTGGGATCCCAGTAATGTGATCCCTCGTATGGGATGGGATCCCTGGGATGGGATGGAATCCCTGGGATGGGATCCCTGGGATGGGATGGGATCCCTGGGATGACAGGGGATCCATGGGATGGGAGCAGATGCCTGGGATGGGATGGGATGGGATGGGATGGGATGGGATATGATGGGATAGGATAGGATGGGATGGGACGGCATTTGATAGGATGGGATGGGATGGGATGGGATGGGATCCCTGGGATGGTGATGGGATCCCTGGGATGGGATGGGATGGGATCCCTGGATTGGGATGGGATCCCTGGCATGGGATCCCGGGGATGGGATGGGATGGAATCCCTGGAATGGGATGGGATCCCTGGAAAGGGAAGAGATGGGATTCCTGGGTTGGGAATGGATTGGATCCCTTGGATGGGATGGGGTGGGATAGGATACCTGGGATGGGAACAGATGGGATAGGATCCCTGGGATGGGATGGAATCCCTGGGATGGGATAGCTGGGATGGGATTGGATCCCTGGGATGGGATGGGATCCCTGGGATGGTATGAGATCCCTGGGATGGGATGGGATGGGATGGGATGGGATGGGATGGGATGGGATGGGATGGGATGGGATGGGTTTGGATGGGATGGGATCCCTGGGATGGGATGGGATGGGATGGGTTGGGATGGCATGGCATGGGATCCCTGGGATGAGATGGGATCCCTGGGATGGGATGGGATCTCTGGCATGGGTTGGGATCCCTGGGATTGGATCCCTGGGATGGGATGGTATCCCTGGAATGGGATGGGATCCCTGGCAAGGGAAGTGATGGGATTCCGGGGTTGGGAATGGATGGGTTCCCTTGGATGGGACGGGATGAGATAGGATACTTGGGATGGGAACAGATGGGATGGGATCCTTGGGATGGGATGGAATCCCTGGGATGGGATAGCTGGAATGGGATTGGATCCCTGGGATGGGATGGGATCCCTGGAATGGGATGAGATCCCTGGGATGGGATCCCTGGGATGGGATAGGATCCCTCGGATGGAATGCCTGGGATGGGATGGGTTTTGATGGGATGGGATCCCTGGGATGGGATGGGATGGGCTGGAATGGGATCCCTGGGATGGGATGGGATGGGATGGGATGGAATAAGATGGAATGGGATGGGTTCCATGGGATGGGATCCCTGGGATGGGATGGGATGGGATGGAATCCCTGGGATGGGATAGGATCGCTGGGATTGGATCACTGGGATGGGATGAGATCCCTCGTGTGGGATTCCTAGGATGGGATGGGATGGGATGGGATGGGATGGGATGGGATGGGATCCCTGGAATGGGATTCCTGGGATGGGATATGATCGAATCCCTGGGATGGCATCTGTGAGATGGGATGGGATCTCTGACATGGGATCCCTGGCATGGGATGGGATCCCTGGGATGTTATCCCTGGGATGGGATGGGATCCCTGAGATGGGATGGGATGGGATGGGAAGGGATGGGATGGGAGGGGATGGGATCCCTGGGATTGGATCCCTGGGATGAGATGGAATACCTGGCATGAGATAGCAGGGATGATTGGGATGGGATGGGATGGGATGGGATGGGATGGGATGGGATGGGATGGGATGGGACTGGATGGGATGGGATGGGATGGGATGGGATGGGATGGGATGGGATGGGATCCCTGGGATGGTATGGGATCCCTGGGATGGGATCCCTGGGGTGGGATCCATGGGATGGGATGGGTTGGGATGGGTGGGGAACCGTTTGATGGGATCTTATGGGATCCCTGGGATGAGATGGGATGGGATTGGATCCCTGGGATGGGATGAGATGGGATCCTAAGGATGGGATCCCTGGAATGTGATCCCTCGTATGGGATGGGATCCCTGGTATGGGATGGAATCCCTGGGATGTTATCCCTGGGATGCGATGGGATCCCTGGGATGGGATGGGATGGGATGGGATGGGATGGGATGGGATGGGATGGGATGGGATGGGATGGGATGGGATGGGATGGGATGGGATTGGCTGGGATGGGATGGGATGGGAAGGGATGGGATGGGATGGGATGGGATGGGATCCCTGGGATGGGATGGGATCCCTGGGACGGCATGGGATGGGATCGGATGGGATGGGATGGGATGGAATGGAATGGGATGGGATGGGGTGGGATGGGATTGGATGGGATGCGATCCCTGGGATGGGATGGGATGGGATCCCTGGGATGGGATGGGATCCATGGGATGGGATGGGTTGGGATGGGATTGGATCCATGGGATGCGATGGGATGGGATGGGATCCCAAGGATGGAAACAGATGAAATGGGATCCCTGGGATGGGATGGAATCCCTGGTATGTTTTGGGGTCTCTGGGATGGGATGGGATGGGATGGGATGGGATGGGATGGGATTGGATGGGATCCCTGGGATGGGATGGGATCCCTGGGATGGGTTGGGATCCCTGGGATGGGATGGGATGGGATGGGATGAGATGGGATAGGATGGGATGGAATGGGATGGGATGGGATGGGATCGGATTGGATGGGATGGGATGCGATCCCTGGGATGGGATGGGATGGGATCCCTGGGATGGGATGGGATCCATGGGATGGGATGGGTTGGGATGGGATTGGATCCATGGGATGGGATGGGATGGGATGGCATCCCAGGGATGGGAACAGATGAAATGGGATCCCTGGGATGGGATGGAATCCCTGGGATGGGATAGCTGGGATGGGGTGGTATCCCTGGAATGGGATGGGATGGTATGGGATGGGATGGGTTGAGATGGGATGGGATGGGATGGGATGGGGTGGGATGGGATGCGATCCCTGGGATGGGATGGGATGGAATGGGATCCCTGGGATGGGAACAGATGGGATGGGATGGGATGGGAAGGGATGGGATGGGCTGGGAAGGGATGGGATGGGATCCCTGGGATGGGATCCCTGGGATGGGATGGGATGGGATGGGATGGGATGGGATGGGATGGGATGGGATGGGATGGGATGGGATGGGATGGGATGGGAAGGGATGGGATGGGATGGAATGGGATGGGATGGGATGGGATGGGATGGGATGGGCTGGGAAGGGATGGGTTGGGATCCCTGGGATGGGATGGGATCCCTGGGACGGCATGGGATGGGATGGGATGGGATGGGATGGGATGGGATGGGATGGGATGGGATGGGATGGGATGGGATGGGATGGAATGGGATGGGATGGGGTGGGATGGGATTGGCTGGGATGGGATGCGATCCCTGGGATGGGATGGGATGGGATGGGATCCCTGGTATGGGAACAGATGAAATGGGATCCCCGGGATTGGATGGAATCCCTGGGATGGGATAACTGGGATGGGATGGGATCCCTGGGATGGGATGGGATCCCTGGGATGGGTTGGGATCCCTGGGATGGGATGGGATGGGATGGGATGGGATGGGATGGGATGGGATGGGATGGGATGGGATAGGATGGGATGGGGTGGGATCCCTGGGATGGGATCCCTGGATTGGGATGGGATCCCTGGGATGGGATGGGATCCCTGGGATGGGATCCCTGGGATGGGATGGGATGGGATGGGATCCCTGGGATGGGATGGGATGGGATCCCTGGTGTGGGATGGGATGGGATGGGATGGGATGGGATCCCTGGATTGGGTTGGGATCCCTGGGATGGGATGGGATCCGTGGGATGGGATGGGATCCGTGGGATCGGATGGGATGGGTTTGGATGGGATGGGATCCCTGGGATGGGATGGGATGGGATGGGATGGCATGGCATGGCATGGGATCCCTGGGATTAGATGGGCTGGGATGGGATCCCTGGGATGAGATGGGATGCGATGGGATGGGATGGGAATGGGATAGGATGGGATGGGTTGGCATGGGATAGGATGGGATCCCTGGGATGGGATGTGATCCCTGGAATGTGATCCGTGGGATGGGATGGCATCCCTGGGATGGGATCCCTGGGATGGGATGGGATCCCTGGGATGGGATGGGATGGGATGGGATGGGATGGGATGGGATGGGATGGGATGGGATGGGAAGGGATGGGATGGAATGGGATGGGATGGGATGGGATGGGTTCCATGGGATGGGATCCCTGGGATGGGATGGGATCCCTGGGATGGGATGGGATGGGATGGGATGGGATGGGATGGGATGGGATGGGATGGGATGGGATGGGATGGGATGGGATGGGAAGGGATGGGATGGAATGGGATGGGATGGGATGGGATGGGATCCCTGGGATGGGATCCCTGGGATGGGATGGGATGGGATCGGATGGGATCGGATGGGATGCGATCCCTGGGATGGGATGGGATGGGATCCTGTGATGGGATGGGATCCATGGGATGGGATGTGTTGGGATGGGATTGGATCCATGGGATGGGATGGGATGGGATGGGATGGGATCCCAGGGATGGGAACAGATGAAATGGGATCCCTGGGATGGGATGGGTTGGAATGGGATGGGATCCCTGGGATGGTAACAGAAGGAATGGGATCCCTGGGATGGGATGGAATCCCTGGGATGGGATAGCTGGGATGGGATGGGATCCCTGGGATGGGATGGGATGGGATGGTATACCTGGGATGGGATCCCTGGGATGGGATGGGATGAGATCCCTGGATTGGGATGGGATCCCTGGGATGGGATCCCGGGGATGGGATGGGATGGGATGAGATGGGATGGGATCCATGGGATGGGATGGGATCCCTGGGATTGGATGGGATCCCTGGGATGGGATGGGATCCGTGGGATGGGATGGGATGGGATCCCTGGGATGGGATGGGATCCCTGGGATGGGATCCTTGGGATTGGATCACTCAGAAGGGATGGGATCGGATGGGATCGCTGGGATTGGATCACTGGGATGGTATCGGATCCCTGGGACGGCCTCCCAGGGATGGGATGGGATCCCTGGGATGGGATCCCTGGGATGGGATGTGATCCCTGGGATGGGATAGGTTGGAATGGGATGGGATGTCTGGGATGAGATGGGATCCCTGGGATGGTATCCCTAGGATGGGATGGGATCCCTGGGATGGGATGGGATGGGATGGGATGGGAAGGGATGGGATGGGAAGGGATGGGATGGGATGGGTTCCATGGGATGGGATCCCTGTGATGGGATGGGATCCCTGGGATGGCATGGGATGGGATCGGATGGGATGGGATGGGATGCGATGCCTGGGATGGGATGGGATGTGATCCCTGGGATGGGATGGGATCCATGGGATGGGATGGGTTGGGATGGGATGGGATCCATGGGATGGGATGGGATGGGATGGGATGGGATGGGATCGCAGGGATGGGAACAGATGAAATGGGATCCCTGGGATGGGATGGAATCCCTGGGATGGGATGCCTGGGATGGGATGGGATGGGTTTGGATGGGATGGGATCCCTGGGATGTGATGGGATGGGATGGGATGGCATGGCATGGGATTCCTGGGATGAGATGGGCTGGGATGGGATCCCTGGGATGGGATGGGATGGGATGGGATGGGATGGGAATGGGATAGGATGGGTTGGGTTGGCATGGGATGGGATGGGATCCCTGGGATGGGATGGGATCCCTGGGATGGGATGGGATCTCTGGTATGGGTTGGGATCCCTGGGATTGGATCCCTGGGATGGGATGGGATCCCTGGGATGGGATGGGATCCCTGGCAAGGGAAGGGATGGGATTCCTGGGTTGGGAATGGATAGGTTCCCTTGGATGGGATGGGATGGCATGGGATCCCTGGGATGGCATGGGATGGGATCGGATGGGATGGGATGGGATCCCTGGGATGGGATCGGATGGGATGGGATGGGATGGGATGGGATCCCTGGGATGGGTTGGGATCCATGGGATGGGATGGGATGGGATCCCAGGGATGGGAACAGCTGAAATGGGATCCCTGGGATGGGATGGGATCCCTGGGATGGGATGGGATGGGTTGGAATGGGATGGGATCCCTGGGACGGGATGGGATGGGATCCCTGGGATGGGAACAGATGAAATGGGATCCATGGGATGGGATGGAATCCCTGGGATGGGATATCTGGGATGGGATGGGATCCCTGGGATGGAATGGGAACCCTGGAATGGGTTGGGATCCCTGGGATGGGGTGGAATCCCTGGGATGGGATCCCTGGGAAGGGATGGGATCCCTGGGAAGGGATCCCGGGGATCGGATGGGATGGGATGGGATGGGATGGGATGGGTTCCCTGGGATGGGATGGGATCCCTGGGTTGGGATCCCAGTAATGTGATCCCTCGTATGGGATGGGATCCCTGGGATGGGATGGAATCCCTGGGATGGGATCCCTGGGATGGGATGGGATCCCTGGGATGGCAGGGGATCCATGGGATGGGAGCAGATCCCTGGGATGGGATAGCTGGGATGGGATTGGATCCCTGGGATGGGATGGGATCCCTGGGATGGTATGAGATCCCTGGGATGGGATGCCTGGGATGGGATGGGATGGGATGGGATGGGATGGGATGGGATGGGATGGGATGGGATGGGATGGGATGGGTTTGGATGGGATGGGATCCCTGGGATGGGATGGGATGGGATGGGTTGGGATGGCATGGCATGGGATCCCTGGGATGAGATGGGATCCCTGGGATGGGATGGGATCTCTGGCATGGGTTGGGATCCCTGGGATTGGATCCCTGGGATGGGATGGGATCCCTGGAATGGGATGGGATCCCTGGCAAGGGAAGGGATGGGATTCCGGGGTTGGGAATGGATGGGTTCCCTTGGATGGGACGGGATGAGATAGGATACTTGGGATGGGAACAGATGGGATGGGATCCTTGGGATGGGATGGAATCCCTGGGATGGGATAGCTGGAATGGGATTGGATCCCTGGGATGGGATGGGATCCCTGGGATGGGATGAGATCCCTGGGATGGGATCCCTGGGATGGGATAGGATCCCTCGGATGGAATGCCTGGGATGGGATGGGTTTTGATGGGATGGGATCCCTGGGATGGGATGGGATGGGCTGGAATGGGATCCCTGGGATGGGATGGGATGGGATGGGATGGAATAAGATGGAATGGGATGGGTTCCATGGGATGGGATCCCTGGGATGGGATGGGATGGGATGGAATCCCTGGGATGGGATAGGATCGCTGGGATTGGATCACTGGGATGGGATGAGATCCCTCGTGTGGGATTCCTAGGATGGGATGGGATGGGATGGGATGGGATGGGATGGGATGGGATAGGATGGGATGGGTTGGGATGGGATGGGATGGGATGGGATGCGATGGGATGGGATCCCTGGGATGGGATGGGATGGGATTGGATCCATGGGATGGGATGGGATGGGATGGGATGGGATGGGATCGATGGGATGGGATGGGATGGGATGAAATGGGATCCCTGGGATGGTACGGAATGGGATCCCTGGGATGGGATGGGATACCTGGTATGGGATCCCTAGGATGGGATGGGAGGGGAGGGGATGGGATGGGATAGGATGGGATGGGATGGGGTAGGATGGGATGGGATGGGTTGGGATGGGATGGGATCCCTGGGATGGGATGGGATCCCTGGGATGGGATCTCTGGGATGGGATGGTATCCATGGGATGGGATGGGTTGGGATGGGATGGAATCCCTGGGATGGGGACCCGGGGATGGGATGGGATCTCTGGTATGGGATCCCTGGGATGGGATGGCATGGGATGGGATGGGATTGGATGGGATGGGATGGGATCGGATGGGATCCCTGGGATGGGATGGGATGGGATCCTTGGGATGGGATGGGATCCCTGGGACGGGATAGCTGGGATGGGATGTGATGGGACGGGATGGGATGGGATGGGGTGGGAAGGGATGGGATGGGATGGAATGGGATGGGATGGGATGGGATGGGATGGGATGGGATGGGATGGGAAGGGTTTGGATGGGACGGGATCCCTGGGATGAGATGGGATGGGATGGGATACGTGGGATGGGATGGGATCCCTGGGATGGGATGGGATGAGATGGGATGGGATGGGATGGGATCCCTGGGTTGCGATTGGTTAGGATGGGATACCTGGGATGGGCTGGAATCCCTGGGATGAGATCCCTGGGATGGGATGGGATGGGATGGGATGGGATGGGATGGGATGGGATGGGGTGGGATGGGATGGGACGGGATGGGATGGGATGGGATGGGATCCCTGCGATGGGATGGGATGGTATGGTATAGCTGGGATGGTGTCCCTGGGATGGGATGGGATGGGATGGGATGGGGTGGGATGGGATGGGGTGGGATGGGATGGGATGGGATTGGCTACAATGGGTTGGGATGGGATGGGATCGATGGGATGGGATGGGATGGGATGGAATGGGATCCCTGGGATGGTACGGAATGGGATCCCTGGGATGGGATGGGATACCTGGTATGGGATCCCTGGGATGGGATGGCATGGGATGGGATGGGATGCGATGGGATGGCATGGGATGGGATGGGATGCGATGGGATGGGGTAGGATGGGATGGGATCCCTGCGATGGGATGGGATCCCTGGGATGAGATGGGATGGGATTGGATCCCTGGGATGGGATGAGATGGTATCCCAGGGATGGGATCCCTGGATTGTGATCCCTCGTATGGGTTGGGATCCCTGGGATGGGATGGAACCTCTGGAATGGGATCCCTGGGATGGGATGGGATCCCTGGGATGGGATCCGTGTGATGGGATCCCTGGGATGGGATGGGATGCGATGGGGTAGGATGGGATGGGGTAGGATGTGATGGGATGGGTTGGGATGGGATGGGATCCCTGGGATGGGATGGGATCCCTGGGATGGGATCTCTGGGATGGGATGGGATGGGATGGGATGGGATGGGATGGGATCCCTGGGATGGGATCCCTGGAATGTGATCCCTGGAATGGAATGGGATCCCTGGGATGGGATGGAATCCCTGGGATGGGATCCCTGGGATGGATGGGATGGGTTGGAATGGGATGGGATCCCTGGGTTGGGATGGCTTCCATGGGATGGGATCCCTGGGATGGGATGGGATGGGATGGGATGGGATGGGATGGGATGGGATCCCTGGGATGGGATGGGATGGGATGGGATGGGATGGGATGGGATGGGATGGGATGGGATCCCTTGGATGGGATGGGATGGGATCCGTGGGATGGGATGTGATCCCTGGGATGGGATGGGGTGAGATGGGATGGGATGGGATGGGATGGGATCCCTGGGATTGGATGGGATGGGATCCCTGGGTTAGGATTGGTTGGGATGGGATACCTGGGATGGGATGGGATACCTGGCATGGGATGGAATCCCTGGGATGAGATCGCTGGGATGGGATGTGATGGGATGGGATGCGATGGGATGGGATGGGATCCCTGCGATGGGATGGGATGGTATGGTATCCCTGGGATGGTGTCCCTGGGATGGGATGGGATGGGATGGGATGGGATGGGATGGGATGGGATGGGATGGGATTGGATGGGATGGAGTGGGATGGGATGGGATTGGCTAAAATGGGTTGGGATGGGATGGGATCGATGGGATGGGATGGGATGGGATGAAATAGGATCCCTGGGATGGTACGGAATGGGATCCCTGGGATGGGATGGGATACCTTGTATGGGATCCCTAGGATGGCATGGGATGGGATGGGATGGGATGGGATGGGATGGGATGGGATGGGATGGGATGGGATGGGATGGGATGGGATAGGATAGGATGGGATGGGATGAGGTAGGATGGGATGGGTTGGGTTGGGATGGGATCCCTGGGATGGGATGGGATCCCTGGGATGGGATCTCTGGGATGGGATGGTATCCATGGGATGGGATGGGTTGGGATGGGATGGAATCCCTGGGATGGGGACCCGGGGATGGGATGGGATCTCTGGTATGGGATCCCTGGGATGGGATGGGATGGGATTGGATGGGATGGGATGGGATCGGATGGGATCCCTGGGATGGGATGGGATCCCTGGGATGGGATGGGATCCCTGGGATGGGATCTCTGGGATGGGATGGGATCCCTGGGATGGGATCTCTGGGATGGGATGGTATCCATGGGATGGGATGGGTTGGGATGGGATGGAATCCCTGGGATGGGGACCCGGGGATGGGATGGGATCTCTGGTATGGGATCCCTGGGATGGGATGGCATGGGATGGGATGGGATTGGATGGGATGGGATGGGATCGGATGGGATCCCTGGGATGGGATGGGATGGGATGGGATCCTTGGGATGGGATGGGATCCCTGGGACGGGATATCTGGGATGGGATGTGATGGGACGGGATGGGATGGGATGGGGTGGGAAGGGATGGGATGGGATGGAATGGGATGGGATGGGATGGGATGGGATGGGATGGGAAGGGTTTGGATGGGACGGGATCCCTAGGATGGGATGGGATGGGATGGGATTGGATGGGATGCCATGGCATGGGATCCGCGGGATGAGATGGGATGGGATGGGATACGTGGGATGGGATCCCTGGGATGGGATGGGATGAGATGGGATGGGATGGGATGGGATGGGATGGGATGGGATGGGATCCCTGGGTTGCGATTGGTTAGGATGGGATACCTGGGATGGGCTGGAATCCCTGGGATGAGATCCCTGGGATGGGATGGGATGGGATGGGATGGGATGGGATGGGATGGGGTGGGATGGGATGGGACGGGATGGGATGGGATGGGACGGGATGGGATGGGATGGGATGGGATGGGATCCCTGGGATGAGATGGGATCCCTGGGATGGGATGGGATCTCTGGCATGGGTTGGGATCCCTGGGATTGGATCCCTGGGATGGGATGGGATCCCTGGAATGGGATGGGATCCCTGGCAAGGGAAGGGATGGGATTCCGGGGTTGGGAATGGATGGGTTCCCTTGGATGGGACGGGATGAGATAGGATACTTGGGATGGGAACAGATGGGATGGGATCCTTGGGATGGGATGGAATCCCTGGGATGGGATAGCTGGAATGGGATTGGATCCCTGGGATGGGATGGGATCCCTGGGATGGGATGAGATCCCTGGGGTGGGATCCCTGGGATGGGATAGGATCCCTGGGATGGGATGCCTGGGATGGCATGGGATGGGATGGCATGGCATGGGATCCCTGGGATGAGATGGGCTGGGATGGGATCCCAGAGATGGGATGGGATGGAATAAGATGGGATGGGATGGGTTCCATGGGATGGGATCCCTGGGATGGGATGGGATGGGATCCCTAGGATGGGAGAGGATCGCTGGGATTGGATCACTGGGATGGGATGGGATCCCTGGTGTGGGATTCCTAGGATGGGATGGGATGGGATGGGATGGGATGGGATGGGATGGGATCCCTGGGATGGCATGGGATCCCTGGGATGGCATGGGATGGGATCGGATGGGATGGGATGGGATCCCTGGGATGGGATGGGATGGGATCCCTGGGATGGGTTGGGATCCATGGGATGGGATGGGTTGGGATGGGATTGGATCCATGGGATGGGATGGGATGGGATCCCAGGGATGGGAACAGCTGAAATGGGATCCCTGGGATGGGATGGGATCCCTGGGATGGGATGGGATGGGTTGGAATGGGATGGGATCCCTGGGACGGGATGGGATGGGATCCCTGGGATGGGAACAGATGAAATGGGATCCATGGGATGGGATGGAATCCCTGGGATGGGATATCTGGGATGGGATGGGATCCCTGGGATGGGTTGGGATCCCTGGGATGGGATGGGATCCCTGTGTTGGGATCCCAGGAATGTGATCCCTCGTATGGGATGGGATCCCTGGGATGGGGTGGAATCCCTGGGATGGGATCCCTGGGAAGGGATGGGATCCCTGGGATGACAGGGGATCCCTGGGATGGGAGCAGATCCCTGGGATGGGATGGGATGGGATGGGATGGGATGGGATAGGATAGGATGGGATGGGACGGCATTTGATGGGATGGGATGGGATGGGATGGGATCCCTGGGATGGGATGGGATCCCTGGGATAGTGATGGGATCCCTGGGATGGGATGGGATGGGATCCCTGGATTGGGATGGGATCCCTTGGATGGGATCCCGGGGATGGGATGGGATGGAATCCCTGGAATGGGATGGGATCCCTGGAAAGGGAAGAGATGGGATTCCTGGGTTGGGAATGGATTGGATCCCTTGGATGGGACGGGGTGGGATAGGATACCTGGGATGGGAACAGATGGGATAGGATCCCTGGGATGGGATGGAATCCCTGGGATGGGATAGCTGGGATGGGATTGGATCCCTGGGATGGGATGGGATCCCTGGGATGGTATGAGATCCCTGGGATGGGATGCCTGGGATGGGATGGGATGGGATGGGATGGGATGGGATGGGATGGGATGGGATGGGTTTGGATGGGATGGGATCCCTGGGATGGGATGGGATGGGATGGGATGGGTTGGGATGGCATGGCATGGGATCCCTGGGATGAGATGGGATCCCTGGGATGGGATGGGATCTCTGGCATGGGTTGGGATCCCTGGGATTGGATCCCTGGGATGGGATGGGATCCCTGGAATGGGATGGGATCCCTGGCAAGGGAAGGGATGGGATTCCGGGGTTGGGAATGGATGGGTTCCCTTGGATGGGACGGGATGAGATAGGATACTTGGGATGGGAACAGATGGGATGGGATCCTTGGGATGGGATGGAATCCCTGGGATGGGATAGCTGGAATGGGATTGGATCCCTGGGATGGGATGGGATCCCTGGGATGGGATGAGATCCCTGGGATGGGATCCCTGGGATGGGATAGGATCCCTCGGATGGAATGCCTGGGATGGGATGGGTTTTGATGGGATGGGATCCCTGGGATGGGATGGGATGGGCTGGAATGGGATCCCTGGGATGGGATGGGATGGGATGGAATAAGATGGAATGGGATGGGTTCCATGGGATGGGATCCCTGGGATGGGATGGGATGGGATGGAATCCCTGTGATGGGATAGGATCGCTGGGATTGGATCACTGGGATGGGATGGGATCCCTCGTGTGGGATTCCTAGGATGGGATGGGATGGGATGGGATGGGATGGAATGGGATGGGATGGGATGGGATGGGATGGGATGGGATGGGATGGGTTGGGATGGGATGGGATGGGATGGGTTGGGATGGGATGGGATGGGATGCGATGGGATGGGATCCCTGGGATGGCATGGGATGGGATCGGATGGGATGGGATGGGATGGGATGCGATCCCTGGGATGGGATGGGATGGGATTGGATCCATGGGATGGGATGGGATGGGGTGGCATGGGATGGTATGGGATGGGATTGGATGGGATGGGGTGGGATGGGATGGGATCGATGGGATGGGATGGGATGGGATGAAATGGGATCCCTGGGATGGTACGGAATGGGATCCCTGGGATGGGATGGGATACCTGGTATGGGATCCCTAGGATGGGATGGGAGGGGAGGGGAGGGGATGGGATGGGATAGGATGGGATGGGATGGGGTAGGATGGGATGG
The DNA here is from genome assembly GCF_052056855.1 of Sturnus vulgaris. Classification (NCBI taxonomy): domain Eukaryota; kingdom Metazoa; phylum Chordata; class Aves; order Passeriformes; family Sturnidae; genus Sturnus; species Sturnus vulgaris. The sequence continues at coordinate 11,322,274 of NC_142282.1, forward strand.
GATGGGATGGGTTGGGATGGGATGGGATCCCTGGGATGGGATGGGATCCCTGGGATGGGATCTCTGGGATGGGATGGTATCCATGGGATGGGATGGGTTGGGATGGGATGGAATCCCTGGGATGGGGACCCGGGGATGGGATGGGAACTCTGGTATGGGATCCCTGGGATGGGATGGCATGGGATGGGATGGGATTGGATGGGATGGGATGGGATCGGATGGGATCCCTGGGATGGGATGGGATGGGATCCTTGGGATGGGATGGGATCCCTGGGACGGGATATCTGGGATGGGATGTGATGGGACGGGATGGGATGGGATGGGGTGGGAAGGGATGGGATGGGATGGAATGGGATGGGATGGGATGGGATGGGAAGGGTTTGGATGGGACGGGATCCCTGGGATGGGATGGGATGGGATGGGATGGGATGGGATGGGATGGGATGGGATGCCATGGCATGGGATCCGCGGGATGAGATGGGATGGGATGGGATACGTGGGATGGGATGGGATCCCTGGGATGGGATGGGATGAGATGGGATGGGATGGGATGGGATGGGATGGGATGGGATGGGATCCCTGGGTTGCGATTGGTTAGGATGGGATACCTGGGATGGGCTGGAATCCCTGGGATGAGATCCCTGGGATGGGGTGGGATGGGATGGGACGGGATGGGATGGGATCCCTGCCATGGGATGGGATGGTATGGTATAGCTGGGATGGTGTCCCTGGGATGGGATGGGATGGGATGGGATGGGATGGGATGGGATGGGATGGGATGGGGTGGGATGGGATGGGATGGGATTGGCTACAATGGGTTGGGATGGGATGGGATCGATGGGATGGGATGGGATGGGATGGAATGGGATCCCTGGGATGGTACGGAATGGGATCCCTGGGATGGGATGGGATACCTGGTATGGGATCCCTGGGATGGGATGGCATGGGATGGGATGGGATGCGATGGGATGGGGTAGGATGGGATGGGATCCCTGCGATGGGATGGGATCCCTGCGATGGGATGGGATCCCTGGGATGAGATGGGATGGGATTGGATCCCTGGGATGGGATGAGATGGGATCCCAGGGATGGGATCCCTGGATTGTGATCCCTCGTATGGGTTGGGATCCCTGGGATGGGATGGAACCTCTGGAATGGGATCCCGGGGATGGGATGGGATCCCTGGGATGGGATCCCTGTGATGGGATCCTTGGGATGGGATGGGATGCGATGGGGTAGGATGGGATGGGGTAGGATGTGATGGGATGGGTTGGGATGGGATGGGATCCCTGGGATGGGATGGGATCCCTGGGATGGGATCTCTGGGATCGGATGGTATCCATGGGATGGGATGTGTTGGGATGGGATGGAATCCCTGGGATGGGGACCCGGGGATGGGATGGGATCCCTGGTATGGGATCCCTGGGATGGGATGGGATGGGATGGGATGGGATCCCTGGGATGGGATCCCTGGAATGTGATCCCTGGAATGGGATGGGATCCCTGGGATGGGATGGAATCCCTGGGATGGGATCCCTGGGATGGATGGGATGGGTTGGAATGGGATGGGATCCCTGGGATGGGATGGCTTCCATGGGATGGGATCCCTGGGATGGGATGGGATGGGATGGGATCCCTGGGATGGGATGGGATGGGATGGGATGGGATCCCTTGGATGGGATGGGATGGGATACCTGGGATGGGATGGGATACCTGGCATGGGATGGAATCCCTGGGATGAGATCGCTGGGATGGGATATGATGGGATGGGATGCGATGGGATGGGATGGGATCCCTGCGATGGGATGGGATGGTATGGTATCCCTGGGATGGTGTCCCTGGGATGGGATGGGATGGGATGGGATGGGATGGGATAGGATAGGATGGGATCGGATGGGGTAGAATGGGATGGGTTGGGTTGGGATGGGATCCCTGGGATGGGATGGGATCCCTGGGATGGGATCTCTGGGATGGGATGGTATCCATGGGATGGGATGGGTTGGGATGGGATGGAATCCCTGGGATGGGGACCCGGGGATGGGATGGGATCTCTGGTATGGGATCCCTGGGATGGGATGGGATGGGATTGGATGAGATGGGATGGGATCGGATGGGATCCCTGGGATGGGATGGGATGGGATCCCTGGGATGGGATGGGATCCCTGGGATGGGATATCTGGGATGGGATGTGATGGGACGGGATGGGATGGGATGGGGTGCGAAGGGATGGGATGGGCTACAATGGGATGGGATGGGATGGGATGGGATGGGATGGGATGGGATGGGATGGGATCGGATGGGATCCCTGGGATGGGATGGGATGGGATCCTTGGGATGGGATGGGATCCCTGGGACGGGATATCTGGGATGGGATGTGATGGGACGGGATGGGATGGGATGGGGTGGGAAGGGATGGGATGGGATGGAGTGGGATGGGATGGGATGGGATGGGATGGGATGGGATGGGAAGGGTTTGGATGGGACGGGATCCCTGGGATGGGATGGGATGGGATGGGATGGGATGGGATGGGATGGGATGGGATGGGATGCCATGGCATGGGATCCGCGGGATGAGATGGGATGGGATGGGATACGTGGGATGGGATGGGATCCCTGGGATGGGATGGGATGAGATGGGATGGGATGGGATGGGATGGGATGGGATGGGATGGGATCCCTGGGATGCGATTGGTTAGGATGGGACACCTGGGATGGGCTGGAATCCCTGGGATGAGATCCCTGGGATGGGATGGGATGGGATGGGATGGGATGGGATGGGATGGGATGGGGTGGGATGGGATGGGATGGGGTGGGATGGGATGGGACGGGATGGGATGGGATGGGATGGGATCCCTGCGATGGGATGGGATGGTATGGTATAGCTGGGATGGTGTCCCTGGGATGGGATGGGATCCCTGGGATGGGATCCCTGGGATGGGATTGGATGGGATCCCCGGGATTGGATGGAATCCCTGGGATGGGATAGCTGGGATGGGATGGGATCCCTGGGATGGGATGGGATCCCTGGGATGGGTTGGGATCCCTGGGATGGGATGGGATGGGATGGGATGGGATGGGATGGGATGGGATGGGATGGGATAGGATGGGATGGGATGGGATCCCTGGGATGGGATAGCTGGGATGGGATGGGATCCCTGGGATGGGATGGGATCCCTGGGATGGGATCCCTGGGATGGGATGGGATGGGATGGGATCCCTGGGATGGGATGGGATGGGATCCCTGGTGTGGGATGGGATGGGATGGGATGGGATCCCTGGATTGCGTTGGGATCCCTGGGATGGGATGGGATCCGTGGGATGGGATGGGATCCGTGGGATCGGATGGGATGGGTTTGGATGGGATGGGATCCCTGGGATGGGATGGGATGGGATGGCATGGCATGGCATGGCATGGGATCCCTGGGATGAGATGGGCTGGGATGGGATCCCTGGGATGAGATGGGATGCGATGGGATGGGATGGGAATGGGATAGGATGGCATGGGTTGGCATGGGATGGGATGGGATCCCTGGGATGGGATGTGATCCCTGGAATGTGATCCGTGGGATGGGATGGGATCCCTGGGATGGGATGGGATCCCTGGGATGGGATCCCTGGGATGGGATGGGATCCCTGGGATGGGATGGGATGGGATGGGATGGGATGGGATGGGATGGGATGGGATGGGATGGGATGGGATGGGAAGGGATGGGATGGGATGGAATGGGATGGGATGGGATGGGATGGGTTCCATGGGATGGGATCCCTGGGATGGGATGGGATCCCTGGTGTGGGATTCCTAGGATGGGATGGGATGGGATGGGATGGGATGGGATGGGATGGGATGGGATGGGATGGGATGGAATGGGATCCCTGGGATGGGATCCCTGGGATGGGATGGGATGGGATCCTGTGATGGGATGGGATCCATGGGATGGGATGTGTTCTGATGGGATTGGATCCATGGGATGGGATGGGATGGGATGGGATCCCAGGGATGGGAACAGATGAAATGGGATCCCTGGGATGGGATGGGATGGGTTGGAATGCGATGGGATCCCTGGGATGGGATGGGATGGGATCCCTGGGATGGTAACAGAAGAAATGGGATCCCTGGGATGGGATGGGATGGGATGGGATCCCTGGGATGGGATGGGATGGGATGGAATAAGATGGAATGGGATGTGTTCCATGGGATGGGATTCCTGGGATGGGATGGGATGGGATAGGATCGCTGGGATTGGATCACTGGGATGGGATGGGATGGGATGGGATGGGATGGGATCCTGGGATGGGATGGGATGGGATCCCTGGTGTGGGATGGGATGGGATGGGATGGGATAGGATGGGATGGGATGGGATCCCTGGGATGGGATCCCAGGATTGGGATAGGATCCCTGGGATGGGATGGGATCCCTGGGATGGGATCCCTGGGATGGGATGGGATGGGATGGGATCCCTGGAATGGGATGGGATGGGATCCCTGGTGTGGAATGGGATGGGATGGGATGGGATCCCTGGATTGGGTTGGGATCCCTGGGATGGGATGGGATCCGTGGGATGGGATGGGATCCGTGGGATCGGATGGGATGGGTTTTGATGGGATGGGATCCCTGGGATGGGATGGGATGGGATGGCATGGCATGGCATGGCATGGCATGGGATCCCTGGGATGAGATGGGCTGGGATGGGATCCCTGGGATGAGATGGGATGCGATGGGATGGGATGGGAATGGGATAGGATGGGATGGGTTGGCATGGGATGGGATGGGATCCCTGGGATGGGATGTGATCCCTGGAATGTGATCCGTGGGATGGGATGGGATCCCTGGGATGGGATGGGATCCCTGGGATGGGATCCCTGGGATGGGATGGGATCCCTGGGATGGGATGGGATGGGATGGGATCCCTGGGATGGGATGGGATGGGAAGGGATGGGATGGGATGGAATGGGATGGGATGGGATGGGATGGCTTCCATGGGATGGGATCCCTGGGATGGGATGGGATCCCTGGTGTGGGATTCCTAGGATGGGATGGGATGGGATGGGATGGGATGGGATGGGATCCCTGGGATGGGATCCCTGGGATGGGATGGGATCGGATGGGATCGGATGGGATCGGATGGGATGCGATCCCTGGGATGGGATGGGATGGGATCCTGTGATGGGATGGGATCCATGGGATGGGATGTGTTGGGATGGGATTGGATCCATGGGATGGGATGGGATGGGATGGGATCCCAGGGATGGGAACAGATGAAATGGGATCCCTGGGATGGGATGGGATGGGTTGGAATGGGATGGGATCCCTGGGATGGGATGGGATGGGATCCCTGGGATGGTAACAGAAGAAATGGGATCCCTGGGATGGGATGGAATCCCTGGGATGGGATAGCTGGGATGCGATGGGATCCCTGGGATGGGATGGTATACCTGGGATGGGATCCCTGGGATGGGATGGGATCCCTGGGATGGCAGGGGATCCCTGGGATGGGGGCAGATCCCTGGGATGGGATGGGATGGGATGGTATACCTGGGATGGGATCCCTGGGATGGGATGGGATGAGATCCCTCGATTGGGATGGGATCCCTTGAATGGGATCCCGGGGATGGGATGGGATGGGATGAGATGGGATGGGATCCATGGGATGGGATGGGATCCCTGGGATTGGATGGGATCCCTGGGATGGGATGGGATCCGTGGGATGGGATGGGATGGGATCCCGGGGATGGGATGGGATCCCTGGGATGGGATCCTTGGGATTGGATCACTCAGAAGGGATGGGATCGGATGGGATCGCTGGGATTGGATCACTGGGATGGTATCGGATCCCTGGGACGGCCTCCCAGGGATGGGATGGGATCCCTGGGATGGGATGGGATGGGATGGGATGGGATGGGATGGGATGGGATGGGATGGGATCCCTGTGATGGGATGGGATCCCTGGGATGGCATGGGATCCCTGGGATGGTATCCCTAGGATGGGATGGGATCCCTGGGATGGGATGGGATGGGATGGGATGGGATGGGATGGGATGGGATGGGATGGGATGGGAAGGGATGGGATGGGAAGGGATGGGATGGGATGGGTTCCATGGGATGGGATCCCTGGGATGGGATAGGATCTCTGGGATTGGATCACTGGGATGGGATGGGATCCCTGGTGTGGGATTCCTAGGATGGGATGGGATGGGATGGGATGGGATGGGATGGGATGGGATGGGATGGGATGGGATGGGATCCCTGTGATGGGATGGGATCCCTGGGATGGCATGGGATGGGATCGGATGGGATGGGATGGGATGCGATGCCTGGGAAGGGATGGGATGTGATCCCTGGGATGGGATGAGATCCATGGGATGGGATGGGTTGGGATGGGATGGGATCCATGGGATGGGATGGGATGGGATGGGATGGGATGGGATGGGATCGCAGGGATGGTAACAGAAGAAATGGGATCCCTGGGATGGGATGGGATGGGATGGGATCCCTGGGATGGGATGGGATGGGATGGAATAAGATGGAATGGGATGGGTTCCATGGGATGGGATCCCTGGGATGGGATGGGATGGGATGGAATCCCTGGGATGGGATAGGATCGCTGGGATTGGATCACTGGGATGGGATGGGATGGGATCCCTGGGATGGGATGGGATGGGATCCCTGGTGTGGGATGGGATGGGATGGGATGGGATAGGATGGGATGGGATGGGATCCCTGGGATGGGATCCCTGGATTGGGATGGGATCCCTGGGATGGGATGGGATCCCTGGGATGGGATCCCTGGGATGGGATGGGATGGGATGGGATGGGATCCCTGGGATGCGATGGGATCCGTGGGATGGGATGGGATCCGTGGGATCGGATGGGATGGGTTTGGATGGGATGGGATCCCTGGCATGGGATGGGATGGGATGGGATGGGATGGGATGGGATGGGATGGCATGGCATGGCATGGCATGGCATGGCATGGCATGGGATCCCTGGGATGAGATGGGCTGGGATGGGATCCCTGGGATGAGATGGGATGCGATGGGATGGGATGGGAATGGGATAGGATGGGATGGGTTGGCATGGGATGGGATGGGATCCCTGGGATGGGATGTGATCCCTGGAATGTGATCCGTGGGATGGGATGGGATCCCTGGGATGGGATGGGATCCCTGGGATGGGATCCCTGGGATGGGATGGGATCCCTGGGATGGGATGGGATGGGATGGGATGGGATGGGATGGGATGGGATGGGATGGGATGGGATGGGATGGGAAGGGATGGGATGGGATGGAATGGGATGGGATGGGATGGGATGGGTTCCATGGGATGGGATCCCTGGGATGGGATGGGATCCCTGGTGTGGGATTCCTAGGATGGGATGGGATGGGATGGGATGGGATGGGATGGGATGGGATGGGATGGGATGGGATCCCTGGGATGGGATCCCTGGGATGGGATGGGATGGGATCGGATGGGATCGGATGGGATGCGATCCCTGGGATGGGATGGGATGGGATCCTGTGATGGGATGGGATCCATGGGATGGGATGTGTTGGGATGGGATTGGATCCATGGGATGGGATGGGATCCCAGGGATGGGAACAGATGAAATGGGATCCCTGGGATGGGATGGGATGGGATGGGTTGGAATGGGATGGGATCCCTGGGATGGGATGGGATGGGATCCCTGGGATGGTAACAGAAGAAATGGGATCCCTGGGATGGGATGGAATCCCTGGGATGGGATAGCTGGGATGCGATGGGATCCCTGGGATGGGATGGTATACCTGGGATGGGATCCCTGGGATGGGATGGGATGAGATCCCTGGATTGGGATGGGATCCCTGGGATGGGATCCCGGGGATGGGATGGGATGGGATGAGATGGGATGGGATCCATGGGATGGGATGGGATCCCTGGGATTGGATGGGATCCCTGGGATGGGATGGGATCCGTGGGATGGGATGGGATGGGATCCCTGGGATGGGATCCTTGGGATTGGATCACTCAGAAGGGATGGGATCGGATGGGATCGCTGGGATTGGATCACTGGGATGGTATCGGATCCCTGGGACGGCCTCCCAGGGATGGGATGGGATCCCTGGGATGGGATCCCTGGGATGGGATGTGATCCCTGGAATGGGATGGGATGGGATGGGATGGAATGGGATGGGATGTCTGGGATGAGATGGGATCCCTGGGATGGTATCCCTAGGATGGGATGGGATCCCTGGGATGGGATGGGATGGGATGGGATGGGATGGGATGGGATGGGATGGGAAGGGATGGGATGGGAAGGGATGGGATGGGATGGGTTCCATGGGATGGGATCCCTGGGATGGGGTAGGATCTCTGGGATTGGATCACTGGGATGGGATGGGATGCCTGGTGTGGGATTCCTAGGATGGGATGGGATGGGATGGGATGGGATGGGATGGGATGGGATGGGATGGGATGGGATGGGATGGGATGGGATCCCTGTGATGGGATGGGATCCCTGGGATGGCATGGGATGGGATCGGATGGGATGGGATGGGATGCGATGCCTGGGATGGGATGGGATGTGATCCCTGGGATGGGATGGGATCCATGGGATGGGATGGGTTGGGATGGGATGGGATCCATGGGATGGGATGGGGTGGGATGGGATGGGATGGGATGGGATGGGATGGGATCGCAGGGGTGGGAACAGATGAAATGGGATCCCTGGGATGGGATGGAATCCCTGGGATGGGATGCCTGGGATGGGATGGGATGGGTTTGGATGGGATGGGATCCCTGGGATGGGATGGGATGGGATGGCATGGCATGGGATTCCTGGGATGAGATGGGCTGGGATGGGATCCCTGGGATGGGATGGGATCCCTGGGATGGGATGGGATCTCTGGTATGGGTTGGGATCCCTGGGATTGGATCCCTGGGATGGGATGGCATCCCTGGGATGGGATGGGATCCCTGGCAAGGGAAGGGATGGGATTCCTGGGTTGGGAATGGATAGGTTCCCTTGGATGGGACGGGATGGGATGGGACCCCTGGGATGAGATGGAATCCCTGGGATGGGATAGCTGGGATGGGATTGGATCCCTGGGATGGGATGGGATCCCTGCGATGGGTTGAGATCCCTGGGATGGGATCCCTCGGATGGGATAGGATCCCTCGGATGGGATGCCTGGGATGGCATGGGATGGGATGGCACGGCATGGGATCCCTGGGATGAGATGGGCTGGGATGGGATCCCAGAGATGGGATGGGATGGGATGGAATAAGATGGGATGGGATGGGTTCCATGGGATGGGATCCCTGGGATGGGATGGGATGGGATCCCTAGGATGGGAGAGGATCGCTGGGATTGGATCACTGGGATGGGATGGGATCCCTGGTGTGGGATTCCTAGGATGGGATGGGATGGGATGGGATGGGATGGGATGGGATGGGATGGGATGGGATGGGATGGGATCCCTGGGATGGCATGGGATCCCTGGGATGGCATGGGATACGATCGGATGGGATGGGATGGGATCCCTGGGATGGGATGGGATGGGATGGGATGGGATGGGATGGGATGGGATGGGATCCCTGGGATGGGTTGGGATCCATGGGATGGGATGGGTTGGGATGGGATTGGATCCATGGGATGGGATGGGATGGGATCCCAGGGATGGGAACAGCTGAAATGGGATCCCTGGGATGGGATGGGATCCCTGGGATGGGATGGGATGGGTTGGAATGGGATGGGATCCCTGGGACGGGATGGGATGGGATCCCTGGGATGGGAACAGATGAAATGGGATCCATGGGATGGGATGGAATCCCTGGGATGGGATATCTGGGATGGGATGGGATCCCTGGGATGGGTTGGGATCCCTGGGATGGGATGGGATCCCTGTGTTGGGATCCCAGGAATGTGATCCCTCGTATGGGATGGGATCCCTGGGATGGGGTGGAATCCCTGGAATGGGATCCCTGGGATGGGATCCCTGTGATGGGATCCCTGGGATGGGATGGGATGCGATGGGGTAGGATGGGATGGGGTAGGATGTGATGGGATGGGTTGAGATGGGATGGGATCCCTGGGATGGGATCTCTGGGATCCCTGGGATGGGATCTCTGGGATCGGATGGTATCCATGGGATGGGATGTGTTGGGATGGGATGGAATCCCTGGGATGGGATGGGATGGGATGGGATGGGATCCCTGGGATGGGGACCCGGGGATGGGATGGGATCCCTGGTATGGGATCCCTGGGATGGGATGGGATGGGATGGGATCCCTGGGATGGGATCCCTGGGAAGGGATAGGTTGGAATGTGATCCCTGGAATGGGATGGGATCCCTGGGATGGGATGGAATCCCTGGGATGGGATCCCTGGGATGGATGGGATGGGTTGGAATGGGATGGGATCCCTGGGTTGGGATGGCTTCCATGGGATGGGATCCCTGGGATGGGATGGGATGGGATGGGATGGGATGGGATCCCTGGGATGGGATGGGATCCCTGGGATGGGATGGGATGGGATCCCTTGGATGGGATGGGATGCCTGGGATGGGATGGGATGGGATCCGTGGGATGGGATGTGATCCCTGGGATGGGATGGGGTGGGATGGGATTGGCTGGGATGCGATTGGATGGGATGGGATGCGATCCCTGGGATGGGATGGGATCCATGGGATGGGATCCCTGGGATGGGATGGGATCCCTGGGATGGGATGGGATGGGATGGGATGGGATGGGATGGGATGGGATGGGATGGGAAGGGATGGGATGGGATGGAATGGGATGGGATGGGATGGGATGGGTTCCATGGGATGGGATCCCTGGGATGGGATGGGATCCCTGGTGTGGGATTCCTAGGATGGGATGGGATGGGATGGGATGGGATGGGATGGGATGGGATCCCTGGGATGGGATCCCTGGGATGGGATGGGATGGGATCGGATGGGATCGGATGGGATGCGATCCCTGGGATGGGATGGGATGGGATCCTGTGATGGGATGGGATCCATGGGATGGGATGTGTTGGGATGGGATTGGATCCATGGGATGGGATGGGATCCCAGGGATGGGAACAGATGAAATGGGATCCCTGGGATGGGATGGGATGGGATGGGTTGGAATGGGATGGGATCCCTGGGATGGGATGGGATGGGATCCCTGGGATGGTAACAGAAGAAATGGGATCCCTGGGATGGGATGGAATCCCTGGGATGGGATAGCTGGGATGCGATGGGATCCCTGGGATGGGATGGTATACCTGGGATGGGATCCCTGGGATGGGATGGGATGAGATCCCTGGATTGGGATGGGATCCCTGGGATGGGATCCCGGGGATGGGATGGGATGGGATGAGATGGGATGGGATCCATGGGATGGGATGGGATCCCTGGGATTGGATGGGATCCCTGGGATGGGATGGGATCCGTGGGATGGGATGGGATGGGATCCCTGGGATGGGATGGGATCCCTGGGATGGGATCCTTGGGATTGGATCACTCAGAAGGGATGGGATCGGATGGGATCGCTGGGATTGGATCACTGGGATGGTATCGGATCCCTGGGACGGCCTCCCAGGGATGGGATGGGATCCCTGGGATGGGATCCCTGGGATGGGATGTGATCCCTGGAATGGGATGGGATGGGATGGGATGGAATGGGATGGGATGTCTGGGATGAGATGGGATCCCTGGGATGGTATCCCTAGGATGGGATGGGATCCCTGGGATGGGATGGGATGGGATGGGATGGGATGGGATGGGATGGGATGGGATGGGAAGGGATGGGATGGGAAGGGATGGGATGGGATGGGTTCCATGGGATGGGATCCCTGGGATGGGGTAGGATCTCTGGGATTGGATCACTGGGATGGGATGGGATGCCTGGTGTGGGATTCCTAGGATGGGATGGGATGGGATGGGATGGGATGGGATGGGATGGGATGGGATGGGATCCCTGTGATGGGATGGGATCCCTGGGATGGCATGGGATGGGATCGGATGGGATGGGATGGGATGCGATGCCTGGGATGGGATGGGATGTGATCCCTGGGATGGGATGGGATCCATGGGATGGGATGGGTTGGGATGGGATGGGATCCATGGGATGGGATGGGATGGGATGGGATGGGATGGGATGGGATGGGATGGGATCGCAGGGGTGGGAACAGATGAAATGGGATCCCTGGGATGGGATGGAATCCCTGGGATGGGATGCCTGGGATGGGATGGGATGGGTTTGGATGGGATGGGATCCCTGGGATGGGATGGGATGGGATGGCATGGCATGGGATTCCTGGGATGAGATGGGCTGGGATGGGATCCCTGGGATGGGATGGGATCCCTGGGATGGGATGGGATCTCTGGTATGGGTTGGGATCCCTGGGATTGGATCCCTGGGATGGGATGGCATCCCTGGGATGGGATGGGATCCCTGGCAAGGGAAGGGATGGGTTTCCTGGGTTGGGAATGGATAGGTTCCCTTGGATGGGACGGGATGGGATGGGACCCCTGGGATGAGATGGAATCCCTGGGATGGGATACCTGGGATGGGATTGGATCCCTGGGATGGGATGGGATCCCTGCGATGGGTTGAGATCCCTGGGATGGGATCCCTCGGATGGGATAGGATCCCTCGGATGGGATGCCTGGGATGGCATGGGATGGGATGGCATGGCATGGGATCCCTGGGATGAGATGGGCTGGGATGGGATCCCAGAGATGGGATGGGATGGGATGGAATAAGATGGGATGGGATGGGTTCCATGGGATGGGATCCCTGGGATGGGATGGGATGGGATCCCTAGGATGGGAGAGGATCGCTGGGATTGGATCACTGGGATGGGATGGGATCCCTGGTGTGGGATTCCTAGGATGGGATGGGATGGGATGGGATGGGATGGGATGGGATGGGATGGGATGGGATGGGATGGGATGGGATGGGATGGGATGGGATGGGATGGGATCCCTGGGATGGCATGGGATCCCTGGGATGGCATGGGATACGATCGGATGGGATGGGATGGGATCCCTGGGATGGGATGGGATGGGATGGGATGGGATGGGATGGGATCCCTGGGATGGGTTGGGATCCATGGGATGGGATGGGTTGGGATGGGATTGGATCCATGGGATGGGATGGGATGGGATCCCAGGGATGGGAACAGCTGAAATGGGATCCCTGGGATGGGATGGGATCCCTGGGATGGGATGGGATGGGTTGGAATGGGATGGGATCCCTGGGACGGGATGGGATGGGATCCCTGGGATGGGAACAGATGAAATGGGATCCATGGGATGGGATGGAATCCCTGGGATGGGATATCTGGGATGGGATGGGATCCCTGGGATGGGTTGGGATCCCTGGGATGGGATGGGATCCCTGTGTTGGGATCCCAGGAATGTGATCCCTCGTATGGGATGGGATCCCTGGGATGGGGTGGAATCCCTGGAATGGGATCCCTGGGATGGGATCCCTGTGATGGGATCCCTGGGATGGGATGGGATGCGATGGGGTAGGATGGGATGGGGTAGGATGTGATGGGATGGGTTGGGATGGGATGGGATCCCTGGGATGGGATCTCTGGGATCCCTGGGATGGGATCTCTGGAATCGGATGGTATCCATGGGATGGGATCTGTTGGGATGGGATGGAATCCCTGGGATGGGATGGGATGGGATGGGATGGGATCCCTGGGATGGGGACCCGGGGATGGGATGGGATCCCTGGTATGGGATCCCTGGGATGGGATGGGATGGGATGGGATGGGATCCCTGGGATGGGATCCCTGGGATGGGATAGGTTGGAATGTGATCCCTGGAATGGGATGGGATCCCTGGGATGGGATGGAATCCCTGGGATGGGATCCCTGGGATGGATGGGATGGGTTGGAATGGGATGGGATCCCTGGGTTGGGATGGCTTCCATGGGATGGGATCCCTGGGATGGGATGGGATGGGATGGGATGGGATCCCTGGGATGGGATGGGATCCCTGGGATGGGATGGGATGGGATCCCTTGGATGGGATGGGATGCCTGGGATGGGATGGGATCCGTGGGATGGGATGTGATCCCTGGGATGGGATGGGGTGGGATGGGATTGGCTGGGATGCGATTGGATGGGATGGGATGCGATCCCTGGGATGGGATGGGATCCCTGGGATGGGATGGGATCCATGGGATGGGATGGGTTGGGATGGGATTGGATCCATGGGATGTGATGGGATGTGATCCGAGGGATGGGAACAGATGAAATGGGATCCCTGGGATGGGATGGAATCCCTGGGATGGGATGGCTGGGATGGGATGGGATCCCTGGGATGGGATGGGATGGGATGGGTTGGAATGGGATGGGATCCCTGGGATGGGATGGAATGGGATCCCTGGGATGGGATGGGATGGGTTTGGATGGGATGGGATCCCTGGGATGGGATGGGAACAGATGAAATGGGATCCCTGGGATGAGATGGAATCCCCGGGATGGGATGGGATGGGATGGGATGGGATCCCTGGATTGGGATGGGATCCCTGGGATGGGATGGGATCCGTGGGATGGGAACAGATGAAATGGGATCCCTGGGATGAGATGGAATCCCCGGGATGGGATGGGATGGGATGGGATCCCTGGGATGGGATGGGATGGCATGGCATGGGATCCCTGGGATGAGATGGGCTGGGATGGGATGGGATGGGAATGGGATAGGATGGGATGGTTTGGCATGGGATGGGATGGGATCCCTGGGATGGGATGTGATCCCTGGAATGTGATCCGTGGGATGGGATGGGATCCCTGGGATGGGATGGGATCCCTGGGATGGGATCCTTGGGCTTGGATCACTCAGAAGGGATGGGATCGGATGGGATCCCTGGGATGGGATCCCTTGGATGGTATCGGATCCCTGGGATGGGATGGGATGGGATCCGTGGGATGAGATGTGATCCCTGGGATGGGATGGGGTGGGATGGGATTGGCTGGGATGCGATTGGATGGGATGGGATGTGATCCCTGGGATGGGATGGGATCCATGGGATGGGATCCCTGGGATGGGATGGGATCCCTGGGATGGGATGGGATGGGATGGGATGGGATGGGATGGGATGGGATGGGATGGGATGGGATGGGATGGGAAGGGATGGGATGGGATGGAATGGGATGGGATGGGATGGGATGGGTTCCATGGGATGGGATCCCTGGGATGGGATGGGATCCCTGGTGTGGGATTCCTAGGATGGGATGGGATGGGATGGGATGGGATGGGATGGGATGGGATGGGATCCCTGGGATGGGATCCCTGGGATGGGATGGGATGGGATCGGATGGGATCGGATGGGATGCGATCCCTGGGATGGGATGGGATGGGATCCTGTGATGGGATGGGATCCATGGGATGGGATGTGTTGGGATGGGATTGGATCCATGGGATGGGATGGGATCCCAGGGATGGGAACAGATGAAATGGGATCCCTGGGATGGGATGGGATGGGATGGGTTGGAATGGGATGGGATCCCTGGGATGGGATGGGATGGGATCCCTGGGATGGTAACAGAAGAAATGGGATCCCTGGGATGGGATGGAATCCCTGGGATGGGATAGCTGGGATGCGATGGGATCCCTGGGATGGGATGGTATACCTGGGATGGGATCCCTGGGATGGGATGGGATGAGATCCCTGGATTGGGATGGGATCCCTGGGATGGGATCCCGGGGATGGGATGGGATGGGATGAGATGGGATGGGATCCATGGGATGGGATGGGATCCCTGGGATTGGATGGGATCCCTGGGATGGGATGGGATCCGTGGGATGGGATGGGATGGGATCCCTGGGATGGGATGGGATCCCTGGGATGGGATCCTTGGGATTGGATCACTCAGAAGGGATGGGATCGGATGGGATCGCTGGGATTGGATCACTGGGATGGTATCGGATCCCTGGGACGGCCTCCCAGGGATGGGATGGGATCCCTGGGATGGGATCCCTGGGATGGGATGTGATCCCTGGAATGGGATGGGATGGGATGGGATGGAATTGGATGGGATGTCTGGGATGAGATGGGATCCCTGGGATGGTATCCCTAGGATGGGATGGGATCCCTGGGATGGGATGGGATGGGATGGGATGGGATGGGATGGGATGGGATGGGATGGGATGGGATGGGAAGGGATGGGATGGGAAGGGATGGGATGGGATGGGTTCCATGGGATGGGATCCCTGGGATGGGGTAGGATCTCTGGGATTGGATCACTGGGATGGGATGGGATGCCTGGTGTGGGATTCCTAGGATGGGATGGGATGGGATGGGATGGGATGGGATGGGATGGGATGGGATGGGATGGGATGGGATGGGATCCCTGTGATGGGATGGGATCCCTGGGATGGCATGGGATTGGATCGGATGGGATGGGATGGGATGCGATGCCTGGGATGGGATGGGATGTGATCCCTGGGATGGGATGGGATCCATGGGATGGGATGGGTTGGGATGGGATGGGATCCATGGGATGGGATGGGATGGGATGGGATGGGATGGGATGGGATGGGATCGCAGGGGTGGGAACAGATGAAATGGGATCCCTGGGATGGGATGGAATCCCTGGGATGGGATGCCTGGGATGGGATGGGATGGGTTTGGATGGGATGGGATCCCTGGGATGGGATGGGATGGGATGGCATGGCATGGGATTCCTGGGATGAGATGGGCTGGGATGGGATCCCTGGGATGGGATGGGATCCCTGGGATGGGATGGGATCTCTGGTATGGGTTGGGATCCCTGGGATGGGATGGGATCCCTGGCAAGGGAAGGGATGGGATTCCTGGGTTGGGAATGGATAGGTTCCCTTGGATGGGACGGGATGGGATGGGACCCCTGGGATGAGATGGAATCCCTGGGATGGGATAGCTGGGATGGGATTGGATCCCTGGGATGGGATGGGATCCCTGCGATGGGTTGAGATCCCTGGGATGGGATCCCTCGGATGGGATAGGATCCCTCGGATGGGATGCCTGGGATGGCATGGGATGGGATGGCATGGCATGGGATCCCTGGGATGAGATGGGCTGGGATGGGATCCCAGAGATGGGATGGGATGGGATGGAATAAGATGGGATGGGATGGGTTCCATGGGATGGGATCCCTGGGATGGGATGGGATGGGATCCCTAGGATGGGAGAGGATCGCTGGGATTGGATCACTGGGATGGGATGGGATCCCTGGTGTGGGATTCCTAGGATGGGATGGGATGGGATGGGATGGGATGGGATGGGATGGGATGGGATGGGATGGGATCCCTGGGATGGCATGGGATCCCTGGGATGGCATGGGATACGATCGGATGGGATGGGATGGGATCCCTGGGATGGGATGGGATGGGATGGGATGGGATGGGATGGGATGGGATCCCTGGGATGGGTTGGGATCCATGGGATGGGATGGGTTGGGATGGGATTGGATCCATGGGATGGGATGGGATGGGATCCCAGGGATGGGAACAGCTGAAATGGGATCCCTGGGATGGGATGGGATCCCTGGGAGGGGATGGGATGGGTTGGAATGGGATGGGATCCCTGGGACGGGATGGGATGGGATCCCTGGGATGGGAACAGATGAAATGGGATCCATGGGATGGGATGGAATCCCTGGGATGGGATATCTGGGATGGGATGGGATCCCTGGGATGGGTTGGGATCCCTGGGATGGGATGGGATCCCTGTGTTGGGATCCCAGGAATGTGATCCCTCGTATGGGATGGGATCCCTGGGATGGGGTGGAATCCCTGGAATGGGATCCCTGGGATGGGATCCCTGTGATGGGATCCCTGGGATGGGATGGGATGCGATGGGGTAGGATGGGATGGGGTAGGATGTGATGGGATGGGTTGGGATGGGATGGGATCCCTGGGATGGGATCTCTGGGATCCCTGGGATGGGATCTCTGGAATCGGATGGTATCCATGGGATGGGATCTGTTGGGATGGGATGGAATCCCTGGGATGGGATGGGATGGGATGGGATGGGATCCCTGGGATGGGGACCCGGGGATGGGATGGGATCCCTGGTATGGGATCCCTGGGATGGGATGGGATGGGATGGGATGGGATGGGATCCCTGGGATGGGATCCCTGGGATGGGATAGGTTGGAATGTGATCCCTGGAATGGGATGGGATCCCTGGGATGGGATGGAATCCCTGGGATGGGATCCCTGGGATGGATGGGATGGGTTGGAATGGGATGGGATCCCTGGGTTGGGATGGCTTCCATGGGATGGGATCCCTGGGATGGGATGGGATGGGATGGGATGGGATCCCTGGGATGGGATGGGATCCCTGGGATGGGATGGGATGGGATCCCTTGGATGGGATGGGATGCCTGGGATGGGATGGGATGGGATCCGTGGGATGGGATGTGATCCCTGGGATGGGATGGGGTGGGATGGGATTGGCTGGGATGCGATTGGATGGGATGGGATGCGATCCCTGGGATGGGATGGGATCCCTGGGATGGGATGGGATCCATGGGATGGGATGGGTTGGGATGGGATTGGATCCATGGGATGTGATGGGATGTGATCCGAGGGATGGGAACAGATGAAATGGGATCCCTGGGATGGGATGGAATCCCTGGGATGGGATGGCTGGGATGGGATGGGATCCCTGGGATGGGATGGGATGGGATGGGTTGGAATGGGAAGGGATCCCTGGGATGGGATGGAATGGGATCCCTGGGATGGGAACAGATGAAATGGGATCCCTGGGATGAGATGGAATCCCCGGGATGGGATGGGATGGGATGGGATGGGATGGGATCCCTGGATTGGGATGGGATCCCTGGGATGGGATGGGATCCGTGGGATGGGATGGGATCCGTGGGATGGGATGGGATGGGTTTGGATGGGATGGGATCCCTGGGATGGGATGGGATGGCATGGCATGGGATCCCTGGGATGAGATGGGCTGGGATGGGATGGGATGGGAATGGGATAGGATGGGATGGTTTGGCATGGGATGGGATGGGATCCCTGGGATGGGATGTGATCCCTGGAATGTGATCCGTGGGATGGGATGGGATCCCTGGGATGGGATGGGATCCCTGGGATGGGATCCTTGGGCTTGGATCACTCAGAAGGGATGGGATCGGATGGGATCCCTGGGATGGGATCCCTTGGATGGTATCGGATCCCTGGGATGGCCTCCCTGGGATGGCATGGGATCCCTGGGATGGGATCCCTGGGATGGGATGGGATTGGATGGGATCCCTGGGATGGGATGGGATCCCTGGGATGGGTTGGGATTCCTGGGATGGGATGGGATGGGATGGGATCCCTGGGATGGGATGGGATGGGATGGGATCCCTGGGATGGGATAGGATCGCTGGGATTGGATCACTGGGATGGGATCCCTGGTGTGGGATTCCTAGGATGGGATGGCATGGGATGGGATGGGATGGGATGGGATCCCTGGGATGGGATCCCTGGGATGGCATGGGATGGGATCGGATGGGATGGGATGGGATCTATGGGATGGGATGTGTTGGGACGGGATTGGATCCATGGGATGGGATGGGATGGGATGGGATCCCAGGGATGGGAACAGATGAAATGGGATCCCTGGGATGGGATGGGATGGTTTGGAATGGGATGGGAACCCTGGGATGGGATGGGATGGGATCCCTGGGATGGAATGGGATCCCTGGGATGGGTTGGGATCCCTGGGATGGGATGGGATCCCTGGGTTGGGATCCCAGGAATGTGATCCCGCGTATGGGATGGGATCCCTGGGATGGGATCCCTGGGATGGGATGGGATCCCTGGGAAGGGATCCCGGGGATGGGATGGGACCGGATGGGATCCCTGGGATGGCAGGGGATCCCTGGGATGGGGGCAGATCCCTGGGATGGGATGGGATGGTATACCTGGGATGGGATCCCTGGGATGGGATGGGATGAGATCCCTGGATTGGGATGGGATCCCTGGGATGGGATCCCGGGGATGGGATGGGATGGGATGAGATGGGATGGGATCCATGGGATGGGATGGGATCCCTGGGATTGGATGGGATCCCTGGGATGGGATAGGATCCCTGGGATGGGATGCCTGGGTTGGGTTGGGATGGGTTTGGATGGGTTGGGATCCCTGGGATGGGATGGGATGGGATGGGATGGGATGGGATGGGTTCCATGGGATGGGATCCCTGGGATGGGATGGGATGGGATGGGATCCCTGGGATGGGATAGGATCGCTGGGATTGGTTCACTGGGATGGGATGGGATCCCTGGTGTGGGATTCCTAGGATGGGATGGCATGCGATGGGATCGGATGGGATGGGATCCCTGGGATGGGATGGGTTCCCTGGGATGGAATGGGATGGGATGGGGTGGGATGGGATTGGATGGGATGGGATGCGATCCCTGGGATGGGATGGGATGGGATGGGATCCCTGGGATGGGATGGGATCCATGGGATGGGATGGGTTGGGATGGGATTGGATCCATGGGATATGATGGGATGGGATCCCAGGGATGGGAACAGATGAAATGGGATCCCTGGGATGGGATGGAATCCCTGGGATGGGATGGCTGGGATGGGATGGGATCCCTGGGATGGGATGGGATGGGATGGGATGGGATGGGATGGGATGGGATGGGATGGGATGGGATGGGATGGGATGGGATGGGATGGGATGGGAAGGGATGGGATGGGCTGGGAAGGGATGGGATGGGATCCCTGGGATGGGATGGGATCCCTGGGACGGCATGGGATGGGATCGGATGGGACAGGATGGAATCGGATGGAATGGAGTGGGATGGGATTGGATGGGATGGAATGGGATGGGATGGGGTGGGATGGGATTGGCTGGGATGGGATGCGATCCCTGGGATGGGATGGGATGGGATGGGATGGGATCCCTGGGATGGGAACAGATGGGATGGGATGGGATGGGAAGGGATGGGATGGGCTGGGAAGGGATGGGATGGGATCCCTGGGATGGGATGGGATCCCTGGGACGGCATGGGATTGGATGGGATGGGATGGGATGGGATGGGATGGGATGGGATGGGATGGGATGGGATGGGATGGGATGGGATGGGATGGGATGGAATGGGATGGGATGGGGTGGGATGGGATTGGCTGGGATGGGATGCGATCCCTGGGATGGGATGGGATGGGATGGGATCCCTGGTATGGGAACAGATGAAATGGGATCCCCGGGATTGGATGGAATCCCTGGGATGGGATAACTGGGATGGGATGGGATCCCTGGGATGGGATGGGATCCCTGGGATGGGTTGGGATCCCTGGGATGGGATGGGATGGGATGGGATGGGATGGGATGGGATGGGATAGGATGGGATGGGATGGGATCCCTGGGATGGGATCCCTGGATTGGGATGGGATCCCTGGGATGGGATGGGATCCCTGGGATGGGATCCCTGGGATGGGATGGGATGGGATGGGATCCCTGGGATGGGATGGGATGGGATGGGATGGGATCCCTGGTGTGGGATGGGATGGGATGGGATGGGATGGGATCCCTGGATTGGGTTGGGATCCCTGGGATGGGATGGGATCCGTGGGATGGGATGGGATCCGTGGGATCGGATGGGATGGGTTTGGATGGGATGGGATCCCTGGGATGGGATGGGATGGGATGGGATGGCATGGCATCGCATGGGATCCCTGGGATGAGATGGGCTGGGATGGGATCCCTGGGATGAGATGGGATGCGATGGGATGGGATGGGAATGGGATAGGATGGGATGGGTTGGCATGGGATGGGATGGGATCCCTGGGATGGGATGTGATCCCTGGAATGTGATCCGTGGGATGGGATGGCATCCCTGGGATGGGATGGGATCCCTGGGATGGGATCCCTGGGATGGGATGGGATCCCTGGGATGGGATGGGATGGGATGGGATGGGATGGGATGGGAAGGGATGGGATGGAATGGGATGGGATGGGATGGGATGGGATGGGTTCCATGGGATGGGATCCCTGGGATGGGATGGGATCCCTGGTGTGGGATTCCTAGGATGGGATGGGATGGGATGGGATGGGATCCCTGGGATGGGATCCCTGGGATGGGATCCCTGGGATGGGATGGGATGGGATCGGATGGGATCGGATGGGATGCGATCCCTGGGATGGGATGGGATGGGATCCTGTGATGGGATGGGATCCATGGGATGGGATGTGTTGGGATGGGATTGGATCCATGGGATGGGATGGGATGGGATGGGATCCCAGGGATGGGAACAGATGAAATGGGATCCCTGGGATGGGATGGGTTGGAATGGGATGGGATCCCTGGGATGGGATGGGATGGGATCCCTGGGATGGTAACAGAAGAAATGGGATCCCTGGGATGGGATGGAATCCCTGGGATGGGATAGCTGGGATGCGATGGGATCCCTGGGATGGGATGGGATGGGATGGTATACCTGGGATGGGATCCCTGGGATGGGATGGGATGAGATCCCTGGATTGGGATGGGATCCCTGGGATGGGATCCCGGGGATGGGATGGGATGGGATGAGATGGGATGGGATCCATGGGATGGGATGGGATCCCTGGGATTGGATGGGATCCCTGGGATGGGATGGGATCCGTGGGATGGGATGGGATGGGATCCCTGGGATGGGATGGGATCCATGGGATGTGATCCCTGGGATGGGATGGGATCCCTGGGATGGGATCCTTGGGATTGGATCACTCAGAAGGGATGGGATCGGATGGGATCGCTGGGATTGGATCACTGGGATGGTATCGGATCCCTGGGACGGCCTCCCAGGGATGGGATGGGATCCCTGGGATGGGATCCCTGGGATGGGATGTGATCCCTGGGATGGGATAGGTTGGAATGGGATGGGATGTCTGGGATGAGATGGGATCCCTGGGATGGTATCCCTAGGATGGGATGGGATCCCTGGGATGGGATGGGATGGGATGGGATGGGATGGGATGGGATGGGATGGGATGGGATGGGATGGGATGGGAAGGGATGGGATGGGAAGGGATGGGATGGGATGGGTTCCATGGGATGGGATCCCTGTGATGGGATGGGATCCCTGGGATGGCATGGGATGGGATCGGATGGGATGGGATGGGATGCGATGCCTGGGATGGGATGGGATGTGATCCCTGGGATGGGATGGGATCCATGGGATGGGATGGGTTGGGATGGGATGGGATGGGATCGCAGGGATGGGAACAGATGAAATGGGATCCCTGGGATGGGATGGAATCCCTGGGATGGGATGCCTGGGATGGGATGGGATGGGTTTGGATGGGATGGGATCCCTGGGATGTGATGGGATGGGATGGGATGGCATGGCATGGGATTCCTGGGATGAGATGGGCTGGGATGGGATCCCTGGGATGGGATGGGATGGGATGGGATGGGAATGGGATAGGATGGGTTGGGTTGGCATGGGATGGGATGGGATCCCTGGGATGGGATGGGATCCCTGGGATGGGATGGGATCTCTGGTATGGGTTGGGATCCCTGGGATTGGATCCCTGGGATGGGATGGGATCCCTGGGATGGGATGGGATCCCTGGCAAGGGAAGGGATGGGATTCCTGGGTTGGGAATGGATAGGTTCCCTTGGATGGGACGGGATGGCATGGGATCCCTGGGATGGCATGGGATGGGATCGGATGGGATGGGATGGGATCCCTGGGATGGGATCGGATGGGATGGGATGGGATGGGATGGGATCCCTGGCATGGGTTGGGATCCATGGGATGGGATGGGTTGGGATGGGATTGGATCCATGGGATGGGATGGGATGGGATCCCAGGGATGGGAACAGCTGAAATGGGATCCCTGGGATGGGATGGGATCCCTGGGATGGGATGGGATGGGTTGGAATGGGATGGGATCCCTGGGACGGGATGGGATGGGATCCCTGGGATGGGAACAGATGAAATGGGATCCACGGGATGGGATGGAATCCCTGGGATGGGATATCTGGGATGGGATGGGATCCCTGGGATGGAATGGGATCCCTGGAATGGGTTGGGATCCCTGGGATGGGGTGGAATCCCTGGGATGGGATCCCTGGGAAGGGATGGGATCCCTGGGAAGGGATCCCGGGGATCGGATGGGATGGGATGGGATGGGTTCCCTGGGATGGGATGGGATCCCTGGGTTGGGATCCCAGTAATGTGATCCCTCGTATGGGATGGGATCCCTGAGATGGGATGGAATCCCTGGGATGGGATCCCTGGGATGGGATGGGATCCCTGGGATGACAGGGGATCCATGGGATGGGAGCAGATCCCTGGGATGGGATGGGATGGGATGGGATGGGATGGGATATGATGGGATAGGATAGGATGGGATGGGACGGCATTTGATAGGATGGGATGGGATGGGATGGGATCCCTGGGATGGTGATGGGATCCCTGGGATGGGATGGGATGGGATCCCTGGATTGGGATGGGATCCCTGGCATGGGATCCCGGGGATGGGATGGGATGGAATCCCTGGAATGGGATGGGATCCCTGGAAAGGGAAGAGATGGGATTCCTGGGTTGGGAATGGATTGGATCCCTTGGATGGGACGGGGTGGGATAGGATACCTGGGATGGGAACAGATGGGATAGGATCCCTGGGATGGGATGGAATCCCTGGGATGGGATAGCTGGGATGGGATTGGATCCCTGGGATGGGATGGGATCCCTGGGATGGTATGAGATCCCTGGGATGGGATGCCTGGGATGGGATGGGATGGGATGGGATGGGATGGGATGGGATGGGATGGGATGGGATGGGTTTGGATGGGATGGGATCCCTGGGATGGGATGGGATGGGATGGGTTGGGATGGCATGGCATGGGATCCCTGGGATGAGATGGGATCCCTGGGATGGGATGGGATCTCTGGCATGGGTTGGGATCCCTGGGATTGGATCCCTGGGATGGGATGGGATCCCTGGAATGGGATGGGATCCCTGGCAAGGGAAGGGATGGGATTCCGGGGTTGGGAATGGATGGGTTCCCTTGGATGGGACGGGATGAGATAGGATACTTGGGATGGGAACAGATGGGATGGGATCCTTGGGATGGGATGGAATCCCTGGGATGGGATAGCTGGAATGGGATTGGATCCCTGGGATGGGATGGGATCCCTGGAATGGGATGAGATCCCTGGGATGGGATCCCTGGGATGGGATAGGATCCCTCGGATGGAATGCCTGGGATGGGATGGGTTTTGATGGGATGGGATCCCTGGGATGGGATGGGATGGGCTGGAATGGGATCCCTGGGATGGGATGGGATGGGATGGGATGGAATAAGATGGAATGGGATGGGTTCCATGGGATGGGATCCCTGGGATGGGATGGGATGGGATGGAATCCCTGGGATGGGAAAGGATCGCTGGGATTGGATCACTGGGATGGGATGAGATCCCTCGTGTGGGATTCCTAGGATGGGATGGGATGGGATGGGATGGGATGGGATGGGATGGGATGGGATAGGATGGGATGGGTTGGGATGGGATGGGATGGGATGGGATGCGATGGGATGGGATCCCTGGGACGGGATGGGATGGGATTGGATCCATGGGATGGGATGGGATGGGATGGGATCGATGGGATGGGATGGGATGGGATGAAATGGGATCCCTGGGATGGTACGGAATGGGATCCCTGGGATGGGATGGGATACCTGGTATGGGATCCCTAGGATGGGATGGGAGGGGAGGGGATGGGATGGGATAGGATGGGATGGGATGGGGTAGGATGGGATGGGATGGGTTGGGATGGGATGGGATCCCTGGGATGGGATGGGATCCCTGGGATGGGATCTCTGGGATGGGATGGTATCCATGGGATGGGATGGGTTGGGATGGGATGGAATCGCTGGGATGGGGACCCGGGGATGGGATGGGATCTCTGGTATGGGATCCCTGGGATGGGATGGCATGGGATGGGATGGGATTGGATGGGATGGGATGGGATCGGATGGGATCCCTGGGATGGGATGGGATGGGATCCTTGGGATGGGATGGGATCCCTGGGACGGGATATCTGGGATGGGATGTGACGGGACGGGATGGGATGGGATGGGGTGGGAAGGGATGGGATGGGATGGAATGGGATGGGATGGGATGGGATGGGATGGGATGGGATGGGATGGGATGGGATGGGATGGGATGGGAAGGGTTTGGATGGGACGGGATCCCTGGGATGGGATGGGATGGGATGGGATGCCATGGCATGGGATCCGCGGGATGAGATGGGATGGGATGGGATACGTGGGATGGGATGGGATCCCTGGGATGGGATGGGATGAGATGGGATGGGATGGGATGGGATGGGATCCCTGGGTTGCGATTGGTTAGGATGGGATACCTGGGATGGGCTGGAATCCCTGGGATGAGATCCCTGGGATGGGATGGGATGGGATGGGATGGGATGGGATGGGATGGGGTGGGATGGGATGGGATGGGATGGGATGGGATCCCTGCGATGGGATGGGATGGTATGGTATAGCTGGGATGGTGTCCCTGGGATGGGATGGGATGGGATGGGATGGGGTGGGATGGGATGGGGTGGGATGGGATGGGATGGGATTGGCTACAATGGGTTGGGATGGGATGGGATCGATGGGATGGGATGGGATGGGATGGAATGGGATCCCTGGGATGGTACGGAATGGGATCCCTGGGATGGGATGGGATACCTGGTATGGGATCCCTGGGATGGGATGGCATGGGATGGGATGGGATGCGATGGGATGGCATGGGATGGGATGGGATGCGATGGGATGGGGTAGGATGGGATGGGATCCCTGCGATGGGATGGGATCCCTGGGATGAGATGGGATGGGATTGGATCCCTGGGATTGGATGAGATGGTATCCCAGGGATGGGATCCCTGGATTGTGATCCCTCGTATGGGTTGGGATCCCTGGGATGGGATGGAACCTCTGGAATGGGATCCCTGGGATGGGATGGGATCCCTGGGATGGGATCCGTGTGATGGGATCCCTGGGATGGGATGGGATGCGATGGGGTAGGATGGGATGGGGTAGGATGTGATGGGATGGGTTGGGATGGGATGGGATCCCTGGGATGGGATGGGATCCCTGGGATGGGATCTCTGGGATGGGATGGGATGGGATCCCTGGGATGGGATGTGATCCCTGGGATGGGATGGGGTGAGATGGGATGGGATGGGATGGGATGGGATCCCTGGGATTGGATGGGATGGGATCCCTGGGTTAGGATTGGTTGGGATGGGATACCTGGGATGGGATGGGATACCTGGCATGGGATGGAATCCCTGGGATGAGATCGCTGGGATGGGATGTGATGGGATGGGATGCGATGGGATGGGATGGGATCCCTGCGATGGGATGGGATGGTATGTTATCCCTGGGATGGTGTCCCTGGGATGGGATGGGATGGGATGGGATGGGATGGGATGGGATGGGATTGGATGGGATGGAGTGGGATGGGATGGGATTGGCTAAAATGGGTTGGGATGGGATGGGATGGGATGAAATAGGATCCCTGGGATGGTACGGAATGGGATCCCTGGGATGGGATGGGATACCTTGTATGGGATCCCTAGGATGGGATGGGATGGGATGGGATGGGATGGGATGGGATGGGATGGGATGGGATGGGATGGGATGGGATGGGATGGGATGGGATAGGATAGGATGGGATGGGATGAGGTAGGATGGGATGGGTTGGGTTGGGATGGGATCCCTGGGATGGGATGGGATCCCTGGGATGGGATCTCTGGGATGGGATGGTATCCATGGGATGGGATGGGTTGGGATGGGATGGAATCCCTGGGATGGGGACCCGGGGATGGGATGGGATCTCTGGTATGGGATCCCTGGGATGGGATGGGATGGGATTGGATGGGATGGGATGGGATCGGATGGGATCCCTGGGATGGGATGGGATGGGATCCCTGGGATGGGATGGGATCCCTGGGATGGGATCTCTGGGATGGGATGGGATCCCTGGGATGGGATCTCTGGGATGGGATGGTATCCATGGGATGGGATGGGTTGGGATGGGATGGAATCCCTGGGATGGGGACCCGGGGATGGGATGGGATCTCTGGTATGGGATCCCTGGGATGGGATGGCATGGGATGGGATGGGATTGGATGGGATGGGATGGGATCGGATGGGATCCCTGGGATGGGATGGGATGGGATCCTTGGGATGGGATGGGATCCCTGGGACGGGATATCTGGGATGGGATGTGATGGGACGGGATGGGATGGGATGGGGTGGGAAGGGATGGGATGGGATGGAATGGGATGGGATGGGATGGGATGGGATGGGATGGGATGGGAAGGGTTTGGATGGGACGGGATCCCTAGGATGGGATGGGATGGGATGGGATTGGATGGGATGCCATGGCATGGGATCCGCGGGATGAGATGGGATGGGATGGGATACGTGGGATGGGATGGGATCCCTGGGATGGGATGCGATGGGATGGGATGGGATGGGATGGGATCCCTGGGTTGCGATTGGTTAGGATGGGATACCTGGGATGGGCTGGAATCCCTGGGATGAGATCCCTGGGATGGGATGGGATGGGATGGGATGGGATGGGATGGGGTGGGATGGGATGGGACGGGATGGGATGGGATGGGATGGGATGGGATGGGATGGGATCCCTGGGATGAGATGGGATCCCTGGGATGGGATGGGATCTCTGGCATGGGTTGGGATCCCTGGGATTGGATCCCTGGGATGGGATGGGATCCCTGGAATGGGATGGGATCCCTGGCAAGGGAAGGGATGGGATTCCGGGGTTGGGAATGGATGGGTTCCCTTGGATGGGACGGGATGAGATAGGATACTTGGGATGGGAACAGATGGGATGGGATCCTTGGGATGGGATGGAATCCCTGGGATGGGATAGCTGGAATGGGATTGGATCCCTGGGATGGGATGGGATCCCTGGGATGGGATGGGATCCCTGGGATCGGATGAGATCCCTGGGGTGGGATCCCTGGGATGGGATAGGATCCCTGGGATGGGATGCCTGGGATGGCATGGGATGGGATGGCATGGCATGGGATCCCTGGGATGAGATGGGCTGGGATGGGATCCCAGAGATGGGATGGGATGGAATAAGATGGGATGGGATGGGTTCCATGGGATGGGATCCCTGGGATGGGATGGGATGGGATGGGATCCCTAGGATGGGAGAGGATCGCTGGGATTGGATCACTGGGATGGGATGGGATCCCTGGTGTGGGATTCCTAGGATGGGATGGGATGGGATGGGATGGGATGGGATGGGATGGGATGGGATGGGATGGGATGGGATGGGATGGGATCCCTGGGATGGCATGGGATCCCTGGGATGGCATGGGATGGGATCGGATGGGATGGGATGGGATCCCTGGGATGGGATGGGATGGGATGGGATCCCTGGGATGGGTTGGGATCCATGGGATGGGATGGGTTGGGATGGGATTGGATCCATGGGATGGGATGGGATGGGATCCCAGGGATGGGAACAGCTGAAATGGGATCCCTGGGATGGGATGGGATCCCTGGGATGGGATGGTGTCTCGGTTTGAAAGACAGGTATGGTCTAAGGAAAGGCAGGAGCCCCTTTTTCTGCGATGCAGAGTGCAACCCCCTCCCTTTTAATTATTTTAGGTCCAATTCAGACACCTTCAGGCAGGAGATATGGGGATGAGAATAACAGTTCTTTACTGGTATTTAACAAAGCAGAAAAAACAACAACAGCTATAAAAATTGGCAACAGAAACAGTCTAGCTCCGCTCCAGTCCCTTCTGGCCGCAGGCCGTCTCCCTGTGCTGTTACCGGTGCTGTGGGCGCAGGGCAGGTCCCGCGCAGTTGAAGAGGGCTGGGTGATGGCGGCCGCGGCCCAGGGGAGAGAGAGGATGGGGAAAGTTACTCCCCCCTCACGGTGTCGGTCGTGGTGTTCAGCAGAGTGTCCGGAGGTAGTAGGGTGAGCTGGGAGAGCAGCAGAGAGATGTCCAAAGGCAGGGAGCGTGGATCTCAGCGCTGGGATGGCAGGGGAAGATGCCAGAGCAGAGCCCAGGTTGTCTTCCCACTCCACGAGCCAAGCGAGAGATCGTCCCCCGCTCCAGACCCCCCTATCCCACCTTTCCTTTTCCGGTTCCCCCCCCCCTCCCCCTCCAGCCACCCCCCTACGAGAGAACATTATCTGTCGTTTTAAGGTGTAGCCACAATTAATTAGCATAACAATGGGAGAAATTCCACAGAAAGAAAAGCGAAGCATTCAACCCCCAATAGATGGGATGGGTTGGAATGGGATGGGATCCCTGGGACGGGATGGGATGGGATCCCTGGGATGGGAACAGATGAAATGGGATCCATGGGATGGGATGGAATCCCTGGGATGGGATATCTGGGATGGGATGGGATCCCTGGGATGGGTTGGGATCCCTGGGATGGGATGGGATCCCTGTGTTGGGATCCCAGGAATGTGATCCCTCGTATGGGATGGGATCCCTGGGATGGGGTGGAATCCCTGGGATGGGATCCCTGGGAAGGGATGGGATCCCTGGGATGACAGGGGATCCCTGGGATGGGAGCAGATCCCTGGGATGGGATGGGATGGGATGGGATGGGATGGGATAGGATAGGATGGGATGGGACGGCATTTGATGGGATGGGATGGGATGGGATGGGATGGGATCCCTGGGATGGGATGGGATCCCTGGGATGGTGATGGGATCCCTGGGATGGGATGGGATGGGATCCCTGGATTGGGATGGGATCCCTTGGATGGGATCCCGGGGATGGGATGGGATGGAATCCCTGGAATGGGATGGGATCCCTGGAAAGGGAAGAGATGGGATTCCTGGGTTGGGAATGGATTGGATCCCTTTGATGGGACGGGGTGGGATAGGATACCTGGGATGGGAACAGATGGGATAGGATCCCTGGGATGGGATGGAATCCCTGGGATGGGATAGCTGGGATGGGATTGGATCCCTGGGATGGGATGGGATCCCTGGGATGGTATGAGATCCCTGGGATGGGATGCCTGGGATGGGATGGGATGGGATGGGATGGGATGGGATGGGATGGGATGGGATGGGATGGGTTTGGATGGGATGGGATCCCTGGGATGGGATGGGATGGGATGGGATGGGATGGGTTGGGATGGCATGGCATGGGATCCCTGGGATGAGATGGGATCCCTGGGATGGGATGGGATCTCTGGCATGGGTTGGGATCCCTGGGATTGGATCCCTGGGATGGGATGGGATCCCTGGAATGGGATGGGATCCCTGGCAAGGGAAGGGATGGGATTCCGGGGTTGGGAATGGATGGGTTCCCTTGGATGGGACGGGATGAGATAGGATACTTGGGATGGGAACAGATGGGATGGGATCCTTGGGATGGGATGGAATCCCTGGGATGGGATAGCTGGAATGGGATTGGATCCCTGGGATGGGATGGGATCCCTGGGATGGGATGAGATCCCTGGGATGGGATCCCTGGGATGGGATAGGATCCCTCGGATGGAATGCCTGGGATGGGATGGGTTTTGATGGGATGGGATCCCTGGGATGGGATGGGATGGGCTGGAATGGGATCCCTGGGATGGGATGGGATGGAATAAGATGGAATGGGATGGGTTCCATGGGATGGGATCCCTGGGATGGGATGGGATGGGATGGAATCCCTGTGATGGGATAGGATCGCTGGGATTGGATCACTGGGATGGGATGGGATCCCTCGTGTGGGATTCCTAGGATGGGATGGGATGGGATGGGATGGGATGGGATGGGATGGGTTGGGATGGGATGGGATGGGATGGGATGGGATGGGTTGGGATGGGATGGGATGGGATGCGATGGGATGGGATCCCTGGGATGGCATGGGATGGGATCGGATGGGATGGGATGGGATGGGATGCGATCCCTGGGATGGGATGGGATGGGATTGGATCCATGGGATGGGATGGGATGGGGAGGCATGGGATGGTATGGGATGGGATTGGATGGGATGGGGTGGGATGGGATGGGATCGATGGGATGGGATGGGATGGGATGAAATGGGATCCCTGGGATGGTACGGAATGGGATCCCTGGGATGGGATGGGATACCTGGTATGGGATCCCTAGGATGGGATGGGAGGGGAGGGGAGGGGATGGGATGGGATAGGATGGGATGGGATGGGGTAGGATGGGATGGGATGGGTTGGGATGGGATGGGATCCCTGGGATGGGATGGGATCCCTGGGATGGGATCTCTGGGATGGGATGGTATCCATGGGATGGGATGGGTTGGGATGGGATGGAATCCCTGGGATGGGGACCCGGGGATGGGATGGGAACTCTGGTATGGGATCCCTGGGATGGGATGGCATGGGATGGGATGGGATTGGATGGGATGGGATGGGATCGGATGGGATCCCTGGGATGGGATGGGATGGGATCCTTGGGATGGGATGGGATCCCTGGGACGGGATATCTGGGATGGGATGTGATGGGACGGGATGGGATGGGATGGGGTGGGAAGGGATGGGATGGGATGGAATGGGATGGGATGGGATGGGATGGGAAGGGTTTGGATGGGACGGGATCCCTGGGATGGGATGGGATGGGATGGGATGGGATGGGATGGGATGCCATGGCATGGGATCCGCGGGATGAGATGGGATGGGATGGGATACGTGGGATGGGATGGGATCCCTGGGATGGGATGGGATGAGATGGGATGGGATGGGATGGGATGGGATGGGATGGGATCCCTGGGTTGCGATTGGTTAGGATGGGATACCTGGGATGGGCTGGAATCCCTGGGATGAGATCCCTGGGATGGGGTGGGATGGGATGGGACGGGATGGGATGGGATGGGATCCCTGCCATGGGATGGGATGGTATGGTATAGCTGGGATGGTGTCCCTGGGATGGGATGGGCTGGGATGGGATGGGATGGGATGGGATGGGATGGGATTGGATGGGATGGGGTGGGATGGGATGGGATTGGCTACAATGGGTTGGGATGGGATGGGATCGATGGGATGGGATGGGATGGGATGGAATGGGATCCCTGGGATGGTACGGAATGGGATCCCTGGGATGGGATGGGATACCTGGTATGGGATCCCTGGGATGGGATGGCATGGGATGGGATGGGATGCGATGGGATGGGGTAGGATGGGATGGGATCCCTGCGATGGGATGGGATCCCTGCGATGGGATGGGATCCCTGGGATGAGATGGGATGGGATTGGATCCCTGGGATGGGATGAGATGGGATCCCAGGGATGGGATCCCTGGATTGTGATCCCTCGTATGGGTTGGGATCCCTGGGATGGGATGGAACCTCTGGAATGGGATCCCGGGGATGGGATGGGATCCCTGGGATGGGATCCCTGTGATGGGATCCTTGGGATGGGATGGGATGCGATGGGGTAGGATGGGATGGGGTAGGATGTGATGGGATGGGTTGGGATGGGATGGGATCCCTGGGATGGGATGGGATCCCTGGGATGGGATGGGATACCTGGTATGGGATCCCTAGGATGGGATGGGAGGGGAGGGGATGGGATGGGATAGGATGGGATGGGATGGGGTAGGATGGGATGGGATGGGTTGGGATGGGATGGGATCCCTGGGATGGGATGGGATCCCTGGGATGGGATCTCTGGGATGGGATGGTATCCATGGGATGGGATGGGTTGGGATGGGATGGAATCCCTGGGATGGGGACCCGGGGATGGGATGGGATCTCTGGTATGGGATCCCTGGGATGGGATGGCATGGGATGGGATGGGATTGGATGGGATGGGATGGGATCGGATGGGATCCCTGGGATGGGATGGGATGGGATCCTTGGGATGGGATGGGATCCCTGGGACGGGATATCTGGGATGGGATGTGATGGGACGGGATGGGATGGGATGGGGTGGGAAGGGATGGGATGGGATGGAATGGGATGGGATGGGATGGGATGGGATGGGATGGGATGGGATGGGATGGGATGGGAAGGGTTTGGATGGGACGGGATCCCTGGGATGGGATGGGATGGGATGGGATGCCATGGCATGGGATCCGCGGGATGAGATGGGATGGGATGGGATACGTGGGATGGGATGGGATCCCTGGGATGGGATGGGATGAGATGGGATGGGATGGGATGGGATGGGATCCCTGGGTTGCGATTGGTTAGGATGGGATACCTGGGATGGGCTGGAATCCCTGGGATGAGATCCCTGGGATGGGATGGGATGGGATGGGATGGGATGGGATGGGATGGGATGGGGTGGGATGGGATGGGATGGGATGGGATGGGATCCCTGCGATGGGATGGGATGGTATGGTATAGCTGGGATGGTGTCCCTGGGATGGGATGGGATGGGATGGGATGGGGTGGGATGGGATGGGGTGGGATGGGATGGGATGGGATTGGCTACAATGGGTTGGGATGGGATGGGATCG
The DNA here is from genome assembly GCF_052056855.1 of Sturnus vulgaris. Classification (NCBI taxonomy): domain Eukaryota; kingdom Metazoa; phylum Chordata; class Aves; order Passeriformes; family Sturnidae; genus Sturnus; species Sturnus vulgaris. The sequence continues at coordinate 11,356,701 of NC_142282.1, forward strand.
ATGGGATGGGATGGGATGGGATGGAATGGGATCCCTGGGATGGTACGGAATGGGATCCCTGGGATGGGATGGGATACCTGGTATGGGATCCCTGGGATGGGATGGCATGGGATGGGATGGGATGCGATGGGATGGCATGGGATGGGATGGGATGCGATGGGATGGGGTAGGATGGGATGGGATCCCTGCGATGGGATGGGATCCCTGGGATGAGATGGGATGGGATTGGATCCCTGGGATTGGATGAGATGGTATCCCAGGGATGGGATCCCTGGATTGTGATCCCTCGTATGGGTTGGGATCCCTGGGATGGGATGGAACCTCTGGAATGGGATCCCTGGGATGGGATGGGATCCCTGGGATGGGATCCGTGTGATGGGATCCCTGGGATGGGATGGGATGCGATGGGGTAGGATGGGATGGGGTAGGATGTGATGGGATGGGTTGGGATGGGATGGGATCCCTGGGATGGGATGGGATCCCTGGGATGGGATCTCTGGGATGGGATGGGATGGGATCCCTGGGATGGGATGTGATCCCTGGGATGGGATGGGGTGAGATGGGATGGGATGGGATGGGATGGGATCCCTGGGATTGGATGGGATGGGATCCCTGGGTTAGGATTGGTTGGGATGGGATACCTGGGATGGGATGGGATACCTGGCATGGGATGGAATCCCTGGGATGAGATCGCTGGGATGGGATGTGATGGGATGGGATGCGATGGGATGGGATGGGATCCCTGCGATGGGATGGGATGGTATGGTATCCCTGGGATGGTGTCCCTGGGATGGGATGGGATGGGATGGGATGGGATGGGATGGGATGGGATGGGATTGGATGGGATGGAGTGGGATGGGATGGGATTGGCTAAAATGGGTTGGGATGGGATGGGATGGGATGAAATAGGATCCCTGGGATGGTACGGAATGGGATCCCTGGGATGGGATGGGATACCTTGTATGGGATCCCTAGGATGGGATGGGATGGGATGGGATGGGATGGGATGGGATGGGATGGGATGGGATGGGATGGGATGGGATGGGATAGGATAGGATGGGATGGGATGAGGTAGGATGGGATGGGTTGGGTTGGGATGGGATCCCTGGGATGGGATGGGATCCCTGGGATGGGATCTCTGGGATGGGATGGTATCCATGGGATGGGATGGGTTGGGATGGGATGGAATCCCTGGGATGGGGACCCGGGGATGGGATGGGATCTCTGGTATGGGATCCCTGGGATGGGATGGGATGGGATTGGATGGGATGGGATGGGATCGGATGGGATCCCTGGGATGGGATGGGATGGGATCCCTGGGATGGGATGGGATCCCTGGGATGGGATCTCTGGGATGGGATGGGATCCCTGGGATGGGATCTCTGGGATGGGATGGTATCCATGGGATGGGATGGGTTGGGATGGGATGGAATCCCTGGGATGGGGACCCGGGGATGGGATGGGATCTCTGGTATGGGATCCCTGGGATGGGATGGCATGGGATGGGATGGGATTGGATGGGATGGGATGGGATCGGATGGGATCCCTGGGATGGGATGGGATGGGATCCTTGGGATGGGATGGGATCCCTGGGACGGGATATCTGGGATGGGATGTGATGGGACGGGATGGGATGGGATGGGGTGGGAAGGGATGGGATGGGATGGAATGGGATGGGATGGGATGGGATGGGATGGGATGGGATGGGATGGGATGGGATGGGAAGGGTTTGGATGGGACGGGATCCCTAGGATGGGATGGGATGGGATGGGATTGGATGGGATGCCATGGCATGGGATCCGCGGGATGAGATGGGATGGGATGGGATACGTGGGATGGGATGGGATCCCTGGGATGGGATGGGATGGGATGGGATGGGATGGGATGGGATGGGATCCCTGGGTTGCGATTGGTTAGGATGGGATACCTGGGATGGGCTGGAATCCCTGGGATGAGATCCCTGGGATGGGATGGGATGGGATGGGATGGGATGGGATGGGATGGGGTGGGATGGGATGGGACGGGATGGGATGGGATGGGATGGGATGGGATGGGATGGGATCCCTGGGATGAGATGGGATCCCTGGGATGGGATGGGATCTCTGGCATGGGTTGGGATCCCTGGGATTGGATCCCTGGGATGGGATGGGATCCCTGGAATGGGATGGGATCCCTGGCAAGGGAAGGGATGGGATTCCGGGGTTGGGAATGGATGGGTTCCCTTGGATGGGACGGGATGAGATAGGATACTTGGGATGGGAACAGATGGGATGGGATCCTTGGGATGGGATGGAATCCCTGGGATGGGATAGCTGGAATGGGATTGGATCCCTGGGATGGGATGGGATCCCTGGGATGGGATGAGATCCCTGGGGTGGGATCCCTGGGATGGGATAGGATCCCTGGGATGGGATGCCTGGGATGGCATGGGATGGGATGGCATGGCATGGGATCCCTGGGATGAGATGGGCTGGGATGGGATCCCAGAGATGGGATGGGATGGAATAAGATGGGATGGGATGGGTTCCATGGGATGGGATCCCTGGGATGGGATGGGATGGGATCCCTAGGATGGGAGAGGATCGCTGGGATTGGATCACTGGGATGGGATGGGATCCCTGGTGTGGGATTCCTAGGATGGGATGGGATGGGATGGGATGGGATGGGATGGGATGGGATGGGATGGGATGGGATCCCTGGGATGGCATGGGATCCCTGGGATGGCATGGGATGGGATCGGATGGGATGGGATGGGATCCCTGGGATGGGATGGGATGGGATGGGATCCCTGGGATGGGTTGGGATCCATGGGATGGGATGGGTTGGGATGGGATTGGATCCATGGGATGGGATGGGATGGGATCCCAGGGATGGGAACAGCTGAAATGGGATCCCTGGGATGGGATGGGATCCCTGGGATGGGATGGTGTCTCGGTTTGAAAGACAGGTATGGTCTAAGGAAAGGCAGGAGCCCCTTTTTCTGCGATGCAGAGTGCAACCCCCTCCCTTTTAATTATTTTAGGTCCAATTCAGACACCTTCAGGCAGGAGATATGGGGATGAGAATAACAGTTCTTTACTGGTATTTAACAAAGCAGAAAAAACAACAACAGCTATAAAAATTGGCAACAGAAACAGTCTAGCTCCGCTCCAGTCCCTTCTGGCCGCAGGCCGTCTCCCTGTGCTGTTACCGGTGCTGTGGGCGCAGGGCAGGTCCCGCGCAGTTGAAGAGGGCTGGGTGATGGCGGCCGCGGCCCAGGGGAGAGAGAGGATGGGGAAAGTTACTCCCCCCTCACGGTGTCGGTCGTGGTGTTCAGCAGAGTGTCCGGAGGTAGTAGGGTGAGCTGGGAGAGCAGCAGAGAGATGTCCAAAGGCAGGGAGCGTGGATCTCAGCGCTGGGATGGCAGGGGAAGATGCCAGAGCAGAGCCCAGGTTGTCTTCCCACTCCACGAGCCAAGCGAGAGATCGTCCCCCGCTCCAGACCCCCCTATCCCACCTTTCCTTTTCCGGTTCCCCCCCCCCTCCCCCTCCAGCCACCCCCCTACGAGAGAACATTATCTGTCGTTTTAAGGTGTAGCCACAATTAATTAGCATAACAATGGGAGAAATTCCACAGAAAGAAAAGCGAAGCATTCAACCCCCAATAGATGGGATGGGTTGGAATGGGATGGGATCCCTGGGACGGGATGGGATGGGATCCCTGGGATGGGAACAGATGAAATGGGATCCATGGGATGGGATGGAATCCCTGGGATGGGATATCTGGGATGGGATGGGATCCCTGGGATGGGTTGGGATCCCTGGGATGGGATGGGATCCCTGTGTTGGGATCCCAGGAATGTGATCCCTCGTATGGGATGGGATCCCTGGGATGGGGTGGAATCCCTGGGATGGGATCCCTGGGAAGGGATGGGATCCCTGGGATGACAGGGGATCCCTGGGATGGGAGCAGATCCCTGGGATGGGATGGGATGGGATGGGATGGGATGGGATAGGATAGGATGGGATGGGACGGCATTTGATGGGATGGGATGGGATGGGATGGGATGGGATGGGATCCCTGGGATGGGATGGGATCCCTGGGATGGTGATGGGATCCCTGGGATGGGATGGGATGGGATCCCTGGATTGGGATGGGATCCCTTGGATGGGATCCCGGGGATGGGATGGGATGGAATCCCTGGAATGGGATGGGATCCCTGGAAAGGGAAGAGATGGGATTCCTGGGTTGGGAATGGATTGGATCCCTTTGATGGGACGGGGTGGGATAGGATACCTGGGATGGGAACAGATGGGATAGGATCCCTGGGATGGGATGGAATCCCTGGGATGGGATAGCTGGGATGGGATTGGATCCCTGGGATGGGATGGGATCCCTGGGATGGTATGAGATCCCTGGGATGGGATGCCTGGGATGGGATGGGATGGGATGGGATGGGATGGGATGGGATGGGATGGGATGGGTTTGGATGGGATGGGATCCCTGGGATGGGATGGGATGGGATGGGATGGGATGGGTTGGGATGGCATGGCATGGGATCCCTGGGATGAGATGGGATCCCTGGGATGGGATGGGATCTCTGGCATGGGTTGGGATCCCTGGGATTGGATCCCTGGGATGGGATGGGATCCCTGGAATGGGATGGGATCCCTGGCAAGGGAAGGGATGGGATTCCGGGGTTGGGAATGGATGGGTTCCCTTGGATGGGACGGGATGAGATAGGATACTTGGGATGGGAACAGATGGGATGGGATCCTTGGGATGGGATGGAATCCCTGGGATGGGATAGCTGGAATGGGATTGGATCCCTGGGATGGGATGGGATCCCTGGGATGGGATGAGATCCCTGGGATGGGATCCCTGGGATGGGATAGGATCCCTCGGATGGAATGCCTGGGATGGGATGGGTTTTGATGGGATGGGATCCCTGGGATGGGATGGGATGGGCTGGAATGGGATCCCTGGGATGGGATGGGATGGAATAAGATGGAATGGGATGGGTTCCATGGGATGGGATCCCTGGGATGGGATGGGATGGGATGGAATCCCTGTGATGGGATAGGATCGCTGGGATTGGATCACTGGGATGGGATGGGATCCCTCGTGTGGGATTCCTAGGATGGGATGGGATGGGATGGGATGGGATGGGATGGGATGGGTTGGGATGGGATGGGATGGGATGGGATGGGTTGGGATGGGATGGGATGGGATGCGATGGGATGGGATCCCTGGGATGGCATGGGATGGGATCGGATGGGATGGGATGGGATGGGATGCGATCCCTGGGATGGGATGGGATGGGATTGGATCCATGGGATGGGATGGGATGGGGAGGCATGGGATGGTATGGGATGGGATTGGATGGGATGGGGTGGGATGGGATGGGATCGATGGGATGGGATGGGATGGGATGAAATGGGATCCCTGGGATGGTACGGAATGGGATCCCTGGGATGGGATGGGATACCTGGTATGGGATCCCTAGGATGGGATGGGAGGGGAGGGGAGGGGATGGGATGGGATAGGATGGGATGGGATGGGGTAGGATGGGATGGGATGGGTTGGGATGGGATGGGATCCCTGGGATGGGATGGGATCCCTGGGATGGGATCTCTGGGATGGGATGGTATCCATGGGATGGGATGGGTTGGGATGGGATGGAATCCCTGGGATGGGGACCCGGGGATGGGATGGGAACTCTGGTATGGGATCCCTGGGATGGGATGGCATGGGATGGGATGGGATTGGATGGGATGGGATGGGATCGGATGGGATCCCTGGGATGGGATGGGATGGGATCCTTGGGATGGGATGGGATCCCTGGGACGGGATATCTGGGATGGGATGTGATGGGACGGGATGGGATGGGATGGGGTGGGAAGGGATGGGATGGGATGGAATGGGATGGGATGGGATGGGATGGGAAGGGTTTGGATGGGACGGGATCCCTGGGATGGGATGGGATGGGATGGGATGGGATGGGATGGGATGGGATGGGATGGGATGCCATGGCATGGGATCCGCGGGATGAGATGGGATGGGATGGGATACGTGGGATGGGATGGGATCCCTGGGATGGGATGGGATGAGATGGGATGGGATGGGATGGGATGGGATGGGATGGGATCCCTGGGTTGCGATTGGTTAGGATGGGATACCTGGGATAGGCTGGAATCCCTGGGATGAGATCCCTGGGATGGGGTGGGATGGGATGGGACGGGATGGGATGGGATGGGATCCCTGCCATGGGATGGGATGGTATGGTATAGCTGGGATGGTGTCCCTGGGATGGGATGGGCTGGGATGGGATGGGATGGGATGGGATGGGATTGGATGGGATGGGGTGGGATGGGATGGGATTGGCTACAATGGGTTGGGATGGGATGGGATCGATGGGATGGGATGGGATGGGATGGAATGGGATCCCTGGGATGGTACGGAATGGGATCCCTGGGATGGGATGGGATACCTGGTATGGGATCCCTGGGATGGGATGGCATGGGATGGGATGGGATGCGATGGGATGGGGTAGGATGGGATGGGATCCCTGCGATGGGATGGGATCCCTGCGATGGGATGGGATCCCTGGGATGAGATGGGATGGGATTGGATCCCTGGGATGGGATGAGATGGGATCCCAGGGATGGGATCCCTGGATTGTGATCCCTCGTATGGGTTGGGATCCCTGGGATGGGATGGAACCTCTGGAATGGGATCCCGGGGATGGGATGGGATCCCTGGGATGGGATCCCTGTGATGGGATCCTTGGGATGGGATGGGATGCGATGGGGTAGGATGGGATGGGGTAGGATGTGATGGGATGGGTTGGGATGGGATGGGATCCCTGGGATGGGATGGGATCCCTGGGATGGGATCTCTGGGCTCGGATGGTATCCATGGGATGGGATGTGTTGGGATGGGATGGGATCCCTGGGATGGGATCCCTGGAATGTGATCCCTGGAATGGGATGGGATCCCTGGGATGGGATGGAATCCCTGGGATGGGATCCCTGGGATGGATGGGATGGGTTGGAATGGGATGGGATCCCTGGGATGGGATGGCTTCCATGGGATGGGATCCCTGGGATGGGATGGGATGGGATGGGATCCCTGGGATGGGATGGGATGGGATGGGATCCCTTGGATGGGATGGGATGGGATACCTGGGATGGGATGGGATACCTGGCATGGGATGGAATCCCTGGGATGAGATCGCTGGGATGGGATATGATGGGATGGGATGCGATGGGATGGGATGGGATCCCTGCGATGGGATGGGATGGTATGGTATCCCTGGGATGGTGTCCCTGGGATGGGATGGGATGGGATGGGATGGGATGGGATAGGATAGGATGGGATCGGATGGGGTAGAATGGGATGGGTTGGGTTGGGATGGGATCCCTGGGATGGGATGGGATCCCTGGGATGGGATCTCTGGGATGGGATGGTATCCATGGGATGGGATGGGTTGGGATGGGATGGAATCCCTGGGATGGGGACCCGGGGATGGGATGGGATCTCTGGTATGGGATCCCTGGGATGGGATGGGATGGGATTGGATGAGATGGGATGGGATCGGATGGGATCCCTGGGATGGGATGGGATGGGATCCCTGGGATGGGATGGGATCCCTGGGATGGGATATCTGGGATGGGATGTGATGGGACGGGATGGGATGGGGTGCGAAGGGATGGGATGGGCTACAATGGGATGGGATGGGATGGGATGGGATGGGATGGGATGGGATGGGATGGGATGGGATGGGATGGGATGGGATGGGATGGGTTTGGATGGGATGGTTTTGGATGGGATTTGATGGGATCCCTGGGATGGGATGGGATCCCTGGGATGGGATCTCTGGGATGGGATGGTATCCATGGGATGGGGACCCGGGGATGGGATGGGATCTCTGGTATGGGATCCCTGGGATGGGATGGCATGGGATGGGATGGGATTGGATGGGATGGGATCGGATGGGATCCCTGGGATGGGATGGGATCCTTGGGATGGGATGGGATCCCTGGGACGGGATATCTGGGATGGGATGTGATGGGACGGGATGGGATGGGATGGGGTGGGAAGGGATGGGATGGGATGGAATGGGATGGGATGGGATGGGATGGGATGGGAAGGGTTTGGATGGGACGGGATCCCTGGGATGGGATGGGATGGGATGGGATGGGATGCCATGGCATGGGATCCGCGGGATGAGATGGGATGGGATGGGATACGTGGGATGGGATGGGATCCCTGGGATGGGATGGGATGAGATGGGATGGGATGGGATGGGATGGGATGGGATGGGATCCCTGGGATGCGATTGGTTAGGATGGGATACCTGGGATGGGCTGGAATCCCTGGGATGAGATCCCTGGGATGGGATGGGATGGAATGGGATGGGATGGGATGGGATGGGGTGGGATGGGATGGGATGGGGTGGGATGGGATGGGACGGGATGGGATGGGATGGGATCCCTGCGATGGGATGGGATGGTATGGTATAGCTGGGATGGTGTCCCTGGGATGGGATGGGATCCCTGGGATGGGATCCCTGGGATGGGATGGGATTGGATGGGATCCCCGGGATTGGATGGAATCCCTGGGATGGGATAACTGGGATGGGATGGGATCCCTGGGATGGGATGGGATCCCTGGGATGGGTTGGGATCCCTGGGATGGGATGGGATGGGATGGGATGGGATGGGATGGGATGGGATGGGATGGGATGGGATAGGATGGGATGGGATGGGATCCCTGGGATGGGATAGCTGGGATGGGATGGGATCCCTGGGATGGGATGGGATCCCTGGGATGGGATCCCTGGGATGGGATGGGATGGGATCCCTGGGATGGGATGGGATGGGATCCCTGGTGTGGGATGGGATGGGATGGGATGGGATCCCTGGATTGCGTTGGGATCCCTGGGATGGGATGGGATCCGTGGGATGGGATGGGATCCGTGGGATCGGATGGGATGGGTTTGGATGGGATGGGATCCCTGGGATGGGATGGGATGGGATGGCATGGCATGGCATGGCATGGGATCCCTGGGATGAGATGGGCTGGGATGGGATCCCTGGGATGAGATGGGATGCGATGGGATGGGATGGGAATGGGATAGGATGGCATGGGTTGGCATGGGATGGGATGGGATCCCTGGGATGGGATGTGATCCCTGGAATGTGATCCGTGGGATGGGATGGGATCCCTGGGATGGGATGGGATCCCTGGGATGGGATCCCTGGGATGGGATGGGATCCCTGGGATGGGATGGGATGGGATGGAATGGGATGGGATGGGATGGGATGGGTTCCATGGGATGGGATCCCTGGGATGGGATGGGATCCCTGGTGTGGGATTCCTAGGATGGGATGGGATGGGATGGGATGGGATGGGATGGAATGGGATCCCTGGGATGGGATCCCTGGGATGGGATGGGATGGGATCCTGTGATGGGATGGGATCCATGGGATGGGATGTGTTGGGATGGGATTGGATCCATGGGATGGGATGGGATGGGATGGGATCTCTGGTATGGGATCCCTGGGATGGGATGGGATGGGATTGGATGAGATGGGATGGGATCGGATGGGATCCCTGGGATGGGATGGGATGGGATCCCTGGGATGGGATGGGATCCCTGGGATGGGATATCTGGGATGGGATGTGATGGGACGGGATGGGATGGGGTGCGAAGGGATGGGATGGGCTACAATGGGATGGGATGGGATGGGATGGGATGGGATGGGATGGGATGGGATGGGATGGGATGGGATGGGATGGGATGGGATGGGATGGGATGGGATGGGATGGGTTTGGATGGGATGGTTTTGGATGGGATTTGATGGGATCCCTGGGATGGGATGGGATCCCTGGGATGGGATCTCTGGGATGGGATGGTATCCATGGGATGGGGACCCGGGGATGGGATGGGATCTCTGGTATGGGATCCCTGGGATGGGATGGCATGGGATGGGATGGGATTGGATGGGATGGGATCGGATGGGATCCCTGGGATGGGATGGGATCCTTGGGATGGGATGGGATCCCTGGGACGGGATATCTGGGATGGGATGTGATGGGACGGGATGGGATGGGATGGGGTGGGAAGGGATGGGATGGGATGGAATGGGATGGGATGGGATGGGATGGGATGGGAAGGGTTTGGATGGGACGGGATCCCTGGGATGGGATGGGATGGGATGGGATGGGATGCCATGGCATGGGATCCGCGGGATGAGATGGGATGGGATGGGATACGTGGGATGGGATGGGATCCCTGGGATGGGATGGGATGAGATGGGATGGGATGGGATGGGATGGGATGGGATGGGATCCCTGGGATGCGATTGGTTAGGATGGGATACCTGGGATGGGCTGGAATCCCTGGGATGAGATCCCTGGGATGGGATGGGATGGAATGGGATGGGATGGGATGGGATGGGGTGGGATGGGATGGGATGGGGTGGGATGGGATGGGACGGGATGGGATGGGATGGGATCCCTGCGATGGGATGGGATGGTATGGTATAGCTGGGATGGTGTCCCTGGGATGGGATGGGATCCCTGGGATGGGATCCCTGGGATGGGATGGGATTGGATGGGATCCCCGGGATTGGATGGAATCCCTGGGATGGGATAACTGGGATGGGATGGGATCCCTGGGATGGGATGGGATCCCTGGGATGGGTTGGGATCCCTGGGATGGGATGGGATGGGATGGGATGGGATGGGATGGGATGGGATGGGATGGGATGGGATGGGATGGGATAGGATGGGATGGGATGGGATCCCTGGGATGGGATAGCTGGGATGGGATGGGATCCCTGGGATGGGATGGGATCCCTGGGATGGGATCCCTGGGATGGGATGGGATGGGATCCCTGGGATGGGATGGGATGGGATCCCTGGTGTGGGATGGGATGGGATGGGATGGGATCCCTGGATTGCGTTGGGATCCCTGGGATGGGATGGGATCCGTGGGATGGGATGGGATCCGTGGGATCGGATGGGATGGGTTTGGATGGGATGGGATCCCTGGGATGGGATGGGATGGGATGGCATGGCATGGCATGGCATGGGATCCCTGGGATGAGATGGGCTGGGATGGGATCCCTGGGATGAGATGGGATGCGATGGGATGGGATGGGAATGGGATAGGATGGCATGGGTTGGCATGGGATGGGATGGGATCCCTGGGATGGGATGTGATCCCTGGAATGTGATCCGTGGGATGGGATGGGATCCCTGGGATGGGATGGGATCCCTGGGATGGGATCCCTGGGATGGGATGGGATCCCTGGGATGGGATGGGATGGGATGGGATGGGATGGGAAGGGATGGGATGGGATGGAATGGGATGGGATGGGATGGGATGGGTTCCATGGGATGGGATCCCTGGGATGGGATGGGATCCCTGGTGTGGGATTCCTAGGATGGGATGGGATGGGATGGGATGGGATGGGATGGAATGGGATCCCTGGGATGGGATCCCTGGGATGGGATGGGATGGGATCCTGTGATGGGATGGGATCCATGGGATGGGATGTGTTGGGATGGGATTGGATCCATGGGATGGGATGGGATGGGATGGGATCCCAGGGATGGGAACAGATGAAATGGGATCCCTGGGATGGGATGGGATGGGTTGGAATGGGATGGGATCCCTGGGATGGGATGGGATGGGATGGGATGGGATCCCTGGGATGGTAACAGAAGAAAAGGGATCCCTGGGATGGGATGGGATGGGATGGGATCCCTGGGATGGGATGGGATGGGATGGAATAAGATGGAATGGGATGGGTTCCATGGGATGGGATCCCTGGGATGGGATGGGATGGGATGGAATCCCTGGGATGGGATAGGATCGCTGGGATTGGATCACTGGGATGGGATGGGATGGGATGGGATGGGATGGGATCCTGGGATGGGATGGGATGGGATCCCTGGTGTGGGATGGGATGGGATGGGATGGGATAGGATGGGATGGGATGGGATCCCTGGGATGGGATCCCTGGATTGGGATGGGATCCCTGGGATGGGATGGGATCCCTGGGATGGGATCCCTGGGATGGGATGGGATGGGATGGGATCCCTGGAATGGGATGGGATGGGATCCCTGGTGTGGGATGGGATGGGATGGGATGGGATCCCTGGATTGGGTTGGGATCCCTGGGATGGGATGGGATCCGTGGGATGGGATGGGATCCGTGGGATCGGATGGGATGGGTTTTGATGGGATGGGATCCCTGGGATGGGATGGGATGGGATGGGATGGCATGGCATGGCATGGCATGGGATCCCTGGGATGAGATGGGCTGGGATGGGATCCCTGGGATGAGATGGGATGCGATGGGATGGGATGGGAATGGGATAGGATGGGATGGGTTGGCATGGGATGGGATGGGATCCCTGGGATGGGATGTGATCCCTGGAATGTGATCCGTGGGATGGGATGGGATGGGATCCCTGGGATGGGATGGAATCCCTGGGATGGGATGGCTGGGATGGGATGGGATCCCTGGGATGGGATGCGATGGGATGGGATGGGTTGGAATGGGATGGGATCCCTGGGATGGGATGGGATGGGATCCCTGGGATGGGAACAGATGAAATGGGATCCCTGGGATGAGATGGAATCCCTGGGATTGGACGGGATGGGATGGGATGGGATGGGATGGGATGGGATGGGATGGGATGGGATGGGATGGGATGGGAAGGGATGGGATGGGCTGGGAAGGGATGGGATGGGATCCCTGGGATGGGATGGGATCCCTGGGACGGCATGGGATGGGATCGGATGGGATCGGATGGGATGGAATGGGATGGGATGGAGTGGGATGGGATTGGATGGGATGGGATGCGATCCCTGGGATGGGAATAGATGGGATGGGATGGGCTGGGAATGGATGGGATGGGATCCCTGGGATGGGATGGGATGGGATCCCTGGGATGGGAACAGATGAAATGGGATCCCCGGGACGGGATGGAATCCCTGGGATGGGATAGCTGGGATGGGATGGGATCCCTGGGATGGGATGGGATCCCTGGTATGGGTTGGGATCTCTGGGATGGGATGGGATGGGATCCCTGGTATGGGTTGGGATCTCTGGGATGGGATGGGATGGGATGGGATGGGATGGGATGGGATGGGATCCCTGGGATTGGATGGGATCCCTGGGATGGGATGGGATCCCTGGGATGGGTTGGGACCCCTGGGATGGGATGGGATGGGATGGGATGGGATGGGATAGGATGGGATGGAATGGGATGGGATGGGGTGTGATGGGATTGGATGGGATGGGATGCGATCCCTGGGATGGGATGGGATGGGATCCCTGGGATGGGATGGGATCCATGGGATGGGATGGGTTGGGATGGGATTGGATCCATGGGATGGGATGGGATGGGATGGGATGGGATGGGATCCCAGGGATGGGAACAGATGAAATGGGATCCCTGGGATGGGATGGAATCCCTGGGATGGGATAGCTGGGATGGGGTGGTATCCCTGGAATGGGATGGGATGGGATGGGTTGAGATGGGATGGGATCCCTGGGATGGGATGGGATGGGATCCCTGGGATGGGAACAGATGAAATGGGATCCCCGGGATGGGATGGAATCCCTGGGATGGGATAGCTGGGATGGGATGGGATCCCTGGCATGGGTTGGGATCCCTGGGATGGGATGGGATGGGATAGGATGGGATGGGATCCCTGGGATGGGATGGGATGGGATCCCTGGATTGGGATGGGATCCCTGGGATGGGATGGGTTCCCTGGGATGGGATGGGATCCCTGGGATGGGATGGGATGGGATCCCTGGATTGGGATGGGATCCCTGGGATGGGATGGGATGGGATCCCTGGGATGGGATGGGATCCCTGGGATGGGATGGGATCTCTGGTATGGGTTGGGATCCCTGGGATTGGATCACTGGGATGGGATGGGATCCTTGGAATGGGATGGGATCCATGGCAAGGGAAGGGATGGGATTCCTGGGTTGGGAATGGATGGGATCCCTTGGATGGGAGGGGATGGGATAGGATACTTGTGATGGGAACAGATGGGATGGGATCCCTGGGATGGGGTGGAATCCCTGGGATGGGATAGCTGGGATGGGATTGGATCCCTGGGATGGGATGGGATCCCTGGGATGGGATCGCTGGGATGGGATAGGATCCCTGGGATGGGATGCCTGGGATGGGATGGGATGGGTTTGGATGGGATGGGATGGGATGGGATGCGTTCCATTGGATGGGATCCCAGGGATGGGATGGGATGGGATCCCTGGGATGGGATAGGATCGCTGGGATTGGATCACTGGAATGGGATGGGATCCCTGGTGTGTGATTCCTAGGATGGGATGGGATGGGATGGGATGGGATGGGATGGGATGGGATGGGATGGGATGGGATCCCTGGGATGGCATGGGATGGGATCGGATGGGATGGGATGGGATGGGATGGGATGGGATGCGAACCCTGGGATGGGATGGGATGGGATGGGATGGGATGGGATGGGATCCCTTGGATGGGATGGGATCCATGGGATGGGATGGGTTGGGACGGGATTGCATCCATGGGATGGGATGGGATGGGATGGGTTGGAATGGGATGGGATCCCTGGGATGGGAACAGATGAAATGGGATCCCTGGGATGAGATGGAATCCCTGGGTTGGGATAGCTGGGATGGGATGGGATCCCTGGGATGGGATGGGATCCCTCGAATGGGATGGGATCCCTGGAAAGGGAAGGGATGGGATTCCTGGGTTGGTAATGGATGGGTTCCCTTGGATGGGACGGGATGGGATAGGATACCTGGGATGGGAACAGATGGGATAGGATCCCTGGGATGGGGTGGAATCCCTGGGATGGGATAGCTGGGATGGGATTGGATGCCTGGGATGGGATGGGATCCCTGGGATGGGATCGCTGGGATGGGATAGGATCCCTGGGATGGGATGCCTGGGATGGGATGGGATGGGTTTGGATGGGATGGGATGGGATGGGATGCGTTCCATTGGATGGGATCCCAGGGATGGGATGGGATGGGATCCCTGGGATGGGATAGGATCGCTGGGATTGGATCACTGGAATGGGATGGGATCCCTGGTGTGTGATTCCTAGGATGGGATGGGATGGGATGGGATGGGATGGGATGGGATGGGATGGGATGGGATGGGATCCCTGGGATGGCATGGGATGGGATGGGATGGGATGGGATGGGATCCCTTGGATGGGATGGGATCCATGGGATGGGATGGGTTGGGACGGGATTGCATCCATGGGATGGGATGGGATGGGATGGGTTGGAATGGGATGGGATCCCTGGGATGGGAACAGATGAAATGGGATCAATGGGATGAGATGGAATCCCTGGGTTGGGATAGCTGGGATGGGATGGGATCCCTGGGATGGAATGGGATCCCTGGAATGGGATGGGATCCCTGGAAAGGGAAGGGATGGGATTCCTGGGTTGGTAATGGATGGGATCCCTTGGATGGGCCGGGGTGGGATAGGATACCTGGGATGGGAACAGATGGGATAGGATCCCTGGGATGGGATGGAATCCCTGGGATGGGATAGCTGGGATGGGATTGGATCCCTGGGATGGGATGGGATCCCTGGGACGGTATGAGATCCCTGGGATGGGATGCCTGGGATGGGATGGGATGGGTTTGTATGGGATGGGATCCCTGGGATGGGATGGGATGGGATGGCATGGGATCCCTGGGATGAGATGGGCTGGGATGGGATCCCTGGGATGGGATGGGATGGGAATGGGATAGGATGGGATGGGTTGGCATGGGATGGGATGGGCTGGGATCCCTGGGATGGGATGGGATTCCTGGGATGGGATCTCTGGTATGGGTTGGGATCCCTGGGATTGGATCCCTGGGATGGGATGGGATCCCTCGAATGGGATGGGATCCATGGCAAGGGAAGGGATGGGATTCCTGGGCTGGGAATGGATGGGTTCCCTTGGATGGGACGGGATGGGATAGGATACTTGGGATGGGAACAGATGGGATTGGATCCCTGGAATGGGATGGGATCCCTGGGATGGGATGAGATACCTGGGATGAGATCCCTGGGATGGGAGAGGATCCCTGGGATGGGATGCCGGGGATGGGATGGGATGGCATGGGATCCCTGGGATGAGATGGTCTGGGATGGGATCCCTGGGGTGCGAAGGGATGGGATGGAATGGGATGGGATGGGATGCGTTCCATTGGATGGGATCCCAGGGATGGGATGGGATCCCTGGGATGGGATCCCAGGGATGGGATGGGATCCCTGGGATGGGATAGGATCGCTGGGATTGGATCACTGGGATGGGATGGGATCCCTGGTGTGTGATTCCTAGGATGGGATGGGATGGGATGGGATGGGATGGGATGGGATGGGATGGGATGGGATCCCTGGGATGGGATGGGATCCCTGGGATGGCATGGGATGGGATCGGATGGGATGGGATGGGATGCGATCCCGGGGATGGGATGGGATGGGATGGGATCCATGGGATGGGATGGGATGGGATCCCAGGGATGGGAAGAGATGAAATGGGATGCCTGGGATGGGATGGAATCCCTGGGATGGGATGGCTGGGATGGGATGGGATCCCTGGGATGGGATGGGATGGGATGGGTTGGAATGGGATGGGATCCCTGGGGTGGGATGGGATGGGATCCCTGGGATGGGAACATATGAAATGGGATCCCTGGGATGAGATGGAATCCCTGGGATGGGATAGCTGGGATGGGATGGGATCCCTGGGATGGAATGGGATCCCTGCAATGGGTCGGGATCCCTGGGATGGGATGGGATCCCTGGGTTGGGATCCCAGGAATGTGATCCCTGGGATGGGATGGGATCCCTGGAATGGGATGGGATGGGATCCCTGGGATGGTAACAGAAAAAATGGGATCCCTGGGATGGGATGGAATCCCTGGGATGGGATAGCTGGGATGGGATGGGATCCCTGGGATGGAATGGGATCCCTGGGATGGGTTGGGATCCCTGGGATGGGATGGGATCCCTGGGTTGGGATCCCAGGAATGTGATCCCTCGTATGGGACGGGATCCCTGGGATGGGATGGGATCCCTGGGAAGGGATCCCGGGGATGGGATGAGACGGGATGGGATCCCTGGGATGGCAGGGGATCCCTGGGATGGGGGCAGATCCCTGGGATGGGATGGTATACCTGGGATGGGATCCCTGGGATGGGATGGGATGGGATGAGACCCCTGGATTGGGATGGGATCCCTGGGATGGGATCCCGGGGATGGGATGGGATGGGATGAGATGGGATGGGATCCATGGGGTGGGATGGGATCCCTGGGATTGGATGGGATCCCTGGGATGGTATGGGATCCCTGGGATGGGATGCCTGGGTTGGGTTGGGATGGGTTTGGATGGGATTGGATCCCTGGGATGGGATGGGATGGCATGGCATGGATTCCCTGGTATGAGATGGGCTGGGATGGGATCCCTGGGGTGGGAAGGGATGGGATGGAATGTGATGGGATGGGATGCGTTCCATGGGATGGGATCCCTGGGATGAGATGGGATCCCTGGGATGGGATAGGATCGCTGGGAATGGATCACTGGGATGGGATGGGATCCCTGGTGTGGGATTCCTAGGATGGGATGGCATGGGATGGGATCGGATGGGATGGGATGGGATCCCTGGGATGGGATGGGTTCCCTGGGATGGCATGGGATGGGATCGGATGGGATGGGATGGGATGCGATCCCAGGGATGGGATGGGATGGGATCCCTGGGATGGGATGGGATCCATGGGATGGGATCGGTTGGGATGGGATTGGATCCATGGGATGTGATGGGATGGGATCCCAGGGATGGGAACAGATGAAATGGGATCCCTGGGATGGGATGGAATCCCTGGGATGGGATGGCTAGGATGGGATGGGATCCCTGGGATGGGATGGGATGGGATGGGATGGGATCCCTGGGATGGGAACAGATGAAATGGCATCCCTGGGATGAGATGGAATCCCTGGGATGGGATGGGATGGGATGGGATGGGATGGGATGCGTTCCATTGGATGGGATCCCAGGGATGGGATGGGATGGGATCCCTGGGATGGGATAGGATCGCTGGGATTGGATCACTGGAATGGGATGGGATCCCTGGTGTGTGATTCCTAGGATGGGATGGGATGGGATGGGATGGGATGGGATGGGATGGGATGGGATGGGATGGGATGGGATCCCTGGGATGGCATGGGATGGGATCGGATGGGATGGGATGGGATGGGATGGGATGGGATGCGAACCCTGGGATGGGATGGGATGGGATGGGATGGGATGGGATGGGATGGGATCCCTTGGATGGGATGGGATCCATGGGATGGGATGGGTTGGGACGGGATTGCATCCATGGGATGGGATGGGATGGGATGGGATGGGTTGGAATGGGATGGGATCCCTGGGATGGGACCAGATGAAATGGGATCCCTGGGATGAGATGGAATCCCTGGGTTGGGATAGCTGGGATGGGATGGGATCCCTGGGATGGGATGGGATCCCTCGAATGGGATGGGATCCCTGGAAAGGGAAGGGATGGGATTCCTGGGTTGGTAATGGATGGGTTCCCTTGGATGGGACGGGATGGGATAGGATACCTGGGATGGGAACAGATGGGATAGGATCCCTGGGATGGGGTGGAATCCCTGGGATGGGATAGCTGGGATGGGATTGGATCCCTGGGATGGGATGGGATCCCTGGGATGGGATCGCTGGGATGGGATAGGATCCCTGGGATGGGATGCCTGGGATGGGATGGGATGGGTTTGGATGGGATGGGATGGGATGGGATGCGTTCCATTGGATGGGATTCCAGGGATGGGATGGGATGGGATCCCTGGGATGGGATAGGATCGCTGGGATTGGATCACTGGAATGGGATGGGATCCCTGGTGTGTGATTCCTAGGATGGGATGGGATGGGATGGGATGGGATGGGATGGGATGGGATGGGATGGGATGGGATGGGATCCCTGGGATGGCATGGGATGGGATCGGATGGGATGGGATGGGATGGGATGGGATGGGATGGGATGGGGTGGGATGCGAACCCTGGGATGGGATGGGATGGGATGGGATGGGATGGGATGGGATGGGATCCCTTGGATGGGATGGGATCCATGGGATGGGATGGGTTGGGACGGGATTGCATCCATGGGATGGGATGGGATGGGATGGGTTGGAATGGGATGGGATCCCTGGGATGGGAACAGATGAAATGGGATCAATGGGATGAGATGGAATCCCTGGGTTGGGATAGCTGGGATGGGATGGGATCCCTGGGATGGAATGGGATCCCTGGAATGGGATGGGATCCCTGGAAAGGGAAGGGATGGGATTCCTGGGTTGGTAATGGATGGGATCCCTTGGATGGGCCGGGGTGGGATAGGATACCTGGGATGGGAACAGATGGGATAGGATCCCTGGGATGGGATGGAATCCCTGGGATGGGATAGCTGGGATGGGATTGGATCCCTGGGATGGGATGGGATCCCTGGGACGGTATGAGATCCCTGGGATGGGATCCCTGGGATGGGATAGGATCCCTGGGATGGGATGCCTGGGATGGGATGGGATGGGTTTGTATGGGATGGGATCCCTGGGATGGGATGGGATGGGATGGCATGGGATCCCTGGGATGAGATGGGCTGGGATGGGATCCCTGGGATGGGATGGGATGGGAATGGGATAGGATGGGATGGGTTGGCATGGGATGGGATGGGCTGGGATCCCTGGGATGGGATGGGATTCCTGGGATGGGATCTCTGGTATGGGTTGGGATCCCTGGGATTGGATCGCTGGGATGGGATGGGATCCCTCGAATGGGATGGGATCCATGGCAAGGGAAGGGATGGGATTCCTGGGCTGGGAATGGATGGGTTCCCTTGGATGGGACGGGATGGGATAGGATACTTGGGATGGGAACAGATGGGATTGGATCCCTGGAATGGGATGGGATCCCTGGGATGGGATGAGATACCTGGGATGAGATCCCTGGGATGGGAGAGGATCCCTGGGATGGGATGCCTGGGATGGGATGGGATGGCATGGGATCCCTGGGATGAGATGGTCTGGGATGGGATCCCTGGGGTGCGAAGGGATGGGATGGAATGGGATGGGATGGGATGCGTTCCATTGGATGGGATCCCAGGGATGGGATGGGATCCCTGGGATGGGATCCCAGGGATGGGATGGGATCCCTGGGATGGGATAGGATCGCTGGGATTGGATCACTGGGATGGGATGGGATCCCTGGTGTGTGATTCCTAGGATGGGATGGGA
The DNA here is from genome assembly GCF_052056855.1 of Sturnus vulgaris. Taxonomy (NCBI): domain Eukaryota; kingdom Metazoa; phylum Chordata; class Aves; order Passeriformes; family Sturnidae; genus Sturnus; species Sturnus vulgaris. Next base: position 11,377,037 of record NC_142282.1, read on the forward strand.
TGGGATGGGATGGGATGGGATGGGATGGGATCCCTGGGATGGGATGGGATCCCTGGGATGGCATGGGATGGGATCGGATGGGATGGGATGGGATGCGATCCCGGGGATGGGATGGGATGGGATGGGATCCATGGGATGGGATGGGATGGGATCCCAGGGATGGGAAGAGATGAAATGGGATGCCTGGGATGGGATGGAATCCCTGGGATGGGATGGCTGGGATGGGATGGGATCCCTGGGATGGGATGGGATGGGATGGGTTGGAATGGGATGGGATCCCTGGGGTGGGATGGGATGGGATCCCTGGGATGGGAACATATGAAATGGGATCCCTGGGATGAGATGGAATCCCTGGGATGGGATAGCTGGGATGGGATGGGATCCCTGGGATGGAATGGGATCCCTGCAATGGGTCGGGATCCCTGGGATGGGATGGGATCCCTGGGTTGGGATCCCAGGAATGTGATCCCTGGGATGGGATGGGATCCCTGGAATGGGATGGGATGGGATCCCTGGGATGGTAACAGAAAAAATGGGATCCCTGGGATGGGATGGAATCCCTGGGATGGGATAGCTGGGATGGGATGGGATCCCTGGGATGGAATGGGATCCCTGGGATGGGTTGGGATCCCTGGGATGGGATGGGATCCCTGGGTTGGGATCCCAGGAATGTGATCCCTCGTATGGGACGGGATCCCTGGGATGGGATGGGATCCCTGGGAAGGGATCCCGGGGATGGGATGAGACGGGATGGGATCCCTGGGATGGCAGGGGATCCCTGGGATGGGGGCAGATCCCTGGGATGGGATGGTATACCTGGGATGGGATCCCTGGGATGGGATGGGATGGGATGAGACCCCTGGATTGGGATGGGATCCCTGGGATGGGATCCCGGGGATGGGATGGGATGGGATGAGATGGGATGGGATCCATGGGGTGGGATGGGATCCCTGGGATTGGATGGGATCCCTGGGATGGTATGGGATCCCTGGGATGGGATGCCTGGGTTGGGTTGGGATGGGTTTGGATGGGATTGGATCCCTGGGATGGGATGGGATGGCATGGCATGGATTCCCTGGTATGAGATGGGCTGGGATGGGATCCCTGGGGTGGGAAGGGATGGGATGGAATGTGATGGGATGGGATGCGTTCCATGGGATGGGATCCCTGGGATGAGATGGGATCCCTGGGATGGGATAGGATCGCTGGGAATGGATCACTGGGATGGGATGGGATCCCTGGTGTGGGATTCCTAGGATGGGATGGCATGGGATGGGATCGGATGGGATGGGATGGGATCCCTGGGATGGGATGGGTTCCCTGGGATGGCATGGGATGGGATCGGATGGGATGGGATGGGATGCGATCCCAGGGATGGGATGGGATGGGATGGGATCCCTGGGATGGGATGGGATCCATGGGATGGGATCGGTTGGGATGGGATTGGATCCATGGGATGTGATGGGATGGGATCCCACGGATGGGAACAGATGAAATGGGATCCCTGGGATGGGATGGAATCCCTGGGATGGGATGGCTAGGATGGGATGGGATCCCTGGGATGGGATGGGATGGGATGGGATGGGATCCCTGGGATGGGAACAGATGAAATGGCATCCCTGGGATGAGATGGAATCCCTGGGATGGGATGGGATGGGATGGGATGGGATGGGATGGGATGGGATGGGATGGGATGGGATGGGATGGGATGGGAAGGGAAGGGATGGGATGGGCTGGGAAGGGATGGGATGGGATCCCTGGGATGGGATGGGATCCCTGGGACGGCATGGGATGGGATCGGATGGGATCGGATGGGATGGAATGGGATGGGATGGAGTGGGATGGGATTGGATGGGATGGGATGCGATCCCTGGGATGGGAACAGATGGGATGGGATGGGCTGGGAATGGATGGGATGGGATCCCTGGGATGGGATGGGATGGGATCCCTGGGATGGGAACAGATGAAATGGGATCCCCGGGATGGGATGGAATCCCTGGGATGGGATAGCTGGGATGGGATGGGATCCCTGGGATGGGATGGGATCCCTGGCATGGGTTGGGATCTCTGGGATGGGATGGGATGGGATCTCTGGGATGGGATGGGATGGGATGGGATGGGATAGGATCGGATGGGATGGGATCCCTGGGATTGGATGGGATCCCTGGGATGGGATGGGATCCCTGGGATGGGTTGGGATCCCTGGGATGGGATGGGATGGGATGGGATGGGATGGGATGGGATGGGATGGGATGGGATGGGATGGGATGGGATAGGATGGGATGGAATGGGATGGGATGGGGTGGGATGGGATTGGATGGGATGGGATGCGATCCCTGGGATGGGATGGGATGGGATCCCTGGGATGGGATGGGATCCATGGGATGGGATGGGTTGGGATGGGATTGGATCCATGGGATGGGATGGGATGGGATGGGATGGGATGGGATGGGATGGGATGGGATGGGATGGGATCCCAGGGATGGGAACAGATGAAATGGGATCCCTGGGATGGGATGGAATCCCTGGGATGGGATAGCTGGGATGGGGTGGTATCCCTGGAATGGGATGGGATGGGATGGGTTGAGGTGGGATGGGATCCCTGGGATGGGATGGGATGGGATCCCTGGGATGGGAACAGATGAAATGGGATCCCCGGGATGGGATGGAATCCCTGGGATGGGATAGCTGGGATGGGATGGGATCCCTGGCATGGGTTGGGATCCCTGGGATGGGATGGGATAGGATGGGATGGGGTCCCTGGGATGGGATGGGATGGGATCCCTGGATTGGGATGGGATCCCTGGGATGGGATCCCTGGGATGGGATGGGATCCCTGGGATGGGATGGTATGGGATCCCTGGGATGGGATGGGATTTCTGGGATGGGATGGGATGGGATCCCTGGGATGGGATGGGATCCCTGGGATGGGATGGGATCTCTGGTATGGGTTGGGATCCCTGGGATTGGATCACTGGGATGGGATGGGATCCTTGGAATGGGATGGGATCCATGGCAAGGGAAGGGATGGGATTCCTGGGTTGGGAATGGATGGGATCCCTTGGATGGGAGGGGATGGGATAGGATACTTGTGATGGGAACAGATGGGATGGGATCCCTGGGATGGGGTGGAATCCCTGGGATGGGATTGCTGGGATGGGATTGGATCCCTGGGATGGGATGGGATCGCTGGGATGGGATGGGATCCCTGGGATGGGATCCCTGGGATGGGATAGGATCCCCGGGATGGGATGCCTGGGATGGGATGGGATGGGTTTGGATGGGATGGGATCCCTGGGATGGGATGGGATGGGATGGGATGGGATGGCATGGCATGGGATCCCTGGGATGAGATGGGCTGGGATGGGATCCCTGGGGTGGGAAGGGATGGGATGGAATGGGATGGGATGGGATGCGTTCCATTGGATGGGATCCCAGGGATGGGATGGGATGGGATCCCTGGGATGGGATAGGATCGCGGGGATTGGATCACTGGAATGGGATGGGATCCCTGGTGTGTGATTCCTAGGATGGGATGGGATGGGATGGGATGGGATGGGATGGGATGGGATGGGATCCCTGGGATGGCATGGGATGGGATCGGATGGGATGGGATGGGATGCGAACCCTGGGATGGGATGGGATGGGATGGGATGGGATCCCTGGGATGGGATGGGATCCATGGGATGGGATGGGTTGGGATGGGATTGCATCCATGGGATGGGATGGGATGGGATGGGATGGGATCCCTGGAAAGGCAAGGGATGGGATTCCTGGGTTGGGTATGGATGGGATCCCTTGGATGGGCCGGGGTGGGATAGGATACCTGGGATGGGAACAGATGGGATAGGATCCCTGGGGTGGGATGGAATCCCTGGGATGGGATAGCTGGGATGGGATTGGATCCCTGGGATGGGATAGGATCCCTGGGATGGGATGCCTGGGATGGGATGGGATGGGTTGGGTTTGTATGGGATGGGATCCCTGGGATGGGATGGGATGGCATGGCATGGGATCCCTGGGACGAGATGGGCTGGGATGGGATCCCTGGGATGGGATGGGAATGGGATAGGATGGGATGGGTTGGCATGGGATGGGATGGGATGGGATCCCTGGGATGGGATGGGATTCCTGGGATGGGATGGGATCTCTGGTATGGGTTGGGATCCCTGGGATTGGATCCCTGGGATGGGATGGGATCCCTCGAATGGGATGGGATCCATGGCAAGGGAAAAGATGGGATTCCTGGGTTGGGAATGGATGGGTTCCCTTGGATGGGACGGGATGGGATAGGATACTTGGGATGGGAACAGATGGGATGGGATCCCTGGGATGGGACAGCTGGGATGGGATAGGATCCCTGGGATGGGATGCCTGGGTTAGGTTGGGATGGGTTTGGATGGGATTGGATCCCTGGGATGGGATGGGATGGGATGGCATGGCATGGATTCCCTGGGATGAGATGGGCTGGGATGGGATCCCTGGGGTGGGAAGGGATGGGATGGAATGGGATGGGATGGGATGGCATGGGATCCCAGGGATGGGATGGGATCCCTGGGATGGCATGGGATGGGATCGGATGGGATGGGATGGGATGGGATGGGATGGGATGCGATCCCTGGGATGGGATGGGATGGGATCCCTGGGATGGGATGGGATCCATGGGATGGGATGTGTTGGGATGGGATTGGATCCATGGGATGGGATGGGATGGGATGGGATCCCAGGGATGGGAACAGATGAAATGGGATCCCTGGGATGGGATGGGATGGGTTGGAATGGGATGGGATCCCTGGGATGGTAACAGAAGAAATGGGATCCCTGGATGGGATGGAATCCCTGGGATGGGATAGCTGGGATGGGATGGGATCCCTGGGATGGAATGGGATCCCTGGGATGGGTTGGGATCCCTGGGATGGGATGGGATCCCTGGGTTGGGATCCCAGGAATGTGATCCCTCGTATGGGATGGGATCCCTGGGATGGGATGGGATCCCTGGGAAGGGATCCCGGGGATGGGATGAGACGGGATGGGATCCCTGGGATGGCAAGGGGATCCCTGGGATGGGGGCAGATCCCTGGGATGGGATGGTATACCTGGGATGGGATCCCTGGGATGGGATGGGATGAGACCCCTGGATTGGGATGGGATCCCTGGGATGGGATCCCGGGGATGGGATGGGATGGGATGAGATGGGATGGGATCCATGGGATGGGATGGGATCCCTGGGATTGGATGGGATCCCTGGGATGGTATGGGATCCCTGGGATGGGATGCCTGGGTTGGGTTGGGATGGGTTTGGATGGGATTGGATCCCTGGGATGGGATGGGATGGGATGGCATGGCATGGATTCCCTGGTATGAGATGGGCTGGGATGGGATCCCTGGGGTGGGAAGGGATGGGATGGAATGTGATGGGATGGGATGCGTTCCATGGGATGGGATCCCTGGGATGGGATGGGATCCCTGGGATAGGATAGGATCGCTGGGATTGGATCACTGGGATGGGATGGGATCCCTGGTGTGGGATTCCTAGGATGGGATGGCATGGGATGGGATCGGATGGGATGGCATGGGATCCCTGGGATGGGATGGGTTCCCTGGGATGGCATGGGATGGGATCGGATGGGATGGGATGGGATGCGATCCCAGGGATGGGATGGGATGGGATGGGATCCCTGGGATGGGATGGGATCCATGGGATGGGATCGGTTGGGATGGGATTGGATCCATGGGATGTGATGGGATGGGATCCCAGGGATGGGAACAGATGAAATGGGATCCCTGGGATGGGATGGAATCCCTGGGATGGGATGGCTGGGATGGGATGGGATCCCTGGGATGGGATGCGATGGGATGGGATGGGTTGGAATGGGATGGGATCCCTGGGATGGGAGCAGATGAAATGGGATCCCTGGGATGAGATGGAATCCCTGGGATGGGATGGGATGGGATGGGATGGGATGGGATGGGATGGGATCCCTGGGATGGGATGGGATCCCTGGGACGGCATGGGATGGGATCGGATGGGATCGGATGGGATGGAATGGGATGGGATGGAGTGGGATGGGATTGGATGGGATGGGATGCGATCCCTGGGATGGGAACAGATGGGATGGGATGGGCTGGGAATGGATGGGATGGGATCCCTGGGATGGGATGGGATCCCTGGGATGGGAACAGATGAAATGGGATCCCCGGGATGGGATGGAATCCCTGGGATGGGATAGCTGGGATGGGATGGGATCCCTGGGATGGGATGGGATCCCTGGTATGGGTTGGGATCTCTGGGATGGGATGGGATGGGATCCCAGGGATGGGAACAGATGAAATGGGATCCCTGGGATGGGATGGAATCCCTGGGATGGGATGGCTGGGATGGGATGGGATCCCTGGGATGGGATGCGATGGGATGGGATGGGTTGGAATGGGATGGGATCCCTGGGATGGGATGGGATGGGATCCCTGGGATGGGAACAGATGAAATGGGATCCCTGGGATGAGATGGAATCCCTGGGATGGGATGGGATGGGATGGGATGGGATGGGATGGGATGGGATGGGATGGGATGGGATAGGATGGGATGGAATGGGATGGGATGGGATGGGGTGGGATGGGATTGGATGGGATGGGATGCGATCCCTGGGATGGGATGGGATGGGATCCCTGGGACGGGATGGGATCCATGGGATGGGATGGGTTGGGATGGGATTGGATCCATGGGATGGGATGGGATGGGATGGGATGGGATCCCAGGGATGGGAACAGATGAAATGGGATCCCTGGGATGGGATGGAATCCCTGGGATGGGATAGCTGGGATGGGATGGGATGGGATGGGATCCCTGGGATGGGATGGGGTGAGATGGGATGGGATCCCTGGGATGGGATGGGATGGGATCCCTGGGATGGGAACAGATGAAATGGGATCCCCGGGATGGGATGGAATCCCTGGGATGGGATAGCTGGGATGGGATGGGATCCCTGGGATGGGATGGGATCCCTGGGATGGGTTGGGATCCCTGGGATGGGATGGGATGGGATGGGATGGGATAGGATGGGATGGGATCCCTGGGATGGGATGGGATCCCTGGGATGGGATGGGATGGGATCCCTGGATTGGGATGGGATCCCTGGGATGGGATGGGATGGGATCCCTGGGATGGGATGGGATGGGATTTCTGGGATGGGATGGGATGGGATCCCTGGGATGGGATGGGATCCCTGGGATGGGATGGGATCTCTGGTATGGGTTGGGATTCCTGGGATTGGATCCCTGGGATGGGATGGGATCCCTGGAATGGGATGGGATCCATGGCAAGGGAAGGGATGGGATTCCTGGGTTGGGAATGGATGGGTTCCCTTGGATGGGAGGGGATGGGATAGGATACTTGTGATGGGAACAGATGGGATGGGATCCCTGGGATGGGGTGGAATCCCTGGGATGGGATAGCTGGGATGGGATGGGATGCGATCCCAGGGATGGGATGGGATGGGATGGGATCCCTGGGATGGGATGGGATGGGATGGCATGGATTCTCTGGGATGAGATGGGCTGGGATGGGATCCCTGGGGTGGGAAGGGATGGGATGGAATGGGATGGGATGGGATGGCATGGGATCCCTGGGATGGGATGGGATCCCTGGGATGGCATGGGATGGGATCGGATGGGATGGGATGGGATGCGATCCCTGGGATGGGATGGGATGGGATCCCTGGGATGGGATGGGATCCATGGGATGGGATGGGTTGGGATGGGATTGGATCCATGGGATGGGATGGGATGGGATGGGATGGGATGGGATCCCAGGGATGGGAACAGATGAAATGGGATCCCTGGGATGGGATGGGATGCGATCCCTGGGATGGGATGGGATCCCTGGGATGGGATGGGATCCATGGGATGGGATGGGATGGGAAGGGATTGGATCCATGGGATGGGATGGGATGGGATCCCAGGGATGGGAACAGATGAAATGGGATCCCTGGGATGGGATGGGATGGGATCCCTGGGATGGTAACAGAAGAAATGGGATCCCTGGGATGGGATGGAATCCCTGGGATGGGATAGCTGGGATGGGATGGGATCCCTGGGATGGAATGGGATCCCTGGGATGGGTTGGGATCCCTGGGATGGGATGGGATCCCTGGGTTGGGATCCCAGGAATGTGATCCCTCGTATGGGATGGGATCCCTGGGATGGGATGGGATGCCTGGGAAGGGATCCCGGGGATGGGATGAGACGGGATAGGATCCCTGGGATGGCAGGGGATCCCTGGGATGGGGGCAGATCCCTGGGATGGGATGGGATGGTATACCTGGGATGGGATCCCTGGGATGGGATGGGATGAGACCCCTGGATTGGGATGGGATCCCTGGGATGGGTTGGGATCCCTGGGATGGGATGGGATGGGATAGTATGGGATGGGATCCCTGGGATGGGATCCCTGGATTGGGATGGGATCCCTGGGATGGGATGGGATCCCTGGGATGGGATGGGATCCCTGGGATGGGATGGTATGGGATCCCTGGGATGGGATGGGATTTCTGGGATGGGATGGGATGGGATCCCTGGGATTGGATCACTGGGATGGGATGGGATCCTTGGAATGGGATGGGATGCATGGCAAGGGAAGGGATGGGATTCCTGGGTTGGGAATGGATGGGATCCCTTGGATGGGAGGGGATGGGATAGGATACTTGTGATGGGAACAGATGGGATGGGATCCCTGGGATGGGGTGGAATCCCTGGGATGGGATAGCTGGGATGGGATTGGATCCCTGGGATGGGATGGGATCGCTGGGATGGGATGAGATCGCTGGGATGGGATCCCTGGGATGGGATCCCTGGGGTGGGAAGGGATGGGATGGAATGGGATGGGATGGGATGCGTTCCATTGGATGGGATCCCAGGGATGGGATGGGATGGGATCCCTGGGATGGGATAGGATCGCTGGGATTGGATCACTGGGATGGGATGGGATCCTTGGAATGGGATGGGATCCCTGGAAAGGGAAGGGATGGGATTCCTGGGTTGGGAATGGATGGGATCCCTTGGATGGGCCGGGGTGGGATAGGATACCTGGGATGGGAACAGATGGGATAGGATCCCTGGGATGGGATGGAATCCCTGGGATGGGATAGCTGGGATGGGATTGGATCCCTGGGATGGGATGGGATCCCTGGGACGGTATGAGATCCCTGGGATGGGATCCCTGGGATGGGATAGGATCCCTGGGATGGGATGCCTGGGATGGGATGGGATGGGATGGGTTTGTATGGGATGGGATCCCTGGGATGGGATGGGATGGGATGGGATGGCATGGGATCCCTGGGATGAGATGGGCTGGGATGGGATCCCTGGGATGGGATGGGATGGGAATGGGATAGGATGGGATGGGTTGGCATGGGATGGGATGGGATGGGATCCCTGGGATGGGATGGGATTCCTGGGATGGGATCTCTGGTATGGGTTGGGATCCCTGGGATTGGATCCCTGGGATGGGATGGGATCCCTCGAATGGGTTGGGATCCATGGCAAGGGAAGGGATGGGATTCCTGGGCTGGGAATGGATGGGTTCCCTTGGATGGGACGTGATGGGATAGGATACTTGGGATGGGAACAGATGGGATGGGATCCCTGGGATGGGATGGAATCCCTGGGATGGGATAGCTGGGATGGGATTGGATCCCTGGGATGGGATGGGATCCCTGGGATGGGATGAGATCCCTGGGATGAGATCCCTGGGATGGGAGAGGATCCCTGGGATGGGATGCCTGGGATGGGATGGGATGGCATGGGATCCCTGGGATGAGATGGGCTGGGATGGGATCCCTGGGATGGGAAGGGATGGGATGGAATGGGATGGGATGGGATGCGTTCCATTGGATGGGATCCCAGGGATGGGATGGGATCCCTGGGATGGGATAGGATCGCTGGGATTGGATCACTGGGATGGGATGGGATCCCTGGTGTGTGATTCCTAGGATAGGATGGGATGGGATGGGATCCCTGGGATGGGATGGGATGGGATCCCTGGGATGGGATGGGATCGCTGGGATGGGATGAGATCCCTGGGATGGGATCCCTGGGATGGGATAGGATCCCTGGGATGGGATCCCAGGGATGGGATGGGATGGGTTTGGATGGGATGGGATCCCTGGGATGGGATGGGATGGGATCCCAGGGAGGGGAACAGATGAAATGGGATCCCTGGGATGGGATGGAATCCCTGGGATGGGATAGCTGGGATGGGGTGGTATCCCTGGAATGGGATGGGATGGGATGGGTTGAGATGGGATGGGATCCCTGGGATGGGATGGGATCCCTGGGATGGGAACAGATGAAATGGGATGCCCAGGATGGGATGGAATCCCTGTGATGGGATAGCTGGGATGGGATGGGATCCCTGGGATGGGATGGGATCCCTGGGATGGGTCGGGATCCCTGGGATGGGATGGGATGGGATGGGATGGGATGGGATAGGATGGGATGGGATCCCTGGGATGGGATGGGATCCCTGGGATGGGATTGGATGGGATCCCTGGATTGGGATGGGATCCCTGGGATGGGATGGGATGGGATCCCTGGGATGGGATCCCTGGGATGGGATAGGATCCCTGGGATGGGATGCCTGGGATGGGATGGGATGGGTTTGGATGGGATGGGATCCCTGGGATGGGATGGGATGGCATGGGATGGGATCCCTGGGATGAGATGGGCTGGGATGCGATCCCTGGGGTGGGAAGGGATGGGATGGAATGGGATGGGATGCGTTCCATTGGATGGGATCCCAGGGATGGGATGGGATGGGATCCCTGGGATGGGATAGGATCGCTGGGATTGGATCACTGGGATGGGATGGGATCCCTGGTGTGTGATTCCTAGGATGGGATGGGATGGGATGGGATGGGATGGGATGGGATGGGATGGGATGGGATGGGATGGGATCCCTGGGATGGGATGGGATCCCTGGGATGGCATGGGATGGGATCGGATCGGATGGGAAGGGATGGGATGGGATGCGAACCCTGGGATGGGATGGGATGGGATGGGATCCCTGGGATGGGATGGGATCCATGGGATGGGATGGGTTGGGATGGGATTGCATCCATGGGATGGGATGGGATGAAATGGGATCCCTGGGATGAGATGGAATCCCTGGGATGGGATAGCTGGGATGGGATGGGATCCCTGGGATGGAATGGGATCCCAGGAATGGGATGGGATCCCTGGAAAGGGAAGGGATTCCTGGGTTGGGAATGGATGGGATCCCTTGGATGGGCCGGGGTGGGATAGGATACCTGGGATGGGAACAGATGGGATAGGATGCCTGGGATGGGATGCAATCCGTGGGATGGGATAGCTGGGATGGGATAGGATCCCTGGGATGGGATGGGATCCCTGGGATGGTATGAGATCCCTGGGATGGGATCCCTGGGATGGGATAAGATCCCTGGGATGGGATGCCTGGGATGGGATGGGATGGGATGGGATGGGATGGGTTTGTATGGGATGGGATCCCTGGGATGGGATGGGATGGCATGGCATGGGATCCCTGGGATGAGATGGGCTGGGATGGGATCCCTGGGATGGGATGGGAATGGGATAGGATGGGATGGGTTGGCATGGGATGGGATGGGATGGGATGGGATCCCTGGGATGGGATGAGATCCCTGGGATGAGATCCCTGGGATGGGAGAGGATCCCTGGGATGGGATGCCTGGGATGGGATGGGATGGGTTTGTATGGGATGGGATCCCTGGGATGGGATGGGATGGCATGGCATGGGATCCCTGGGATGAGATGGGCTGGGATGGGATCCCTGGGGTGGGATAGGATCGCTGGGATTGGATCACTGGGATGGGATGGGATCCCTGGTGTGTGATACCTAGGATGGGATGGGATGCGTTCCATCGGATGGGATCCCAGGGATGGGATGGGATGGGATCCCTGGGATGGGATAGGATCGCTGGGATTGGATCACTGGGATGGGATGGGATCCCTGGTGTGTGATTCCTAGGATGGGATGGGATGGGATGGGCTGGGAAGGGATGGGATGGGATCCCTGGGATGGGATGGGATCCCTGGGACGGCATGGGATGGGATGGGATGGGATGGGATGGGATGGAATGGAATGGGATGGGATGGGATGGGATGGGATGGGATGGAATGGAATGGGATGGGATGGGGTGGGATGGGATGGGATGGGATGGGGTGGGATGGGATTGGATGGGATGGGATGCGATCCCTGGGATGGGATGGGATGGTATGGGGTGGGATGGGATTGGATGGGATGGGATGCAATCCCTGGGATGGGATGGGATGGGATGGGATGGGATGGGATGGGATCCCTGGGATGGGATGTGTTCACTGGGATGGGATGGAATCCCTGGAATGGGATGGGATGGGATTCCGGGGATGGGATTGGATGGGATGGGATCCCTGGAATGGGATTCCTGGGATGGGATGGGATCCCTGAGACGGCATGGGATGGGATGGGATGGGATGGGATGGGATGAAATGGGATGGGATGGGGTGGGATGGGAAGGGGTGGGATGGGATTGGATGGGATGGGATGTGATCCCTGGGATGGGATGGGATGGGATGGGATGGGATGGGATGGGATCCCTGGGATGGGATGTGTTCACTAGGATGGGATGGAATCCCTGGAATGGGATGGGATGGGATTCCTGGGATGGGATGGGATGGGATCCCTGGAATGGGATTCCTGGGATGGGATGGGATCCCTGGGTTGGGATCGAATCCCTGGGATGGCATACGTGAGATGGGATGGGATCTCTGTCATGGGGTCCCTGGCATGGGATGTGATCCCTAGAATGGGATGGGATCCCTGGAAAGGCAAGGGATGGGATTCCTGGGTTGGGAATGGATGGGATCCCTTGGATGGGCCGGGGTGGGATAGGATACCTGGGATGGGAACAGATGGGATAGGATGCCTGGGATGGGATGGAATCCGTGGGATGGGATAGCTGGGATGGGATAGGATCCCTGGGATGGGATGGGATCCCTGGGATGGTATGAGATCCCTGGGATGGGATCTCTGGGATGGGATAGGATCCCTGGGATGGGATGCCTGGGATGGGATGGGATGGGATGGGTTTGTATGGGATGGGATCCCTGGGATGGGATGAGATCCCTGGGATGAGATCCCTGGGATGGGAGAGGATCCCTGGGATGGGATGCCTGGGATGGGATGGGATGGGTTTGTATGGGATGGGATCCCTGGGATGGGATGGGATGGCATGGCGTGGGATCCCTGGGATGAGATGGGCTGGGATGGGATCCCTGGGGTGGGATAGGATCGCTGGGATTGGATCACTGGGATGGGATGGGATCCCTGGTGTGTGATACCTAGGATGGGATGGGATGCGTTCCATCGGATGGGATCCCAGGGATGGGATGGGATGGGATCCCTGGGATGGGATAGGATCGCTGGGATTGGATCACTGGGATGGGATGGGATCCCTGGTGTGTGATTCCTAGGATGGGATGGGATGGGATGGGCTGGGAAGGGATGGGATGGGATCCCTGGGATGGGATGGGATCCCTGGGACGGCATGGGATGGGATGGGATGGGATGGGATGGGATGGGATGGAATGGAATGGGATGGGATGGGATGGGATGGGATGGGATGGAATGGAATGGGATGGGATGGGGTGGGATGGGATGGGATGGGATGGGGTGGGATGGGATTGGATGGGATGGGATGCGATCCCTGGGATGGGATGGGATGGTATGGGGTGGGATGGGATTGGATGGGATGGGATGCAATCCCTGGGATGGGATGGGATGGGATGGGATGGGATGGGATCCCTGGGATGGGATGTGTTCACTGGGATGGGATGGAATCCCTGGAATGGGATGGGATGGGATTCCGGGGATGGGATGGGATGGGATGGGATCCCTGGAATGGGATTCCTGGGATGGGATGGGATCCCTGAGACGGCACTGGATGGGATGGGATGGGATGGGATGGGATGAAATGGGATGGGATGGGGTGGGATGGGAAGGGGTGGGATGGGATTGGATGGGATGGGATGTGATCCCTGGGATGGGATGGGATGGGATGGGATGGGATGGGATGGGATGGGATGGGATGGGATCCCTGGGATGGGATGTGTTCACTAGGATGGGATGGAATCCCTGGAATGGGATGGGATGGGATTCCTGGGATGGGATGGGATGGGATCCCTGGAATGGGATTCCTGGGATGGGATGGGATCCCTGGGTTGGGATCGAATCCCTGGGATGGCATACGTGAGATGGGATGGGATCTCTGACATGGGGTCCCTGGCATGGGATGTGATCCCTAGAATGGGATGGGATCCCTGGAAAGGCAAGGGATGGGATTCCTGGGTTGGGAATGGATGGGATCCCTTGGATGGGCCGGGGTGGGATAGGATACCTGGGATGGGAACAGATGGGATAGGATGCCTGGGATGGGATGGAATCCGTGGGATGGGATAGCTGGGATGGGATAGGATCCCTGGGATGGGATGGGATCCCTGGGATGGTATGAGATCCCTGGGATGGGATCTCTGGGATGGGATAGGATCCCTGGGATGGGATGCCTGGGATGGGATGGGATGGGATGGGTTTGTATGGGATGGGATCCCTGGGATGGGATGGGATGGGATGGCATGGCATGGGATCCCTGGGATGAGATGGGCTGGGATGGGATCCCTGGGATGGAATGGGATCCCAGGAATGGGATGGGATCCCTGGAAAGGGAAGGGATGGGATTCCTGGGCTGGGAATGGATGGGTTCCCTTGGATGCGACGGGATGGGATAGGATACTTGGGATGGGAACAGATGGGATGGGATCCCTGGGATGGGATGGAATCCCTGGGATGGGATAGCTGGGATGGGATTGGATCCCTGGGATGGGATGGGATCCCTGGTATGGGTTGGGATCTCTGGGATGGGATGGGATGGGATCCCTGGGATGGGAACAGATGAAATGGGATCCCTGGGATGGGATGGAATCCCTGGGATGGGATGGCTGGGATGGGATGGGATCCCTGGGATGGGATGCGATGGGATGGGATGGGTTGGAATGGGATGGGATCCCTGGGATGGGATGGGATGGGATCCCTGGGATGGGAACAGATGAAATGGGATCCCTGGGATGAGATGGAATCCCTGAGATGGGATGGGATGGGATGGGATGGGATGGGAAGGGATGGGATGGGCTGGGAAGGGATGGGATGGGATCCCTGGGATGGGATGGGATCCCTGGGACGGCATGGGATGGGATCGGATGGGATCGGATGGGATGGAATGGGATGGGATGGAGTGGGATGGGATTGGATGGGATGGGATGCGATCCATGGGATGGGAACAGATGGGATGGGACGGGCTGGGAATGGATGGGATGGGATCCCTGGGATGGGATGGGATGGGATCCCTGGGATGGGAACAGATGAAATGGGATCCCTGGGATGGGATGGAATCCCTGGGATGGGATGGCTGGGATGGGATGGGATCCCTGGGATGGGATGCGATGGGATGGGATGGGAAGGGATGGGATGGGATCCCTGGGATGGGATGGGATCCCTGGGACGGCATGGGATGGGATCGGATGGGATCGGATGGGATGGAATGGGATGGGATGGAGTGGGATGGGATTGGATGGGATGGGATGGGATCCCTGGGATGGGATGGGATCCCTGGTATGGGTTGGGATCTCTGGGATGTGATGGGATGGGATCCCTGGTATGGGTTGGGATCTCTGGGATGGGATGGGATGGGATGGGATGGGATGGGATGGGATGGGATAGGATGGGATGGGATGGGATGGGATCCCTGGGATTGGATGGGATCCCTGGGATGGTATGGGATCCCTGGGATGGGATGCCTGGGTTGGGTTGGGATGGGTTTGGATGGGATTGGATCCCTGGGATGGGATGGGATGGGATGGCATGGCATGGATTCCCTGGTATGAGATGGGCTGGGATGGGATCCCTGGGGTGGGAAGGGATGGGATGGAATGTGATGGGATGGGATGCGTTCCATGGGATGGGATCCCTGGGATGGGATGGGATCCCTGGGATGGGATAGGATCGCTGGGATTGGATCACTGGGATGGGATGGGATCCCTGGTGTGGGATTCCTAGGATGGGATGGCATGGGATGGGATCGGATGGGATGGCATGGGATCCCTGGGATGGGATGGGTTCCCTGGGATGGCATGGGATGGGATCGGATGGGATGGGATGGGATGCGATCCCAGGGATGGGATGGGATGGGATGGGATCCCTGGGATGGGATGGGATCCATGGGATGGGATCGGTTGGGATGGGATTGGATCCATGGGATGTGATGGGATGGGATCCCAGGGATGGGAACAGATGAAATGGGATCCCTGGGATGGGATGGAATCCCTGGGATGGGATGCGATGGGATGGGATGGGTTGGAATGGGATGGGATCCCTGGGATGGGATGGGATGGGATCCCTGGGATGGGAACAGATGAAATGGGATCCCTGGGATGAGATGGAATCCCTGGGATGGGATGGGATGGGATGGGAAGGGATGGGATGGGATGGGATGGGATGGGATGGGATCCCTGGGATGGGATGGGATCCCTGGGACGGCATGGGATGGGATCGGATGGGATCGGATGGGATGGAATGGGATGGGATGGAGTGGGATGGGATTGGATGGGATGGGATGCGATCCCTGGGATGGGAACAGATGGGATGGGATGGGCTGGGAATGGATGGGATGGGATTCCTGGGATGGGATGGGATGGGATCCCTGGGATGGGAACAGATGAAATGGGATCCCCGGGATGGGATGGAATCCCTGGGATGGGATAGCTGGGATGGGATGGGATCCCTGGGATGGGATGGGATCCCTGGTATGGGTTGGCATCTCTGGGATGGGATGGGATGGGATCCCAGGGATGGGAACAGATGAAATGGGATCCCTGGGATGGGATGGAATCCCTGGGACGGCATGGGATGGGATCGGATGGGATGGGATCCCTGGGATGGGATGCGATGGGATGGGATGGGTTGGAATGGGATGGGATCCCTGGGATGGGATGGGATGGGATCCCTGGGATGGGAACAGATGAAATGGTATCCCTGGGATGAGATGGAATCCCTGGGATGGGATGGGATGGGATGGGATGGGATGGGATGGGAAGGGATGGGATGGGCTGGGAAGGGATGGGATGGGATGGGATCCCTGGGATGGGATGGGATCCCTGGGACGGCATGGGATGGGATCGGATGGGATCGGATGGGATGGAATGGGATGGGATGGAGTGGGATGGGATTGGATGGGATGGGATGCGATCCATGGGATGGGAACAGATGGGATGGGATGGGCTGGGAATGGATGGGATGGGATCCCTGGGATGGGATGGGATCCCTGGGACGGCATGGGATGGGATCGGATGGGATCGGATGGGATGGAATGGGATGGGATGGAGTGGGATGGGATTGGATGGGATGGGATGCGATCCATGGGATGGGAACAGATGGGATGGGATGGGCTGGGAATGGATGGGATGGGATCCCTGGGATGGGATGGGATGGGATCCCTGGGATGGGAACAGATGAAATGGGATCCCCGGGATGGGATGGAATCCCTGGGATGGGATAGCTGGGATGGGATGGGATCCCTGGGATGGGATGGGATCCCTGGTATGGGTTGGGATCTCTGGGATGTGATGGGATGGGATCCCTGGTATGGGTTGGGATCTCTGGGATGGGATGGGATGGGATGGGATGGGATGGGATGGGATAGGATGGGATGGGATGGGATGGGATCCCTGGGATTGGATGGGATCCCTGGGATGGGATGGGATCCCTGGGATGGTCTGGGATCCCTGGGATGGGATGGGATGGGATGGGATGGGATGGGATAGGATGGGATGGAATGGGATGGGATGGGGTGGGATGGGATTGGATGGGATGGGATGCGATCCCTGGGATGGGATGGGATGGGATCCATGGAATGGGATGGGTTGGGATGGGATTGGATCCATGGGATGGGATGGGATGGGATGTGATGGGATGGGATGGGATGGGATGGGATGGGATCCCAGGGATGGGAACAGATGAAATGGGATCCCTGGGATGGGATGGAATCCCTGGGATGGGATAGCTGGGATGGGGTGGTATCCCTGGAATGGGATGGGATGGGATGGGTTGAGATGGGATGGGATCCCTGGGATGGGATGGGATGGGATCCCTGGGATGGGAACAGATGAAATGGGATCCCCGGGATGGGATGGAATCCCTGGGATGGGATATCTGGGATGGGATGGGATCCCTGGGATGGGTTGGGATCCCTGGGATGGGATGGGATGGGATAGTATGGGACGGGATCCCTGGGATGGGATGGGATCCCTGGATTGGGATGGGTTCCCTGGGATGGGATGGGATCCCTGGGATGGGATGGGATCCCTGGGATGGGATGGTATGGGATCCCTGGGATGGGATGGGATTTCTGGGATGGGATGGGATGGGATCCCTGGGATTGGATCACTGGGATGGGATGGGATCCTTGGAATGGGATGGGATGCATGGCAAGGGAAGGGATGGGATTCCTGGGTTGGGAATGGATGGGATCCCTTGGATGGGAGGGGATGGGATAGGATACTTGTGATGGGAACAGATGGGATGGGATCCCTGGGATGGGGTGGAATCCCTGGGATGGGATAGCTGGGATGGGATTGGATCCCTGGGATGGGATGGGATCGCTGGGATGGGATGAGATCGCTGGGATGGGATCCCTGGGATGGGATCCCTGGGGTGGGAAGGGATGGGATGGAATGGGATGGGATGGGATGCGTTCCATTGGATGGGATCCCAGGGATGGGATGGGATGGGATCCCTGGGATGGGATAGGATCGCTGGGATTGGATCACTGGGATGGGATGGGATCCTTGGAATGGGATGGGATCCCTGGAAAGGGAAGGGATGGGATTCCTGGGTTGGGAATGGATGGGATCCCTTGGATGGGCCGGGGTGGGATAGGATACCTGGGATGGGAACAGATGGGATAGGATCCCTGGGATGGGATGGAATCCCTGGGATGGGATAGCTGGGATGGGATTGGATCCCTGGGATGGGATGGGATCCCTGGGACGGTATGAGATCCCTGGGATGGGATCCCTGGGATGGGATAGGATCCCTGGGATGGGATGCCTGGGATGGGATGGGATGGGATGGGTTTGTATGGGATGGGATCCCTGGGATGGGATGGGATGGGATGGGATGGGATGGGATCCCTGGGATGGGATGGGATCCCTGGGATGAGATCCCTGGGATGGGAGAGGATCCCTGGGATGGGATGCCTGGGATGGGATGGGATGGCATGGGATCCCTGGGATGAGATGGGCTGGGATGGGATCCCTGGGGTGGGAAGGGATGGGATGGAATGGGATGGGATGGGATGCGTTCCATTGGATGGGATCCCAGGGATGGGATGGGATCCCTGGGATGGGATAGGATCGCTGGGATTGGATCACTGGGATGGGATGGGATCCCTGGTGTGTGATTCCTAGGATGGGATGGGATGGGATGGGATCCCTGGGATGGGATGGGATGGGATCCCTGGGATGGGATGGGATCGCTGGGATGGGACGAGATCCCTGGGATGGGATCCCTGGGATGGGATAGGATCCCTGGGATGGGATGCCTGGGATGGGATGGGATGGGTTTGGATGGGATGGGATCCCTGGGATGGGATGGGATGGGATCCCAGGGAGGGGAACAGATGAAATGGGATCCCTGGGATGGGATGGAATCCCTGGGATGGGATAGCTGGGATGGGGTGGTATCCCTGGAATGGGATGGGATGGGATGGGTTGAGATGGGATGGGATCCCTGGGATGGGATGGGATGGGATCCCTGGGATGGGAACAGATGAAATGGGATGCCCGGGATGGGATGGAATCCCTGTGATGGGATAGCTGGGATGGGATGGGATCCCTGGGATGGGATGGGATCCCTGGGATGGGTTGGGATCCCTGGGATGGGATGGGATGGGATGGGATAGGATGGGATGGGATCCCTGGGATGGGATGGGATCCCTGGGATGGGATTGGATGGGATCCCTGGATTGGGATGGGATCCCTGGGATGGGATGGGATCCCTGGGATGGGATGGGATCCCTGAGATGGGATGGTATGGGATCCCTAGGATGGGATGGGATTTCTGGGATGGGATGGGATGGGATCCCTGGGATGGGATGGGATCCCTGGGATGGGATGGGATCTCTGGTATGGGTTGGGATCCCTGGGATTGGATCCCTGGGATGGGATGGGATCCCTGGAATGGGATGGGATCCATGGCAAGGGAAGGGATGGGATTCCTGGGTTGGGAATGGATGGTTTCCCTCGGATGGGAGGGGATGGGATAGGATACTTGTGATGGGAACAGATGGGATGGGATCCCTGGGATGGGGTGGAATCCCTGGGATGGGATAGCTGCGATGGGATTCGATCCCTGGGATGGGATGGGATCGCTGGGATGGGATGAGATCCCTGGGATGGGATCCCTGGGATGGGATAGGATCCCTGGGATGGGATGCCTGGGATGGGATGGGATGGGTTTGGATGGGATGGGATCCCTGGGATGGGATGGGATGGGATGGCATGGGATGGGATCCCTGGGATGAGATGGGCTGGGATGCGATCCCTGGGGTGGGAAGGGATGGGATGGAATGGGATGGGATGCGTTCCATTGGATGGGATCCCAGGGATGGGATGGGATGGGATCCCTGGGATGGGATAGGATCGCTGGGATTGGATCACTGGGATGGGATGGGATCCCTGCTGTGTGATTCCTAGGATGGGATGGGATGGGATGGGATGGGATGGGATGGGATGGGATGGGATGGGATGGGATGGGATCCCTGGGATGGGATGGGATCCCTGGGATGGCATGGGATGGGATCGGATCGGATGGGAAGGGATGGGATGGGATGCGAACCCTGGAATTGGGATGGGATGGGATATCTGGGATGGGATGGGATCCATGGGATGGGATGGGTTGGTATGGGATTGCATCCATGGGATGGGATGGGATGAAATGGGATCCCTGGGATGAGATGGAATCCCTGGGATGGGATAGCTGGGATGGGATGGGATCCCTGGGATGGAATGGGATCCCAGGAATGGGATGGGATCCCTGGAAAGGGAAGGGATGGGATTCCTGGGTTGGGAATGGATGGGATCCCTTGGATGGGCCGGGGTGGGATAGGATACCTGGGATGGGAACAGATGGGATAGGATGCCTGGGATGGGATGGGATCCCTGGGACGGCATGGGATGGGATCGGATGGGATCGGATGGGATGGAATGGGATGGGATGGAGTGGGATGGGATTGGATGGGATGGGATGCGATCCATGGGATGGGAACAGATGGGATGGGATGGGCTGGGAATGGATGGGATGGGATCCCTGGGATGGGATGGGATCCCTGGGACGGTATGAGATCCCTGGGATGGGATCCCTGGGATGGGATAGGATCCCTGGGATGGGATGCCTGGGATGGGATGGGATGGGATGGGTTTGTATGGGATGGGATCCCTGGGATGGGATGGGATGGGATGGGATGGGATGGGATCCCTGGGATGGGATGGGATTCCTGGGATGGGATCTCTGGTATGGGTTGGGATCCCTGGGATTGGATCCCTGGGATGGGATGGGATCCCTCGAATGGGATGGGATCCATGGCAAGGGAAGGGATGGGATTCCTGGGCTGGGAATGGATGGGTTCCCTTGGATGGGACGGGATGGGTTAGGATACTTGGGATGGGAACAGATGGGATGGGATCCCTGGGATGGGATGGAATCCCTGGGATGGGATAGCTGGGATGGGATTGGATCCCTGGGATGGGATGGGATCCCTGGGATGGGATGAGATCCCTGGGATGAGATCCCTGGGATGGGAGAGGATCCCTGGGATGGGATGCCTGGGATGGGATGGGATGGCATGGGATCCCTGGGATGAGATGGGCTGGGATGGGATCCCTGGGGTGGGAAGGGATGGGATGGAATGGGATGGGATGGGATGCGTTCCATTGGATGGGATCCCAGGGATGGGATGGGATCCCTGGGATGGGATAGGATCGCTGGGATTGGATCACTGGGATGGGATGGGATCCCTGGTGTGTGATTCCTAGGATGGGATGGGATGGGATGGGATCCCTGGGATGGGATGGGATGGGATCCCTGGGATGGGATGGGATCGCTGGGATGGGACGAGATCCCTGGGATGGGATCCCTGGGATGGGATAGGATCCCTGGGATGGGATGCCTGGGATGGGATGGGATGGGTTTGGATGGGATGGGATCCCTGGGATGGGATGGGATGGGATCCCAGGGAGGGGAACAGATGAAATGGGATCCCTGGGATGGGATGGAATCCCTGGGATGGGATAGCTGGGATGGGGTGGTATCCCTGGAATGGGATGGGATGGGATGGGTTGAGATGGGATGGGATCCCTGGGATGGGATGGGATGGGATCCCTGGGATGGGAACAGATGAAATGGGATGCCCGGGATGGGATGGAAGCCCTGTGATGGGATAGCTGGGATGGGATGGGATCCCTGGGATGGGATGGGATCCCTGGGATGGGTTGGGATCCCTGGGATGGGATGGGATGGGATGGGATAGGATGGGATGGGATCCCTGGGATGGGATGGGATCCCTGGGATGGGATTGGATGGGATCCCTGGATTGGGATGGGATCCCTGGGATGGGATGGGATGGGATCCCTGGGATGGGATGGGATCCCTGAGATGGGATGGTATGGGATCCCTAGGATGGGATGGGATTTCTGGGATGGGATGGGATGGGATCCCTGGGATGGGATGGGATCCCTGTGATGGGATTGGATGGGATCCCTGGATTGGGATGGGATCCCTGGGATGGGATGGGATGGGATCCCTGGGATGGGATGGGATCCCTGAGATGGGATGGTATGGGATCCCTAGGATGGGATGGGATTTCTGGGATGGGATGGGATGGGATCCCTGGGATGGGATGGGATCCCTGGGATGGGATGGGATCTCTGGTATGGGTTGGGATCCCTGGGATTGGATCCCTGGGATGGGATGGGATCCCTGGAATGGGATGGGATCCATGGCAAGGGAAGGGATGGGATTCCTGGGTTGGGAATGGATGGTTTCCCTCGGATGGGAGGGGATGGGATAGGATACTTGTGATGGGAACAGATGGGATGGGATCCCTGGGATGGGGTGGAATCCCTGGGATGGGATAGCTGCGATGGGATTCGATCCCTGGGATGGGATGGGATCGCTGGGATGGGATGAGATCCCTGGGATGGGATCCCTGGGATGGGATAGGATCCCTGGGATGGGATGCCTGGGATGGGATGGGATGGGTTTGGATGGGATGGGATCCCTGGGATGGGATGGGATGGGATGGCATGGGATGGGATCCCTGGGATGAGATGGGCTGGGATGCGATCCCTGGGGTGGGAAGGGATGGGATGGAATGGGATGGGATGCGTTCCATTGGATGGGATCCCAGGGATGGGATGGGATGGGATCCCTGGGATGGGATAGGATCGCTGGGATTGGATCACTGGGATGGGATGGGATCCCTGCTGTGTGATTCCTAGGATGGGATGGGATGGGATGGGATGGGATGGGATGGGATCCCTGGGATGGGATGGGATCCCTGGGATGGCATGGGATGGGATCGGATCGGATGGGAAGGGATGGGATGGGATGCGAACCCTGGAATTGGGATGGGATGGGATCCCTGGGATGGGATGGGATCCATGGGATGGGATGGGTTGGTATGGGATTGCATCCATGGGATGGGATGGGATGAAATGGGATCCCTGGGATGAGATGGAATCCCTGGGATGGGATAGCTGGGATGGGATGGGATCCCTGGGATGGAATGGGATCCCAGGAATGGGATGGGATCCCTGGAAAGGGAAGGGATGGGATTCCTGGGTTGGGAATGGATGGGATCCCTTGGATGGGACGGGGTGGGATAGGATACCTGGGATGGGAACAGATGGGATAGGATCCCTGGGATGGGATGGAATCCCTGGGATGGGATAGCTGGGATGGGATTGGATCCCTGGGATGGGATGGGATCCCTGGGATGGTATGAGATCCCTGGGATGGGATCCCTGGGATGGGATAAGATCCCTGGGATGGGATGCCTGGGATGGGATGGGATGGGATGGGATGGGATGGGTTTGTATGGGATGGGATCCCTGGGATGGGATGGGATGGCATGGCATGGGATCCCTGGGATGAGATGGGCTGGGATGGGATCCCTGGGATGGGATGGGAATGGGATAGGATGGGATGGGTTGGCATGGGATGGGATGGGATCCCTGGGATGGGATGAGATCCCTGGGATGAGATCCCTGGGATGGGAGAGGATCCCTGGGATGGGATGCCTGGGATGGGATGGGATGGGTTTGGATGGGATGGGATCCCTGGGATGGGATGGGATGGCATGGCATGGGATCCCTGGGACGAGATGGGCTGGGATGGGATCCCTGGGATGGGATGGGAATGGGATAGGATGGGATGGGTTGGCATGGGATGGGATGGGATCCCTGGGATGGGATGAGATCCCTGGGATGAGATCCCTGGGATGGGATGGGATCCCTGGGATGGGTTGGGATCCCTGGGATGGGATGGGATGGGATAGTATGGGACGGGATCCCTGGGATGGGATGGGATCCCTGGATTGGGATGGGTTCCCTGGGATGGGATGGGATCCCTGGGATGGGATGGGATCCCTGGGATGGGATGGTCTGGGATCCCTGGGATGGGATGGGATTTCTGGGATGGGATGGGATGGGATCCCTGGGATTGGATCACTGGGATGGGATGGGATCCTTGGAATGGGATGGGATGCATGGCAAGGGAAGGGATGGGATTCCTGGGTTGGGAATGGATGGGATCCCTTGGATGGGAGGGGATGGGATAGGATACTTGTGATGGGAACAGATGGGATGGGATCCCTGGGATGGGGTGGAATCCCTGGGATGGGATAGCTGGGATGGGATTGGATCCCTGGGATGGGATGGGATCGCTGGGATGGGATGAGATCGCTGGGATGGGATCCCTGGGATGGGATCCCTGGGGTGGGAAGGGATGGGATGGAATGGGATGGGATGGGATGCGTTCCATTGGATGGGATCCCAGGGATGGGATGGGATGGGATCCCTGGGATGGGATAGGATCGCTGGGATTGGATCACTGGGATGGGATGGGATCCTTGGAATGGGATGGGATCCCTGGAAAGGGAAGGGATGGGATTCCTGGGTTGGGAATGGATGGGATCCCTTGGATGGGCCGGGGTGGGATAGGATACCTGGGATGGGAACAGATGGGATAGGATCCCTGGGATGGGATGGAATCCCTGGGATGGGATAGCTGGGATGGGATTGGATCCCTGGGATGGGATGGGATGGGATCCCTGGGACGGTATGAGATCCCTGGGATGGGATCCCTGGGATGGGATAGGATCCCTGGGATGGGATGCCTGGGATGGGATGGGATGGGATGGGTTTGTATGGGATGGGATCCCTGGGATGGGATGGGATGGGATGGGATGGGATGGGATCCCTGGGATGGGATGGGATTCCTGGGATGGGATCTCTGGTATGGGTTGGGATCCCTGGGATTGGATCCCTGGGATGGGATGGGATCCCTCGAATGGGATGGGATCCATGGCAAGGGAAGGGATGGGATTCCTGGGCTGGGAATGGATGGGTTCCCTTGGATGGGACGGGATGGGATAGGATACTTGGGATGGGAACAGATGGGATGGGATCCCTGGGATGGGATGGAATCCCTGGGATGGGATAGCTGGGATGGGGTTGGATCCCTGGGATGGGATGGGATCCCTGGGATGGGATGAGATCCCTGGGATGAGATCCCTGGGATGGGAGAGGATCCCTGGGATGGGATGCCTGGGATGGGATGGGATGGCATGGGATCCCTGGGATGAGATGGGCTGGGATGGGATCCCTGGGGTGGGAAGGGATGGGATGGAATGGGATGGGATGGGATGCGTTCCATTGGATGGGATCCCAGGGATGGGATGGGATCCCTGGGATGGGATAGGATCGCCGGGATTGGATCACTGGGATGGGATGGGATCCCTGGTGTGTGATTCCTAGGATGGGATGGGATGGGATGGGATCCCTGGGATGGGATGGGATGGGATCCCTGGGATGGGATGGGATCGCTGGGATGGGACGAGATCCCTGGGATGGGATCCCTGGGATGGGATAGGATCCCTGGGATGGGATGCCTGGGATGGGATGGGATGGGTTTGGATGGGATGGGATCCCTGGGATGGGATGGGATGGGATCCCAGGGAGGGGAACAGATGAAATGGGATCCCTGGGATGGGATGGAATCCCTGGGATGGGATAGCTGGGATGGGGTGGTATCCCTGGAATGGGATGGGATGGGATGGGTTGAGATGGGATGGGATCCCTGGGATGGGATGGGATGGGATCCCTGGGATGGGAACAGATGAAATGGGATGCCCGGGATGGGATGGAATCCCTGTGATGGGATAGCTGGGATGGGATGGGATCCCTGGGATGGGATGGGATCCCTGGGATGGGTTGGGATCCCTGGGATGGGATGGGATGGGATGGGATAGGATGGGATGGGATCCCTGGGATGGGATGGGATCCCTGGGATGGGATTGGATGGGATCCCTGGATTGGGATGGGATCCCTGGGATGGGATGGGATGGGATCCCTGGGATGGGATGGGATCCCTGAGATGGGATGGTATGGGATCCCTAGGATGGGATGGGATTTCTGGGATGGGATGGGATGGGATCCCTGGGATGGGATGGGATCCCTGGGATGGGATGGGATCTCTGGTATGGGTTGGGATCCCTGGGATTGGATCCCTGGGATGGGATGGGATCCCTGGAATGGGATGGGATCCATGGCAAGGGAAGGGATGGGATTCCTGGGTTGGGAATGGATGGTTTCCCTCGGATGGGAGGGGATGGGATAGGATACTTGTGATGGGAACAGATGGGATGGGATCCCTGGGATGGGGTGGAATCCCTGGGATGGGATAGCTGCGATGGGATTCGATCCCTGGGATGGGATGGGATCGCTGGGATGGGATGAGATCCCTGGGATGGGATCCCTGGGATGGGATAGGATCCCTGGGATGGGATGCCTGGGATGGGATGGGATGGGTTTGGATGGGATGGGATCCCTGGGATGGGATGGGATGGGATGGCATGGGATGGGATCCCTGGGATGAGATGGGCTGGGATGCGATCCCTGGGGTGGGAAGGGATGGGATGGAATGGGATGGGATGCGTTCCATTGGATGGGATCCCAGGGATGGGATGGGATGGGATCCCTGGGATGGGATAGGATCGCTGGGATTGGATCACTGGGATGGGATGGGATCCCTGCTGTGTGATTCCTAGGATGGGATGGGATGGGATGGGATGGGATGGGATGGGATCCCTGGGATGGGATGGGATCCCTGGGATGGCATGGGATGGGATCGGATCGGATGGGAAGGGATGGGATGGGATGCGAACCCTGGAATTGGGATGGGATGGGATCCCTGGGATGGGATGGGATCCATGGGATGGGATGGGTTGGTATGGGATTGCATCCATGGGATGGGATGGGATGAAATGGGATCCCTGGGATGAGATGGAATCCCTGGGATGGGATAGCTGGGATGGGATGGGATCCCTGGGATGGAATGGGATCCCAGGAATGGGATGGGATCCCTGGAAAGGGAAGGGATGGGATTCCTGGGTTGGGAATGGATGGGATCCCTTGGATGGGCCGGGGTGGGATAGGATACCTGGGATGGGAACAGATGGGATAGGATGCCTGGGATGGGATGGGATCCCTGGGACGGCATGGGATGGGATCGGATGGGATCGGATGGGATGGAATGGGATGGGATGGAGTGGGATGGGATTGGATGGGATGGGATGCGATCCATGGGATGGGAACAGATGGGATGGGATGGGCTGGGAATGGATGGGATGGGATCCCTGGGATGGGATGGGATCCCTGGGACGGTATGAGATCCCTGGGATGGGATCCCTGGGATGGGATAGGATCCCTGGGATGGGATGCCTGGGATGGGATGGGATGGGATGGGTTTGTATGGGATGGGATCCCTGGGATGGGATGGGATGGGATGGGATGGGATGGGATCCCTGGGATGGGATGGGATTCCTGGGATGGGATCTCTGGTATGGGTTGGGATCCCTGGGATTGGATCCCTGGGATGGGATGGGATCCCTCGAATGGGATGGGATCCATGGCAAGGGAAGGGATGGGATTCCTGGGCTGGGAATGGATGGGTTCCCTTGGATGGGACGGGATGGGTTAGGATACTTGGGATGGGAACAGATGGGATGGGATCCCTGGGATGGGATGGAATCCCTGGGATGGGATAGCTGGGATGGGATTGGATCCCTGGGATGGGATGGGATCCCTGGGATGGGATGAGATCCCTGGGATGAGATCCCTGGGATGGGAGAGGATCCCTGGGATGGGATGCCTGGGATGGGATGGGATGGCATGGGATCCCTGGGATGAGATGGGCTGGGATGGGATCCCTGGGGTGGGAAGGGATGGGATGGAATGGGATGGGATGGGATGCGTTCCATTGGATGGGATCCCAGGGATGGGATGGGATCCCTGGGATGGGATAGGATCGCTGGGATTGGATCACTGGGATGGGATGGGATCCCTGGTGTGTGATTCCTAGGATGGGATGGGATGGGATGGGATCCCTGGGATGGGATGGGATGGGATCCCTGGGATGGGATGGGATCGCTGGGATGGGACGAGATCCCTGGGATGGGATCCCTGGGATGGGATAGGATCCCTGGGATGGGATGCCTGGGATGGGATGGGATGGGTTTGGATGGGATGGGATCCCTGGGATGGGATGGGATGGGATCCCAGGGAGGGGAACAGATGAAATGGGATCCCTGGGATGGGATGGAATCCCTGGGATGGGATAGCTGGGATGGGGTGGTATCCCTGGAATGGGATGGGATGGGATGGGTTGAGATGGGATGGGATCCCTGGGATGGGATGGGATGGGATCCCTGGGATGGGAACAGATGAAATGGGATGCCCGGGATGGGATGGAATCCCTGTGATGGGATAGCTGGGATGGGATGGGATCCCTGGGATGGGATGGGATCCCTGGGATGGGTTGGGATCCCTGGGATGGGATGGGATGGGATGGGATAGGATGGGATGGGATCCCTGGGATGGGATGGGATCCCTGGGATGGGATTGGATGGGATCCCTGGATTGGGATGGGATCCCTGGGATGGGATGGGATGGGATCCCTGGGATGGGATGGGATCCCTGAGATGGGATGGTATGGGATCCCTAGGATGGGATGGGATTTCTGGGATGGGATGGGATGGGATCCCTGGGATGGGATGGGATCCCTGGGATGGGATGGGATCTCTGGTATGGGTTGGGATCCCTGGGATTGGATCCCTGGGATGGGATGGGATCCCTGGAATGGGATGGGATCCATGGCAAGGGAAGGGATGGGATTCCTGGGTTGGGAATGGATGGTTTCCCTCGGATGGGAGGGGATGGGATAGGATACTTGTGATGGGAACAGATGGGATGGGATCCCTGGGATGGGGTGGAATCCCTGGGATGGGATAGCTGCGATGGGATTCGATCCCTGGGATGGGATGGGATCGCTGGGATGGGATGAGATCCCTGGGATGGGATCCCTGGGATGGGATAGGATCCCTGGGATGGGATGCCTGGGATGGGATGGGATGGGTTTGGATGGGATGGGATCCCTGGGATGGGATGGGATGGGATGGCATGGGATGGGATCCCTGGGATGAGATGGGCTGGGATGCGATCCCTGGGGTGGGAAGGGATGGGATGGAATGGGATGGGATGCGTTCCATTGGATGGGATCCCAGGGATGGGATGGGATGGGATCCCTGGGATGGGATAGGATCGCTGGGATTGGATCACTGGGATGGGATGGGATCCCTGCTGTGTGATTCCTAGGATGGGATGGGATGGGATGGGATGGGATGGGATGGGATCCCTGGGATGGGATGGGATCCCTGGGATGGCATGGGATGGGATCGGATCGGATGGGAAGGGATGGGATGGGATGCGAACCCTGGAATTGGGATGGGATGGGATCCCTGGGATGGGATGGGATCCATGGGATGGGATGGGTTGGTATGGGATTGCATCCATGGGATGGGATGGGATGAAATGGGATCCCTGGGATGAGATGGAATCCCTGGGATGGGATAGCTGGGATGGGATGGGATCCCTGGGATGGAATGGGATCCCAGGAATGGGATGGGATCCCTGGAAAGGGAAGGGATGGGATTCCTGGGTTGGGAATGGATGGGATCCCTTGGATGGGACGGGGTGGGAGAGGATACCTGGGATGGGAACAGATGGGATAGGATCCCTGGGATGGGATGGAATCCCTGGGATGGGATAGCTGGGATGGGATTGGATCCCTGGGATGGGATGGGATCCCTGGGATGGTATGAGATCCCTGGGATGGGATCCCTGGGATGGGATAAGATCCCTGGGATGGGATGCCTGGGATGGGATGGGATGGGATGGGATGGGTTTGTATGGGATGGGATCCCTGGGATGGGATGGGATGGCATGGCATGGGATCCCTGGGATGAGATGGGCTGGGATGGGATCCCTGGGATGGGATGGGAATGGGATAGGATGGGATGGGTTGGCATGGGATGGGATGGGATCCCTGGGATGGGATGAGATCCCTGGGATGAGATCCCTGGGATGGGAGAGGATCCCTGGGATGGGATGCCTGGGATGGGATGGGATGGGTTTGGATGGGATGGGATCCCTGGGATGGGATGGGATGGCATGGCATGGGATCCCTGGGATGAGATGGGCTGGGATGGGATCCCTGGGATGGGATGGGAATGGGATAGGATGGGATGGGTTGGCATGGGATGGGATGGGATCCCTGGGATGGGATGAGATCCCTGGGATGAGATCCCTGGGATGGGATGGGATCCCTGGGATGGGTTGGGATCCCTGGGATGGGATGGGATGGGATAGTATGGGACAGGATCCCTGGGATGGGATGGGATCCCTGGATTGGGATGGGTTCCCTGGGATGGGATGGGATCCCTGGGATGGGATGGGATCCCTGGGATGGGATGGTATGGGATCCCTGGGATGGGATGGGATTTCTGGGATGGGATGGGATCCCTGGGATTGGATCACTGGGATGGGATGGGATCCTTGGAATGGGATGGGATGCATGGCAAGGGAAGGGATGGGATTCCTGGGTTGGGAATGGATGGGATCCCTTGGATGGGAGGGGATGGGATAGGATACTTGTGATGGGAACAGATGGGATGGGATCCCTGGGATGGGGTGGAATCCCTGGGATGGGATAGCTGGGATGGGATTGGATCCCTGGGATGGGATGGGATCGCTGGGATGGGATGAGATCGCTGGGATGGGATCCCTGGGATGGGATCCCTGGGGTGGGAAGGGATGGGATGGAATGGGATGGGATGGGATGCGTTCCATTGGATGGGATCCCAGGGATGGGATGGGATGGGATCCCTGGGATGGGATAGGATCGCTGGGATTGGATCACTGGGATGGGATGGGATCCTTGGAATGGGATGGGATCCCTGGAAAGGGAAGGGATGGGATTCCTGGGTTGGGAATGGATGGGATCCCTTGGATGGGCCGGGGTGGGATAGGATACCTGGGATGGGAACAGATGGGATAGGATCCCTGGGATGGGATGGAATCCCTGGGATGGGATAGCTGGGATGGGATTGGATCCCTGGGATGGGATGGGATCCCTGGGACGGTATGAGATCCCTGGGATGGGATCCCTGGGATGGGATAGGATCCCTGGGATGGGATGCCTGGGATGGGATGGGATGGGATGGGTTTGTATGGGATGGGATCCCTG
The DNA here is from genome assembly GCF_052056855.1 of Sturnus vulgaris. Lineage (NCBI taxonomy): Eukaryota > Metazoa > Chordata > Aves > Passeriformes > Sturnidae > Sturnus > Sturnus vulgaris. The sequence goes on from NC_142282.1 coordinate 11,409,039, forward strand.
GGATGGGATGGGATGGGATCCCTGGGATGGGATGGGATTCCTGGGATGGGATCTCTGGTATGGGTTGGGATCCCTGGGATTGGATCCCTGGGATGGGATGGGATCCCTCGAATGGGATGGGATCCATGGCAAGGGAAGGGATGGGATTCCTGGGCTGGGAATGGATGGGTTCCCTTGGATGGGACGGGATGGGATAGGATACTTGGGATGGGAACAGATGGGATGGGATCCCTGGGATGGGTTGGGATCCCTGGGATTGGATCCCTGGGATGGGATGGGATCCCTGGGATGGGATGGGATCCCTGGGATGGGATGAGATCCCTGGGATGAGATCCCTGGGATGGGAGAGGATCCCTGGGATGGGATGCCTGGGATGGGATGGGATGGCATGGGATCCCTGGGATGAGATGGGCTGGGATGGGATCCCTGGGGTGGGAAGGGATGGGATGGAATGGGATGGGATGGGATGCGTTCCATTGGATGGGATCCCAGGGATGGGATGGGATCCCTGGGATGGGATAGGATCGCCGGGATTGGATCACTAGGATGGGATGGGATCTCTGGTGTGTGATTCCTAGGATGGGATGGGATGGGATGGGATCCCTGGGATGGGATGGGATGGGATCCCTGGGATGGGATGGGATCGCTGGGATGGGACGAGATCCCTGGGATGGGATCCCTGGGATGGGATAGGATCCCTGGGATGGGATGCCTGGGATGGGATGGGATGGGTTTGGATGGGATGGGATCCCTGGGATGGGATGGGATGGGATCCCAGGGAGGGGAACAGATGAAATGGGATCCCTGGGATGGGATGGAATCCCTGGGATGGGATAGCTGGGATGGGGTGGTATCCCTGGAATGGGATGGGATGGGATGGGTTGAGATGGGATGGGATCCCTGGGATGGGATGGGATGGGATCCCTGGGATGGGAACAGATGAAATGGGATGCCCGGGATGGGATGGAATCCCTGTGATGGGATAGCTGGGATGGGATGGGATCCCTGGGATGGGATGGGATCCATGGGATGGGTTGGGATCCCTGGGATGGGATGGGATGGGATGGGATAGGATGGGATGGGATCCCTGGGATGGGATGGGATCCCTGGGATGGGATTGGATGGGATCCCTGGATTGGGATGGGATCCCTGGGATGGGATGGGATGGGATCCCTGGGATGGGATGGGATCCCTGAGATGGGATGGTATGGGATCCCTAGGATGGGATGGGATTTCTGGGATGGGATGGGATGGGATCCCTGGGATGGGATGGGATCCCTGGGATGGGATGGGATCTCTGGTATGGGTTGGGATCCCTGGGATTGGATCCCTGGGATGGGATGGGATCCCTGGAATGGGATGGGATCCATGGCAAGGGAAGGGATGGGATTCCTGGGTTGGGAATGGATGGTTTCCCTCGGATGGGAGGGGATGGGATAGGATACTTGTGATGGGAACAGATGGGATGGGATCCCTGGGATGGGGTGGAATCCCTGGGATGGGATAGCTGCGATGGGATTCGATCCCTGGGATGGGATGGGATCGCTGGGATGGGATGAGATCCCTGGGATGGGATCCCTGGGATGGGATAGGATCCCTGGGATGGGATGCCTGGGATGGGATGGGATGGGTTTGGATGGGATGGGATCCCTGGGATGGGATGGGATGGGATGGCATGGGATGGGATCCCTGGGATGAGATGGGCTGGGATGCGATCCCTGGGGTGGGAAGGGATGGGATGGAATGGGATGGGATGCGTTCCATTGGATGGGATCCCAGGGATGGGATGGGATGGGATCCCTGGGATGGGATAGGATCGCTGGGATTGGATCACTGGGATGGGATGGGATCCCTGCTGTGTGATTCCTAGGATGGGATGGGATGGGATGGGATGGGATCCCTGGGATGGGATGGGATCCCTGGGATGGGATGGGATCCCTGGGATGGCATGGGATGGGATCGGATCGGATGGGAAGGGATGGGATGGGATGCGAACCCTGGAATGGGATGGGATGGGATCCCTGGGATGGGATGGGATCCATGGGATGGGATGGGTTGGTATGGGATTGCATCCATGGGATGGGATGGGATGAAATGGGATCCCTGGGATGAGATGGAATCCCTGGGATGGGATAGCTGGGATGGGATGGGATCCCTGGGATGGAATGGGATCCCAGGAATGGGATGGGATCCCTGGAAAGGGAAGGGATGGGATTCCTGGGTTGGGAATGGATGGGATCCCTTGGATGGGACGGGGTGGGATAGGATACCTGGGATGGGAACAGATGGGATAGGATCCCTGGGATGGGATGGAATCCCTGGGATGGGATAGCTGGGATGGGATTGGATCCCTGGGATGGGATGGGATCCCTGGGATGGTATGAGATCCCTGGGATGGGATCCCTGGGATGGGATAAGATCCCTGGGATGGGATGCCTGGGATGGGATGGGATGGGATGGGATGGGTTTGTATGGGATGGGATCCCTGGGATGGGATGGGATGGCATGGCATGGGATCCCTGGGATGAGATGGGCTGGGATGGGATCCCTGGGATGGGATGGGAATGGGATAGGATGGGATGGGTTGGCATGGGATGGGATGGGATCCCTGGGATGGGATGAGATCCCTGGGATGAGATCCCTGGGATGGGAGAGGATCCCTGGGATGGGATGCCTGGGATGGGATGGGATGGGTTTGGATGGGATGGGATCCCTGGGATGGGATGGGATGGCATGGCATGGGATCCCTGGGATGAGATGGGCTGGGATGGGATCCCTGGGGTGGGATAGGATCGCTGGGATTGGATCACTGGGATGGGATGGGTTCCCTGGTGTGTGATACCTAGGATGGGATGGGATGCGTTCCATCGGATGGGATCCCAGGGATGGGATGGGATGGGATCCCTGGGATGGGATAGGATCGCTGGGATTGGATCACTGGGATGGGATGGGATCCCTGGTGTGTGATTCCTAGGATGGGATGGGATGGGATGGGCTGGGAAGGGATGGGATGGGATCCCTGGGATGGGATGGGATCCCTGGGACGGCATGGGATGGGATGGGATGGGATGGGATGGGATGGGATGGGATGGGATGGGATGGAATGGAATGGGATGGGATGGGATGGGATGGGATGGGATGGGATGGGATGGGATGGGATGGAATGGAATGGGATGGGATGGGGTGGGATGGGATGGGATGGGATGGGATGGGGTGGGATGGGATTGGATGGGATGGGATGCGATCCCTGGGATGGGATGGGATGGTATGGGGTGGGATGGGATTGGATGGGATGGGATGCAATCCCTGGGATGGGATGGGATGGGATGGGATGGGATGGGATCCCTGGGATGGGATGTGTTCACTGGGATGGGATGGAATCCCTGGAATGGGATGGGATGGGATTCCGGGGATGGGATGGGATGGGATCCCTGGAATGGGAATCCTGGGATGGGATGGGATCCCTGAGACGGCATGGGATGGGATGGGATGGGATGGGATGGGATGGGATGGGATGGGATGAAATGGGATGGGATGGGGTGTGATTGGAAGGGGTGGGATGGGATTGGATGGGATGGGATGTGATCCCTGGGATGGGATGGGATGGGATGGGATGGGATGGGATGGGATGGGATGGGATGGGATGGGATCCCTGGGATGGGATGTGTTCACTAGGATGGGATGGAATCCCTGGAATGGGATGGGATGGGATTCCTGGGATGGGATGGGATGGGATCCCTGGAATGGGATTCCTGGGATGGGATGGGATCCCTGGGTTGGGATCGAATCCCTGGGATGGCATACGTGAGATGGGATGGGATCTCTGACATGGGGTCCCTGGCATGGGATGTGATCCCTGGAATGGGATGGGATCCCTGGAAAGGCAAGGGATGGGATTCCTGGGTTGGGAATGGATGGGATCCCTTGGATGGGCCGGGGTGGGATAGGATACCTGGGATGGGAACAGATGGGATAGGATGCCTGGGATGGGATGGAATCCGTGGGATGGGATAGCTGGGATGGGATAGGATCCCTGGGATGGGATGGGATCCCTGGGATGGTATGAGATCCCTGGGATGGGATCCCTGGGATGGGATAGGATCCCTGGGATGGGATGCCTGGGATGGGATGGGATGGGATGGGTTTGTATGGGATGGGATCCCTGGGATGGGATGGGATGGGATGGGATGGGATGGCATGGCATGGGATCCCTGGGATGAGATGGGCTGGGATGGGATCCCTGGGATGGAATGGGATCCCAGGAATGGGATGGGATCCCTGGAAAGGGAACGGATGGGATTCCTGGGTTGGGAATGGATGGGATCCCTTGGATGGGACGGGGTGGGATAGGATACCTGGGATGGGAACAGATGGGATAGGATCCCTGGGATGGGATGGAATCCCTGGGATGGGATAGCTGGGATGGGATTGGATCCCTGGGATGGGATGGGATCCCTGGGATGGTATGAGATCCCTGGGATGGGATCCCTGGGATGGGATAGGATCCCTGGGATGGGATGCCTGGGATGGGATGGGATGGGATGGGATGGGTTTGTATGGGATGGGATCCCTGGGATGGGATGGGATGGCATGGCATGGGATCCCTGGGATGAGATGGGCTGGGATGGGATCCCTGGGGTGGGATAGGATCGCTGGGATTGGATCACTGGGATGGGATGGGATCCCTGGTGTGTGATTCCTAGGATGGGATGGGATGCGTTCCATCGGATGGGATCCCAGGGATGGGATGGGATGGGATCCCTGGGATGGGATAGGATCGCTGGGATTGGATCACTGGGATGGGATGGGATCCCTGGTGTGTGATTCCTAGGATGGGATGGGATGGGATGGGCTGGGAAGGGATGGGATGGGATCCCTGGGATGGGATGGGATCCCTGGGACGGCATGGGATGGGATGGGATGGGATGGGATGGGATGGGATGGGATGGGATGGGATGGGATGGAATGGAATGGGATGGGATGGGATGGGGTGGGATGGGATGGGATGGGATGGGGTGGGATGGGATTGGATGGGATGGGATGCGATCCCTGGGGTGGGATGGGATGGGATGGGATGGGATGGGATGGGATGGGATGGGATGGGATGGGATGGGATCCCTGGGATGGGATGTGTTCACTAGGATGGGATGGAATCCCTGGAATGGGATGGGATGGGATTCCTGGGATGGGATGGGATGGGATCCCTGGAATGGGATTCCTGGGATGGGATGGGATCCCTGGGATGGGAACAGATGAAATGGGATCCCCGGGATGGGATGGAATCCCTGGGATGGGATATCTGGGATGGGATGGGATCCCTGGGATGGGTTGGGATCCCTGGGATGGGATGGGATGGGATAGTATGGGATGGGATCCCTGGGATGGGATGGGATCCCTGGATTGGGATGGGTTCCCTGGGATGGGATGGGATCCCTGGGATGGGATGGGATCCCTGGGATGGGATGGTATGGGATCCCTGGGATGGGATGGGATTTCTGGGATGGGATGGGATGGGATCCCTGGGATTGGATCTCTGGGATGGGATGGGATCCTTGGAATGGGATGGGATGCATGGCAAGGGAAGGGATGGGATTCCTGGGTTGGGAATGGATGGGATCCCTTGGATGGGAGGGGATGGGATAGGATACTTGTGATGGGAACAGATGGGATGGGATCCCTGGGATGGGGTGGAATCCCTGGGATGGGATAGCTGGGATGGGATTGGATCCCTGGGATGGGATGGGATCGCTGGGATGGGATGAGATCGCTGGGATGGGATCCCTGGGATGGGATCCCTGGGGTGGGAAGGGATGGGATGGAATGGGATGGGATGGGATGCGTTCCATTGGATGGGATCCCAGGGATGGGATGGGATGGGATCCCTGGGATGGGATAGGATCGCTGGGATTGGATCACTGGGATGGGATGGGATCCTTGGAATGGGATGGGATCCCTGGAAAGGGAAGGGATGGGATTCCTGGGTTGGGAATGGATGGGATCCCTTGGATGGGCCGGGGTGGGATAGGATACCTGGGATGGGAACAGATGGGATAGGATCCCTGGGATGGGATGGAATCCCTGGGATGGGATAGCTGGGATGGGATTGGATCCCTGGGATGGGATGGGATGGGATCCCTGGGACGGTATGAGATCCCTGGGATGGGATCCCTGGGATGGGATAGGATCCCTGGGATGGGATGCCTGGGATGGGATGGGATGGGATGGGTTTGTATGGGATGGGATCCCTGGGATGGGATGGGATTCCTGGGATGGGATCTCTGGTATGGGTTGGGATCCCTGGGATTGGATCCCTGGGATGGGATGGGATCCCTCGAATGGGATGGGATCCATGGCAAGGGAAGGGATGGGATTCCTGGGCTGGGAATGGATGGGTTCCCTTGGATGGGACGGGATGGGATAGGATACTTGGGATGGGAACAGATGGGATGGGATCCCTGGGATGGGATGGAATCCCTGGGATGGGATAGCTGGGATGGGATTGGATCCCTGGGATGGGATGGGATCCCTGGGATGGGATGAGATCCCTGGGATGAGATCCCTGGGATGGGAGAGGATCCCTGGGATGGGATGCCTGGGATGGGATGGGATGGCATGGGATCCCTGGGATGAGATGGGCTGGGATGGGATCCCTGGGGTGGGAAGTGATGGGATGGAATGGGATGGGATGGGATGCGTTCCATTGGATGGGATCCCAGGGATGGGATGGGATCCCTGGGATGGGATAGGATCGCTGGGATTGGATCACTGGGATGGGATGGGATCCCTGGTGTGTGATTCCTAGGATGGGATGGGATGGGATGGGATCCCTGGGATGGGATGGGATGGGATCCCTGGGATGGGATGGGATCGCTGGGATGGGACGAGATCCCTGGGATGGGATCCCTGGGATCGGATAGGATCCCTGGGATGGGATGCCTGGGATGGGATGGGATGGGTTTGGATGGGATGGGATCCCTGGGATGGGATGGGATGGGATCCCAGGGAGGGGAACAGATGAAATGGGATCCCTGGGATGGGATGGAATCCCTGGGATGGGATAGCTGGGATGGGGTGGTATCCCTGGAATGGGATGGGATGGGATGGGTTGAGATGGGATGGGATCCCTGGGATGGGATGGGATGGGATCCCTGGGATGGGAACAGATGAAATGGGATGCCCGGGATGGGATGGAATCCCTGTGATGGGATAGCTGGGATGGGATGGGATCCCTGGGATGGGATGGGATCCCTGGGATGGGTTGGGATCCCTGGGATGGGATGGGATGGGATGGGATGGGATAGGATGGGATGGGATCCCTGGGATGGGATGGGATCCCTGGGATGGGATTGGATGGGATCCCTGGATTGGGATGGGATCCCTGGGATGGGATGGGATGGGATCCCTGGGATGGGATGGGATCCCTGAGATGGGATGGTATGGGATCCCTGGGATGGGATGGGATTTCTGGGATGGGATGGGATGGGATCCCTGGGATGGGATGGGATCCCTGGGATGGGATGGGATCTCTGGTATGGGTTGGGATCCCTGGGATTGGATCCCTGGGATGGGATGGGATCCCTGGAATGGGATGGGATCCATGGCAAGGGAAGGGATGGGATTCCTGGGTTGGGAATGGATGGTTTCCCTCGGATGGGAGGGGATGGGATAGGATACTTGTGATGGGAACAGATGGGATGGGATCCCTGGGATGGGGTGGAATCCCTGGGATGGGATAGCTGCGATGGGATTCGATCCCTGGGATGGGATGGGATCGCTGGGATGGGATGAGATCCCTGGGATGGGATCCCTGGGATGGGATAGGATCCCTGGGATGGGATGCCTGGGATGGGATGGGATGGGTTTGGATGGGATGGGATCCCTGGGATGGGATGGGATGGGATGGCATGGGATGGGATCCCTGGGATGAGATGGGCTGGGATGCGATCCCTGGGGTGGGAAGGGATGGGATGGAATGGGATGGGATGCGTTCCATTGGATGGGATCCCAGGGATGGGATGGGATGGGATCCCTGGGATGGGATAGGATCGCTGGGATTGGATCACTGGGATGGGATGGGATCCCTGCTGTGTGATTCCTAGGATGGGATGGGATGGGATGGGATGGGATGGGATGGGATGGGATGGGATGGGATGGGATGGGATCCCTGGGATGGGATGGGATCCCTGGGATGGCATGGGATGGGATCGGATCGGATGGGAAGGGATGGGATGGGATGCGAACCCTGGAATGGGATGGGATGGGATCCCTGGGATGGGATGGGATCCATGGGATGCGATGGGTTGGTATGGGATTGCATCCATGGGATGGGATGGGATGAAATGGGATCCCTGGGATGAGATGGAATCCCTGGGATGGGATAGCTGGGATGGGATGGGATCCCTGGGATGGAATGGGATCCCAGGAATGGGATGGGATCCCTGGAAAGGGAACGGATGGGATTCCTGGGTTGGGAATGGATGGGATCCCTTGGATGGGACGGGGTGGGATAGGATACCTGGGATGGGAACAGATGGGATAGGATCCCTGGGATGGGATGGAATCCCTGGGATGGGATAGCTGGGATGGGATTCGATCCCTGGGATGGGATGGGATCCCTGGGATGGTATGAGATCCCTGGGATGGGATCCCTGGGATGGGATAAGATCCCTGGGATGGGATGCCTGGGATGGGATGGGATGGGATGGGATGGGTTTGTATGGGATGGGATCCCTGGGATGAGATGGGCTGGGATGGGATCCCTGGGATGGGATGGGAATGGGATAGGATGGGATGGGTTGGCATGGGATGGGATGGGATCCCTGGGATGGGATGAGATCCCTGGGATGAGATCCCTGGGATGGGAGAGGATCCCTGGGATGGGATGCCTGGGATGGGATGGGATGGGTTTGGATGGGATGGGATCCCTGGGATGGGATGGGATGGCATGGCATGGGATCCCTGGGATGAGATGGGCTGGGATGGGATCCCTGGGGTGGGATAGGATCGCTGGGATTGGATCACTGGGATGGGATGGGATCCCTGGTGTGTGATACCTAGGATGGGATGGGATGCGTTCCATCGGATGGGATCCCAGGGATGGGATGGGATGGGATCCCTGGGATGGGATAGGATCGCTGGGATTGGATCACTGGGATGGGATGGGATCCCTGGTGTGTGATTCCTAGGATGGGATGGGATGGGATGGGCTGGGAAGGGATGGGATGGGATCCCTGGGATGGGATGGGATCCCTGGGACGGCATGGGATGGGATGGGATGGGATGGGATGGGATGGGATGGGATGGGATGGAATGGAATGGGATGGGATGGGATGGGATGGGATGGGATGGGATGGAATGGAATGGGATGGGATGGGGTGGGATGGGATGGGATGGGATGGGGTGGGATGGGATTGGATGGGATGGGATGCGATCCCTGGGATGGGATGGGATGGTATGGGGTGGGATGGGATTGGATGGGATGGGATGCAATCCCTGGGATGGGATGGGATGGGATGGGATGGGATGGGATCCCTGGGATGGGATGTGTTCACTGGGATGGGATGGAATCCCTGGAATGGGATGGGATGGGATTCCGGGGATGGGATGGGATGGGATCCCTGGAATGGGATTCCTGGGATGGGATGGGATCCCTGAGACGGCATGGGATGGGATGGGATGGGATGGGGTGTGATGGGAAGGGGTGGGATGGGATTGGATGGGATGGGATGTGATCCCTGGGATGGGATGGGATGGGATGGGATGGGATCCCTGGGATGGGATGTGTTCACTAGGATGGGATGGAATCCCTGGAATGGGATGGGATGGGATTCCTGGGATGGGATGGGATGGGATCCCTGGAATGGGATTCCTGGGATGGGATGGGATCCCTGGGTTGGGATCGAATCCCTGGGATGGCATACGTGAGATGGGATGGGATCTCTGACATGGGGTCCCTGGCATGGGATGTGATCCCTGGAATGGGATGGGATCCCTGGAAAGGCAAGGGATGGGATTCCTGGGTTGGGAATGGATGGGATCCCTTGGATGGGCCGGGGTGGGATAGGATACCTGGGATGGGAACAGATGGGATAGGATGCCTGGGATGGGATGGAATCCGTGGGATGGGATAGCTGGGATGGGATAGGATCCCTGGGATGGGATGGGATCCCTGGGATGGTATGAGATCCCTGGGATGGGATCCCTGGGATGGGATAGGATCCCTGGGATGGGATGCCTGGGATGGGATGGGATGGGATGGGTTTGTATGGGATGGGATCCCTGGGATGGGATGGGATGGGATGGGATGGGATGGCATGGCATGGGATCCCTGGGATGAGATGGGCTGGGATGGGATCCCTGGGATGGAATGGGATCCCAGGAATGGGATGGGATCCCTGGAAAGGGAACGGATGGGATTCCTGGGTTGGGAATGGATGGGATCCCTTGGATGGGACGGGGTGGGATAGGATACCTGGGATGGGAACAGATGGGATAGGATCCCTGGGATGGGATGGAATCCCTGGGATGGGATAGCTGGGATGGGATTGGATCCCTGGGATGGGATGGGATCCCTGGGATGGTATGAGATCCCTGGGATGGGATCCCTGGGATGGGATAGGATCCCTGGGATGGGATGCCTGGGATGGGATGGGATGGGATGGGATGGGTTTGTATGGGATGGGATCCCTTGGATGGGATGGGATGGCATGGCATGGGATCCCTGGGATGAGATGGGCTGGGATGGGATCCCTGGGATGGGATGGGAATGGGATAGGATGGGATGGGTTGGCATGGGATGGGATGGGATGGGATCCCTGGGATGGGATGAGATCCCTGGGATGAGATCCCTGGGATGGGAGAGGATCCCTGGGATGGGATGCCTTGGATGGGATGGGATGGGTTTGGATGGGATGGGATCCCTGGGATGGGATGGGATGGCATGGCATGGGATCCCTGGGATGAGATGGGCTGGGATGGGATCCCTGGGGTGGGATAGGATCGCTGGGATTGGATCACTGGGATGGGATGGGATCCCTGGTGTGTGATTCCTAGGATGGGATGGGATGCGTTCCATCGGATGGGATCCCAGGGATGGGATGGGATGGGATCCCTGGGATGGGATAGGATCGCTGGGATTGGATCACTGGGATGGGATGGGATCCCTGGTGTGTGATTCCTAGGATGGGATGGGATGGGCTGGGAAGGGATGGGATGGGATCCCTGGGATGGGATGGGATCCCTGGGACGGCATGGGATGGGATGGGATGGGATGGGATGGGATGGGATGGGATGGGATGGGATGGGATGGGATGGGATGGGATGGAATGGAATGGGATGGGATGGGGTGGGATGGGATGGGATGGGATGGGGTGGGATGGGATTGGATGGGATGGGATGCGATCCCTGGGGTGGGATGGGATGGGATGGGATGGGATGGGATCCCTGGGATGGGATGTGTTCACTGGGATGGGATGGAATCCCTGGAATGGGATGGGATGGGATTCCGGGGATGGGATGGGATGGGATCCCTGGAATGGGATTCCTGGGATGGGATGGGATCCCTGAGACGGCATGGGATGGGATGGGATGGGATGGGATGGGATGGGATGGGATGGGATGGGATGGGATGGGATGAAATGGGATGAAATGGGATGGGGTGGGATGGGATGTGATCCCTGGGATGGGATGGGATGGGATGGGATGGGATCCCTGGGATGGGCTGTGTTCACTAGGATGGGATGGAATCCCTGGAATGGGATGGGATGGGATTCCTGGGATGGGATGGGATGGGATCCCTGGAATGGGATTCCTGGGATGGGATGGGATCCCTGGGTTGGGATCGAATCCCTGGGATGGCATACGTGAGATGGGATGGGATCTCTGACATGGGGTCCCTGGCATGGGGTGTGATCCCTGGAATGGGATGGGATCCCTGGAAAGGCAAGGGATGGGATTCCTGGGTTGGGAATGGATGGGATCCCTTGGATGGGCCGGGGTGGGATAGGATACCTGGGATGGGAACAGATGGGATAGGATGCCTGGGATGGGATGCAATCCGTGGGATGGGATAGCTGGGATGGGATAGGATCCCTGGGATGGGATCCCTGGGATGGGATAGGAACCCTGGGATGGGATGCCTGGGATGGGATGGGATGGGATGGGTTTGTATGGGATGGGATCCCTGGGATGGGATGGGATGGCATGGCATGGGATCCCTGGGATGAGATGGGCTGGGATGGGATCCCTGGGATGGGATGGGATGGGAATGGGATAGGATGGGATGGGTTGGCATGGGATGGGATGGGATCCCTGGGATGGGATGGGATTCCTGGGATGGGATGGGATCTCTGGTATGGGTTGGGATCCCTGGGATTGGATCCCTGGGATGGGATGGGATCCCTCGAATGGGATGGGATCCATGGCAAGGGAAAAGATGGGATTCCTGGGTTGGGAATGGATGGGTTCCCTTGGATGGGACGGGATGGGATAGGATACTTGGGATGGGAACAGATGGGATGGGATCCCTGGGATGGGATGGGATGGAATGGGATCCCTGGGATGGGAACAGATGGGGTGGGATGGGATGGGAAGGGATGGGATGGGCTGGGAAGGGATGGGATGGGATCCCTGGGATGGGATGGGATCCCTGGGACGGCATGGGATGGGATGGGATGGGATGGGATGGGATGGGATGGGATGGGATGGGATGGGATGGAATGGAATGGGTTGGGATGGGGTGGGATGGGATGGGATGGGATGGGGTGGGATGGGATTGGATGGGATGCGATCGCTGGGATGGGATGGGATGGGATGGGATGGGATCCCTGGGATGGGATGTGTTCACTGGGATGGGATGGAATCCCTGGAATGGGATGGGATGGGATTCCGGGGATGGGATGGGATGGGATCCCTGGAATGGGATTCCTGGGATGGGATGGGATCCCTGAGACGGCATGGGATGGGATGGGATGGGATGGGATGGGATGGGATGGGATGGGATGGGATGGGATGAAATGGGATGGGATGGGGTGGGATGGGAAGGGGTGGGATGGGATTGGATGGGATGGGATGTGATCCCTGGGATGGGATGGGATGGGATGGGATGGGATCCCTGGGATGGGATGTGTTCACTAGGATGGGATGGAATCCCTGGAATGGGATGGGATGGGATTCCTGGGATGGGATGGGATGGGATCCCTGGAATGGGATTCCTGGGATGGGATGGGATCCCTGGGTTGGGATCGAATCCCTGGGATGGCATACGTGAGATGGGATGGGATCTCTGACATGGGGTCCCTGGCATGGGATGTGATCCCTGGGATGAGATGGGATGGGATGGAATGGAATTGGATCCCTGGGATGGGATGGGATCCCTGGGATGTTATCCCTGCGATGGGATGGGATCCCTGGCATTGGATCCCTGGGATGAGATGGAATACCTGGCATGAGATAGCAGGGATGATTGGGATCGGATGGGATGGGATGGGTTTGTATGGGATGGGATCCCTGGGATGGGATGGGATGGGATGGGATGGGATGGGATGGGATGGGATGGGATGGGATGGGATAGGATGGGATGGAATGGGATGGGATGGGGTGGGATGGGATTGGATGGGATGGGATGGGATCCCTGGGATGGGATGGGATCCATGGGATGGGATGGGTTGGGATGGGATTGGATCCATGGGATGGGATGGGATGGGATGGGATCCCAGGGATGGGATAGCTGGGATGGGGTGGTATCCCTGAAATGGGATGGGATGGGATGGGTTGACATGGGATGGGATCCCTGGGATGGGATGGGATGGGATCCCTGGGATGGGAACAGATGAAATGGGATCCCCGGGATGGGATGGAATCCCTGGGATTGGATCCCTGGGATGGGATGGGATCCCTTGAATGGGATGGGATCCATGGCAAGGGAAGGGATGGGATTCCTGGGTTGGGAATGGATGGGTTCCCTTGGATGGGACGGGATGGGATAGGATACTTGGGATGGGAACAGATGGGATGGGATCCCTGGGATGGGATGGAATCCCTGGGATGGGATAGCTGGGATGGGATGGGATATCTGGGATGGGATGGGATCCCTGGGATGGGATGAGATCCCTGGGATGAGATCCCTGGGATGGGAGAGGATCCCTGGGATGGGATGCCTGGGATGGGATGGGATGGGTTTGGATGGGATGGGATCCCTGGGATGGGATGGGATGGCATGGCATGGCATGGGATCCCTGGGATGAGATGGGCTGGGATGGGATCCCTGGGGTGGGATAGGATCGCTGGGATTGGATCACTGGGATGGGATGGGATCCCTGGTGTGAGATTCCTAGGATGGGATGGGATGCGTTCCATCGGATGGGATCCCAGGGATGGGATGGGATGGGATCCCTGGGATGGGATAGGATCGCTGGGATTGGATCACTGGGATGGGATGGGATCCCTGGTGTGTGATTCCTAGGATGGGATGGGATGGGATGGGATGGGATGGGATCCCTGGGATGGGATGGGATTCCTGGGATGGGATGGGAACTGTGGTATGGGTTGGGATCCCTGGGATTGGATCCCTGGGATGGGATGGGATCCCTCGAATGGGATGGGATCCATGGCAAGGGAAAAGATGGGATTCCTGGGTTGGGAATGGATGGGTTCCCTTGGATGGGACGGGATGGGATAGGATACTTGGGATGGGAACAGATGGGATGGGATCCCTGGGATGGGATGGAATCCCTGGGATGGGACAACTGGGATGGGATTGGATCCCTGGGATGGGATGAGATCCCTGGGATGGGATCCCTGGGGTGGGATAGGATCTCTGGGATGGGATGCCTGGGTTAGGTTGGGATGGGTTTGGATGGGATTGGATCCCTGGGATGGGCTGGGATGGGATCCCTGGGGTGGGAAGGGATGGGATGGAATGGGATGGGATGGGATGGGATGGGATCCCTGGGATGGGATGGGATGGGATCCCTGGGATGGCATGGGATGGGATCAGATGGGATGGGATGGGATGGGATGCGATCCCTGGGATGGGATGGGATGGGATCCCTGGGATGGGATGGGATCCATGGGATGGGATGTGTTGGGATGGGATTGGATCCATGGGATGGGATGGGATGGGATGGGATGGGATCCCAGGGATGGGATGGGATGGGATCCCTGGGATGGTAACAGAAGAAATGGGATCCCTGGGATGGGATGGAATCCCTGGGATGGGATAGCTGGGATGGGATGGAATGGAATTGGATCCCTGGGATGGGATGGGATCCCTGGGATGTTATCCCTGCGATGGGATGGGATCCCTGGCATTGGATCCCTGGGATGAGATGGAATACCTGGCATGAGATAGCAGGGATGATTGGGATCGGATGGGATGGGATGGGTTTGTATGGGATGGGATCCCTGGGATGGGATGGGATGGGATGGGATGGGATGGGATGGGATGGGATGGGATGGGATGGGATGGGATAGGATGGGATGGAATGGGATGGGATGGGGTGGGATGGGATTGGATGGGATGGGATGGGATCCCTGGGATGGGATGGGATCCATGGGATGGGATGGGTTGGGATGGGATTGGATCCATGGGATGGGATGGGATGGGATGGGATCCCAGGGATGGGATAGCTGGGATGGGGTGGTATCCCTGAAATGGCATGGGATGGGATGGGTTGAGATGGGATGGGATCCCTGGGATGGGATGGGATGGGATCCCTGGGATGGGAACAGATGAAATGGGATCCCCGGGATGGGATGGAATCCCTGGGATTGGATCCCTGGGATGGGATGGGATCCCTTGAATGGGATGGGATCCATGGCAAGGGAGGGGATGGGATTCCTGGGTTGGGAATGGATGGGTTCCCTTGGATGGGACGGGATGGGATAGGATACTTGGGATGGGAACAGATGGGATGGGATCCCTGGGATGGGATGGAATCCCAGGGATGGGATAGCTGGGATGGGATTGGATATCTGGGATGGGATGGGATCCCTGGGATGGGATGAGATCCCTGGGTTGAGATCCCTGGGATGGGAGAGGATCCCTGGGATGGGATGCCTGGGATGGGATGGGATGGGTTTGGATGGGATGGGATCCCTGGGATGGGATGGGATGGCATGGCATGGGATCCCTGGGATGAGATGGGCTGGGATGGGATCCCTGGGGTGGGATAGGATCGCTGGGATTGGATCACTGGGATGGGATGGGATCCCTGGTGTGTGATTCCTAGGATGGGATGGGATGGGATGGGATGGGATGCGATCCCTGGGATGGGATGGGATGGGATGGGATGGGATGGGATGGGATCCATGGGATGGGATGGGATGGGATCCATGCGATGGGAACAGATGAAATGGGATGCCTGGGATGGGATGGAATCCCTGGGATGGGATGGCTGGGATGGGACGGGATCCCTGGGATGGGATGGGATGGGTTGGAATGGGATGGGATCCCTGGGATGGGATGGGATGGGATCCCTGGGATGGGATGGGATCGCTGGGATGGGATGAGATCCCTGGGATGGGATCCCTGGGATGGGATAGGATCCCTGGGATGGGATGCCTGGGATGGGATGGGATCCCTGGGATGGGATGGGATGGGATCCCTGGGATGGGATGGGATGGGATCCCAGGGAGGGGAACAGATGAAATGGGATCCCTGGGATGGGATGGAATCCCTGGGATTGGATAGCTGGGATGGGGTGGTATCCCTGGAATGGGATGGGATGGGATGGGTTGAGATGGGATGGGATCCCTGGGATGGGATGGGATGGGATCCCTGGGATGGGAACAGATGAAATGGGATCCCCGGGATGGGATGGAATCCCTGGGATGGGAGAGCTGGGATGGGATGGGATCCCTGGGATGGGATGGGATCCCTGGGATGGGTTGGGATCCCTGGGATGGGATGGGATGGGATGGGATAGGATGGGATGGGATCCCTGGGATGGGATGGGATCCCTGGGATGGGATGGGATGGGATCCCTGGATTGGGATGGGATCCCTGGGATGGGATGGGATGGGATCCCTGGGATGGGATGGGATCCCTGAGATGGGATGGTATGGGATCCCTGGGATGGGATGGGATTTCTGGGATGGGATGGGATGGGATCCCTGGGATGGGATGGGATCCCTGGGATGGGATCTCTGGTATGGGTTGGGATCCCTGGGATTGGATCCCTGGGATGGGATGGGATCCCTGGAATGGGATGGGATCCATGGCAAGGGAAGGGATGGGATTCCTGGGTTGGGAATGGATGGGTTCCCTTGGATGGGAGGGGATGGGAAAGGATACTTGTGATGGGAACAGATGGGATGGGATCCCTGGGATGGGGTGGAATCCCTGGGATGGGATAGCTGGGATGGGATTCGATCCCTGGGATGGGATGGGATCGCTGGGATGGGATGAGATCCCTGGGATGGGATCCCTGGGATGGGATGGGATGGGATGGGTTGAGATGGGATGGGATCCCTGGGATGGGATGGGATGGGATCCCTGGGATGGGATGGGATCCCTGAGATGGGATGGTATGGGATCCCTGGGATGGGATGGGATTTCTGGGATGGGATGGGATGGGATGGGATCCCTGGGATGGGATGGGATCCCTGGGATGGGATCTCTGGTATGGGTTGGGATCCCTGGGATTGGATCCCTGGGATGGGATGGGATCCCTGGAATGGGATGGGATCCATGGCAAGGGAAGGGATGGGATTCCTGGGTTGGGAATGGATGGGTTCCCTTGGATGGGAGGGGATGGGATAGGATACTTGTGATGGGAACAGATGGGATGGGATCCCTGGGATGGGGTGGAATCCCTGGGATGGGATAGCTGGGATGGGATTGGATCCCTGGGATGGGATGGGATCCCTGGGATGGGATGAGATCCCTGGGATGAGATCCCTGGGATGGGAGAGGATCCCTGGGATGGGATGCCTGGGATGGGATGGGATGGCATGGGATCCCTGGGATGGGATGGGATCCCTGGGATGGGATGAGATCCCTGGGATTCGATCCCTGGGATGGGATGGGATCGCTGGGATGGGATGAGATCCCTGGGATGGGATCCCTGGGATGGGATGGGATGGGATGGGTTGAGATGGGATGGGATCCCTGGGATGGGATGGGATGGGATCCCTGGGATGGGAACAGATGAAATGGGATCCCCGGGATGGGATGGAATCCCTGGGATGGGAGAGCTGGGATGGGATGGGATCCCTGGGATGGGATGGGATCCCTGGGATGGGTTGGGATCCCTGGGATGGGATGGGATGGGATGGGATAGGATGGGATGGGATCCCTGGGATGGGATGGGATCCCTGGGATGGGATGGGATGGGATCCCTGGATTGGGATGGGATCCCTGGGATGGGATGGGATGGGATCCCTGGGATGGGATGGGATCCCTGAGATGGGATGGTATGGGATCCCTAGGATGGGATGGGATTTCTGGGATGGGATGGGATGGGATCCCTGGGATGGGATGGGATCCCTGGGATGGGATCTCTGGTATGGGTTGGGATCCCTGGGATTGGATCCCTGGGATGGGATGGGATCCCTGGAATGGGATGGGATCCATGGCAAGGGAAGGGATGGGATTCCTGGGTTGGGAATGGATGGGTTCCCTTGGATGGGAGGGGATGGGAAAGGATACTTGTGATGGGAACAGATGGGATGGGATCCCTGGGATGGGGTGGAATCCCTGGGATGGGATAGCTGGGATGGGATTCGATCCCTGGGATGGGATGGGATCGCTGGGATGGGATGAGATCCCTGGGATGGGATCCCTGGGATGGGATAGGATCCCTGGGATGGGATGCCTGGGATGGGATGGGATGGGTTTGGATGGGATGGGATCCCTGGGATGGGATGGGATGGGATGGCATGGCATGGGATCCCTGGGATGAGATGGGCTGGGATGGGATCCCTGGGGTGGGAAGGGATGGGATGGAATGGGATGGGATGCGTTCCATTGGATGGGATCCCAGGGATGGGATGGGATGGGATCCCTGGGATGGGATAGGATCGCTGGGATTGGATCACTGGGATGGGATGGGATCCCTGGTGTGTGATTCCTAGGATGGGATGGGATGGGATGGGATGGGATGGGATGGGATGGGATGGGATGGGATCCCTGGGATGGGATGGGATCCCTGGGATGGCATGGGATGGGATCGGATGGGATGGGAAGGGATGGGATGGGATGCGAACCCTGGGATGGGATGGGATGGGATGGGATGGGATCCCTGGGATGGGATGGGATCCATGGGATGGGATGGGTTGGGATGGGATTGCATCCATGGGATGGGATGGGATGAAATGGGATCCCTGGGATGAGATGGAATCCCTGGGATGGGATAGCTGGGATGGGATGGGATCCCTGGGATGGAATGGGATCCCAGGAATGGGATGGGATCCCTGGAAAGGGATGGGATCCCTGGAAAGGGAAGGGATGGGATTCCTGGGTTGGGAATGGATGGGATCCCTTGGATGGGACGGGGTGGGATAGGATACCTGGGATGGGAACAGATGGGATAGGATCCCTGGGATGGGATGGGATCCCTGGGATGGTATGAGATCCCTGGGATGGGATCCCTGGGATGGGATAGGATCCCTGGGATGGGATGCCTGGGATGGGATGGGATGGGATGGGATGGGTTTGTATGGGATGGGATCCCTGGGATGGGATGGGATGGCATGGCATGGGATCCCTGGGATGAGATGGGCTGGGATGGGATCCCTGGGATGGGATGGGAATGGGATAGGATGGGATGGGTTGGCATGGGATGGGATGGGATGGGATCCCTGGGATGGGATGAGATCCCTGGGATGAGATCCCTGGGATGGGAGAGGATCCCTGGGATGGGATGCCTGGGATGGGATGGGTTTGGATGGGATGGGATCCCTGGGATGGGATGGCATGGCATGGGATCCCTGGGATGAGATGGGCTGGGATGGGATCCCTGGGGTGGGATAGGATCGCTGGGATTGGATCACTGGGATGGGATGGGATCCCTGGTGTGTGATTCCTAGGATGGGATGGGATGCGTTCCATCGGATGGGATCCCAGGGATGGGATGGGATGGGATCCCTGGGATGGGATAGGATCGCTGGGATTGGATCACTGGGATGGGATGGGATCCCTGGTGTGTGATTCCTAGGATGGGATGGGATGGGATGGGCTGGGAAGGGATGGGATCCCTGGGATGGGATGGGATCCCTGGGACGGCATGGGATGGGATGGGATGGGATGGGATGGGATGGGATGGGATGGGATGGGATGGGATGGGATGGAATGGAATGGGATGGGATGGGGTGGGATGGGATGGGATGGGATGGGGTGGGATGGGATTGGATGGGATGGGATGCGATCCCTGGGGTGGGATGGGATGGGATGGGATGGGATGGGATGGGATGGGATGGGATCCCTGGGATGGGATGTGTTCACTGGGATGGGATGGAATCCCTGGAATGGGATGGGATGGGATTCCGGGGATGGGATGGGATGGGATCCCTGGAATGGGATTCCTGGGATGGGATGGGATCCCTGAGACGGCATGGGATGGGATGGGATGGGATGGGATGGGATGGGATGGGATGGGATGGGATGGGATGGGATGGGATGAAATGGGATGGGATGGGGTGGGATGGGAAGGGGTGGGATGGGATTGGATGGGATGGGATGTGATCCCTGGGATGGGATGGGATGGGATGGGATGGGATGGGATGGGATGGGATGGGATGGGATCCCTGGGATGGGATGTGTTCACTAGGATGGGATGGAATCCCTGGAATGGGATGGGATGGGATTCCTGGGATGGGATGGGATGGGATCCCTGGAATGGGATTCCTGGGATGGGATGGGATCCCTGGGTTGGGATCGAATCCCTGGGATGGCATACGTGAGATGGGATGGGATCTCTGACATGGGGTCCCTGGCATGGGATGTGATCCCTGGAATGGGATGGGATCCCTGGAAAGGCAAGGGATGGGATTCCTGGGTTGGGAATGGATGGGATCCCTTGGATGGGCCGGGGTGGGATAGGATACCTGGGATGGGAACAGATGGGATAGGATGCCTGGGATGGGATGGAATCCGTGGGATGGGATAGCTGGGATGGGATAGGATCCCTGGGATGGGATGGGATCCCTGGGATGGTATCAGATCCCTGGGATGGGATCCCTGGGATGGGATAGGATCCCTGGGATGGGATGCCTGGGATGGGATGGGATGGGATGGGTTTGTATGGGATGGGATCCCTGGGATGGGATAAGATGGCATGGCATGGGATCCCTGGGATGAGATGGGCTGGGATGGGATCCCTGGGATGGGATGGGATGGGAATGGGATAGGATGGGATGGGTTGGCATGGGATGGGATGGGATCCCTGGGATGGGATGGGATTCCTGGGATGGGATGGGATCTCTGGTATGGGTTGGGATCCCTGGGATTGGATCCCTGGGATGGGATGGGATCCCTCGAATGGGATGGGATCCATGGCAAGGGAAAAGATGGGATTCCTGGGTTGGGAATGGATGGGTTCCCTTGGATGGGACGGGATGGGATAGGATACTTGGGATGGGAACAGATGGGATGGGATCCCTGGGATGGGATGGGATGGAATGGGATCCCTGGGATGGGAACAGATGGGATGGGATGGGATGGGAAGGGATGGGATGGGCTGGGAAGGGATGGGATGGGATCCCTGGGATGGGATGGGATGGGATGGGTTTGTATGGGATGGGATCCCTGGGATGGGATGGGATGGCATGGCATGGGATCCCTGGGATGAGATGGGCTGGGATGGGATCCCTGGGATGGGATGGGATGGGAATGGGATAGGATGGGATGGGTTGGCATGGGATGGGATGGGATCCCTGGGATGGGATGGGATGGGATGGGATGGGATCCCTGGGATGGGATGTGTTCACTAGGATGGGATGGAATCCCTGGAATGGGATGGGATGGGATTCCTGGGATGGGATGGGATGGGATCCCTGGGATGGGATTCCTGGGATGGGATGGGATCCCTGGGTTGGGATCGAATCCCTGGGATGGCATACGTGAGATGGGATGGGATCTCTGACATGGGGTCCCTGGCATGGGATGTGATCCCTGGGATGAGATGGGATGGGATGGAATGGAATTGGATCCCTGGGATGGGATGGGATCCCTGGGATGTTATCCCTGCGATGGGATGGGATCCCTGGCATTGGATCCCGGGGATGAGATGGAATACCTGGCATGAGATAGCAGGGATGATTGGGATCGGATGGGATGGGATGGGTTTGTATGGGATGGGATCCCTGGGATGGGATGGGATGGGATGGGATGGGATGGGATGGGATAGGATGGGATGGAATGGGATGGGATGGGGTGGGATGGGATTGGATGGGATGGGATGGGATCCCTGGGATGGGATGGGATCCATGGGATGGGATGGGTTGGGATGGGATTGGATCCATGGGATGGGATGGGATGGGATGGGATCCCAGGGATGGGATAGCTGGGATGGGGTGGTATCCCTGAAATGGGATGGGATGGGATGGGTTGAGATGGGATGGGATCCCTGGGATGGGATGGGATGGGATCCCTGGGATGGGAACAGATGAAATGGGATCCCCGGGATGGGATGGAATCCCTGGGATTGGATCCCTGGGATGGGATGGGATCCCTTGAATGGGATGGGATCCATGGCAAGGGAAGGGATGGGATTCCTGGGTTGGGAATGGATGGGTTCCCTTGGATGGGACGGGATGGGATAGGATACTTGGGATGGGAACAGATGGGATGGGATCCCTGGGATGGGATGGAATCCCTGGGATGGGATAGCTGGGATGGGATTGGATATCTGGGATGGGATGGGATGCCTGGGATGGGATGAGATCCCTGGGATGAGATCCCTGGGATGGGAGAGGATCCCTGGGATGGGATGCCTGGGATGGGATGGGATGGGTTTGGATGGGATGGGATCCCTGGGATGGGATGGCATGGCATGGGATCCCTGGGATGAGATGGGCTGGGATGGGATCCCTGGGGTGGGATAGGATCGCTGGGATTGGATCACTGGGATGGGATGGGATCCCTGGTGTGTGATTCCTAGGATGGGATGGGATGCGTTCCATCGGATGGGATCCCAGGGATGGGATGGGATGGGATCCCTGGGATGGGATAGGATCGCTGGGATTGGATCACTGGGATGGGATGGGATTCCTGGTGTGTGATTCCTAGGATGGGATGGGATGGGATGGGATGGGATGGGATGGGATGGGATGGGATGGGATCCCTGGGATGGGATGGGATCCCTGGGATGGCATGGGATGGGATCGGATGGGATGGGATGGGATGCGATCCCTGGGATGGGATGGGATGGGATGGGATGGGATGGGATGGGATCCATGGGATGGGATGGGATGGGATCCCAGGGATGGGAACAGATGAAATGGGATGCCTGGGATGGGATGGAATCCCTGGGATGGGATGGCTGGGATGGGACGGGATCCCTGGGATGGGATGGGATGGGTTGGAATGGGATGGGATCCCTGGGATGGGATGGGATGGGATCCCTGGGATGGGAACATATGAAATGGGATCCCTGGGATGAGATGGAATCCCTGGGATGGGATAGCTGGGATGGGATGGGATCCCTGGGATGGAATGGGATCCCTGCAATGGGTTGGGATCCCTGGGATGGGATGGGATCCCTGGGTTGGGATCCCAGGAATGTGATCCCTGGGATGGGATGGGATCCCTGGAATGGGATGGGATCCCTGGAAAGGCAAGGGATGGGATTCCTGGGTTGGGAATGGATGGGATCCCTTGGATGGGCCGGGGTGGGATAGGATACCTGGGATGGGAACAGATGGGATAGGATGCCTGGGATGGGATGGAATCCGTGGGATGGGATAGCTGGGATGGGATAGGATCCCTGGGATGGGATGGGATCCCTGGGATGGTATGAGATCCCTGGGATGGGATCCCTGGGATGGGATAGGATCCCTGGGATGGGATGCCTGGGATGGGATGGGATGGCATGGCATGGGATCCCTGGGATGAGATGGGCTGGGATGGGATCCCTGGGATGGGATGGGATGGGAATGGGATAGGATGGGATGGGTTGGCATGGGATGGGATGGGATCCCTGGGATGGGATGGGATTCCTGGGATGGGATGGGAACTCTGGTATGGGTTGGGATCCCTGGGATTGGATCCCTGGGATGGAATGGGATCCCTCGAATGGGATGGGATCCATGGCAAGGGAAAAGATGGGATTCCTGGGTTGGGAATGGATGGGTTCCCTTGGATGGGATGGGATGGGATAGGATACTTGGGATGGGAACAGATGGGATGGGATCCCTGGGATGGGATGGAATCCCTGGGATGGGACAACTGGGATGGGATTGGATCCCTGGGATGGGATGGGATCCCTGGGATGGGATGAGATCCCTGGGATGGGATCCCTGGGATGGGATAGGATCCCTGGGATGGGATGCCTGGGTTAGGTTGGGATGGGTTTGGATGGGATTGGATCCCTGGGATTGGCTGGGATGGGATCCCTGGGGTGGGAAGGGATGGGATGGAATGGGATGGGAGGGGATGGGATGGGATCCCTGGGATGGGATGGGATGGGATCCCTGGGATGGCATGGGATGGGATCAGATGGGATGGGATGGGATGGGATGCGATCCCTGGGATGGGATGGGATGGGATCCCTGGGATGGGATGGGATCCATGGGATGGGATGTGTTGGGATGGGATTGGATCCATGGGATGGGATGGGATGGGATGGGATGGGATGGGATCCCAGGGATGGGATGGGATGGGATCCCTGGGATGGTAACAGAAGAAATGGGATCCCTGGGATGGGATGGAATCCCTGGGATGGGATAGCTGGGATGGGATGGGATCCCTGGGATGGAATGGGATCCCTGGGATTGGTTGGGATCCCTGGGATGGGATGGGATCCCTGGGTTGGGATCCCAGGAATGTGGTCCCTCGTATGGGATGGGATCCCTGGGATGGGATCCCTGGGATGGGATGGGATCCCTGGGAAGGGATCCCGGGGATGGGATGGGACGGGATGGGATCC
Source organism: Sturnus vulgaris (assembly GCF_052056855.1). Lineage (NCBI taxonomy): Eukaryota > Metazoa > Chordata > Aves > Passeriformes > Sturnidae > Sturnus > Sturnus vulgaris. The sequence continues at coordinate 11,434,124 of NC_142282.1, forward strand.
CTGGGATGGCAGGGGATCCCTGGGATGGGGGCAGATCCCTGGGATGGGATGGGATGGTAAACCTGGGATGGGATCCCTGGGATGGGATCCCGGGGATGGGATGGGATGAGATGGGATGGGATCCATGGGATGGGATGGGATCCCTGGGATTGGATGGGATCCCTGGGATGGCATGGGATCCCTGGGATGGGATGCCTGGGTTGGGATCCCTGGGGTGGGAAGGGATGGGATGGAATGTGATGGGATGGGATGCGTTCCATGGGATGGGATCCCTGGGATGGGATGGGATCCCTGGGATGGGATAGGATCGCTGGGATTGGATCACTGGGATGGGATGGGATCCCTGGTGTGGGATTCCGAGGATGGGATGGCATGGGATGGGATCGGATGGGATGGGATCCCTGGGATGGGATGGGTTCCCTGGGATGGCATGGGATGAGATCGGATGGGATGGGATGGGATGCGATCCCTGGGATGGGATGGGATGGGATGGGATGGGATCCCTGGCATGGGATGGGATCCACGGGATGGGATGGGTTGGGATGGGATTGGATCCATGGGATGTGATGGGATGGGATCCCAGGGATGGGAACAGATGAAATGGGATCCCTGGGATGGGATGGAATCCCTGGGATGGGATGGCTGGGATGGGATGGGATCCCTGGGATGGGATGCGATGGGATGGGATGGGTTGGAATGGGATGGGATCCCTGGGATGGGATGGGATGGGATGGGATCCCTGGGATGGGAACAGATGAAATGGGATCCCTGGGATGAGATGGAATCCCTGGGATGGGATGGGATGGGATGGGATGGGATGGGATGGGATGGGATGGGATCCCTGGGATGGGAACAGATGAAATGGGATCCCTGGGATGAGATGGAATCCCTGGGATGGGATGGGATGGGATGGGATGGGATGGGATGGGATGGGATGGGATCCCTGGGATGGGATGGGATCCCTGGGACGGCATGGGATGGGATCGGATGGGATCGGATGGGATGGAATGGGATGGGATGGGGTGGGTTGGGATTGGATGGGATGGGATGCGATCCCTGGGATGGGATGGGATGGAATGGGATCCCTGGGATGGGAACAGATGGGATGGGATGGGATGGGATGGGATGGGATGGGATGGGATGGGAAGGGATGGGCTGGGAAGGGATCCCTGGGACGGGATGGGATCCCTGGGACGGCATGGGATGGGATGGGATGGGATGGGATGGGATGGGATGGGATGGGATGGGAGGGGATGGGATGGGATCCCTGGGATGGGATGGGATGGGATGGAATGGGATGGGGTGGGATGGGATTGGCTGGGATGGGATGCGATCCCTGGGATGGGATGGGATGGGATGGGATGGGATCCCTGGGATGGGAACAGATGAAATGGGATCCCCGGGATGGGATGGAATCCCTGGGATGGGATAGCTGGGATGGGATGGGATCCCTGGGATGGGATGGGATCCCTGGGATGGGTTGGGATCCCTGGGATGGGATGGGATGGTATGGTATGGGATGGGATGGGATAGGATGGGATGGGATGGGATCCGTGGGATGGGATGGGATCCCTGGATTGGGATGGGATCCCTGGGATGGGATGGGATCCTTGGGATGGGATCCCTGGGATGGGATGGGATGGGATGGGATGGGATGGGATGGGATGGGATCCCTGGGATGGGATGGGATCCCTGGGATGGGATGGGATGGGATGGGATCCCTGGATTGGGATGTGATCCCTGGGATGGGATGGGATCAGCGGGATGGGATGGGATCCGTGGCATCGGATGGGATGGGTTTGGATGGGATGGGATCCCTGGGATGGGATGGGATGGAATGGCATGGCATGGCATGGCATGGCATGGGATCCCTGGGATGAGATGGGCTGGGATGGGATGGGATGGGAATGGGATAGGATGGGATGGGTTGGGATGGGATGGGATGAAATGGGATGGGATGGGATGGGATGGGTTGGAATGGGATGGGATCCCTGGGATGGGATGGGATGGGATCCCTGGGATGGGAACAGGTGAAATGGGATCCCTGGGATGAGATGGAATCCCTGGGATGGGATGGGATGGGATGGGATGGGATCCCTGGGATGGGATGGGATCCCTGGGACGGCATGGGATGGGATCGGATGGGATCGGATGGGATGGAATGGGATGGGATGGGGTGGGATGGGACTGGATGGGATGGGATGCGATCCCTGGGATGGGATGGGATGGAATGGGATCCCTGGGATGGGAACAGATGGGATGGGATGGGATGGGATGGGATGGGAAGGGATGGGATGGGCTGGGAAGGGATGGGATGGGATCCCTGGGACGGGATGGGATCCCTGGGACGGCATGGGATGGGATGGGATGGGATGGGATGGGATGGGATGGGATGGGATGGGATCCCTGGGATGGGATGGGATGGGAAGGGATGGGGTGGGATGGCATTGGCTGGGATGGGATGCGATCCCTGGGATGGGATGGGATGGGATGGGATGGGATGGGATGGGATCCCTGGTATGGGAACAGATGAAATGGGATCCCCGGGATGGGATGGAATCCCTGGGATGGGATAGCTGGGATGGGATCCCTGGGATGGGATGGGATCCCTGGGATGGGTTGGGATCCCTGGGATTGGATGGGATCCCTGGTATGGGAACAGATGAAATGGGATCCCCGGGATGGGATGGAATCCCTGGGATGGGATAGCTGGGATGGGATGGGATCCCTGGGATGGGATGGGATCCCTGGGATGGGTTGGGATCCCTGGGATGGGATGGGATCCCTGGAAAGGCAAGGGATGGGATTCTTGGGTTGGGAATGGATGGGATCCCTTGGATGGGCCGGGGTGGGATAGGATACCTGGGATGGGAACAGATGGGATAGGATGCCTGGGATGGGATGGAATCCGTGGGATGGGATAGCTGGGATGGGATAGGATCCCTGGGATGGGAAGGGATCCCTGGGATGGTATGAGATCCCTGGGATGGGATCCCTGGGATGGGATAGGATCCCTGGGATGGGATGCCTGGGATGGGATGGGATGGGTTTGTATGGGATGGGACCCCTGGGATGGGATGGGATGGCATGGCATGGGATCCCTGGGATGAGATGGGCTGGGATGGGATCCCTGGGATGGGATGGGATGGGAAAGGGATAGGATGGGATGGGTTGGCATGGGATGGGATGGGATCCCTGGGATGGGATGGGATTCCTGGGATGGGATGGGATCTCTGGTATGGGTTGGGATCCCTGGGATTGGATCCCTGGGATGGGATGGGATCCCTCGAATGGGATGGGATCCATGGCAAGGGAAAAGATGGGATTCCTGGGTTGGGAATGGATGGGTTCCCTTGGATGGGACGGGATGGGATAGGATACTTGGGATGGGAACAGATAGGATGGGATCCCTGGGATGGGATGGAATCCCTGGGATGGGACAACTGGGATGGGATTGGATCCCTGGGATGGGATGGGATCCCTGGGATGGGATGAGATCCCTGGGATGGGATCCCTGGGATGGGATAGGATCCCTGGGATGGGATGCCTGGGTTAGGTTGGGATGGGTTTGGATGGGATTGGATCCCTGGGATGGGATGGGATGGGATGGCATGGCATGGATTCCCTGGGATGAGATGGGCTGGGATGGGATCCCTGGGATGGGAAGGGATGGGATGGAATGGGATGGGATGGGATGGGATGGGATGGGATGGGATCCCTGGGATGGGATGGGATCCCTGGGATGGCATGGGATGGGATCAGATGGGATGGGATGGGATGGGATGCAATCCCTGGGATGGGATGGGATGGGATCCCTGGGATGGGATGGGATCCATGGGATGGGATGTGTTGGGATGGGATTGGATCCATGGGATGGGATGGGATGGGATGGGATGGGATCCCAGGTATGGGATGGGATGGGATCCCTGGGATGGTAACAGAAGAAATGGGATCCCTGGGATGGGATGGAATCCCTGGGATGGGATAGCTGGGATGGGATGGGATCCCTGGGATGGAATGGGATCCCTGGGATGGGTTGGGATCCCTGGGATGGGATGGGATCCCTGGGTTGGGATCCCAGGAATGTGGTCCCTCGTATGGGATGGGATCCCTGGGATGGGATCCCTGGGATGGGATGGGATCCCTGGGAAGGGATCCCGGGGATGGGATGGGACGGGATGGGATCCCTGGGATGGCAGGGGATCCCTGGGATTGGATGGGATCCCTGGGATGGCATGGGATCCCTGGGATGGGATGCCTGGGTTGGGTTGGGATGGGTTTGGATGGGATTGGATCCCTGGGATGGGATGGGATGGCATGGCATGGATTCCCTGGTATGAGATGGGCTGGGATGGGATCCCTGGGGTGGGAAGGGATGGGATGGAATGTGATGGGATGGGATGCGTTCCATGGGATGGGATCCCTGGGATGGGATGGGATCCCTGGGATGGGATAGGATCGCTGGGATTGGATCACTGGGATGGGATGGGATCCCTGGTGTGGGATTCCTAGGATGGGATGGCATGGGATGGGATCGGATGGGATGGGATGGGATGCGATCCCTGGGATGGGATCGGATGGGATGGGATGGGATCCCTGGGATGGGATGGGATCCATGGGATGGGATGGGTTGGGATGGGATTGGATCCATGGGATGTGATGGGATGGGATCCCAGGGATGGGAACAGATGAAATGGGATCCCTGGGATGGGATGGAATCCCTGGGATGGGATGGCTGGGATGGGATGGGATCCCTGGGATGGGATGGGATGGGATGGGTTGGAAAGGGATGGGATCCCTGGGATGGGATGGGATGGGATCCCTGGGATGGGAACAGGTGAAATGGGATCCCTGGGATGAGATGGATTCCCTGGGATGGGATGGGATGGGATGGGATGGGATGGGATGGGATGGGATCCCTGGATGGGATGGCATCCCTGGGACGGCATGGGATGGGATCGCATGGGATCGGATGGGATGGAATGGGATGGGATGGGGTGGGATGGGATTGGATGGGATGGGATGCGATCCCTGGGATGGGATGGGATGGAATGGGATCCCTGGGATGGGAACAGATGGGATGGGATGGGATGGGAAGGGATGGGCTGGGAAGGGATGGGATGGGATCCCTGGGACGGGATGGGATCCCTGGGACGGCATGGGATGGGATGGGATGGGATGGGATGGGATGGGATGGGAGGGGATGGGATGGGATCCCTGGGATGGGATGGGATGGGATGGAATGGGATGGGATGGGGTGGGATGGGATTGGCTGGGATGGGATGCGATCCCTGGGATGGGATGGGATGGGATGGGATGGGATGGGATCCCTGGTATGGGAACAGATGAAATGGGATCCCCGGGATGGGATGGAATCCCTGGGATCGGATAGCTGGGATGGGATGGGATCCCTGGGATGGGATGGGATCCCTGGGATGGGTTGGGATCCCTGGGATGGGATGGGATGGTATGGGATGGGATGGGATAGGATGGGATGGGATGGGATCCGTGGGATGGGATGGGATCCCTGGATTGGGATGGGATCCCTGGGATGGGATGGGATCCTTGGGATGGGATCCCTGGGATGGGATGGGATCCCTGGGATGGGATGGGATGGGATGGGATGGGATCCCTGGATTGGGATGTGATCCCTGGGATGGGATGGGATCAGTGGGATGGGATGGGATCCGTGGCATCGGATGGGATGGGTTTGGATGGGATGGGATCCCTGGGATGGGATGGGATGGGATGGGATGGCATGGCATGGCATGGCATGGGATCCCTGGGATGAGATGGGCTGGGATGGGATGGGATGGGAATGGGATAGGATGGGATGGGTTGGCATGGGATGGGATGGGATCCCTGGGATGGGATGTGATCCCTGGAATGTGATCCGTGGGATGGGATGGGATCCCTGGGATGGGATGGGATCCCTGGGATGGGATCCCTGGGATGGGATCCCGGGGATGGGATGGGATGGGATGAGATGGGATAGGATCCATGGGATGGGATGGGATCCCTGGGATTGGATGGGATGGTATACCTGGGATGGGATCCCTGGGATGGGATCCCGGGGATGGGATGGGATGAGATGGGATGGGATCCATGGGATGGGATGGGATCCCTGGGATTGGATGGGATCCCTGGGATGGCATGGGATCCCTGGGATGGGATGCCTGGATTGGGTTGGGATGGGTTTGGATGGGATTGTATCCCTGGGATGGGATGGGATGGCATGGCATGGATTCCCTGGTATGAGATGGGCTGTGATGGGATCCCTGGGGTGGGAAGGGATGGGATGGAATGTGATGGGATGGGATGCGTTCCATGGGATGGGATCCCTGGGATGGGATGGGATCCCTGGGATGGGATAGGATCGCTGGGATTGGATCACTGGGATGGGATGGGATCCCTGGTGTGGGATTCCTAGGATGGGATGGGATCCCTGGGATGGGATGGGTTCCCTGGGATGGCATGGGATGGGATCGAATGGGATGGGATGGGATGCGATCCCTGGGATGGGATGGGATGGGATGGGATGGGATGGGATGGGATGGGATCCCTGGGATGGGATGGGATCCATGGGATGGGATGGGTTGGGATGGGATTGGATCCATGGGATGTGATGGGATGGGATCCCAGGGATGGGAACAGATGAAATGGGATCCCTGGGATGGGATGGAATCCCTGGGATGGGATGGCTGGGATGGGATGGGATCCCTGGGATGGGATGGGATGGGATGGGTTGGAAAGGGATGGGATCCCTGGGATGGGATGGGATGGGATCCCTGGGATGGGAACAGGTGAAATGGGATCCCTGGGATGAGATGGAATCCCTGGGATGGGATGGGATGGGATGGGATGGGATGGGATGGGATCCCTGGATGGGATGGGATCCCTGGGACGGCATGGGATGGGATCGGATGGGATGGAATGGGATGGGATGGGGTGGGATGGGATTGGATGGGATGGGATGCGATCCCTGGGATGGGATGGGATGGAATGGGATCCCTGGGATGGGAACAGATGGGATGGGATGGGATGGGATGGGAAGGGATGGGCTGGGAAGGGATGGGATGGGATCCCTGGGACGGGATGGGATCCCTGGGACGGCATGGGATGGGATGGGATGGGATGGGATGCGATGGGATGGGATGGGATGGAATGGGATGGGATGGGAGGGGATGGGATGGGATCCCTGGGATGGGATAGGATGGGATGGAATGGGATGGGATGGGGTGGGATGGGATTGGCTGGGATGGGATGCGATCCCTGGGATGGGATGGGATGGGATCGGATGGGATCCCTGGTATGGGAACAGATGAAATGGGATCCCCGGGATGGGATGGAATCCCTGGGATGGGATAGCTGGGATGGGATGGGATCCCTGGGATGGGATGGGATGGTATGGGATGGGATGGGATGGGATCCGTGGGATGGGATGGGATCCCTGGATTGGGATGGGATCCCTGGGATGGGATGGGATCCTTGGGATGGGATCCCTGGGATGGGATGGGATGGGATCCCTGGGATGGGATGGGATCCCTGGGATGGGATGGGATGGGATGGGATCCCTGGATTGGGATGGGATCCCTGGGATGGGATCCCTGGGATGGGATGGGTTCCCTGGGATGGGATGGGATGGGATGGGATGGGATGGCATGGGAAGGGATGGGATGGGATGGGATGGGATGGAATGGAATGGAATGGGATGGGATGGGATGGGTTCCATGGGATGGGATCCCTGGGATGGGAAGGGATGGGCTCGCTAGGATGGGAGAGGATCGCTGGGATTGGATCACTGGGATGGGATGGGATCCCTGGTGTGAGATTCCTAGGATGGGATGGGATGGGATCCCTGGGATGGGATCCCTGGGATGGCATGGGATCCCTGGGATGGGATGCCTGGGTTGGGTTGGGATGGGTTTGGATGGCATGGCATGGCATGGATTCCCTGGTATGAGATGGGCCGGGATGGGATCCCTGGGGTGGGAAGGGATGGGATGGAATGTGATGGGATGGGATGCGTTCCATGGGATGGGATCCCTGGGATGGGATGGGATCCCTGGGATGGGATAGGATCGCTGGGATTGGATCACTGGGATGGGATGGGATCCCTGGTGTGGGATTCCTGGGATGGGATGGCATGGGATGGGATCGGATGGGATGGGATCCCTGGGATGGGATGGGTTCCCTGGGATGGCATGGGATGGGATCGGATGGGATGGGATGGGATGCGATCCCTGGGATGGGATGGGATGGGATGGGATGGGATCCCTGGGATGGGATGGGATCCATGGGATGGGATGGGTTGGGATGGGATTGGATCCATGGGATGTGATGGGATGGGATCCCAGGGATGGGAACAGATGAAATGGGATCCCTGGGATGGGATGGAATGCCTGGGATGGGATGGCTGGGATGGGATGGGATGGGATGGCTGGGATGGGATGGGATGGGATGGGATGGGATGGGATGGGATGGGATGGGTTGGAATGGGATGGGATCCCTGGGATGGGATGGGATGGGATCCCTGGGATGGGAACAGGTGAAATGGGATCCCTGGGATGAGATGGAATCCCTTGCATGGGATGGGATGGGATGGGATCCCTGGGATGGGATGGGATCCCTGGGACGGCATGGGATGGGATCGGATGGGATGGAATGGGATGGGATGGGATGGGGTGGGATGGGACTGGATGGGATGGGATGCGTTCCCTGGGATGGGATGGGATGGAATGGGATCCCTGGGATGGGAACAGATGGGATGGGATGGGATGGGAAGGGATGGGATGGGATGGGCTGGGAAGGGATGGGATGGGATCCCTGGGACGGGATGGGATGGGATGGGATGGAATGGGATGGGATGGGGTGGGATGGGATTGGCTGGGATGGGATGCGATCCCTGGGATGGGATGGGATGGGATGGGATGGGATGGGATGGGATCCCTGGTATGGGAACAGATGAAATGGGATCCCCGGGATGGGATGGAATCCCTGGGATGGGATAGCTGGGATGGGATGGGATCCCTGGGATGGGATGGGATCCCTGGGATGGGTTGGGATCCCTGGGATGGGATGGGATGGTATGGGATGGGATGGGATAGGATGGGATGGGATGGGATCCGTGGGATGGGATCCCTGGGATGGGATGGGATGGGATGGGAAGGGATGGGATGGGCTGGGAAAGGATGGGATGGGATCCCTGGGACGGGATGGGATCCCTGGGACGGCATGGGATGGGATGGGATGGGATGGGATGGGATGGGATGGGATGGGATGGGATGGGATGGGATGGAATGGGGTGGGATGGGATGGGATTGGCTGGGATGGGATGCGATCCCTGGGATGGGATGGGATGGGATCCCTGCGATGGGTTGGGATCCCTGGGATGGGATGGGATGGGATGGGATGGGATCCGTGGGATGGGATGGGATCCCTGGATTGGGATGGGATCCCTGGGATGGGATGGGATCCTTGGGATGGGATCCCTGGGATGGGATGGGATGGGATGGGATGGGATGGGATGGGATCCCTGGGATGGGATGGGATCCCTGGGATGGGATGGGATGGGATCCCTGGGATGGGATGGGATCCCTGGGATGGGATGGGATGGGATGGGATCCCTGGATTGGGATGGGATCCCTGGGATGGGATGGGATCCGTGGGATGGGATGGGATCCGTGGGATCGGATGGGATGGGTTTGGATGGGATGGGATGGGATGGCATGGCATGGCATGGGATCCCTGGGATGAGATGGGCTGGGATGGGATCCCTGGGATGAGATGGGATGCGATGGGATGGGATGGGAATGGGATAGGATGGGATGGGTTGGCATGGGATGGGATGGGATCCCTGGGATGGGATGTGATCCCTGGAATGTGATCCGTGGGATGGGATGGGATCCCTGGGATGGGATGGGATCCCTGGGATGGGATCCCTGGGATGGGATGGGATGGGATGGGATGGGATGGGATGGGAAGGGATGGGATGGGATGGGAAGGGATGGGATGGGTTCCATGGGATGGCATCCCTGGGATGGGATGGGATGGGATGGGATCCCTAGGATGGGAGAGGATCGCTGGGATTGGATCACAGGGATGGGATGGGATCCCTGGTGTGGCATTCCTAGGATGGGATGGGATGGGATGGGATCCCTGGGATGGGATCCCTGGGATGGGATGGGTTGGGATCGGATGGGATGGGATGGGATGGGATGCGATCCCTGGGATGGGATGGGATCCCTGCGATGGGATGGGATCCATGGGATTCGATGTGTTGGGATGGGATTGGATCCATGGGATGGGATGGGATGGGATGGGATGGGATGGGATGGGATGGGATGGGATGGGATGGGATCCCAGGGATGGGAACAGATGAAATGGGATCCCTGGGATGGGATGGGATGGGTTGGAATGGGATGGGATCCCTGGGATGGGTTGGGATCCCTGGGATGGGATGGGATCCATGGGATTCGATGTGTTGGGATGGGATTGGATCCATGGGATGGGGTGGGATGGGATGGGATGGGATGTGATGGGATGGGATGGGATCCCAGGGATGGGAACAGATGAAATGGGATCCCTGGGATGGGATGGGATGGGTTGGAATGGGATGGGATCCCTGGGATGGGATGGGATGGGATCCCTGGGATGGTAACAGAAGAAATGGGATCCCTGGGATGGGATGGAATCCCTGGGATGTGATAGCTGGGATGGGATGGGATCCCTGGGATGGAATGGGATCCCTGGGATGGGTTGGGATCCCTGGGATGGGATGGGATCCCTGGGTTGGGATCCCAGGAATGTGATCCCTCGTATGGGATGGGATCCCTGGGATGGGATCCCTGGGATGGGATGGGATCCCTGGGAAGGGATCCCGGGGATGGGATGGGATGGGATCCCTGGGATGGCAGGGGATCCATGGGATGGGGGCAGATCCCTGGGATGGGATGGGATGGGATGGTTTACCTGGGATGGGATCCCTGGGATGGGATGGGATGAGATGGGATGGGATCCATGGGATGGGATGGGATCCCTAGGATTGGATGGGATCCCTGGGATGGGATGGGATCCGTGGGATGGGATGGGATCCCTGGGATGGGATGGGATCCCTGGGATGGGATCCTTGGGATTGGATCACTCAGAAGGGATGGGATCGGATGGGATCCCTGGGATGGGATGTGATCCCTGGAATGGGATGGGATGGGATGGAATGGGATGGGATGTCTGGGATGAGATGGGATCCCTGGGATGGTATCCCTAGGATGGGATGGGATCCCTGGGATGGGATAGGATGGGATGGGATGGGATGGGAAGGGATGGGATGGGATCCCTGGGATGGGATGGGATGGGATGGGATCCCTGGGATGGGATAGGATCTCTGGGATTGGATCACTGGGATGGGATGGGATCCCTGGGATGGGATGGGATCCCTGGGATGGCATGGGATGGGATCGGATGGGATGGGATGGGATGGGATGGGATGCGATCCCTGGGATGGGATGGGATGGGATGGGATGCCATGGCATGGGATCCGCGGGATGAGATGGGATGGGATGGGATACGTGGGATGGGATGGGATCCCTGGGATGGGATGGGATGAGATGGGATGCGATGGGATGGGATGGGATGGGATCCCTGGGTTGGGATTGGTGGGGATGGGATACCTGGGATGGGATGGAATCCCTGAGATGAGATCGCTGGAAAGGGATCCAGGGGATGGGATGAGATGGGATCCTAGCGATGGGATCCCTGGAATGTGATCCCTCGTATGGGATGGTGTCCCTGGGATGGGATGGGATGGGATGGGATGGGATGGGATGGGATGGGATGGGATGGGATGGGATGGGATGGGATGGGATGGGATTGGATGGGATGGGTTGGTATGGGATGGAATCCCTGGGATGGGATCGCGGGGATGGAATGGGATGGGATGGGATCCCTGTGATGGGATCCCTGTGATGGGATCCCTGGGATCGGATGGGATGGGATGGGATTAGATGGGATGGGATGGGAAGGGATGGGATGGAATGGGATGGGGTGGAATGGGATGGGATGGGGTGGGATGCGATCCCTGGGATGGTATGGGATGGGATGGGATCCCAGGGATGGGATGGGATCCATGGGATGGGATGGGTTGGGATGGGATTGGATCCCTGGGATGGGATGGGATGGGATGGGATGGGATGGGATGGGATCCCTGGGATGGGATCGGATGGGATGGGATCCCTGGGATGGGAACAGATGAAATGGGATCCCTGGGATGGGACGGGATGGGTTGGGATGGGATCCCTGGGATGGGATGGGATGGGATCCCTGGGATGGGATGGGATCCCTGGGTTGGGATCGAATCCCTGGTATGGCATCCCTGGGATGGGATGGAATCTCTGGGATGGGATCCCTGGGATGGGATGGGATGGGTTGCAATGGGATGGGATCCCTGGGTTGGGATGGGTTCCATGGGATGGGGTCCCTGGGCTGGGATGGGATGGGATCCCTGGGATGGGATGGGATGGGAAGGGATGGGATGGGTTCCATGGGATGGCATCCCTGGGATGGGATGGGATGGGATGGGATCCCTAGGATGGGAGAGGATCGCTGGGATTGGATCACAGGGATGGGATGGGATCCCTGGTGTGGCATTCCTAGGATGGGATGGGATGGGATGGGATCCCTGGGATGGGATCCCTGGGATGGGATGGGTTGGGATCGGATGGGATGGGATGGGATGGGATGCGATCCCTGGGATGGGATGGGATCCCTGGGATGGGATGGGATCCATGGGATTCGATGTGTTGGGATGGGATTGGATCCATGGGATGGGATGGGATGGGATGGGATGGGATGGGATGGGATGGGATCCCAGGGATGGGAACAGATGAAATGGGATCCCTGGGATGGGATGGGATGGGTTGGAATGGGATGGGATCCCTGGGATGGGATGGGATGGGATCCCTGGGATGGTAACAGAAGAAATGGGATCCCTGGGATGGGATGGAATCCCTGGGATGTGATAGCTGGGATGGGATGGGATCCCTGGGATGGAATGGGATCCCTGGGATGGGTTGGGATCCCTGGGATGGGATGGGATCCCTGGGTTGGGATCCCAGGAATGTGATCCCTCGTATGGGATGGGATCCCTGGGATGGGATCCCTGGGATGGGATGGGATCCCTGGGAAGGGATCCCGGGGATGGGATGGGATCCCTGGGATGGCAGGGGATCCATGGGATGGGGGCAGATCCCTGGGATGGGATGGGATGGGATGGTTTACCTGGGATGGGATCCCTGGGATGGGATGGGATGAGATGGGATGGGATCCATGGGATGGGATGGGATCCCTGGGATTGGATGGGATCCCTGGGATCGGATGGGATGGGATGGGATGGGATTAGATGGGATGGGATGGGAAGGGATGGGATGGAATGGGATGGGGTGGAATGGGATGGGATGGGGTGGGATGCGATCCCTGGGATGGTATGGGATGGGATGGGATCCCAGGGATGGGATGGGATCCATGGGATGGGATGGGTTGGGATGGGATTGGATCCCTGGGATGGGATGGGGTGGGATGGGATGGGATGGGATCCCTGGGATGGGATGGGATGGGATGGAATGGGATGGAATGGAGTGGGATGGGATTGGATGGGATGGTATGCGATCCCTGGGTTGGGATGGGATGGAAGGGGATCCCTGGGATGGGATGGGATGGGATGGGAAGGGATGGGATGGGCTGGGAAGGGATGGGATGGGATGGGATGGAATGGGATGGGATGGGGTGGGATGGGATTGGCTGGGATGGGATGCGATCCCTGGGATGGGATGGGATGGGATCCCTGGGATGGGTTGGGATCCCTGGGATGGGATGGGATGGGATGGGATCCGTGGGATGGGATGGGATCCCTGGATTGGGATGGGATCCCTGGGATGGGATGGGATCCTTGGGATGGGATCCCTGGGATGGGATGGGATGGGATGGGATGGGATCCCTGGGATGGGATGGGATCCCTGGGATGGGATGGGATGGGATCCCTGGATTGGGATGGGATCCCTGGGATGGGATGGGATCCGTGGGATGGGATGGGATCCGTGGGATCGGATGGGATGGGTTTGGATGGGATCCCTGGGATGGGATGGGATGGGATGGCATGGCATGGCATGGGATCCCTGGGATGAGATGGGCTGGTATGGGATCCCTGGGATGAGATGGGATGCGATGGGATGGGAATGGGATAGGATGGGATGGGTTGGCATGGGATGGGATGGGATCCCTGGGATGGGATGTGATCCCTGGAATGTGATCCGTGGGATGGGATGGGATCCCTGGGATGGGATCCCTGGGATGGGATGGGATCCCTGGGATGGGATGGGATCCCTGGGATGGGATGGGATGGGATGGGATGGGATGGGATGGGATGGGAAGGGATGGGATGGGTTCCATGGGATGGGATCCCTGGGATGGGATGGGATGGGATGGGATCCCTAGGATGGGAGAGGATCGCTGGGATTGGATCACTGGGATGGGATGGGATCCCTGGTGTGGCATTCCTAGGATGGGATGGGATGGGATGGGATCCCTGGGATGGGATCCCTGGGATGGGATGGGATGGGATCGGATGGGATGGGATGGGATAGGATGCGATCCCTGAGATGGGATGGGATCCCTGGGATGGGATGGGATCCATGGGATGGGATGTGTTGGGATGGGATTGGATCCATGGGATGGGATGGGATGGGATGGGATGGGATCCCAGGGATGGGAACAGATGAAATGGGATCCCTGGGATGGGATGGGATGGGTTGGAATGGGATGGGATCCCTCGGATGGTAACAGAAGAAATGGGATCCCTGGGATGGGATGGAATCCCTGGGATGTGATAGCTGGGATGGGATGGGATCCCTGGGATGGAATGGGATCCCTGGGATGGGTTGGGATCCCTGGGATGGGATGGGATCCCTGGGTTGGGATCCCAGGAATGTGATCCCTCGTATGGGATGGGATCCCTGGGATGGGATCCCTGGGATGGGATGGGATCCCAGGGAAGGGATCCCGGGGATGGGATGGGATGGGATCCCTGGGATGGCAGGGGATCCCTGGGATGGGGGCAGATCCCTGGGATGGGATGGGATGGGATGGTATACCTGTGATGGGATCCCTGGGATGGGATGGGATGAGATCCCTGGATTGGGATGGGATCCCTGGGATGGGATCCCTGGGATGGGATCCCGGGGATGGGATGGGATGAGATGGGATGGGATCCATGGGATGGGATGGGATCCCTGGGATGGGATGGTATCCTTGGATGGGATGGAATGGGATCCCTGAGATGGGATGCGATCCCTGGGATGCGATCCCTGGGCTGGGATGGGATCCCTGGAATGGGATGGGATCCCTGGGATGGGATACAAGGGATGGGATCGGATGTGATTGCATGGGATGGGATCGGATGGGATGGGAGCGGAGGGGATGGGATGGGATGCCTGGCATGGGATGGGATGAGATCCCTGGGATGGGATGGGATCCCTGGGATGGGATGGGGTGAGATGGGATGGGATGGGATGGGATCCCTGGGATTGGATGGGATGGAATGGGATCCCTGAGATGGGATGCGATCCCTGGGATGGGATGGGATTGGATGGGATGGCATGGGTTGGGATGGGTTGGGAACCCTGGGATGGGATGTTATGGGATCCCTGGGATGAGATGGGATGGGATTGGATCCCTGGGATGGGATGAGATGGGATCCCAGGGATGGGATCCCTGGATTGTGATCCCTCGTATGGGATGGGATACCTGGGAAGGGATGGGATCGCTGGGATGGGATCCCTGGGATGGGATGGAATGGGATGGGATGGGATGGGATGGGATGGGATGGGATGGGTTGGGATGGGATGGGATGGGATGGGATGGGATGGGATGGGTTGGGATGGGATGGGATCTCAGGGATGGGATGGGAAGGGATGGGATGGGATGGGAAGGTATGGGATGGGATCCCTGGGATGGGATGGGATCCCTGGGATGGCATGGGTTGGGATCGGATGGGATGGGATGGGATGGAATGGGATGGGATGGGGTGGGATGGGATTGGCTGGGATGGGATGCGATCCCTGGGATGGTATGGAATGGGATGGGATGGGATCCCTGGGATGGGATGGGATCCATGGGATGGGATGGGTTGGGATGGGATTGGATCCCTGGGATGGGATGCGATGGGATGGGATCCCTGGGATGGGATGGGATGGGATGGGATGGGATGGGATCCCTGGGATGGGAACAGATGAAATGGGATCCCTGGGATGGGATGGAATCCCTGGGGTGGGATAGCTGGGATGGGAAGGGATCCCTGGGATGGGATGGGATGGGATGGGATCCCTGGGATGGGTTGGGATCCCTGGGATGGGATGGGATCCCTGGGATGGGATCCATGGGATGGGTTACTTAGGATGGGATAGGATCCCTGGGATGGGAGAGGATGGGATGGGACGGGATGGGTTGGGATGGGATGGGATGGGATGGGATGCGATGCGATGGGATGGGGTAGGATGGGATGGGATCCCTGCGATGGGATGGGATCCCTGGGATGAGATGGGATGGGATTGGATCCCTGGGATGGGATGAGATGGGATCCCAGGGATGGGATCCCTGGATTGTGATCCCTCGTATGGGTTGGGATCCCTGGGATGGGATGGAATCTCTGGAATGGGATCCCGGGGATGGGATGGGATCCCAGGGATGGGATCCCTGGGATGGGATGGGATGGGATGCGATGGGGTAGGATGGGATGGGATGGGGTAGGATGGGATGGGATGGGTTGGGATGGGATGGGATCCCTGGGATGGGATGGGATCCCTGGGATGGGATCTCAGGGATAGGATGGTATCCATGGGATGGGATGGGTTGGGATGGGATGCAATCCCTGGGATGGGGACCCGGGGATGGGATGGGATCCCTGGTATGGGATCCCTGGGATGGGAAGGTATGGGATGGGATCCCTGGGATGGGATCCCTGGGATGGGATCCCTGGGATGGGATGGGATCCCTGGGATGGGATGGAATCCCTGGGATGGGATCCCTGGGATGGGATGGAATCTCTGGGATGGGATCCCTGGGATGGATGGGATGGGTTGGAATGGGATGGGATTGGCTACAATGGGTTGGGATGGGATGGGATCGATGGGATGGGATGGGATGGGATGAAATAGGATCCCTGGGATGGTACGGAATGGGATCCCTGGGATGGGATGGGATACCTTGTATGGGATCCCTAGGATGGGATGGGACGGGATGGGATGGGATGGGATGGGATGGGACGGGATAGGATGGAATGGGATGGGGTAGGATGGGATGGGTTGGTTTGGGATGGGATCCCTGGGATGGGATGGGATCCCTGGGATGGGATCTCTGGGATGGGATGTTATCCATGGGATGGGATGGGTTGGGATGGGATGGAATCCCTGGGATGGGGACCCGGGGATGGGATGGGATCTCTGGTGTGGGATTCCTAGGATGGGATGGCATGGGATGGGATCGGATGGGATGGGATGGCATCCCTGGGATGGGATGGGTTCCCTGGGATGGCATGGGATGGGATCGGATGGGATGGGATGGGATGCGATCACTGGGATGGGATGGGATGGGATGGGATCCCTGGGATGGGATGGGATCCATGGGATGGGATGGGTTGGGATGGGATTGGATCCATGGGATGTGATGGGATGGGATCCCAGGGATGGGAATAGATGAAATGGGATCCCTGGGATGGGATGGAATCCCTGGGATGGGATGGCTGGGATGGGATGGAATCCCTGGTATGGGATGGGATGGGATCCCTGGGATGGGAACAGATGAAATGGGATCCCTGGGATGAGATGGAATCCCTGGGATGGGATGGGATGGGATGGGATGGGATGGGATGGGATCCCTGGGACGGCATGGGATGGGATCGGATGGGATGGGATGGAATGGGATGGAATGGAGTGGGATGGGATTGGATGGGATGGTATGCGATCCCTGGGTTGGGATGGGATGGAATGGGATCCCTGGGATGGGATGGGATGGGATGGGAAGGGATGGGATGGGATGGGCTGGGAAGGGATGGGATGGGATCCCTGGGACGGGATGGGATCCCTGGGACGGCATGGGATGGGATGGGATGGGATGGGATGGGATGGGATGGGATCCCTGGGATGGGATGGGATCCGTGGGATGGGATGGGATCCCTGGGATGGGATGGGATCCCTGGGATGGGATCCTTGGGATTGGATCACTCAGAAGGGATGGGATCGGATGGGATCCCTGGGATGGGATGTGATCCCTGGAATGGGATGGGATGGGATGGAATGGGATGGGATGTCTGGGATGAGATGGGATCCCTGGGATGGTATCCCTAGGATGGGATGGGATCCCTGGGATGGGATGGGATGGGATGGGATGGGATGGGATGGGAAGGGATGGGATGGGATCCCTGGGATGGGATGGGATGGGATGGGATCCCTGGGATGGGATAGGATCTCTGGGATTGGATCACTGGGATGGGATGGGATCCCTGGGATGGGATGGGATCCCTGGGATGGCATGGGATGGGATCGGACGGGATGGGATGGGATGGGATGGGATGGGATGGGATGCGATCCCTGGGATGGGATGGGATGGGATGGGATGGGATGGGATGGGATGCCATGGCATGGGATCCGCGGGATGAGATGGGATGGGATGGGATACGTGGGATGGGATGGGATCCCTGGGATGGGATGGGATGGGATGGGATGCGATGGGATGGGATGGGATGGGATCCCTGGGTTGGGATTGGTGGGGTGGGATACCTGGGATGGGATGGAATCCCTGAGATGAGATCGCTGGAAAGGGATCCAGGGGATGGGATGAGATGGGATCCTAGCGATGGGATCCCTGGAATGTGATCCCTCGTATGGGATGGTGTCCCTGGGATGGGATGGGATGGGATGGGATGGGATGGGATGGGATGGGATGGGGTGGGATGGGATGGGATGGGGTGGGATGG
Source organism: Sturnus vulgaris (assembly GCF_052056855.1). NCBI lineage: Eukaryota > Metazoa > Chordata > Aves > Passeriformes > Sturnidae > Sturnus > Sturnus vulgaris. The sequence goes on from NC_142282.1 coordinate 11,453,145, forward strand.
GATGGGATTGGATGGGATGGGTTGGTATGGGATGGAATCCCTGGGATGGGATCGCGGGGATGGAATGGGATGGGATGGGATCCCTGGGATGGGATCCCTGGGATGGGATCCCTGGGATCGGATGGGATGGGATGGGATGGGATTAGATGGGATGGGATGGGAAGGGATGGGATGGAATGGGATGGGGTGGAATGGGATGGGATGGGGTGGGATGCGATCCCTGGGATGGGATGGGATGGGATCCCTGGGATGGGATGGGATCCATGGGATGGGATGGGTTGGGATGGGATTGGATCCCTGGGATGGGATGGGGTGGGATGGGATGGGATGGGATCCCTGGGATGGGATCGGATGGGATGGGATCCCTGGGATGGGAACAGATGAAATGGGATCCCTGGGATGGGACGGGATGGGTTGGGATGGGATCCCTGGGATGGGATGGGATGGGATCCCTTGGATGGGATCCCTGGAATGTGATCCCTCGTATGGGATGGGATCCCTGGGATGGGATGGAATCCCTGGGATGGGATCCCTGGGATAGGATGGGATCCCTGGGTTGGGATCGAATCCCTGTTATGGCATCCCTGGGATGGGATGGAATCTCTGGGATGGGATCCCTGGGATGGGATGGGATGGGTTGCAATGGGATGGGATCCCTGGGTTGGGATGGGTTCCATGGGATGGGGTCCCTGGGTTGGGATGGGATGGGATCCCTGGGATGGGATGGGATGGGAAGGGATGGGATGGGTTCCATGGGATGGCATCCCTGGGATGGGATGGGATGGCATCCCTAGGATGGGAGAGGATCGCTGGGATTGGATCACAGGGATAGGATGGGATCCCTGGTGTGGCATTCCTAGGATGGGATGGGATGGGATGGGATCCCTGGGATGGGATCCCTGGGATGGGATGGGTTGGGATCGGATGGGATGGGATGGGATGGGATGCGATCCCAGGGATGGGATGGGATCCATGGGATTCGATGTGTTGGGATGGGATTGGATCCATGGGATGGGATGGGATGGGATGGGATGGGATGGGATCCCAGGGATGGGAACAGATGAAATGGGATCCCTGGGATGGGATGGGATGGGTTGGAATGGGATGGGATCCCTGGGATGGGATGGGATGGGATCCCTGGGATGGTAACAGAAGAAATGGGATCCCTGGGATGGGATGGAATCCCTGGGATGTGATAGCTGGGATGGGATGGGATCCCTGGGATGGAATGGGATCCCTGGGATGGGTTGGGATCCCTGGGATGGGATGGGATCCCTGGGTTGGGATCCCAGGAATGTGATCCCTCGTATGGGATGGGATCCCTGGGATGGGATCCCTGGGATGGGATGGGATCCCTGGGAGGGGATCCCGGGGATGGGATGGGATGGGATCCCTGGGATGGCAGGGGATCCATGGGATGGGGGCAGATCCCTGGGATGGGATGGGATGGGATGGTTTACCTGGGATGGGATCCCTGGGATGGGATGGGATGAGATGGGATGGGATCCATGGGATGGGATGGGATCCCTGGGATTGGATGGGATCCCTGGGATGGGATGGGATCCGTGGGATGGGATGGGATCCCTGGGATGGGATCCTTGGGATTGGATCACTCAGAAGGGATGGGATCGGATGGGATCCCTGGGATGGGATGTGATCCCTGGAATGGGATGGGATGGGATGGAATGGGATGGGGTGTCTGGGATGAGATGGGATCCCTGGGATGGTATCCCTAGGATGGGATGGGATCCCTGGGATGGGATGGGATGGGATGGGATGGGATGGGATGGGATGGGATGGGAAGGGATGGGATGGGATCCCTGGGATGGGATGGGATGGGATGGGATCCCTGGGATGGGATAGGATCTCTGGGATTGGATCACTGGGATGGGATGGGATCCCTGGGATGGGATGGGATCCCTGGGATGGCATGGGATGGGATCGGATGGGATGGGATGGGATGGGATGGGATGCGATCCCTGGGATGGGATGGGATGGGATGGGATGGGATGGGATGGGATGCCATGGCATGGGATCCGCGGGATGAGATGGGATGGGATGGGATACGTGGGATGGGATGGGATCCCTGGGATGGGATGGGATGAGATGGGATGCGATGGGATGGGATGGGATGGGATCCCTGGGTTGGGATTGGTGGGGATGGGATACCTGGGATGGGATGGAATCCCTGAGATGAGATAGCTGGAAAGGGATCCAGGGGATGGGATGAGATGGGATCCTAGCGATGGGATCCCTGGAATGTGATCCCTCGTATGGGATGGGGTCCCTGGGATGGGATGGGATGGGATGGGATGGGATGGGATGGGATGGGATGGGGTGGGATGGGATGGGATTGGATGGGATGGGTTGGTATGGGATGGAATCCCTGGGATGGGATCGCGTGGATGGAATGGGATGGGATGGGATCCCTGTGATGGGATCCCTGTGATGGGATCCCTGGGATCGGATGGGATGGGATGGGATGGGATTAGATGGGATGGGATGGGAAGGGATGGGATGGAATGGGATGGGGTGGAATGGGATGGGATGGGGTGGGATGCGATCCCTGGGATGGTATGGGATGGGATCCCAGGGATGGGATGGGATCCATGGGATGGGATGGGTTGGGATGGGATTGGATCCCTGGGATGGGATGGGATGGGATGGGATGGGATGGGATGGGATCCCTGGGATGGGATCGGATGGGATGGGATCCCTGGGATGGGAACAGATGAAATGGGATCCCTGGGATGGGACGGGATGGGTCGGGATGGGATCCCTGGGATGGGATGGGATGGGATCCCTTGGATGGGATCCCTGGAATGTGATCCCTCGTATGGGATGGGATCCCTGGGTTGGGATCGAATCCCTGGTATGGCATCCCTGGGATGGGATGGAATCTCTGGGATGGGATCCCTGGGATGGGATGGGATGGGATGGGTTGCAATGGGATGGGATCCCTGGGTTGGGATGGGTTCCATGGGATGGGGTCCCTGGGTTGGGATGGGATGGGATCCCTGGGATGGGACGGGATGGGTTGGGATGGGATGGGATGGGATGGGATGGGATGCGATGGGATGGGGTAGGATGGGATGGGATCCCTGCGATGGGATGGGATCCCTGGGATGAGATGGGATGGGATTGGATCCCTGCGATGGGATGAGATGGGATCCCAGGGATGGGATCCCTGGATTGTGATCCCTCGTATGGGTTGGGATCCCTGGGATGGGATGGAATCTCTGGAATGGGATCCCGGGGATGGGATGGGATCCCTGGGATGGGATCCCTGGGATGGGATGGGATGGGATGCGATGGGGTAGGATGGGATGGGATGGGGTAGGATGGGATGGGATGGGTTGGGATGGGATGGGATCCCTGGGATGGGATGGGATCCCTGGGTTGGGATCTCAGGGATAGGATGGTATCCATGGGATGGGATGGTTTGGGATGGGATGCAATCCCTGGGATGGGGACCCGGGGATGGGATGGGATCCCTGGTATGGGATCCCTGGGATGGGATGGGATGGGATGGGATCCCTGGTATGGGATCCCTGGGATCGGATGGGATGGGATGGGATGGAATGGGATGGGATGGGGTGGGATGGGATTGGTTGGGATGGGATGCGATCCCTGGGATGGTATGGAATGGGATGGGATCCCTGGGATGGGATGGGATCCCTGGGATGGGATGGAATCCCTGGGATGGGATCCCTGGGATAGGATGGTATCCCTGTGTTGGGATCGAATCCCTGGGATGGCATCCCTGGGATGGGATGGAATCCCTGGGATGGGATCCCTGGGATGGATGGGATGGGTTGGAATGGGATGGGATTGGCTACAATGGGTTGGGATGGGATGGGATCGATGGGATGGGATGGGATGGGATGAAATAGGATCCCTGGGATGGTACGGAATGGGATCCCTGGGATGGGATGGGATACCTTGTATGGGATCCCTAGGATGGGATGGGACGGGATGGGATGGGATGGGATGGGATGGGATGGGATGGGACGGGATAGGATGGAATGGGATGGGGTAGGATGGGATGGGTTGGGTTGGGATGGGATCCCTGGGATGGGATGGGATCCCTGGGATGGGATCTCTGGGATGGGATGTTATCCATGGCATGGGATGGGTTGGGATGGGATGGAATCCCTGGGATGGGGACCCGGGGATGGGATGGGATCTCTGGTGTGGGATTCCTAGGATGGGATGGCATGGGATGGGATCGGATGGGATGGGATGGGATCCCTGGGATGGGATGGGTTCCCTGGGATGGCATGGGATGGGATCGGATGGGATGGGATCCCTGGGATGGGATGGGATGGGATGGGATGGGATGGGATGGGATGGGATGGGATGGGATGGGATGGGATCCCTGGGATGGGATGGGATCCATGGGATGGGATGGGTTGGGATGGGATTGGATCCATGGGATGTGATGGGATGGGATCCCAGGGATGGGAACAGATGAAATGGGATCCCTGGGATGGGATGGAATCCCTGGGATGGGATGGCTGGCATGGGATGGAATCCCTGGGATGGGATGGGATGGGATGGGATGGGATGGGATGGGATGGGTTGGAATGGGATGGGATCCCTGGGATGGGATGGGATGGGATCCCTGGGATGGGAACAGATGAAATGGGATCCCTGGGATGAGATGGAATCCCTGGGATGGGATGGGATGGGATGGGATCCCTGGGACGGCATGGGATGGGATGGGATGGGATGGGATGGAATGGGATGGAATGGAGTGGGATGGGATTGGATGGGATGGTATGCGATCCCTGGGTTGGGATGGGATGGAAGGGGATCCCTGGGATGGGATGGGCTGGGATGGGAAGGGATGGGATGGGCTGGGAAGGGATGGGATGGGATGGGATGGAATGGGATGGGATGGGGTGGGATGGGATTGGCTGGGATGGGATGCGATCCCTGGGATGGGATGGGATGGGATCCCTGGGATGGGTTGGGATCCCTGGGATGGGATGGGATGGGATGGGATGGGATGGGATCCGTGGGATGGGATGGGATCCCTGGATTGGGATGGGATCCCTGGGATGGGATGGGATCCTTGGGATGGGATCCCTGGGATGGGATGGGATGGGATGGGATGGGATCCCTGGGATGGGATGGGATCCCTGGGATGGGATGGGATGGGATCCCTGGATTGGGATGGGATCCCTGGGATGGGATGGGATCCGTGGGATGGGATGGGATCCGTGGGATCGGATGGGATGGGTTTGGATGGGATCCCTGGGATGGGATGGGATGGGATGGCATGGCATGGCATGGGATCCCTGGGATGAGATGGGCTGGTATGGGATCCCTGGGATGAGATGGGATGCGATGGGATGGGAATGGGATAGGATGGGATGGGTTGGCATGGGATGGGATGGGATCCCTGGGATGGGATGTGATCCCTGGAATGTGATCCGTGGGATGGGATGGGATCCCTGGGATGGGATCCCTGGGATGGGATGGGATCCCTGGGATGGGATGGGATCCCTGGGATGGGATGGGATGGGATGGGATGGGATGGGATGGGATGGGATGGGATGGGAAGGGATGGGATGGGTTCCATGGGATGGGATCCCTGGGATGGGATGGGATGGGATGGGATCCCTAGGATGGGAGAGGATCGCTGGGATTGGATCACTGGGATGGGATGGGATCCCTGGTGTGGCATTCCTAGGATGGGATGGGATGGGATGGGATCCCTGGGATGGGATCCCTGGGATGGGATGGGATGGGATCGGATGGGATGGGATAGGATGCGATCCCTGAGATGGGATGGGATCCCTGGGATGGGATGGGATCCATGGGATGGGATGTGTTGGGATGGGATTGGATCCATGGGATGGGATGGGATGGGATGGGATGGGATCCCAGGGATGGGAACAGATGAAATGGGATCCCTGGGATGGGATGGGATGGGTTGGAATGGGATGGGATCCCTCGGATGGTAACAGAAGAAATGGGATCCCTGGGATGGGATGGAATCCCTGGGATGTGATAGCTGGGATGGGATGGGATCCCTGGGATGGAATGGGATCCCTGGGATGGGTTGGGATCCCTGGGATGGGATGGGATCCCTGGGTTGGGATCCCAGGAATGTGATCCCTCGTATGGGATGGGATCCCTGGGATGGGATCCCTGGGATGGGATGGGATCCCAGGGAAGGGATCCCGGGGATGGGATGGGATGGGATCCCTGGGATGGCAGGGGATCCCTGGGATGGGGGCAGATCCCTGGGATGGGATGGGATGGGATGGTATACCTGTGATGGGATCCCTGGGATGGGATGGGATGAGATCCCTGGATTGGGATGGGATCCCTGGGATGGGATCCCTGGGATGGGATCCCGGGGATGGGATGGGATGAGATGGGATGGGATCCATGGGATGGGATGGGATCCCTGGGATGGGATGGTATCCTTGGATGGGATGGAATGGGATCCCTGAGATGGGATGCGATCCCTGGGATGCGATCCCTGGGCTGGGATGGGATCCCTGGAATGGGATGGGATCCCTGGGATGGGATACAAGGGATGGGATCGGATGTGATTGCATGGGATGGGATCGGATGGGATGGGAGCGGAGGGGATGGGATGGGATGCCTGGCATGGGATGGGATGAGATCCCTGGGATGGGATGGGATCCCTGGGATGGGATGGGGTGAGATGGGATCCCTGAGATGGGATGCGATCCCTGGGATGGGATGGGATTGGATGGGATGGCATGGGTTGGGATGGGTTGGGAACCCTGGGATGGGATGTTATGGGATCCCTGGGATGAGATGGGATGGGATTGGATCCCTGGGATGGGATGAGATGGGATCCCAGGGATGGGATCCCTGGATTGTGATCCCTCGTATGGGATGGGATACCTGGGAAGGGATGGGATCGCTGGGATGGGATCCCTGGGATGGGATGGAATGGGATGGGATGGGATGGGATGGGATGGGATGGGATGGGATGGGATGGGATGGGTTGGGATGGGATGGGATGGGATGGGATGGGATGGGATGGGTTGGGATGGGATGGGATCTCAGGGATGGGATGGGAAGGGATGGGATGGGATGGGAAGGTATGGGATGGGATCCCTGGGATGGGATGGGATCCCTGGGATGGCATGGGTTGGGATCGGATGGGATGGGATGGGATGGAATGGGATGGGATGGGGTGGGATGGGATTGGCTGGGATGGGATGCGATCCCTGGGATGGTATGGAATGGGATGGGATGGGATCCCTGGGATGGGATGGGATCCATGGGATGGGATGGGTTGGGATGGGATTGGATCCCTGGGATGGGATGCGATGGGATGGGATCCCTGGGATGGGATGGGATGGGATGGGATGGGATCCCTGGGATGGGAACAGATGAAATGGGATCCCTGGGATGGGATGGAATCCCTGGGGTGGGATAGCTGGGATGGGAAGGGATCCCTGGGATGGGATGGGATGGGATGGGATCCCTGGGATGGGTTGGGATCCCTGGGATGGGATGGGATCCCTGGGATGGGATCCATGGGATGGGTTACTTAGGATGGGATAGGATCCCTGGGATGGGAGAGGATGGGATGGGACGGGATGGGTTGGGTTGGGATGGGATGGGATGGGATGGGATGGGATGCGATGCGATGGGATGGGGTAGGATGGGATGGGATCCCTGCGATGGGATGGGATCCCTGGGATGAGATGGGATGGGATTGGATCCCTGGGATGGGATGAGATGGGATCCCAGGGATGGGATCCCTGGATTGTGATCCCTCGTATGGGTTGGGATCCCTGGGATGGGATGGAATCTCTGGAATGGGATCCCGGGGATGGGATGGGATCCCAGGGATGGGATCCCTGGGATGGGATGGGATGGGATGCGATGGGGTAGGATGGGATGGGATGGGGTAGGATGGGATGGGATGGGTTGGGATGGGATGGGATCCCTGGGATGGGATGGGATCCCTGGGATGGGATCTCAGGGATAGGATGGTATCCATGGGATGGGATGGGTTGGGATGGGATGCAATCCCTGGGATGGGGACCCGGGGATGGGATGGGATCCCTGGTATGGGATCCCTGGGATGGGAAGGTATGGGATGGGATCCCTGGGATGGGATCCCTGGGATGGGATCCCTGGGATGGGATGGGATCCCTGGGATGGGATGGAATCCCTGGGATGGGATCCCTGGGATGGGATGGAATCTCTGGGATGGGATCCCTGGGGTGGATGGGATGGGTTGGAATGGGATGGGATTGGCTACAATGGGTTGGGATGGGATGGGATCGATGGGATGGGATGGGATGGGATGAAATAGGATCCCTGGGATGGTACGGAATGGGATCCCTGGGATGGGATGGGATACCTTGTATGGGATCCCTAGGATGGGATGGGACGGGATGGGATGGGATGGGATGGGATGGGACGGGATAGGATGGAATGGGATGGGGTAGGATGGGATGGGTTGGTTTGGGATGGGATCCCTGGGATGGGATGGGATCCCTGGGATGGGATCTCTGGGATGGGATGTTATCCATGGGATGGGATGGGTTGGGATGGGATGGAATCCCTGGGATGGGGACCCGGGGATGGGATGGGATCTCTGGTGTGGGATTCCTAGGATGGGATGGCATGGGATGGGATCGGATGGGATGGGATGGCATCCCTGGGATGGGATGGGTTCCCTGGGATGGCATGGGATGGGATCGGATGGGATGGGATGGGATGCGATCCCTGGGATGGGATGGGATGGGATGGGATCCCTGGGATGGGATGGGATCCATGGGATGGGATGGGTTGGGATGGGATTGGATCCATGGGATGTGATGGGATGGGATCCCAGGGATGGGAATAGATGAAATGGGATCCCTGGGATGGGATGGAATCCCTGGGATGGGATGGCTGGGATGGGATGGAATCCCTGGTATGGGATGGGATGGGATCCCTGGGATGGGAACAGATGAAATGGGATCCCTGGGATGAGATGGAATCCCTGGGATGGCATGGGATGGGATGGGATGGGATGGGATGGGATCCCTGGGACGGCATGGGATGGGATCGGATGGGATGGGATGGAATGGGATGGAATGGAGTGGGATGGGATTGGATGGGATGGTATGCGATCCCTGGGTTGGGATGGGATGGAATGGGATCCCTGGGATGGGATGGGATGGGATGGGAAGGGATGGGATGGGATGGGCTGGGAAGGGATGGGATGGGATCCCTGGGACGGGATGGGATCCCTGGGACGGCATGGGATGGGATGGGATGGGATGGGATGGGATGGGATCCCTGGGATGGGATGGGATCCCTGGGATGGGATGGGATGGAATGGGATGGGATGGGGTGGGATGGGATTGGCTGGGATGGGATGCGATCCCTGGGATGGGATGGGATGGGATCCCTGGGATGGGTTGGGATCCCTGGGATGGGATGGGATGGGATGGGATGGGATCCGTGGGATGGGATGGGATCCCTGGATTGGGATGGGATCCCTGGGATGGGATGGGATCCTTGGGATGGGATCCCTGGGATGGGATGGGATGGGATGGGATGGGATGGGATGGGATCCCTGGGATGGGATGGGATCCCTGGGATGGGATGGGATGGGATCCCTGGATTGGGATGGGATCCCTGGGATGGGATGGGATCCGTGGGATGGGATGGGATCCGTGGGATCGGATGGGATGGGTTTGGATGGGATGGGATCCCTGGGATGGGATGGGATGGGATGGCATGGCATGGCATGGAATCCCTGGGATGAGATGGGCTGGGATGGGATCCCTGGGATGAGATGGGATGCGATGGGATGGGATGGGAATGGGATAGGATGGGATGGGTTGGCATGGGATGGGATGGGATCCCTGGGATGGGATGTGATCCCTGGAATGTGATCCGTGGGATGGGATGGGATCCCTGGGATGGGATGGGATCCCTGGGATGGGATCCCTGGGATGGGATGGGTTCCCTGGGATGGGATGGGATCCATGGGATGGGATGGGTTGGGATGGGATTGGATCCCTGGGATGGGATGCGATGGGATGGGATCCCTGGGATGGGATGGAATGGGATGGGATGGGATGGGATGGGATGGGATCCCTAGGATGGGAGAGGATCGCTGGGATTGGATCACTGGGATGGGATGGGATCCCTGGTGTGGCATTCCTAGGATGGGATGGGATGGGATGGGATCCCTGGGATGGGATCCCTGGGATGGGATGGGATGGGATGGGATGGGATGGGATGGGATGCGATCCCTGGGATGGGATGGGATCCCTGGGATGGGATGGGATCCATGGGATGGGATGTGTTGGGATGGGATTGGATCCATGGGATGGGATGGGATGGGATGGGATGGGATGGGATGGGATGGGATGGGATGGGATGGGATGGGATCCCAGGGATGGGAACAGATGAAATGGGATCCCTGGGATGGGATGGGATGGGATGGGTTGGAATGGGATGGGATCCCTGGGATGGGATGGGATGGGATCCCTCGGATGGTAACAGAAGAAATGGGATCCCTGGGATGGGATGGAATCCCTGGGATGTGATAGCTGGGATGGGATGGGATCCCTGGGATGGAATGGGATCCCTGGGATGGGTTGGGATCCCTGGGATGGGATGGGATCCCTGGGTTGGGATCCCAGGAATGTGATCCCTCGTATGGGATGGGATCCCTGGGATGGGATCCCTGGGATGGGATGTGATCCCAGGGAAGGGATCCCGGGGATGGGATGGGATGGGATCCCTGGGATGGCAGGGGATCCCTGGGATGGGGGCAGATCCCTGGGATGGGATGGGATGGGATGGTATACCTGGGATGGGATCCCTGGGATGGGATGGGATGAGATCCCTGGATTGGGATGGGATCCCTGGGATGGGATCCCGGGGATGGGATGGGATGAGATGGGATGGGATCCATGGGATGGGATGGGATCCCGGGGATTGGATGGGATCCCTGGGATGGGATGGGATGGGATCCCTGGGATGGGATTTGTTGGGATGGGATCCCTGGGATGGGATGGAATACCTGGGATGAGATCGCTGGGATGGGATGGGATGGGATGGGATGGGATCCCTGGGCTGGGATGGGATCGGATGGTATCCCTGGGATGGGATACATGGGATGGGATCGGATGTGATTGCATGGGATGGGATTGGATGGGATGGGATGGGCTAGAATGGGTTGGGATGGGATGGGATCAATGGGATGGGAGCGGAGGGGATGGGATGGGATGGGATGGGATGGGATGGGATGGGATGGGATGGGATGGAATGGGATGGGATGTGATGGCATGGGATGGGATCCCTGGAATGGGATGGGATCCCTGGAATGGGATGGGATGGGATTCCTGGGATGGGAATGGATGGGATGGGATGGGATTGGATGGGATGGCATGGGTTGGGATGGGATTCGATGGGATGGGATGGGATCCCTGGGATGGGATCGGATGGGATGGGATGGGATGGGATCCCTGGGATGGGGACCAGGGGATGGGCTGGGATCCCTGGTATGGGATCCCTGGGATGGGAGGGGATGGGATCCCTGGGATGGGATGGGATCCCTGGGATGGGATCCCTGGAATGTGATCCCTGAGATGGGATGCGATCCCTGGGATGGGATGGGATTGGATGGGATGGCATGGGTTGGGATGTGTTGGGAACACTGGGATGGGATGTTATGGGATCCCTGGGATGAGATGGGATGGGATTGGATCCCTGGGATGGGATGAGATGGGATCCCAGGGATGGGATCCCTGGATTGTGATAGCTCGTATGGAATGGGATCCCTGAGATGGGATGCGATCCCTGGGATGGGATCCCTGGGCTGGGATGGGATCCCTGGAATGGGATGGGATCCCTGGAATGGGATGGGATGGGATTCCTGGGATGGGAATGGATGGGATGGGATGGGATTGGATGGGATGGGATCACTGTGATAGGATGGGATCCCTGGGTTGGGATCGAATCCCTGGGATGGCATCCCTGGGATGGGATGGAATCTCTGGGATGGGATCCCTGGGGTGGGATGGGTTGGAATGGGATGGGATCCCTGGGATCGGATGGGATCCCTGGGATGGGATTGCTGCCCGATACCCCAAACAGAACACAAACTAACAGAGTGTCAGTTTATGCGGTGCTTTATTCAGGGCCCGAGGAACCTGCGGACTAGCGTCCAAAGTCAGGGTCCCACAGTTCCCTTTTTCGTCAAGTTTTTTATACCTTTTTACAAAGTAGTCCACGTGCAGAGGTACGCATTCTTCAAGACAATACAGATACATAAATCTTGTAGATATCATTCCTAAAAGTTATAAATTTTGCATGCTTGTCTATTCAAAACTATAGGCTACCCCCCTTTAATTCCCCCTTGCATGTTTTCCCATCACCAGAACCCTTTATTTATTATTATACTTTAGCCTTATCCTGAAAGTTTCTAGATGTTCTTATATGCTCCACTAAATTCTTTAATTATCTTTAATTATTGTTTCCACAGTCCCCAGCTCATTCCCAGGGCTGGTTCCCAGGGCCTGTCCGAGAACTGCAGTTTTCTAAGCCTTAGCATGACTACTACTATATCTACATTAGTCCTTTTTCTCATTATTTCGGTATCAACTCCCCCCTTTTGAGCATTCTTCAGATTTTCTGCAAGGATGCTCAATTCTTCAAGTTATGGTTTCTAAGTAGGATGGTGAGTCTTCTTTTCGAGTTGGCAGGATTACTTCTTTCCGGGTCAGTGCTCTCATAACACGTCGAGTATGAGTTCCTTCTCTGGCAATCATTCCTAAAAGACATCTATACATAATCATGCATACTACAATAATCAATACAATCATTATTACATATTGTACAATTGATGATATCCAACCAGAGACTTGGATTCCTAGGGAGCTAAACAGTGCTCCTACCCAGTTATGTTCAGCTTCCTCCTGGACTTCATGCACTTTTGTTTCAATTTGTTCTAATTGACTTATGTCTTTTTCTACTTCTTCTGTGACATTTGGGATATGTACGCAGCAATGGTCAACCTTTCCTTGGAGGTACCCACAGACTCCATGTTCTTTTAATAAAAGCAAATCTAATGCCATTCTATTTTGAATTGTCATTCTTGTCGTTGCCTGCAACTGTAAGTTTAGATCCCTAAATCCTTTCTTTGTAACTGCGGCTAGCCTCTCAGTTTGTCCTACTAATTTGTACAGCATCTCCCGGTTTCTATATGTAGAAATTGGTGCAAACAAGGACTCCAATACCCATCCAAATTTAACTCCTGATGAGGGTTCATGCCATTCATCTTCATTTTCCCAATCCTAGTTCTTCTGCCACTTCATTTGTTTCTCTCTTTGTTCGTGACTGCATCTCTTTCTGCGTTAATTTAGACTGTTTCCAAAAAGGGCAAAGTGTAGGGACTCCTAAAGTAATCTGTGTGACCGGGCCATTAATAGGCATATGAGTAGTCCACTGTCCGTGCCCCATTACCCACACTGAATGCCCTGGACTCCTGATGGTAGTCGTCTGACAATCTTTCCATGCCCCTTTTATTTCACCTGTTATTGTATGATTATACCTTTGACATTCACAGCCCCATTTTAATAGTATCCGTACTGGCACTAAACCAATTTGGGATTCAGGGGTATCACAGGTGATGATTTTGCTACAATTCCAGCTAGGTGTGAGGGTCACTCGATCCCGTCTTACTGTTTCAGTTCCTAACACTCCTAAATGTCCTTGCTCTCTCTGGCCTGACCATTCGACACACCAATGTACTGGTCCTATGTAACTGTAAGGTTCTAACAAACTAGGACCCCAAATCGTTTTCCAATGTTCCCATTCTTCCTTCCCTTCTTGACATACTATCTCATAAGAAAATTCTGTGACTGGTTTTTGTCTTTTTTTGTCTTATGTCATAAGTACACCATCCTACATTCTTGAACCGTCCAATTCTTGTAAAAACTGGATTTAGTAATTTTAGGCACTCACTCTTTTGTCCCGGTGTTGACCATTTCCCTCGAACTGTATAGGTTTCCTCTATCATCTTAGTATGATTCCGTACTTCTTTATTACATCTTTTTGTCCCATTTATAGTTACTGGAGGCATTTCCCCAACGGGAATGATGCCCCATGGTATTGGATCTCCCGCCGCTTTAGGTAAAGGTAAACATGCAGTGATGGACGTAGTATTTTGTACTTGTCCAAAATCGCTAACTAATCCCACTATTAAATTTTCTTGTCCCAATTCTTGTTGTGTTTTTCCAGCTTCTGTCACCTGCCATGTTCTCCCATTCTCTTTTAGAATACCTACATTTATGTTCCCATAATCAAAACTTTCTCTAATCCGCACAATTCATGAGAATTGTCCTACCTGATCAGCTTGCATATGAGATATTGTCAATGTGGTGTTACCTCTTTGCTGTTCCATATCCCAAAGTGTCACAATTCCTTCTGTAAATACCTCGTCTGTGGTGATTTTGTCTCCAGGCTGCATGTACTTCTTTTAATCCAGTTCTCTGGTTGTCAGAAAACAAACAGGTTAAATTTACTCCCGCACCCTCAGGCACCATTACATCTGGCTCCGGAACTGTAATTTTAACAAACGCTTCTCCCACCTGCATTATACAGACTAATGTTAAAAGAACTAAGGCCTTGCCCTGAACACCAGCTTTGTTGCTGACAGAGGCTGTACTTCCCATCTTGACGGGACCTTCTTGATTCGAGTGTAGTGAATCCAGTTTTCGATCCCTTGGACTTTCACTGCCGTGTAGGTAGTCATGATCACCTGGTGAGGACCGTCCCATACTTCTTTCAAGGGTTCCGTATTCCAGTTTTTCACATATACTTGATCTCCTGGCTGTATGTCATGGACAGGATTCTCCAAGGGCAGAGGCCGGTTCCACTGCAATGCTCCTCGCAGCGCTGTAAGGACTTTATTTAAAGACAAAATGTAACTCAACAATACTTGATCTCCTACTAAGTGAGGGTCCCCTTTGTAGGTTGTAGCATGATATGGTTTGCCATACAAAATTTCGTATGGACTTACTCCTATCCTTTCTCTGGGTTTAATCCTGATTCTTAGCAGGGCTAGAGGTAGTGCCTGAGGCCACTGTATCTTCGCTTCCTGACAAATTTTCTTAATTTGCCCTTTTAATGTCTGATTCATCCGTTCCACTTGGCCACTAGATTGTGGTCTCCAGGGCGTATGGAGATTCCAAACTATCCCTAACACTCTGGCTACCTCTTGGACTACTCTAGCTACAAAGTGAGGTCCTCTATCTGAGGACATTCCTAATGGGATTCCAAATCTAGGCATGATTTCCCGTAGTAAAGTTTTAATTACTTCCTTTGCTTGGTTAGTCCTGCATGGGAAGGCTTCTGGCCACCCTGAAAAGGTACACACATACACCAGTAAATAACGGTACCCTTGTGCTTTTGGTAGCTCTGAGAAATCTATTTGCCAATAGTCTCCTGGTTGCGGCCCCACTTGTAACTTTCCTAGTTGTATCTGCCTTCGTGTCACTGGGTTATTTTTAATACAGACTGGACACATGGCGTTAATCCGCTTTGCCATTGTTAACATCCGATTGGAAATTATCTCACGTTTTAAAAACTGTACCAATGCGTCTGCTCCCCAATGGCACTTGTTATGTTCGATTTCTAAAATTGTTTTCATTACTTTTGTTGGCAATACAACCTGACCTTCAGCTGTGACATACCATCCTTTTTCATTCTTCTGGGCCTGAACAAATTGAGCAAGCTTCTCATCTTCATGTGTATACCATGGTTTCTGCTCAAGAAAAGAAGTGGCAGGGTTAATTCGCACTGGCAATAAAGCTAATTGTGTCCATACCTCTCGAGCAACCTGTTTGGCAACTCTGTCAGCCAGCTGGTTTCCTTGGAACGCTTTTCCCTCTTCCTTTTGATGTCCTTTTACATGCATCACTGCTACGGCCTGAGGTTTATGCACTGCTTCCAATAGTGCTAATATTTGTTCTTTGTGCTTAATTTCTGATCCTTGAGAATTCAACAGTCCTCTTTCTTTCCACAGTGCTCCATGTACATGTATTACTCCAAAGGCATATTTTGAATCAGTCCAAATGTTTACTCTTTTCCCCTGACTCAATTCTAAGGCTCTTACCAGAGCTTGTATCTCGGCTTTCTGGGCTGAAGTTCCCGGGGTTAAAGCTCGAGCTTCTATTATTTGTGTCAAAGTGACTACTGCATATCCCGCATACCTGATTCCGTTTTCCACAAAGCTGGATCCATCTGTAAACAGTTCCCATTCCGGATTTTCCAAAGGCTCATCTTTCAGGTCCTTCCGGCTGGCATATACCTGTTCAATGATTTCTACGCAATCATGTGTCAATTCGCCTCCTTCTTCCTGGCTGCTGCTCCTAAGAAATTCTGCTGGATTAAGATGATTGGTTATTTTTAATTCAATGTCATCCTGTTCTCAGAGGAGTGCCTGATATTGTAACATGCGACTCGACGAGAGCCAATGCCCCCCTTTTTGTTCCAAAACTGCAATGACCATATGGGGAACAAATACTTCCATCCTTTTTCCCAAAGTCAATTTTCTGGCTTCTCGAATTAGGAGCACTGTTGCTGCCACAGCCCTAAGACAACTGGGCCATCCGGCACTTACAGAGTCTAGCTGCTTTGAGAAGTACCCCACCGGGCATTTCCATGAGCCCAATTTTTGGGTGAGAACCCCTATTGCCAGTCTCTGTCTTTCATTTACGTATAGTTGAAAAGGTTTTGTGAGATCTGGCAATCCTAGTGCTGGGGCTTCCTTTAAAGCTTGTTTCAGACTCTGAAATGCCTTTTCTTGTGTTTGTCCCCACTGAAACACAGGGCTTTTGGCTGCTTCATACAAGGGTTTTGCTTTTAGTCCAAATTCCGGAATCCACAAGCGGCACCACCCTATCATGCCCAAAAAGGATCTTAACTCTTGTGGATTTCGTGGTGTGGGTATGGTGCAAATTGCTTGTACTCGATTGATTCCTAACTTTCGCACCCCTTGTGAAATTTCGCAGCCTAAGTAAATCACTTGGGTTCTTACCAGCTGAGCTTTTTCTCTCGATACTCGGTATCCAGCTTGTCCCAGCATATTAAGTAATTCAATGGTGAGTCTAAGGCAAACATCCTTTTCTGCGGAGGCTATAAAGATATCATCAACATATTGTAGGAGAACATATAAAAAAGGTGATTCTTTTACCTGAGTCATCTTCCATTCCTCTAACTCTCGAGCCAATTGATTTCCAAAAATAGTTGGTGAGTTTTTGAATCCTTGTGGTAGACGCGTCCAGGTGAGCTGCTTCTTGCGTCCCGTGTCTGGGTTCTCCCACTCAAAAGCAAAGTATTTCCTACTTTCAAGTGCCAAGGGGATACAGAAAAATGCATCTTTCAAATCAATCACTGTGAACCACTTAAACTTTTCCGACACAGCTGTCAACAATGTATACGGATTAGCTACTACTGGGTGTATATCTTTAATGATATTATTAATTGCTCTTAAATCTTGAACTAATCTATACTTACCGTTTGGCTTTCTAACTGGGAATATCGGAGTATTGAATTCTGACTCACATTCCTGTAAAATTCCTAAGCTAAGAAATTGTTCAATCATAGGTGCTATTCCTATTCGTGCTTCCAATTTCAAAGGATATTGTTTTACCCTTACTGGGGAGGCTCCTTCTTTTAGTTCTATTACAACCGGTTGTGCCGCTTTTGATTTTCCAGGTACTCCTGTTTCCCATACCCATGGTACTACAGCTTGCTCTATTTCTTGTGGTATTTCTACTGCTTCTACTTCTTTCACTGCAAACAGCTTAGCAATATTCTCCTCGGGAAATTCCAATCTTACTCCACCTTTTTCAAATATTATCTTTGCTTCTAACATTGACAATAAATCCCTCCCAAATAGTGATTCTGGGCTATTTGGCATATATAAAAATCGATGGTCAAATTCCTTCCCCCCAAATTTTATATCTAATGGCCGCAAAAATGTTCGTTCCTCAACTTGTCCCGTAACTCCCACTACTTGAATAGTAGAATCACTCA
This sequence comes from Sturnus vulgaris, assembly GCF_052056855.1. Classification (NCBI taxonomy): domain Eukaryota; kingdom Metazoa; phylum Chordata; class Aves; order Passeriformes; family Sturnidae; genus Sturnus; species Sturnus vulgaris. The sequence continues at coordinate 11,471,202 of NC_142282.1, forward strand.
AAGGTCCTATCTTAGTGTTGACAGCTGAAAATGATGCCCCAGTATCTACTCTAAATTCTAACGGTTCCCCATCTACTTCCATTATTACCTTTAAATCCTGGTCTAGTCAGCTCTGATTCTGGTAATTCCCCATCATAAAGGCCTGGGCGGCACCTTGTGGATTTCCCGGGAAAGCACCTGTATTATTCATCAGTCCCTGATTTCCATCCCCACTGGCTATAATTCCTCCCCCAAAACCCATTCCTTGGTTGAGAGGACACTCATTTTTCCAATGTCCTCTATTTTTACATAGAGCACATTGATCTATCCCCAGCTGCATTCTTCCTCTTCCCATATTCAATTGTCCCATGAGTCCTCCCGCCCCCATTGGCATTTCCCCCTTTGCTATTCCTCTACCCCTTCCTCGTCCACGTCCACGACTCCCTCCTCTCATATTATTTCCAGCCACTTGCTGTAACACCGCTAACATAGTAGCCTGTTGTTTCCTGGCCGTTTCTTTTTCCCTGTTATTATATACCTTCCACGCAACTTCCAATAGTTTATCTAAATTCCGAGTATCTTCTCCCTCCAATTTTTGTAATTTCTTTCTAATATCTTCCTGGGACTGCCCCATAAAAATTAATGCTAGCTGTAATTTTCCCGATTCTCCCTCAACTTCTAAATTAGTGTATCTACGAGCTGTCTCCTTAAGCCGCTCTAAAAAGGTTGATGGAGACTCATTCTTTTCCTGTCTGACCGAATATAACTTAGACCAATTCAAAGTTTTTGGTATTCCATTCCGTATTCCTTCTGTTAACAAATCCTGATAAGCTTTAAGTCTCCGAGACCCGCCCGTCGAGTTGGGATCCCACTCCGGATCTTCCCTAGGCACTAAGTCATTTACTGTACCATCCGCAAGCCGCAACCTAATCATTTCCCGTGCTTTCTCTGTCATGGCTTTAAACACCATTTCCTTTTCAGTAGAATCCATTATTGTGTCTAACAGAACTTGTAAATCATTCCAATCTGGGTTCTGAGTCTTAATTACCATTTTTACCACCCGCGCAGTTCGTTCAGGATCCTCCCGATACGCCCCCGCTGATTGTTTCCAAATTAGCAAATCATTCGGAGAAAAGGGAACTTTCACTATGACCCGTTCCCCCTGCGGCCCGACTGCTTCACGAAGCAGAACCATTAAATGAGCATTCCTTCTCTTTCTGCCACCCCTTACATCCTTCACAATTCAGGTTTAATGTTTTCGAAACCATGATCCCACACTCCTTTTGCCACTCTGGTTTATCTTTCAAATAATAAAAGAGGTCTAGATACGGTATTTCATCCCATTTTTCATTACTTTGCAGGAAATGCATCAAAGGTGTAATAATGTCAGGATTCAGTGTACCGTTCCTAGGCCATTGCATACCATCGGGTTCATATAAAGGCCATACATGATTACAGAAATCAATCAATTTCCTTTTACTTAATTCTTGACCAAAGTTCCCCGCATTCCAGTGTTGTAATAAACAGCCCAATGGTGAATCGTCCGGGATTTCCATCCCGGAACTTGCTAGAGTATTAAACGTTTTTTTTTTTTTTTTTTTTTCTTTTTTTTTTTTCTTTTTTTTTTTAGCACAATACACACCACACACAACACTCACACCCTTTCCAATACACACCACACACAACACTCACACCCTTTACACTCACACCCTTTCCACAAATCTTGCCTTTCTCGTCTCTGCGAGTGGCAAGTGCTGAACCTGCGCAGTCACTGCTGCGTCTGACGGTCAGCGCCGAGGCTTTTTCCACAACCTTAAAGACGTCTGTGACCCCCGTGCGGAAACGCCGTTCCGACTTAATCGGCAGGCCCCCCTTTCCCTCGATAAAAGGAATAAAGCACCTTCGGGCTTACCTCCTGGTCGTCCGTCAGGCGCGGGGTCGGGCACGGGTTGATGTCCTCCCCAGAAATCACATAGTGCCGGCGTGGAGTGGATCAGCTCGCGAACCGCCCCTGCCGCCTCCGGAGTCCCATCTGGGTCGCCAGAAAACTGCTGCCCGATACCCCAAACAGAACACAAACTAACAGAGTGTCAGTTTATGCGGTGCTTTATTCAGGGCCCGGGGAACCTGCGGACTAGCGTCCAAAGTCAGGGTCCCACAGTTCCCTTTTTCGTCAAGTTTTTTATACCTTTTTACAAAGTAGTCCACGTGCAGAGGTACGCATTCTTCAAGACAATACAGATACATAAATCTTGTAGATATCATTCCTAAAAGTTATAAATTTTGCATGCTTGTCTATTCAAAACTATAGGCTACCCCCCTTTAATTCCCCCTTGCATGTTTTCCCATCACCAGAACCCTTTATTTATTATTATACTTTAGCCTTATCCTGAAAGTTTCTAGATGTTCTTATATGCTCCACTAAATTCTTTAATTATCTTTAATTATTGTTTCCACAGTCCCCAGCTCATTCCCAGGGCTGGTTCCCAGGGCCTGTCCGAGAACTGCAGTTTTCTAAGCCTTAGCATGACTACTACTATATCTACATTAGTCCTTTTTCTCATTATTTCGGTATCAGGATGGGATGGGATCCCTGAGTTGGGATGGGTTCCATGGGATGGGATCCCCGGGATGGGATGGGATGGGATGGGATGGGATGGGATGGGATGGGATGGGATGGGATGGGATAGGATCTCTGGGATTGAATCCCTGGGATGGGATGGGATCCCTGGGATGTTATGGGATCCGCGGGATGTGATGGGATGGGATTCCTGGGATGGGAATGGGTGGGGTGGGATGGGATGGGATTGATGGGATCCCTGGGATGGGATGGGATCCCTGTGATGGGAAGGGATGGTATCCCTGCGATGGGATCGGTTGGGATGGGATCCCTGGGATGGGATGGAATACCTGGCATGAGATAGCAGGGATGATATGGGATGGGATGGGATGGGATGGGATGGGATGGGATGGGATCCCTGGGATGGGATACCTGGGATGGGATGGGATGGGATTGGATTGGATGGGATGGGATGGGATCCCTGGGATGGGATGGGATGCGATGGGATGGGATGGTGTGTTGGTTTGAAAGTAAAACCAGTGCGAGACTCCAAATCAGTAATACAATTTAATAGGAGAAAAGAGAAAAAAAATAAAATACATGCAATAATATAAAAGAAACAACCACCAACACAGTCAGAAATACAACCTGACACCCTGTCAGTCAGGGTGTTGGTAGCAGTCCGTATAAATGGTGGCTGCAGTCCTCCTGGATGACAGATGTGGTTCTGTTGAAGCAGTGCTCCTGTAGAAGGTGCAGTTTTCCTCCGAAGATCCAGCAATGATGTGGAAAAGGTCCGACTTTCCTCTGGGATCCAGTAGAAAGGTCTGCCCTCGGGTCCCAAACCCCAGTTTTTTATCTAGGTAGGAAAGGCTTGGCTCCTGCCCCTGGTTGGGGCATCTCCCAATGGGGTGATGTAATCTTATCAGTCACACAATAGGACTTAATGGCCCATTAACGGAATATATCTTCTGGAGGAGGGATGGGTTGTGAATAGATAACGATGATCATCCCCCCATCTTATCAGATGGCACATCAGCAGAGGATATCTCCCACAGAGATAAGGATCACCACCCCTCCCACATTTTAACAGATGGTGATAGAATACACATTTTTGCATTGTACCCCAGGACATAATCCACCCCTTATTCTATTACCATCTACATCACACCCAAACCAATACCCTCTTACAGATATATAATACAAAATGAAACCTTACATACAGTTCTCACTAAAAATTAGGTCTCTTTGCGGTACACAACGGGTTTCCCCATCTTTCTGCATTACCCACCAAGTGCAACCAGGTCCTTGAGCAAAAACAATCCCACGGATTGGTTTGCCTTTGCCTGTGGTGGGATTAATCCAAACAGTCTTTCCTAAAATACCTTTCATGTGTACCACTGGGACCTTGTCCCCATCCACTGTGTGTAGGGGTTCAGAGTGGGCAGGACCGGCTCGATTGATGGACCCTCGGGTGTTAACCATCCAGGTGGCTTTGGCCAAGTTCATTTCCCAATTTCTGAAGGTTCCACCACCAAGTGCTTTCAAAGTAGTCTTAAGGAGTCCATTACACCGTTCAACTTTCCCGGCAGCTGGCGCATGGTAAGGAATATGATATATCCATTCAATGCCATGTTCTTTGGCCCACGTGTTGATAAGGCCGTTCTTGAAATGGGTTCCGTTGTCTGATTCAATTCTCTCAGGGGTACCATGCCTCCAAAGGACTTGTTTTTCTAGGCCCAAGATGGTGTTCCGGGCAGTGGCATGAGGCACAGGGTAGGTCTCTAACCATCCTGTGGTTGCTTCCACCATGGTCAGTACGTAGCGTTTGCCCTGGCGGGTTTGGGGAAGGGTGATGTAGTCAATTTGCCAGGCTTCCCCATACCTGTACTTTGACCATCGTCCACCATACCACAGAGGCTTCACCCGCTTGGCCTGTTTGATTGCGGCACAGGTCTCGCAGTCGTGGATGACCTGTGAGATACTGTCCATGGTAAGGTCCACCCCTCGGTCACGGGCCCATCGGTACGTCGCATCTCTCCCCTGATGACCAGAGGCATCATGGGCCCAACGAGCTAGGAATGATTCTCCCTTGTGCTGCCAGTCTAGATCCACCTGTGATACTTTCACTTTGGCAGCTCGGTCCACCTGCTCGTTGTTGTGATGTTCTTCATTAGCCCGGCTTTTGGCTACATGTGCATCCACGTGTCGAACCTTTATGGTCAGTTTCTCTATTCGGGCAGCAATGTCCTGCCAAATCTCAGCTGCCCATATGGGTTTCCCTCTGCGTTGCCAGTTGGCCTTTTTCCAGCGATCCAGCCAACCCCACAGAGCATTAGCTACCATCCATGAGTCAGTGTAGAGATAGAGCCTTGGCCACTTCTCTCGTTCAGCAATATCCAAAGCCAACTGGATGGCTTTTAGCTCTGCGACCTGACTCGATCCACCTTGTCCCTCGGTAGCTTGTGCAACTTGTCGTGTGGGGCTCCATACTGCAGCTTTCCATTTCCGGTTAGTGCCTACAATTCGGCAGGAACCATCAGTGAAGAGGGCATATCGTCTTTCAGTCTCTGGTAGCTCATTATATGGTGGGGCTTCCTCAGCACGTGCCACTTGCTCCTCTTCTTCTTCAGAAGACAATCCAAAAGTCTCACCTTCAGGCCAGTTTGTAATTATTTCCAGAATCCCAGGGCGATTTGGATTCCCAATACGGGCGCGCTGAGTGATGAGGGCAATCCACTTGCTCCATGTGGTGTCAGTGGCGTGATGTGTGGAAGGCACCTTTCCCTTGAACATCCAGCCCAGCACTGGTAGTCGGGGTGCCAGGAGGAGTTGTGTTTCTGTGCCAATCACCTCTGAGGCAGCTTGAACTCCTTCATAGGCGGCCAAGATCTCCTTCTCTGTGGGAGTGTAGTTGGCTTCAGATCCTTTGTAGCTTCTGCTCCAGAATCCCAGTGGTCGACCCCGAGTCTCACCAGGCACCTTCTGCCACAGGCTCCAAGACAAACCATGGTTCCCGGCTGCAGAGTAGAGCACGTTCTTCACATCTGGTCCCGTCCTCACTGGGCCAAGGGCTACTGCATGAGCAATCTCCTGCTTGATCTGGGCAAAAGCTTGCTGCTGCTCAGGGCCCCAGTGGAAATCGTTCCTCTTGCGGGTAACCAGGTAGAGAGGGCTCACAATCTGACTGTACTCAGGAATGTGCATCCTCCAAAAGCCTATGGCACCTAGGAAGGCTTGTGTTTCCTTCTTGTTGGTAGGTGGAGACATAGCGGTGATCTTATTAATTACCTCTGTTGGGATCTGACGACGTCCATCTTGCCACTTGACTCCTAGAAACTGAATTTCCTGAGCTGGTCCCTTAACTTTACTTCGCTTAATGGCAAAACCAGCTTTCAGCAGAATCTGGATAATCTTCTCTCCTTTCTCGAAGACTTCCCCTGCTGTGCTGCCCCATACAATGATGTCATCGATATACTGTAGATGTTCGGGGGCCTCACCCTTCTCCAGTGCAGCCTGGATCAGTCCATGACAGATGGTGGGACTGTGCTTCCACCCCTGGGGCAGACGATTCCAGGTGTACTGCACGCCCCTCCAGGTGAAAGCAAACTGAGGCCTGCATTCTGCTGCCAGAGGAATGGAGAAAAATGCATTGGCGATATCGATAGTGGCATACCACTTTGCTGCCTTGGACTCCAGCTCGTACTGGAGTTCCAGCATGTCTGGCACAGCAGCGCTCAGCGGTGGAGTCACCTCATTCAATGCACGATAGTCTACGGTCAATCTCCATTCTCCTTCAGATTTACGCACAGGCCAGATGGGGCTGTTGAAGGGTGAGTGGGTTTTGCTGACCACCCCTTGGCTCTCCAGTTTACGGATCATTTCATGGATGGGAATCACTGAGTCTCTGTCAGTACGGTATTGCCGGCGGTGTACTGTTGTTCTGGCGATTGGTACCTGTTGCCCTTCAACTCTCAGTAGTCCCACAGCAGAGGGGTCATCTGCAAGACCAGGCAAGGTGCTCAGTTTTCTAATGCCGTCTGTCTCTACAGCAGCTATCCCGAAAGCCCAGCGATATCCTTTTGGGTCTTTGAAGTATCCATTTCTAAGATAGTCTATGCCAAGGATGCATGGGGCCTCTGGGCCAGTCACGATGGGGTGTTTCTGCCACCTGTTCCCAGTTAAACTCACTTCGGCCTCCACTACAGTCAGCTGCTGGGATCCTCCTGTTACCCCAGAAATAGAGATGGATTCTTCTCCTACATACTTTGATGGCATCAGAGTACACTGGGCGCCGGTGTCAACCAAAGCCTTATGTTTTTGTGGGTCGGATGTGCCAGGCCATCGGATCCACACAGTCCAATAGATCCGATTATCCCTCTCCTCTACCTGGCTAGAGGCAGGGCTCCTCTATTCCTGATCCTGGTACACGTTGCTCTCTCCCTGTAAACAGGTTCTTGAGGTTCCTTCAAGAGGATCAGTCATATCATCATTCTGATACTGTCTGGAGTTCTGTACACGAGAGACTGGAGCAGCATTGACTCTAGATGAACTTCTTGGGGTAGGTGTCCCTCTTTTCAGCTCACGTACCCGGGCTGCTAAGGAGGAGGTGGGTTTTCCATCCCACTTCCTCATGTCTTCTCCATGCTCCTGAAGGAAAAACCAGAGGTTACCTCGTGGAGTGTGTCCTCTCTCCCTGCCTGAGGAACGCCGGCTCCTAATGGCAGAAACTCTTGTTGGTTCAGGAGAGATCTGGTAGTTGTTTTCCTTAAGTTCTTTTTTTAGTTTCTGATGGCCCTCTTCAATCAGGCTTCGGACTTGCTCCACCAGCCTTGTTTCCACGGATGAGACATGGGTACGAAATGGGGCTGTGACAGTGTCCTCATAAATCCTTAGTTTATTGGCCAAGACGCCTACCATGTCCTCACCTTCCCTCCACTGCAGCGTTGCCAGGTAACGGGAATACATCTCTGGTCCAAGTCGTGCAAATCTCAACCACATCTGTGACGTGCACCGGACACAGTCTGGGCTCTTAGGAAATCTCTCATCTTCTGAGAAAATTATCTCCAGCACGGCCAATTCCCTCAGGCATCGGATACCTTGTTCTATTGTGCTCCATTTTCCTTGGTGCACCTGAAGATCTTCTTTACAAAGGTATCTGTCCTTCACACTTGTCAGCAGTCGCCGCCAGAGGCTGAGAGTTTCTTGGGTTCTCCCAATCCCCTGGTCAATGACCACATCCCGGGACAGAGATCCCAGTTGCCTGGCCTCACATCCATCCAGAATGGTGTCATTGGCTGCAGCGTCCCAGATGCGGAGCAGCCAGGTCAAGATGGACTCATTTGTCTGGCGGGTGAATTCCCTCCGCAGGTCACGCAGCTCACCCAGGGATAGAGAGCGAGTGATGATTTCTGGCTCTGTCACTTCTGCTGGGTGCGAAGGTCCTGCCACGTCCTCGTCAGTCACTATGCGAACTGATTTGCTCTTTGATTTCTTCTTCTGAACGGGCGCAACTGCTACTGGTCTAGGCTGTTCTGGCTCAGTGATGGTTTGTGTGGAGATGCTGATGGTGCTTCTGTCTTTTTTCTCCTCTGTGGCAGACTGCATAGACACGGACACTGTTGCTTTGCTTTTGGCTTTTTCCTCCTCTGTGGCAGTCTGCGTAGACACGGACACTGTTGCTTTGCTTTTGGCTTTTTCCTCCTTTGTGGCAGTCTGCATAGACACGGGCACTGTTGCTTTTTGTTTGGTTCTTCTCCTCTTTGTGACATTCTGTGCAGTCGTGGACGAAGTTGATTTGTTTCTTTTTTCCTCTTCCTCAAGAATACGCATCAATACGCCATGTAGTGTTCTGTTTCTAAGCATGTTGTAGGCTGTAAAGGCTGTGCAGAGGAGACAAAGCAGAACTAACAACAATATTATGCTGTCCTTAGCATCCAGTGGGAACTCAACATTTCCAAAAACTACTGTATCAGGCCGGAAAGATTGGAAAAAATCATCCTTTACCCCTCCCCCCAAGGGCTGGGTGTGATTGTTAAAACCCCGGATGTAGCAACCTAGACTAGGACAAGCAAACAAAGTCGAGTATATATTCCGGATTATGTTCATTGCCTCAGAGGTTATCATGCAGTAGACATAATAGGCCAGTAAAGCAATTTTTATACCATATCCTGGTCTACACAGGAGCATTACAGCTGGCAGATAGTTCCCCATGTGTGGAAAAATATAGAGAGCAAGATATAAAACCCATGTAAGCATGTTGAGAATCATGGTGAAAACAAAATTGTAATACTGACTTTCCTCAGTACCCTTCGTGCCCCACGTTGGGCGCCAATTAATGTGTTGGTTTGAAAGTAAAACCAGTGCGAGACTCCAAATCAGTAATACAATTTAATAGGAGAAAAGAGAAAAAAAAATAAAATACATGCAATAATATAAAAGAAACAACCACCAACACAGTCAGAAATACAACCTGACACCCTGTCAGTCAGGGTGTTGGTAGCAGTCCGTATAAATGGTGGCTGCAGTCCTCCTGGATGACAGATGTGGTTCTGTTGAAGCAGTGCTCCTGTAGAAGGTGCAGTTTTCCTCCGAAGATCCAGCAATGATGTGGAAAAGGTCCGACTTTCCTCTGGGATCCAGTAGAAAGGTCTGCCCTCGGGTCCCAAACCCCAGTTTTTTATCTAGGTAGGAAAGGCTTGGCTCCTGCCCCTGGTTGGGGCATCTCCCAATGGGGTGATGTAATCTTATCAGTCACACAATAGGACTTAATGGCCCATTAACGGAATATATCTTCTGGAGGAGGGATGGGTTGTGAATAGATAACGATGATCATCCCCCCATCTTATCAGATGGCACATCAGCAGAGGATATCTCCCACAGAGATAAGGATCACCACCCCTCCCACATTTTAACAGATGGTGATAGAATACACATTTTTGCATTGTACCCCAGGACAGATGGGATCCCTGGGATGGGATTCCTGGGATGGTATCCCTGGGATGGGTTAGGATGGGATTGGATGGAATGGGATGGGATCCCTGGGATGGGATGGGATGGGATCCCTGGGATAGTATGGGATTCCTGCGTTGGGATCGAATCCCTGGGATGGCATCAGTGAGATGGGATGAGATCTCTAACATGGGATCCCTGGGACGGGATGTGATCCCTGGGATGAGAAGGGATGGGATGGAATGGGATGGGATCCCTGGGATGGGATGGGATGGGATCCCTGGGATGTTATCCCTGGGATGGGATTGGATCCCTGGGATGGGATGGGATGGGATGGGATGGGATGGGATGGGATGGGACTGAATGGGATGGGATGGGATGGGATGGCATGGGATGGGATTCCTGGAATGGGATGGGATCCCTGGAATGGGATGGGATGGGATTCCTGGGATGGGAATGGATGGGATGGGATGGGATTGGATGGGATGGGATCACTGGGATGGGATGGGGTCCCTGTGATGGGATGGGATGGGATCCCTGGGATGGGATTTGTTGGGATGGGATCCCTGGGATGGGATGGAATACCTGGGATGAGATCGCTGGGATGGGATGGGATGGGATGGGATGGGATCCCTGGGCTGGGATGGGATCGGATGGTATCCCTGGGATGGGATACATGGGATGGGATCGGATGTGATTGCATGGGATGGGATTGGATGGGATGGGATGGGCTAGAATGGGTTGGGATGGGATGGGATCAATGGGATGGGAGCGGAGGGGATGGGATGGGATGGGTTGGGATACCTGGGATGGGATCCCTTGGATGGGATGTGATCCCTGGGATGGGATCCCTGGGATGGGATGGGATCGATGGGATGGGATGGGTTGGGATGGGTTGGGATGGGATAGGATCGCTGGGATTGGATCCCTGGGATGAGATGGGAACCCTGTGATGGGATCCCTGGGATGGGATGGGATGGGATGGGATGGGATGGGATGGGATGGGATGGGATGGGATGGAATGGGATGGGATGGAATGGAATGGGATGGGATGGGATTGGATTGGATGGCATGGGTTGGGATGGGATTCGATGGGATGGGATGGGATCCCTGGGATGGGATCGGATGGGATGGGATGGGATCCCTGGGATGGAATCCCTGGGATAGGATGGGATCCCTGGGTTGGGATCGAATCCCTGGGATGTTATCCCTTGGATGGGATTGGATCCCTGGGATGGGATGGGATGGGATGGGATGGGATGGGATGGGATGGGATGGGATGGGATGGAATGGGATGGGATGTGATGGCATGGGATGGGATCCCTGGAATGGGATGGGATCCCTCGAATGGGATGGGATGGGATTCCTGGGATGGGAATGGATGGGATGGGATGGGATTGGATGGGATGGCATGGGTTGGGATGGGATTCGATGGGATGGGATCCCTGGGATGGAATCCCTGGGATAGGATGGGATCCCTGGGTTGGGATCGAATCCCTGGGATGGCATCCCTGGGATGGGATGGAATCTCTGGGATGGGATCCCTGGGATGGGATGGGTTGGAATGGGATGGGATCCCTGGGATGGGATGGGATCCCTGGGATGGGATGGGATGGGATAGGATCTCTGGGATTGGATCCCTGGGATGAGATGGGATCCCTGGGATGGGATGGGATCCCTGTGATGGGATGGGATGGGATCCGTGGGATGGGATTTGTTGGGATGGGATCCCTGGGATGGGATGGAATACCTGGGATGAGATCGCTGGGATGGGATGGGATGGGATGGGATCCCTGCGCTGGGATGGGATCGGATGGTATCCCTGGGATGGGATACATGGGATGGGATCGGATGTGATTGCATGGGATGGGATTGGATGGGATGGGATGGGCTAGAATGGGTTGGGATGGGATGGGATCAATGGGATGGGAGCGGAGGGGATGGGATGGGATGCGATGGGTTGGGATCCCTGGGATGGGATCCCTTGGATGGGATGTGATCCCTGGGATGGGATCCCTGGGATGGGATGGGATGGGATCGATGGGATGGGATGGGATGGGATGGGTTGGGATGGGTTGGGATGGGTTGGGATGGGATAGGATCGCTGGGATTGGATCCCTGGGATGAGACGGGAACCCTGTGATGGGATCCCTGGGATGGGATGGGATGGGATGGGATGGGATGGGATGGGATGGAATGGGATGGGATGGGATTGGATTGGATGGCATGGGATTGGATTGGATGGCATGGGTTGGGATGGGATTCGATGGGATGGGATGGGATCCCTGGGATGGGATCGGATGGGATGGGATGGGATCCCTGGGATGGAATCCCTGGGATAGGATGGGATCCCTGGGTTGGGATCGAATCCCTGGGATGTTATCCCTGGGATGGGATTGGATCCCTGGGATGGGATGGGATGGGATGGGATGGGATGGGATGGGATAGGATGGGATGTGATGGCATGGGATGGGATCCCTGGAATGGGATGGGATGGGATTCCTGGGATGGGAATGGATGGGATGGGATGGGATTGGATGGGATGGGATCCCTGTGATGGGATGGGATCCCTGTGATGGGATGGGATGGGATCCCTGTGATGGGATTTGTTGGGATGGGATCCCTGGGATGGGATGGAATACCTGGGATGAGATCGCTGGGATGGGATGGGATGGGATGGGATCCCTGCGCTGGGATGGGATCGGGTGGTATCCCTGGGATGGGATACATGGGATGGGATCGGATGTGATTGCATGGGATGGGATTGGATGGGATGGGATGGGCTAGAATGGGTTGGGATGGGATGGGATCAATGGGATGGGAGCGGAGGGGATGGGATGGGATGGGATGGGATGGGATGGGATGGGATTGGATGGGATGGGATGGGATCCCTGGGATGGGATACCTGGGGTGGGATGGGATGGGATTGGATGGGATCCCTGGGATGGGATCCCTGGGATGGGATGGGATGGGATCCCTGGGATGGGATCCCTGGGATGGGATGGGATGGGATCCCTGGGATGGGATGGGATCCCTGGGATGGGATGTGTTCACTGGGATGGGATGGGATCCCTGGAATGGGATGGGATGGGATTCCTGGGATGGGATGGGATCCCTGGGATAGTATGGGATTCCTGCGTTGGGATCGAATCCCTGGGATGGCATCCATGAGATGGGATGAGATCTATAACATGGGATCCCTGGGATGGGATGTGATCCCTGGGATGAGATGGGATGAGATGGAATGGGATGGGATCCCTGGGATGGGATCCCTGGGATGGGATCCCTGGGGTGTTATCCCTGGGATGGGATGGGATCCCTGGGATGGGATGGGTTGGGATGGGTTGGGAACCGTTGGATGGGATCTTATGGGATCCCGGGGATGAGATGGGATGGGATTGGATCCCTGGGATGGGATGAGATGTGATGCTAGGGATGGGATCCCTGGAATGTGATCCCTCGTATGGGATGGGATCCGTGGGATGGGATGGAATCCCTGGGATGGGATGCCGGGGTTGGAATGGAATGGGATGGGATCCCTGGGATGGGATCCCTGTGATGGTATCCCTGGGATGGGATGGGATGGGATGGGATGGGATGGGATGGGATGGGATCACTGGGATGGGATGGGATCCATGGGATGGGATGGGTTGGGATGGGATTGGATCCCTGGGATGGGATGGAATGTGATGGGGTGGGATGGGATGGGTTGGGATGGGATGGGATCCCTGGGATGGGATGGGATGGGATCCCTGGGATGGGAACAGATGAAATGGGATCCCTGGGATGGGATGGAATCCCTGGGATGGGATAGCTGGGATGGGATGGGATCCCTGGGATGGGATGGCCTCCCTGGGATGGGATCCATGGGATGGGTTACTTGGGATGGGATAGGATCCCTGGGATGGGAGAGGATGGGATGGGATATGTTGGGATGGGATGGGATCCCTGGGATGGGATTCCTGGGATGGGATCCCTGGAATGTGATCCCTCGTATGGGATGGGATCACTGGGATGGGATGGAATCCCTGGGATGGGATCCCTGGGATGGGATGGGATGGGATCCCTGGGATGTTATGGGATCCGTGGGATGTGATGGGATGGGATTCCTGGGATGGGAATGGGTGGGATGGGATGGGATCACTGGGATGGGATGGAATCCCTGGGACGAGATCGCAGGGATGGGATGTGATGGGATGGGATCCCTGCGATGGGATGGGATGGTATGGGATGGGATCCCTGGGATGGGATCGGATGGGATGCCTGGGATGGGATGGGATGGGATCCGTGGGATGGGATGTGATTCCTGGGATGGGATGGGGTGAGATGGGATGGTATGGGATGGGATCCCTGGGATTGGATGGGATGGGATGGGATGGGATGGGTTGGGATGGGATGGGATGGGATTGGATGGGATTGGTTGGGATGGTATGGTATCCCTGGGATGGTGTCCCTGGGATGGGATGGGATGGGATGGGATGGGATGGGATGGCATGGGATGGGGTGGGATGGGATGGGATTGGATGGGATGGGGTGGGATGGGATGGGATTGGCTACACTGGGTTGGGATGGGATGGGATCGATGGGATGGTACGGAATGGGATCCCTGGGATGGGATGGGATACCTGGTATGGGATCCCTAGGATGGGATGGGATGGGATGCGATGGGATAGGATGGGATGCGATGGGATAGGATGGGATGGGATCCCTGGGATGGGATCTCTGGGATCGGATGGTATCCATGGGATGGGATGGGATCCCTGGGATGGGATCTCTGGGATCGGATGGTATCCATGGGATGGGATGCGTTGGGATGGGATGGAATCCCTGGGATGGGGACCAGGGGATGGGATGGGATCCCTGGGATGGGATCCCTGGGATGGGATGTAATCGGATCCCTGGGATGGGATGGGATCCCTGGGATGGGATCGAATCCCTGGGATGGGATCCCTGGAATGTGATCCCTCGTATGGGATGGGATCACTGGGATGGGATGGAATCCCTGGGATGGGATCCCTGGGATGGGATGGGATCACAGGGATGGGATGGGGTCCCTGTGATGGGATGGGATCGGATATTATCCCTGGGATGGGATACATGGGATGGGATCGGATGTGATTGCATGGGATGGGATTGGATGGGATGGGCTAGAATGGGTTGGGATGGGATGGGATCAATGGGATGGGAGCGGAGGGGATGGGATGGGATGGGATGGGTTGGGATCCCTGGGATGGGATCCCTTGGATGGGATGTGATCCCTGGGATGGGATCCCTGGGATGGGATGGGATCGATGGGATGGGATGGGTTGGGATGGGTTGGGATGGGATAGGATCGCTGGGATTGGATCCCTGGGATGAGATGGGAACCCTGTGATGGGATCCCTGGGATGGGATGGGATGGGATGGAATGGGATGGGATGGAATGGAATGGGATGGGATGGGATTGGATTGGATGGCATGGGTTGGGATGGGATTCGATGGGATGGGATGGGATCCCTGGGATGGGATCGGATGGGATGGGATGGGATCCCTGGGATGGAATCCCTGGGATAGGATGGGATCCCTGGGTTGGGATCGAATCCCTGGGATGTTATCCCTTGGATGGGACTGGATCCCTGGGATGGGATGGGATGGGATGGGATGGGATGGGATGGAATGGGATGGGATGTGATGGCATGGGATGGGATCCCTGGAATGGGATGGGATCCCTGGAATGGGATGGGATGGGATTCCTGGGATGGGAATGGATGGGATGGGATGGGATGGGATGGGATCCCTGGGATGGGATGGGATCCGTGGGATGGGATGGAATCCCTGGGATGGGATGCCGGGGTTGGAATGGAATGGGATGGGATCCCTGGGATGGGATCCCTGTGATGGTATCCCTTGGATGGGATGGGATGGGATGGGATGGGATCACTGGGATGGGATGGGATCCATGGGATGGGATGGGTTGGGATGGGATTGGATCCCTGGGATGGGATGGAATGTGATGGGGTGGGATGGGATGGGTTGGGATGGGATGGGATCCCTGGGATGGGATGGGATGGGATGGGATCCCTGGGATGGGAACAG
Source organism: Sturnus vulgaris (assembly GCF_052056855.1). NCBI lineage: Eukaryota > Metazoa > Chordata > Aves > Passeriformes > Sturnidae > Sturnus > Sturnus vulgaris. Next base: position 11,486,767 of record NC_142282.1, read on the forward strand.
ATGAAATGGGATCCCTGGGATGGGATGGAATCCCTGGGATGGGATAGCTGGGATGGGATGGGATCCCTGGGATGGGATGGCCTCCCTGGGATGGGATCCATGGGATGGGTTACTTGGGATGGGATAGGATCCCTGGGATGGGAGAGGATGGGATGGGATATGTTGGGATGGGATGGGATCCCTGGGATGGGATTCCTGGGATGGGATCCCTGGAATGTGATCCCTCGTATGGGATGGGATCACTGGGATGGGATGGAATCCCTGGGATGGGATCCCTGGGATGGGATGGCATGGGATCCCTGGGATGTTATGGGATCCGTGGGATGTGATGGGATTCCTGGGATGGGAATGGGTGGGATGGGATGGGATCACTGGGATGGGATGGAATCCCTGGGACGAGATCGCAGGGATGGGATGTGATGGGATGGGATGGGATGGGATCCCTGCGATGGGATGGGATGGTATGGGATGGGATCCCTGGGATGGGATCGGATGGGATGCCTGGGATGGGATGGGATGGGATCCGTGGGATGGGATGTGATCCCTGGGATGGGATGGGGTGAGATGGGATGGGATGGGATGGGATCCCTGGGATTGGATGGGATGGGATGGGATGGGATGGGTTGGGATGGGATGGGATGGGATTGGATGGGATTGGTTGGGATGGTATGGTATCCCTGGGATGGTGTCCCTGGGATGGGATGGGATGGGATGGGATGGGATTGCATGGGATGGGGTGGGATGGGATGGGATTGGATGGGATGGGGTGGGATGGGATGGGATTGGCTACACTGGGTTGGGATGGGATGGGATCGATGGGATGGTACGGAATGGGATCCCTGGGATGGGATGGGATACCTGGTATGGGATCCCTAGGATGGGATGGGATGGGATGCGATGGGATAGGATGGGATGCGATGGGATAGGATGGGATGGGATGGGGTAGGATGGGATGGGATCCCTGGGATGGGATGGGATCCCTGGGATGGGATCTCTGGGATCGGATGGTATCCATGGGATGGGATGCGTTGGGATGGGATGGAATCCCTGGGATGGGGACCAGGGGATGGGATGGGATCCCTGGGATGGGATCCCTGGGATGGGATGTAATGGGATCCCTGGGATGGGATGGGATCCCTGGGATGGGATCGAATCCCTGGGATGGCATCCCTGGGATGGGATGGAATCTCTGGGATGGGATCCCTGGGATGGGATGGGATGGGTTGGAATGGGATGGGATCCCTGGGTTGGGATGGGTTCCATGCGATGGGATCCCTGGGATGGGATGGGATGGGATGGGATGGGATGGGATCCCTGGGATGGGATGGGATGGGATGGGATGGAATGGGATGGGATCCCTGGGTTGGGATGGGTTCCATGCGATGGGATCCCTGGGATGGGATGGGATGGGATGGGATCCCTGGGATGGGATGGGATGGGATGGGATGGGATGGGATGGGATGGGATGGAATGGGATGGGATCGGGTGGGATGGGATTGGTTGGGATGGGATGCGATCCCTGGGATGGTATGGGATGGGATGGGATCCCTGGGATGGGATGGGATCCATGGGATGGGATGGGTTGGGATGGGATTGGATCCCTGGGATAGGATGGAATGTGATGGGGTGGGATGGGATGGGTTGGGATGGGATTGGATTGGATGGCATGGGATCCCTGGGATGGGATTCGATGGGATGGGTTGGGATCCCTGGGATGGGATGGCCTCCCTGGGATGGGATCCATGGGATGGGTTACTTGGGATGGGATAGGATCCCTGGGATGGGAGAGGATGGGATGGGATATGCTGGGATGGGATATGTTGGGATGGGATGGGATCCCTGGGATGGGATCCCTGGAATGTGATCCCTCGTATGGGATGGGATCACTGGGATGGGATGGAATCCCTGGGATGGGATCCCTGGGATGGGATGGGATGGGATCCCTGGGATGTTATGGGATCCGTGGGATGTGATGGGATGGGATTCCTGGGATGGGAATGGGTGGGATGGGATGGGATCACTGGGATGCGATGGAATCCCTGGGACGAGATCGCTGGGATGGGATGTGATGGGATGGGATGGGATGGGATCCCTGCGATGGGATGGGATGGTATGGGATGGGATCCCTGGGATGGGATCGGATGTGATCCCTGGGATGGGATGGGGTGAGATGGGATGGGATGGGATCCCTGGGATTGGATGGGATGGGATGGGATGGGATGGGATGGGATGGGATGGGATTGGATGGGATGGGTTGGGATGGTATGGTATCCATGGGATGGTGTCCCTGGGATGGGATGGGATGGGATGGGATGGGATGGGATGGGATGGGATGGCGTGGGATGGGGTGGGATGGGATGGGATTGGATGGGATGGGGTGGGATGGGATTGGCTACACTGGGTTGGGATGGGATGGGATCGATGGGATGGGATGGGATGGAATGGGATCCCTGGGATGGTACGGAATGGGATCCCTGGGATGGGATGGGATACCTGGTATGGGATCCCTAGGATGGGATGGGATGCGATGGGATAGGATGGGATGGGATAGGATGGGATGGGATGGGGTAGGATGGGATGGGATCCCTGGGATGGGATGGGATCCCTGGGATGGGATCTCTGGGATCGGATGGTATCCATGGGATGGGATGGGTTGGGATGGGATGGAATCCCTGGGATGGGGACCAGGGGATGGGATGGGATCCCTGGTATGGGATCCCTGGGATGGGATGGAATCCCTGGGATGGGATAGCTGGGATGGGATGGGATCCCTGGGATGGGATGGGATCCCTGGGATGGGTTGGGATCCCTGGGATGGGATGGCCTCCCTGGGATGGGATCCATGGGATGGGTTACTTGGGATGGGATAGGATCCCTTGGATGGGAGAGGATGGGATGGGATATGTTGGGATGGGATGGGATCCCTGGGATGGGATGGGATCCCTGGGATGGGATCCCTGGAATGTGATCCCTCGTATGGGATGGGATCACTGGGATGGGATGGAATCCCTGGGATGGGATCCCTGGGATGGGATGGGATGGGATGGGATGGGATCCCTGGGATGTTATGGGATCCGTGGGATGTGATGGGATGGGATTCCTGGGATGTGATGTGATGGGATGGGATGGGATGGGATCCCTGCGATGGGATGGGATGGTATGGGATGGGATCCCTGGGATGGGATCGGATGGGATGGGATGGGATCCCTGCGATGGGATGGGATGGTATGGGATGGGATCCCTGGGATGGGATCGGATGGGATGCCTGGGATGGGATGGGATCCGTGGGATGGGATGTGATCCCTGGGATGGGATGGGGTGAGATGGGATGGGATCGCTGGGATTGGATGGGATGGGATGGGATGGGATGGGATGGGATGGGTTGGGATGGGATGGGATGGGATGGGATTGGATGGGATGGTTTGGGATGGTATGGTATCCCTGGGATGGTGTCCCTGGGATGGGATGGGATGGGATGGGATGAAATGGGATGGCATGGGATGGGGTGGGATGGGATTGGATGGGATGGGGTGGGATGGGATCGGATTGGCTACACTGGGTTGGGATGGGATGGGATCGATGGGATGGGATGGGATGGAATGGGATTCCTGGGATGGTACGGAATGGGATCCCTGGGATGGGTTGTGATACCTGGTATGGGATCCCTAGGATGGGATGGGATGGGATGGGATGCGATGGGATAGGATGGGATGGGATGCGATGGGATAGGATGGGTTGGGATGGGGTAGGATGGGATGGGATCCCTGGGATGGGATGGGATCCCTGGGATGGGATCTCTGGGATCGGATGGTATCCATGGGATGGGATGCATTGGGATGGGATGGAATCCCTGGGATGGGGACCAGGGGATGGGATGGAATCCCTGGTATGGGATCCCTGGGATGGGATGGGATGGGATGGGATCCCAGGGATGGGATGGGATCCCTGGGATGGGATCCCTGGAATGTGATCCCTGGGATGTGATGGGATCCCTGGGATGGGATGGAACCCTTGGGATGGGATCCCTGGGATAGGATGGGATCCCTGGGTTGGGATCCCTGGGATGGGATGGGATGGGGTGGAATGGGATGGGATCCCTGGGTTGGGATGGGTTCCATGCAATGGGATCCCTGGGATGGGATGGGATGGGATGGGATCCCTGGGATGGGATGGAATGGGATGGGATGGGATCCCTGTGATGGGATGGGATGGGATGGCATCCCTGCGATGGGATGGGATCCCTGGGATGGGATCCCGGGGATGGAATCGGATGGGATGGGATCCCTGGGATGGGATGGAATCCCTGGGATGGGATCCCGGGGATGGAATCGGATGGGATGGGATCCCTGGGATGGGATCCCTGTGATGGGATCCCTGGGATGGGTTGGGATGGGATGGGATGGGATCCCTGGGATGGGATGGGATGGGATGGGATGGGACCCCTGGGATGGGATCCCTGGGATGGGATGGGATGGGCTCCCTGGGATGGGATGGGATACCTGGGATGGGATAACTGGGATGGGATGGGATGGGATGGGATGGGATGGGATGGGATGGGATGGGATGGGTTGGGATGGGATGGGATGGGATGGGATGGGATGGGTTGGGATGGGATGGGATGGGATCCCTGGGATGTTATCCCTGGGTTGGGATGGGATCCCTGGGATGGGATGGGATGGGAAGGGATGGGATAGGATGGGATGGGATGAGATGGGATGGGATGGGATGGGATCGATGGGATGGGATGGGATGAAATGGGATCCCTGGGATGGTACGGAATGGGATCCCTGGGATGGGATGGGATGGGATTGGATCCCTGGGATGGGATGAGATGGGATCCCAGGGATGGGATCCCTGGATTGTGATCCCTCGTATGGGATGGGATCCCTGGGATGGGATGGAATCCCTGGGATGGGATCTCGGGGATGGGATGGGATCCCCGGGATGGGATCCCTGGGATGGGATGGGATGGAATGGGATGGGATGGGATGGGACGGGATGGGTTGGGATGGGATGGGATTGGATGGGATGGGTTGGGATGGGATGGGATCTCTGGGATGGGATGGGATGGGATGGGATGGGATGGGATCCCTCAGATGGGATGGGATCCCAAGAATGGGATCCCTGGGATGGGATCCCAGGGATGGGATGGGAGGGGATTGGATGGGATGGGATGGGATGGGATGGTATCCTTTGATGGGATGGAATGGGATCCCTGAGATGGGATGCGATCCCTGGGATGGGATCCCTGGGCTGGGATGGGGTCCCTGGAATGGGATGGGATCCCTGGAATGGGATGGGATGGCATTCCTGGGATGGGAATGCATGGGATGGGATGGGATTGGATGGGATGGGATGACTGGTTTGGGATGGGATCCCTGTGATGGGATGGGATGGGATCCCTGGGATGGGATTTGTTGGGATGGGATCCCTGGGATGGGATGGGATCCCTGGGATGGGATGTGTTCACTGGGATGGGATGGAATGGGATGGGATGGGATCCCTGTGATGGGATGGGATGGGATGGCATCCCTGCGATGGGATGGGATCCCTGGGATGGGATCCCTGGGATGGGATCCATGGGATGGGATGGGTTGGGATGGGTTGGGAACCGTTGGATGGGATCTTCTGGGATCCCTGAGATGAGATGGGATGGGATTGGATCCCTGGGATGGGATGAGATGGGATCCTAGCAATGGGATCCCTGGAATGTGATCCCTCGTATGGGATGGGATCCCTGGGATGGGATGGAATCCCTGGGATGGGATCCCGGGGATGGAATCGGATGGGATGGGATCCCTGGGATGGGATCCCTGTGATGGGATCCCTGGGATGGGTTGGGATGGGATGGGATGGGAAGGGATAGGATGGGATGGGATGGGATGGGATGGGATCCCTGGGATGGGATGGGATGGGATTCCTGGGATGTGAATGCATGGGATGGGATGGGATTGGATGGGATGGGATCACTGGGATGGGATGGGATGGGATCCCCGTGATGGGATGGGATGGGATCCCAGTGATGGGATTTGTTGGGATGGGATCCCTGGGATGGGATGGGTTGAGATGGGATGGGATGGGATCCCTGGGATTGGATGGGATCCCTGGGATGAGATGGGATGGGATCCCTGGCTTGGGATGGGTTCCATGGGATGGGATCCCTGGGATGGGATGGGATGGGATGGGATGGGATGTGATGGGATGGGATGGGATGGGATGGGATGGGATGGGATGGGATCCCTGCGATGGGATGGGATGGTATGGGATGGGATCCCTGGGATGGGATCGGATGGGATGCCTGGGATGGGATGAGATGGGATCCGTGGGATGGGATGTGATCCCTGGGATGGGATGGGGTGAGATGGGATGGGGTGGGATGGGATCCTTGGATGGGATGGAATGGGATCCCTGAGATGGGATGCGATCGCTGGGATGGGATCCCTGGGCTGGGATGGGATCCCTGGAATGGGATGGGATCCCTGGAATGGGATGGGATGGGATTCCTGGGATGGGAATGGATGGGATGGGATGGGATTGGATGGGATGGGATCACTGGGATAGGATGGGATCCCTGGGTTGGGATCGAATCCCTGGGATGGCATCCCTGGGATGGGATGGAATCTCTGGGATGGGATACCTGGGGTGGGATGGGTTGGAATGGGATGGGATCCCTGGGATCGGATGGGATCCCTGGGATGGGATGGGATGGGATCCCTGGGTTGGGATGGGTTCCATGGGATGGGATCCCTGGGATGGGATGGGATGGGATGGGATAGGATCCCTGGGATTGAATCCCTGGGATGGGATAGGATCCCTGGGATGTTATGGGATCCGCGGGATGTGATGGGATGGGATTCCTGGGATGGGAATGGGTGGGGTGGGATGGGATGGGATGGGATGGGATGGGATCCCTGGGATGGGATGGGATCCCTGTGATGGGAAGGGATGGTATCCCTGCGATGGGATCGGTTGGGATGGGATTCCTGGGATGGGATGGAATACCTGGCATGAGATAGCAGGGATGATATGGGATGGGATGGGATGGGATGGGATGGGATGGGATCCCTGGGATGGGATACCTGGGATGGGATGGGATGGGATTGGATGGGATGGGATGGGATGGGATCCCTGGGATGGGATGCGATGGGATGGGATGGGATCCCTGGGATGGGATGGGATTCCTGGGATGGTATCCCTGGGATGGGTTAGGATGGGATTGGATGGGATGGGATGGGATCCCTGGGATGGGATGGGATCCCTGGGATGGGATGTGTTCACTGGGATGGGTTGGGATCCCTGGAATGGGATGGGATGGGATTCCTGGGATGGGATGGGATGGGATCCCTGGGATAGTATGGGATTCCTGCGTTGGGATCGAATCCCTGGGATGGCATCCGTGAGATGGGATGAGATCTCTAACATGGGATCCCTGGAATGGAATGTGATCCCTGGGATGAGAAGGGATGGGATGGAATGGGATGGGATCCCTGGGATGGGATGGGATGGGATCCCTGGGATGGGATGGGATGGGATCCCTGGGATGGGATGGGATGGGATGGGATGGGATCCCTTGGATGGGATCGGATGGGATGCCTGGGATGGGATGGGATGGGATCCGTGGGATGGGATGTGATCCCCGGGATGGGATGGGTTGAGATGGGATGGGATGGGATCCCTGGGATTGGATGGGATCCCTGGGATGAGATGGGATGGGATCCCTGGCTTGGGATGGGTTCCATGGGATGGGATCCCTGGGATGGGATGGGATGGGATGGGATGGGATGGGATGGGATGGGATGGGATGGGATCCCTGCGATGGGATGGGATGGTATGGGATGGGATCCCTGGGATGGGATCGGATGGGATGCCTGGGATGGGATGAGATGGGATCCGTGGGATGGGATGTGATCCCTGGGATGGGATGGGGTGAGATGGGATGGGGTGGGATGGGATCCTTGGATGGGATGGAATGGGATCCCTGAGATGGGATGCGATCGCTGGGATGGGATCCCTGGGCTGGGATGGGATCCCTGGAATGGGATGGGATCCCTGGAATGGGATGGGATGGGATTCCTGGGATGGGAATGGATGGGATGGGATGGGATTGGATGGGATGGGATCACTGGGATAGGATGGGATCCCTGGGTTGGGATCGAATCCCTGGGATGGCATCCCTGGGATGGGATGGAATCTCTGGGATGGGATACCTGGGGTGGGATGGGTTGGAATGGGATGGGATCCCTGGGATCGGATGGGATCCCTGGGATGGGATGGGATGGGATCCCTGGGTTGGGATGGGTTCCATGGGATGGGATCCCTGGGATGGGATGGGATGGGATGGGATAGGATCCCTGGGATTGAATCCCTGGGATGGGATAGGATCCCTGGGATGTTATGGGATCCGCGGGATGTGATGGGATGGGATTCCTGGGATGGGAATGGGTGGGGTGGGATGGGATGGGATGGGATGGGATGGGATCCCTGGGATGGGATGGGATCCCTGTGATGGGAAGGGATGGTATCCCTGCGATGGGATCGGTTGGGATGGGATTCCTGGGATGGGATGGAATACCTGGCATGAGATAGCAGGGATGATATGGGATGGGATGGGATGGGATGGGATGGGATGGGATGGGATCCCTGGGATGGGATACCTGGGATGGGATGGGATGGGATTGGATGGGATGGGATGGGATGGGATCCCTGGGATGGGATGGGATGCGATGGGATGGGATGGGATCCCTGGGATGGGATGGGATTCCTGGGATGGTATCCCTGGGATGGGTTAGGATGGGATTGGATGGGATGGGATGGGATCCCTGGGATGGGATGGGATCCCTGGCATGGGATGTGTTCACTGGGATGGGTTGGGATCCCTGGAATGGGATGGGATGGGATTCCTGGGATGGGATGGGATGGGATCCCTGGGATAGTATGGGATTCCTGCGTTGGGATCGAATCCCTGGGATGGCATCCGTGAGATGGGATGAGATCTCTAACATGGGATCCCTGGAATGGAATGTGATCCCTGGGATGAGAAGGGATGGGATGGAATGGGATGGGATCCCTGGGATGGGATGGGATGGGATCCCTGGGATGTTATCCCTGGGATGGGATTGGATCCCTGGAATGGGATGGGATGGGATGGGATGGGATGGGATGGGATGGGATGGGATGGGATGGAATGGGATGGGATGGGATGGCATGGGATGGGATCCCTGGAATGGGATGGGATGGGATTCCTGGGATGGGAATGGATGGGATGGGATGGGATTGGATGGGATGGGATCCCTGTGATGGGATGGGATCCCTGTGATGGGATGGGATGGGATCCCTGGGATGGGATTTGTTGGGATGGGATCCCTGGGATGGGATGGAATACCTGGGATGAGTTCGCTGGGATGGGATGGGATGGGATGGGATCCCTGCGCTGGGATGGGATCGGATGGTATCCCTGGGATGGGATACATGGGATGGGATCGGATGTGATTGCATGGGATGGGATTGGATGGGATGAGATGGGCTAGAATAGGTTGGGATGGGATGGGATCAATGGGATGGGAGCGGAGGGTATGGGATGGGATGGGTTGGGATCCCTGGGATGGGATCCCTTGGATGGGATGTGATCCCTGGGATGGGATCCCTGGGATGGGATGGGATGGGATCGATGGGATGGGATGGGTTGGGATGGGTTGGGATGGGATAGGATCGCTGGGATTGGATCCCTGGGATGAGATGGGAACCCTGTGATGGGATCCCTGGGATGGGATGGGATGGGATGGGATGGGATGGGATGGGATGGGATGGAATGGGATGGGATGGGATGGGATTGGATGGCATGGGTTGGGATGGGATTCGATGGGATGGGATCCCTGGGATGGGATCGGATGGGATGGGATGGGATCCCTGGGATGGAATCCCTGGGATAGGATGGGATCCCTGGGTTGGGATCGAATCCCTGGGATGTTATCCCTGGGATGGGATTGGATCCCTGGGATGGGATGGGATGGGATGGGATGGGATCCCTGGAATGGGATGGGATCCCTGGAATAGGATGGGATGGGATTCCTGGGATGGGAATGGATGGGATGGGATGGGATTGGATGGGATGGGATCCCTGTGATGGGTTGGGAACACTGGGATGGGATGTTATGGGATCCCTGGGATGAGATGGGATGGGATTGGATCCCTGGGATGGGATGAGATGGGATCCCAGGGATGGGATCCCTGGATTGTGATAGCTCGTATGAGATGGGATCCCTGGGATGGGATGGGATCGCTGGGATGGGATCCCTGGGATGGGATGGGATGGAATGGGATGGGATGGGATGGGATGGGATGGGATGGGATGGGTTGGGATGGGATGGGATGGGATGGGTTGGGATGGGATGGGATGGGATCTCAGGGATGGGATGGGATGGGATGGTGCGGGACGGGATGGGATGGGATGGGATCCCTCAGATGGAATGGGACCCCAAGAATGGGATCCCTGGGATGGGATCCCAGGGATGGGATGGGATGGGATCCCAGGGATGGGATGGGATGGGATTGGATGGGTTGGGATACCTGGGATGGACTGGGATGGCATGGGATGGGATGGGATGGTATCCTTGGATGGGATGGAATGGGATCCCTGAGATGGGATGCGATCCCTGGGATGGGATCCCTGGGCTGGGATGGGATCCCTGGAATGGGATGGGATCCCTGGAATGGGATGGGATGGGATTCCTGGGATGGGAATGGATGGGATGGGATGGGATCCCTGGGATGGGATGGGATGGGATCCCTGGGATGGGATGGGATGGGATGGGATGGGATCCCTTGGATGGGATCGGATGGGATGCCTGGGATGGGATGGGATGGGATGGGATGGGATCCCTGGGATGGGATGGGATGGGATCCCTGGGATGGGATGGGATGGGATGGGATGGGATGGGATGGGATGGGATCCCTTGGATGGGATCGGATGGGATGCCTGGGATGGGATGGGATGGGATCCGTGGGATGGGATGTGATCCCCGGGATGGGATGGGTTGAGATGGGATGGGATGGGATCCCTGGGATTGGATGGGATCCCTGGGATGAGATGGGATGGGATCCCTGGGTTGGGATGGGTTCCATGGGATGGGATCCCTGGGATGGGATGGGATGGGATGGGATGGGATGGGATGGGATGGGATGGGATGGGATGGGATGGGATGGGATGGGATGGGATGGGATGTGATGGGATGGGATGGGATGGGATGGGATGGGATGGGATGGGATCCCTGCGATGGGATGGGATGGTATGGGATGGGATCCCTGGGATGGGATCGGATGGGATGCCTGGGATGGGATGAGATGGGATCCGTGGGATGGGATGTGATCCCTGGGATGGGATGGGGTGAGATGGGATGGGATCCTTGGATGGGATGGAATGGGATCCCTGAGATGGGATGCGATCGCTGGGATGGGATCCCTGGGCTGGGATGGGATCCCTGGAATGGGATGGGATCCCTGGAATGGGATGGGATGGGATTCCTGGGATGGGAATGGATGGGATGGGATGGGATTGGATGGGATGGGATCACTGGGATAGGATGGGATCCCTGGGTTGGGATCGAATCCCTGGGATGGCATCCCTGGGATGGGATGGAATCTCTGGGATGGGATACCTGGGGTGGGATGGGTTGGAATGGGATGGGATCCCTGGGATCGGATGGGATCCCTGGGATGGGATGGGATGGGATCCCTGGGTTGGGATGGGTTCCATGGGATGGGATCCCTGGGATGGGATGGGATGGGATGGGATGGGATGGGATGGGATGGGATGGGATGGGATGGAATAGGATCTCTGGGATTGAATCCCTGGGATGGGATGGGATCCCTGGGATGTTATGGGATCCGCGGGATGTGATGGGATGGGATTCCTGGGATGGGAATGGGTGGGGTGGGATGGGATGGGATGGGATGGGATGGGATCCCTGGGATGGGATGGGATCCCTGTGATGGGAAGGGATGGTATCCCTGCGATGGGATCGGTTGGGATGGGATTCCTGGGATGGGATGGAATACCTGGCATGAGATGGCAGGGATGATATGGGATGGGATGGGATGGGATGGGATCCCTGGGATGGGATACCTGGGATGGGATGGGATGGGATTGGATGGGATGGGATGGGATGGGATCCCTGGGATGGGATGGGATGCGATGGGATGGGATGGGATCCCTGGGATGGGATGGGATTCCTGGGATGGTATCCCTGGGATGGGTTAGGATGGGATTGGATGGGATGGGATGGGATCCCTGGGATGGGATGGGATCCCTGGGTTGGGATGGGTTCCATGGGATGGGATCCCTGGGATGGGATGGGATGGGATGGGATGGGATGGGATGGGATGGGATGTGATGGGATGGGATGGGATGGGATGGGATGGGATGGGATGGGATGGGATCCCTGCGATGGGATGGGATGGTATGGGATGGGATCCCTGGGATGGGATCGGATGGGATGCCTGGGATGGGATGAGATGGGATCCGTGGGATGGGATGTGATCCCTGGGATGGGATGGGGTGAGATGGGATGGGATCCTTGGATGGGATGGAATGGGATCCCTGAGATGGGATGCGATCGCTGGGATGGGATCCCTGGGCTGGGATGGGATCCCTGGAATGGGATGGGATCCCTGGAATGGGATGGGATGGGATTCCTGGGATGGGAATGGATGGGATGGGATGGGATTGGATGGGATGGGATCACTGGGATAGGATGGGATCCCTGGGTTGGGATCGAATCCCTGGGATGGCATCCCTGGGATGGGATGGAATCTCTGGGATGGGATACCTGGGGTGGGATGGGTTGGAATGGGATGGGATCCCTGGGATCGGATGGGATCCCTGGGATGGGATGGGATGGGATCCCTGGGTTGGGATGGGTTCCATGGGATGGGATCCCTGGGATGGGATGGGATGGGATGGGATGGGATGGGATGGGATGGGATGGGATGGAATAGGATCTCTGGGATTGAATCCCTGGGATGGGATGGGATCCCTGGGATGTTATGGGATCCGCGGGATGTGATGGGATGGGATTCCTGGGATGGGAATGGGTGGGGTGGGATGGGATGGGATGGGATGGGATGGGATCCCTGGGATGGGATGGGATCCCTGTGATGGGAAGGGATGGTATCCCTGCGATGGGATCGGTTGGGATGGGATTCCTGGGATGGGATGGAATACCTGGCATGAGATGGCAGGGATGATATGGGATGGGATGGGATGGGATGGGATCCCTGGGATGGGATACCTGGGATGGGATGGGATGGGATTGGATGGGATGGGATGGAATGGGATCCCTGGGATGGGATGGGATGCGATGGGATGGGATGGGATCCCTGGGATGGGATGGGATTCCTGGGATGGTATCCCTGGGATGGGTTAGGATGGGATTGGATGGGATGGGATGGGATCCCTGGGATGGGATGGGATCCCTGGGATGGGATGTGTTCACTGGGATGGGTTGGGATCCCTGGAATGGGATGGGATGGGATTCCTGGGATGGGATGGGATCCCTGGGATAGTATGGGATTCCTGCGTTGGGATCGAATCCCTGGGAAGGCATCCGTGAGATGGGATGAGATCTCTAACATGGGATCCCTGGAATGGAATGTGATCCCTGGGATGAGAAGGGATGGGATGGAATGGGATGGGATCCCTGGGATGGGATGGGATGGGTTGAGATGGGATGTTATCCCTGGGATGGGATTGGATCCCTGGGATGGGATGGGATGGGATGGGATGGGATGGGATGGGATGGGATGGGATGGGATGGGATGGGATGGAATGGGATGGGATGGGATGGCATGGGATGGGATCCCTGGAATGGGATGGGATGGGATTCCTGGGATGGGAATGGATGGGATGGGATGGGATTGGATGGGATGGGATCCCTGTGATGGGATGGGATCCCTGTGATGGGATGGGATGGGATCCCTGGGATGGGATTTGTTGGGATGGGATCCCTGGGATGGGATGGAATACCTGGGATGAGTTCGCTGGGATGGGATGGGATGGGATGGGATCCCTGCGCTGGGATGGGATCGGATGGTATCCCTGGGATGGGAGACATGGGATGGGATCGGATGTGATTGCATGGGATGGGATTGGATGGGATGGGATGGGCTAGAATGGGTTGGGATGGGATGGGATCAATGGGATGGGATGGGTTGGGATGGGTTGGGATGGGATAGGATCGCTGGGATTGGATCCCTGGGATGAGATGGGAACCCTGTGATGGGATCCCTGGGATGGGATGGGATGGGATGGGATGGGATGGGATGGGATGGGATGGGATGGAATGGAATGGGATGGGATGGGATTGGATGGCATGGGTTGGGATGGGATTCGATGGGATGGGATCCCTGGGATGGGATCGGATGGTATGGGATGGGATCCCTGGGATGGAATCCCTGGGATAGGATGGGATCCCTGGGTTGGGATCGAATCCCTGGGATGTTATCCCTGGGATGGGATTGGATCCCTGGGATGGGATGGGATGGGATCCCTGGAATGGGATGGGATCCCTGGAATAGGATGGGATGGGATTCCTGGGATGGGAATGGATGGGATGGGATGGGATTGGATGGGATGGGATCCCTGTGATGGGTTGGGAACACTGGGATGGGATGTTATGGGATCCCTGGGATGAGATGGGATGGGATTGGATCCCTGGGATGGGATGAGATGGGATCCCAGGGATGGGATCCCTGGATTGTGATAGCTCGTATGAGATGGGATCCCTGGGATGGGATGGGATCGCTGGGATGGGATCCCTGGGATGGGATGGGATGGAATGGGATGGGATGGGATGGGATGGGTTGGGATGGGATGGGATGGGATGGGATGGGATGGGTTGGGATGGGATGGGATGGGATCTCAGGGATGGGATGGGATGGGATCCCTCAGATGGAATGGGACCCCAAGAATGGGATCCCTGGGATGGGATCCCAGGGATGGGATGGGATGGGATTGGATGGGTTGGGATACCTGGGATGGGCTGGGATGGCATGGGATGGGATGGGATGGTATCCTTGGATGGGATGGAATGGGATCCCTGAGATGGGATGCGATCCCTGGGATGGGATCCCTGGGCTGGGATGGGATCCCTGGAATGGGATGGGATCCCTGGAATGGGATGGGATGGGATTCCTGGGATGGGAATGGATGGGATGGGATGGGATCCCTGGGATGGGATGGGATGGGATCCCTGGGATGGGATGGGATGGGATGGGATCCCTTGGATGGGATCGGATGGGATGCCTGGGATGGGATGGAATGGGATCCGTGGGATGGGATGTGATCCCCGGGATGGGATGGGTTGAGATGGGATGGGATGGGATCCCTGGGATTGGATGGGATCCCTGGGATGAGATGGGATGGGATCCCTGGCTTGGGATGGGTTCCATGGGATGGGATCCCTGGGATGGGATGGGATGGGATGTGATGGGATGGGATGGGATGGGATGGGATGGGATGGGATGGGATGGGATGGGATCCCTGCGATGGGATGGGATGGTATGGGATGGGATCCCTGGGATGGGATCGGATGGGATGCCTGGGATGGGATGAGATGGGATCCGTGGGATGGGATGTGATCCCTGGGATGGGATGGGGTGAGATGGGATGGGGTGGGATGGGATCCTTGGATGGGATGGAATGGGATCCCTGAGATGGGATGCGATCGCTGGGATGGGATCCCTGGGCTGGGATGGGATCCCTGGAATGGGATGGGATCCCTGGAATGGGATGGGATGGGATTCCTGGGATGGGAATGGATGGGATGGGATGGGATTGGATGGGATGGGATCACTGGGATAGGATGGGATCCCTGGGTTGGGATCGAATCCCTGGGATGGCATCCCTGGGATGGGATGGAATCTCTGGGATGGGATACCTGGGGTGGGATGGGTTGGAATGGGATGGGATCCCTGGGATCGGATGGGATCCCTGGGATGGGATGGGATGGGATCCCTGGGTTGGGATGGGTTCCATGGGATGGGATCCCTGGGATGGGATGGGATGGGATGGGATGGGATAGGATCCCTGGGATTGAATCCCTGCGATGGGATGGGATCCCTGGGATGTTATGGGATCCGCGGGATGTGATGGGATGGGATTCCTGGGATGGGAATGGGTGGGGTGGGATGGGATGGGATGGGATGGGATGGGATGGGATGGGATCCCTGGGATGGGATGGGATCCCTGTGATGGGAAGGGATGGTATCCCTGCGATGGGATCGGTTGGGATGGGATTCCTGGGATGGGATGGAATACCTGGCATGAGATAGCAGGGATGATATGGGATGGGATGGGATGGGATGGGATGGGATGGGATGGGATGGGATGGGATCCCTGGGATGGGATACCTGGGATGGGATGGGATGGGATGGGATTGGATGGGATGGGATGGGATGGGATCCCTGGGATGGGATGGGATGCGATGGGATGGGATGGGATCCCTGGGATGGGATGGGATTCCTGGGATGGTATCCCTGGGATGGGTTAGGATGGGATTGGATGGGATGGGATGGGATCCCTGGGATGGGATGGGATCCCTGGGATGGGATGTGTTCACTGGGATGGGTTGGGATCCCTGGAATGGGATGGGATGGGATTCCTGGGATGGGATGGGATGGGATCCCTGGGATAGTATGGGATTCCTGCGTTGGGATCGAATCCCTGGGATGGCATCCGTGAGATGGGATGAGATCTCTAACATGGGATCCCTGGAATGGAATGTGATCCCTGGGATGAGAAGGGATGGGATGGAATGGGATGGGATCCCTGGGATGGGATGGGATGGGATCCCTGGGATGTTATCCCTGGGATGGGATTGGATCCCTGGAATGGGATGGGATGGGATGGGATGGGATGGGATGGGATGGGATGGGATGGGATGGAATGGGATGGGATGGGATGGCATGGGATGGGATCCCTGGAATGGGATGGGATGGGATTCCTGGGATGGGAATGGATGGGATGGGATGGGATTGGATGGGATGGGATCCCTGTGATGGGATGGGATCCCTGTGATGGGATGGGATGGGATCCCTGGGATGGGATTTGTTGGGATGGGATCCCTGGGATGGGATGGAATACCTGGGATGAGTTCGCTGGGATGGGATGGGATGGGATGGGATCCCTGCGCTGGGATGGGATCGGATGGTATCCCTGGGATGGGATACATGGGATGGGATCGGATGTGATTGCATGGGATGGGATTGGATGGGATGGGATGGGCTAGAATGGGTTGGGATGGGATGGGATCAATGGGATGGGAGCGGAGGGTATGGGATGGGATGGGTTGGGATCCCTGGGATGGGATCCCTTGGATGGGATGTGATCCCTGGGATGGGATCCCTGGGATGGGATGGGATGGGATCGATGGGATGGGATGGGTTGGGATGGGTTGGGATGGGATAGGATCGCTGGGATTGGATCCCTGGGATGAGATGGGAACCCTGTGATGGGATCCCTGGGATGGGATGGGATGGGATGGGATGGGATGGGATGGGATGGGATGGGATGGGATGGGATGGAATGGGATGGGATGGGATGGGATGGGATTGGATGGCATGGGTTGGGATGGGATTCGATGGGATGGGATCCCTGGGATGGGATCGGATGGGATGGGATGGGATCCCTGGGATGGAATCCCTGGGATAGGATGGGATCCCTGGGTTGGGATCGAATCCCTGGGATGTTATCCCTGGGATGGGATTGGATCCCTGGGATGGGATGGGATGGGATGGGATGGGATCCCTGGAATGGGATGGGATCCCTGGAATAGGATGGGATGGGATTCCTGGGATGGGAATGGATGGGATGGGATGGGACTGGATGGGATGGGATCCCTGTGATGGGTTGGGAACACTGGGATGGGATGTTATGGGATCCCTGGGATGAGATGGGATGGGATTGGATCCCTGGGATGGGATGAGATGGGATCCCAGGGATGGGATCCCTGGATTGTGATAGCTCGTATGAGATGGGATCCCTGGGATGGGATGGGATCGCTGGGATGGGATCCCTGGGATGGGATGGGATGGAATGGGATGGGATGGGATGGGATGGGATGGGATGGGATGGGATGGGATGGGATGGGATGGGTTGGGATGGGATGGGATGGGATCTCAGGGATGGGATGGGATGGGATGGTGCGGGACGGGATGGGATGGGATGGGATCCCTCAGATGGAATGGGACCCCAAGAATGGGATCCCTGGGATGGGATCCCAGGAATGGGATGGGATGGGATTGGATGGGTTGGGATACCTGGGATGGGCTGGGATGGCATGGGATGGGATGGGATGGTATCCTTGGATGGGATGGAATGGGATCCCTGAGATGGGATGCGATCCCTGGGATGGGATCCCTGGGCTGGGATGGGATCCCTGGAATGGGATGGGATCCCTGGAATGGGATGGGATGGGATTCCTGGGATGGGAATGGATGGGATGGGATGGGATCCCTGGGATGGGATGGGATGGGATCCCTGGGATGGGATGGGATGGGATGGGATGGGATCCCTTGGATGGGATCGGATGGGATGCCTGGGATGGGATGGGATGGGATGGGATGGGATCCCTGGGATGGGATGGGATGGGATCCCTGGGATGGGATGGGATGGGATGGGATGGGATGGGATGGGATCCCTTGGATGGGATCGGATGGGATGCCTGGGATGGGATGGGATGGGATCCGTGGGATGGGATGTGATCCCCGGGATGGGATGGGTTGAGATGGGATGGGATGGGATGGGATCCCTGGGATTGGATGGGATCCCTGGGATGAGATGGGATGGGATCCCTGCGTTGGGATGGGTTCCATGGGATGGGATCCCTGGGATGGGATGGGATGGGATGGGATGGGATGGGATGGGATGGGATGGGATGTGATGGGATGGGATGGGATGGGATGGGATGGGATGGGATCCCTGCGATGGGATGGGATGGTATGGGATGGGATCCCTGGGATGGGATCGGATGGGATGCCTGGGATGGGATGAGATGGGATCCGTGGGATGGGATGTGATCCCTGGGATGGGATGGGGTGAGATGGGATGGGGTGGGATGGGATCCTTGGATGGGATGGAATGGGATCCCTGAGATGGGATGCGATCGCTGGGATGGGATCCCTGGGCTGGGATGGGATCCCTGGAATGGGATGGGATCCCTGGAATGGGATGGGATGGGATTCCTGGGATGGGAATGGATGGGATGGGATGGGATTGGATGGGATGGGATCACTGGGATAGGATGGGATCCCTGGGTTGGGATCGAATCCCTGGGATGGCATCCCTGGGGTGGGATGGGTTGGAATGGGATGGGATCCCTGGGATCGGATGGGATCCCTGGGATGGGATGGGATGGGATCCCTGGGTTGGGATGGGTTCCATGGGATGGGATCCCTGGGATGGGATGGGATGGGATGGGATGGGATAGGATCTCTGGGATTGAATCCCTGGGATGGGATGGGATCCCTGGGATGTTATGGGATCCGCGGGATGTGATGGGATGGGATTCCTGGGATGGGAATGGGTGGGGTGGGATGGGATGGGATGGGATGGGATGGGATGGGATGGGATCCCTGGGATGGGATGGGATCCCTGTGATGGGAAGGGATGGTATCCCTGCGATGGGATCGGTTGGGATGGGATTCCTGGGATGGGATGGAATACCTGGCATGAGATAGCAGGGATGATATGGGATGGGATGGGATGGGATGGGATCCCTGGGATGGGATACCTGGGATGGGATGGGATGGGATTGGATGGGATGGGATGGGATGGGATCCCTGGGATGGGATGGGATGCGATGGGATGGGATGGGATCCCTGGGATGGGATGGGATTCCTGGGATGGTATCCCTGGGATGGGTTAGGATGGGATTGGATGGGATGGGATGGGATCCCTGGGATGGGATGGGATCCCTGGGATGGGATGTGTTCACTGGGATGGGTTGGGATCCCTGGAATGGGATGGGATGGGATTCCTGGTATGGGATGGGATGGGATCCCTGGGATAGTATGGGATTCCTGCGTTGGGATCGAATCCCTGGGATGGCATGGGTGAGATGGGATGAGATCTCTAACATGGGATCCCTGGAATGGAATGTGATCCCTGGGATGAGAAGGGATGGGATGGAATGGGATGGGATCCCTGGGATGGGATGGGATGGGATCCCTGGGATGTTATCCCTGGGATGGGATTGGATCCCTGGAATGGGATGGGATGGGATGGGATGGGATGGGATGGGATGGGATGGGATGGGATGGGATGGGATGGCATGGGATGGGATGGGATGGCATGGGATGGGATCCCTGGAATGGGATGGGATGGGATTCCTGGGATGGGAATGGATGGGATGGGATGGGATTGGATGGGATGGGATCCCTGTGATGGGATGGGATCCCTGTGATGGGATGGGATGGGATCCCTGGGATGGGATTTGTTGGGATGGGATCCCTGGGATGGGATGGAATACCTGGGATGAGTTCGCTGGGATGGGATGGGATGGGATGGGATCCCTGCCCTGGGATGGGATCGGATGGTATCCCTGGGATGGGATACATGGGATGGGATCGGATGTGATTGCATGGGATGGGATTGGATGGGATGGGATGGGCTAGAATGGGTTGGGATGGGATGGGATCAATGGGATGGGAGCGGAGGGTATGGGATGGGATGGGTTGGGATCCCTGGGATGGGATCCCTTGGATGGGATGTGATCCCTGGGTTGGGATCCCTGGGATGGGATCCCTGGGATGGGATCGATGGGATGGGATGGGTTGGGATGGGTTGGGATGGGATAGGATCGCTGGGATTGGATCCCGGGGATGAGATGGGAACCCTGTGATGGGATCCCTGGGATGGGATGGGATGGGATGGGATGGGATGGGATGGGATGGGATGGGATGGGATGGAATGGGATGGGATGGGATGGGATTGGAAGGCATGGGTTGGGATGGGATTCGATGGGATGGGATCCCTGGGATGGGATCGGATGGGATGGGATGGAATCCCTGGGATGGAATCCCTGGGATAGGATGGGATCCCTGGGTTGGGATCGAATCCCTGGGATGTTATCCCTGGGATGGGATTGGATCCCTGGGATGGGATGGGATGGGATGGGATGGGATCCCTGGAATGGGATGGGATCCCTGGAATAGGATGGGATGGGATTCCTGGGATGGGAATGGATGGGATGGGATGGGATTGGATGGGATGGGATCCCTGTGATGGGTTGGGAACACTGGGATGGGATGTTATGGGATCCCTGGGATGAGATGGGATGGGATTGGATCCCTGGGATGGGATGAGATGGGATCCCAGGGATGGGATCCCTGGATTGTGATAGCTCGTATGAGATGGGATCCCTGGGATGGGATGGGATCGCTGGGATGGGATCCCTGGGATGGGATGGGATGGAATGGGATGGGATGGGATGGGATGGGATGGGATGGGATGGGTTGGGATGGGATGGGATGGGATGGGTTGGGATGGGATGGGATGGGATGGGTTGGGATGGGATGGGATGGGATGGGATGGGATGGGATGGGATGGGATGGGTTGGGATGGGATCCCTGGAATGGGATGGGATGGGATTCCTGGGATGGGAATGGATGGGATGGGATGGGATTGGATGGGATGGGATCCCTGTGATGGGATGGGATCCCTGTGATGGGATGGGATGGGATCCCTGGGATGGGATTTGTTGGGATGGGATCCCTGGGATGGGATGGAATACCTGGGATGAGTTCGCTGGGATGGGATGGGATGGGATGGGATCCCTGCGCTGGGATGGGATCGGATGGTATCCCTGGGATGGGATACATGGGATGGGATCGGATGTGATTGCATGGGATGGGATTGGATGGGATGGGATGGGCTAGAATGGGTTGGGATGGGATGGGATCAATGGGATGGGAGCGGAGGGTATGGGATGGGATGGGTTGGGATCCCTGGGATGGGATCCCTTGGATGGGATGTGATCCCTGGGATGGGATCCCTGGGATGGGATCCCTGGGATGGGATCGATGGGATGGGATGGGTTGGGATGGGTTGGGATGGGATAGGATCGCTGGGATTGGATCCCGGGGATGAGATGGGAACCCTGTGATGGGATCCCTGGGATGGGATGGGATGGGATGGGATGGGATGGGATGGGATGGGATGGAATGGGATGGGATGGGATGGGATTGGAAGGCATGGGTTGGGATGGGATTCGATGGGATGGGATCCCTGGGATGGGATCGGATGGGATGGGATGGGATCCCTGGGATGGAATCCCTGGGATAGGATGGGATCCCTGGGTTGGGATCGAATCCCTGGGATGTTATCCCTGGGATGGGATTGGATCCCTGGGATGGGATGGGATGGGATGGGATGGGATGGGATCCCTGGAATGGGATGGGATCCCTGGAATAGGATGGGATGGGATTCCTGGGATGGGAATGGATGGGATGGGATGGGATTGGATGGGATGGGATCCCTGTGATGGGTTGGGAACACTGGGATGGGATGTTATGGGATCCCTGGGATGAGATGGGATGGGATTGGATCCCTGGGATGGGATGAGATGGGATCCCAGGGATGGGATCCCTGGATTGTGATAGCTCGTATGAGATGGGATCCCTGGGATGGGATGGGATCGCTGGGATGGGATCCCTGGGATGGGATGGGATGGAATGGGATGGGATGGGATGGGATGGGATGGGATGGGATGGGATGGGATGGGATGGGATGGGATGGGATGGGTTGGGATGGGATGGGATGGGATGGGTTGGGATGGGATGGGATGGGATGGGTTGGGATGGGATGGGATGGGATGGGATGGGATGGGATGGGATGGGTTGGGATGGGATGGGATGGGATCTCAGGGATGGGATGGGATGGGATGGGATGGTGCGGGACGGGATGGGATGGGATGGGATCCCTCAGATGGAATGGGACCCCAAGAATGGGATCCCTGGGATGGGATCCCAGGGATGGGATGGGATGGGATTGGATGGGTTGGGATACCTGGGATGGGCTGGGATGGCATGGGATGGGATGGGATGGTATCCTTGGATGGGATGGAATGGGATCCCTGAGATGGGATGCGATCCCTGGGATGGGATCCCTGGGCTGGGATGGGATCCCTGGAATGGGATGGGATCCCTGGAATGGGATGGGATGGGATTCCTGGGATGGGAATGGATGGGATGGGATGGGATCCCTGGGATGGGATGGGATGGGATCCCTGGGATGGGATGGGATGGGATGGGATGGGATGGGATGGGATCCCTTGGATGGGATCGGATGGGATGCCTGGGATGGGATGGGATGGGATCCGTGGGATGGGATGTGATCCCTGGGATGGGATGGGTTGAGATGGGATGGGATGGGATCCCTGGGATTGGATGGGATCCCTGGGATGAGATGGGATGGGATCCCTGGGTTGGGATGGGTTCCATGGGATGGGATCCCTGGGATGGGATGGGATGGGATGGGATGGGATGGGATGGGATGGGATGGGATGGGATGGGATGGGATGGGATGGGGTGGGATGGGATGTGATGGGATGGGATGGGATGGGATCCCTGTGATGGGATGGGTTGGTATGGGATGGGATCCCTGGGATGGGATCGGATGGGATGCCTGGGATGGGATGAGATGGGATCCGTGGGATGGGATGTGATCCCTGGGATGGGATGGGGTGAGATGGGATGGGGTGGGATGGGATCCTTGGATGGGATGGAATGGGATCCCTGAGATGGGATGCGATCGCTGGGATGGGATCCCTGGGCTGGGATGGGATCCCTGGAATGGGATGGGATCCCTGGAATGGGATGGGATGGGATTCCTGGGATGGGAATGGATGGGATGGGATGGGATTGGATGGGATGGGATCACTGGGATAGGATGGGATCCCTGGGTTGGGATCGAATCCCTGGGATGGCATCCCTGGGATGGGATGGAATCTCTGGGATGGGATACCTGGGGTGGGATGGGTTGGAATGGGATGGGATCCCTGGGATCGGATGGGATCCCTGGGATGGGATGGGATGGGATCCCTGGGTTGGGATGGGTTCCATGGGATGGGATCCCTGGGATGGGATGGGATGGGATGGGATGGGATGGGATGGGATAGGATCTCTGGGATTGAATCCCTGGGATGGGATGGGATCCCTGGGATGTTATGGGATCCGCGGGATGTGATGGGATGGGATTCCTGGGATGGGAATGGGTGGGGTGGGATGGGATGGGATGGGATGGGATGGGATGGGATGGGATGGGATGGGATCCCTGGGATGGGATGGGATCCCTGTGATGGGAAGGGATGGTATCCCTGCGATGGGATCGGTTGGGATGGGATTCCTGGGATGGGATGGAATACCTGGCATGAGATAGCAGGGATGATATGGGATGGGATGGGATGGGATGGGATCCCTGGGATGGGATACCTGGGATGGGATGGGATTGGATGGGATGGGATGGGATGGGATGGGATGGGATCCCTGGGATGGGATGGGATGCGATGGGATGGGATGGGATCCCTGGGATGGGATGGGATTCCTGGGATGGTATCCCTGGGATGGGTTAGGATGGGATTGGATGGGATGGGATGGGATCCCTGGGATGGGATGTGTTCACTGGGATGGGTTGGGATCCCTGGAATGGGATGGGATCGGATGGGATCCCTGGGATAGTATGGGATTCCTGCGTTGGGATCGAATCCCTGGGATGGCATCCGTGAGATGGGATGAGATCTCTAACATGGGATCCCTGGAATGGGATGTGATCCCTGGGATGAGAAGGGATGGGATGGAATGGGATGGGATCCCTGGGATGGGATGGGATGGGATCCCTGGGATGTTATCCCTGGGATGGGATTGGATCCCTGGGATGGGATGGGATGGGATCCCTGGGATGTTATCCCTGGGATGGGATTGGATCCCTGGAATGGGATGGGATGGGATGGGATGGGATGGGATGGGATGGGATGGGATGGGATGGGATGGGATGGGATGGAATGGGATGGGATGGGATGGCATGGGATGGGATCCCTGGAATGGGATGGGATGGGATTCCTGGGATGGGAATGGATGGGATGGGATGGGATTGGATGGGATGGGATCCGTGTGATGGGATGGGATCCCTGTGATGGGATGGGATGGGATCCCTGGGATGGGATTTGTTGGGATGGGATCCCTGGGATGGGATGGAATACCTGGGATGAGTTCGCTGGGATGGGATGGGATGGGATGGGATCCCTGGGCTGGGATGGGATCGGATGGTATCCCTGGGATGGGATACATGGGATGGGATCGGATGTGATTGCATGGGATGGGATTGGATGGGATGGGATGGGCTAGAATGGGTTGGGATGGCATGGGATCAATGGGATGGGAGCGGAGGGTATGGGATGGGATGGGTTGGGATCCCTGGGATGGGATCCCTTGGATGGGATGTGATCCCTGGGATGGGATCCCTGGGATGGGATGGGATGGGATCGATGGGATGGGATGGGTTGGGATGGGTTGGGATGGGATAGGATCGCTGGGATTGGATCCCTGGGATGAGATGGGAACCCTGTGATGGGATCCCTGGGATGGGATGGGATGGGATGGGATGGGATGGGATGGGATGGGATGGAATGGGATGGGATGGGATGGGATTGGATGGCATGGGTTGGGATGGGATTCGATGGGATGGGATCCCTGGGATGGGATCGGATGGGATGGGATGGGATCCCTGGGATGGAATCCCTGGGATAGGATGGGATCCCTGGGTTGGGATCGAATCCCTGGGATGTTATCCCTGGGATGGGATTGGATCCCTGGGATGGGATGGGATGGGATGGGATGGGATGGGATCCCTGGAATGGGATGGGATCCCTGGAATAGGATGGGATGGGATTCCTGGGATGGGAATGGATGGGATGGGATGGGATTGGATGGGATGGGATCCCTGTGATGGGTTGGGAACACTGGGATGGGATGTTATGGGATCCCTGGGATGAGATGGGATGGGATTGGATCCCTGGGATGGGATGAGATGGGATCCCAGGGATGGGATCCCTGGATTGTGATAGCTCGTATGAGATGGGATCCCTGGGATGGGATGGGATCGCTGGGATGGGATCCCTGGGATGGGATGGGATGGAATGGGATGGGATGGGATGGGATGGGATGGGATGGGATGGGATGGGATGGGATGGGATGGGTTGGGATGGGATGGGATGGGATGGGATGGGTTGGGATGGGATGGGATGGGATCTCAGGGATGGGATGGGATGGGATGGGATGGTGCGGGACGGGATGGGATGGGATGGGATCCCTCAGATGGAATGGGACCCCAAGAATGGGATCCCTGGGATGGGATCCCAGGGATGGGATGGGATGGGATTGGATGGGTTGGGATACCTGGGATGGGCTGGGATGGCATGGGATGGGATGGGATGGTATCCTTGGATGGGATGGAATGGGATCCCTGAGATGGGATGCGATCCCTGGGATGGGATCCCTGGGCTGGGATGGGATCCCTGGAATGGGATGGGATCCCTGGAATGGGATGGGATGGGATTCCTGGGATGGGAATGGATGGGATGGGATGGGATCCCTGGGATGGGATGGGATGGGATCCCTGGGATGGGATGGGATGGGATGGGATCCCTTGGATGGGATCGGATGGGATGCCTGGGATGGGATGGGATGGGATCCGTGGGATGGGATGTGATCCCTGGGATGGGATGGGTTGAGATGGGATGGGATGGGATCCCTGGGATTGGATGGGATCCCTGGGATGAGATGGGATGGGATCCCTGGCTTGGGATGGGTTCCATGGGATGGGATCCCTGGGATGGGATGGGATGGGATGGGATGGGATGGGATGGGATGGGATGGGATGGGGTGGGATGGGATGTGATGGGATGGGATGGGATGGGATCCCTGCGATGGGATGGGATGGTATGGGATGGGATCCCTGGGATGGGATCGGATGGGATGCCTGGGATGGGATGAGATGGGATCCGTGGGATGGGATGTGATCCCTGGGATGGGATGGGGTGAGATGGGATGGGGTGGGATGGGATCCTTGGATGGGATGGAATGGGATCCCTGAGATGGGATGCGATCGCTGGGATGGGATCCCTGGGCTGGGATGGGATCCCTGGAATGGGATGGGATCCCTGGAATGGGATGGGATGGGATTCCTGGGATGGGAATGGATGGGATGGGATGGGATTGGATGGGATGGGATCACTGGGATAGGATGGGATCCCTGGGTTGGGATCGAATCCCTGGGATGGCATCCCTGGGATGGGATGGAATCTCTGGGATGGGATACCCTGGGTGGGATGGGTTGGAATGGGATGGGATCCCTGAGATCGGATGGGATCCCTGGGATGGGATGGGATGGGATCCCTGGGTTGGGATGGGTTCCATGGGATGGGATCCCTGGGATGGGATGGGATGGGATGGGGTGGGATGGGATAGGATCTCTGGGATTGAATCCCTGGGATGGGATGGGATCCCTGGGATGTTATGGGATCCGCGGGATGTGATGGGATGGGATTCCTGGGATGGGAATGGGTGGGGTGGGATGGGATGGGATGGGATGGGATGGGATGGGATGGGATGGGATCCCTGGGATGGGATGGGATCCCTGTGATGGGAAGGGATGGTATCCCTGCGATGGGATCGGTTGGGATGGGATTCCTGGGATGGGATGGAATACCTGGCATGAGATAGCAGGGATGATATGGGATGGGATGGGATGGGATGGGATGGGATCCCTGGGATGGGATACCTGGGATGGGATGGGATTGGATGGGATGGGATGGGATGGGATCCCTGGGATGGGATGGGATGCGATGGGATGGGATGGGATCCCTGGGATGGGATGGGATTCCTGGGATGGTATCCCTGGGATGGGTTAGGATGGGATTGGATGGGATGGGATGGGATCCCTGGGATGGGATGGGATGGGATTCCTGGGATGGGATGGGATGGGATCCCTGGGATAGTATGGGATTCCTGCGTTGGGATCGAATCCCTGGGATGGCATCCGTGAGATGGGATGAGATCTCTAACATGGGATCCCTGGAATGGGATGTGATCCCTGGGATGAGAAGGGATGGGATGGAATGGGATGGGATCCCTGGGATGGGATGGGATGGGATCCCTGGGATGTTATCCCTGGGATGGGATTGGATCCCTGGGATGGGATGGGATGGGATGGGATGGGATGGGATGGGATGGGATGGGATGGGATGGGATGGGATGGGATGGGATGGAATGGGATGGGATGGGATGGCATGGGATGGGATCCCTGGAATGGGATGGGATGGGATTCCGGGGATGGGAATGGATGGGATGGGATGGGATTGGATGGGATGGGATCCCTCTGATGGGATGGGATCCCTGTGATGGGATGGGATGGGATCCCTGGGATGGGATTTGTTGGGATGGGATCCCTGAGATGGGATGTAATACCTGGGATGAGATCGCTGGGATGGGATGGGATGGGATGGGATCCCTGCGCTGGGATGGGATCGGATGGTATCCCTGGGATGGGATACATGGGATGGGATCGGATGTGATTGCATGGGATGGGATTGGATGGGATGGGATCCCTGTGATGGGATGGGATCCCTCTGATGGGATGGGATGGGATCCCTGTGATGGGATTTGTTGGGATGGGATCCCTGGGATGTTATGGGATCCGTGGGATGTGATGGGATGTGATCCCTGGGATGGGATGGGGTGAGATGGGATGGGATGGGATCCCTGGGATTGGATGGGATGGGATGGGATGGGATGGGATGGGTTGGGATGGGATGGGATGGGATTGGATGGGATGGGTTGGGATGGTCTGGTATCCCTGGGATGGTGTCCCTGGGATGGGATGGGATGGGATGGGATGGGATGGGATGGGATGGGATGGGATGGGATGGCATGGGATGGGGTGGGATGGGATGGGATTCGATGGGATGGGGTGGGATGGGATGGGATTGGCTACACTGGGTTGGGATGGGATGGGATCGATGGGATGGGATGGGATGGAATGGGATCCCTGGGATGGTACGGAATGGGATCCCTGGGATGGGATGGGATACCTTGTATGGGATCCCTAGGATGGGATGAGATGGGATGGGATGCGATGGGATAGGATGGGATGGGATGCGATGGGATAGGATGGGATGGGTAGGATGGGATGGGATCCCTGGGATGGAATGGGATCCCTGGGATGGGATCTCTGGGATCGGATGGTATCCATGGGATGGGATGGATTGGGATGGGATGGAATCCCTGGGATGGGGACCCGGGGATGGGATGGGATCCCTGGTATGGGATCCCTGGGATGGGATGGGATGGGATGGCATCCCTGGGATGGGATGGGATCCCTGGGATGGGATGGGTTGAGATGGGATGGGATGGGATGGGATGGGATGGGATGGGATCCCTGGGATTGGATGGGATGGGACCCCTGGGTTAGGATTGGTTGGGATGGTATACCTGGGATGGGATGGAATCCCTGGGATGAGATCGCTGGGATGGGATGTGATGGGATGGGATGGGATGGGATCCCTGCGATGGGATGGGATGGGATGGGATGGGATGGGATGGGATGGGATGGGGTTGGATGGGATGGGATTGGCTAGGATAGGTTGGGATGGGATGGGATCGATGGGATGGGATGGGATGGGATGAAATAGGATCCCTGGGATGGTACAGAATGGGACCCCTGGGATGGGATGGGATGCCTGGTATGGGATCCCTAGGATGGGATGGGATGGGATGGGATGGGATGGGATAGGATGGGATGGGGTATGATGGGATGGGATGGGTTGGGATGGGATGGGATCCCTTGGATGGGATGTGATGGGACGGGATGTGATGGGATGGGGTGGGAAGGGATGGGATGGGCTACAATGGGATGGGATGGGATGGGATGGGATGGGATGGGATGGGATGGGATGGGATGGGATGGGATAGGATGGGATGGGGTATGATGGGATGGGTTGGGATGGGATGGGATCCCTTGGATGGGATGTGATGGGACGGGATGTGATGGGATGGGGTGGGAAGGGATGGGATGGGCTACAATGGGATGGGATGGGATGGGATGGGATGGGATGGGATGGGATGGGATGGGATCTCTGGAATGGGATGGTATCCATGGGATGGGATGGGTTGAGATGGGATGGAATCCCTGGGATGGGGACCCGGGGATGGGATGGGATCACTGGTATGGGATCCCTCGGATGGGATGGGATGGGATGGGATGGGATGGGATGGGATGGGATGGGATTGGATGGGATGGGATGGGGTGGGATGGGATGGGATCCCTTGGATGGGATCGGATGGGATGCCTGGGATGGGATGGGATGGGATCCGTGGGATGGGATGGGATGGGATCCGTGGGATGGGATGTGATCCCTGGGATGGGATGGGTTGAGATGGGATGGGATGGGATGGGATGGGATCCCTGGGATTGGATGGGATGGGATCCCTGGGTTAGGATTGGTTGGGATGGTATACCTGGGATGGGATGGAATCCCTGGGATGAGATCGCTGGGATGGGATGTGATGGGATGGGATGGGATGGGATCCCTGCGATGGGATTGGATGGGATGCTATGGGATGGGATGGGGTTGGATGGGATGGGGAGGGATGGGATGGGATTGGCTACGATGGGTTGGGATGGGATGGGATCGATGGGATGGGATGGGATGGCATCCCTGGGATGGGATGGGATCCCTGGGATGGGATGGGTTGAGATGGGATGGGATGGGATGGGATGGGATGGGATCCCTGGGATTGGATGGGATGGGACCCCTGGGTTAGGATTGGTTGGGATGGTATACCTGGGATGGGATGGAATCCCTGGGATGAGATCGCTGGGATGGGATGTGATGGGATGGGATGGGATGGGATCCCTGCGATGGGATGGGATGGGATGGGATGGGATGGGATGGGATGGGGTTGGATGGGATGGGATTGGCTAGGATAGGTTGGGATGGGATGGGATCGATGGGATGGGATGGGATGGGATGAAATAGGATCCCTGGGATGGTACAGAATGGGACCCCTGGGATGGGATGGGATGCCTGGTATGGGATCCCTAGGATGGGATGGGATGGGATGGGATGGGATGGGATGGGATAGGATGGGATGGGGTATGATGGGATGGGATGGGTTGGGATGGGATGGGATCCCTTGGATGGGATGTGATGGGACGGGATGTGATGGGATGGGGTGGGAAGGGATGGGATGGGCTACAATGGGATGGGATGGGATGGGATGGGATGGGATGGGATGGGATGGGATGGGATGGGATCTCTGGAATGGGATGGTATCCATGGGATGGGATGGGTTGAGATGGGATGGAATCCCTGGGATGGGAACCCGGGGATGGGATGGGATCACTGGTATGGGATCCCTCGGATGGGATGGGATGGGATGGGATGGGATGGGATGGGATGGGATGGGATTGGATGGGATGGGATGGGGTGGGATGGGATGGGATGGGATGGGATGGGATTGGATGGGATGGGATGGGGTGGGATGGGATGGGATCCCTTGGATGGGATCGGATGGGATGCCTGGGATGGGATGGGATGGGATCCGTGGGATGGGATGGGATGGGATCCGTGGGATGGGATGTGATCCCTGGGATGGGATGGGTTGAGATGGGATGGGATGGGATGGGATCCCTGGGATTGGATGGGATGGGATCCCTGGGTTAGGATTGGTTGGGATGGTATACCTGGGATGGGATGGAATCCCTGGGATGAGATCGCTGGGATGGGATGTGATGGGATGGGATCCCTGCGATGGGATTGGATGGGATGCTATGGGATGGGATGGGGTTGGATGGGATGGGGAGGGATGGGATGGGATTGGCTACGATGGGTTGGGATGGGATGGGATCGATGGGATGGGATGGGATGGGATGAAATAGGATCCCTGGGATGGTACAGAATGGGACCCCTGGGATGGGATGGGATGCCTGGTATGGGATCCCTAGGATGGGATGGGATGGGATGGGATGGGATGGGATGGGATGGGATGGGATGGGATGGGATGGGATAGGATGGGATGGGATGGGGTATGATGGGATGGGATGGGTTGGGATGGGATGGGATCCCTTGGATGGGATGTGATGGGACGGGATGTGATGGGATGGGGTCGGAAGGGATGGGATGGGCTACAATGGGATGGGATGGGATGGGATGGGATGGGATGGGATGGGATGGGATGGGATGGGATGGGATGGGATGGGATGGGATGGGATGGGATGGGATGCCATGGCATGGGATCCGCGGGATGAGATGGGATGGGATGGGATACGTGGGATGGGATGGGATCCCTGGGATGGGATGGGATGGGATGAGATGGGATGGAATGGGATGTGATCCCTGGGTTGGGACTGGTTGGGATGGTATACCTTGGGTGGGATGGAATCCCTGGGATGAGATCGCTGGGATGGGATGGGATGGGATGGGATGGGATGGGATGGGATGGGATGGGGTGGGATGGAATGGGATGGGATGGGATTGGATGGCATGGGGTGGGATGGGATTGGCTACAATGGGTTGGGATGGGATGGGATCGATGGGACGGGATGGGATGAAATGGGATCCCTGGGATGGTACGGAATGGGATCCCTGGGATGGGATGGGATACCTGGTATGGGATCCCTAGGATGGGATTGGAGGGGATGGGATGGGATAGGATGGGATGGGATGGGGTAGGATGGGATGGGTTGGGATGGGATCTCTGGGATGGGGTGGGATCCCTGGGATGGGATCTCTGGGATGGGATGGTATCCATGGGATGGGATGGGTTGGGATGGGATGGAATCCCTGGGATGGGGACCCGGGGATGGGATTGAATCCCTGGAATGGGATCCCGGGGATGGGATGGGATCCCTGGGATGGGATACCTGGGATGGTATCCCTGGGATGGGATGGGATGGGATGGGATGGGATGGGATCCCTGGATTGGGATGGGTTCCATGGGATGGGATGGGATGGGATCCGTGGGATGGGATGGGGTGAGATGGGATGGGATGGAATGGGATGGGATGGGATGGGATGGGATGGGATGGGATGGGATGGGTTGGGATGGGATGGGATGGGATGGGATGGGTTGGGATGGGATGGGATGGGATCTCAGGGATGGGATGGGATGGGATGGGATGGTGCGGGACGGGATGGGATGGGATGGGATCCCTCAGATGGAATGGGACCCCAAGAATGGGATCCCTGGGATGGGATCCCAGGGATGGGATGGGATGGGATTGGATGGGTTGGGATACCTGGGATGGGCTGGGATGGCATGGGATGGGATGGGATGGTATCCTTGGATGGGATGGAATGGGATCCCTGAGATGGGATGCGATCCCTGGGATGGGATCCCTGGGCTGGGATGGGATCCCTGGAATGGGATGGGATCCCTGGAATGGGATGGGATGGGATTCCTGGGATGGGAATGGATGGGATGGGATGGGATCCCTGGGATGGGATGGGATGGGATCCCTGGGATGGGATGGGATGGGATGGGATCCCTTGGATGGGATCGGATGGGATGCCTGGGATGGGATGGGATGGGATCCGTGGGATGGGATGTGATCCCTGGGATGGGATGGGTTGAGATGGGATGGGATGGGATCCCTGGGATTGGATGGGATCCCTGGGATGAGATGGGATGGGATCCCTGGCTTGGGATGGGTTCCATGGGATGGGATCCCTGGGATGGGATGGGATGGGATGGGATGGGATGGGATGGGATGGGATGGGGTGGGATGGGATGTGATGGGATGGGATGGGATGGGATCCCTGCGATGGGATGGGATGGTATGGGATGGGATCCCTGGGATGGGATCGGATGGGATGCCTGGGATGGGATGAGATGGGATCCGTGGGATGGGATGTGATCCCTGGGATGGGATGGGGTGAGATGGGATGGGGTGGGATGGGATCCTTGGATGGGATGGAATGGGATCCCTGAGATGGGATGCGATCGCTGGGATGGGATCCCTGGGCTGGGATGGGATCCCTGGAATGGGATGGGATCCCTGGAATGGGATGGGATGGGATTCCTGGGATGGGAATGGATGGGATGGGATGGGATTGGATGGGATGGGATCACTGGGATAGGATGGGATCCCTGGGTTGGGATCGAATCCCTGGGATGGCATCCCTGGGATGGGATGGAATCTCTGGGATGGGATACCTGGGGTGGGATGGGTTGGAATGGGATGGGATCCCTGAGATCGGATGGGATCCCTGGGATGGGATGGGATGGGATCCCTGGGTTGGGATGGGTTCCATGGGATGGGATCCCTGGGATGGGATGGGATGGGATGGGATAGGATCTCTGGGATTGAATCCCTGGGATGGGATGGGATCCCTGGGATGTTATGGGATCCGCGGGATGTGATGGGATGGGATTCCTGGGATGGGAATGGGTGGGGTGGGATGGGATGGGATGGGATGGGATGGGATGGGATGGGATGGGATCCCTGGGATGGGATGGGATCCCTGTGATGGGAAGGGATGGTATCCCTGCGATGGGATCGGTTGGGATGGGATTCCTGGGATGGGATGGAATACCTGGCATGAGATAGCAGGGATGATATGGGATGGGATGGGATGGGATGGGATCCCTGGGATGGGATACCTGGGATGGGATGGGATTGGATGGGATGGGATGGGATGGGATCCCTGGGATGGGATGGGATGCGATGGGATGGGATGGGATCCCTGGGATGGGATGGGATTCCTGGGATGGTATCCCTGGGATGGGTTAGGATGGGATTGGATGGGATGGGATGGGATCCCTGGGATGGGATGGGATCCCTGGGATGGGATGTGTTCACTGGGATGGGTTGGGATCCCTGGAATGGGATGGGATGGGATTCCTGGGATGGGATGGGATGGGATCCCTGGGATAGTATGGGATTCCTGCGTTGGGATCGAATCCCTGGGATGGCATCCGTGAGATGGGATGAGATCTCTAACATGGGATCCCTGGAATGGGATGTGATCCCTGGGATGAGAAGGGATGGGATGGAATGGG
This sequence comes from Sturnus vulgaris, assembly GCF_052056855.1. Taxonomy (NCBI): domain Eukaryota; kingdom Metazoa; phylum Chordata; class Aves; order Passeriformes; family Sturnidae; genus Sturnus; species Sturnus vulgaris. The sequence continues at coordinate 11,521,876 of NC_142282.1, forward strand.
ATGGGATCCCTGGGATGGGATGGGATGGGATCCCTGGGATGTTATCCCTGGGATGGGATTGGATCCCTGGGATGGGATGGGATGGGATGGGATGGGATGGGATGGGATGGGATGGGATGGGATGGGATGGGATGGGATGGGATGGAATGGGATGGGATGGGATGGCATGGGATGGGATCCCTGGAATGGGATGGGATGGGATTCCGGGGATGGGAATGGATGGGATGGGATGGGATTGGATGGGATGGGATCCCTGTGATGGGATGGGATCCCTGTGATGGGATGGGATGGGATCCCTGGGATGGGATTTGTTGGGATGGGATCCCTGAGATGGGATGTAATACCTGGGATGAGATCGCTGGGATGGGATGGGATGGGATGGGATCCCTGCGCTGGGATGGGATCGGATGGTATCCCTGGGATGGGATACATGGGATGGGATCGGATGTGATTGCATGGGATGGGATTGGATGGGATGGGATCCCTGTGATGGGATGGGATCCCTCTGATGGGATGGGATGGGATCCCTGTGATGGGATTTGTTGGGATGGGATCCCTGGGATGTTATGGGATCCGTGGGATGTGATGGGATGTGATCCCTGGGATGGGATGGGGTGAGATGGGATGGGATGGGATCCCTGGGATTGGATGGGATGGGATGGGATGGGATGGGTTGGGATGGGATGGGATGGGATTGGATGGGATGGGTTGGGATGGTCTGGTATCCCTGGGATGGTGTCCCTGGGATGGGATGGGATGGGATGGGATGGGATGGGATGGGATGGGATGGGATGGCATGGGATGGGGTGGGATGGGATGGGATTCGATGGGATGGGGTGGGATGGGATGGGATTGGCTACACTGGGTTGGGATGGGATGGGATCGATGGGATGGGATGGGATGGAATGGGATCCCTGGGATGGTACGGAATGGGATCCCTGGGATGGGATGGGATACCTTGTATGGGATCCCTAGGATGGGATGAGATGGGATGGGATGCGATGGGATAGGATGGGATGGGATGCGATGGGATAGGATGGGATGGGTAGGATGGGATGGGATCCCTGGGATGGAATGGGATCCCTGGGATGGGATCTCTGGGATCGGATGGTATCCATGGGATGGGATGGATTGGGATGGGATGGAATCCCTGGGATGGGGACCCGGGGATGGGATGGGATCCCTGGTATGGGATCCCTGGGATGGGATGGGATGGGATGGCATCCCTGGGATGGGATGGGATCCCTGGGATGGGATGGGTTGAGATGGGATGGGATGGGATGGGATGGGATGGGATGGGATGGGATCCCTGGGATTGGATGGGATGGGACCCCTGGGTTAGGATTGGTTGGGATGGTATACCTGGGATGGGATGGAATCCCTGGGATGAGATCGCTGGGATGGGATGTGATGGGATGGGATGGGATGGGATCCCTGCGATGGGATGGGATGGGATGGGATGGGATGGGATGGGATGGGATGGGGTTGGATGGGATGGGATTGGCTAGGATAGGTTGGGATGGGATGGGATCGATGGGATGGGATGGGATGGGATGAAATAGGATCCCTGGGATGGTACAGAATGGGACCCCTGGGATGGGATGGGATGCCTGGTATGGGATCCCTAGGATGGGATGGGATGGGATGGGATAGGATGGGATGGGGTATGATGGGATGGGATGGGTTGGGATGGGATGGGATCCCTTGGATGGGATGTGATGGGACGGGATGTGATGGGATGGGGTGGGAAGGGATGGGATGGGCTACAATGGGATGGGATGGGATGGGATGGGATGGGATGGGATGGGATGGGATGGGATGGGATGGGATGGGATGGGATAGGATGGGATGGGGTATGATGGGATGGGTTGGGATGGGATGGGATCCCTTGGATGGGATGTGATGGGACGGGATGTGATGGGATGGGGTGGGAAGGGATGGGATGGGCTACAATGGGATGGGATGGGATGGGATGGGATGGGATGGGATGGGATGGGATGGGATGGGATCTCTGGAATGGGATGGTATCCATGGGATGGGATGGGTTGAGATGGGATGGAATCCCTGGGATGGGGACCCGGGGATGGGATGGGATCACTGGTATGGGATCCCTCGGATGGGATGGGATGGGATGGGATGGGATGGGATGGGATGGGATTGGATGGGATGGGATGGGGTGGGATGGGATGGGATCCCTTGGATGGGATCGGATGGGATGCCTGGGATGGGGTGGGATGGGATCCGTGGGATGGGATGGGATGGGATCCGTGGGATGGGATGTGATCCCTGGGATGGGATGGGTTGAGATGGGATGGGATGGGATGGGATGGGATCCCTGGGATTGGATGGGATGGGATCCCTGGGTTAGGATTGGTTGGGATGGTATACCTGGGATGGGATGGAATCCCTGGGATGAGATCGCTGGGATGGGATGTGATGGGATGGGATGGGATGGGATCCCTGCGATGGGATTGGATGGGATGCTATGGGATGGGATGGGGTTGGATGGGATGGGGAGGGATGGGATGGGATTGGCTACGATGGGTTGGGATGGGATGGGATCGATGGGATGGGATGGGATGGGATGGCATCCCTGGGATGGGATGGGATCCCTGGGATGGGATGGGTTGAGATGGGATGGGATGGGATGGGATGGGATGGGATGGGATGGGATGGGATGGGATGGGATCCCTGGGATTGGATGGGATGGGACCCCTGGGTTAGGATTGGTTGGGATGGTATACCTGGGATGGGATGGAATCCCTGGGATGAGATCGCTGGGATGGGATGTGATGGGATGGGATGGGATGGGATCCCTGCGATGGGATGGGATGGGATGGGATGGGATGGGATGGGATGGGATGGGGTTGGATGGGATGGGATTGGCTAGGATAGGTTGGGATGGGATGGGATCGATGGGATGGGATGGGATGGGATGAAATAGGATCCCTGGGATGGTACAGAATGGGACCCCTGGGATGGGATGGGATGCCTGGTATGGGATCCCTAGGATGGGATGGGATGGGATGGGATGGGATGGGATAGGATGGGATGGGGTATGATGGGATGGGATGGGTTGGGATGGGATGGGATCCCTTGGATGGGATGTGATGGGACGGGATGTGATGGGATGGGGTGGGAAGGGATGGGATGGGCTACAATGGGATGGGATGGGATGGGATGGGATGGGATGGGATGGGATGGGATGGGATCTCTGGAATGGGATGGTATCCATGGGATGGGATGGGTTGAGATGGGATGGAATCCCTGGGATGGGGACCCGGGGATGGGATGGGATCACTGGTATGGGATCCCTCGGATGGGATGGGATGGGATGGGATGGGATGGGATGGGATGGGATGGGATTGGATGGGATGGGATGGGGTGGGATGGGATGGGATCCCTTGGATGGGATCGGATGGGATGCCTGGGATGGGATGGGATGGGATCCGTGGGATGGGATGGGATGGGATCCGTGGGATGGGATGTGATCCCTGGGATGGGATGGGTTGAGATGGGATGGGATGGGATGGGATCCCTGGGATTGGATGGGATGGGATCCCTGGGTTAGGATTGGTTGGGATGGTATACCTGGGATGGGATGGAATCCCTGGGATGAGATCGCTGGGATGGGATGTGATGGGATGGGATGGGATGGGATCCCTGCGATGGGATTGGATGGGATGCTATGGGATGGGATGGGGTTGGATGGGATGGGGAGGGATGGGATGGGATTGGCTACGATGGGTTGGGATGGGATGGGATCGATGGGATGGGATGGGATGGGATGAAATAGGATCCCTGGGATGGTACAGAATGGGACCCCTGGGATGGGATGGGATGCCTGGTATGGGATCCCTAGGATGGGATGGGATGGGATGGGATGGGATGGGATGGGATGGGATGGGATGGGATGGGATAGGATGGGATGGGATGGGGTATGATGGGATGGGATGGGTTGGGATGGGATGGGATCCCTTGGATGGGATGTGATGGGACGGGATGTGATGGGATGGGGTCGGAAGGGATGGGATGGGCTACAATGGGATGGGATGGGATGGGATGGGATGGGATGGGATGGGATGGGATGGGATGGGATGGGATGCCATGGCATGGGATCCGCGGGATGAGATGGGATGGGATGGGATACGTGGGATGGGATGGGATCCCTGGGATGGGATGGGATGAGATGGGATGGAATGGGATGTGATCCCTGGGTTGGGACTGGTTGGGATGGTATACCTTGGGTGGGATGGAATCCCTGGGATGAGATCGCTGGGATGGGATGGGATGGGATGGGATGGGATGGGATGGGGTGGGATGGAATGGGATGGGATGGGATTGGATGGCATGGGGTGGGATGGGATTGGCTACAATGGGTTGGGATGGGATGGGATCGATGGGACGGGATGGGATGAAATGGGATCCCTGGGATGGTACGGAATGGGATCCCTGGGATGGGATGGGATACCTGGTATGGGATCCCTAGGATGGGATTGGAGGGGATGGGATGGGATAGGATGGGATGGGATGGGGTAGGATGGGATGGGTTGGGATGGGATCTCTGGGATGGGGTGGGATCCCTGGGATGGGATCTCTGGGATGGGATGGTATCCATGGGATGGGATGGGTTGGGATGGGATGGAATCCCTGGGATGGGGACCCGGGGATGGGATTGAATCCCTGGAATGGGATCCCGGGGATGGGATGGGATCCCTGGGATGGGATACCTGGGATGGTATCCCTGGGATGGGATGGGATGGGATGGGATGGGATGGGATGGGATCCCTGGATTGGGATGGGTTCCATGGGATGGGATGGGATGGGATCCGTGGGATGGGATGGGGTGAGATGGGATGGGATGGGATGGATGGGATCCCTGGGATTGGATGGGATGGGATGGGATCCCTGGGTTGGGATTGGTTGGGATGGGATAGCATGGGATGGGATGGGAAGGGATGGGATCCCTGCGATGGGATGGGATGGGATGGGATGGGATGGGATGGGATGGGATGGGATGGGATGGGATGGGATGGGATGGGATGGGATAGGATGGGATGGGACGGGATGGGATGGGATGGGATCCCTGGGATGGGATGAGATGGGATCCCAGGGATGGGATCCCTGGATTGTGATCCCTCGTATGGGTTGGGATCCCTGGGATGGGATGGAATCCCTGGAATGGGATCCCGGGGATGGGATGGGATCCCTGAGATGGGATCCCTGGGATGGGATCCCTGGATTGTGATCCCTCGTATGGGTTGGGATCCCTGGGATGGGATGGAATCCCTGGAATGGGATGCCGGGGATGGGATGGGATCACTGGGATGGGATCCCTGGGATGGGATCCCTGGGATGGGATGGGATGGGATGGGATGGGATCCCTGGATTGGGATGGGTTCCATGGGATGGGATCCCTGGGATGGGATGGGATGGAGTGGATCTCTGGGATTGGATCCCTGGGATGAGATGAGATCCCTGGGATGGGATGGGATGGGATGGGATGGGATGGGATGGGATGGGATGGGATCCCTGGGATGGGATCCCTGAAATGGGATGCGATGGGATGGGATCCCTGGGATGGGATCGGATGGGATGCCTGGGATGGGATGGGATCCCTTGGATGGGATGTGATCCCTGGGATGGGATGGGGTGAGATGGGATGGGATGGGATCCCTGGGATTGGATGGGATGGGATCCCTGGGATGGGATGGGTTGGGATGGGATGGAATCCCTGGGATGGGGACCCGGGGATGGGATGGGATCACTGGTATGGGATCCCTCGGATGGGATGGGATGGGATGATATGGGATGGGATGGGATGGGATGGGATTGGATGGGATGGGATGGGGTGGGATGGGATGGGATCCCTTGGATGGGATCGGATGGGATGCCTGGGATGGGATGGGATGGGATCCGTGGGATGGGATGGGATGGGATCCGTGGGATGGGATGTGATCCCTGGGATGGGATGGGTTGAGATGGGATGGGATGGGATGGGATGGGATGGGATCCCTGGGATTGAATGGGATGGGATCCCTGGGTTAGGATTGGTTGGGATGGTATACCTGGGATGGGATGGAATCCCTGGGATGAGATCGCTGGGATGGGATGTGATGGGATGGGATGGGATGGGATCCCTGCGATGGGATTGGATGGGATGCTATGGGATGGGATGGGGTTGGATGGGATGGGGAGGGATGGGATGGGATTGGCTACGATGGGTTGGGATGGGATGGGATCGATGGGATGGGATGGGATGGGATGAAATAGGATCCCTGGGATGGTACAGAATGGGACCCCTGGGATGGGATGGGATGCCTGGTATGGGATCCCTAGGATGGGATGGGATGGGATGGGATGGGATGGGATGGGATGGGATGGGATAGGATGGGATGGGATGGGGTATGATGGGATGGGATGGGTTGGGATGGGATGGGATCCCTTGGATGGGATGTGATGGGACGGGATGTGATGGGATGGGGTCGGAAGGGATGGGATGGGCTACAATGGGATGGGATGGGATGGGATGGGATGGGATGGGATGCCATGGCATGGGATCCGCGGGATGAGATGGGATGGGATGGGATACGTGGGATGGGATGGGATCCCTGGGATGGGATGGGATGAGATGGGATGGAATGGGATGTGATCCCTGGGTTGGGACTGGTTGGGATGGTATACCTTGGGTGGGATGGAATCCCTGGGATGAGATCGCTGGGATGGGATGGGATGGGATGGGATGGGATGGGATGGGATGGGATGGGATGGGATGGGGTGGGATGGAATGGGATGGGATGGGATTGGATGGCATGGGGTGGGATGGGATTGGCTACAATGGGTTGGGATGGGATGGGATCGATGGGACGGGATGGGATGAAATGGGATCCCTGGGATGGTACGGAATGGGATCCCTGGGATGGGATGGGATACCTGGTATGGGATCCCTAGGATGGGATTGGAGGGGATGGGATGGGATAGGATGGGATGGGATGGGGTAGGATGGGATGGGTTGGGATGGGATCTCTGGGATGGGGTGGGATCCCTGGGATGGGGACCCGGGGATGGGATTGAATCCCTGGAATGGGATCCCGGGGATGGGATGGGATCCCTGGGATGGGATACCTGGGATGGTATCCCTGGGATGGGATGGGATGGGATGGGATGGGATGGGATCCCTGGGATGGGGACCCGGGGATGGGATTGAATCCCTGGAATGGCATCCCGGGGATGGGATGGGATCCCTGGGATGGGATACCTGGGATGGTATCCCTGGGATGGGATGGGATGGGATGGGATGGGATGGGATCCCTGGATTGGGATGGGTTCCATGGGAAGGGATGGGATGGGATCCGTGGGATGGGATGGGGTGAGATGGGATGGGATGGGATGGATGGGATCCCTGGGATTGGATGGGATGGGATGGGATCCCTGGGTTGGGATTGGTTGGGATGGGATAGGATGGGATGGGATGGGAAGGGATGGGATCCCTGCGATGGGATGGGATGGGATGGGATGGGATGGGATGGGATGGGATGGGATGGGATAGGATGGGATGGGACGGGATGGGATGGGATGGGATCCCTGGGATGGGATGAGATGGGATCCCAGGGATGGGATCCCTGGATTGTGATCCCTCGTATGGGTTGGGATCCCTGGGATGGGATGGAATCCCTGGAATGGGATCCCGGGGATGGGATGGGATCCCTGAGATGGGATCCCTGGGATGGGATCCCTGGATTGTGATCCCTCGTATGGGTTGGGATCCCTGGGATGGGATGGAATCCCTGGAATGGGATGCCGGGGATGGGATGGGATCACTGGGATGGGATCCCTGGGATGGGATCCCTGGGATGGGATGGGATGGGATGGGATGGGATGGGATCCCTGGATTGGGATGGGTTCCATGGGATGGGATCCCTGGGATGGGATGGGATGGAGTGGATCTCTGGGATTGGATCCCTGGGATGAGATGAGATCCCTGGGATGGGATGGGATGGGATGGGATGGGATGGGATGGGATGGGATGGGATGGGATGGGATCCCTGGGATGGGATCGGATGGGATGCCTGGGATGGGATGGGATCCCTTGGATGGGATGTGATCCCTGGGATGGGATGGGGTGAGATGGGATGGGATGGGATCCCTGGGATTGGATGGGATGGGATCCCTGGGATGGGATGGGTTGGGATGGGATGGAATCCCTGGGATGGGGACCCGGGGATGGGATGGGATCCCTGGTATGGGATCCCTGGAATGTGATCCCTCGTATGGGATGGGATCCCTGGGATGGGATGGAATCCCTGCGATGGGATCCCTGGGATGGGATGGGACGGGATGGGATGGGATGGGATGGGATGGGATGGGATGGGACGGGACTGGACGGGATGGGATGGGATGGGATGGGATGGGATGGGATGGGACGGGACGGGACGGGATGGGATGGGATGGGATGGGATGGGATGGGATGGGATCCCTGGGATGGTGTCCCTGAGATGGGATGGGATGGGATGGGATGGGATGGGATGGGGTGGGATGGGATTGGCTACAATGGGTTGGGATGGGATGGGATCGATGGGATAGGATGGGATGGAATGGGATCCCTGGGATGGTACGGAATGGGATCCCTGGGATGGGATGGGATACCTGGTATGGGATCCCTAGGATGGGATGGGATGGGATGGGATAGGATGGGATGGGATGGGATGGGATTGGATGGGATGGGGTGGGATGGGATTGGCTACAATGGGTTGGGATGGGATGGGATCGATGGGATGGGATGGGATGAAATGGGATCCCTGGGATGGTACGGAATGGGATCCCTGGGATGGGATGGGATACCTGGTATGGGATCCCTAGGATGGGATGGGATGGGATGGGATGGGATGGGATGGGATGGGATGGGATGGGATCCCTGGATTGGGATGGGTTCCATGGGATGGGATGGGATGGGATCCGTGGGATGGGATGGGGTGAGATAGGATGGGATGGGATGGATGGGATCCCTGGGATTGGATGGGATGGGATGGGATCCCTGGGTTGGGATTGGTTGGGATGGGATAGGATGGGATGGGATGGGATGGGAAGGGATGGGATCCCTGCGATGGGATGGGATGGGATGGGATGGGATGGGATGGGATGGGATGGGATAGGATGGGATGGGACGGGATGGGATGGGATGGGATCCCTGGGATGGGATGAGATGGGATCCCAGGGATGGGATCCCTGGATTGTGATCCCTCGTATGGGTTGGGATCCCTGGGATGGGATGGAATCCCTGGAATGGGATCCCGGGGATGGGATGGGATCCCTGAGATGGGATCCCTGGGATGGGATCCCTGGATTGTGATCCCTCGTATGGGTTGGGATCCCTGGGATGGGATGGAATCCCTGGAATGGGATGCCGGGGATGGGATGGGATCCCTGGGATGGGATCCCTGGGATGGGATCCCTGGGATGGGATGGGATGGGATGGGATGGGATGGGATCCCTGGATTGGGATGGGTTCCATGGGATGGGATCCCTGGGATGGGATGGGATGGGAGAGGATCTCTGGGATTGGATCCCTGGGATGAGATGAGATCCCGGGGATGGGATGGGATGGGATGGGATGGGATGGGATGGGATGGGATGGGATCCCTGGGATGGGATCCCTGAAATGGGATGCTATGGGATGGGATCCCTGGGATGGGATCGGATGGGATGCCTGGGATGGGATGGGATCCCTTGGATGGGATGTGATCCCTGGGATGGGATGGCGTGAGATGGGATGGGATGGGATCCCTGGGATTGGATGGGATGGGATCCCTGGGATGGGGACCCGGGGATGGGATGGGATCCCTGGTATGGGATCCCTGGAATGTGATCCCTCGTATGGGATGGGATCCCTGGGATGGGATGGAATCCCTGCGATGGGATCCCTGGGATGGGATGGGATGGGATGGGATGGGATGGGATGGGATGGGACGGGACGGGACGGGATGGGATGGGATGGGATGGGATGGGATGGGACGGGACGGGACGGGACGGGACGGGATGGGATGGGATGGGATGGGATGGGATGGGATCCCTGCGATGGGATGGGATGGGATGGTATGGTATCCCTGGGATGGTGTCCCTGAGATGGGATGGGATCGATGGGATGGGATGGGATGGGTTGGGATGGGTTGGGATGGGATGGGCTAGAATGGGTTGGGATGGGATGGGATCAATGGGATGGGAGCGGAGGGGATGGGATGGGATGGGATGGGTTGGGATCCCTGGGATGGGATCCCTTGGATGGGATGGGATCCCTGGGATGGGATCCCTGGGATGGGATGGGATCGATGGGATGGGATGGGATGGGTTGGGATGGGTTGGGATGGGATAGGATCCCTGGGATTGGATCCCTGGGATGAGATGGGAACCCTGTGATGGGATCCCTGGGATGGGATGGGATGGGATGGGATGGGATGGAATGGGATGGGATGGGATTGGATTGGATGGCATGGGATCCCTGGGATGGGATTCGATGGGATGGGATGGGATCCCTGGGATGGAATCCCTGGGAAAGGATGGGATCCCTGGGTTGGGATCGAATCCCTGGGATGTTATCCCTGGGATGGGATTGGATCCCTGGGATGGGATGGGATGGGATGGGATGGGATGGGATGGGATGGGATGGAATGGGATGGGATGTGATGGCATGGGATGGGATCCCTGGAATGGGATGGGATCCCTGGAATGGGATGGGATGGGATTCCTGGGATGGGAATGGATGGGATGGGATGGGATTGGATGGGATGGGATCCCTGTGATGGGATGGGATCCCTGTGATGGGATGGGATGGGATCCCTGTGATGGGATTTGTTGGGATGGGATCCCTGGGATGGGATGGAATACCTGGGATGAGATCGCTGGGATGGGATGGGATGGGATCCCTGCGCTGGGATGGGATCGGATGTGATTGCATGGGATGGGATTGGATGGGATGGGATGGGCTAGAATGTGTTGGGATGGGATGGGATCAATGGGATGGGAGCGGAGGGGATGGGATGGGATGGGATGGGTTGGAATCCCTGGGATGGGATCCCTGGGATGGGATGGGATGGGATCGATGGGATGGGATGGGATGGGTTGGGATGGGTTGGGATGGGATAGGATCGCTGGGATTGGATCCCTGGGATGAGATGGGAACCCTGTGATGGGATCCCTGGGATGGGATGGGATGGGATGGGATGGGATGGGATGGGATGGGATGGGATGGAATGGGATGGGATGGAATGGAATGGGATGGGATGGGATTGGATGGGATGGCATGGGTTGGGATGGGATTCGATGGGATGGGATGGGATCCCTGGGGTGGGATCGGATGGGATGGGATGGGATCCCTGGGATGGATTCCCTGGGATAGGATGGGATCCCTGGGTTGGGATCGAATCCCTGGGATGGCATCCCTGGGATGGGATGGAATCTCTGGGATGGGATCCCTGGGATGGGATGGGATGGGTTGGAATGGGATAGGATCCCTGGGATGGGATGGGATCCCTGGGATGGGATGGGATCCCTGGGTTTGGATGGGTTCCATGGGATGGGATCCCTGGGATGGGATGGGATGGGATGGGATGGGATCACTGGGATGGGATGGGATCCATGGGATGGGATGGGTTGGGATGGGATTGGATCCCTGGGATGGGATGGAATGTGATGGGGTGGGATGGGATGGGTTGGGATGAGATGGGATCCCTGGGATGGGATGGGATGGGATGGGATGGGATGGGATGGGATGGGATGGGATGGGATGGGATGGGATGGGATGGAATGGGATGGGATGGAATGGAATGGGATGGGATTGGATGGGATGGCATGGGTTGGGATGGGATTCGATGGGATGGGATGGGATCCCTGGGATGGGATCGGATGGGATGGGATGGGTTGGAATGGGATGGGATCCCTGGGATGGGATGGGATCCCTGGGTTGGGATGGGTTCCATGGGATGGGATCCCTGGGATGGGATGGGATGGGATGGGATGGGATCACTGGGATGGGATGGGATCCATGGGATGGGATGGGTTGGGATGGGATTGGATCCCTGGGATGGGATGGAATGTGATGGGGTGGGATGGGATGGGTTGGGATGCGATGGGATCCCTGGGATGGGATGGGATGGGATGGGATCCCTGGGATGGGAAGAGATGAAATGGGATCCCTGGGATGGGATGGAATCCCTGGGATGGGATAGCTGGGATGGGATGGGATCCCTGGGATGGGATGGGGTCCCGGGGATGGGTTGGGATCCCTGGGATGGGATGGCCTCCCTGGGATGGGATCCATGGGATGGGTTACTTGGGATGGGATAGGATCCCTGGGATGGGAGAGGATGGGATGGGATATGTTGGGATGGGATGGGATCCCTGGGATGGGATGGGATCCCTGGGATGGGATCCCTGGAATGTGATCCCTCGTATGGGATGGGATCACTGGGATGGGATGGAATCCCTGGGATGGGATCCCTGGGATGGGATGGGATGGGATGGGATAGTATCTCTGGGATTCGATCCCTGGGATGAGATGGGATCCCTGGGTTGGGATGGGATCCCTGGGATGGGATGGGATGGGATCCCTGGGATGGGATTTGTTGGGATGGGATCCCTGGGATGGGATGGAATACCTGGGATGAGATCGCTGGGATGGGATGGGATCCCTGCGCTGGGATGGGATCGGACGATATCCCTGGGATGGGATACATCGGATGGGATCGGATGTGATTGCATGGGATGGGATTGGATGGGATGGGATGGGCTAGAATGGGTTGGGATGGGATGGGATGAATGGGATGGCAGCGGAGGGGATGGGATGGGATGGGTTGGGATCCCTGGGATGGGATCCCTTGGATGGGATGTGATCCCTGGGATGGGATCCCTGGGATGGGATGGGATCGATGGGATGGGATGGGATGGGATGGGATGGGTTGGGATGGGTTGGGATGGGATAGGATCCCTGGGATTGGATCCCTGGGATGAGATGGGAACCGTGTGATGGGATCCCTGGGATGGGATGGGATGGGATGGGATGGGATGGGATGGGATGGGATGGGATGGGATGGGATGGAATGGGATGGGATGGAATGGGATGGGATGGGATGGGATCCCTGAGATGGGATCCCTGGGATGGGATCCCTGGATTGTGATCCCTCGTATGGGTTGGGATCCCTGGGATGGGATGGAATCCCTGGAATGGGATGCCGGGGATGGGATGGGATCACTGGGATGGGATCCCTGGGATGGGATCCCTGGGATGGGATGGGATGGGATGGGATGGGATCCCTGGATTGGGATGGGTTCCATGGGATGGGATCCCTGGGATGGGATGGGATGGAGTGGATCTCTGGGATTGGATCCCTGGGATGAGATGAGATCCCTGGGATGGGATGGGATGGGATGGGATGGGATGGGATGGGATGGGATGGGATCCCTGGGATGGGATCCCTGAAATGGGATGCGATGGGATGGGATCCCTGGGATGGGATCGGATGGGATGCCTGGGATGGGATGGGATCCCTTGGATGGGATGTGATCCCTGGGATGGGATGGGGTGAGATGGGATGGGATGGGATCCCTGGGATTGGATGGGATGGGATCCCTGGGATGGGATGGGTTGGGATGGGATGGAATCCCTGGGATGGGGACCCGGGGATGGGATGGGATCCCTGATATGGGATCCCTGGAATGTGATCCCTCGTATGGGATGGGATCCCTGGGATGGGATGGAATCCCTGCGATGGGATCCCTGGGATGGGATGGGATGGGATGGGATGGGATGGGATGGGATGGGACGGGACGGGACGGGATGGGATGGGATGGGATGGGATGGGATGGGATGGGACGGGACGGGACGGGATGGGATGGGATGGGATGGGATGGGATGGGATCCCTGGGATGGTGTCCCTGAGATGGGATGGGATGGGATGGGATGGGATGGGATGGGGTGGGATGGGATTGGCTACAATGGGTTGGGATGGGATGGGATCGATGGGATAGGATGGGATGGAATGGGATCCCTGGGATGGTAGGGAATGGGATCCCTGGGATGGGATGGGATACCTGGTATGGGATCCCTAGGATGGGATGGGATGGGATGGGATAGGATGGGATGGGATGGGATGGGATGGGATTGGATGGGATGGGGTGGGATGGGATTGGCTACAATGGGTTGGGATGGGATGGGATCGATGGGATGGGATGGGATGAAATGGGATCCCTGGGATGGTACGGAATGGGATCCCTGGGATGGGATGGGATACCTGGTATGGGATCCCTAGGATGGGATGGGATGGGATGGGATGGGATGGGATGGGATGGGATGGGATGGGATCCCTGGATTGGGATGGGTTCCATGGGATGGGATGGGATGGGATCCGTGGGATGGGATGGGGTGAGATAGGATGGGATGGGATGGATGGGATCCCTGGGATTGGATGGGATGGGATGGGTTCCCTGGGTTGGGATTGGTTGGGATGGGATAGGATGGGATGGGATGGGATGGGAAGGGATGGGATCCCTGCGATGGGATGGGATGGGATGGGATGGGATGGGATGGGATGGGATGGGATGGGATGGGATGGGATGGGATGGGATAGGATGGGATGGGACGGGATGGGATGGGATGGGATCCCTGGGATGGGATGAGATGGGATCCCAGGGATGGGATCCCTGGATTGTGATCCCTCGTATGGGTTGGGATCCCTGGGATGGGATGGAATCCCTGGAATGGGATCCCGGGGATGGGATGGGATCCCTGAGATGGGATCCCTGGGATGGGATCCCTGGATTGTGATCCCTCGTATGGGTTGGGATCCCTGGGATGGGATGGAATCCCTGGAATGGGATGCCGGGGATGGGATGGGATCCCTGGGATGGGATCCCTGGGATGGGATCCCTGGGATGGGATGGGATGGGATGGGATGGGATCCCTGGATTGGGATGGGTTCCATGGGATGGGATCCCTGGGATGGGATGGGATGGGAGAGGATCTCTGGGATTGGATCCCTGGGATGAGATGAGATCCCTGGGATGGGATGGGATGGGATGGGATGGGATGGGATGGGATGGGATGGGATCCCTGGGATGGGATCCCTGAAATGGGATGCTATGGGATGGGATCCCTGGGATGGGATCGGATGGGATGCCTGGGATGGGATGGGATCCCTTGGATGGGATGGGATCCCTGGGATGGGATCCCTGGGATGGGATGGGATCGATGGGATGGGATGGGATGGGTTGGGATGGGTTGGGATGGGATAGGATCCCTGGGATTGGATCCCTGGGATGAGATGGGAACCCTGTGATGGGATCCCTGGGATGGGATGGGATGGGATGGGATGGGATGGGATGGGATGGCATGGAATGGGATGGGATGGAATGGGATGGGATGGGATTGGATTGGATGGCATGGGATCCCTGGGATGGGATTCGATGGGATGGGATGGGATCCCTGGGATGGGATGGCCTCCCTGGGATGGGATCCATGGGATGGGTTACTTGGGATGGGATAGGATCCCTGGGATGGGAGAGGATGGGATGGGATATGTTGGGATGGGATGGGATCCCTGGGATGGGATGGGATCCCTGGGATGGGATCCCTGGAATGTGATCCCTCGTATGGGATGGGATCACTGGGATGGGATGGAATCCCTGGGATGGGATCCCTGGGATGGGATGGGATGGGATGGGATAGGATCTCTGGGATTCGATCCCTGGGATGAGATGGGATCCCTGGGTTGGGATGGGATCCCTGGGATGGGATGGGATGGGATCCCTGGGATGGGATTTGTTGGGATGGGATCCCTGGGATGGGATGGAATACCTGGGATGAGATCGCTGGGATGGGATGGGATCCCTGCGCTGGGATGGGATCGGACGATATCCCTGGGATGGGATACATCGGATGGGATCGGATGTGATTGCATGGGATGGGATTGGATGGGATGGGATGGGCTAGAATGGGTTGGGATGGGATGGGATGAATGGGATGGCAGCGGAGGGGATGGGATGGGATGGGTTGGGATCCCTGGGATGGGATCCCTTGGATGGGATGTGATCCCTGGGATGGGATCCCTGGGATGGGATGGGATCGATGGGATGGGATGGGATGGGATGGGATGGGTTGGGATGGGTTGGGATGGGATAGGATCCCTGGGATTGGATCCCTGGGATGAGATGGGAACCGTGTGATGGGATCCCTGGGATGGGATGGGATGGGATGGGATGGGATGGGATGGGATGGAATGGGATGGGATGGAATGGGATGGGATGGGATGGGATGGGATGGGATGGGATTGGATTGGATGGCCTGGGATCCCTGGGATGGGATTCGATGGGATGGGATGGGATCCCTGGGATGGAATCCCTGGGAAAGGATGGGATCCCTGGGTTGGGATCGAATCCCTGGGATGGCATCCCTGGGATGGGATGGAATCTCTGGGATGGGATCCCTGGGATGGGATGGGATGGGTTGGAATGGGATGGGATCCCTGGGATGGGATGGGATCCCTGGGATGGGATGGGATGGGATCCCTGGGTTGGGATGGGTTCCATGGGATGGGATCCCTGGGATGGGATGGGATGGGATAGGATCTCTGGGATTGGATCCCTGGGATGAGATGGGATCCCTGGGATGGGATGGGATCCCTGTGATGGGATGGGATGGGATCCCTGGGATGGGATTGGTTGGGATGGGATCCCTGGGATGGGATGGAATACCTGGCATGAGATAGCAGGGATGATATGGGATGGGATGGGATGGGATGGGATGGGATCCCTGGGATGGGATACCTGGGATGGGATTGGATGGGATTGGATGGGATGGGATTGGATGGGATGGGATGGGCTAGAATGGGTTGGGATGGGATGGGATCAATGGGATGGGAGCGGAGGGGATGGGATGGGATGGGTTGGGTTGGGATCCCTGGGATGGGATCCCTTGGATGGGATGGGATCCCTGGGATGGGATCCCTGGGATGGGATGGGATCGATGGGATGGGATGGGATGGGTTGGGATGGGTTGGGATGGGATAGGATCCCTGGGATTGGATCCCTGGGATGAGATGGGAACCCTGTGATGGGATCCCTGGGATGGGATGGGATGGGATGGGATGGGATGGGATGGGATGGGATGGGATGGAATGGAATGGGATGGGATGGAATGGAATGGGATGGGATGGGACGGGACGGGACGGGATGGGATGGGATGGGATGGGATGGGATGGGATGGGACGGGACGGGACGGGATGGGATGGGATGGGATGGGATGGGATGGGATCCCTGGGATGGTGTCCCTGAGATGGGATGGGATGGGATGGGATGGGATGGGGTGGGATGGGATTGGCTACAATGGGTTGGGATGGGATGGGATCGATGGGATAGGATGGGATGGAATGGGATCCCTGGGATGGTAGGGAATGGGATCCCTGGGATGGGATGGGATACCTGGTATGGGATCCCTAGGATGGGATGGGATGGGATGGGATAGGATGGGATGGGATGGGATGGGATGGGATTGGATGGGATGGGGTGGGATGGGATTGGCTACAATGGGTTGGGATGGGATGGGATCGATGGGATGGGATGGGATGAAATGGGATCCCTGGGATGGTACGGAATGGGATCCCTGGGATGGGATGGGATACCTGGTATGGGATCCCTAGGATGGGATGGGATGGGATGGGATGGGATGGGATGGGATGGGATGGGATGGGATGGGATCCCTGGATTGGGATGGGTTCCATGGGATGGGATGGGATGGGATCCGTGGGATGGGATGGGGTGAGATAGGATGGGATGGGATGGATGGGATCCCTGGGATTGGATGGGATGGGATGGGTTCCCTGGGTTGGGATTGGTTGGGATGGGATAGGATGGGATGGGATGGGATGGGAAGGGATGGGATCCCTGCGATGGGATGGGATGGGATGGGATGGGATGGGATGGGATGGGATGGGATGGGATGGGATGGGATGGGATGGGATAGGATGGGATGGGACGGGATGGGATGGGATGGGATCCCTGGGATGGGATGAGATGGGATCCCAGGGATGGGATCCCTGGATTGTGATCCCTCGTATGGGTTGGGATCCCTGGGATGGGATGGAATCCCTGGAATGGGATCCCGGGGATGGGATGGGATCCCTGAGATGGGATCCCTGGGATGGGATCCCTGGATTGTGATCCCTCGTATGGGTTGGGATCCCTGGGATGGGATGGAATCCCTGGAATGGGATGCCGGGGATGGGATGGGATCCCTGGGATGGGATCCCTGGGATGGGATCCCTGGGATGGGATGGGATGGGATGGGATGGGATCCCTGGATTGGGATGGGTTCCATGGGATGGGATCCCTGGGATGGGATGGGATGGGAGAGGATCTCTGGGATTGGATCCCTGGGATGAGATGAGATCCCTGGGATGGGATGGGATGGGATGGGATGGGATGGGATGGGATGGGATCCCTGGGATGGGATCCCTGAAATGGGATGCTATGGGATGGGATCCCTGGGATGGGATCGGATGGGATGCCTGGGATGGGATGGGATCCCTTGGATGGGATGGGATCCCTGGGATGGGATCCCTGGGATGGGATGGGATCGATGGGATGGGATGGGATGGGTTGGGATGGGTTGGGATGGGATAGGATCCCTGGGATTGGATCCCTGGGATGAGATGGGAACCCTGTGATGGGATCCCTGGGATGGGATGGGATGGGATGGGATGGGATGGGATGGAATGGGATGGGATGGAATGGGATGGGATGGGATTGGATTGGATGGCATGGGATCCCTGGGATGGGATTCGATGGGATGGGATGGGATCCCTGGGATGGGATGGCCTCCCTGGGATGGGATCCATGGGATGGGTTACTTGGGATGGGATAGGATCCCTGGGATGGGAGAGGATGGGATGGGATATGTTGGGATGGGATGGGATCCCTGGGATGGGATGGGATCCCTGGGATGGGATCCCTGGAATGTGATCCCTCGTATGGGATGGGATCACTGGGATGGGATGGAATCCCTGGGATGGGATCCCTGGGATGGGATGGGATGGGATGGGATAGGATCTCTGGGATTCGATCCCTGGGATGAGATGGGATCCCTGGGTTGGGATGGGATCCCTGGGATGGGATGGGATGGGATCCCTGGGATGGGATTTGTTGGGATGGGATCCCTGGGATGGGATGGAATACCTGGGATGAGATCGCTGGGATGGGATGGGATCCCTGCGCTGGGATGGGATCGGACGATATCCCTGGGATGGGATACATCGGATGGGATCGGATGTGATTGCATGGGATGGGATTGGATGGGATGGGATGGGCTAGAATGGGTTGGGATGGGATGGGATGAATGGGATGGCAGCGGAGGGGATGGGATGGGATGGGTTGGGATCCCTGGGATGGGATCCCTTGGATGGGATGTGATCCCTGGGATGGGATCCCTGGGATGGGATGGGATCGATGGGATGGGATGGGATGGGATGGGATGGGTTGGGATGGGTTGGGATGGGATAGGATCCCTGGGATTGGATCCCTGGGATGAGATGGGAACCGTGTGATGGGATCCCTGGGATGGGATGGGATGGGATGGGATGGGATGGGATGGGATGGAATGGGATGGGATGGGATGGAATGGGATGGGATGGGATGGGATGGGATGGGATGGGATTGGATTGGATGGCCTGGGATCCCTGGGATGGGATTCGATGGGATGGGATGGGATCCCTGGGATGGAATCCCTGGGAAAGGATGGGATCCCTGGGTTGGGATCGAATCCCTGGGATGGCATCCCTGGGATGGGATGGAATCTCTGGGATGGGATCCCTGGGATGGGATGGGATGGGTTGGAATGGGATGGGATCCCTGGGATGGGATGGGATCCCTGGGATGGGATGGGATGGGATCCCTGGGTTGGGATGGGTTCCATGGGATGGGATCCCTGGGATGGGATGGGATGGGATAGGATCTCTGGGATTGGATCCCTGGGATGAGATGGGATCCCTGGGATGGGATGGGATCCCTGGGATGGGATGGGATGGGATCCCTGGGATGGGATTGGTTGGGATGGGATCCCTGGGATGGGATGGAATACCTGGCATGAGATAGCAGGGATGATATGGGATGGGATGGGATGGGATGGGATGGGATCCCTGGGATGGGATACCTGGGATGGGATTGGATGGGATTGGATGGGATGGGATTGGATGGGATGGGATGGGCTAGAATGGGTTGGGATGGGATGGGATCAATGGGATGGGAGCGGAGGGGATGGGATGGGATGGGTTGGGTTGGGATCCCTGGGATGGGATCCCTTGGATGGGATGGGATCCCTGGGATGGGATCCCTGGGATGGGATGGGATCGATGGGATGGGATGGGATGGGTTGGGATGGGTTGGGATGGGATAGGATCCCTGGGATTGGATCCCTGGGATGAGATGGGAACCCTGTGATGGGATCCCTGGGATGGGATGGGATGGGATGGGATGGGATGGGATGGGATGGGATGGGATGGGATGGGATGGGATGGAATGGGATGGGATGGAATGGGATGGGATGGGATTGGATTGGATGGCATGGGATCCCTGGGATGGGATTCGATGGGATGGGATGGGATCCCTGGGATGGAATCCCTGGGAAAGGATGGGATCCCTGGGTTGGGATCGAATCCCTGGGATGTTATCCCTGGGATGGGATTGGATCCCTGGGATGGGATGGGATGGGATGGGATGGGATGGGATGGGATGGGATGGGATGGGATGGGATGGGATGGGATGGGATGGGATGGGATGGGATGGAATGGGATGGGATGTGATGGCATGGGATGGGATCCCTGGAATGGGATGGGATCCCTGGAATGGGATGGGATCCCTGGAATGGGATGGGATGGGATTCCTGGGATGGGAATGGATGGGATGGGATGGGATTGGATGGGATGGGATGGGATCCCTGTGATGGGATGGGATCCCTGTGATGGGATGGGATGGGATCCCTGTGATGGGATTTGTTGGGATGGGATCCCTGGGATGGGATGGAATACCTGGGATGAGATCGCTGGGATGGGATGGGATGGGATCCCTGCGCTGGGATGGGATCGGATAGTATCCCTGGGATGGGATACATGGGATGGGATTGGATGTGATTGCATGGGATGGGATTGGATGGGATGGGATGGGCTAGAATGTGTTGGGATGGGATGGGATCAATGGGATGGGAGCGGAGGGGATGGGATGGGATGGGATGGGTTGGGATCCCTGGGATGGGATCCCTTGGATGGGATGTGATCCCTGGTATGGGATCCCTGGGATGGGATGGGATGGGATGGGATGGGATCGATGGGATGGGATGGGATGGGTTGGGATGGGTTGGGATGGGATAGGATCGCTGGGATTGGATCCCTGGGATGAGATGGGAACCCTGTGATGGGATCCCTGGGATGGGATGGGATGGGATGGGATGGGATGGGATGGGATGGGATGGGATGGGATGGGATGGAATGGGATGGGATGGA
The DNA here is from genome assembly GCF_052056855.1 of Sturnus vulgaris. NCBI lineage: Eukaryota > Metazoa > Chordata > Aves > Passeriformes > Sturnidae > Sturnus > Sturnus vulgaris. The sequence goes on from NC_142282.1 coordinate 11,543,412, forward strand.
ATGGAATGGGATGGGATGGGATTGGATGGGATGGCATGGGTTGGGATGGGATTCGATGGGATGGGATGGGATCCCTGGGATGGGATCGGATGGGATGGGATGGGATCCCTGGGATGGAATCCCTGGGATAGGATGGGATCCCTGGGTTGGGATCGAATCCCTGGGATGGCATCCCTGGGATGGGATGGAATCTCTGGGATGGGATCCCTGGGATGGGATGGGTTGGAATGGGATGGGATCCCTGGGATGGGATGGGATCCCTGGGATGGGATGGGATGGGATCCCTGGGTTGGGATGGGTTCCATGGGATGGGATCCCTGGGATGGGATGGGATGGGATGGGATGGGATGGGATCACTGGGATGGGATGGGATCCATGGGATGGGATGGGTTGGGATGGGATTGGATCCCTGGGATGGGATGGAATGTGATGGGGTGGGATGGGATGGGTTGGGATGCGATGGGATCCCTGGGATGGGATGGGATGGGATGGGATGGGATGGGATGGGATGGGATGGGATGGGATGGGATGGGATGGGATTGGATGGGATGGCATGGGTTGGGATGGGATTCGATGGGATGGGATGGGATCCCTGGGATGGGATCGGATGGGATGGGATGGGATCCCTGGGATGGAATCCCTGGGATAGGATGGGATCCCTGGGATGGGATGGCCTCCCTGGGATGGGATCCATGGGATGGGTTACTTGGGATGGGATAGGATCCCTGGGATGGGAGAGGATGGGATGGGATATGTTGGGATGGGATGGGATCCCTGGGATGGGATGGGATCCCTGGGATGGGATCCCTGGAATGTGATCCCTCGTATGGGATGGGATCACTGGGATGGGATGGAATCCCTGGGATGGGATCCCTGGGATGGGATGGGATGGGATGGGATAGGATCTCTGGGATTCGATCCCTGGGATGAGATGGGATCCCTGGGTTGGGATGGGATCCCTGTGATGGGATGGGATGGGATCCCTGGGATGGGATTTGTTGGGATGGGATCCCTGGGATGGGATGGGATCCCTGGAATGGGATGGGATGGGATTCCTGGGATGGGAATGGATGGGATGGGATGGGATTGGATGGGATGGGATCCCTGTGATGGGATGGGATCCCTGTGATGGGATGGGATGGGATCCCTGTGATGGGATTTGTTGGGATGGGATCCCTGGGATGGGATGGAATACCTGGGATGAGATCGCTGGGATGGGATGGGATGGGATCCCTGCGCTGGGATGGGATCGGATGGTATCCCTGGGATGGGATACATGGGATGGGATCGGATGTGATTGCATGGGATGGGATTGGATGGGATGGGATGGGCTAGAATGTGTTGGGATGGGATGGGATCAATGGGATGGGAGTGGAGGGGATGGGATGGGATGGGTTGGGATCCCTGGGATGGGATCCCTTGGATGGGATGTGATCCCTGGTATGGGATCCCTGGGATGGGATGGGATGGGATGGGATCGATGGGATGGGATGGGATGGGTTGGGATGGGTTGGGATGGGATAGGATCGCTGGGATTGGATCCCTGGGATGAGATGGGAACCCTGAGATGGGATCCCTGGGATGGGATGGGATGGGATGGGATGGGATGGGATGGGATGGGATGGGATGGGATGGGATGGAATGGGATGGGATGGAATGGAATGGGATGGGATGGGATTGGATGGGATGGCATGGGTTGGGATGGGATTCGATGGGATGGGATGGGATCCCTGGGATGGGATCGGATGGGATGGGATGGGATCCCTGGGATGGAATCCCTGGGATAGGATGGGATCCCAGGGTTGGGATCGAATCCCTGGGATGGCATCCCTGGGATGGGATGGAATCTCTGGGATGGGATCCCTGGGATGGGATGGGTTGGGTTGGGATGGGATGGGATCACTGGCATGGGATGGGATCCATGGGATGGGATGGGTTGGGATGGGATTGGATCCCTGGGATGGGATGGGATCCCTGGGATGGGATGGGATGGGATCCCTGGGTTGGGATGGGTTCCATGGGATGGGATCCCTGGGATGGGATGGGATAGGATCACTGGGATGGGATGGGATCCATGGGATGGGATGGGTTGGGATGGGATTGGATCCCTGGGATGGGTTGGAATGTGATGGGGTGGGATGGGATGGGTTGGGATGCGATGGGATACCTGGGATGGGATGGGATGGGATGGGATGGGATGGGATGGGATGGGATGGAATGGGATGGGATGGAATGGAATGGGATGGGATTGGATGGGATGGCATGGGTTGGGATGGGATTCGATGGGATGGGATGGGATCCCTGGGATGGGATCGGATGGGATGGGATGGGATCCCTGGGATGGAATCCCTGGGATAGGATGGGATCCCTGGGTTGGGATCGAATCGCTGGGATGGCATCCCTGGGATGGGATGGAATCTCTGGGATGGGATCCCTGGGATGGGATGGGATGGGTTGGAATGGGATGGGATCCCTGGGATGGGATGGGATCCCTGGGTTGGGATGGGTTCCATGGGATGGGATCCCTGGGATGGGATGGAATGGGATGGGATGGGATGGGATGGGATCACTGGGATGGGATGGGATCCATGGGATGGGATGGGTTGGGATGGGATTGGATCCCTGGGATGGGATGGAATGTGATGGGGTGGGATGGGATGGGTTGGGATGCGATGGGATCCCTGGGATGGGATGGGATGGGATGGGATGGGATCCCTGGGATGGGAAGAGATGAAATGGGATCCCTGGGATGGGATGGAATCCCTGGGATGGGATAGCTGGGATGGGATGGGATCCCTGGGATGGGATGGGGTCCCGGGGATGGGTTGGGATCCCTGGGATGGGATGGCCTCCCTGGGATGGGATCCATGGGATGGGTTACTTGGGATGGGATAGGATCCCTGGGATGGGAGAGGATGGGGTGGGATATGTTGGGATGGGATGGGATCCCTGGGATGGGATGGGATCCCTGGGATGGGATCCCTGGAATGTGATCCCTCGTATGGGATGGGATCACTGGGATGGGATGGAATCCCTGGGATGGGATCCCTGGGATGGGATGGGATGGGATGGGATAGGATCTCTGGGATTCGATCCCTGGGATGAGATGGGATCCCTGGGTTGGGATGGGATCCCTGTGATGGGATGGGATGGGATCCCTGGGATGGGATTTGTTGGGATGGGATCCCTGGGATGGGATGGAATACCTGGGATGAGATCGCTGGGATGGGATGGGATCCCTGCGCTGGGATGGGATCGGACGATATCCCTGGGATGGGATACATCGGATGGGATCGGATGTGATTGCATGGGATGGGATTGGATGGGATGGGATGGGCTAGAATGGGTTGGGATGGGATGGGATGAATGGGATGGGAGCGGAGGGGATGGGATGGGATGGGTTGGGATCCCTGGGATGGGATCCCTTGGATGGGATGTGATCCCTGGGATGGGATCCCTGGGATGGGATGGGATCGATGGGATGGGATGGGATGGGTTGGGATGGGTTGGGATGGGATAGGATCCCTGGGATTGGATCCCTGGGATGAGATGGGAACCGTGTGATGGGATCCCTGGGATGGGATGGGATGGGATGGGATGGGATGGGATGGGATGGAATGGGATGGGATGGAATGGGATGGGATGGGATGGGATTGGATTGGATGGCATGGGATCCCTGGGATGGGATTCGATGGGATGGGATGGGATCCCTGGGATGGAATCCCTGGGAAAGGATGGGATCCCTGGGTTGGGATCGAATCCCTGGGATGGCATCCCTGGGATGGGATGGAATCTCTGGGATGGGATCCCTGGGATGGGATGGGATGGGTTGGAATGGGATGGGATCCCTGGGATGGGATGGGATCCCTGGGATGGGATGGGATGGGATCCCTGGGTTGGGATGGGTTCCATGGGATGGGATCCCTGGGATGGGATGGGATGGGATAGGATCTCTGGGATTGGATCCCTGGGATGAGATGGGATCCCTGGGATGGGATGGGATCCCTGTGATGGGATGGGATGGGATCCCTGGGATGGGATTGGTTGGGATGGGATCCCTGGGATGGGATGGAATACCTGGCATGAGATAGCAGGGATGATATGGGATGGGATGGGATGGGATGGGATGGGATGGGATGGGATCCCTGGGATGGGATACCTGGGATGGGATTGGATGGGATTGGATGGGATGGGATTGGATGGGATGGGATGGGCTAGAATGGGTTGGGATGGGATGGGATCAATGGGATGGGAGCGGAGGGGATGGGATGGGATGGGTTGGGATCCCTGGGATGGGATCCCTTGGATGGGATGGGATCCCTGGGATGGGATCCCTGGGATGGGATGGGATCGATGGGATGGGATGGGATGGGTTGGGATGGGTTGGGATGGGATAGGATCCCTGGGATTGGATCCCTGGGATGAGATGGGAACCCTGTGATGGGATCCCTGGGATGGGATGGGATGGGATGGGATGGGATGGGATGGGATGGGATGGGATGGGATGGGATGGGATGGAATGGGATGGGATGGGATGGGATGGGATTGGATTGGATGGCATGGGATCCCTGGGATGGGATTCGATGGGATGGGATGGGATCCCTGGGATGGAATCCCTGGGAAAGGATGGGATCCCTGGGTTGGGATCGAATCCCTGGGATGTTATCCCTGGGATGGGATTGGATCCCTGGGATGGGATGGGATGGGATGGGATGGGATGGGATGGGATGGGATGGGATGGGATGGGATGGAATGGGATGGGATGTGATGGCATGGGATGGGATCCCTGGAATGGGATGGGATCCCTGGAATGGGATGGGATGGTATTCCTGGGATGGGAATGGATGGGATGGGATGGGATTGGATGGGATGGGATCCCTGTGATGGGATGGGATCCCTGTGATGGGATGGGATGGGATCCCTGTGATGGGATTTGTTGGGATGGGATCCCTGGGATGGGATGGAATACCTGGGATGAGATCGCTGGGATGGGATGGGATGGGATCCCTGCGCTGGGATGGGATCGGATGGTATCCCTGGGATGGGATACATGGGATGGGATCGGATGTGATTGCATGGGATGGGATTGGATGGGATGGGCTAGAATGTGTTGGGATGGGATGGGATCAGTGGGATGGGAGCGGAGGGGATGGGATGGGATGGGTTGGGATCCCTGGGATGGGATCCCTGGGATGGGATGGGATGGGATGGGATCCCTGGGATGGGAAGAGATGAAATGGGATCCCTGGGATGGGATGGAATCCCTGGGATGGGATAGCTGGGATGGGATGGGATCCCTGGGATGGGATGGGATCCCTGTGATGGGATGGGATGGGATCCCTGGGATGGGATTGGTTGGGATGGGATCCCTGGGATGGGATGGAATACCTGGCATGAGATAGCAGGGATGATATGGGATGGGATGGGATGGGATGGGATGGGATGGGATGGGATGGGATGGGATGGGATGGGATCCCTGGGATGGGATACCTGGGATGGGATTGGATGGGATTGGATGGGATGGGATTGGATGGGATGGGATGGGCTAGAATGGGTTGGGATGGGATGGGATCAATGGGATGGGAGCGGAGGGGATGGGATGGGATGGGTTGGGATCCCTGGGATGGGATCCATTGGATGGGATGGGATCCCTGGGATGGGATCCCTGGGATGGGATGGGATCGATGGGATGGGATGGGATGGGTTGGGATGGGTTGGGATGGGATGGAATGGGATGGGATGGAATGGGATGGGATGGGATTGGATTGGATGGCATGGGATCCCTGGGATGGGATTCGATGGGATGGGATGGGATCCCTGGGATGGAATCCCTGGGAAAGGATGGGATCCCTGGGTTGGGATCGAATCCCTGGGATGTTATCCCTGGGATGGGATTGGATCCCTGGGATGGGATGGGATGGGATGGGATGGGATGGGATGGGATGGGATGGGATGGGATGGGATGGGATGGGATGGGATGGGATGGAATGGGATGGGATGTGATGGCATGGGATGGGATCCCTGGAATGGGATGGGATCCCTGGAATGGGATGGGATGGTATTCCTGGGATGGGAATGGATGGGATGGGATGGGATTGGATGGGATGGGATCCCTGTGATGGGATGGGATCCCTGTGATGGGATGGGATGGGATCCCTGTGATGGGATTTGTTGGGATGGGATCCCTGGGATGGGATGGAATACCTGGGATGAGATCGCTGGGATGGGATGGGATGGGATCCCTCGGATGGGATCGGATGGGATGGGATGGGATCCCTGGGATGGAATCCCTGGGATAGGATGGGATCCCTGGGTTGGGATCGAATCCCTGGGATGGCATCCCTGGGATGGGATGGAATCTCTGGGATGGGATCCCTGGGATGGGATGGGATGGGTTGGAATGGGATGGGATCCCTGGGATGGGATGGGATCCCTGGGATGGGATGGGATGGGATCCCTGGGTTGGGATGGGTTCCATGGGATGGGATCCCTGGGATGGGATGGGATGGGATGGGATCACTGGGATGGGATGGGATCCATGGGATGGGATGGGTTGGGATGGGATTGGATCCCTGGGATGGGATGGAATGTGATGGGGTGGGATGGGATGGGTTGGGATGCGATGGGATCCCTGGGATGGGATGGGATGGGATGGGATGGGATGGGATGGGATGGAATGGAATGGGATGGGATTGGATGGGATGGCATGGGTTGGGATGGGATTCGATGGGATGGGATGGGATCCCTGGGATGGGATGGGATGGGATGGGATGGGATCCCTGGGATGGAATCCCTGGGATAGGATGGGATCCCTGGGTTGGGATCGAATGCCTGGGATGGCATCCCTGGGATGGGATGGAATCTCTGGGATGGGATCCCTGGGATGGGATGGGATGGGTTGGAATGGGATGGGATCCCTGGGATGGGATGGAATGTGATGGGGTGGGATGGGATGGGTTGGGATGCGATGGGATCCCTGGGATGGGATGGGATGGGATCCCTGGGATGGGAAGAGATGAAATGGGATCCCTGGGATGGGATGGAATCCCTGGGATGGGATCGCTGGGATGGGATGGGATCCCTGGGATGGGATCCCTGGAATGTGATCCCTCGTATGGGATGGGATCACTGGGATGGGATGGAATCCCTGGGATGGGATCGCTGGGATGGGATGGGATCCCTGGGATGGGATCCCTGGAATGTGATCCCTCGTATGGGATGGGATCACTGGGATGGGATGGAATCCCTGGGATGGGATCGCTGGGATGGGATGGGATGGGATAGGATACCTGGGATGGGAACAGATGGGATAGGATCCCTGGGATGGGATGGAATCCCTGGGATGGGATAGCTGGGATGGGATTGGATCCCTGGGATGGGATGGGATCCCTGGGATGGTATGAGATCCCTGGGATGGGATCCCTGGGATGGGATAGGATCCCTGGGATGGGATGCCTGGGATGGGATGGGATGGGATGGGTTTGTATGGGATGGGATCCCTGGGATGGGATGGGATGGCAAGGCATGGGATCCCTGGGATGAGATGGGCTGGGATGGGATCCCTGGGATGGGATGGGAATGGGATAGGATGGGATGGGTTGGCATGGGATGGGATGGGATGGGATCCCTGGGATGGGATGAGATCCCTGGGATGAGATCCCTGGGATGGGAGAGGATCCCTGGGATGGGATGCCTGGGATGGGATGGGTTTGGATGGGATGGGATCCCTGGGATGGGATGGGATGGCATGGCATGGGATCCCTGGGATGAGATGGGCTGGGATGGGATCCCTGGTGTGGGATAGGATCGCTGGGATTGGATCACTGGGATGGGATGGGATCCCTGGTGTGTGATTCCTAGGATGGGATGGGATGCGTTCCATCGGATGGGATCCCAGGGATGGGATGGGATGGGATCCCTGGGATGGGATAGGATCGCTGGGATTGGATCACTGGGATGGGATGGGATCCCTGGTGTGTGATTCCTAGGATGGGATGGGATGGGATGGGCTGGGAAGGGATGGGATGGGATCCCTGGGATGGGATGGGATCCCTGGGACGGCATGGGATGGGATGGGATGGGATGGGATGGGATGGGATGGGATGGGATGGGATGGGATGGAATGGAATGGGATGGGATGGGGTGGGATGGGATGGGATGGGATGGGGTGGGATGGGATTGGATGGGATGGGATGCGATCCCTGGGGTGGGATGGGATGGGATGGGATGGGATGGGATGGGATCCCTGGGATGGGATGTGTTCACTGGGATGGGATGGAATCCCTGGAATGGGATGGGATGGGATTCCGGGGATGGGATGGGATGGGATCCCTGGAATGGGATTCCTGGGATGGGATGGGATCCCTGAGACGGCATCGGATGGGATGGGATGGGATGGGATGGGATGGGATGGGATGGGATGAAATGGGATGGGATGGGGTGGGATGGGAAGGGGTGGGATGGGATTGGATGGGATGGGATGTGATCCCAGGGATGGGATGGGATGGGATGGGATGGGATGGGATGGGATGGGATGGGATGGGATGGGATCCCTGGGATGGGATGTGTTCACTAGGATGGGATGGAATCCCTGGAATGGGATGGGATGGGATTCCTGGGATGGGATGGGATGGGATCCCTGGAATGGGATTCCTGGGATGGGATGGGATCCCTGGGTTGGGATCGAATCCCTGGGATGGCATAAGTGAGATGGGATGGGATCTCTGACATGGGGTCCCTGGCATGGGATGTGATCCCTGGAATGGGATGGGATCCCTGGAATGGCAAGGGATGGGATTCCTGGGTTGGGAATGGATGGGATCCCTTGTATGGGCCGGGGTGGGATAGGATACCTGGGATGGGAACAGATGGGATAGGATGCCTCGGATGGGATGGAATCCCTGGGATGGGATAGCTGGGATGGGATTGGATCCCTGGGATGGGATGGGATCCCTGGGATGGTATGAGATCCCTGGGATGGGATCCCTGGGATGGGATAGGATCCCTGGGATGGGATGCCTGGGATGGGATGGGATGGGATGGGTTTGTATGGGATGGGATCCCTGGGATGGGATGGGATGGCAAGGCATGGGATCCCTGGGATGAGATGGGCTGGGATGGGATCCCTGGGATGGGATGGGAATGGGATAGGATGGGATGGGTTGGCATGGGATGGGATGGGATGGGATCCCTGGGATGGGATGAGATCCCTGGGATGAGATCCCTGGGATGGGAGAGGATCCCTGGGATGGGATGCCTGGGATGGGATGGGTTTGGATGGGATGGGATCCCTGGGATGGGATGGGATGGCATGGCATGGGATCCCTGGGATGAGATGGGCTGGGATGGGATCCCTGGTGTGGGATAGGATCGCTGGGATTGGATCACTGGGATGGGATGGGATCCCTGGTGTGTGATTCCTAGGATGGGATGGGATGCGTTCCATCGGATGGGATCCCAGGGATGGGATGGGATGGGATCCCTGGGATGGGATAGGATCGCTGGGATTGGATCACTGGGATGGGATGGGATCCCTGGTGTGTGATTCCTAGGATGGGATGGGATGGGATGGGCTGGGAAGGGATGGGATGGGATCCCTGGGATGGGATCGGATCGCTGGGATTGGATCACTGGGATGGGATGGGATCCCTGGTGTGTGATTCCTAGGATGGGATGGGATGGGATGGGATGGGATGGGATGGGATGGGATGGGATGGGATGGGATGGGATGGGATGGGATGGAATGGAATGGGATGGGATGGGGTGGGATGGGATGGGATGGGATGGGGTGGGATGGGATTGGATGGGATGGGATGCGATCCCTGGGGTGGGATGGGATGGGATGGGATGGGATGGGATGGGATCCCTGGGATGGGATGTGTTCACTGGGATGGGATGGAATCCCTGGAATGGGATGGGATGGGATTCCGGGGATGGGATGGGATGGGATCCCTGGAATGGGATTCCTGGGATGGGATGGGATCCCTGAGACGGCATCGGATGGGATGGGATGGGATGGGATGGGATGGGATGGGATGAAATGGGATGGGATGGGGTGGGATGGGAAGGGGTGGGATGGGATTGGATGGGATGGGATGTGATCCCAGGGATGGGATGGGATGGGATGGGATGGGATGGGATGGGATGGGATGGGATGGGATCGGATGGTATCCCTGGGATGGGATACATGGGATGGGATCGGATGTGATTGCATGGGATGGGATTGGATGGGATGGGCTAGAATGTGTTGGGATGGGATGGGATCAATGGGATGGGAGCGGAGGGGATGGGATGGGATGGGTTGGGATCCCTGGGATGGGATCCCTTGGATGGGATGGGATGGGATGGGATGGGATGGGATCGATGGGATGGGATGGGATGGGTTGGGATGGGTTGGGATGGGATAGGATCGCTGGGATTGGATCCCTGGGATGAGATGGGAACCCTGTGATGGGATCCCTGGGATGGGATGGGATGGGATGGGATGGGATGGGATGGGATGGGATGGGATGGAATGGGATGGGATGGAATGGAATGGGATGGGATGGGATTGGATGGGATGGCATGGGTTGGGATGGGATTCGATGGGATGGGATGGGATCCCTGGGATGGGATCGGATGGGATGGGATGGGATCCCTGGGATGGAATCCCTGGGATAGGATGGGATCCCTGGGTTGGGATCGAATCCCTGGGATGGCATCCCTGGGATGGGATGGAATCTCTGGGATGGGATCCCTGGGATGGGATGGGATGGGTTGGAATGGGATGGGATCCCTGGGATGGGATGGGATCCCTGGGATGGGATGGGATGGGATCCCTGGGTTGGGATGGGTTCCATGGGATGGGTTCCATGGGATGGGATCCCTGGGATGGGATGGGATAGGATCACTGGGATGGGATGGGATCCATGGGATGGGATCGGTTGGGATGGGATTGGATCCCTGGGATGGGATGGAATGTGATGGGGTGGGATGGGATGGGTTGGGATGCGATGGGATCCCTGGGATGGGATGGGATGGGATGGGATGGGATGGGATGGGATGGGATGGGATGGAATGGAATGGGATGGGATTGGATGGGATGGCATGGGTTGGGATGGGATTCGATGGGATGGGATGGGATCCCTGGGATGGGATGGGATGGGATGGGATGGGATCCCTGGGATGGAATCCCTGGGATAGGATGGGATCCCTGGGTTGGGATCGAATCCCTGGGATGGCATCCCTGGGATGGGATGGAATCTCTGGGATGGGATCCCTGGGATGGGATGGGATGGGATGGGTTGGAATGGGATGGGATCCCTGGGATGGGATGGAATGTGATGGGGTGGGATGGGATGGGTTGGGATGCGATGGGATCCCTGGGATGGGATGGGATGGGATGGGATCCCTGGGATGGGAAGAGATGAAATGGGATCCCTGGGATGGGATGGAATCCCTGGGATGGGATAGCTGGGATGGGATGGGATCCCTGGGATGGGATCCATGGGATGTGATCCCTCGTATGGGATGGGATCACTGGGATGGGATGGAATCCCTGGGATGGGATCGCTGGGATGGGATGGGATGGGATAGGATACCTGGGATGGGAACAGATGGGATAGGATCCCTGGGATGGGATGGAATCCCTGGGATGGGATAGCTGGGATGGGATTGGATCCCTGGGATGGGATGAGATCCCTGGGATGGTATGAGATCCCTGGGATGGGATCCCTGGGATGGGATAGGATCCCTGGGATGGGATGCCTGGGATGGGATGGGATGGGATGGGTTTGGATGGGATGGGATCCCTGGGATGGGATGGGATGGCATGGCATGGGATCCCTGGGATGAGATGGGCTGGGATGGGATCCCTGGTGTGGGATAGGATCGCTGGGATTGGATCACTGGGATGGGATGGGATCCCTGGTGTGTGATTCCTAGGATGGGATGGGATGCGTTCCATCGGATGGGATCCCAGGGATGGGATGGGATGGGATCCCTGGGATGGGATAGGATCGCTGGGATTGGATCACTGGGATGGGATGGGATCCCTGGTGTGTGATTCCTAGGATGGGATGGGATGGGATGGGCTGGGAAGGGATGGGATGGGATCCCTGGGATGGGATGGGATCCCTGGGACGGCATGGGATGGGATGGGATGGGATGGGATGGGATGGGATGGGATGGGATGGGATGGAATGGAATGGGATGGGATGGGGTGGGATGGGATGGGATGGGATGGGGTGGGATGGGATTGGATGGGATGGGATGCGATCCCTGGGGTGGGATGGGATGGGATGGGATGGGATCCCTGGGATGGGAACAGATGAAATGGGATCCCCGGGATGGGATGGAATCCCTGGGATTGGATCCCTGGGATGGGATGGGATCCCTTGAATGGGATGGGATCCATGGCAAGGGAAGGGATGGGATTCCTGGGTTTGGAATGGATGGGTTCCCTTGGATGGGACGGGATGGGATAGGATACTTGGGATGGGAACAGATGGGATGGGATCCCTGGGATGGGATGGAATGTGATGGGGTGGGATGGGATGCGATGGGATCCCTGGGATGGGATGGGATGGGATGGGATCCCTGGGATGGGAAGAGATGAAATGGGATCCCTGGGATGGGATGGAATCCCTGGGATGGGATAGCTGGGATGGGATGGGATCCCTGGGATGGGATGGGATCCCTGTGATGGGATGGGATGGGATCCCTGGGATGGGATTGGTTGGGATGGGATCCCTGGGATGGGATGGAATACCTGGCATGAGATAGCAGGGATGATATGGGATGGGATGGGATGGGATGGGATGGGATGGGATGGGATGGGATCCCTGGGATGGGATACCTGGGATGGGATTGGATGGGATTGGATGGGATGGGATGGGCTAGAATGGGTTGGGATGGGATGGGATCAATGGGATGGGAGCGGAGGGGATGGGATGGGATGGGTTGGGATCCCTGGGATGGGATCCATTGGATGGGATGGGATCCCTGGGATGGGATCCCTGGGATGGGATGGGATCGATGGGATGGGATGGGATGGGTTGGGATGGGTTGGGATGGGATAGGATCCCTGGGATTGGATCCCTGGGATGAGATGGGAACCCTGTGATGGGATCCCTGGGATGGGATGGGATGGGATGGGATGGGATGGGATGGGATGGGATGGGATGGGATGGAATGGGATGGGATGGAATGGGATGGGATGGGATTGGATTGGATGGCATGGGATCCCTGGGATGGGATTCGATGGGATGGGATGGGATCCCTGGGATGGAATCCCTGGGAAAGGATGGGATCCCTGGGTTGGGATCGAATCCCTGGGATGTTATCCCTGGGATGGGATTGGATCCCTGGGATGGGATGGGATGGGATGGGATGGGATGGGATGGGATGGGATGGGATGGGATGGGATGGAATGGGATGGGATGTGATGGCATGGGATGGGATCCCTGGAATGGGATGGGATCCCTGGAATGGGATGGGATGGTATTCCTGGGATGGGAATGGATGGGATGGGATGGGATTGGATGGGATGGGATCCCTGTGATGGGATGGGATCCCTGTGATGGGATGGGATGGGATCCCTGTGATGGGATTTGTTGGGATGGGATCCCTGGGATGGGATGGAATACCTGGGATGAGATCGCTGGGATGGGATGGGATGGGATCCCTGGGATGGGATCGGATGGGATGGGATGGGATCCCTGGGATGGAATCCCTGGGATAGGATGGGATCCCTGGGTTGGGATCGAATCCCTGGGATGGCATCCCTGGGATGGGATGGAATCTCTGGGATGGGATCCCTGGGATGGGATGGGATGGGTTGGAATGGGATGGGATCCCTGGGATGGGATGGGATCCCTGGGATGGGATGGGATGGGATCCCTGGGTTGGGATGGGTTCCATGGGATGGGATCCCTGGGATGGGATGGGATGGGATGGGATCACTGGGATGGGATGGGATCCATGGGATGGGATGGGTTGGGATGGGATTGGATCCCTGGGATGGGATGGAATGTGATGGGGTGGGATGGGATGGGTTGGGATGCGATGGGATCCCTGGGATGGGATGGGATGGGATGGGATGGGATGGGATGGAATGGAATGGGATGGGATTGGATGGGATGGCATGGGTTGGGATGGGATTCGATGGGATGGGATGGGATCCCTGGGATGGGATGGGATGGGATGGGATGGGATCCCTGGGATGGAATCCCTGGGATAGGATGGGATCCCTGGGTTGGGATCGAATCCCTGGGATGGCATCCCTGGGATGGGATGGAATCTCTGGGATGGGATCCCTGGGATGGGATGGGATGGGTTGGAATGGGATGGGATCCCTGGGATGGGATGGAATGTGATGGGGTGGGATGGGATGGGTTGGGATGCGATGGGATCCCTGGGATGGGATGGGATGGGATGGGATCCCTGGGATGGGAAGAGATGAAATGGGATCCCTGGGATGGGATGGAATCCCTGGGATGGGATCGCTGGGATGGGATGGGATCCCTGGGATGGGATCCCTGGAATGTGATCCCTCGTATGGGATGGGATCACTGGGATGGGATGGAATCCCTGGGATGGGATCGCTGGGATGGGATGGGATGGGATAGGATACCTGGGATGGGAACAGATGGGATAGGATCCCTGGGATGGGATGGAATCCCTGGGATGGGATAGCTGGGATGGGATTGGATCCCTGGGATGGGATGGGATCCCTGGGATGGTATGAGATCCCTGGGATGGGATCCCTGGGATGGGATAGGATCCCTGGGATGGGATGCCTGGGATGGGATGGGATGGGATGGGTTTGTATGGGATGGGATCCCTGGGATGGGATGGGATGGCAAGGCATGGGATCCCTGGGATGAGATGGGCTGGGATGGGATCCCTGGGATGGGATGGGAATGGGATAGGATGGGATGGGTTGGCATGGGATGGGATGGGATGGGATCCCTGGGATGGGATGAGATCCCTGGGATGAGATCCCTGGGATGGGAGAGGATCCCTGGGATGGGATGCCTGGGATGGGATGGGTTTGGATGGGATGGGATCCCTGGGATGGGATGGGATGGCATGGCATGGGATCCCTGGGATGAGATGGGCTGGGATGGGATCCCTGGTGTGGGATAGGATCGCTGGGATTGGATCACTGGGATGGGATGGGATCCCTGGTGTGTGATTCCTAGGATGGGATGGGATGCGTTCCATCGGATGGGATCCCAGGGATGGGATGGGATGGGATCCCTGGGATGGGATAGGATCGCTGGGATTGGATCACTGGGATGGGATGGGATCCCTGGTGTGTGATTCCTAGGATGGGATGGGATGGGATGGGCTGGGAAGGGATGGGATGGGATCCCTGGGATGGGATGGGATCCCTGGGACGGCATGGGATGGGATGGGATGGGATGGGATGGGATGGGATGGGATGGAATGGAATGGGATGGGATGGGGTGGGATGGGATGGGATGGGATGGGGTGGGATGGGATTGGATGGGATGGGATGCGATCCCTGGGGTGGGATGGGATGGGATGGGATGGGATGGGATGGGATGGGATCCCTGGGATGGGATGTGTTCACTGGGATGGGATGGAATCCCTGGAATGGGATGGGATGGGATTCCGGGGATGGGATGGGATGGGATCCCTGGAATGGGATTCCTGGGATGGGATGGGATCCCTGAGACGGCATCGGATGGGATGGGATGGGATGGGATGGGATGGGATGGGATGAAATGGGATGGGATGGGGTGGGATGGGAAGGGGTGGGATGGGATTGGATGGGATGGGATGTGATCCCAGGGATGGGATGGGATGGGATGGGATGGGATGGGATGGGATGGGATGGGATGGGATCCCTGGGATGGGATGTGTTCACTAGGATGGGATGGAATCCCTGGAATGGGATGGGATGGGATTCCTGGGATGGGATGGGATGGGATCCCTGGAATGGGATTCCTGGGATGGGATGGGATCCCTGGGTTGGGATCGAATCCCTGGGATGGCATACGTGAGATGGGATGGGATCTCTGACATGGAGTCCCTGGCATGGGATGTGATCCCTGGAATGGGATGGGATCCCTGGAATGGCAAGGGATGGGATTCCTGGGTTGGGAATGGATGGGATCCCTTGGATGGGCCGGGGTGGGATAGGATACCTGGGATGGGAACAGATGGGATAGGATGCCTGGGATGGGATGGAATCCGTGGGATGGGATAGCTGGGATGGGATAGGATCCCTGGGATGGGATGGGATCCCTGGGATGGTATGAGATCCCTGGGATGGGATCCCTGGGATGGGATAGGATCCCTGGGATGGGATGCCTGGGATGGGATGGGATGGGATGGGTTTGTATGGGATGGGATCCCTGGGATGGGATGGGATGGCAAGGCATGGGATCCCTGGGATGAGATGGGCTGGGATGGGATCCCTGGGATGGGATGGGAATGGGATAGGATGGGATGGGTTGGCATGGGATGGGATGGGATGGGATCCCTGGGATGGGATGAGATCCCTGGGATGAGATCCCTGGGATGGGAGAGGATCCCTGGGATGGGATGCCTGGGATGGGATGGGTTTGGATGGGATGGGATCCCTGGGATGGGATGGGATGGCATGGCATGGGATCCCTGGGATGAGATGGGCTGGGATGGGATCCCTGGTGTGGGATAGGATCGCTGGGATTGGATCACTGGGATGGGATGGGATCCCTGGTGTGTGATTCCTAGGATGGGATGGGATGCGTTCCATCGGATGGGATCCCAGGGATGGGATGGGATGGGATCCCTGGGATGGGATAGGATCGCTGGGATTGGATCACTGGGATGGGATGGGATCCCTGGTGTGTGATTCCTAGGATGGGATGGGATGGGATGGGCTGGGAAGGGATGGGATGGGATCCCTGGGATGGGATCGGATCGCTGGGATTGGATCACTGGGATGGGATGGGATCCCTGGTGTGTGATTCCTAGGATGGGATGGGATGGGATGGGATGGGATGGGATGGGATGGGATGGGATGGGATGGGATGGGATGGGATGGAATGGAATGGGATGGGATGGGGTGGGATGGGATGGGATGGGATGGGGTGGGATGGGATTGGATGGGATGGGATGCGATCCCTGGGGTGGGATGGGATGGGATGGGATGGGATGGGATGGGATGGGATCCCTGGGATGGGATGTGTTCACTGGGATGGGATGGAATCCCTGGAATGGGATGGGATGGGATTCCGGGGATGGGATGGGATGGGATCCCTGGAATGGGATTCCTGGGATGGGATGGGATCCCTGAGACGGCATCGGATGGGATGGGATGGGATGGGATGGGATGGGATGGGATGGGATGGGATGAAATGGGATGGGATGGGGTGGGATGGGAAGGGGTGGGATGGGATTGGATGGGATGGGATGTGATCCCAGGGATGGGATGGGATGGGATGGGATGGGATGGGATGGGATGGGATGGGATGGGATCCCTGGGATGGGATGTGTTCACTAGGATGGGATGGAATCCCTGGAATGGGATGGGATGGGATTCCTGGGATGGGATGGGATGGGATCCCTGGAATGGGATTCCTGGGATGGGATGGGATCCCTGGGTTGGGATCGAATCCCTGGGATGGCATACGTGAGATGGGATGGGATCTCTGACATGGGGTCCCTGGCATGGGATGTGATCCCTGGAATGGGATGGGATCCCTGGAATGGCAAGGGATGGGATTCCTGGGTTGGGAATGGATGGGATCCCTTGGATGGGCCGGGGTGGGATAGGATACCTGGGATGGGAACAGATGGGATAGGATGCCTGGGATGGGATGGAATCCGTGGGATGGGATAGCTGGGATGGGATAGGATCCCTGGGATGGGATGGGATCCCTGGGATGGTATGAGATCCCTGGGATGGGATCCCTGGGATGGGATAGGATCCCTGGGATGGGATGCCTGGGATGGGATGGGATGGGATGGGATGGGTTTGTATGGGATGGGATCCCTGGGATGGGATGGGATGGCATGGCATGGGATCCCTGGGATGAGATGGGCTGGGATGGGATCCCTGGGATGGGATGGGATGGGAATGGGATAGGATGGGATGGGTTGGCATGGGATGGGATGGGATCCCTGGGATGGGATGGGATTCCTGGGATGGGATGGGATCTCTGGTATGGGTTGGGATCCCTGGGATTGGATCCCTGGGATGGGATGGGATCCCTCGAATGGGATGGGATCCATGGCAAGGGAAAAGATGGGATTCCTGGGTTGGGAATGGATGGGTTCCCTTGGATGGGACGGGATGGGATAGGATACTTGGGATGGGAACAGATGGGATGGGATCCCTGGGATGGGATGGGATGGAATGGGGTCCCTGGGATGGGAACAGATGGGATGGGATGGGATGGGAAGGGATGGGATGGGCTGGGAAGGGATGGGATGGGATCCCTGGGATGGGATGGGATGGGATGGGTTTGTATGGGATGGGATCCCTGGGATGGGATGGGATGGCATGGCATGGGATCCCTGGGATGAGATGGGCTGGGATGGGATCCCTGGGATGGGATGGGATGGGAATGGGATTGGATGGGATGGGTTGGCATGGGATGGGATGGGATCCCTGGGATGGGATGGGATGGGATGGGATGGGATGGGATGGGATGGGATGGGATGGGATGGGATCCCTGGGATGGGATGTGTTCACTAGGATGG
Organism: Sturnus vulgaris; assembly: GCF_052056855.1. Classification (NCBI taxonomy): domain Eukaryota; kingdom Metazoa; phylum Chordata; class Aves; order Passeriformes; family Sturnidae; genus Sturnus; species Sturnus vulgaris. The sequence continues at coordinate 11,562,111 of NC_142282.1, forward strand.
GATGGAATCCCTGGAATGGGATGGGATGGGATTCCTGGGATGGGATGGGATGGGATCCCTGGAATGGGATTCCTGGGATGGGATGGGATCCCTGGGTTGGGATCGAATCCCTGGGATGGCATACGTGAGATGGGATGGGATCTCTGACATGGGGTCCCTGGCATGGGATGTGATCCCTGGGATGAGATGGGATGGGATGGAATGGAATTGGATCCCTGGGATGGGATGGGATGGGATCCCTGGGATGTTATCCCTGCGATGGGATGGGATCCCTGGCATTGGATCCCTGGGATGAGATGGAATACCTGGCATGAGATAGCAGGGATGATTGGGATCGGATGGGATGGGATGGGTTTGTATGGGATGGGATCCCTGGGATGGGATGGGATGGGATGGGATGGGATGGGATGGGATGGGATGGGATGGGATGGGATAGGATGGGATGGAATGGGATGGGATGGGGTGGGATGGGATTGGATGGGATGGGATGGGATCCCTGGGATGGGATGGGATCCATGGGATGGGATGGGATGGGATGGGATTGGATCCATGGGATGGGATGGGATGGGATGGGATCCCAGGGATGGGATAGCTGGGATGGGGTGGTATCCCTGAAATGGGATGGGATGGGATGGGTTGAGATGGGATGGGATCCCTGGGATGGGATGGGATGGGATCCCTGGGATGGGAACAGATGAAATGGGATCCCCGGGATGGGATGGAATCCCTGGGATTGGATCCCTGGGATGGGATGGGATCCCTTGAATGGGATGGGATCCATGGCAAGGGAAGGGATGGGATTCCTGGGTTGGGAATGGATGGGTTCCCTTGGATGGGACGGGATGGGATAGGATACTTGGGATGGGAACAGATGGGATGGGATCCCTGGGATGGGATGGAATCCCTGGGATGGGATAGCTGGGATGGGATTGGATATCTGGGATGGGATGGGATCCCTGGGATGGGATGAGATCCCTGGGATGAGATCCCTGGGATGGGAGAGGATCCCTGGGATGGGATGCCTGGGATGGGATGGGATGGGTTTGGATGGGATGGGATCCCTGGGATGGGATGGGATGGCATGGCATGGGATCCCTGGGATGAGATGGGCTGGGATGGGATCCCTGGGGTGGGATAGGATCGCTGGGATTGGATCACTGGGATGGGATGGGATCCCTGGTGTGTGATTCCTAGGATGGGATGGGATGCGTTCCATCGGATGGGATCCCAGGGATGGGATGGGATGGGATCCCTGGGATGGGATAGGATCGCTGGGATTGGATCACTGGGATGGGATGGGATCCCTGGTGTGTGATTCCTAGGATGGGATGGGATGGGATGGGATGGGATGGGATGGGATGGGATGGGATCCCTGGGATGGGATGGGATCCCTGGGATGGCATGGGATGGGATCGGATGGGATGGGATGGGATGCCATCCCTGGGATGGGATGGGATGGGATGGGATGGGATGGGATCCATGGGATGGGATGGGATGGGATCCCAGGGATGGGAACAGATGAAATGGGATGCCTGGGATGGGATGGAATCCCTGGGATGGGATGGCTGAGATGGGACGGGATCCCTGGGATGGGATGGGATGGGTTGGAATGGGATGGGATCCCTGGGATGGGATGGGATGGGATCCCTGGGATGGGAACATATGAAATGGGATCCCTGGGATGAGATGGAATCCCTGGGATGGGATAGCTGGGATGGGATGGGATCCCTGGGATGGAATGGGATCCCTGCAATGGGTTGGGATCCCTGGGATGGGATGGGATCCCTGGGTTGGGATCCCAGGAATGTGATCCCTGGGATGGGATGGGATCCCTGGAATGGGATGGGATCCCTGGAAAGGCAAGGGATGGGATTCCTGGGTTGGGAATGGATGGGATCCCTTGGATGGGCCGGGGTGGGATAGGATACCTGGGATAGGAACAGATGGGATAGGATGCCTGGGATTGGATGGAATCCGTGGGATGGGATAGCTGGGATGGGATAGGATCCCTGGGATGGGATGGGATCCCTGGGATGGTATGAGATCCCTGGGATGGGATCCCTGGGATGGGATAGGATCCCTGGGATGGGATGCCTGGGATGGGATGGGATGGGATGGGTTTGTATGGGATGGGATCCCTGGGATGGGATGGGATGGCATGGCATGGGATCCCTGGGATGAGATGGGCTGGGATGGGATCCCTGGGATGGGATGGGATGGGAATGGGATAGGATGGGATGGGTTGGCATGGGATGGGATGGGATCCCTGGGATGGGATGGGATTCCTGGGATGGGATGGGAACTCTGGTATGGGTTGGGATCCCTGGGATTGGATCCCTGGGATGGGATGGGATCCCTCGAATGGGATGGGATCCATGGCAAGGGAAAAGATGGGATTCCTGGGTTGGGAATGGATGGGTTCCCTTGGATGGGACGGGATGGGATAGGATACTTGGGATGGGAACAGATGGGATGGGATCCCTGGGATGGGATGGAATCCCTGGGATGGGACAACTGGGATGGGATTGGATCCCTGGGATGGGATGGGATCCCTGGGATGGGATGAGATCCCTGGGATGGGATCCCTGGGATGGGATAGGATCCCTGGGATGGGATGCCTGGGTTCGGTTGGGATGGGTTTGGATGGGATTGGATCCCTGGGATGGGCTGGGATGGGATCCCTGGGGTGAGAAGGGATGGGATGGAATGGGATGGGATGGGATGGGATGGGATCCCTGGGATGGGATGGGATGGGATCCCTGGGATGGCATGGGATGGGATCAGATGGGATGGGATGGGATGGGATGCGATCCCTGGGATGGGATGGGATCCCTGGGATGGGATGGGATCCCTGGGATGGGATGTGTTGGGATGGGATTGGATCCATGGGATGGGATGGGATGGGATGGGATGGGATGGGATCCCAGGGATGGGATGGGATGGGATCCCTGGGATGGTAACAGAAGAAATGGGATCCCTGGGATGGGATGGAATCCCTGGGATGGGATAGCTGGGATGGGATGGAATGGAATTGGATCCCTGGGATGGGATGGGATCCCTGGGATGTTATCCCTGCGATGGGATGGGATCCCTGGCATTGGATCCCTGGGATGAGATGGAATACCTGGCATGAGATAGCAGGGATGATTGGGATCGGATGGGATGGGATGGGTTTGTATGGGATGGGATCCCTGGGATGGGATGGGATGGGATGGGATGGGATGGGATGGGATGGGATGGGATGGGATAGGATGGGATGGAATGGGATGGGATGGGGTGGGATGGGATTGGATGGGATGGGATGGGATCCCTGGGATGGGATGGGATCCATGGGATGGGATGGGTTGGGATGGGATTGGATCCATGGGATGGGATGGGATGGGATGGGATCCCAGGGATGGGATAGCTGGGATGGGGTGGTATCCCTGAAATGGGATGGGATGGGATGGGTTGAGATGGGATGGGATCCCTGGGATGGGATGGGATGGGATCCCTGGGATGGGAACAGATGAAATGGGATCCCCGGGATGGGATGGAATCCCTGGGATTGGATCCCTGGGATGGGATGGGATCCCTTGAATGGGATGGGATCCATGGCAAGGGAAGGGATGGGATTCCTGGGTTGGGAATGGATGGGTTCCCTTGGATGGGACGGGATGGGATAGGATACTTGGGATGGGAACAGATGGGATGGGATCCCTGGGATGGGATGGAATCCCTGGGATGGGATAGCTGGGATGGGATTGGATATCTGGGATGGGATGGGATCCCTGGGATGGGATGAGATCCCTGGGATGAGATCCCTGGGATGGGATGCCTGGGATGGGATGGGATGGGTTTGGATGGGATGGGATCCCTGGGATGGGATGGGATGGCATGGCATGGGATCCCTGGGATGAGATGGGCTGGGATGGGATCCCTGGGGTGGGATAGGATCGCTGGGATTGGATCACTGGGATGGGATGGGATCCCTGGTGTGTGATTCCTAGGATGGGATGGGATGGGATGGGATGGGATGGGATCCCTGGGATGGGATGGGATCCCTGGGATGGCATGGGATGGGATCGGATGGGATGGGATGGGATGCGATCCCTGGGATGGGACGGGATGGGATGGGATGGGATGGGATCCATGGGATGGGATGGGATGGGATCCCAGGGATGGGAACAGATGAAATGGGATGCCTGGGATGGGATGGAATCCCTGGGATGGGATGGCTGGGATGGGACGGGATCCCTGGGATGGGATGGGATGGGATGGGTTGGAATGGGATGGGATCCCTGGGATGGGATGGGATGGGATCCCTGGGATGGGATGGGATCGCTGGGATGGGATGAGATCCCTGGGATGGGATCCCTGGGATGGGATAGGATCCCTGGGATGGGATGCCTGGGATGGGATGGGATGGGTTTGGATGGGATGGGATCCCTGGGATGGGATGGGATGGGATCCCAGGGAGGGGAACAGATGAAATGGGATCCCTGGGATGGGATGGAATCCCTGGGATGGGATAGCTGGGATGGGGTGGTATCCCTGGAATGGGATGGGATGGGATGGGTTGAGATGGGATGGGATCCCTGGGATGGGATGGGATGGGATGGGATCCCTGGGATGGGAACAGATGAAATGGGATCCCCGGGATGGGATGGAATCCCTGGGATGGGATAGCTGGGATGGGATGGGATCCCTGGGATGGGATGGGATCCCTGGGATGGGTTGGGATCCCTGGGATGGGATGGGATGGGATGGGATGGGATAGGATGGGATGGGATCCCTGGGATGGGATGGGATCCCTGGGATGGGATGGGATGGGATCCCTGGATTGGGATGGGATCCCTGGGATGGGATGGGATGGGATCCCTGGGATGGGATGGGATCCCTGAGATGGGATGGTATGGGATCCCTGGGATGGGATGGGATTTCTGGGATGGGATGGGATGGGATCCCTGGGATGGGATGGGATCCCTGGGATGGGATCTCTGGTATGGGTTGGGATCCCTGGGATTGGATCCCTGGGATGGGATGGGATCCCTGGAATGGGATGGGATCCATGGCAAGGGAAGGGATGGGATTCCTGGGTTGGGAATGGATGGGTTCCCTTGGATGGGAGGGGATGGGATAGGATACTTGTGATGGGAACAGATGGGATGGGATCCCTGGGATGGGGTGGAATCCCTGGGATGGGATAGCTGGGATGGGATTCGATCCCTGGGATGGGATGGGATCGCTGGGATGGGATGAGATCCCTGGGATGGGATCCCTGGGATGGGATAGGATCCCTGGGATGGGATGCCTGGGATGGGATGGGATGGGTTTGGATGGGATGGGATCCCTGGGATGGGATGGGATGGCATGGCATGGGATCCCTGGGATGAGATGGGCTGGGATGGGATCCCTGGGGTGGGAAGGGATGGGATGGAATGGGATGGGATGCGTTCCATTGGATGGGATCCCAGGGATGGGATGGGATGGGATCCCTGGGATGGGATTGGATCGCTGGGATTGGATCACTGGGATGGGATGGGATCCCTGGTGTGTGATTCCTAGGATGGGATGGGATGGGATGGGATGGGATGGGATGGGATGGGATGGGATGGGATGGGATGGGATGGGATGGGATGGGATGGGATGGAATGGGATGGGATGGGATGGGGTGGGATGGGATTGGATGGGATGGGATGGGATGGGATCCCTGGGATGGGATGGGATCCATGGGATGGGATGGGTTGGGATGGGATTGGATCCATGGGATGGGATGGGATGGGATGGGATCCCAGGGATGGGATAGCTGGGATGGGGTGGTATCCCTGAAATGGGATGGGATGGGATGGGTTGAGATGGGATGGGATCCCTGGGATGGGATGGGATGGGATCCCTGGGATGGGAACAGATGAAATGGGATCCCCGGGATGGGATGGAATCCCTGGGATTGGATCCCTGGGATGGGATGGGATCCCTTGAATGGGATGGGATCCATGGCAAGGGAAGGGATAGGATTCCTGGGTTGGGAATGGATGGGTTCCCTTGGATGGGACGGGATGGGATAGGATACTTGGGATGGGAACAGATGGGATGGGATCCCTGGGATGGGATGGAATCCCTGGGATGGGATAGCTGGGATGGGATTGGATATCTGGGATGGGATGGGATCCCTGGGATGGGATGAGATCCCTGGGATGAGATCCCTGGGATGGGATGCCTGGGATGGGATGGGATGGGTTTGGATGGGATGGGATCCCTGGGATGGGATGGGATGGCATGGCATGGGATCCCTGGGATGAGATGGGCTGGGATGGGATCCCTGGGGTGGGATAGGATCGCTGGGATTGGATCACTGGGATGGGATGGGATCCCTGGTGTGTGATTCCTAGGATGGGATGGGATGCGTTCCATCGGATGGGATCCCAGGGATGGGATGGGATGGGATCCCTGGGATGGGATAGGATCGCTGGGATTGGAACACTGGGATGGGATGGGATCCCTGGTGTGTGATTCCTAGGATGGGATGGGATGGGATGGGATGGGATGGGATGGGATGGGATGGGATGGGATCCCTGGGATGGGATGGGATGGGATGGGATCCCTGGGATGTTATCCCTGCGATGGGATGGGATCCCTGGCATTGGATCCCTGGGATGAGATGGAATACCTGGCATGAGATAGCAGGGATGATTGGGATCGGATGGGATGGGATGGGTTTGTATGGGATGGGATCCCTGGGATGGGATGGGATGGGATGGGATGGGATGGGATGGGATGGGATGGGATGGGATGGGATGGGATGGGATGGGATAGGATGGGATGGAATGGGATGGGATGGGGTGGGATGGGATTGGATGGGATGGGATGGGATCCCTGGGATGGGAGGGGATCCATGGGATGGGATGGGATGGGATGGGATTGGATCCATGGGATGGGATGGGATGGGATGGGATCCCAGGGATGGGATAGCTGGGATGGGGTGGTATCCCTGAAATGGGATGGGATGGGATGGGTTGAGATGGGATGGGATCCCTGGGATGGGATGGGATGGGATCCCTGGGATGGGAACAGATGAAATGGGATCCCCGGGATGGGATGGAATCCCTGGGATTGGATCCCTGGGATGGGATGGGATCCCTTGAATGGGATGGGATCCATGGCAAGGGAAGGGATGGGATTCCTGGGTTGGGAATGGATGGGTTCCCTTGGATGGGACGGGATGGGATAGGATACTTGGGATGGGAACAGATGGGATGGGATCCCTGGGATGGGATGGAATCCCTGGGATGGGATAGCTGGGATGGGATTGGATATCTGGGATGGGATGGGATCCCTGGGATGGGATGAGATCCCTGGGATGAGATCCCTGGGATGGGAGAGGATCCCTGGGATGGGATGCCTGGGATGGGATGGGATGGGTTTGGATGAGATGGGCTGGGATGGGATGGGATGGCATGGCATGGGATCCCTGGGATGAGATGGGCTGGGATGGGATCCCTGGGGTGGGATAGGATCGCTGGGATTGGATCACTGGGATGGGATGGGATCCCTGGTGTGTGATTCCTAGGATGGGATGGGATGCGTTCCATCGGATGGGATCCCAGGGATGGGATGGGATGGGATCCCTGGGATGGGATAGGATCGCTGGGATTGGATCACTGGGATGGGATGGGATCCCTGGTGTGTGATTCCTAGGATGGGATGGGATGGGATGGGATGGGATGGGATGGGATGGGATCCCTGGGATGGGATCCCTGGGATGGGATGGGATCCCTGGGATGGCATGGGATGGGATCGGATGGGATGGGATGGGATGCGATCCCTGGGATGGGATGGGATGGGATGGGATGGGATGGGATGGGATCCATGGGATGGGATGGGATGGGATCCCAGGGATGGGAACAGATGAAATGGGATGCCTGGGATGGGATGGAATCCCTGGGATGGGATGGCTGAGATGGGACGGGATCCCTGGGATGGGATGGGATGGGTTGGAATGGGATGGGATCCCTGGGATGGGATGGGATGGGATCCCTGGGATGGGAACATATGAAATGGGATCCCTGGGATGAGATGGAATCCCTGGGATGGGATAGCTGGGATGGGATGGGATCCCTGGGATGGAATGGGATCCCTGCAATGGGTTGGGATCCCTGGGATGGGATGGGATCCCTGGGTTGGGATCCCAGGAATGTGATCCCTGGGATGGGATGGGATCCCTGGAATGGGATGGGATCCCTGGAAAGGCAAGGGATGGGATTCCTGGGTTGGGAATGGATGGGATCCCTTGGATGGGCCGGGGTGGGATAGGATACCTGGGATGGGAACAGATGGGATAGGATGCCTGGGATTGGATGGAATCCGTGGGATGGGATAGCTGGGATGGGATAGGATCCCTGGGATGGGATGGGATCCCTGGGATGGTATGAGATCCCTGGGATGGGATCCCTGGGATGGGATAGGATCCCTGGGATGGGATGCCTGGGATGGGATGGGATGGGATGGGTTTGTATGGGATGGGATCCCTGGGATGGGATGGGATGGCATGGCATGGGATCCCTGGGATGAGATGGGCTGGGATGGGATCCCTGGGATGGGATGGGATGGGAATGGGATAGGATGGGATGGGTTGGCATGGGATGGGATGGGATCCCTGGGATGGGATGGGATTCCTGGGATGGGATGGGAACTCTGGTATGGGTTGGGATCCCTGGGATTGGATCCCTGGGATGGGATGGGATCCCTCGAATGGGATGGGATCCATGGCAAGGGAAAAGATGGGATTCCTGGGTTGGGAATGGATGGGTTCCCTTGGATGGGACGGGATGGGATAGGATACTTGGGATGGGAACAGATGGGATGGGATCCTTGGGATGGGATGGAATCCCTGGGATGGGACAACTGGGATGGGATTGGATCCCTGGGATGGGATGGGATCCCTGGGATGGGTTGAGATCCCTGGGATGGGATCCCTGGGATGGGATAGGATCCCTGGGATGGGATGCCTGGGTTAGGTTGGGATGGGTTTGGATGGGATTGGATCCCTGGGATGGGCTGGGATGGGATCCCTGGCGTGGGAAGGGATGGGATGGAATGGGATGGGATGGGATGGGATGGGATCCCTGGGATGGGATGGGATGGGATCCCTGGGATGGCATGGGATGGGATCAGATGGGATGGGATGGGATGGGATGCGATCCCTGGGATGGGATGGGATCCCTGGGATGGGATGGGATCCCTGGGATGGGATGTGTTGGGATGGGATTGGATCCATGGGATGGGATGGGATGGGATGGGATGGGATGGGATGGGATCCCAGGGATGGGATGGGATGGGATCCCTGGGATGGTAACAGAAGAAATGGGATCCCTGGGATGGGATGGAATCCCTGGGATGGGATAGCTGGGATGGGATGGAATGGAATTGGATCCCTGGGATGGGATGGGATCCCTGGGATGTTATCCCTGCGATGGGATGGGATCCCTGGCATTGGATCCCTGGGATGAGATGGAATACCTGGCATGAGATAGCAGGGATGATTGGGATGGGATGGGATGGGATGGGTTTGTATGGGATGGGATCCCTGGGATGGGATGGGATGGGATGGGATGGGATGGGATGGGATGGGATGGGATGGGATGGGATGGGATAGGATGGGATGGGATGGGATCCCTGGGATGGGATGGGATGGGATCCCTGGATTGGGATGGGATCCCTGGGATGGGATGGGATGGGATCCCTGGGATGGGATGGGATCCCTGAGATGGGATGGTATGGGATCCCTGGGATGGGATGGGATTTCTGGGATGGGATGGGATGGGATCCCTGGGATGGGATGGGATCCCTGGGATGGGATCTCTGGTATGGGTTGGGATCCCTGGGATTGGATCCCTGGGATGGGATGGGATCCCTGGAATGGGATGGGATCCATGGCAAGGGAAGGGATGGGATTCCTGGGTTGGGAATGGATGGGTTCCCTTGGATGGGAGGGGATGGGATAGGATACTTGTGATGGGAACAGATGGGATGGGATCCCTGGGATGGGGTGGAATCCCTGGGATGGGATAGCTGGGATGGGATTCGATCCCTGGGATGGGATGGGATCGCTGGGATGGGATGAGATCCCTGGGATGGGATCCCTGGGATGGGATAGGATCCCTGGGATGGGATGCCTGGGATGGGATGGGATGGGTTTGGATGGGATGGGATCCCTGGGATGGGATGGGATGGCATGGCATGGGATCCCTGGGATGAGATGGGCTGGGATGGGATCCCTGGGGTGGGAAGGGATGGGATGGAATGGGATGGGATGCGTTCCATTGGATGGGATCCCAGGGATGGGATGGGATGGGATCCCTGGGATGGGATTGGATCGCTGGGATTGGATCACTGGGATGGGATGGGATCCCTGGTGTGTGATTCCTAGGATGGGATGGGATGGGATGGGATGGGATGGGATGGGATGGGATGGGATGGGATGGGATGGGATGGGATGGGATGGGATGGGATGGAATGGGATGGGATGGGATGGGGTGGGATGGGATTGGATGGGATGGGATGGGATGGGATCCCTGGGATGGGATGGGATCCATGGGATGGGATGGGTTGGGATGGGATTGGATCCATGGGATGGGATGGGATGGGATGGGATCCCAGGGATGGGATAGCTGGAATGGGGTGGTATCCCTGAAATGGGATGGGATGGGATGGGTTGAGATGGGATGGGATCCCTGGGATGGGATGGGATGGGATCCCTGGGATGGGATAGGATCCCTGGGATGGGATGCCTGGGTTAGGTTGGGATGGGTTTGGATGGGATTGGATCCCTGGGATGGGCTGGGATGGGATCCCTGGCGTGGGAAGGGATGGGATGGAATGGGATGGGATGGGATGGGATTGGATCCCTGGGATGGGATGGGATCCCTGGGATGGGTTGAGATCCCTGGGATGGGATCCCTGGGATGGGATAGGATCCCTGGGATGGGATGCCTGGGTTAGGTTGGGATGGGTTTGGATGAGATGGGCTGGGATGGGATGGGATGGCATGGCATGGGATCCCTGGGATGAGATGGGCTGGGATGGGATCCCTGGGGTGGGATAGGATCGCTGGGATTGGATCACTGGGATGGGATGGGATCCCTGGTGTGTGATTCCTAGGATGGGATGGGATGCGTTCCATCGGATGGGATCCCAGGGATGGGATGGGATGGGATCCCTGGGATGGGATAGGATCGCTGGGATTGGAACACTGGGATGGGATGGGATCCCTGGTGTGTGATTCCTAGGATGGGATGGGATGGGATGGGATGGGATGGGATGGGATGGGATGGGATGGGATGGGATCCCTGGGATGGGATGGGATGGGATGGGATCCCTGGGATGTTATCCCTGCGATGGGATGGGATCCCTGGCATTGGATCCCTGGGATGAGATGGAATACCTGGCATGAGATAGCAGGGATGATTGGGATCGGATGGGATGGGATGGGTTTGTATGGGATGGGATCCCTGGGATGGGATGGGATGGGATGGGATGGGATGGGATGGGATGGGATGGGATGGGATGGGATAGGATGGGATGGAATGGGATGGGATGGGGTGGGATGGGATTGGATGGGATGGGATGGGATCCCTGGGATGGGAGGGGATCCATGGGATGGGATGGGATGGGATGGGATTGGATCCATGGGATGGGATGGGATGGGATGGGATCCCAGGGATGGGATAGCTGGGATGGGGTGGTATCCCTGAAATGGGATGGGATGGGATGGGTTGAGATGGGATGGGATCCCTGGGATGGGATGGGATGGGATCCCTGGGATGGGAACAGATGAAATGGGATCCCCGGGATGGGATGGAATCCCTGGGATTGGATCCCTGGGATGGGATGGGATCCCTTGAATGGGATGGGATCCATGGCAAGGGAAGGGATGGGATTCCTGGGTTGGGAATGGATGGGTTCCCTTGGATGGGACGGGATGGGATAGGATACTTGGGATGGGAACAGATGGGATGGGATCCCTGGGATGGGATGGAATCCCTGGGATGGGATAGCTGGGATGGGATTGGATATCTGGGATGGGATGGGATCCCTGGGATGGGATGAGATCCCTGGGATGAGATCCCTGGGATGGGAGAGGATCCCTGGGATGGGATGCCTGGGATGGGATGGGATGGGTTTGGATGAGATGGGCTGGGATGGGATGGGATGGCATGGCATGGGATCCCTGGGATGAGATGGGCTGGGATGGGATCCCTGGGGTGGGATAGGATCGCTGGGATTGGATCACTGGGATGGGATGGGATCCCTGGTGTGTGATTCCTAGGATGGGATGGGATGCGTTCCATCGGATGGGATCCCAGGGATGGGATGGGATGGGATCCCTGGGATGGGATAGGATCGCTGGGATTGGATCACTGGGATGGGATGGGATCCCTGGTGTGTGATTCCTAGGATGGGATGGGATGGGATGGGATGGGATGGGATGGGATGGGATCCCTGGGATGGGATCCCTGGGATGGGATGGGATCCCTGGGATGGCATGGGATGGGATCGGATGGGATGGGATGGGATGCGATCCCTGGGATGGGATGGGATGGGATGGGATGGGATGGGATCCATGGGATGGGATGGGATGGGATCCCAGGGATGGGAACAGATGAAATGGGATGCCTGGGATGGGATGGAATCCCTGGGATGGGATGGCTGAGATGGGACGGGATCCCTGGGATGGGATGGGATGGGTTGGAATGGGATGGGATCCCTGGGATGGGATGGGATGGGATCCCTGGGATGGGAACATATGAAATGGGATCCCTGGGATGAGATGGAATCCCTGGGATGGGATAGCTGGGATGGGATGGGATCCCTGGGATGGAATGGGATCCCTGCAATGGGTTGGGATCCCTGGGATGGGATGGGATCCCTGGGTTGGGATCCCAGGAATGTGATCCCTGGGATGGGATGGGATCCCTGGAATGGGATGGGATCCCTGGAAAGGCAAGGGATGGGATTCCTGGGTTGGGAATGGATGGGATCCCTTGGATGGGCCGGGGTGGGATAGGATACCTGGGATGGGAACAGATGGGATAGGATGCCTGGGATTGGATGGAATCCGTGGGATGGGATAGCTGGGATGGGATAGGATCCCTGGGATGGGATGGGATCCCTGGGATGGTATGAGATCCCTGGGATGGGATCCCTGGGATGGGATAGGATCCCTGGGATGGGATGCCTGGGATGGGATGGGATGGGATGGGTTTGTATGGGATGGGATCCCTGGGATGGGATGGGATGGCATGGCATGGGATCCCTGGGATGAGATGGGCTGGGATGGGATCCCTGGGATGGGATGGGATGGGAATGGGATAGGATGGGATGGGTTGGCATGGGATGGGATGGGATCCCTGGGATGGGATGGGATTCCTGGGATGGGATGGGAACTCTGGTATGGGTTGGGATCCCTGGGATTGGATCCCTGGGATGGGATGGGATCCCTCGAATGGGATGGGATCCATGGCAAGGGAAAAGATGGGATTCCTGGGTTGGGAATGGATGGGTTCCCTTGGATGGGACGGGATGGGATAGGATACTTGGGATGGGAACAGATGGGATGGGATCCCTGGGATGGGATGGAATCCCTGGGATGGGACAACTGGGATGGGATTGGATCCCTGGGATGGGATGGGATCCCTGGGATGGGTTGAGATCCCTGGGATGGGATCCCTGGGATGGGATAGGATCCCTGGGATGGGATGCCTGGGTTAGGTTGGGATGGGTTTGGATGGGATTGGATCCCTGGGATGGGCTGGGATGGGATCCCTGGCGTGGGAAGGGATGGGATGGAATGGGATGGGATGGGATGGGATGGGATGGGATCCCTGGGATGGGATGGGATGGGATCCCTGGGATGGCATGGGATGGGATCAGATGGGATGGGATGGGATGGGATGCGATCCCTGGGATGGGATGGGATCCCTGGGATGGGATGGGATCCCTGGGATGGGATGTGTTGGGATGGGATTGGATCCATGGGATGGGATGGGATGGGATGGGATGGGATGGGATGGGATGGGATGGGATGGGATGGGATCCCAGGGATGGGATGGGATGGGATCCCTGGGATGGTAACAGAAGAAATGGGATCCCTGGGATGGGATGGAATCCCTGGGATGGGATAGCTGGGATGGGATGGAATGGAATTGGATCCCTGGGATGGGATGGGATCCCTGGGATGTTATCCCTGCGATGGGATGGGATCCCTGGCATTGGATCCCTGGGATGAGATGGAATACCTGGCATGAGATAGCAGGGATGATTGGGATGGGATGGGATGGGATGGGTTTGTATGGGATGGGATCCCTGGGATGGGATGGGATGGGATGGGATGGGATGGGATGGGATGGGATGGGATGGGATGGGATAGGATGGGATGGGATGGGATCCCTGGGATGGGATGGGATGGGATCCCTGGATTGGGATGGGATCCCTGGGATGGGATGGGATGGGATCCCTGGGATGGGATGGGATCCCTGAGATGGGATGGTATGGGATCCCTGGGATGGGATGGGATTTCTGGGATGGGATGGGATGGGATCCCTGGGATGGGATGGGATCCCTGGGATGGGATCTCTGGTATGGGTTGGGATCCCTGGGATTGGATCCCTGGGATGGGATGGGATCCCTGGAATGGGATGGGATCCATGGCAAGGGAAGGGATGGGATTCCTGGGTTGGGAATGGATGGGTTCCCTTGGATGGGAGGGGATGGGATAGGATACTTGTGATGGGAACAGATGGGATGGGATCCCTGGGATGGGGTGGAATCCCTGGGATGGGATAGCTGGGATGGGATTCGATCCCTGGGATGGGATGGGATCGCTGGGATGGGATGAGATCCCTGGGATGGGATCCCTGGGATGGGATAGGATCCCTGGGATGGGATGCCTGGGATGGGATGGGATGGGTTTGGATGGGATGGGATCCCTGGGATGGGATGGGATGGCATGGCATGGGATCCCTGGGATGAGATGGGCTGGGATGGGATCCCTGGGGTGGGAAGGGATGGGATGGAATGGGATGGGATGCGTTCCATTGGATGGGATCCCAGGGATGGGATGGGATGGGATCCCTGGGATGGGATTGGATCGCTGGGATTGGATCACTGGGATGGGATGGGATCCCTGGTGTGTGATTCCTAGGATGGGATGGGATGGGATGGGATGGGATGGGATGGGATGGGATGGGATGGGATGGGATGGGATGGGATGGAATGGGATGGGATGGGATGGGGTGGGATGGGATTGGATGGGATGGGATGGGATGGGATCCCTGGGATGGGATGGGATCCATGGGATGGGATGGGTTGGGATGGGATTGGATCCATGGGATGGGATGGGATGGGATGGGATCCCAGGGATGGGATAGCTGGGATGGGGTGGTATCCCTGAAATGGGATGGGATGGGATGGGTTGAGATGGGATGGGATCCCTGGGATGGGATGGGATGGGATCCCTGGGATGGGATAGGATCCCTGGGATGGGATGCCTGGGTTAGGTTGGGATGGGTTTGGATGGGATTGGATCCCTGGGATGGGCTGGGATGGGATCCCTGGCGTGGGAAGGGATGGGATGGAATGGGATGGGATGGGATGGGATTGGATCCCTGGGATGGGATGGGATCCCTGGGATGGGTTGAGATCCCTGGGATGGGATCCCTGGGATGGGATAGGATCCCTGGGATGGGATGCCTGGGTTAGGTTGGGATGGGTTTGGATGGGATTGGATCCCTGGGATGGGCTGGGATGGGATCCCTGGCGTGGGAAGGGATGGGATGGAATGGGATGGGATGGGATGGGATGGGATCCCTGGGATGGGATGGGATGGGATCCCTGGGATGGCATGGGATGGGATCAGATGGGATGGGATGGGATGGGATGCGATCCCTGGGATGGGATGGGATCCCTGGGATGGGATGGGATCCCTGGGATGGGATGTGTTGGGATGGGATTGGATCCATGGGATGGGATGGGATGGGATGGGATGGGATGGGATGGGATGGGATCCCAGGGATGGGATGGGATGGGATCCCTGGGATGGTAACAGAAGAAATGGGATCCCTGGGATGGGATGGAATCCCTGGGATGGGATAGCTGGGATGGGATGGAATGGAATTGGATCCCTGGGATGGGATGGGATCCCTGGGATGTTATCCCTGCGATGGGATGGGATCCCTGGCATTGGATCCCTGGGATGAGATGGAATACCTGGCATGAGATAGCAGGGATGATTGGGATGGGATGGGATGGGATGGGTTTGTATGGGATGGGATCCCTGGGATGGGATGGGATGGGATGGGATGGGATGGGATGGGATGGGATGGGATGGGATAGGATGGGATGGGATGGGATCCCTGGGATGGGATGGGATGGGATCCCTGGATTGGGATGGGATCCCTGGGATGGGATGGGATGGGATCCCTGGGATGGGATGGGATCCCTGAGATGGGATGGTATGGGATCCCTGGGATGGGATGGGATTTCTGGGATGGGATGGGATGGGATCCCTGGGATGGGATGGGATCCCTGGGATGGGATCTCTGGTATGGGTTGGGATCCCTGGGATTGGATCCCTGGGATGGGATGGGATCCCTGGAATGGGATGGGATCCATGGCAAGGGAAGGGATGGGATTCCTGGGTTGGGAATGGATGGGTTCCCTTGGATGGGAGGGGATGGGATAGGATACTTGTGATGGGAACAGATGGGATGGGATCCCTGGGATGGGGTGGAATCCCTGGGATGGGATAGCTGGGATGGGATTCGATCCCTGGGATGGGATGGGATCGCTGGGATGGGATGAGATCCCTGGGATGGGATCCCTGGGATGGGATAGGATCCCTGGGATGGGATGCCTGGGATGGGATGGGATGGGTTTGGATGGGATGGGATCCCTGGGATGGGATGGGATGGCATGGCATGGGATCCCTGGGATGAGATGGGCTGGGATGGGATCCCTGGGGTGGGAAGGGATGGGATGGAATGGGATGGGATGCGTTCCATTGGATGGGATCCCAGGGATGGGATGGGATGGGATCCCTGGGATGGGATTGGATCGCTGGGATTGGATCACTGGGATGGGATGGGATCCCTGGTGTGTGATTCCTAGGATGGGATGGGATGGGATGGGATGGGATGGGATGGGATGGGATGGGATGGGATGGGATGGGATGGGATGGGATGGGATGGGATGGAATGGGATGGGATGGGATGGGGTGGGATGGGATTGGATGGGATGGGATGGGATGGGATCCCTGGGATGGGATGGGATCCATGGGATGGGATGGGTTGGGATGGGATTGGATCCATGGGATGGGATGGGATGGGATGGGATCCCAGGGATGGGATAGCTGGGATGGGGTGGTATCCCTGAAATGGGATGGGATGGGATGGGTTGAGATGGGATGGGATCCCTGGGATGGGATGGGATGGGATCCCTGGGATGGGAACAGATGAAATGGGATCCCCGGGATGGGATGGAATCCCTGGGATTGGATCCCTGGGATGGGATGGGATCCCTTGAATGGGATGGGATCCATGGCAAGGGAAGGGATAGGATTCCTGGGTTGGGAATGGATGGGTTCCCTTGGATGGGACGGGATGGGATAGGATACTTGGGATGGGAACAGATGGGATGGGATCCCTGGGATGGGATGGAATCCCTGGGATGGGATAGCTGGGATGGGATTGGATATCTGGGATGGGATGGGATCCCTGGGATGGGATGAGATCCCTGGGATGAGATCCCTGGGATGGGAGAGGATCCCTGGGATGGGATGCCTGGGATGGGATGGGATGGGTTTGGATGAGATGGGCTGGGATGGGATGGGATGGCATGGCATGGGATCCCTGGGATGAGATGGGCTGGGATGGGATCCCTGGGGTGGGATAGGATCGCTGGGATTGGATCACTGGGATGGGATGGGATCCCTGGTGTGTGATTCCTAGGATGGGATGGGATGCGTTCCATCGGATGGGATCCCAGGGATGGGATGGGATGGGATCCCTGGGATGGGATAGGATCGCTGGGATTGGATCACTGGGATGGGATGGGATCCCTGGTGTGTGATTCCTAGGATGGGATGGGATGGGATGGGATGGGATGGGATGGGATGGGATCCCTGGGATGGGATGGGATCCCTGGGATGGCATGGGATGGGATCGGATGGGATGGGATGGGATGCGATCCCTGGGATGGGATGGGATGGGATGGGATGGGATCCATGGGATGGGATGGGATGGGATCCCAGGGATGGGAACAGATGAAATGGGATGCCTGGGATGGGATGGAATCCCTGGGATGGGATGGCTGAGATGGGACGGGATCCCTGGGATGGGATGGGATGGGTTGGAATGGGATGGGATCCCTGGGATGGGATGGGATGGGATCCCTGGGATGGGAACATATGAAATGGGATCCCTGGGATGAGATGGAATCCCTGGGATGGGATAGCTGGGATGGGATGGGATCCCTGGGATGGAATGGGATCCCTGCAATGGGTTGGGATCCCTGGGATGGGATGGGATCCCTGGGTTGGGATCCCAGGAATGTGATCCCTGGGATGGGATGGGATCCCTGGAATGGGATGGGATCCCTGGAAAGGCAAGGGATGGGATTCCTGGGTTGGGAATGGATGGGATCCCTTGGATGGGCCGGGGTGGGATAGGATACCTGGGATGGGAACAGATGGGATAGGATGCCTGGGATTGGATGGAATCCGTGGGATGGGATAGCTGGGATGGGATAGGATCCCTGGGATGGGATGGGATCCCTGGGATGGTATGAGATCCCTGGGATGTGATCCCTGGGATGGGATAGGATCCCTGGGATGGGATGCCTGGGATGGGATGGGATGGGATGGGTTTGTATGGGATGGGATCCCTGGGATGGGATGGGATGGCATGGCATGGGATCCCTGGGATGAGATGGGCTGGGATGGGATCCCTGGGATGGGATGGGATGGGAATGGGATAGGATGGGATGGGTTGGCATGGGATGGGATGGGATCCCTGGGATGGGATGGGATTCCTGGGATGGGATGGGAACTCTGGTATGGGTTGGGATCCCTGGGATTGGATCCCTGGGATGGGATGGGATCCCTCGAATGGGATGGGATCCATGGCAAGGGAAAAGATGGGATTCCTGGGTTGGGAATGGATGGGTTCCCTTGGATGGGACGGGATGGGATAGGATACTTGGGATGGGAACAGATGGGATGGGATCCCTGGGATGGGATGGAATCCCTGGGATGGGACAACTGGGATGGGATTGGATCCCTGGGATGGGATGGGATCCCTGGGATGGGATGAGATCCCTGGGATGGGATCCCTGGGATGGGATAGGATCCCTGGGATGGGATGCCTGGGTTAGGTTGGGATGGGTTTGGATGGGATTGGATCCCTGGGATGGGCTGGGATGGGATCCCTGGGGTGGGAAGGGATGGGATGGAATGGGATGGGATGGGATGGGATGGGATCCCTGGGATGGGATGGGATGGGATCCCTGGGATGGCATGGGATGGGATCAGATGGGATGGGATGGGATGGGATGCGATCCCTGGGATGGGATGGGATGGGATCCCTGGGATGGGATGGGATCCCTGGGATGGGATGTGTTGGGATGGGATTGGATCCATGGGATGGGATGGGATGGGATGGGATGGGATGGGATGGGATGGGATGGGATGGGATGGGATGGGATCCCAGGGATGGGATGGGATGGGATCCCTGGGATGGTAACAGAAGAAATGGGATCCCTGGGATGGGATGGAATCCCTGGGATGGGATAGCTGGGATGGGATGGGATCCCTGGCATTGGATCCCTGGGATGAGATGGAATACCTGGCATGAGATAGCAGGGATGATTGGGATCGGATGGGATGGGATGGGTTTGTATGGGATGGGATCCCTGGGATGGGATGGGATGGGATGGGATGGGATGGGATGGGATGGGATGGGATGGGATGGGATGGGATAGGATGGGATGGAATGGGATGGGATGGGGTGGGATGGGATTGGATGGGATGGGATGGGATCCCTGGGATGGGATGGGATCCATGGGATGGGATGGGTTGGGATGGGATTGGATCCATGGGATGGGATGGGATGGGATGGGATCCCAGGGATGGGATAGCTGGGATGGGGTGGTATCCCTGAAATGGGATGGGATGGGATGGGTTGAGATGGGATGGGGTCCCTGGGATGGGATGGGATGGGATCCCTGGGATGGGAACAGATGAAATGGGATCCCCGGGATGGGATGGAATCCCTGGGATTGGATCCCTGGGATGGGATGGGATCCCTTGAATGGGATGGGATCCATGGCAAGGGAAGGGATGGGATTCCTGGGTTGGGAATGGATGGGTTCCCTTGGATGGGACGGGATGGGATAGGATACTTGGGATGGGAACAGATGGGATGGGATCCCTGGGATGGGATGGAATCCCTGGGATGGGATAGCTGGGATGGGATTGGATATCTGGGATGGGATGGGATCCCTGGGATGGGATGAGATCCCTGGGATGAGATCCCTGGGATGGGATGCCTGGGATGGGATGGGATGGGTTTGGATGGGATGGGATCCCTGGGATGGGATGGGATGGCATGGCATGGGATCCCTGGGATGAGATGGGCTGGGATGGGATCCCTGGGGTGGGATAGGATCGCTGGGATTGGATCACTGGGATGGGATGGGATCCCTGGTGTGTGATTCCTAGGATGGGATGGGATGCGTTCCATCGGATGGGATCCCAGGGATGGGATGGGATGGGATCCCTGGGATGGGATAGGATCGCTGGGATTGGATCACTGGGATGGGATGGGATCCCTGGTGTGTGATTCCTAGGATGGGATGGGATGGGATGGGATGGGATGGGATGGGATGGGATGGGATGGGATGGGATCCCTGGGATGGGATGGGATCCCTGGGATGGCATGGGATGGGATCGGATGGGATGGGATGCGATCCCTGGGATGGGACGGGATGGGATGGGATGGGATGGGATCCATGGGATGGGATGGGATGGGATCCCAGGGATGGGAACAGATGAAATGGGATGCCTGGGATGGGATGGAATCCCTGGGATGGGATGGCTGGGATGGGACGGGATCCCTGGGATGGGATGGGATGGGTTGGAATGGGATGGGATCCCTGGGATGGGATGGGATGGGATCCCTGGGACGGGATGGGATCGCTGGGATGGGATGAGATCCCTGGGATGGGATCCCTGGGATGGGATAGGATCCCTGGGATGGGATGCCAGGGATGGGATGGGATGGGTTTGGATGGGATGGGATCCCTGGGATGGGATGGGATGGGATCCCAGGAAGGGGAACAGATGAAATGGGATCCCTGGGATGGGATGGAATGCCTGGGATGGGATAGCTGGGATGGGGTGGTATCCCTGGAATGGGATGGGATGGGATGGGTTGAGATGGGATGGGATCCCTGGGATGGGATGGGATGGGATCCCTGGGATGGGATGGAATCCCTGGGATGGGATAGCTGGGATGGGATGGGATCCCTGGGATGGGATGGGATCCCTGGGATGGGTTGGGATCCCTGGGATGGGATGGGATGGGATGGGATGGGATGGGATGGGATGGGATGGGATGGGATGGGATAGGATGGGATGGGATCCCTGGGATGGGATGGGATCCCTGGGATGGGATGGGATGGGATCCCTGGATTGGGATGGGATCCCTGGGATGGGATGGGATGGGATCCCTGGGATGGGATGGGATCCCTGAGATGGGATGGGATGGGATCCCTGGGATGGGATGGGATTTCTGGGATGGGATGGGATGGGATCCCTGGGATGGGATGGGATCCCTGGGATGGGATCTCTGGTATGGGTTGGGATCCCTGGGATTGGATCCCTGGGATGGGATGGGATCCCTGGAATGGGATGGGATCCATGGCAAGGGAAGGGATGGGATTCCTGGGTTGGGAATGGATGGGTTCCCTTGGATGGGAGGGGATGGGATAGGATACTTGTGATGGGAACAGATGGGATGGGATCCCTGGGATGGGGTGGAATCCCTGGGATGGGATAGCTGGGATGGGATTCGATCCCTGGGATGGGATGGGATCGCTGGGATGGGATGAGATCCCTGGGATGGGATCCCTGGGATGGGATAGGATCCCTGGGATGGGATGCCTGGGATGGGATGGGATGGGTTTGGATGGGATGGGATCCCTGGGATGGGATGGGATGGCATGGCATGGGATCCCTGGGATGAGATGGGCTGGGATGGGATCCCTGGGGTGGGAAGGGATGGGATGGAATGGGATGGGATGCGTTCCATTGGATGGGATCCCAGGGATGGGATGGGATGGGATCCCTGGGATGGGATTGGATCGCTGGGATTGGATCACTGGGATGGGATGGGATCCCTGGTGTGTGATTCCTAGGATGGGATGGGATGGGATGGGATGGGATGGGATGGGATGGGATGGGATGGGATGGGATGGGATGGGATGGGATGGGATGGGATGGGATGGGATGGGATGGAATGGGATGGGATGGGATGGGGTGGGATGGGATTGGATGGGATGGGATGGGATGGGATCCCTGGGATGGGATGGGATCCATGGGATGGGATGGGTTGGGATGGGATTGGATCCATGGGATGGGATGGGATGGGATGGGATGGGATCCCAGGGATGGGATAGCTGGGATGGGGTGGTATCCCTGAAATGGGATGGGATGGGATGGGTTGAGATGGGATGGGATCCCTGGGATGGGATGGGATGGGATCCCTGGGATGGGAACAGATGAAATGGGATCCCCGGGATGGGATGGAATCCCTGGGATTGGATCCCTGGGATGGGATGGGATCCCTTGAATGGGATGGGATCCATGGCAAGGGAAGGGATAGGATTCCTGGGTTGGGAATGGATGGGTTCCCTTGGATGGGACGGGATGGGATAGGATACTTGGGATGGGAACAGATGGGATGGGATCCCTGGGATGGGATGGAATCCCTGGGATGGGATAGCTGGGATGGGATTGGATATCTGGGATGGGATGGGATCCCTGGGATGGGATGAGATCCCTGGGATGAGATCCCTGGGATGGGAGAGGATCCCTGGGATGGGATGCCTGGGATGGGATGGGATGGGTTTGGATGAGATGGGCTGGGATGGGATGGGATGGCATGGCATGGGATCCCTGGGATGAGATGGGCTGGGATGGGATCCCTGGGGTGGGATAGGATCGCTGGGATTGGATCACTGGGATGGGATGGGATCCCTGGTGTGTGATTCCTAGGATGGGATGGGATGCGTTCCATCGGATGGGATCCCAGGGATGGGATGGGATGGGATCCCTGGGATGGGATAGGATCGCTGGGATTGGATCACTGGGATGGGATGGGATCCCTGGTGTGTGATTCCTAGGATGGGATGGGATGGGATGGGATGGGATGGGATGGGATGGGATGGGATGGGATCCCTGGGATGGGATGGGATCCCTGGGATGGCATGGGATGGGATCGGATGGGATGGGATGGGATGCGATCCCTGGGATGGGATGGGATGGGATGGGATGGGATGGGATCCATGGGATGGGATGGGATGGGATCCCAGGGATGGGAACAGATGAAATGGGATGCCTGGGATGGGATGGAATCCCTGGGATGGGATGGCTGAGATGGGACGGGATCCCTGGGATGGGATGGGATGGGTTGGAATGGGATGGGATCCCTGGGATGGGATGGGATGGGATCCCTGGGATGGGAACATATGAAATGGGATCCCTGGGATGAGATGGAATCCCTGGGATGGGATAGCTGGGATGGGATGGGATCCCTGGGATGGAATGGGATCCCTGCAATGGGTTGGGATCCCTGGGATGGGATGGGATCCCTGGGTTGGGATCCCAGGAATGTGATCCCTGGGATGGGATGGGATCCCTGGAATGGGATGGGATCCCTGGAAAGGCAAGGGATGGGATTCCTGGGTTGGGAATGGATGGGATCCCTTGGATGGGCCGGGGTGGGATAGGATACCTGGGATGGGAACAGATGGGATAGGATGCCTGGGATTGGATGGAATCCGTGGGATGGGATAGCTGGGATGGGATAGGATCCCTGGGATGGGATGGGATCCCTGGGATGGTATGAGATCCCTGGGATGTGATCCCTGGGATGGGATAGGATCCCTGGGATGGGATGCCTGGGATGGGATGGGATGGGTTTGTATGGGATGGGATCCCTGGGATGGGATGGGATGGCATGGCATGGGATCCCTGGGATGAGATGGGCTGGGATGGGATCCCTGGGATGGGATGGGATGGGAATGGGATAGGATGGGATGGGTTGGCATGGGATGGGATGGGATCCCTGGGATGGGATGGGATTCCTGGGATGGGATGGGAACTCTGGTATGGGTTGGGATCCCTGGGATTGGATCCCTGGGATGGGATGGGATCCCTCGAATGGGATGGGATCCATGGCAAGGGAAAAGATGGGATTCCTGGGTTGGGAATGGATGGGTTCCCTTGGATGGGACGGGATGGGATAGGATACTTGGGATGGGAACAGATGGGATGGGATCCCTGGGATGGGATGGAATCCCTGGGATGGGACAACTGGGATGGGATTGGATCCCTGGGATGGGATGGGATCCCTGGGATGGGATGAGATCCCTGGGATGGGATCCCTGGGATGGGATAGGATCCCTGGGATGGGATGCCTGGGTTAGGTTGGGATGGGTTTGGATGGGATTGGATCCCTGGGATGGGCTGGGATGGGATCCCTGGGGTGGGAAGGGATGGGATGGAATGGGATGGGATGGGATGGGATCCCTGGGATGGGATGGGATGGGATCCCTGGGATGGCATGGGATGGGATCAGATGGGATGGGATGGGATGGGATGCGATCCCTCGGATGGGATGGGATGGGATCCCTGGGATGGGATGGGATCCCTGGGATGGGATGTGTTGGGATGGGATTGGATCCATGGGATGGGATGGGATGGGATGGGATGGGATGGGATGGGATGGGATGGGATGGGATGGGATGGGATCCCAGGGATGGGATGGGATGGGATCCCTGGGATGGTAACAGAAGAAATGGGATCCCTGGGATGGGATGGAATCCCTGGGATGGGATAGCTGGGATGGGATGGAATGGAATTGGATCCCTGGGATGGGATGGGATCCCTGGGATGTTATCCCTGCGATGGGATGGGATCCCTGGCATTGGATCCCTGGGATGAGATGGAATACCTGGCATGAGATAGCAGGGATGATTGGGATCGGATGGGATGGGATGGGTTTGTATGGGATGGGATCCCTGGGATGGGATGGGATGGGATGGGATGGGATGGGATGGGATGGGATGGGATGGGATGGGATAGGATGGGATGGAATGGGATGGGATGGGGTGGGATGGGATTGGATGGGATGGGATGGGATCCCTGGGATGGGATGGGATCCATGGGATGGGATGGGTTGGGATGGGATTGGATCCATGGGATGGGATGGGATGGGATGGGATCCCAGGGATGGGATAGCTGGGATGGGGTGGTATCCCTGAAATGGGATGGGATGGGATGGGTTGAGATGGGATGGGGTCCCTGGGATGGGATGGGATGGGATCCCTGGGATGGGAACAGATGAAATGGGATCCCCGGGATGGGATGGAATCCCTGGGATTGGATCCCTGGGATGGGATGGGATCCCTTGAATGGGATGGGATCCATGGCAAGGGAAGGGATGGGATTCCTGGGTTGGGAATGGATGGGTTCCCTTGGATGGGACGGGATGGGATAGGATACTTGGGATGGGAACAGATGGGATGGGATCCCTGGGATGGGATGGAATCCCTGGGATGGGATAGCTGGGATGGGATTGGATATCTGGGATGGGATGGGATCCCTGGGATGGGATGAGATCCCTGGGATGAGATCCCTGGGATGGGATGCCTGGGATGGGATGGGATGGGTTTGGATGGGATGGGATCCCTGGGATGGGATGGGATGGCATGGCATGGGATCCCTGGGATGAGATGGGCTGGGATGGGATCCCTGGGGTGGGATAGGATCGCTGGGATTGGATCACTGGGATGGGATGGGATCCCTGGTGTGTGATTCCTAGGATGGGATGGGATGCGTTCCATCGGATGGGATCCCAGGGATGGGATGGGATGGGATCCCTGGGATGGGATAGGATCGCTGGGATTGGATCACTGGGATGGGATGGGATCCCTGGTGTGTGATTCCTAGGATGGGATGGGATGGGATGGGATGGGATGGGATGGGATGGGATGGGATGGGATGGGATGGGATCCCTGGGATGGGATGGGATCCCTGGGATGGCATGGGATGGGATCGGATGGGATGGGATGCGATCCCTGGGATGGGACGGGATGGGATGGGATGGGATGGGATGGGATCCATGGGATGGGATGGGATGGGATCCCAGGGATGGGAACAGATGAAATGGGATGCCTGGGATGGGATGGAATCCCTGGGATGGGATGGCTGGGATGGGACGGGATCCCTGGGATGGGATGGGATGGGTTGGAATGGGATGGGATCCCTGGGATGGGATGGGATGGGATCCCTGGGACGGGATGGGATCGCTGGGATGGGATGAGATCCCTGGGATGGGATCCCTGGGATGGGATAGGATCCCTGGGATGGGATGCCAGGGATGGGATGGGATGGGTTTGGATGGGATGGGATCCCTGGGATGGGATGGGATGGGATCCCAGGAAGGGGAACAGATGAAATGGGATCCCTGGGATGGGATGGAATGCCTGGGATGGGATAGCTGGGATGGGGTGGTATCCCTGGAATGGAATGGGATGGGATGGGTTGAGATGGGATGGGATCCCTGGGATGGGATGGGATGGGATCCCTGGGATGGGATGGAATCCCTGGGATGGGATAGCTGGGATGGGATGGGATCCCTGGGATGGGATGGGATCCCTGGGATGGGTTGGGATCCCTGGGATGGGATGGGATGGGATGGGATGGGATGGGATGGGATGGGATGGGATGGGATAGGATGGGATGGGATCCCTGGGATGGGATGGGATCCCTGGGATGGGATGGGATGGGATCCCTGGATTGGGATGGGATCCCTGGGATGGGATGTGATGGGATCCCTGGGATGGGATGGGATCCCTGAGATGGGATGGGATGGGATCCCTGGGATGGGATGGGATTTCTGGGATGGGATGGGATGGGATCCCTGGGATGGGATGGGATCCCTGGGATGGGATCTCTGGTATGGGTTGGGATCCCTGGGATTGGATCCCTGGGATGGGATGGGATCCCTGGAATGGGATGGGATCCATGGCAAGGGAAGGGATGGGATTCCTGGGTTGGGAATGGATGGGTTCCCTTGGAT
The DNA here is from genome assembly GCF_052056855.1 of Sturnus vulgaris. NCBI lineage: Eukaryota > Metazoa > Chordata > Aves > Passeriformes > Sturnidae > Sturnus > Sturnus vulgaris. Next base: position 11,589,509 of record NC_142282.1, read on the forward strand.
GGGAGGGGATGGGATAGGATACTTGTGATGGGAACAGATGGGATGGGATCCCTGGGATGGGGTGGAATCCCTGGGATGGGATAGCTGGGATGGGATTCGATCCCTGGGATGGGATGGGATCGCTGGGATGGGATGAGATCCCTGGGATGGGATCCCTGGGATGGGATAGGATCCCTGGGATGGGATGCCTGGGATGGGATGGGATGGGTTTGGATGGGATGGGATCCCTGGGATGGGATGGGATGGCATGGCATGGGATCCCTGGGATGAGATGGGCTGGGATGGGATCCCTGGGGTGGGAAGGGATGGGATGGAATGGGATGGGATGCGTTCCATTGGATGGGATCCCAGGGATGGGATGGGATGGGATCCCTGGGATGGGATTGGATCGCTGGGATTGGATCACTGGGATGGGATGGGATCCCTGGTGTGTGATTCCTAGGATGGGATGGGATGGGATGGGATGGGATGGGATGGGATGGGATGGGATGGGATGGGATGGGATGGAATGGGATGGGATGGGTTGGGATGGGATGGGGTGGGATGGGATTGGATGGGATGGGATGGGATGGGATCCCTGGGATGGGATGGGATCCATGGGATGGGATGGGTTGGGATGGGATTGGATCCATGGGATGGGATGGGATGGGATGGGATCCCAGGGATGGGATAGCTGGGATGGGGTGGTATCCCTGAAATGGGATGGGATGGGATGGGTTGAGATGGGATGGGATCCCTGGGATGGGATGGGATGGGATCCCTGGGATGGGAACAGATGAAATGGGATCCCCGGGATGGGATGGAATCCCTGGGATTGGATCCCTGGGATGGGATGGGATTCCTTGAATGGGATGGGATCCATGGCAAGGGAAGGGATAGGATTCCTGGGTTGGGAATGGATGGGTTCCCTTGGATGGGACGGGATGGGATAGGATACTTGGGATGGGAACAGATGGGATGGGATCCCTGGGATGGGATGGAATCCCTGGGATGGGATAGCTGGGATGGGACGGGATCCCTGGGATGGGATGGGATCCCTGGGATGAGATCCCTGGGATGGGATGCCTGGGATGGGATGGGATGGGTTTGGATGGGATGGGATCCCTGGGATGGGATGGGATGGCATGGCATGGGATCCGTGGGATGAGATGGGCTGGGATGGGATCCCTGGGGTGGGATAGGATCGCTGGGATTGGATCACTGGGATGGGATGGGATCCCTGGTGTGTGATTCCTAGGATGGGATGGGATGCGTTCCATCGGATGGGATCCCAGGGATGGGATGGGATGGGATCCCTGGGATGGGATAGGATCGCTGGGATTGGAACACTGGGATGGGATGGGATCCCTGGTGTGTGATTCCTCGGATGGGATGGGATGGGATGGGATGGGATGGGATGGGATCCCTGGGATGGGATGGGATCCCTGGGATGGCATGGGATGGGATCGGATGGGATGGGATGGGATGCGATCCCTGGGATGGGATGGGATGGGATGGGATGGGATGGGATGGGATGGGATGGGATCCATGGGATGGGATGGGATGGGATGCCTGGGATGGGAACAGATGAAATGGGATGCCTGGGATGGGATGGAATCCCTGGGATGGGATGGCTGGGATGGGACGGGATCCCTGGGATGGGATGGGATGGGTTGGAATGGGATGGGATCCCTGGGATGGGATGGGATGGGATCCCTGGGATGGGATGGGATCGCTGGGATGGGATGAGATCCCTGGGATGGGATCCCTGGGATGGGATAGGATCCCTGGGATGGGATGCCTGGGATGGGATGGGATGGGTTTGGATGGGATGGGATCCCTGGGATGGGATGGGATGGGATCCCAGGGAGGGGAACAGATGAAATGGGATCCCTGGGATGGGATGGAATCCCTGGGATGGGATAGCTGGGATGGGGTGGTATCCCTGGAATGGGATGGGATGGGATGGGTTGAGATGGGATGGGATCCCTGGGATGGGATGGGATGGGATCCCTGGGATGGGAACAGATGAAATGGGATCCGCGGGATGGGATGGAATCCCTGGGATGGGATAGCTGGGATGGGATGGGATCCCTGGGATGGGATGGGATCCCTGGGATGGGTTGGGATCCCTGGGATGGGATGGGATGGGATGGGATGGGATGGGATGGGATAGGATGGGATGGGATCCCTGGGATGGGATGGGATCCCTGGGATGGGATGGGATGGGATCCCTGGATTGGGATGGGATCCCTGGGATGGGATGGGATGGGATCCCTGGGATGGGATGGGATCCCTGAGATGGGATGGTATGGGATCCCTGGGATGGGATGGGATTTCTGGGATGGGATGGGATGGGATCCCTGGGATGGGATGGGATCCCTGGGATGGGATCTCTGGTATGGGTTGGGATCCCTGGGATTGGATCCCTGGGATGGGATGGGATCCCTGGAATGGGATGGGATCCATGGCAAGGGAAGGGATGGGATTCCTGGGTTGGGAATGGATGGGTTCCCTTGGATGGGAGGGGATGGGATAGGATACTTGTGATGGGAACAGATGGGATGGGATCCCTGGGATGGGGTGGAATCCCTGGGATGGGATAGCTGGGATGGGATTCGATCCCTGGGATGGGATGGGATCGCTGGGATGGGATGGGATGGGATGGCATGGGATCCCTGGGATGAGATGGGCTGGGATGGGATCCCTGGGGTGGGAAGGGATGGGATGGAATGGGATGGGATGCGTTCCATTGGATGGGATCCCTGGGATGGGATTGGATCGCTGGGATTGGATCACTGGGATGGGATGGGATCCCTGGTGTGTGATTCCTAGGATGGGATGGGATGGGATGGGATGGGATGGGATGGGATGGGATGGGATGGGATGGGATGGGATGGGATGGGATGGGATGGGATCCCTGGGATGGGATGGGATCCCTGGGATGGCATGGGATGGGATCGGATGGGATGGGAAGGGATGGGATGGTATGCGAACCCTGGGATGGGATGGGATGGGATGGGATCCCTGGGATGGGATGGGATCCATGGGATGGGATGGGTTGGGATGGGATTGCATCCATGGGATGGGATGGGATGAAATGGGATCCCTGGGATGAGATGGAATCCCTGGGATGGGATAGCTGGGATGGGATGGGATCCCTGGGATGGAATGGGATCCCAGGAATGGGATGGGATCCCTGGAAAGGGAAGGGATGGGATTCCTGGGTTGGGAATGGATGGGATCCCTTGGATGGGACGGGGTGGGATAGGATACCTGGGATGGGAACAGATGGGATAGGATCCCTGGGATGGGATGGAATCCCTGGGATGGGATAGCTGGGATGGGATTGGATCCCTGGGATGGGATGGGATCCCTGGGATGGTATGAGATCCCTGGGATGGGATCCCTGGGATGGGATAGGATCCCTGGGATGGGATGCCTGGGATGGGATGGGATGGGATGGGATGGGATGGGATGGGTTTGTATGGGATGGGATCCCTGGGATGGGATGGGATGGCAAGGCATGGGATCCCTGGGATGAGATGGGCTGGGATGCATCCCTGGGATGGGATGGGAATGGGATAGGATGGGATGGGTTGGCATGGGATGGGATGGGATGGGATCCCTGGGATGGGATGAGATCCCTGGGATGAGATCCCTGGGATGGGAGAGGATCCCTGGGATGGGATGCCTGGGATGGGATGGGTTTGGATGGGATGGGATCCCTGGGATGGGATGGGATGGCATGGCATGGCATGGGATCCCTGGGATGAGATGGGCTGGGATGGGATCCCTGGTGTGGGATAGGATCGCTGGGATTGGATCACTGGGATGGGATGGGATCCCTGGTGTGTGATTCCTAGGATGGGATGGGATGCGTTCCATCGGATGGGATCCCAGGGATGGGATGGGATGGGATCCCTGGGATGGGATAGGATCGCTGGGATTGGATCACTGGGATGGGATGGGATCCCTGGTGTGTGGTTCCTAGGATGGGATGGGATGGGCTGGGAAGGGATGGGATGGGATCCCTGGGATGGGATGGGATCCCTGGGACGGCATGGGATGGGATGGGATGGGATGGGATGGGATGGGATGGGATGGAATGGAATGGGATGGGATGGGGTGGGATGGGATGGGATGGGATGGGGTGGGATGGGATTGGATGGGATGGGATGCGATCCCTGGGGTGGGATGGGATGGGATGGGATGGGATGGGATCCCTGGGATGGGATGTGTTCACTGGGATGGGATGGAATCCCTGGAATGGGATGGGATGGGATTCCGGGGATGGGATGGGATGGGATCCCTGGAATGGGATTCCTGGGATGGGATGGGATCCCTGAGACGGCATGGGATGGGATGGGATGGGATGGGATGGGATGGGATGAAATGGGATGGGATGGGGTGGGATGGGAAGGGGTGGGATGGGATTGGATGGGATGGGATGTGATCCCTGGGATGGGATGGGATGGGATGGGATGGGATGGGATGGGATCCCTGGGATGGGATGTGTTCACTAGGATGGGATGGAATCCCTGGAATGGGATGGGATGGGATTCCTGGGATGGGATGGGATGGGATCCCTGGAATGGGATTCCTGGGATGGGATGGGATCCCTGGGTTGGGATCGAATCCCTGGGATGGCATACGTGAGATGGGATGGGATCTCTGACATGGGGTCCCTGGCATGGGATGTGATCCCTGGAATGGGATGGGATCCCTGGAAAGGCAAGGGATGGGATTCCTGGGTTGGGAATGGATGGGATCCCTTGGATGGGCCGGGGTGGGATAGGATACCTGGGATGGGAACAGATGGGATAGGATGCCTGGGATTGGATGGAATCCGTGGGATGGGATAGCTGGGATGGGATAGGATCCCTGGGATGGGATGGGATCCCTGGGATGGTATGAGATCCCTGGGATGGGATCCCTGGGATGGGATAGGATCCCTGGGATGGGATGCCTGGGATGGGATGGGATGGGATGGGATGGGTTTGTATGGGATGGGATCCCTGGGATGGGATGGGATGGCATGGCATGGGATCCCTGGGATGAGATGGGCTGGGATGGGATCCCTGGGATGGGATGGGATGGGAATGGGATAGGATGGGATGGGTTGGGATGGGATGGGATGGGATCCCTGGGATGGGATGGGATTCCTGGGATGGGATGGGATCTCTGGTATGGGTTGGGATCCCTGGGATTGGATCCCTGGGATGGGATGGGATCCCTCGAATGGGATGGGATCCATGGCAAGGGAAAAGATGGGATTCCTGGGTTGGGAATGGATGGGTTCCCTTGGATGGGACGGGATGGGATAGGATACTTGGGATGGGAACAGATGGGATGGGATCCCTGGGATGGGATGGGATGGAATGGGATCCCTGGGATGGGAACAGATGGGATGGGATGGGATGGGATGGGAAGTGATGGGATGGGCTGGGAAGGGATGGGATGGGATCCCTGGGATGGGATGGGATGGGATGGGATGGGATGGGTTTGTATGGGATGGGATCCCTGGGATGGGATGGGATGGCATGGCATGGGATCCCTGGGATGAGATGGGCTGGGATGGGATCCCTGGGATGGGATGGGATGGGAATGGGATAGGATGGGATGGGTTGGCATGGGATGGGATGGGATCCCTGGGATGGGATGGGATGGGATGGGATGGGATGGGATGGGATGGGATGGGATCCCTGGGATGGGATGTGTTCACTAGGATGGGATGGAATCCCTGGAATGGGATGGGATGGGATTCCTGGGATGGGATGGGATGGGATCCCTGGAATGGGATTCCTGGGATGGGATGGGATCCCTGGGTTGGGATCGAATCCCTGGGATGGCATACGTGAGATGGGATGGGATCTCTGACATGGGGTCCCTGGCATGGGATGTGATCCCTGGGATGAGATGGGATGGGGTGGAATGGAATTGGATCCCTGGGATGGGATGGGATCCCTGGGATGTTATCCCTGCGATGGGATGGGATCCCTGGCATTGGATCCCTGGGATGAGATGGAATACCTGGCATGAGATAGCAGGGATGATTGGGATCGGATGGGATGGGATGGGTTTGTATGGGATGGGATCCCTGGGATGGGATGGGATGGGATGGGATGGGATGGGATGGGATGGGATGGGATGGGATGGGATGGGGTGGGATGGGATTGGATGGGATGGGATGGGATCCCTGGGATGGGATGGGATCCATGGGATGGGATGGGTTGGGATGGGATTGGATCCATGGGATGGGATGGGATGGGATGGGATCCCAGGGATGGGATAGCTGGGATGGGGTGGTATCCCTGAAATGGGATGGGATGGGATGGGTTGAGATGGGATGGGATCCCTGGGATGGGATGGGATGGGATCCCTGGGATGGGAACAGATGAAATGGGATCCCCGGGATGGGATGGAATCCCTGGGATTGGATCCCTGGGATGGGATGGGATCCCTTGAATGGGATGGGATCCATGGCAAGGGAAGGGATGGGATTCCTGGGTTGGGAATGGATGGGTTCCCTTGGATGGGACGGGATGGGATAGGATACTTGGGATGGGAACAGATGGGATGGGATCCCTGGGATGGGATGGAATCCCTGGGATGGGATAGCTGGGATGGGATTGGATATCTGGGATGGGATGGGATCCCTGGGATGGGATGAGATCCCTGGGATGAGATCCCTGGGATGGGAGAGGATCCCTGGGATGGGATGCCTGGGATGGGATGGGATGGGTTTGTATGGGATGGGATCCCTGGGATGGGATGGGATGGCATGGCATGGGATCCCTGGGATGAGATGGGCTGGGATGGGATCCCTGGGATGGGATGGGATGGGAATGGGATAGGATGGGATGGGTTGGCATGGGATGGGATGGGATCCCTGGGATGGGATGGGATTCCTGGGATGGGATGGGAACTCTGGTATGGGTTGGGATCCCTGGGATTGGATCCCTGGGATGGGATGGGATCCCTCGAATGGGATGGGATCCATGGCAAGGGAAAAGATGGGATTCCTGGGTTGGGAATGGATGGGTTCCCTTGGATGGGACGGGATGGGATAGGATACTTGGGATGGGAACAGATGGGATGGGATCCCTGGGATGGGATGGAATCCCTGGGATGGGACAACTGGGATGGGATTGGATCCCTGGGATGGGATGGGATCCCTGGGATGGGTTGAGATCCCTGGGATGGGATCCCTGGGATGGGATAGGATCCCTGGGATGGGATGCCTGGGTTAGGTTGGGATGGGTTTGGATGGGATTGGATCCCTGGGATGGGCTGGGATGGGATCCCTGGCGTGGGAAGGGATGGGATGGAATGGGATGGGATGGGATGGGATGGGATCCCTGGGATGGGATGGGATGGGATCCCTGGGATGGCATGGGATGGGATCAGATGGGATGGGATGGGATGGGATGCGATCCCTGGGATGGGATGGGATCCCTGGGATGGGATGGGATCCCTGGGATGGGATGTGTTGGGATGGGATTGGATCCATGGGATGGGATGGGATGGGATGGGATGGGATGGGATGGGATGGGATCCCAGGGATGGGATGGGATGGGATCCCTGGGATGGTAACAGAAGAAATGGGATCCCTGGGATGGGATGGAATCCCTGGGATGGGATAGCTGGGATGGGATGGAATGGAATTGGATCCCTGGGATGGGATGGGATCCCTGGGATGTTATCCCTGCGATGGGATGGGATCCCTGGCATTGGATCCCTGGGATGAGATGGAATACCTGGCATGAGATAGCAGGGATGATTGGGATGGGATGGGATGGGATGGGTTTGTATGGGATGGGATCCCTGGGATGGGATGGGATGGGATGGGATGGGATGGGATGGGATGGGATGGGATAGGATGGGATGGGATGGGATCCCTGGGATGGGATGGGATGGGATCCCTGGATTGGGATGGGATCCCTGGGATGGGATGGGATGGGATCCCTGGGATGGGATGGGATCCCTGAGATGGGATGGTATGGGATCCCTGGGATGGGATGGGATTTCTGGGATGGGATGGGATGGGATCCCTGGGATGGGATGGGATCCCTGGGATGGGATCTCTGGTATGGGTTGGGATCCCTGGGATTGGATCCCTGGGATGGGATGGGATCCCTGGAATGGGATGGGATCCATGGCAAGGGAAGGGATGGGATTCCTGGGTTGGGAATGGATGGGTTCCCTTGGATGGGAGGGGATGGGATAGGATACTTGTGATGGGAACAGATGGGATGGGATCCCTGGGATGGGGTGGAATCCCTGGGATGGGATAGCTGGGATGGGATTCGATCCCTGGGATGGGATGGGATCGCTGGGATGGGATGAGATCCCTGGGATGGGATCCCTGGGATGGGATAGGATCCCTGGGATGGGATGCCTGGGATGGGATGGGATGGGTTTGGATGGGATGGGATCCCTGGGATGGGATGGGATGGCATGGCATGGGATCCCTGGGATGAGATGGGCTGGGATGGGATCCCTGGGGTGGGAAGGGATGGGATGGAATGGGATGGGATGCGTTCCATTGGATGGGATCCCAGGGATGGGATGGGATGGGATCCCTGGGATGGGATTGGATCGCTGGGATTGGATCACTGGGATGGGATGGGATCCCTGGTGTGTGATTCCTAGGATGGGATGGGATGGGATGGGATGGGATGGGATGGGATGGGATGGGATGGGATGGGATGGGATGGGATGGGATGGGATGGGATGGGATGGGATGGAATGGGATGGGATGGGATGGGGTGGGATGGGATTGGATGGGATGGGATGGGATGGGATCCCTGGGATGGGATGGGATCCATGGGATGGGATGGGTTGGGATGGGATTGGATCCATGGGATGGGATGGGATGGGATGGGATGGGATCCCAGGGATGGGATAGCTGGGATGGGGTGGTATCCCTGAAATGGGATGGGATGGGATGGGTTGAGATGGGATGGGATCCCTGGGATGGGATGGGATGGGATCCCTGGGATGGGAACAGATGAAATGGGATCCCCGGGATGGGATGGAATCCCTGGGATTGGATCCCTGGGATGGGATGGGATCCCTTGAATGGGATGGGATCCATGGCAAGGGAAGGGATAGGATTCCTGGGTTGGGAATGGATGGGTTCCCTTGGATGGGACGGGATGGGATAGGATACTTGGGATGGGAACAGATGGGATGGGATCCCTGGGATGGGATGGAATCCCTGGGATGGGATAGCTGGGATGGGATTGGATATCTGGGATGGGATGGGATCCCTGGGATGGGATGAGATCCCTGGGATGAGATCCCTGGGATGGGAGAGGATCCCTGGGATGGGATGCCTGGGATGGGATGGGATGGGTTTGGATGAGATGGGCTGGGATGGGATCCCTGGGGTGGGATAGGATCGCTGGGATTGGATCACTGGGATGGGATGGGATCCCTGGTGTGTGATTCCTAGGATGGGATGGGATGCGTTCCATCGGATGGGATCCCAGGGATGGGATGGGATGGGATCCCTGGGATGGGATAGGATCGCTGGGATTGGATCACTGGGATGGGATGGGATCCCTGGTGTGTGATTCCTAGGATGGGATGGGATGGGATGGGATGGGATGGGATGGGATGGGATCCCTGGGATGGGATGGGATCCCTGGGATGGCATGGGATGGGATCGGATGGGATGGGATGGGATGCGATCCCTGGGATGGGATGGGATGGGATGGGATGGGATCCATGGGATGGGATGGGATGGGATCCCAGGGATGGGAACAGATGAAATGGGATGCCTGGGATGGGATGGAATCCCTGGGATGGGATGGCTGAGATGGGACGGGATCCCTGGGATGGGATGGGATGGGTTGGAATGGGATGGGATCCCTGGGATGGGATGGGATGGGATCCCTGGGATGGGAACATATGAAATGGGATCCCTGGGATGAGATGGAATCCCTGGGATGGGATAGCTGGGATGGGATGGGATCCCTGGGATGGAATGGGATCCCTGCAATGGGTTGGGATCCCTGGGATGGGATGGGATCCCTGGGTTGGGATCCCAGGAATGTGATCCCTGGGATGGGATGGGATCCCTGGAATGGGATGGGATCCCTGGAAAGGCAAGGGATGGGATTCCTGGGTTGGGAATGGATGGGATCCCTTGGATGGGCCGGGGTGGGATAGGATACCTGGGATGGGAACAGATGGGATAGGATGCCTGGGATTGGATGGAATCCGTGGGATGGGATAGCTGGGATGGGATAGGATCCCTGGGATGGGATGGGATCCCTGGGATGGTATGAGATCCCTGGGATGTGATCCCTGGGATGGGATAGGATCCCTGGGATGGGATGCCTGGGATGGGATGGGATGGGATGGGTTTGTATGGGATGGGATCCCTGGGATGGGATGGGATGGCATGGCATGGGATCCCTGGGATGAGATGGGCTGGGATGGGATCCCTGGGATGGGATGGGATGGGAATGGGATAGGATGGGATGGGTTGGCATGGGATGGGATGGGATCCCTGGGATGGGATGGGATTCCTGGGATGGGATGGGAACTCTGGTATGGGTTGGGATCCCTGGGATTGGATCCCTGGGATGGGATGGGATCCCTCGAATGGGATGGGATCCATGGCAAGGGAAAAGATGGGATTCCTGGGTTGGGAATGGATGGGTTCCCTTGGATGGGACGGGATGGGATAGGATACTTGGGATGGGAACAGATGGGATGGGATCCCTGGGATGGGATGGAATCCCTGGGATGGGACAACTGGGATGGGATTGGATCCCTGGGATGGGATGGGATCCCTGGGATGGGATGAGATCCCTGGGATGGGATCCCTGGGATGGGATAGGATCCCTGGGATGGGATGCCTGGGTTAGGTTGGGATGGGTTTGGATGGGATTGGATCCCTGGGATGGGCTGGGATGGGATCCCTGGGGTGGGAAGGGATGGGATGGAATGGGATGGGATGGGATGGGATGGGATCCCTGGGATGGGATGGGATGGGATCCCTGGGATGGCATGGGATGGGATCAGATGGGATGGGATGGGATGGGATGCGATCCCTGGGATGGGATGGGATCCCTGGGATGGGATGGGATCCCTGGGATGGGATGTGTTGGGATGGGATTGGATCCATGGGATGGGATGGGATGGGATGGGATGGGATGGGATGGGATGGGATGGGATCCCAGGGATGGGATGGGATGGGATCCCTGGGATGGTAACAGAAGAAATGGGATCCCTGGGATGGGATGGAATCCCTGGGATGGGATAGCTGGGATGGGATGGAATGGAATTGGATCCCTGGGATGGGATGGGATCCCTGGGATGTTATCCCTGCGATGGGATGGGATCCCTGGCATTGGATCCCTGGGATGAGATGGAATACCTGGCATGAGATAGCAGGGATGATTGGGATCGGATGGGATGGGATGGGTTTGTATGGGATGGGATCCCTGGGATGGGATGGGATGGGATGGGATGGGATGGGATGGGATGGGATGGGATGGGATGGGATGGGATGGGATAGGATGGGATGGAATGGGATGGGATGGGGTGGGATGGGATTGGATGGGATGGGATGGGATCCCTGGGATGGGATGGGATCCATGGGATGGGATGGGTTGGGATGGGATTGGATCCATGGGATGGGATGGGATGGGATGGGATCCCAGGGATGGGATAGCTGGGATGGGGTGGTATCCCTGAAATGGGATGGGATGGGATGGGTTGAGATGGGATGGGATCCCTGGGATGGGATGGGATGGGATCCCTGGGATGGGAACAGATGAAATGGGATCCCCGGGATGGGATGGAATCCCTGGGATTGGATCCCTGTGATGGGATGGGATCCCTTGAATGGGATGGGATCCATGGCAAGGGAAGGGATGGGATTCCTGGGTTGGGAATGGATGGGTTCCCTTGGATGGGACGGGATGGGATAGGATACTTGGGATGGGAACAGATGGGATGGGATCCCTGGGATGGGATGGAATCCCTGGGATGGGATAGCTGGGATGGGATTGGATATCTGGGATGGGATGGGATCCCTGGGATGGGATGAGATCCCTGGGATGAGATCCCTGGGATGGGATGCCTGGGATGGGATGGGATGGGTTTGGACGGGATGGGATCCCTGGGATGGGATGGGATGGCATGGCATGGGATCCCTGGGATGAGATGGGCTGGGATGGGATCCCTGGGGTGGGATAGGATCGCTGGGATTGGATCACTGGGATGGGATGGGATCCCTGGTGTGTGATTCCTAGGATGGGATGGGATGCGTTCCATCGGATGGGATCCCAGGGATGGGATGGGATGGGATCCCTGGGATGGGATAGGATCGCTGGGATTGGATCACTGGGATGGGATGGGATCCCTGGTGTGTGATTCCTAGGATGGGATGGGATGGGATGGGATGGGATGGGATGGGATGGGATGGGATGGGATGGGATCCCTGGGATGGGATGGGATCCCTGGGATGGCATGGGATGGGATCGGATGGGATGGGATGCGATCCCTGGGATGGGACGGGATGGGATGGGATGGGATGGGATCCATGGGATGGGATGGGATGGGATCCCAGGGATGGGAACAGATGAAATGGGATGCCTGGGATGGGATGGAATCCCTGGGATGGGATGGCTGGGATGGGACGGGATCCCTGGGATGGGATGGGATGGGTTGGAATGGGATGGGATCCCTGGGATGGGATGGGATGGGATCCCTGGGACGGGATGGGATCGCTGGGATGGGATGAGATCCCTGGGATGGGATCCCTGGGATGGGATAGGATCCCTGGGATGGGATGCCAGGGATGGGATGGGATGGGTTTGGATGGGATGGGATCCCTGGGATGGGATGGGATGGGATCCCAGGAAGGGGAACAGATGAAATGGGATCCCTGGGATGGGATGGAATGCCTGGGATGGGATAGCTGGGATGGGGTGGTATCCCTGGAATGGGATGGGATGGGATGGGTTGAGATGGGATGGGATCCCTGGGATGGGATGGGATGGGATCCCTGGGATGGGATGGAATCCCTGGGATGGGATAGCTGGGATGGGATGGGATCCCTGGGATGGGATGGGATCCCTGGGATGGGTTGGGATCCCTGGGATGGGATGGGATGGGATGGGATGGGATGGGATGGGATGGGATAGGATGGGATGGGATCCCTGGGATGGGATGGGATCCCTGGGATGGGATGGGATGGGATCCCTGGATTGGGATGGGATCCCTGGGATGGGATGGGATGGGATCCCTGGGATGGGATGGGATCCCTGAGATGGGATGGGATGGGATCCCTGGGATGGGATGGGATTTCTGGGATGGGATGGGATGGGATCCCTGGGATGGGATGGGATCCCTGGGATGGGATCTCTGGTATGGGTTGGGATCCCTGGGATTGGATCCCTGGGATGGGATGGGATCCCTGGAATGGGATGGGATCCATGGCAAGGGAAGGGATGGGATTCCTGGGTTGGGAATGGATGGGTTCCCTTGGATGGGAGGGGATGGGATAGGATACTTGTGATGGGAACAGATGGGATGGGATCCCTGGGATGGGGTGGAATCCCTGGGATGGGATAGCTGGGATGGGATTCGATCCCTGGGATGGGATGGGATCGCTGGGATGGGATGAGATCCCTGGGATGGGATCCCTGGGATGGGATAGGATCCCTGGGATGGGATGCCTGGGATGGGATGGGATGGGTTTGGATGGGATGGGATCCCTGGGATGGGATGGGATGGCATGGCATGGGATCCCTGGGATGAGATGGGCTGGGATGGGATCCCTGGGGTGGGAAGGGATGGGATGGAATGGGATGGGATGCGTTCCATTGGATGGGATCCCAGGGATGGGATGGGATGGGATCCCTGGGATGGGATTGGATCGCTGGGATTGGATCACTGGGATGGGATGGGATCCCTGGTGTGTGATTCCTAGGATGGGATGGGATGGGATGGGATGGGATGGGATGGGATGGGATGGGATGGGATGGGATGGGATGGGATGGGATGGGATGGAATGGGATGGGATGGGATGGGATGGGATGGGGTGGGATGGGATTGGATGGGATGGGATGGGATGGGATCCCTGGGATGGGATGGGATCCATGGGATGGGATGGGTTGGGATGGGATTGGATCCATGGGATGGGATGGGATGGGATGGGATCCCAGGGATGGGATAGCTGGGATGGGGTGGTATCCCTGAAATGGGATGGGATGGGATGGGTTGAGATGGGATGGGATCCCTGGGATGGGATGGGATGGGATCCCTGGGATGGGAACAGATGAAATGGGATCCCCGGGATGGGATGGAATCCCTGGGATTGGATCCCTGGGATGGGATGGGATCCCTTGAATGGGATGGGATCCATGGCAAGGGAAGGGATAGGATTCCTGGGTTGGGAATGGATGGGTTCCCTTGGATGGGACGGGATGGGATAGGATACTTGGGATGGGAACAGATGGGATGGGATCCCTGGGATGGGATGGAATCCCTGGGATGGGATAGCTGGGATGGGACGGGATCCCTGGGATGGGATGGGATCCCTGGGATGAGATCCCTGGGATGGGATGCCTGGGATGGGATGGGATGGGTTTGGATGGGATGGGATCCCTGGGATGGGATGGGATGGCATGGCATGGGATCCGTGGGATGAGATGGGCTGGGATGGGATCCCTGGGGTGGGATAGGATCGCTGGGATTGGATCACTGGGATGGGATGGGATCCCTGGTGTGTGATTCCTAGGATGGGATGGGATGCGTTCCATCGGATGGGATCCCAGGGATGGGATGGGATGGGATCCCTGGGATGGGATAGGATCGCTGGGATTGGAACACTGGGATGGGATGGGATCCCTGGTGTGTGATTCCTCGGATGGGATGGGATGGGATGGGATGGGATGGGATGGGATCCCTGGGATGGGATGGGATCCCTGGGATGGCATGGGATGGGATCGGATGGGATGGGATGGGATGCGATCCCTGGGATGGGATGGGATGGGATGGGATGGGATGGGATGGGATGGGATGGGATGGGATCCATGGGATGGGATGGGATGGGATGCCTGGGATGGGAACAGATGAAATGGGATGCCTGGGATGGGATGGAATCCCTGGGATGGGATGGCTGGGATGGGACGGGATCCCTGGGATGGGATGGGATGGGTTGGAATGGGATGGGATCCCTGGGATGGGATGGGATGGGATCCCTGGGATGGGATGGGATCGCTGGGATGGGATGAGATCCCTGGGATGGGATCCCTGGGATGGGATAGGATCCCTGGGATGGGATGCCTGGGATGGGATGGGATGGGTTTGGATGGGATGGGATCCCTGGGATGGGATGGGATGGGATCCCAGGGAGGGGAACAGATGAAATGGGATCCCTGGGATGGGATGGAATCCCTGGGATGGGATAGCTGGGATGGGGTGGTATCCCTGGAATGGGATGGGATGGGATGGGTTGAGATGGGATGGGATCCCTGGGATGGGATGGGATGGGATCCCTGGGATGGGAACAGATGAAATGGGATCCGCGGGATGGGATGGAATCCCTGGGATGGGATAGCTGGGATGGGATGGGATCCCTGGGATGGGATGGGATCCCTGGGATGGGTTGGGATCCCTGGGATGGGATGGGATGGGATGGGATGGGATGGGATAGGATGGGATGGGATCCCTGGGATGGGATGGGATCCCTGGGATGGGATGGGATGGGATCCCTGGATTGGGATGGGATCCCTGGGATGGGATGGGATGGGATCCCTGGGATGGGATGGGATCCCTGAGATGGGATGGTATGGGATCCCTGGGATGGGATGGGATTTCTGGGATGGGATGGGATGGGATCCCTGGGATGGGATGGGATCCCTGGGATGGGATCTCTGGTATGGGTTGGGATCCCTGGGATTGGATCCCTGGGATGGGATGGGATCCCTGGAATGGGATGGGATCCATGGCAAGGGAAGGGATGGGATTCCTGGGTTGGGAATGGATGGGTTCCCTTGGATGGGAGGGGATGGGATAGGATACTTGTGATGGGAACAGATGGGATGGGATCCCTGGGATGGGGTGGAATCCCTGGGATGGGATAGCTGGGATGGGATTCGATCCCTGGGATGGGATGGGATCGCTGGGATGGGATGGGATGGGATGGCATGGGATCCCTGGGATGAGATGGGCTGGGATGGGATCCCTGGGGTGGGAAGGGATGGGATGGAATGGGATGGGATGCGTTCCATTGGATGGGATCCCAGGGATGGGATGGGATGGGATCCCTGGGATGGGATTGGATCGCTGGGATTGGATCACTGGGATGGGATGGGATCCCTGGTGTGTGATTCCTAGGATGGGATGGGATGGGATGGGATGGGATGGGATGGGATGGGATGGGATGGGATGGGATGGGATGGGATGGGATGGGATCCCTGGGATGGGATGGGATCCCTGGGATGGCATGGGATGGGATCGGATGGGATGGGAAGGGATGGGATGGGATGCGAACCCTGGGATGGGATGGGATGGGATCCCTGGGATGGGATGGGATCCATGGGATGGGATGGGTTGGGATGGGATTGCATCCATGGGATGGGATGGGATGAAATGGGATCCCTGGGATGAGATGGAATCCCTGGGATGGGATAGCTGGGATGGGATGGGATCCCTGGGATGGAATGGGATCCCAGGAATGGGATGGGATCCCTGGAAAGGGAAGGGATGGGATTCCTGGGTTGGGAATGGATGGGATCCCTTGGATGGGACGGGGTGGGATAGGATACCTGGGATGGGAACAGATGGGATAGGATCCCTGGGATGGGATGGAATCCCTGGGATGGGATGGGATCCCTGGGATGGCATGGGATGGGATCGGATGGGATGGGATGGGATGCGATCCCTGGGATGGGATGCCTGGGATGGGATGGGATGGGATGGGATGGGATGGGATGGGATGGGATGGGATGGGATGGGATGGGTTTGTATGGGATGGGATCCCTGGGATGGGATGGGATGGCAAGGCATGGGATCCCTGGGATGAGATGGGCTGGGATGCATCCCTGGGATGGGATGGGAATGGGATAGGATGGGATGGGTTGGCATGGGATGGGATGGGATCCCTGGGATGGGATGAGATCCCTGGGATGAGATCCCTGGGATGGGAGAGGATCCCTGGGATGGGATGCCTGGGATGGGATGGGTTTGGATGGGATGGGATCCCTGGGATGGGATGGGATGGCATGGCATGGCATGGGATCCCTGGGATGAGATGGGCTGGGATGGGATCCCTGGTGTGGGATAGGAGCGCTGGGATTGGATCACTGGGATGGGATGGGATCCCTGGTGTGTGATTCCTAGGATGGGATGGGATGCGTTCCATCGGATGGGATCCCAGGGATGGGATGGGATGGGATCCCTGGGATGGGATAGGATCGCTGGGATTGGATCACTGGGATGGGATGGGATCCCTGGTGTGTGATTCCTAGGATGGGATGGGATGGGATGGGCTGGGAAGGGATGGGATGGGATCCCTGGGATGGGATGGGATCCCTGGGACGGCATGGGATGGGATGGGATGGGATGGGATGGGATGGGATGGGATGGGATGGGATGGGATGGAATGGAATGGGATGGGATGGGGTGGGATGGGATGGGATGGGATGGGATGGGGTGGGATGGGATTGGATGGGATGGGATGCGATCCCTGGGGTGGGATGGGATGGGATGGGATGGGATGGGATCCCTGGGATGGGATGTGTTCACTGGGATGGGATGGAATCCCTGGAATGGGATGGGATGGGATTCCGGGGATGGGATGGGATGGGATCCCTGGAATGGGATTCCTGGGATGGGATGGGATCCCTGAGACGGCATGGGATGGGATGGGATGGGATGGGATGGGATGGGATGGGATGAAATGGGATGGGATGGGGTGGGATGGGAAGGGGTGGGATGGGATTGGATGGGATGGGATGTGATCCCTGGGATGGGATGGGATGGGATGGGATGGGATGGGATGGGATCCCTGGGATGGGATGTGTTCACTAGGATGGGATGGAATCCCTGGAATGGGATGGGATGGGATTCCTGGGATGGGATGGGATGGGATCCCTGGAATGGGATTCCTGGGATGGGATGGGATCCCTGGGTTGGGATCGAATCCCTGGGATGGCATACGTGAGATGGGATGGGATCTCTGACATGGGGTCCCTGGCATGGGATGTGATCCCTGGAATGGGATGGGATCCCTGGAAAGGCAAGGGATGGGATTCCTGGGTTGGGAATGGATGGGATCCCTTGGATGGGCCGGGGTGGGATAGGATACCTGGGATGGGAACAGATGGGATAGGATGCCTGGGATTGGATGGAATCCGTGGGATGGGATAGCTGGGATGGGATAGGATCCCTGGGATGGGATGGGATCCCTGGGATGGTATGAGATCCCTGGGATGGGATCCCTGGGATGGGATAGGATCCCTGGGATGGGATGCCTGGGATGGGATGGGATGGGATGGGATGGGTTTGTATGGGATGGGATCCCTGGGATGGGATGGGATGGCATGGCATGGGATCCCTGGGATGAGATGGGCTGGGATGGGATCCCTGGGATGGGATGGGATGGGAATGGGATAGGATGGGATGGGTTGGGATGGGATGGGATGGGATCCCTGGGATGGGATGGGATTCCTGGGATGGGATGGGATCTCTGGTATGGGTTGGGATCCCTGGGATTGGATCCCTGGGATGGGATGGGATCCCTCGAATGGGATGGGATCCATGGCAAGGGAAAAGATGGGATTCCTGGGTTGGGAATGGATGGGTTCCCTTGGATGGGACGGGATGGGATAGGATACTTGGGATGGGAACAGATGGGATGGGATCCCTGGGATGGGATGGGATGGAATGGGATCCCTGGGATGGGAACAGATGGGATGGGATGGGATGGGAAGTGATGGGATGGGCTGGGAAGGGATGGGATGGGATCCCTGGGATGGGATGGGATGGGATGGGATGGGTTTGTATGGGATGGGATCCCTGGGATGGGATGGGATGGCATGGCATGGGATCCCTGGGATGAGATGGGCTGGGATGGGATCCCTGGGATGGGATGGGATGGGAATGGGATAGGATGGGATGGGTTGGCATGGGATGGGATGGGATCCCTGGGATGGGATGGGATGGGATGGGATGGGATGGGATGGGATGGGATCCCTGGGATGGGATGTGTTCACTAGGATGGGATGGAATCCCTGGAATGGGATGGGATGGGATTCCTGGGATGGGATGGGATGGGATCCCTGGAATGGGATTCCTGGGATGGGATGGGATCCCTGGGTTGGGATCGAATCCCTGGGATGGCATACGTGAGATGGGATGGGATCTCTGACATGGGGTCCCTGGCATGGGATGTGATCCCTGGGATGAGATGGGATGGGGTGGAATGGAATTGGATCCCTGGGATGGGATGGGATCCCTGGGATGTTATCCCTGCGATGGGATGGGATCCCTGGCATTGGATCCCTGGGATGAGATGGAATACCTGGCATGAGATAGCAGGGATGATTGGGATCGGATGGGATGGGATGGGTTTGTATGGGATGGGATCCCTGGGATGGGATGGGATGGGATGGGATGGGATGGGATGGGATGGGGTGGGATGGGATTGGATGGGATGGGATGGGATCCCTGGGATGGGATGGGATCCATGGGATGGGATGGGTTGGGATGGGATTGGATCCATGGGATGGGATGGGATGGGATGGGATCCCAGGGATGGGATAGCTGGGATGGGGTGGTATCCCTGAAATGGGATGGGATGGGATGGGTTGAGATGGGATGGGATCCCTGGGATGGGATGGGATGGGATCCCTGGGATGGGAACAGATGAAATGGGATCCCCGGGATGGGATGGAATCCCTGGGATTGGATCCCTGGGATGGGATGGGATCCCTTGAATGGGATGGGATCCATGGCAAGGGAAGGGATGGGATTCCTGGGTTGGGAATGGATGGGTTCCCTTGGATGGGACGGGATGGGATAGGATACTTGGGATGGGAACAGATGGGATGGGATCCCTGGGATGGGATGGAATCCCTGGGATGGGATAGCTGGGATGGGATTGGATATCTGGGATGGGATGGGATCCCTGGGATGGGATGAGATCCCTGGGATGAGATCCCTGGGATGGGAGAGGATCCCTGGGATGGGATGCCTGGGATGGGATGGGATGGGTTTGGATGGGATGGGATCCCTGGGATGGGATGGGATGGCATGGCATGGGATCCCTGGGATGAGATGGGCTGGGATGGGATCCCTGGGGTGGGATAGGATCGCTGGGATTGGATCACTGGGATGGGATGGGATCCCTGGTGTGTGATTCCTAGGATGGGATGGGATGCGTTCCATCGGATGGGATCCCAGGGATGGGATGGGATGGGATCCCTGGGATGGGATCGGATCGCTGGGATTGGATCACTGGGATGGGATGGGATCCCTGGTGTGTGATTCCTAGGATGGGATGGGATGGGATGGGATGGGATGGGATGGGATGGGATGGGATGGGATGGGATCCCTAAGATGGGATGGGATCCCTGGGATGGCATGGGATGGGATCGGATGGGATGGGATGGGATGCGATCCCTGGGATGGGATGGGATGGGATCCATGGGATGGGATGGGATGGGATCCCAGGGATGGGAACAGATGAAATGGGATGCCTGGGATGGGATGGAATCCCTGGGATGGGATGGCTGGGATGGGACGGGATCCCTGGGATGGGATGGGATGGGTTGGAATGGGATGGGATCCCTGGGATGGGATGGGATGGGATCCCTGGGATGGGAACATATGAAATGGGATCCCTGGGATGAGATGGAATCCCTGGGATGGGATAGCTGGGATGGGATGGGATCCCTGGGATGGAATGGGATCCCTGCAATGGGTTGGGATCCCTGGGATGGGATGGGATCCCTGGGTTGGGATCCCAGGAATTTGATCCCTGGGATGGGATGGGATCCCTGGAATGGGATGGGATCCCTGGAAAGGCACGGGATGGGATTCCTGGGTTGGGAATGGATGGGATCCCTTGGATGGGCCGGGGTGGGATAGGATACCTGGGATGGGAACAGATGGGATAGGATGCCTGGGATGGGATGGAATCCGTGGGATGGGATAGCTGGGATGGGATAGGATCCCTGGGATGGGATGGGATCCCTGGGATGGTATGAGATCCCTGGGATGGGATCCCTGGGATGGGATAGGATCCCTGGGATGGGATGCCTGGGATGGGATGGGATGGGATGGGTTTGTATGGGATGGGATCCCTGGGATGGGATGGGATGGCATGGCATGGGATTCCTGGGATGAGATGGGCTGGGATGGGATCCCTGGGATGGGATGGGATGGGATGGGAATGGGATAGGATGGGATGGGTTGGCATGGGATGGGATGGGATCCCTGGGATGGGATGGGATTCCTGGGATGGGATGGGAACTCTGGTATGGGTTGGGATCCCTGGGATTGGATCCCTGGGATGGGATGGGATCCCTCGAATGGGATGGGATCCATGGCAAGGGAAAAAATGGGATTCCTGGGTTGGGAATGGATGGGTTCCCTTGGATGGGACGGGATGGGATAGGATACTTGGGATGGGAACAGATGGGATGGGATCCCTGGGATGGGATGGAATCCCTGGGATGGGACAACTGGGATGGGATTGGATCCCTGGGATGGGATGGGATCCCTGGGATGGGATGAGATCCCTGGGATGGGATCCCTGGGATGGGATAGGATCCCTGGGATGGGATGCCTGGGTTAGGTTGGGATGGGTTTGGATGGGATTGGATCCCTGGGATGGGCTGGGATGGGATCCCTGGGGTGGGAAGGGATGGGATGGAATGGGATGGGATGGGATGGGATGGGATCCCTGGGATGGCATGGGGTGGGATCAGATGGGATGGGATGGGGTGGGATCAGATGGGATGGGATGGGATGGGATGCGATCCCTGGGATGGGATGGGATGGGATCCCTGGGATGGGATGGGATCCATGGGATGGGATGTGTTGGGATGGGATTGGATCCATGGGATGGGATGGGATGGGATGGGATGGCATGGGATGGGATGGGATCCCAGGGATGGGATGGGATGGGATCCCTGGGATGGTAACAGAAGAAATGGGATCCCTGGGATGGGATGGAATCCCTGGGATGGGATAGCTGGGATGGGATGGGATCCCTGGAATGGGATGGGATCCCTGGAAAGGCACGGGATGGGATTCCTGGGTTGGGAATGGATGGGATCCCTTGGATGGGCCGGGGTGGGATAGGATACCTGGGATGGGAACAGATGGGATAGGATGCCTGGGATGGGATGGAATCCGTGGGATGGGATAGCTGGGATGGGATAGGATCCCTGGGATGGGATCCCTGGGATGGTATGAGATCCCTGGGATGGGATCCCTGGGATGGGATAGGATCCCTGGGATGGGATGCCTGGGATGGGATGGGATGGGATGGGTTTGTATGGGATGGGATCCCTGGGATGGGATGGGATGGCATGGCATGGGATTCCTGGGATGAGATGGGCTGGGATGGGATCCCTGGGATGGGATGGGATGGGAATGGGATAGGATGGGATGGGTTGGCATGGGATGGGATGGGATCCCTGGGATGGGATGGGATTCCTGGGATGGGATGGGAACTCTGGTATGGGTTGGGATCCCTGGGATTGGATCCCTGGGATGGGATGGGATCCCTCGAATGGGATGGGATCCATGGCAAGGGAAAAAATGGGATTCCTGGGTTGGGAATGGATGGGTTCCCTTGGATGGGACGGGATGGGATAGGATACTTGGGATGGGAACAGATGGGATGGGATCCCTGGGATGGGATGGAATCCCTGGGATGGGACAACTGGGATGGGATTGGATCCCTGGGATGGGATGGGATCCCTGGGATGGGATGAGATCCCTGGGATGGGATCCCTGGGATGGGATAGGATCCCTGGGATGGGATGCCTGGGTTAGGTTGGGATGGGTTTGGATGGGATTGGATCCCTGGGATGGGCTGGGATGGGATCCCTGGGGTGGGAAGGGATGGGATGGAATGGGATGGGATGGGATGGGATGGGATGGGATCCCTGGGATGGCATGGGGTGGGATCAGATGGGATGGGATGGGGTGGGATCAGATGGGATGGGATGGGATGGGATGCGATCCCTGGGATGGGATGGGATGGGATCCCTGGGATGGGATGGGATCCATGGGATGGGATGTGTTGGGATGGGATTGGATCCATGGGATGGGATGGCATGGGATGGGATGGGATCCCAGGGATGGGATGGGATGGGATCCCTGGGATGGTAACAGAAGAAATGGGATCCCTGGGATGGGATGGAATCCCTGGGATGGGATAGCTGGGATGGGATGGGATCCCTGGGATGGAATGGGATCCCTGGGATGGGTTGGGATCCCTGGGATGGGATGGGATCCCTGGGTTGGGATCCCAGGAATGTGGTCCCTCGTATGGGATGGGATCCCTGGGATGGGATCCCTGGGATGGGATGGGATCCCTGGGAAGGGATCCCGGGGATGGGATGGGACGGGATGGGATCCCTGGGATGGCAGGGGATCCCTGGGATGGGGGCAGATCCCTGGGATGGGATGGGATGGTATACCTGGGATGGGATCCCTGGGATGGGATCCCGGGGATGGGATGGGATGGGATGAGATGGGATGGGATCCATGGGATGGGATGGGATCCCTGGGATTGGATGGGATCCCTGGGATGGCATGGGATCCCTGGGATGGGATGCCTGGGTTGGGATCCCTGGGGTGGGAAGGGATGGGATGGAATGTGATGGGATGGGATGCGTTCCATGGGATGGGATCCCTGGGATGGGATGGGATCCCTGGGATGGGATAGGATCGCTGGGATTGGATCACTGGGATGGGATGGGATCCCTGGTGTGGGATTCCTAGGATGGGATGGCATGGGATTGGATCGGATGGGATGGGATCCCTGGGATGGGATGGGTTCCCTGGGATGGGATATGTTGGGATGGGATTGGATCCATGGGATGTGATGGGATGGGATCCCAGGGATGGGAACAGATGAAATGGGATCCCTGGGATGGGATGG
Source organism: Sturnus vulgaris (assembly GCF_052056855.1). Lineage (NCBI taxonomy): Eukaryota > Metazoa > Chordata > Aves > Passeriformes > Sturnidae > Sturnus > Sturnus vulgaris. The sequence goes on from NC_142282.1 coordinate 11,613,642, forward strand.
AATCCCTGGGATGGGATGGCTGGGATGGGATGGGATCCCTGGGATGGGATGGGATGGGATGGGATGGGTTGGAAAGGGATGGGATCCCTGGGATGGGATGGGATGGGATCCCTGGGATGGGAACAGGTGAAATGGGATCCCTGGGATGAGATGGAATCCCTGGGATGGGATGGGATGGGATGGGATCCCTGGATGGGATGGGATCCCTGGGACGGCATGGGATGGGATCGGATGGGATCGGATGGGATGGAATGGGATGGGATGGGGTGGGATGGGATTGGATGGGATGGGATGCGATCCCTGGGATGGGATGGGATGGAATGGGATCCCTGGGATGGGAACAGATGGGATGGGATGGGATGGGATGGGATGGGATGGGATGGGATGGGATGGGATGGGAAGGGATGGGCTGGGAAGGGATGGGATGGGATCCCTGGGACGGGATGGGATCCCTGGGACGGCATGGGATGGGATGGGATGGGATGGGATGGGATGGGATGGGATGGGATGGGATGGGATGGGAGGGGATGGGATGGGATCCCTGGGATGGGATGGGATGGGATGGGATGGAATGGGATGGGATGGGGTGGGATGGGATTGGCTGGGATGGGATGCGATCCCTGGGATGGGATGGGATGGGATGGGATGGGATGGGATCCCTGGTATGGGAACAGATGAAATGGGATCCCCGGGATGGGATGGAATCCCTGGGATGGGATAGCTGGGATGGGATGGGATCCCTGGGATGGGATGGGATCCCTGGGATGGGTTGGGATCCCTGGGATGGGATGGGATGGGATGGGATGGGATGGGATGGGATAGGATGGGATGGGATGGGATCCGTGGGATGGGATGGGATCCCTGGATTGGGATGGGATCCCTGGGATGGGATGGGATCCTTGGGATGGGATCCCTGGGATGGGATGGGATGGGATGGGATGGGATGGGATGGGATCCCTGGGATGGCATGGGATCCCTGGGATGGGATGGGATGGGATGGGATCCCTGGATTGGGATGTGATCCCTGGGATGGGATGGGATCAGTGGGATGGGATGGGATCCGTGGCATCGGATGGGATGGGTTTGGATGGGATGGGATCCCTGGGATGGGATGGGATGGGATGGGATGGCATGGCATGGCATGGCATGGCATGGCATGGGATCCCTGGGATGAGATGGGCTGGGATGGGATGGGATGGGAATGGGATAGGATGGGATGGGTTGGCATGGGATGGGATGGGATCCCTGGGATGGGATGTGATCCCTGGAATGTGATCCGTGGGATGGGATGGGATCCCTGGGATGGGATGGGATCCCTGGGATGGGATCCCTGGGATGGGATGGGATCCCTGGGAAGGGATCCCGGGGATGGGATGGGACTGGATGGGATCCCTGGGATGGCAGGGGATCCCTGGGATGGGGGCAGATCCCTGGGATGGGATGGGATGGTATACCTGGGATGGGATCCCTGGGATGGGATCCCGGGGATGGGATGGGATGGGATGAGATGGGATGGGATCCATGGGATGGGATGGGATCCCTGGGATTGGATGGGATCCCTGGGATGGGATAGGATCGCTGGGATTGGATCACTGGGATGGGATGGGATCCCTGGTGTGGGATTCCTAGGATGGGATGGCATGGGATGGGATCGGATGGGATGGGATCCCTGGGATGGGATGGGTTCCCTGGGATGGGATCCCAGGGATGGGAACAGATGAAATGGGATCCCTGGGATGGGATGGAATCCCTGGGATGGGATGGCTGGGATGGGATGGGATCCCTGGGATGGGATGGGATGGGATGGGATGGGATGGGATGGGATGGGTTGGAAAGGGATGGGATCCCTGGGATGGGATGGGATGGGATTCCTGGGATGGGAACAGGTGAAATGGGATCCCTGGGATGAGATGGAATCCCTGGGATGGGATGGGATGGGATGGGATGGGATGGGATGGGATGGGATGGGATGGGATGGGATCCCTGGATGGGATGGGATCCCTGGGACGGCATGGGATGGGATCGGATGGGATCGGATGGGATGGAATGGGATGGGATGGGGTGGGATGGGATTGGATGGGATGGGATGCGATCCCTGGGATGGGATGGGATGGAATGGGATCCCTGGGATGGGAACAGATGGGATGGGATGGGATGGGATGGGATGGGATGGGATGGGATGGGATGGGATGGGATGGGAAGGGATGGGCTGGGAAGGGATGGGATGGGATCCCTGGGACGGGATGGGATCCCTGGGACGGCATGGGATGGGATGGGATGGGATGGGATGGGATGGGATGGGATGGGATGGGATGGGAGGGGATGGGATGGGATCCCTGGGATGGGATGGGATGGGATGGGATGGGATGGGATGGGATGGGATGGGATGGGATGGGATGGGATGGAATGGGATGGGATGGGGTGGGATGGGATTGGCTGGGATGGGATGCGATCCCTGGGATGGGATGGGATGGGATGGGATGGGATCCCTGGTATGGGAACAGATGAAATGGGATCCCCGGGATGGGATGGAATCCCTGGGATGGGATAGCTGGGATGGGATGGGATCCCTGGGATGGGATGGGATCCCTGGGATGGGTTGGGATCCCTGGGATGGGATGGTATGGGATGGGATGGGATGGGATAGGATGGGATGGGATGGGATCCGTGGGATGGGATGGGATCCCTGGATTGGGATGGGATCCCTGGGATGGGATGGGATCCTTGGGATGGGATCCCTGGGATGGCATGGGATGGGATGGGATGGGATGGGATCCCTGGGATGGCATGGGATCCCTGGGATGGGATGGGATGGGATCCCTGGATTGGGATGTGATCCCTGGGATGGGATGGGATCAGTGGGATGGGATGGGATCCGTGGCATCGGATGGGATGGGTTTGGATGGGATGGGATCCCTGGGATGGGATGGGATGGGATGGGATGGCATGGCATGGCATGGCATGGGATCCCTGGGATGAGATGGGCTGGGATGGGATGGGAATGGGATAGGATGGGATGGGTTGGCATGGGATGGGATCCCTGGGATGGGATGTGATCCCTGGAATGTGATCCGTGGGATGGGATGGGATCCCTGGGATGGGATGGGATCCCTGGGATGGGATCCCTGGGATGGGATGGGATGGGATGGGATGGGATGGGATGGGATGGGATGGGATGGGAAGGGATGGGATGGGATGGGATGGAATGGGATGGGATGGGATGGGATGGGATCCCTGGGATGGGATGGGATCCATGGGATGGGATGGGTTGGGATGGGATTGGATCCCTGGGATGGGCTGGGATGGGATGGGATGGGATGGCATGGCATGGATTCCCTGGTATGAGATGGGCCGGGATGGGATCCCTGGGGTGGGAAGGGATGGGATGGAATGTGATGGGATGGGATGCGTTCCATGGGATGGGATCCCTGGGATGGGATGGGATCCCTGGGATGGGATAGGATCGCTGGGATTGGATCACTGGGATGGGATGGGATCCCTGGTGTGGGATTCCTAGGATGGGATGGCATGGGATGGGATCGGATGGGATGGGATGGGATCCCTGGGATGGGATGGGTCCCCTGGGATGGCATGGGATGGGATCGGATGGGATGGGATGGGATGCGATCCCTGGGATGGGATGGGATGGGATGGGATGGGATGGGATGGGATGGGATCCCTGGGATGGGATGGGATCCATGGGATGGGATGGGTTGGGATGGGATTGGATCCATGGGATGTGATGGGATGGGATCCCAGGGATGGGAACAGATGAAATGGGATCCCTGGGATGGGATGGAATCCCTGGGATGGGATGGCTGGGATGGGATGGGATGGGTTGGAATGGGATGGGATCCCTGGGATGGGATGGGATGGGATCCCTGGGATGGGAACAGGTGAAATGGGATCCCTGGCATGAGATGGAATCCCTGGGATGGGATGGGATGGGATGGGATGGGATGGGATGGGATGGGATGGGATCCCTGGGATGGGATGGGATCCCTGGGACGGCATGGGATGGGATCGGATGGGATCGGATGGGATGGAATGGGATGGGATGGGGTGGGATGGGACTGGATGGGATGGGATGCGTTCCCTGGGATGGGATGGGATGGAATGGGATCCCTGGGATGGGAACAGATGGGATGGGATGGGATGGGAAGGGATGGGATGGGCTGGGAAGGGATGGGATGGGATCCCTGGGACGGGATGGGATCCCTGGGACGGCATGGGATGGGATGGGATGGGATGGGATGGGATGGGATCCCTGGGATGGGATGGGATGGGATGGGATGGGATGGGATGGGATGGAATGGGATGGGATGGGGTGGGATGGGATTGGCTGGGATGGGATGCGATCCCTGGGATGGGATGGGATGGGATCCCTGGTATGGGAACAGATGAAATGGGATCCCCGGGATGGGATGGAATCCCTGGGATGGGAGAGCTGGGATGGGATGGGATCCCTGGGATGGGATGGGATCCCTGGGATGGGATGGGATCCCTGGGATGGGTTGGGATCCCTGGGATTGGATGGGATCCCTGGTATGGGAACAGATGAAATGGGATCCCCGGGATGGGATGGAATCCCTGGGATGGGATAGCTGGGATGGGATGGGATCCCTGGGATGGGATGGGATCCCTGGGATGGGTTGGGATCCCTGGGATGGGATGGGATCCCTGGAAAGGCAAGGGATGGGATTCTTGGGTTGGGAATGGATGGGATCCCTTGGATGGGCCGGGGTGGGATAGGATACCTGGGATGGGAACAGATGGGATAGGATGCCTGGGATGGGATGGAATCCGTGGGATGGGATAGCTGGGATGGGATAGGATCCCTGGGATGGGATGGGATCCCTGGGATGGTATGAGATCCCTGGGATGGGATCCCTGGGATGGGATAGGATCCCTGGGATGGGATGCCTGGGATGGGTTGGGATGGGTTTGTATGGGATGGGATCCCTGGGATGGGATGGGATGGCATGGCATGGGATCCCTGGGATGAGATGGGCTGGGATGGGATCCCTGGGATGGGATGGGATGGGAAAGGGATAGGATGGGATGGGTTGGCATGGGATGGGATGGGATCCCTGGGATGGGATGGGATTCCTGGGATGGGATGGGATCTCTGGTATGGGTTGGGATCCCTGGGATTGGATCCCTGGGATGGGATGGGATCCCTCGAATGGGATGGGATCCATGGCAAGGGAAAAGATGGGATTCCTGGGTTGGGAATGGATGGGTTCCCTTGGATGGGACGGGATGGGATAGGATACTTGGGATGGGAACAGATAGGATGGGATCCCTGGGATGGGATGGAATCCCTGGCATGGGACAACTGGGATGGGATTGGATCCCTGGGATGGGATGGGATCCCTGGGATGGGATGAGATCCCTGGGATGGGATCCCTGGGATGGGATAGGATCCCTGGGATGGGATGCCTGGGTTAGGTTGGGATGGGTTTGGATGGGATTGGATCCCTGGGATGGGATGGGATGGCATGGCATGGATTCCCTGGGATGAGATGGGCTGGGATGGGATCCCTGGGGTGGGAAGGGAAGGGATGGAATGGGATGGGATGGGATGGGATCCCTGGGATGGGATGGGATCCCTGGGATGGCATGGGATGGGATCAGATGGGATGGGATGGGATGGGATGCGATCCCTGGGATGGGATGGGATGGGATCCCTGGGATGGGATGGGATCCATGGGATGGGATGTGTTGGGATGGGATTGGATCCATGGGATGGGATGGGATGGGATGGGATGGGATGGGATCCCAGGGATGGGATGGGATGGGATCCCTGGGATGGTAACAGAAGAAATGGGATCCCTGGGATGGGATGGAATCCCTGGGATGGGATAGCTGGGATGGGATGGGATCCCTGGGATGGAATGGGATCCCTGGGATGGGTTGGGATCCCTGGGATGGGATGGGATCCCTGGGTTGGGATCCCAGGAATGTGGTCCCTCGTATGGGATGGGATCCCTGGGATGGGATCCCTGGGATGGGATGGGATCCCTGGGAAGGGATCCCGGGGATGGGATGGGACGGGATGGGATCCCTGGGATGGCAGGGGATCCCTGGGATGGGGGCAGATCCCTGGGATGGGATGGGATGGTATACCTGGGATGGGATCCCTGGGATGGGATCCCGGGGATGGGATGGGATGGGATGGGATGAGATGGGATGGGATCCATGGGATGGGATGGGATCCCTGGGATTGGATGGGATCCCTGGGATGGCATGGGATCCCTGGGATGGGATGCCTGGGTTGGGTTGGGATGGGTTTGGATGGGATTGGATCCCTGGGATGGGACGGGATGGCATGGCATGGATTCCCTGGTATGAGATGGGCTGGGATGGGATCCCTGGGGTGGGAAGGGATGGGATGGAATGTGATGGGATGGGATGCGTTCCATGGGATGGGATCCCTGGGATGGGATGGGATCCCTGGGATGGGATAAGATCGCTGGGATTGGATCACTGGGATGGGATGGGATCCCTGGTGTGGGATTCCTAGGATGGGATGGCATGGGATGGGATCGGATGGGATGGGATGGGATGCGATCCCTGGGATGGGATGGGATGGGATGGGATGGGATCCCTGGGATGGGATGGGATCCATGGGATGGGATGGGTTGGGATGGGATTGGATCCATGGGATGGGATGGGATGGGATCCCAGGGATGGGAACAGATGAAATGGGATCCCTGGGATGGGATGGAATCCCTGGGATGGGATGGCTGGGATGGGATGGGATCCCTGGGATGGGATGGGATGGGTTGGAAAGGGATCGGATCCCTGGGATGGGATGGGATGGGATCCCTGGGATGGGAACAGGTGAAATGGGATCCCTGGGATGAGATGGATTCCCTGGGATGGGATGGGATGGGATGGGATGGGATGGGATGGGATGGGATCCCTGGATGGGATGGGATCCCTGGGACGGCATGGGATGGGATCGCATGGGATCGGATGGGATGGAATGGGATGGGATGGGGTGGGATGGGATTGGATGGGATGGGATGCGATCCCTGGGATGGGATGGGATGGAATGGGATCCCTGGGATGGGAACAGATGGGATGGGATGGGATGGGAAGGGATGGGCTGGGAAGGGATGGGATGGGATCCCTGGGACTGGATGGGATCCCTGGGACGGCATGGGATGGGATGGGATGGGATGGGATGGGATGGGATGGGATGGGATGGGATGGGAGGGGATGGGATGGGATCCATGGGATGGGATGGGATGGGATGGAATGGGATGGGATGGGGTGGGATGGGATTGGCTGGGATGGGATGCGATCCCTGGGATGGGATGGGATGGGATGGGATCCCTGGTATGGGAACAGATGAAATGGGATCCCCGGGATGGGATGGAATCCCTGGGATCGGATTGCTGGGATGGGATGGGATCCCTGGGATGGGATGGGATGGGATCCCTGGGATGGGTTGGGATCCCTGGGATGGGATGGGATGGCATGGGATGGGATGGGATAGGATGGGACGGGATGGGATCCGTGGGATGGGATGGGATCCCTGGATTGGGATGGGATCCCTGGGATGGGATGGGATCCTTGGGATGGGATCCCTGGGATGGGATGGGATGGGATGGGATGGGATGGGATGGGATCCCTGGGATGGGATGGGATCCCTGGGATGGGATGGGATGGGATGGGATCCCTGGATTGGGATGTGATCCCTGGGATGGGATGGGATCAGTGGGATGGGATGGGATCCGTGGCATCGGATGGGATGGGTTTGGATGGGATGGGATCCCTGGGATGGGATGGGATGGGATGGCATGGCATAGCATGGCATGGGATCCCTGGGATGAGATGGGCTGGGATGGGATGGGATGGGAATGGGATAGGATGGGATGGGTTGGCATGGGATGGGATGGGATCCCTGGGATGGGATGTGATCCCTGGAATGTGATCCGTGGGATGGGATGGGATCCCTGGGATGGGATGGGATCCCTGGGATGGGATCCCTGGGATGGGATGGGATCCCTGGGAAGGGATCCAGGGGATGGGATGGGACGGGATGGGATCCCTGGGATGGCAGGGGATCCCTGGGATGAGGGCAGATCCCTGGGATGGGATGGGATGGTATACCTGGGATGGGATCCCTGGGATGGGATCCCGGGGATGGGATGGGATGAGATGGGATGGGATCCATGGGATGGGATGGGATCCCTGGGATTGGATGGGATCCCTGGGATGGGATAGGATCGCTGGGATTGGATCACTGGGATGGGATGGGATCCCTGGTGTGGGATTCCTAGGATGGGATGGCATGGGATGGGATCGGATGGGATGGGATCCCTGGGATGGGATGGGTTCCCTGGGATGGCATGGGATGGGATCGGATGGGATGGGATGGGATGCGATCCCTGGGATGGGATGGGATGGGATGGGATGGGATCCCTGGGATGGGATGGGATCCATGGGATGGGATGGGTTGGGATGGGATTGGATCCATGGGATGTGATGGGATGGGATCCCAGGGATGGGAACAGATGAAATGGGATCCCTGGGATGGGATGGAATCCCTGGGATGGGATGGCTGGGATGGGATGGGATCCCTGGGATGGGATCCATGGGATGGGATGGGTTGGGATGGGATTGGATCCATGGGATGTGATGGGATGGGATCCCAGGGATGGGAACAGATGAAATGGGATCTCTGGTATGGGTTGGGATCCCTGGGATTGGATCCCTGGGATGGGATGGGATCCCTCGAATGGGATGGGATCCATGGCAAGGGAAAAGATGGGATTCCTGGGTTGGGAATGGATGGGTTCCCTTGGATGGGACGGGATGGGATAGGATACTTGGGATGGGAACAGATAGGATGGGATCCCTGGGATGGGATGGAATCCCTGGCATGGGACAACTGGGATGGGATTGGATCCCTGGGATGGGATGGGATCCCTGGGATGGGATGAGATCCCTGGGATGGGATCCCTGGGATGGGATAGGATCCCTGGGATGGGATGCCTGGGTTAGGTTGGGATGGGTTTGGATGGGATTGGATCCCTGGGATGGGATGGCATGGCATGGATTCCCTGGGATGAGATGGGCTGGGATGGGATCCCTGGGGTGGGAAGGGAAGGGATGGAATGGGATGGGATGGGATGGGATGGGATCCCTGGGATGGGATGGGATCCCTGGGATGGCATGGGATGGGATCAGATGGGATGGGATGGGATGGGATGCGATCCCTGGGATGGGATGGGATGGGATCCCTGGGATGGGATGGGATCCATGGGATGGGATGTGTTGGGATGGGATTGGATCCATGGGATGGGATGGGATGGGATGGGATGGGATGGGATGGGATGGGATCCCAGGGATGGGATGGGATGGGATCCCTGGGATGGTAACAGAAGAAATGGGATCCCTGGGATGGGATGGAATCCCTGGGATGGGATAGCTGGGATGGGATGGGATCCCTGGGATGGAATGGGATCCCTGGGATGGGTTGGGATCCCTGGGATGGGATGGGATCCCTGGGTTGGGATCCCAGGAATGTGGTCCCTCGTATGGGATGGGATCCCTGGGATGGGATCCCTGGGATGGGATGGGATCCCTGGGAAGGGATCCCGGGGATGGGATGGGACGGGATGGGATCCCTGGGATGGCAGGGGATCCCTGGGATGGGGGCAGATCCCTGGGATGGGATGGGATGGTATACCTGGGATGGGATCCCTGGGATGGGATCCCGGGGATGGGATGGGATGGGATGGGATGAGATGGGATGGGATCCATGGGATGGGATGGGATCCCTGGGATTGGATGGGATCCCTGGGATGGCATGGGATCCCTGGGATGGGATGCCTGGGTTGGGTTGGGATGGGTTTGGATGGGATTGGATCCCTGGGATGGGACGGGATGGCATGGCATGGATTCCCTGGTATGAGATGGGCTGGGATGGGATCCCTGGGGTGGGAAGGGATGGGATGGAATGTGATGGGATGGGATGCGTTCCATGGGATGGGATCCCTGGGATGGGATGGGATCCCTGGGATGGGATAAGATCGCTGGGATTGGATCACTGGGATGGGATGGGATCCCTGGTGTGGGATTCCTAGGATGGGATGGCATGGGATGGGATCGGATGGGATGGGATGGGATGCGATCCCTGGGATGGGATGGGATGGGATGGGATGGGATCCCTGGGATGGGATGGGATCCATGGGATGGGATGGGTTGGGATGGGATTGGATCCATGGGATGGGATGGGATGGGATCCCAGGGATGGGAACAGATGAAATGGGATCCCTGGGATGGGATGGAATCCCTGGGATGGGATGGCTGGGATGGGATGGGATCCCTGGGATGGGATGGGATGGGATGGGTTGGAAAGGGATCGGATCCCTGGGATGGGATGGGATGGGATCCCTGGGATGGGAACAGGTGAAATGGGATCCCTGGGATGAGATGGATTCTCTGGGATGGGATGGGATGGGATGGGATGGGATGGGATGGGATGGGATGGGAGGGGATGGGATGGGATCCATGGGATGGGATGGGATGGGATGGAATGGGATGGGATGGGGTGGGATGGGATTGGCTGGGATGGGATGCGATCCCTGGGATGGGATGGGATGGGATGGGATCCCTGGTATGGGAACAGATGAAATGGGATCCCCGGGATGGGATGGAATCCCTGGGATCGGATTGCTGGGATGGGATGGGATCCCTGGGATGGGATGGGATGGGATCCCTGGGATGGGTTGGGATCCCTGGGATGGGATGGGATGGGATGGCATGGGATGGGATGGGATAGGATGGGATGGGATGGGATCCGTGGGATGGGATGGGATCCCTGGATTGGGATGGGATCCCTGGGATGGGATGGGATCCTTGGGATGGGATCCCTGGGATGGGATGGGATGGGATGGGATGGGATGGGATGGGATCCCTGGGATGGGATGGGATCCCTGGGATGGGATGGGATGGGATGGGATCCCTGGATTGGGATGTGATCCCTGGGATGGGATGGGATCAGTGGGATGGGATGGGATCCGTGGCATCGGATGGGATGGGTTTGGATGGGATGGGATCCCTGGGATGGGATGGGATGGGATGGCATGGCATGGCATGGCATGGGATCCCTGGGATGAGATGGGCTGGGATGGGATGGGATGGGAATGGGATAGGATGGGATGGGTTGGCATGGGATGGGATCCCTGGGATGGGATGTGATCCCTGGAATGTGATCCCTGGGATGGGATGGGATCCCTGGGATGGGATGGGATCCCTGGGATGGGATCCCTGGGATGGGATGGGATCCCTGGGAAGGGATCCAGGGGATGGGATGGGACGGGATGGGATCCCTGGGATGGCAGGGGATCCCTGGGATGAGGGCAGATCCCTGGGATGGGATGGGATGGTATACCTGGGATGGGATCCCTGGGATGGGATCCCGGGGATGGGATGGGATGGGATGAGATGGGATGGGATCCATGGGATGGGATGGGATCCCTGGGATTGGATGGGATCCCTGGGATGGGATAGGATCGCTGGGATTGGATCACTGGGATGGGATGGGATCCCTGGTGTGGGATTCCTAGGATGGGATGGCATGGGATGGGATCGGATGGGATGGGATCCCTGGGATGGGATGGGTTCCCTGGGATGGCATGGGATGGGATCGGATGGGATGGGATGGGATGCGATCCCTGGGATGGGATGGGATGGGATGGGATGGGATCCCTGGGATGGGATGGGATCCATGGGATGGGATGGGTTGGGATGGGATTGGATCCATGGGATGTGATGGGATGGGATCCCAGGGATGGGAACAGATGAAATGGGATCCCTGGGATGGGATGGAATCCCTGGGATGGGATGGCTGGGATGGGATGGGATCCCTGGGATGGGATGGGATGGGATGGGATGGGATGGGTTGGAAAGGGATGGGATCCCTGGGATGGGATGGGATGGGATTCCTGGGATGGGAACAGGTGAAATGGGATCCCTGGGATGAGATGGAATCCCTGGGATGGGATGGGATGGGATGGGATCCCTGGATGGGATGGGATCCCTGGGACGGCATGGGATGGGATCGGATGGGATCGGATGGGATGGAATGGGATGGGATGGGGTGGGATGGGATTGGATGGGATGGGATGCGATCCCTGGGATGGGATGGGATGGAATGGGATCCCTGGGATGGGAACAGATGGGATGGGATGGGATGGGATGGGATGGGATGGGATGGGATGGGATGGGAAGGGATGGGCTGGGAAGGGATGGGATGGGATCCCTGGGACGGGATGGGATCCCTGGGACGGCATGGGATGGGATGGGATGGGATGGGATGGGATGGGATGGGATGGGATGGGATGGGATGGGATGGGATGGGATGGGATGGGAGGGGATGGGATGGGATCCCTGGGATGGGATGGGATAGGATGGGATGGGATGGGATGGGATGGAATGGGATGGGATGGGGTGGGATGGGATTGGCCGGGATGGGATGCGATCCCTGGGATGGGATGGGATGGGATGGGATGGGATCCCTGGTATGGGAACAGATGAAATGGGATCCCCGGGATGGGATGGAATCCCTGGGATGGGATAGCTGGGATGGGATGGGATCCCTGGGATGGGATGGGATCCCTGGGATGGGTTGGGATCCCTGGGATGGGATGGGATGGTATGGGATGGGATGGGATGGGATAGGATGGGATGGGATGGGATCCGTGGAATGGGATGGGATCCCTGGATTGGGATGGGATCCCTGGGATGGGATGGGATCCTTGGGATGGGATCCCTGGGGTGGGATGGGATGGGATGGGATCCCTGGGATGGCATGGGATCCCTGGGATGGGATGGGATGGGATCCCTGGATTGGGATGTGATCCCTGGGATGGGATGGGATCAGTGGGATGGGATGGGATCCGTGGCATCGGATGGGATGGGTTTGGATGGGATGGGATCCCTGGGATGGGATGGGATGGGATGGGATGGGATGGCATGGCATGGCATGGCATGGCATGGCATGGGATCCCTGGGATGAGATGGGCTGGGATGGGATGGGAATGGGATAGGATGGGATGGGTTGGCATGGGATGGGATGGGATCCCTGGATTGGGATGTGATCCCTGGAATGTGATCCGTGGGATGGGATGGGTTCCCTGGGATGGGATGGGATGTGATGGGATGGGATGGGATGGGATGGGAAGGGATGGGATGGGATGGGATGGAATGGGATGGGATGGGATGGGATGGGATGGGTTCCATGGGATGGGATCCCTGGGATTGGAAGGGATGGGCTCCCTAGGATGGGAGAGGATCGCTGGGATTGGATCACTGGGATGGAATGGGATCCCTGGTGTGGGATTCCTAGGATGGGATGGGATGGGATGGGATCCCTGGGATGGGATCCCTGGGATGGCATGGGATCCCTGGGATGGGATGCCTGGGTTGGGTTGGGATGGGTTTGGATGGGATTGGATCCCTGGGATGGGATGGGATGGGATGGGATGGGATGGGATGGGATGGCATGGCATGGATTCCCTGGTATGAGATGAGCCGGGATGGGATCCCTGGGGTGGGAAGGGATGGGATGGAATGTGATGGGATGGGATGCGTTCCATGGGATGGGATCCCTGGGATGGGATGGGATCCCTGGGATGGGATAGGATCGCTGGGATTGGATCACTGGGATGGGATGGGATCCCTGGTGTGGGATTCCTAGGATGGGATGGCATGGGATGGGATCGGATGGGATGGGATGGGATGCGATCCCTGGGATGGGATGGGATGGGATGGGATGGGATCCCTGGGATGGGATGGGATCCATGGGATGGGATGGGATGGGTTGGGATGGGATTGGATCCATGGGATGTGATGGGATGGGATCCCAGGGATGGGAACAGATGAAATGGGATCCCTGGGATGGGATGGAATCCCTGGGATGGGATGGCTGGGATGGGATGGGATCCCTGGGATGGGATGGGATGGGAAGGGATGGGTTGGAATGGGATGGGATCCCTGGGATGGGATGGGATGGGATCCCTGGGATGGGAACAGGTGAAATGGGATCCCTGGGATGAGATGGAATCCCTGGGATGGGATGGGATGGGATGGGATGGGATGGGATGGGATCCCTGGGATGGGATGGGATCCCTGGGACGGCATGGGATGGGATCGGATGGGATCGGATGGGATGGAATGGGATGGGATGGGGTGGGATGGGACTGGATGGGATGGGATGCGATCCCTGGGATGGGATGGGATGGAATGGGATCCCTGGGATGGGAACAGATGGGATGGGATGGGATGGGATGGGATGGGAAGGGATGGGATGGGATGGGCTGGGAAGGGATGGGATGGGATCCCTGGGACGGGATGGGATCCCTGGGACGGCATGGGATGGGATGGGATGGGATGGGATGGGATGGGATGGGATCCCTGGGATGGGATGGGATGGGATGGGATGGGATGGGATGGAATGGGATGGGATGGGGTGGGATGGGATTGGCTGGGATGGGATGCGATCCCTGGGATGGGATGGGATGGGATCCCTGGTATGGGAACAGATGAAATGGGATCCCCGGGATGGGATGGAATCCCTGGGATGGGAGAGCTGGGATGGGATGGGATCCCTGGGATGGGATGGGATCCCTGGGATGGGATGGGATCCCTGGGATGGGTTGGGATCCCTGGGATTGGATGGGATCCCTGGTATGGGAACAGATGAAATGGGATCCCCGGGATGGGATGGAATCCCTGGGATGGGATAGCTGGGATGGGATGGGATCCCTGGGATGGGATGGGATCCCTGGGATGGGTTGGGATCCCTGGGATGGGATGGGATCCCTGGAAAGGCAAGGGATGGGATTCTTGGGTTGGGAATGGATGGGATCCCTTGGATGGGCCGGGGTGGGATAGGATACCTGGGAGGGGAACAGATGGGATAGGATGCCTGGGATGGGATGGAATCCGTGGGATGGGATAGCTGGGATGGGATAGGATCCCTGGGATGGGATGGGATCCCTGGGATGGTATGAGATCCCTGGGATGGGATCCCTGGGATGGGATAGGATCCCTGGGATGGGATGCCTGGGATGGGTTGGGATGGGTTTGTATGGGATGGGATCCCTGGGATGGGATGGGATGGCATGGCATGGGATCCCTGGGATGAGATGGGCTGGGATGGGATCCCTGGGATGGGATGGGATGGGAAAGGGATAGGATGGGATGGGTTGGCATGGGATGGGATGGGATCCCTGGGATGGGATGGGATTCCTGGGATGGGATGGGATCTCTGGTATGGGTTGGGATCCCTGGGATTGGATCCCTGGGATGGGATGGGATCCCTCGAATGGGATGGGATCCATGGCAAGGGAAAAGATGGGATTCCTGGGTTGGGAATGGATGGGTTCCCTTGGATGGGACGGGATGGGATAGGATACTTGGGATGGGAACAGATAGGATGGGATCCCTGGGATGGGATGGAATCCCTGGCATGGGACAACTGGGATGGGATTGGATCCCTGGGATGGGATGGGATCCCTGGGATGGGATGAGATCCCTGGGATGGGATCCCTGGGATGGGATAGGATCCCTGGGATGGGATGCCTGGGTTAGGTTGGGATGGGTTTGGATGGGATTGGATCCCTGGGATGGGATGGGATGGCATGGCATGGATTCCCTGGGATGAGATGGGCTGGGATGGGATCCCTGGGGTGGGAAGGGATGGGATGGAATGGGATGGGATGGGATGGGATGGGATGGGATGGGAGGGGATGGGATGGGATCCCTGGGATGGGATGGGATAGGATGGGATGGGATGGGATGGGATGGAATGGGATGGGATGGGGTGGGATGGGATTGGCCGGGATGGGATGCGATCCCTGGGATGGGATGGGATGGGATGGGATGGGATGGGATCCCTGGTATGGGAACAGATGAAATGGGATCCCCGGGATGGGATGGAATCCCTGGGATGGGATAGCTGGGATGGGATGGGATCCCTGGGATGGGATGGGATCCCTGGGATGGGTTGGGATCCCTGGGATGGGATGGGATGGTATGGGATGGGATGGGATGGGATAGGATGGGATGGGATGGGATCCGTGGAATGGGATGGGATCCCTGGATTGGGATGGGATCCCTGGGATGGGATGGGATCCTTGGGATGGGATCCCTGGGATGGGATGGGATGGGATGGGATGGGATGGGAACCCTGGGATGGCATGGGATCCCTGGGATGGGATGGGATGGGATCCCTGGATTGGGATGTGATCCCTGGGATGGGATGGGATCCGTGGCATCGGATGGGATGGGATCCGTGGCATCGGATGGGATGGGTTTGGATGGGATGGGATCCCTGGGATGGGATGGGATGGGATGGGATGGGATGGCATGGCATGGCATGGCATGGCATGGCATGGCATGGGATCCCTGGGATGAGATGGGCTGGGATGGGATGGGAATGGGATAGGATGGGATGGGTTGGCATGGGATGGGATGGGATCCCTGGGATGGGATGTGATCCCTGGAATGTGATCCGTGGGATGGGATGGGTTCCCTGGGATGGGATGGGATGGGATGGGATGTGATGGGATGGGATGGGATGGGATGGGAAGGGATGGGATGGGATGGGATGGAATGGGATGGGATGGGATGGGATGGGATGGGATGGGATGGGATGGGATGGGATGGGTTCCATGGGAGGGGATCCCTGGGATTGGAAGGGATGGGCTCCCTAGGATGGGAGAGGATCGCTGGGATTGGATCACTGGTATGGAATGGGATCCCTGGTGTGGGATTCCTAGGATGGGATGGGATGGGATGGGATCCCTGGGATGGGATGCCTGGGATGGCATGGGATCCCTGGGATGGGATGCCTGGGTTGGGTTGGGATGGGTTTGGATGGGATTGGATCCCTGGGATGGGATGGGATGGGATGGGATGGGATGGGATGGGATGGCATGGCATGGATTCCCTGGTATGAGATGGGCCGGGATGGGATCCCTGGGGTGGGAAGGGATGGGATGGAATGTGATGGGATGGGATGCGTTCCATAAGATGGGATCCCTGGGATGGGATGGGATCCCTGGGATGGGATAGGATCGCTGGGATTGGATCACTGGGATGGGATGGGATCCCTGGTGTGGGATTCCTAGGATGGGATGGCATGGGATGGGATCGGATGGGATGGGATGGGATCCCTGGGATGGGATGGGTTCCCTGGGATGGCATGGGATGGGATCGGATGGGATGGGATGGGATGCGATCCCTGGGATGGGATGGGATGGGATGGGATGGGATCCCTGGGATGGGATGGGATCCATGGGATGGGATGGGTTGGGATGGGATTGGATCCATGGGATGTGATGGGATGGGATCCCAGGGATGGGAACAGATGAAATGGGATCCCTGGGATGGGATGGAATCCCTGGGATGGGATGGCTGGGATGGGATGGGATCCCTGGGATGGGATGGGATGGGAAGGGATGGGTTGGAATGGGATGGGATCCCTGGGATGGGATGGGATGGGATCCCTGGGATGGGAACAGGTGAAATGGGATCCCTGGGATGAGATGGAATCCCTGGGATGGGATGGGATGGGATGGGATGGGATGGGATGGGATGGGATGGGATGGGATCCCTGGGATGGGATCCCTGGGATGGGATGGGATCCCTGGGACGGCATGGGATGGGATCGGATGGGATCGGATGGGATGGAATGGGATGGGATGGGGTGGGATGGGACTGGATGGGATGGGATGCGATCCCTGGGATGGGATGGGATGGAATGGGATCCCTGGGATGGGATGGGATGGGATGGGATGGGATGGGATGGGATGGGATGGGAAGGGATGGGATGGGATGGGCTGGGAAGGGATGGGATGGGATCCCTGGGACGGGATGGGATCCCTGGGACGGCATGGGATGGGATGGGATGGGATGGGATGGGATGGGATCCCTGGGATGGGATGGGATGGGATGGGATGGGATGGGATGGGATGGAATGGGATGGGATGGGGTGGGATGGGATTGGCTGGGATGGGATGCGATCCCTGGGATGGGATGGGATGGGATCCCTGGTATGGGAACAGATGAAATGGGATCCCCGGGATGGGATGGAATCCCTGGGATGGGAGAGCTGGGATGGGATGGGATCCCTGGGATGGGATGGGATCCCTGGGATGGGATGGGATCCCTGGGATGGGTTGGGATCCCTGGGATTGGATGGGATCCCTGGTATGGGAACAGATGAAATGGGATCCCCGGGATGGGATGGAATCCCTGGGATGGGATAGCTGGGATGGGATGGGATCCCTGGGATGGGATGGGATCCCTGGGATGGGTTGGGATCCCTGGGATGGGATGGGATCCCTGGAAAGGCAAGGGATGGGATTCTTGGGTTGGGAATGGATGGGATCCCTTGGATGGGCCGGGGTGGGATAGGATACCTGGGATGGGAACAGATGGGATAGGATGCCTGGGATGGGATGGAATCCGTGGGATGGGATAGCTGGGATGGGATAGGATCCCTGGGATGGGATGGGATCCCTGGGATGGTATGAGATCCCTGGGATGGGATCCCTGGGATGGGATAGGATCCCTGGGATGGGATGCCTGGGATGGGTTGGGATGGGTTTGTATGGGATGGGATCCCTGTGATGGGATGGGATGGCATGGGATGGGATGGGATCCCTGGGATGGGATGGGATCCATGGGATGGGATGGGTTGGGATGGGATTGGATCCATGGGATGTGATGGGATGGGATCCCAGGGATGGGAACAGATGAAATGGGATCCCTGGGATGGGATGGAATCCCTGGGATGGGATGGCTGGGATGGGATGGGATCCCTGGGATGGGATGGGATGGGAAGGGATGGGTTGGAATGGGATGGGATCCCTGGGATGGGATGGGATGGGATCCCTGGGATGGGAACAGGTGAAATGGGATCCCTGGGATGAGATGGAATCCCTGGGATGGGATGGGATGGGATGGGATGGGATGGGATGGGATGGGATGGGATGGGATCCCTGGGATGGGATCCCTGGGATGGGATGGGATCCCTGGGACGGCATGGGATGGGATCGGATGGGATCGGATGGGATGGAATGGGATGGGATGGGGTGGGATGGGACTGGATGGGATGGGATGCCATCCCTGGGATGGGATGGGATGGAATGGGATCCCTGGGATGGGATGGGATGGGATGGGATGGGATGGGATGGGATGGGAAGGGATGGGATGGGATGGGCTGGGAAGGGATGGGATGGGATCCCTGGGACGGGATGGGATCCCTGGGACGGCATGGGATGGGATGGGATGGGATGGGATGGGATGGGATGGGATCCCTGGGATGGGATGGGATGGGATGGGATGGGATGGAATGGGATGGGATGGGGTGGGATGGGATTGGCTGGGATGGGATGCGATCCCTGGGATGGGATGGGATGGGATCCCTGGTATGGGAACAGATGAAATGGGATCCCCGGGATGGGATGGAATCCCTGGGATGGGAGAGCTGGGATGGGATGGGATCCCTGGGATGGGATGGGATCCCTGGGATGGGATGGGATCCCTGGGATGGGTTGGGATCCCTGGGATGGGATGGGATCCCTGGGATGGGATGGGATCCCTGGGATGGGATGGGATCCCTGGGATGGGATGGAATCCCTGGGATGGGAGAGCTGGGATGGGATGGAATCCCTGGGATGGGATAGCTGGGATGGGATGGGATCCCTGGGATGGGATGGGATCCCTGGGATGGGTTGGGATCCCTGGGATGGGATGGGATCCCTGGAAAGGCAAGGGATGGGATTCTTGGGTTGGGAATGGATGGGATCCCTTGGATGGGCCGGGGTGGGATAGGATACATGGGATGGGAACAGATGGGATAGGATGCCTGGGATGGGATGGAATCCGTGGGATGGGATAGCTGGGATGGGATAGGATCCCTGGGATGGGATGGGATCCCTGGGATGGTATGAGATCCCTGGGATGGGATCCCTGGGATGGGATAGGATCCCTGGGATGGGATGCCTGGGATGGGTTGGGATGGGTTTGTATGGGATGGGATCCCTGGGATGGGATGGGATGGCATGGCATGGGATCCCTGGGATGAGATGGGCTGGGATGGGATCCCTGGGATGGGATGGGATGGGAAAGGGATAGGATGGGATGGGTTGGCATGGGATGGGATGGGATCCCTGGGATGGGATGGGATTCCTGGGATGGGATGGGATCTCTGGTATGGGTTGGGATCCCTGGGATTGGATCCCTGGGATGGGATGGGATCCCTCGAATGGGATGGGATCCATGGCAAGGGAAAAGATGGGATTCCTGGGTTGGGAATGGATGGGTTCCCTTGGATGGGACGGGATGGGATAGGATACTTGGGATGGGAACAGATAGGATGGGATCCCTGGGATGGGATGGAATCCCTGGCATGGGACAACTGGGATGGGATTGGATCCCTGGGATGGGATGGGATCCCTGGGATGGGATGAGATCCCTGGGATGGGATCCCTGGGATGGGATAGGATCCCTGGGATGGGATGCCTGGGTTAGGTTGGGATGGGTTTGGATGGGATTGGATCCCTGGGATGGGATGGGATGGCATGGCATGGATTCCCTGGGATGAGATGGGCTGGGATGGGATCCCTGGGGTGGGAAGGGATGGGATGGAATGGGATGGGATGGGATGGGATGGGATGGGATCCCTGGGATGGGATGGGATCCCTGGGATGGCATGGGATGGGATCAGATGGGATGGGATGGGATGGGATGCGATCCCTGGGATGGGATGGGATGGGATGGGATCCCTGGGATGGGATGGGATCCATGGGATGGGATGTGTTGGGATGGGATTGGATCCATGGGATGGGATGGGATGGGATGGGATGGGATCCCAGGGATGGGATGGGATGGGATCCCTGGGATGGTAACAGAAGAAATGGGATCCCTGGGATGGGATGGAATCCCTGGGATGGGATAGCTGGGATGGGATGGGATCCCTGGGATGGAATGGGATCCCTGGGATGGGTTGGGATCCCTGGGATGGGATGGGATCCCTGGGTTGGGATCCCAGGAATGTGGTCCCTCGTATGGGATGGGATCCCTGGGATGGGATCCCTGGGATGGGATGGGATCCCTGGGAAGGGATCCCGGGGATGGGATGGGACGGGATGGGATCCCTGGGATGGCAGGGGATCCCTGGGATGGGGGCAGATCCCTGGGATGGGATGGGATGGTATACCTGGGATGGGATCCCTGGGATGGGATCCCGGGGATGGGATGGGATGGGATGGGATGAGATGGGATGGGATCCATGGGATGGGATGGGATCCCTGGGATTGGATGGGATCCCTGGGATGGCATGGGATCCCTGGGATGGGATGCCTGGGTTGGGTTGGGATGGGTTTGGATGGGATTGGATCCCTGGGATGGGACGGGATGGCATGGCATGGATTCCCTGGTATGAGATGGGCTGGGATGGGATCCCTGGGGTGGGAAGGGATGGGATGGAATGTGATGGGATGGGATGCGTTCCATGGGATGGGATCCCTGGGATGGGATGGGATCCCTGGGATGGGATAAGATCGCTGGGATTGGATCACTGGGATGGGATGGGATCCCTGGTGTGGGATTCCTAGGATGGGATGGCATGGGATGGGATCGGATGGGATGGGATGGGATGCGATCCCTGGGATGGGATGGGATGGGATGGGATCCCTGGGATGGGATGGGATCCATGGGATGGGATGGGTTGGGATGGGATTGGATCCATGGGATGGGATGGGATGGGATCCCAGGGATGGGAACAGATGAAATGGGATCCCTGGGATGGGATGGAATCCCTGGGATGGGATGGCTGGGATGGGATGGGATCCCTGGGATGGGATGGGATGGGATCCCTGGGATGGGAACAGGTGAAATGGGATCCCTGGGATGAGATGGATTCCCTGGGATGGGATGGGATGGGATGGGATGGGATGGGATGGGATGGGATGGGATGGGATCCCTGGATGGGATGGGATCCCTGGGACGGCATGGGATGGGATCGCATGGGATCGGATGAGATGGAATGGGATGGGATGGGGTGGGATGGGATTGGATGGGATGGGATGCGATCCCTGGGATGGGATGGGATGGAATGGGATCCCTGGGATGGGAACAGATGGGATGGGATGGGATGGGAAGGGATGGGCTGGGAAGGGATGGGATGGGATCCCTGGGACTGGATGGGATCCCTGGGACGGCATGGGATGGGATGGGATGGGATGGGATGGGATGGGATGGGAGGGGATGGGATGGGATCCATGGGATGGGATGGGATGGGATGGAATGGGATGGGATGGGGTGGGATGGGATTGGCTGGGATGGGATGCGATCCCTGGGATGGGATGGGATGGGATGGGATCCCTGGTATGGGAACAGATGAAATGGGATCCCCGGGATGGGATGGAATCCCTGGGATCGGATTGCTGGGATGGGATGGGATCCCTGGGATGGGATGGGATGGGATCCCTGGGATGGGTTGGGATCCCTGGGATGGGATGGGATGGCATGGGATGGGATGGGATAGGATGGGATGGGATGGGATCCGTGGGATGGGATGGGATCCCTGGATTGGGATGGGATCCCTGGGATGGGATGGGATCCTTGGGATGGGATCCCTGGGATGGGATGGGATGGGATGGGATGGGATGGGATGGGATGGGATCCCTGGGATGGGATGGGATCCCTGGGATGGGATGGGATGGGATGGGATCCCTGGGATGGGATGTGATCCCTGGGATGGGATGGGATCAGTGGGATGGGATGGGATCCGTGGCATCGGATGGGATGGGTTTGGATGGGATGGGATCCCTGGGATGGGATGGGATGGGATGGGATGGCATGGCATGGCATGGCATGGGATCCCTGGGATGAGATGGGCTGGGATGGGATGGGATGGGAATGGGATAGGATGGGATGGGTTGGCATGGGATGGGATGGGATCCCTGGGATGGGATGTGATCCCTGGAATGTGATCCGTGGGATGGGATGGGATCCCTGGGATGGGATGGGATCCCTGGGATGGGATCCCTGGGATGGGATCCCGGGGATGGGATGGGATGAGATGGGATAGGATCCATGGGATGGGATGGGATCCCTGGGATTGGATGGGATGGAATCCCTGGGATGGGATAGCTGGGATGGGATGGGATCCCTGGGATGGAATGGGATCCCTGGGATGGGTTGGGATCCCTGGGATGGGATGGGATCCCTGGGTTGGGATCCCAGGAATGTGGTCCCTCGTATGGGATGGGATCCCTGGGATGGGATCCCTGGGATGGGATGGGATCCCTGGGAAGGGATCCCGGGGATGGGATGGGACGGGATGGGATCCCTGGGATGGCAGGGGATCCCTGGGATGGGGGCAGATCCCTGGGATGGGATGGGATGGGATGGTATACCTGGGATGGGATCCCTGGGATGGGATCCCGGGGATGGGATGGGATGGGATGGGATGAGATGGGATGGGATCCATGGGATGGGATGGGATCCCTGGGATTGGATGGGATCCCTGGGATGGCATGGGATCCCTGGGATGGGATGCCTGGGTTGGGTTGGGATGGGTTTGGATGGGATTGGATCCCTGGGATGGGACGGGATGGCATGGCATGGATTCCCTGGTATGAGATGGGCTGGGATGGGATCCCTGGGGTGGGAAGGGATGGGATGGAATGTGATGGGATGGGATGCGTTCCATGGGATGGGATCCCTGGGATGGGATGGGATCCCTGGGATGGGATAAGATCGCTGGGATTGGATCACTGGGATGGGATGGGATCCCTGGTGTGGGATTCCTAGGATGGGATGGCATGGGATGGGATCGGATGGGATGGGATGGGATGCGATCCCTGGGATGGGATGGGATGGGATGGGATGGGATCCCTGGGATGGGATGGGATCCATGGGATGGGATGGGTTGGGATGGGATTGGATCCATGGGATGGGATGGGATGGGATCCCAGGGATGGGAACAGATGAAATGGGTTCCCTGGGATGGGATGGAATCCCTGGGATGGGATGGCTGGGATGGGATGGGATCCCTGGGATGGGATGGGATGGGATGGGTTGGAAAGGGATCGGATCCCTGGGATGGGATGGGATGGGATCCCTGGGATGGGAACAGGTGAAATGGGATCCCTGGGATGAGATGGATTCCCTGGGATGGGATGGGATGGGATGGGATGGGATGGGATCCCTGGATGGGATGGGATCCCTGGGACGGCATGGGATGGGATCGCATGGGATCGGATGGGATGGAATGGGATGGGATGGGGTGGGATGGGATTGGATGGGATGGGATGCGATCCCTGGGATGGGATGGGATGGAATGGGATCCCTGGGATGGGAACAGATGGGATGGGATGGGATGGGAAGGGATGGGCTGGGAAGGGATGGGATGGGATCCCTGGGACTGGATGGGATCCCTGGGACGGCATGGGATGGGATGGGATGGGATGGGATGGGATGGGATGGGATGGGATGGGAGGGGATGGGATGGGATCCATGGGATGGGATGGGATGGGATGGGATGGAATGGGATGGGATGGGGTGGGATGGGATTGGCTGGGATGGGATGCGATCCCTGGGATGGGATGGGATGGGATGGGATCCCTGGTATGGGAACAGATGAAATGGGATCCCCGGGATGGGATGGAATCCCTGGGATCGGATTGCTGGGATGGGATGGGATCCCTGGGATGGGATGGGATGGGATCCCTGGGATGGGTTGGGATCCCTGGGATGGGATGGGATGGCATGGGATGGGATGGGATAGGATGGGATGGGATGGGATCCGTGGGATGGGATGGGATCCCTGGATTGGGATGGGATCCCTGGGATGGGATGGGATCCTTGGGATGGGATCCCTGGGATGGGATGGGATGGGATGGGATGGGATGGGATCCCTGGGATGGGATGGGATCCCTGGGATGGGATGGGATGGGATGGGATCCCTGGATTGGGATGTGATCCCTGGGATGGGATGGGATCAGTGGGATGGGATGGGATCCGTGGCATCGGATGGGATGGGTTTGGATGGGATGGGATCCCTGGGATGGGATGGGATGGGATGGCATGGCATGGCATGGCATGGGATCCCTGGGATGAGATGGGCTGGGATGGGATGGGATGGGAATGGGATAGGATGGGATGGGTTGGCATGGGATGGGATGGGATCCCTGGGATGGGATGTGATCCCTGGAATGTGATCCGTGGGATGGGATGGGATCCGTGGGATGGGATGGGATCCCTGGGATGGGATCCATGGGATGGGATGGGATCCCTGGGAAGGGATCCCGGGGATGGGATGGGACGGGATGGGATCCCTGGGATGGCAGGGGATCCCTGGGATGAGGGCAGATCCCTGGGATGGGATGGGATGGTATACCTGGGATGGGATCCCTGGGATGGGATCCCGGGGATGGGATGGGATGGGATGAGATGGGATGGGATCCATGGGATGGGATGGGATCCCTGGGATTGGATGGGATCCCTGGGATGGGATAGGATCGCTGGGATTGGATCACTGGGATGGGATGGGATCCCTGGTGTGGGATTCCTAGGATGGGATGGCATGGGATGGGATCGGATGGGATGGGATCCCTGGGATGGGATGGGTTCCCTGGGATGGCATGGGATGGGATCGGATGGGATGGGATGGGATGCGATCCCTGGGATGGGATGGGATGGGATGGGATGGGATCCCTGGGATGGGATGGGATCCATGGGATGGGATGGGTTGGGATGGGATTGGATCCATGGGATGTGATGGGATGGGATCCCAGGGATGGGAACAGATGAAATGGGATCCCTGGGATGGGATGGAATCCCTGGGATGGGATGGCTGGGATGGGATGGGATCCCTGGGATGGGATGGGATGGGATGGGATGGGATGGGATGGGATGGGTTGGAAAGGGATGGGATCCCTGGGATGGGATGGGATGGGATTCCTGGGATGGGAACAGGTGAAATGGGATCCCTGGGATGAGATGGAATCCCTGGGATGGGATGGGATGGGATGGGATCCCTGGATGGGAGGGGATCCCTGGGACGGCATGGGATGGGATCGGATGGGATCGGATGGGATGGAATGGGATGGGATGGGGTGGGATGGGATTGGATGGGATGGGATGCGATCCCTGGGATGGGATGGGATGGAATGGGATCCCTGGGATGGGAACAGATGGGATGGGATGGGATGGGATGGGATGGGATGGGATGGGAAGGGATGGGCTGGGAAGGGATGGGATGGGATCCCTGGGACGGGATGGGATCCCTGGGACGGCATGGGATGGGATGGGATGGGATGGGATGGGATGGGATGGGATGGGAGGGGATGGGATGGGATCCCTGGGATGGGATGGGATAGGATGGGATGGGATGGGATGGGATGGAATGGGATGGGATGGGGTGGGATGGGATTGGCCGGGATGGGATGCGATCCCTGGGATGGGATGGGATGGGATGGGATGGGATCCCTGGTATGGGAACAGATGAAATGGGATCCCCGGGATGGGATGGAATCCCTGGGATGGGATAGCTGGGATGGGATGGGATCCCTGGGATGGGATGGGATCCCTGGGATGGGTTGGGATCCCTGGGATGGGATGGGATGGTATGGGATGGGATGGGATGGGATAGGATGGGATGGGATGGGATCCGTGGGATGGGATGGGATCCCTGGATTGGGATGGGATCCCTGGGACGGGATGGGATCCTTGGGATGGGATCCCTGGGATGGGATGGGATGGGATGGGATGGGATGGGATCCCTGGGATGGCATGGGATCCCTGGGATGGGATGGGATGGGATCCCTGGATTGGGATGTGATCCCTGGGATGGGATGGGATCAGTGGGATGGGATGGGATCCGTGGCATCGGATGGGATGGGTTTGGATGGGATGGGATCCCTGGGATGGGATGGGATGGGATGGGATGGCATGGCATGGCATGGCATGGCATGGCATGGCATGGGATCCCTGGGATGAGATGGGCTGGGATGGGATGGGAATGGGATAGGATGGGATGGGTTGGCATGGGATGGGATGGGATCCCTGGGATGGGATGTGATCCCTGGAATGTGATCCGTGGGATGGGATG
This sequence comes from Sturnus vulgaris, assembly GCF_052056855.1. Lineage (NCBI taxonomy): Eukaryota > Metazoa > Chordata > Aves > Passeriformes > Sturnidae > Sturnus > Sturnus vulgaris. The sequence continues at coordinate 11,640,796 of NC_142282.1, forward strand.
GGTTCCCTGGGATGGGATGGGATGGGATGGGATGGGATGGGATGGGAAGGGATGGGATGGGATGGGATGGAATGGGATGGGATGGGATGGGATGGGATGGGTTCCATGGGATGGGATCCCTGGGATTGGAAGGGATGGGCTCCCTAGGATGGGAGAGGATCGCTGGGATTGGATCACTGGGATGGAATGGGATCCCTGGTGTGGGATTCCTAGGATGGGATGGGATGGGATGGGATCCCTGGGATGGGATCCCTGGGATGGCATGGGATCCCTGGGATGGGATGCCTGGGTTGGGTTGGGATGGGTTTGGATGGGATTGGATCCCTGGGATGGGATGGGATGGGATGGGATGGCATGGCATGGATTCCCTGGTATGAGATGGGCCGGGATGGGATCCCTGGGGTGGGAAGGGATGGGATGGAATGTGATGGGATGGGATGCGTTCCATGGGATGGGATCCCTGGGATGGGATGGGATCCCTGGGATGGGATAGGATCGCTGGGATTGGATCACTGGGATGGGATGGGATCCCTGGTGTGGGATTCCTAGGATGGGATGGCATGGGATGGGATCGGATGGGATGGGATGGGATCCCTGGGATGGGATGGGTTCCCTGGGATGGCATGGGATGGGATCGGATGGGATGGGATGGGATGCGATCCCTGGGATGGGATGGGATGGGATGGGATGGGATCCCTGGGATGGGATGGGATCCATGGGATGGGATGGGTTGGGATGGGATTGGATCCATGGGATGTGATGGGATGGGATCCCAGGGATGGGAACAGATGAAATGGGATCCCTGGGATGGGATGGAATCCCTGGGATGGGATGGCTGGGATGGGATGGGATGGGAAGGGATGGGTTGGAATGGGATGGGATCCCTGGGATGGGATGGGATGGGATCCCTGGGATGGGAACAGGTGAAATGGGATCCCTGGGATGAGATGGAATCCCTGGGATGGGATGGGATGGGATGGGATGGGATGGGATGGGATGGGATGGGATGGGATGGGATGGGATGGGATCCCTGGGATGGGATGGGATCCCTGGGACGGCATGGGATGGGATCGGATGGCATCGGATGGGATGGAATGGGATGGGATGGGGTGGGATGGGACTGGATGGGATGGGATGCGATCCCTGGGATGGGATGGGATGGAATGGGATCCCTGGGATGGGAACAGATGGGATGGGATGGGATGGGATGGGAAGGGATGGGATGGGATGGGCTGGGAAGGGATGGGATGGGATCCCTGGGACGGGATGGGATCCCTGGGACGGCATGGGATGGGATGGGATGGGATGGGATGGGATGGGATGGGATCCCTGGGATGGGATGGGATGGGATGGGATGGGATGGGATGGAATGGGATGGGATGGGGTGGGATGGGATTGGCTGGGATGGGATGCGATCCCTGGGATGGGATGGGATGGGATCCCTGGTATGGGAACAGATGAAATGGGATCCCCGGGATGGGATGGAATCCCTGGGATGGGAGAGCTGGGATGGGATGGGATCCCTGGGATGGGATGGGATCCCTGGGATGGGATGGGATCCCTGGGATGGGTTGGGATCCCTGGGATTGGATGGGATCCCTGGTATGGGAACAGATGAAATGGGATCCCCGGGATGGGATGGAATCCCTGGGATGGGATAGCTGGGATGGGATGGGATCCCTGGGATGGGATGGGATCCCTGGGATGGGTTGGGATCCCTGGGATGGGATCCCTGGGATGGGATAGGATCCCTGGGATGGGATGCCTGGGATGGGTTGGGATGGGTTTGTATGGGATGGGATCCCTGTGATGGGATGGGATGGCATGGGATGGGATGGGATCCCTGGGATGGGATGGGATCCATGGGATGGGATGGGTTGGGATGGGATTGGATCCATGGGATGTGATGGGATGGGATCCCAGGGATGGGAACAGATGAAATGGGATCCCTGGGATGGGATGGAATCCCTGGGATGGGATGGCTGGGATGGGATGGGATCCCTGGGATGGGATGGGATGGGAAGGGATGGGTTGGAATGGGATGGGATCCCTGGGATGGGATGGGATGGGATCCCTGGGATGGGAACAGGTGAAATGGGATCCCTGGGATGAGATGGAATCCCTGGGATGGGATGGGATGGGATGGGATGGGATGGGATGGGATGGGATGGGATGGGATCCCTGGGATGGGATCCCTGGGATGGGATGGGATCCCTGGGACGGCATGGGATGGGATCGGATGGGATCGGATGGGATGGAATGGGATGGGATGGGGTGGGATGGGACTGGATGGGATGGGATGCCATCCCTGGGATGGGATGGGATGGAATGGGATCCCTGGGATGGGATGGGATGGGATGGGATGGGATGGGATGGGATGGGATGGGATGGGAAGGGATGGGATGGGATGGGCTGGGAAGGGATGGGATGGGATCCCTGGGACGGGATGGGATCCCTGGGACGGCATGGGATGGGATGGGATGGGATGGGATGGGATGGGATGGGATCCCTGGGATGGGATGGGATGGGATGGGATGGGATGGGATGGAATGGGATGGGATGGGGTGGGATGGGATTGGCTGGGATGGGATGCGATCCCTGGGATGGGATGGGATGGGATCCCTGGTATGGGAACAGATGAAATGGGATCCCCGGGATGGGATGGAATCCCTGGGATGGGAGAGCTGGGATGGGATGGAATCCCTGGGATGGGATAGCTGGGATGGGATAGGATCCCTGGGATGGGATGGGATCCCTGGGATGGGTTGGGATCCCTGGGATGGGATGGGATCCCTGGAAAGGCAAGGGATGGGATTCTTGGGTTGGGAATGGATGGGATCCCTTGGATGGGCCGGGGTGGGATAGGATACCTGGGATGGGAACAGATGGGATAGGATGCCTGGGATGGGATGGAATCCGTGGGATGGGATAGCTGGGATGGGATAGGATCCCTGGGATGGGATGGGATCCCTGGGATGGTATGAGATCCCTGGGATGGGATCCCTGGGATGGGATAGGATCCCTGGGATGGGATGCCTGGGATGGGTTGGGATGGGTTTGTATGGGATGGGATCCCTGGGATGGGATGGGATGGCATGGCATGGGATCCCTGGGATGAGATGGGCTGGGATGGGATCCCTGGGATGGGATGGGATGGGAAAGGGATAGGATGGGATGGGTTGGCATGGGATGGGATGGGATCCCTGGGATGGGATGGGATTCCTGGGATGGGATGGGATCTCTGGTATGGGTTGGGATCCCTGGGATTGGATCCCTGGGATGGGATGGGATCCCTCGAATGGGATGGGATCCATGGCAAGGGAAAAGATGGGATTCCTGGGTTGGGAATGGATGGGTTCCCTTGGATGGGACGGGATGGGATAGGATACTTGGGATGGGAACAGATAGGATGGGATCCCTGGGATGGGATGGAATCCCTGGCATGGGACAACTGGGATGGGATTGGATCCCTGGGATGGGATGGGATCCCTGGGATGGGATGAGATCCCTGGGATGGGATCCCTGGGATGGGATAGGATCCCTGGGATGGGATGCCTGGGTTAGGTTGGGATGGGTTTGGATGGGATTGGATCCCTGGGATGGGATGGGATGGCATGGCATGGATTCCCTGGGATGAGATGGGCTGGGATGGGATCCCTGGGGTGGGAAGGGATGGGATGGAATGGGATGGGATGGGATGGGATGGGATCCCTGGGATGGGATGGGATCCCTGGGATGGCATGGGATGGGATCAGATGGGATGGGATGGGATGGGATGCGATCCCTGGGATGGGATGGGATGGGATGGGATCCCTGGGATGGGATGGGATCCATGGGATGGGATGTGTTGGGATGGGATTGGATCCATGGGATGGGATGGGATGGGATCCCAGGGATGGGATGGGATGGGATCCCTGGGATGGTAACAGAAGAAATGGGATCCCTGGGATGGGATGGAATCCCTGGGATGGGATAGCTGGGATGGGATGGGATCCCTGGGATGGAATGGGATCCCTGGGATGGGTTGGGATCCCTGGGATGGGATGGGATCCCTGGGTTGGGATCCCAGGAATGTGGTCCCTCGTATGGGATGGGATCCCTGGGATGGGATCCCTGGGATGGGATGGGATCCCTGGGAAGGGATCCCGGGGATGGGATGGGACGGGATGGGATCCCTGGGATGGCAGGGGATCCCTGGGATGGGGGCAGATCCCTGGGATGGGATGGGATGGTATACCTGGGATGGGATCCCTGGGATGGGATCCCGGGGATGGGATGGGATGGGATGGGATGAGATGGGATGGGATCCATGGGATGGGATGGGATCCCTGGGATTGGATGGGATCCCTGGGATGGCATGGGATCCCTGGGATGGGATGCCTGGGTTGGGTTGGGATGGGTTTGGATGGGATTGGATCCCTGGGATGGGACGGGATGGCATGGCATGGATTCCCTGGCATGAGATGGGCTGGGATGGGATCCCTGGGGTGGGAAGGGATGGGATGGAATGTGATGGGATGGGATGCGTTCCATGGGATGGGATCCCTGGGATGGGATGGGATCCCTGGGATGGGATAAGATCGCTGGGATTGGATCACTGGGATGGGATGGGATCCCTGGTGTGGGATTCCTAGGATGGGATGGCATGGGATGGGATCGGATGGGATGGGATGGGATGCGATCCCTGGGATGGGATGGGATGGGATGGGATCCCTGGGATGGGATGGGATCCATGGGATGGGATGGGTTGGGATGGGATTGGATCCATGGGATGGGATGGGATGGGATCCCAGGGATGGGAACAGATGAAATGGGATCCCTGGGATGGGATGGAATCCCTGGGATGGGATGGCTGGGATGGGATGGGATCCCTGGGATGGGATGGGATGGGATGGGATGGGTTGGAAAGGGATCGGATCCCTGGGATGGGATGGGATGGGATCCCTGGGATGGGAACAGGTGAAATGGGATCCCTGGGATGAGATGGATTCCCTGGGATGGGATGGGATGGGATGGGATGGGATGGGATGGGATGGGATCCCTGGATGGGATGGGATCCCTGGGACGGCATGGGATGGGATCGCATGGGATCGGATGGGATGGAATGGGATGGGATGGGGTGGGATGGGATTGGATGGGATGGGATGCGATCCCTGGGATGGGATGGGATGGAATGGGATCCCTGGGATGGGAACAGATGGGATGGGATGGGATGGGAAGGGATGGGCTGGGAAGGGATGGGATGGGATCCCTGGGACTGGATGGGATCCCTGGGACGGCATGGGATGGGATGGGATGGGATGGGATGGGATGGGATGGGATGGGATGGGATGGGATGGGATGGGAGGGGATGGGATGGGATCCATGGGATGGGATGGGATGGGATGGAATGGGATGGGATGGGGTGGGATGGGATTGGCTGGGATGGGATGCGATCCCTGGGATGGGATGGGATGGGATGGGATCCCTGGTATGGGAACAGATGAAATGGGATCCCCGGGATGGGATGGAATCCCTGGGATCGGATTGCTGGGATGGGATGGGATCCCTGGGATGGGATGGGATGGGATCCCTGGGATGGGTTGGGATCCCTGGGATGGGATGGGATGGCATGGGATGGGATGGGATAGGATGGGATGGGATGGGATCCGTGGGATGGGATGGGATCCCTGGATTGGGATGGGATCCCTGGGATGGGATGGGATCCTTGGGATGGGATCCCTGGGATGGGATGGGATGGGATGGGATGGGATGGGATCCCTGGGATGGGATGGGATCCCTGGGATGGGATGGGATGGGATGGGATCCCTGGATTGGGATGTGATCCCTGGGATGGGATGGGATCAGTGGGATGGGATGGGATCCGTAGCATCGGATGGGATGGGTTGGGATGGGATGGGATCGATGGGATGGGATGGGATGGGATGGGATGGCATGGCATGGCATGGCATGGGATCCCTGGGATGAGATGGGCTGGGATGGGATGGGATGGGAATGGGATAGGATGGGATGGGTTGGCATGGGATGGGATGGGATCCCTGGGATGGGATGTGATCCCTGGAATGTGATCCGTGGGATGGGATGGGATCCCTGGGATGGGATGGGATCCCTGGGATGGGATCCCTGGGATGGGATCCCGGGGATGGGATGGGATGAGATGGGATAGGATCCATGGGATGGGATGGGATCCCTGGGATTGGATGGGATGGTATACCTGGGATGGGATCCCTGGGATGGGATCCCGGGGATGGGATGGGATGAGATGGGATGAGATGGGATGGGATCCATGGGATGGGATGGGATCCCTGGGATTGGATGGGATCCCTGGGATGGCATGGGATCACTCAGAAGGGATGGGATGCCTGGGTTGGGTTGGGATGGGTTTGGATGGGATTGTATCCCTGGGATGGGATGGGATGGCATGGCATGGATTCCCTGGTATGAGATGGGCTGTGATGGGATCCCTGGGGTGGGAAGGGATGGGATGGAATGTGATGGGATGGGATGCGTTCCAAGGGATGGGATCCCTGGGATGGGATGGGATCCCTGGGATGGGATAGGATCGCTGGGATTGGATCACTGGGATGGCATGGGATCCCTGGTGTGGGATTCCTAGGATGGGATGGCATGGGATGGGATCGGATGGGATGGGATGGGATCCCTGGGATGGGATGGGTTCCCTGGGATGGCATGGGATGGGATCGGATGGGATGGGATGGGATGCGATCGCTGGGATGGGATGGGATGGGATGGGATGGGATGGGATGGGATGGGATCCCTGGGATGGGATGGGATCCATGGGATGGGATGGGTTGGGATGGGATTGGATCCATGGGATGTGATGGGATGGGATCCCAGGGATGGGAACAGATGAAATGGGATCCCTGGGATGGGATGGAATCCCTGGGATGGGATGGCTGGGATGGGATGGGATCCCTGGGATGGGATGGGATGGGATGGGTTGGAAAGGGATGGGATCCCTGGGATGGGATGGGATGGGATCCCTGGGATGGGAACAGGTGAAATGGGATCCCTGGGATGAGATGGAATCCCTGGGATGGGATGGGATGGGATGGGATGGGATGGGATGGGATGGGATGGGATGGGATCCCTGGATGGGATGGGATCCCTGGGACGGCATGGGATGGGATCGGATGGGATGGAATGGGATGGGATGGGGTGGGATGGGATTGGATGGGATGGGATGCGATCCCTGGGATGGGATGGGATGGAATGGGATCCCTGGGATGGGAACAGATGGGATGGGATGGGATGGGAAGGGATGGGCTGGGAAGGGATGGGATGGGATCCCTGGGACGGGATGGGATCCCTGGGACGGCATGGGATGGGATGGGATGGGATGGGATGGGATGGGATGGGATTGGATGGGATGGGATGGGATGGGAGGGGATGGGATGGGATCCCTGGGATGGGATGGGATGGGATGGAATGGGATGGGATGGGGTGGGATGGGATTGGCTGGGATGGGATGCGATCCCTGGGATGGGATGGGATGGGATGGGATGGGATCCCTGGTATGGGAACAGATGAAATGGGATCCCCGGGATGGGATGGAATCCCTGGGATGGGATAGCTGGGATGGGATGGGATCCCTGGGATGGGATGGGATCCCTGGGATGGGTTGGGATCCCTGGGATGGGATGGGATGGGATGGGATGGTATGGGATGGGATGGGATGGGATAGGATGGGATGGGATGGGATCCGTGGGGTGGGATGGGATGGGATCCCTGGATTGGGATGGGATCCCTGGGATGGGATGGGATCCTTGGGATGGGATCCCTGGGATGGGATGGGATGGGATGGGATGGGATGGGATGGGATCCCTGGGATGGGATGGGATCCCTGGGATGGGATGGGATGGGATGGGATCCCTGGATTGGGATGTGATCCCTGGGATGGGATGGGATCAGTGGGATGGGATGGGATCCGTGGCATCGGATGGGATGGGTTTGGATGGGATGGGATCCCTGGGATGGGATGGGATGGGATGGGATGGGATGGGATGGCATGGCATGGCATGGCATGGCATGGGATCCCTGGGATGAGATGGGCTGGGATGGGATGGGATGGGAATGGGATAGGATGGGATGGGTTGGCATGGGATGGGATGGGATCCCTGGGATGGGATGTGATCCCTGGAATGTGATCCGTGGGATGGGATGGGATCCCTGGGATGGGATGGGATCCCTGGGATGGGATCCCTGGGATGGGATGGGTTCCCTGGGATGGGATGGGATGGGATGGGATGGGATGGGATGGGATGGGATGGGATGGGATGGGATGGGATGGGATGGCATGGGAAGGGATGGGATGGGATGGGATGGGATGGAATGGAATGGGATGGGATGGGATGGGATGGGTTCCATGGGATGGGATCCCTGGGATGGGAAGGGATGGGCTCGCTAGGATGGGAGAGGATCGCTGGGATTGGATCACTGGGATCGGATGGGATCCCTGGTGTGGGATTCCTAGGATGGGATGGGATGGGATCCCTGGGATGGGATCCCTGGGATGGCATGGGATCCCTGGGATGGGATGCCTGGGTTGGGTTGGGATGGGTTTGGATGGGATTGGATCCCTGGGATGGGATGGGATGGGATGGCATGGCATGGCATGGATTCCCTGGTATGAGATGGGCCGGGATGGGATCCCTGGGGTGGGAAGGGATGGGATGGAATGTGATGGGATGGGATGCGTTCCATGGGATGGGATCCCTGGGATGGGATGGGATCCCTGGGATGGGATAGGATCGCTGGGATTGGATCACTGGGATGGGATGGGATCCTTGGTGTGGGATGCCTAGGATGGGATGGCATGGGATGGGATCGGATGGGATGGGATCCCTGGGATGGGATGGGTTCCCTGGGATGGCATGGGATGGGATCGGATGGGATGGGATGGGATGCGATCCCTGGGATGGGATGGGATGGGATGGGATGGGATTCCTGGGATGGGATCCATGGGATGGGATGGGTTGGGATGGGATTGGATCCATGGGATGTGATGGGATGGGATCCCAGGGATGGGAACAGATGAAATGGGACCCCTGGGATGGGATGGAATCCCTGGGATGGGATGGCTGGGATGGGATGGGATGGGTTGGAATGGGATGGGATCCCTGGGATGGGATGGGATGGGATCCCTGGGATGGGAACAGGTGAAATGGGATCCCTGGCATGAGATGGAATCCCTGGGATGGGATGGGATGGGATGGGATGGGATGGGATCCCTGGGATGGGATGGGATCCCTGGGACGGCATGGGATGGGATCGGATGGGATCGGATGGGATGGAATGGGATGGGATGGGGTGGGATGGGACTGGATGGGATGGGATGCGTTCCCTGGGATGGGATGGGATGGAATGGGATCCCTGGGATGGGAACAGATGGGATGGGATGGGATGGGAAGGGATGGGATGGGCTGGGAAGGGATGGGATGGGATCCCTGGGACGGGATGGGATGGGATGGGATGGAATGGGATGGGATGGGGTGGGATGGTATTGGCTGGGATGGGATGCGATCCCTGGGATGGGATGGGATGGGATGGGATCCCTGGTATGGGAACAGATGAAATGGGATCCCCGGGATGGGATGGAATCCCTGGGATGGGATAGCTGGGATGGGATGGGATCCCTGGATTGGGATGGGATCCCTGGGATGGGATGGGATCCTTGGGATGGGATCCCTGGGATGGGATGGGATGGGATGGGAAGGGATGGGATGGGCTGGGAAAGGATGGGATGGGATCCCTGGGACGGGATGGGATCCCTGGGACGGCATGGGATGGGATGGGATGGGATGGGATGGGATGGGATGGGATGGGATGGGATGGGATGGGATGGGATGGGATGGGATGGGATTGGCTGGGATGGGATGCGATCCCTGGGATGGGATGGGATGGGATCCCTGGGATGGGTTGGGATCCCTGGGATGGGATGGGATGGGATGGGATGGGATCCGTGGGATGGGATGGGATCCCTGGATTGGGATGGGATCCCTGGGATGGGATGGGATCCTTGGGATGGGATCCCTGGGATGGGATGGGATGGGATGGGATGGGATGGGATGGGATGGGATGGGATGGGATCCCTGGATTGGGATGGTATCCCTGGGATGGGATGGGATCCGTGGGATGGGATGGGATCCGTGGGATCGGATGGGATGGGTTTGGATGGGATGGGATCCCTGGGATGGGATGGGATGGGATGGGATGGGATGGGATGGGATGGGATGGCATGGCATGGGATCCCTGGGGTGAGATGGGCTGGGATGGGATCCCTGGGATGAGATGGGATGCGATGGGATGGGATGGGAATGGGATAGGATGGGATGGGTTGGCATGGGATGGGATGGGATCCCTGGGATGGGATGTGATCCCTGGAATGTGATCCGTGGGATGGGATGGGATCCCTGGGATGGGATGGGATCCCTGGGATGGGATGGGATGGGATGGGATGGGATGGGATGGGAAGGGATGGGATGGGTTCCATGGGATGGCATCCCTGGGATGGGATGGGATGGGATGGGATGGGATCCCTAGGATGGGAGAGGATCGCTGGGATTGGATCACAGGGATGGGATGGGATCCCTGGTGTGGCATTCCTAGGATGGGATGGGATGGGATGGGATCCCTGGGATGGGATCCCTGGGATGGGATGGGTTGGGATCGGATGGGATGGGATGGGATGCGATCCCTGGGATGGGATGGGATCCCTGGGATGGGATGGGATCCATGGGATTCGATGTGTTGGGATGGGATTGGATCCATGGGATGGGATGGGATGGGATGGGATGGGATGGGATGGGATGGGATGGGATGGGATGGGATGGGATGGGATGGGATGGGATGGGATCCCAGGGATGGGAACAGATGAAATGGGATCCCTGGGATGGGATGGGATGGGTTGGAATGGGATGGGATCCCTGGGATGGGATGGAATCCCTGGGATGTGATAGCTGGGATGGGATGGGATCCCTGGGCTGGAATGGGATCCCTGGGATGGGTTGGGATCCCTGGGATGGGATGGGATCCCTGGGTTGGGATCCCATGAATGTGATCCCTCGTATGGGATGGGATCCCTGGGATGGGATCCCTGGGATGGGATGGGATCCCTGGGAAGGGATCCCGGGGATGGGATGGGATGGGATCCCTGGGATGGCAGGGGATCCATGGGATGGGGGCAGATCCCTGGGATGGGATGGGATGGGATGGTTTACCTGGGATGGGATCCCTGGGATGGGATGGGATGAGATGGGATGGGATCCATGGGATGGGATGGGATCCCTGGGATTGGATGGGATCCCTGGGATTGGATGGGATCCGTGGGATGGGATGGGATGGGATCCCTGGGATGGGATGGGATCCCTGGGATGGGATCCTTGGAATTGGATCACTCAGAAGGGATGGGATCGGATGGGATCCCTGGGATGGGATGTGATCCCTGGAATGGGATGGGATGGGATGGGATGGGATGGGATCCCTGGGATGGGATGGGATCCCTGGGATGGGATGGGATGGGATGGGATCCCTGGATTGGGATGGGATCCCTGGGATGGGATGGGATCCGTGGGATGGGATGGGATCCGTGGGATCGGATGGGATGGGTTTGGATGGGATGGGATCCCTGGGATGGGATGGGATGGGATGGGATGGGATGGGATGGGATGGGATGGGATGGGATGGGATGGGATGGGATGGGATGGGATGGCATGGCATGGCATGGGATCCCTGGGATGAGATGGGCTGGGATGGGATCCCTGGGATGAGATGGGATGCGATGGGATGGGATGGGAATGGGATAGGATGGGATGGGTTGGCATGGGATGGGATGGGATCCCTGGGATGGGATGTGATCCCTGGAATGTGATCCGTGGGATGGGATGGGATCCCTGGGATGGGATGGGATGGGAAGGGATGGGATGGGTTCCATGGGATGGCATCCCTGGGATGGGATGGGATGGGATGGGATGGGATCCCTAGGATGGGAGAGGATCGCTGGGATTGGATCACAGGGATGGGATGGGATCCCTGGTGTGGCATTCCTAGGATGGGATGGGATGGGATGGGATCCCTGGGATGGGATCCCTGGGATGGGATGGGTTGGGATCGGATGGGATGGGATGGGATGGGATGCGATCCCTGGGATGGGATGGGATCCCTGGGATGGGATGGGATCCATGGGATTCGATGTGTTGGGATGGGATTGGATCCATGGGATGGGATGGGATGGGATGGGATGGGATGGGATGGGATGGGATGGGATGGGATCCCAGGGATGGGAACAGATGAAATGGGATCCCTGGGATGGGATGGGATGGGTTGGAATGGGATGGGATCCCTGGGATGGGATGGGATGGGATCCCTGGGATGGTAACAGAGGAAATGGGATCCCTGGGATGGGATGGAATCCCTGGGATGTGATAGCTGGGATGGGATGGGATCCCTGGGATGGGATGGGATCCCTGGGTTGGGATCCCAGGAATGTGATCCCTCGTATGGGATGGGATCCCTGGGATGGGATCCCTGGGATGGGATGGGATCCCTGGGAAGGGATCCCGGGGATGGGATGGGATGGGATCCCTGGGATGGCAGGGGATCCATGGGATGGGGGCAGATCCCTGGGATGGGATGGGATGGGATGGTTTACCTGGGATGGGATCCCTGGGATGGGATGGGATGAGATGGGATGGGATCCATGGGATGGGATGGGATCCCTGGGATTGGATGGGATCCCTGGGATGGGATGGGATCCCTGGGTTGGGATCCCAGGAATGTGATCCCTCGTATGGGATGGGATCCCTGGGATGGGATCCCTGGGATGGGATGGGATCCCTGGGAAGGGATCCCGGGGATGGGATGGGATGGGATCCCTGGGATGGCAGGGGATCCATGGGATGGGGGCAGATCCCTGGGATGGGATGGGATGGGATGGTTTACCTGGGATGGGATCCCTGGGATGGGATGGGATCCCTGGGATTGGATGGGATCCCTGGGATGGGATGGGATCCGTGGGATGGGATGGGATGGGATCCCTGGGATGGGATGGGATCCCTGGGATGGGATCCTTGGAATTGGATCACTCAGAAGGGATGGGATCGGATGGGATCCCTGGGATGGGATGTGATCCCTGGAATGGGATGGGATGGGATGGAATGGGATGGGATGTCTGGGATGGGATGGGATAGGATCTCTGGGATTGGATCCCTGGGATGAGATGGGATCCCTGGGATGGGATCCCAGGGATGGGATGGGATGGGATTCCTGGGATGGGAATGGGTGGGATGGGATGGGACGGGATCCCTGGAATGGGATGGGATCCCTGTGATGGGATGGGATGGTATCCCAGCGATGGGATTGGTTGGGATGGGATCCCTGGGATGGGATGGAATACCTGGCATGAGATAGCAGGGATGATATGGGATGGGATGGGATGGGATGGGATGGGATTGGATCCCTGGGATGGGATGGAATGTGATGGGGTGGGATGGGATGGGATGGGTTGGGATGGGATGGGATCCCTTGGATGGGATGGGATGGGATGGAATCCCTGGGATGGGATAGCTGGGATGGGATGGGATCCCTGGGATGGGATGGGATCCCTGGGATGGGTTGGGATCCCCGGGATGGGATGGCCTCCCTGGGCTGGGATCCATGGGATGGGTTACTTGGGATGGGATAGGATCCCTGGGATGGGAGAGGATGGGATGGGATATGTTGGGATGGGATGGGATCCCTGGGATGGGATGGGATCCCTGGGATGGGATACCTGGAATGTGATCCCTCGTATGGGATGGGATCACTGGGATGGGATGGAATCCCTGGGATGGGATCCCTGGGATGGGATGGGCTGGGATGGGATCCCTGGGATGTTATGGGATCCGTGGGATGTGATGGGATGGGATTCCTGGGATGGGAATGGGTGGGATGGGATGGGATCACTGTGATGGGATGGAATCCCTGGGACGAGATCGCTGGGATGGGATGTGATGGGATGGGATGGGATGGGATCCCTGCGATGGGATGGGATGGTATGGGATGGGATCCCTGGGATGGGATCGGATGGGATGCCTGGGATGCGATGGGATGGGATCCGTGGGATGGGATGTGATCCCTGGGATGGGATGGGGTGAGATGGGATGGGATCCCTGGGATTGGATGGGATGGGATGGGATGGGATGGGTTGGGATGGGATGGGATGGGATGGGATTGGATGGGATGGGTTGGGATGGTATGGTATCCCTGGGATGGTGTCCCTGGGATGGGATGGGATGGGATGGCATGGGATGGGGTGGGATGGGATGGGATGGGATTGGATGGGATGGGGTGGGATGGGATGGGATTGGCTACGCTGGGTTGGGATGGGATGGGATCGATGGGATGGGATGGGATGGAATGGGATCCCTGGGATGGTACGGAATGGGATCCCTGGGATGGGATGGGATACCTGGTATGGGATCCCTAGGATGGGATGGGATGGGATGGGATGCGATGGGATAGGATGGGATGGGATGCGATGGGATAGGATGGGATGGGATGGGGTAGGATGTCATGGGATCCCTGGGATGGGATGGGATCCCTGGGATGGGATCTCTGGGATCGGATGGAATCCATGGGATGGGATGGGTTGGGATGGAATCCCTGGGATGGGGACCAGGGGATGGGATGGGATCCCTGGTATGGGATCCCTGGGATGGGATGGGATGGGATCCCTGGGATGGGATGGGTTCCCTGGGATGGGATCCCTGGAATGTGATCCCTGAGATGGGATGCGATCCCTGGCATGGGATGGGATTGGATGGGATGGCATGGGTTGGGATGGGTTGGGAACACTGGGATGGGATGTTATGGGATCCCTGGGATGAGATGGGATGGGATTGGATCCCTGGGATGGGATGAGATGGGATCCCAGGGATGGGATCCCTGGATTGTGATAGCTCGTATGGGATGGGATCCCTGGGATGGGATGGGATGGGATCGCTGGGATGGGATGGGATGGGATTGGATGGGTTGGGATACCTGGGATGGGCTGGGATGGCATGGGATGGAATGGGATGGTATCCTTGGATGGGATGGAATGGGATCCCTGAGATGGGATGCGATCCCTGGGATGGGATCCCTGGGCTGGGATGGGATCCCTGGAATGGGATGGAATCCCTGGAATGGGATGGGATGGGATTCCTGGGATGGGAATGGATGGGATGGGATGGGATTGGATGGGATGGGATCACTGTGATAGGATGGGATCCCTGGGTTGGGATCGAATCCCTGGGATGGCATCCCTGGGATGGGATGGAATCTCTGGGATGGGATCCCTGGGGTGGGATGGGTTCCATGGGATGGGATCCCCGGGATGGGATGGGATGGGATGGGATGGGATGGGATGGGATGGGATGGGATGGGATGGGATGGGATAGGATCTCTGGGATTGAATCCCTGGGATGGGATGGGATGGGATCCCTGGGATGTTATGGGATCCGCGGGATGTGATGGGATGGGATTCCTGGGATGGGAATGGGTGGGGTGGGATGGGATGGGATGGGATCCCTGTGATGGGATGGGATCCCGGTGATGGGAAGGGATGGTATCCCTGCGATGGGATCGGTTGGGATGGGATCCCTGGGATGGGATGGAATACCTGGCATGAGATAGCAGGGATGATATGGGATGGGATGGGATGGGATGGGATGGGATGGGATGGGATGGGATGGGATCCCTGGGATGGGATACCTGGGATGGGATGGGATGGGATCCCTGGGATGGGATGGGATGGGATCCCTGGGATGGGATGGGATGCGATGGGATGGGATGGGATCCCTGGGATGGGATGGGATTCCTGGGATGGTATCCCTGGGATGGGTTAGGATGGGATTGGAAGGAATGGGATGGGATCCCTGGGATGGGATGGGATCCCTGGGATGGGATGTGTTCACTGCGATGGGTTGGGATCCCTGGAATGGGATGGGATGGGATTCCTGGGATGGGATGGGATGGGATCCCTGGGATAGTATGGGATTCCTGCGTTGGGATCGAATCCCTGGGATGGCATCAGTGAGATGGGATGAGATCTCTAACATGGGATCCCTGGGATGGGATGTGATCCCTGGGATGAGAAGGGATGGGATGGAATGGGATGGGATCCCTGGGATGGGATGGGATGGGATCCCTGGGATGTTATCCCTGGGATGGGATTGGATCCCTGGGATGGGATGGGATGGGATGGGATGGGATGGGATGGAATGGGATGGGATGGAATGGGATGGGATGGCATGGGATGGGATTCCTGGAATGGGATGGGATCCCTGGAATGGGATGGGATGGGATTCCTGGGATGGGAATGGATGGGATGGGATGGGATTGGATGGGATGGGATCACTGGGATGGGATGGGATCCCTGGGATGGGATGGGATGGGATGGGATGGGATGGGATGGAATGGGATGGGATGGCATGGGATGGGATTCCTGGAATGGGATGGGATCCCTGGAATGGGATGGGATGGGATTCCTGGGATGGGAATGGATGGGATGGGATGGGATTGGATGGGATGGCATGGGTTGGGATGGGATTCGATGGGATGGGATGGGATGGGATCCCTGGGATGGGATCGGATGGGATGGGATGGGATCCCTGGGATGGAATCCCTGGGATAGGATGGGATGGGTTGGAATGGGATGGGATCCCTGGCATGGGATGGGATCCCTGGGATGGGATGGGATGGGATCCCTGGGTTGGGATGGGTTCCATGGGATGGGATCCCTGGGATGGGATGGGATGGGATGGGATGGGATGGGATGGGATGGGATGGGATGGGATAGGATCTCTGGGATTGGATCCCTGGGATGAGATGGGATCCCTGGGATGGGATCCCTGGGATGGGATGGGATGGGATCCCTGGGATGTTATGGGATCCGTGGGATGTGATGGGATGGGATTCCTGGGATGGGAATGGGTGGGATGGGATGGGACGGGATCCCTGGAATGGGATGGGATCCCTGTGATGGGATGGGATGGTATCCCAGCGATGGGATTGGTTGGGATGGGATCCCTGGGATGGGATGGAATACCTGGCATGAGATAGCAGGGATGATATGGGATGGGATGGGATGGGATGGGATGGGATGGGATGGGATCCCTGGGATGGGATACCTGGGATGGGATCGGATGGGATTGGATGGGATGGGATCCCTGGGATGGGATGGGATGGGATCCCTGGGATGAGAAGGGATGGGATGGAATGGGATGGGATCCCTGGGATGGGATGGGATGGGATCCCTGGGATGTTATCCCTGGGATGGGATTGGATCCCTGGGATGGGATGGGATGGGATGGGATCCCTGGGATGGGATGGGATGGGATGGGATGGGATGGGATGGGATGGGATGGGATGGGATGGGATGGGATGGGATGGGATGGGATGGGATGGAATGGGATGGGATGGGATGGAATGGGATGGGATGGGATGGGATCCCTGGAATGGGATGGGATCCCTGGAATGGGATGGGATCCCTGGAATGGGATGGGATGGGATTCCTGGGATTGGAATGGATGGGATGGGATGGGATTGGATGGGATGGGATCACTGGGATGGGATGGGATCCCTGTGATGGGATGGGATGGGATCCCTGGGATGGGATTTGTTGGGATGGGATCCCTGGGATGGGATGGAATACCTGGGATGAGATCGCTGGGATGGGATGGGATGGGATGGGATGGGATGGGATCCCTGGGCTGGGATGGGATCGGATGGTATCCCTGGGATGGGATACATGGGATGGGATCAGATGTGATTGCATGGGATGGGATTGGATGGGATGGGATGGGCTAGAATGGGTTGGGATGGGATGGGATCAATGGGATGGGAGCGGAGGGGATGGGATGGGTTGGGATCCCTGGGATGGGATCCCTTGGATGGGATGTGATCCCTGGGATGGGATCCCTGGGATGGGATGGGATGGGATCGATGGGATGGGATGGGATAGGATCGCTGGGATTGGATCCCTGGGATGAGATGGGAACCCTGTGATGGGATCCCTGGGATGGGATGGGATGGGATGGGATGGGATGGGATGGGATGGGATGGGATGGGATGGGATGGGATGGGATGGGATGGGATGGGATGGAATGGGATGGGATGGAATGGAATGGGATGGGATGGGATTGGATTGGATGGCATGGGTTGGGATGGGATTCGATGGGATGGGATGGGATCCCTGGGATGGGATGGGATCCCTGGGATGGGATGGGATCCCTGGGATGGGATGGGATGGGATCCCTGGGTTGGGATGGGTTCCATGGGATGGGATCCCTGGGATGGGATAGGATGGGATAGGATCTCTGGGATTGGATCCCTGGGATGAGATGGGATCCCTGGGATGGGATCCCTGTGATGGGATGGGATGGGATCCCTGGGATGGGATTTGTTGGGATGGGATCCCTGGGATGGGATCCCTGGGATGGGATGGAATCTCTGGAATGGGATCCCTGGGATGGGATGGGATGGGTTGGAATGGGATGGGATCCCTGGGTTGGGATGGGTTCCATGGGATGGGATCCCTGGGATGGGTTGGGATGGGATGGGATGGGATGGGATGGGATCCCTGGGATGGGATCCCTGGAATGTGATCCCTCGTATGGGATGAGATCCCTGGGATGGGATGGAATCCCTGGGATGCGATCCCTGGGATAGGAAGGGATCCCTGGGTTGGGATCGAATCCCTGGGGTGGCATCCCTGGGATGGGATGGAATCTCTGGAATGGGATCCCTGGGATGGGATGGGATGGGTTGGAATGGGATGGGATCCCTGGGTTGGGATGGGTTCCATGGGATGGGATCCCTGGGATGGGATGGGATCGATGGGATGGGATGGGATGGGTTGGGATGGCTTGGGATGGGATAGGATCGCTGGGATTGGATCCCTGGGATGAGATGGGAACCCTGTGATGGGATCCCTGGGATGGGATGGGATGGGATGGGATGGGATGGGATGGGATGGGATGGAATGGGATGGGATGGGATGGAATGGAATGGGATCGGATGGGATGGGATTGGATTGGATGGCATGGGTTGGGATGGGATTCGATGGGATGGGATGGGATCCCTGGGATGGGATCGGATGGGATGGGATGGGATCCCTGGGATGGAATCCCTGGGATAGGATGGGATCCCTGGGTTGGGATCGAATCCCTGGGATGTTATCCCTTGGATGGGATTGGATCCCTTGGATGGGATTGGATGGGATGGGATGGGATGGGATGGAATGGGATGGGATGTGATGGCATGGGATGGGATCCCTGGAATGGGATGGGATCCCTGGAATGGGATGGGATGGGATGGGATGGGATGGGATGGGATGGGATGGGATGGGATGGGATGGGATGGAATGGGATGGGATGTGATGGCATGGGATGGGATCCCTGGAATGGGATGGGATCCCTGGAATGGGATGGGATGGGATTCCTGGGATGGGAATGGGTGGGATGGCATGGGTTGGGATGGGATTCGATGGGATGGGATCCCTGGGATGGGATCGGATGGGATGGAATGGGATCCCTGGGATGGGATCCCTGGGATCGGATGGGATCCCTGGGATGGGATTGCTGCCCGATACCCCAAACAGAACACAAACTAACAGAGTGTCAGTTTATGCGGTGCTTTATTCAGGGCCCGAGGAACCTGCGGACTAGCGTCCAAAGTCAGGGTCCCACAGTTCCCTTTTTCGTCAAGTTTTTTATACCTTTTTACAAAGTAGTCCACGTGCAGAGGTACGCATTCTTCAAGACAATACAGATACATAAATCTTGTAGATATCATTCCTAAAAGTTATAAATTTTGCATGCTTGTCTATTCAAAACTATAGGCTACCCCCCTTTAATTCCCCCTTGCATGTTTTCCCATCACCAGAACCCTTTATTTATTATTATACTTTAGCCTTATCCTGAAAGTTTCTAGATGTTCTTATATGCTCCACTAAATTCTTTAATTATCTTTAATTATTGTTTCCACAGTCCCCAGCTCATTCCCAGGGCTGGTTCCCAGGGCCTGTCCGAGAACTGCAGTTTTCTAAGCCTTAGCATGACTACTACTATATCTACATTAGTCCTTTTTCTCATTATTTCGGTATCAACTCCCCCCTTTTGAGCATTCTTCAGATTTTCTGCAAGGATGCTCAATTCTTCAAGTTATGGTTTCTAAGTAGGATGGTGAGTCTTCTTTTCGAGTTGGCAGGATTACTTCTTTCCGGGTCAGTGCTCTCATAACACGTCGAGTATGAGTTCCTTCTCTGGCAATCATTCCTAAAAGACATCTGTACATAATCATGCATACTACAATAATCAATACAATCATTATTACATATTGTACAATTGATGATATCCAACCAGAGACTTGGATTCCTAGGGAGCTAAACAGTGCTCCTACCCAGTTATGTTCAGCTTCCTCCTGGACTTCATGCACTTTTGTTTCAATTTGTTCTAATTGACTTATGTCTTTTTCTACTTCTTCTGTGACATTTGGGATATGTACGCAGCAATGGTCAACCTTTCCTTGGAGGTACCCACAGACTCCATGTTCTTTTAATAAAAGCAAATCTAATGCCATTCTATTTTGAATTGTCATTCTTGTCGTTGCCTGCAACTGTAAGTTTAGATCCCTAAATCCTTTCTTTGTAACTGCGGCTAGCCTCTCAGTTTGTCCTACTAATTTGTACAGCATCTCCCGGTTTCTATATGTAGAAATTGGTGCAAACAAGGACTCCAATACCCATCCAAATTTAACTCCTGATGAGGGTTCATGCCATTCATCTTCATTTTCCCAATCCTAGTTCTTCTGCCACTTCATTTGTTTCTCTCTTTGTTCGTGACTGCATCTCTTTCTGCGTTAATTTAGACTGTTTCCAAAAAGGGCAAAGTGTAGGGACTCCTAAAGTAATCTGTGTGACCGGGCCATTAATAGGCATATGAGTAGTCCACTGTCCGTGCCCCATTACCCACACTGAATGCCCTGGACTCCTGATGGTAGTCGTCTGACAATCTTTCCATGCCCCTTTTATTTCACCTGTTATTGTATGATTATACCTTTGACATTCACAGCCCCATTTTAATAGTATCCGTACTGGCACTAAACCAATTTGGGATTCAGGGGTATCACAGGTGATGATTTTGCTACAATTCCAGCTAGGTGTGAGGGTCACTCGATCCCGTCTTACTGTTTCAGTTCCTAACACTCCTAAATGTCCTTGCTCTCTCTGGCCTGACCATTCGACACACCAATGTACTGGTCCTATGTAACTGTAAGGTTCTAACAAACTAGGACCCCAAATCGTTTTCCAATGTTCCCATTCTTCCTTCCCTTCTTGACATACTATCTCATAAGAAAATTCTGTGACTGGTTTTTGTCTTTTTTTGTCTTATGTCATAAGTACACCATCCTACATTCTTGAACCGTCCAATTCTTGTAAAAACTGGATTTAGTAATTTTAGGCACTCACTCTTTTGTCCCGGTGTTGACCATTTCCCTCGAACTGTATAGGTTTCCTCTATCATCTTAGTATGATTCCGTACTTCTTTATTACATCTTTTTGTCCCATTTATAGTTACTGGAGGCATTTCCCCAACGGGAATGATGCCCCATGGTATTGGATCTCCCGCCGCTTTAGGTAAAGGTAAACATGCAGTGATGGACGTAGTATTTTGTACTTGTCCAAAATCCCTAACTAATCCCACTATTAAATTTTCTTGTCCCAATTCTTGTTGTGTTTTTCCAGCTTCTGTCACCTGCCATGTTCTCCCATTCTCTTTTAGAATACCTACATTTATGTTCCCATAATCAAAACTTTCTCTAATCCGCACAATGCATGAGAATTGTCCTACCTGATCAGCTTGCATATGAGATATTGTCAATGTGGTGTTACCTCTTTGCTGTTCCATATCCCAAAGTGTCACAATTCCTTCTGTAAATACCTCGTCTGTGGTGATTTTGTCTCCAGGCTGCATGTACTTCTTTTAATCCAGTTCTCTGGTTGTCAGAAAACAAACAGGTTAAATTTACTCCCGCACCCTCAGGCACCATTACATCTGGCTCCGGAACTGTAATTTTAACAAACGCTTCTCCCACCTGCATTATACAGACTAATGTTAAAAGAACTAAGGCCTTGCCCTGAACACCAGCTTTGTTGCTGACAGAGGCTGTACTTCCCATCTTGACGGGACCTTCTTGATTCGAGTGTAGTGAATCCAGTTTTCGATCCCTTGGACTTTCACTGCCGTGTAGGTAGTCATGATCACCTGGTGAGAACCGTCCCATACTTCTTTCAAGGGTTCCGTATTCCAGTTTTTCACATATACTTGATCTCCTAGCTGTATGTCATGGACAGGATTCTCCAAGGGCAGAGGCCGGTTCCACTGCAATGCTCCTCGCAGCGCTGTAAGGACTTTATTTAAAGACAAAATGTAACTCAACAATACTTGATCTCCTACTAAGTGAGGGTCCCCTTTGTAGGTTGTAGCATGATATGGTTTGCCATACAAAATTTCGTATGGACTTACTCCTATCCTTTCTCTGGGTTTAATCCTGATTCTTAGCAGGGCTAGAGGTAGTGCCTGAGGCCACTGTATCTTCGCTTCCTGACAAATTTTCTTAATTTGCCCTTTTAATGTCTGATTCATCCGTTCCACTTGGCCACTAGATTGTGGTCTCCAGGGCGTATGGAGATTCCAAACTATCCCTAACACTCTGGCTACCTCTTGGACTACTCTAGCTACAAAGTGAGGTCCTCTATCTGAGGACATTCCTAATGGGATTCCAAATCTAGGCATGATTTCCCGTAGTAAAGTTTTAATTACTTCCTTTGCTTGGTTAGTCCTGCATGGGAAGGCTTCTGGCCACCCTGAAAAGGTACACACATACACCAGTAAATAACGGTACCCTTGTGCTTTTGGTAGCTCTGAGAAATCTATTTGCCAATAGTCTCCTGGTTGCGGCCCCACTTGTAACTTTCCTAGTTGTATCTGCCTTCGTGTCACTGGGTTATTTTTAATACAGACTGGACACATGGCGTTAATCCGCTTTGCCATTGTTAACATCCGATTGGAAATTATCTCACGTTTTAAAAACTGTACCAATGCGTCTGCTCCCCAATGGCACTTGTTATGTTCGATTTTGTTGGGGGTTGAATGCTTCGCTTTTCTTTCTGTGGAATTTCTCCCATTGTTATGCTAATTAATTGTGGCTACACCTTAAAACGACAGATAATGTTCTCTCGTAGGGGGGTGGCTGGAGGGGGAGGGGGGGGGGGGGGAACCGGAAAAGGAAAGGTGGGATAGGGGGGTCTGGAGCGGGGAACGATCTCTCGCTTGGCTCGTGGAGTGGGAAGACAACCTGGGCTCTGCTCTGGCATCTTCCCCTGTCATCCCAGCGCTGAGATCCACGCTCCCTGCCTTTGGACATCGCTCCGCTGCTCTCCCAGCTCACCCTACTACCTCCGGACACTCTGCTGAGCACCACGACCGACACCGTGAGGGGGAGTCACTTTTCCCCATCCTCTCTCTCCCCTGGGCCGCGGCCGCCATCACCCAGCCCTCTTCAACTGCGCGGGACCTGCCCTGCCCCCACAGCACCGGTAACAGCACAGGGAGACGGCCTGCGGCCAGAAGGGACTGGAGCGGAGCTAGACTGTTTCTGTTGCCAATTTTTATAGCTGTTGTTGTTTTTTTCTGCTTTGTTAAATACCAGTAAAGAACTGTTATTCTCATCCCCATATCTCCTGCCTGAAGGTGTCTGAATTGGACCTAAAATAATTAAAAGGGAGGGGGATTGCACTCTGCATCGCAGAAAAAGGGGCTCCTGCCTTTCCTTAGACCATACCTGTCTTTCAAACCGAGACAGATTTTGGCGCCCAACGTGGGGCATTGCCTGAGGGCATTGAGAGAGGGGTAGAAAAGGGGATAACAGTTCTTAAATTACCCAAGCTTGTGGTAGGTTTCACCATGCTGTCCAGCTTACCCTGGATTGGCCTCCATGTGGTCACTGCTATATCTCTCCCATTTGCAAGCCCTTTTTTAAACATGAGTTTCATAACCAAAGTTACTGTGGCTATTATCCAGTTTATTATGTGGGTTGATCAGTTGAGAAATTCATGGATTTTTAATTTTCTCTGGAAGATGGCCACATGGATTCAGAGCTATCACACTCTAAGTGTGTGTTTCTGGGGCTACTTCAATAATGGTACTTACTGTGAGGAAGTGGCAGCAGGTGAAATTTTTTCTCAACCCATCACAGGGTTTTTGAAGTTCACCCCACCAGTCTTCAAGGGGTTCCAATCCACTTTAAATGCTAATGACATTATATTGTGGCTAGTGTTGCTTATATCCCTGTTAAACCTGTTCTATCTAACATTCAGAGATAAGGGGAGATTGACTTGGATAACAACCCTGATACCTACCCGAGGAAATAGTGATGTTACCCCAGAGCCTGATCCTGTCCCAGAGACTAGGGAGGTTACCCCAGAGCCTGATCCTATCCCAGAGACTAGGGATATTACCCCAGAGTTTGACCCTGCTCCACAGCCCACCTCGGAAAGGAACCACCCAGAATGGGTGGGGGTGCTAGCAAAGGAGATACGTGAGATGGGCCAGATGCTGAAGGAGTACCTCTCCCCAGCTGGTGAGAAACCCTCCCCCTGCCTTAAAGAGGGAGACTCTGGTGGTGCAGCAGTGGGACCCACAGATGTTACATCTGTCCAGGTTCCAGCTGAACTGCAAGGGCACTCACAGCCAGCAGCAGTTGCCCCTGTGGAAACTAGGAAGTCTAAGATGAAAACAAGGCACCTAGATAATAAGGGTCAGGAAGGGGGCCCCTCACAACCAGCAGGGGAGCCAGAAGTTGAGATCATCACCGAGTCCCTGTCATACGAGAGTCTCCGTAACCTGCGAAAAGACATTGTACGACGGGGCCGTGAGCCTTTTACGACCTGGTTACTGCGGGTCTGGGACCTTATGGGTACAGGTGTGCAACTGGATGGTACTGAGGCAAGGAATTTGGGAGCCTTGACCCAGGACTCAGGTGTGGACCAGGTATTTGTAAGGGAGACAGGTCTTCTTTCCCTCTGGGAGCGACTTTTAATGAGTGTGAGAGAGAGATTTGTCCACAGGGAAAGAATGCAGGAGTACCACCAGAGAACACGTTGGAATACCCTTGAGGAAGGGATCCAAAAGCTGAGAGAAGTGGCAGTACTGGAGGTGCTCTTTGGGAGGGATGGACAGCATGACAATGACCCTGACAAGGTCAGGTGCACAGGGCAGATGTTGTGGAATCTGGCAAACCTGGGCCCATCTCAATATACCCCCTTTATTGCAATGATTGATGCTGATACCAACCAAGTGACAGTGGGTTCTGTTGCCAACAGGCTCAGGAATTATCAGAGTATGATGGCTGGCCCAGTGCAGGCTCATGTCTCTGCTGTGGCTAAGGACCTCAGAGAGGAGTTTAAGGAGGAGATGAAGGAGATAAGGGAAGAGGTGAGGAAGATCAGTGCAGCACCAGTGAGAGTCATGGACCCCAAAAGTAGAGCCCAACGCCCCCCAGCTAGGGAGAGAGGGTACACCCCACGTGCTGACCTGTGGTTTTTTCTACGTGACCACGGGGAAGACATGAGAAGGTGGGATGGGAAACCCACTTCCGTCCTGGCAGCACGGGTGCGCCAAATCAGGGAGGGGAACACCAACAGAGGGAACTCCACTAAAGTGAGGGTAGCCTCAGCCTCCCATGGAGGTGCAGGGTATTACAGAAGGGAGGATGATCTGTCAGATCCCCTTGAAGGAACCTCCAGTATGTATGCCCAGGAGAGAAATAATAACCAGGGCTAGAGGGGCCCTGCCTCTAGCCAGGGAGAGGCACGGGAAAACCGGATCTTTTGGATGGTGTGGATCCGATGGCCTGGCACATCAGAGCCACAGGAACACAGAGCATTGGTTGACACTGGTTCACAATGTACATTAATACCATCAGGACATGTCGGAAAGGAACCTGTTTCAATTGCTGGGGTTACAGGGGGATCTCAGGAATTGACTCTGCTGGAGGCTGAGGTGAGCCTGACTGGGAAAGAGTGGCAGAAACATCCAATTGTGACTGGCCCAGAGGCACCATGTATCCTAGGCATAGACTTCCTCAGGAATGGCTATTACAAAGACCCAAAGGGACTCAGGTGGGCTTTTGGAATAGCTGCTGTGGCAGCAGAGGGCATTAAGCAGTTGAACACCCTGCCTGGGCTATCAGAAAACCCATCTGCAGTGGGACTCCTCAGGGTGAAAGAGCAACAGGTGCCAATTGCTACCTCAACAGTGCACCGCCGGCAGTACCGGACGAATCGAGATGCCGTGATCCCCATCCACAAGATGATCCGTGAGCTGGAGAGCCAAGGGGTGGTCAGCAAAACCCACTCACCCTTCAACAGCCCCATCTGGCCTGTGCGTAAATCGGAAGGAGAATGGAGATTGACAGTGGACTATCGTGCAATGAATGAGGTGACTCCACCACTGAGCGCTGCCGTGCCGGACATGCTGGAACTGCAGTACGAGCTGGAGTCCAAGGCAGCAAAGTGGTACGCCACCATTGACATCGCCAATGCATTCTTCTCCATTCCTCTGGCAGCAGAGTGCAGGCCTCAGTTCGCTTTCACCTGGAGGGGTGTGCAATACACGTGGAACCGACTGCCCCAGGGGTGGAAACACAGCCCCACCATCTGTCATGGGCTGATCCAGGCTACACTGGAGAAGGGTGGAGCTCCAGAACATCTGCAGTACATTGATGACATCATTGTGTGGGGGGATACGGCAATGGAAGTATTTCAGAAAGGAGAAAAGATCATTGAGATTCTGCTGGGAGCCGGCTTCGCCATTAAAAAGAGCAAAGTCAAAGGGCCTGCCCAAGAGATCCAGTTCCTGGGAGTAAAGTGGCAAGATGGACGGCGCCAGATCCCCAGTGAGGTCATCAATAAGATCACTGCAATGTCTCCACCAACCAGCAAGAAGGAAACACAAGCCTTCCTAGGTGCCATAGGCTTTTGGAGAATGCACATTCCTGAGTACAGCCAGATTGTGAGCCCTCTTTACCTGGTCACCCGCAAGAAGAACGATTTCCACTGGGGCCCTGAGCAGCAGCAAGCCTTTGCCCAGATCAAGCAGGAGATTGCTCATGCTGTAGCCCTTGGCCCAGTCAGGACGGGACCAGATGTGAAGAACGTGCTCTACTCTGCAGCCGGGAACCATGGTCTGTCCTGGAGCCTTTGGCAGAAGGTGCCTGGTGAGACGCGAGGCCGACCACTGGGGTTCTGGAGCCGAAGCTACAGAGGGT
Source organism: Sturnus vulgaris (assembly GCF_052056855.1). NCBI lineage: Eukaryota > Metazoa > Chordata > Aves > Passeriformes > Sturnidae > Sturnus > Sturnus vulgaris. The sequence goes on from NC_142282.1 coordinate 11,668,165, forward strand.
CCGAGGCCAACTACACTCCAACGGAGAGGGAGATCTTGGCCGCCTATGAAGGGGTCCAAGCAGCCTCAGAGGTGGTTGGCACAGAAACACAACTCCTCCTGGCACCCCGACTGCCAGTGCTGAGCTGGATGTTTAAAGGAAAGGTTCCCTCAACCCACCATGCCACTGACGCCACATGGAGTAAATGGATTGCCCTCATCACACAACGTGCCCGTATTGGAAACCCGAATCGCCCTGGGATTTTGGAGATAATTACCAACTGGCCGGAAGGGGAAGACTTTGGCCTTGCCGACGAAGAGGAACAGGAACAGGTGACCCGGGCCGAAGAAGCCCCACCATATAACCAACTGCCAGCAGATGAAACATGCTATGCTCTTTTCACTGATGGTTCCTGCCGCATCGTGGGGATGAACCGGAAGTGGAAAGCAGCCGTATGGAGCCCCACACGACAGGTTGCACAAGCTACCGAAGGAGAAGGTGGATCGAGTCAACTTGCTGAACTCAAAGCTGTTCAGCTGGCCCTGGACATTGCTGAAAGAGAGAAGTGGCCAAAACTCTACCTTTACACTGATTCATGGATGGTAGCCAATGCTCTGTGGGGATGGCTGGAAAGGTGGAAAAAGGCTAACTGGCAACGTAGGGGAAAACCAATCTGGGCTGCCAATGAATGGAAAGACATTGCCACCCGGGTAGAGAAGTTGCCTGTGAAAGTCCGTCACGTAGATGCCCATGTCCCCAAGAGTCGGGCTAATGAGGAACACCGACACAATGAGCAGGTAGATCAGGCTGCACAGATAGAGGTGTCGCAGATAGATTTAGACTGGCAGCACAAGGGAGAGTTGTTCCTGGCTCGATGGGCCCATGATGCCTCAGGTCATCAGGGCAGAGATGCCACATATAAGTGGGCACGAGACCGAGGGGTGGATCTAACCATGGACAGTATTTCTCAAGTTATCCATGACTGTGAGACATGCGCTGCCATCAAGCAAGCCAAGCGGGTGAAGCCCCTCTGGTATGGGGGGCGATGGTCCAAATATAAGTATGGAGAGGCCTGGCAGATTGACTACATCACACTGCCTCAAACCCGCCAGGGCAAGCGCTATGTACTGACCATGGTGGAAGCCACCACTGGATGGTTGGAGACCTACCCTGTGCCTCATGCCACTGCTCGGAACACCATCCTGGGCCTGGAAAAACAAGTTCTTTGGAGGCATGGTACCCCTGAGAGAATTGAGTCAGACAATGGGACTCATTTCAAGAACAGCCTTATAAACACCTGGGCTAGAGAACACGGCATTGAGTGGGTGTACCATATCCCCTACCATGCACCAGCTGCAGGGAAAGTTGAACGGTGCAATGGCCTGCTTAAAACCACCTTGAAGGCACTGGGTGGGGGAACTTTCAAGAACTGGGAGATTAATCTACCAAAGGCCACCTGGTTAGTGAACACCCGAGGTTCCACTAACCGAGCAGGCCCTGCCCAATCTGAGCCCCTGGGAATATCGAATGGAGATAAGGTTCCAGTGGTACACATGAGAGGTATGCTAGGAAAAACTGTTTGGGTGAATCCTGCCTCCAGCAAAGACAATCCCATCCATGGAGTTGTATTCGCTCAAGGACCAGGTTGCACCTGGTGGGTGATGCAAAAGAATGGAGAGACCAGATGCATACCCCAAGGAGACCTTGTTTTAGGGTGAAATACCTATAGTACTGTGCCTATGTCTCTAACTGCATGTATGTATATATAATGTAACAGTTTAATTTGATATAGCATATTAGTATGGGAGAAATTCAGGGGTGGATAATGTTGGGGGTTGAATGCTTCGCTTTTCTTTCTGTGGAATTTCTCCCATTGTTATGCTAATTAATTGTGGCTACACCTTAAAACGACAGATAATGTTCTCTCGTAGGGGGGTGGCTGGAGGGGGAGGGGGGGGGGGGAACCGGAAAAGGAAAGGTGGGATAGGGGGGTCTGGAGCGGGGAACGATCTCTCGCTTGGCTCGTGGAGTGGGAAGACAACCTGGGCTCTGCTCTGGCATCTTCCCCTGTCATCCCAGCGCTGAGATCCACGCTCCCTGCCTTTGGACATCGCTCCGCTGCTCTCCCAGCTCACCCTACTACCTCCGGACACTCTGCTGAGCACCACGACCGACACCGTGAGGGGGAGTCACTTTTCCCCATCCTCTCTCTCCCCTGGGCCGCGGCCGCCATCACCCAGCCCTCTTCAACTGCGCGGGACCTGCCCTGCCCCCACAGCACCGGTAACAGCACAGGGAGACGGCCTGCGGCCAGAAGGGACTGGAGCGGAGCTAGACTGTTTCTGTTGCCAATTTTTATAGCTGTTGTTGTTTTTTTCTGCTTTGTTAAATACCAGTAAAGAACTGTTATTCTCATCCCCATATCTCCTGCCTGAAGGTGTCTGAATTGGACCTAAAATAATTAAAAGGGAGGGGGATTGCACTCTGCATCGCAGAAAAAGGGGCTCCTGCCTTTCCTTAGACCATACCTGTCTTTCAAACCGAGACAGATTTCTAAAATTGTTTTCATTACTTTTGTTGGCAATACAACCTGACCTTCAGCTGTGACATACCATCCTTTTTCATTCTTCTGGGCCTGAACAAATTGAGCAAGCTTCTCATCTTCATGTGTATACCATGGTTTCTGCTCAAGAAAAGAAGTGGCAGGGTTAATTCGCACTGGCAATAAAGCTAATTGTGTCCATACCTCTCGAGCAACCTGTTTGGCAACTCTGTCAGCCAGCTGGTTTCCTTGGAACGCTTTTCCCTCTTCCTTTTGATGTCCTTTTACATGCATCACTGCTACGGCCTGAGGTTTATGCACTGCTTCCAATAGTGCTAATATTTGTTCTTTGTGCTTAATTTCTGATCCTTGAGAATTCAACAGTCCTCTTTCTTTCCACAGTGCTCCATGTACATGTATTACTCCAAAGGCATATTTTGAATCAGTCCAAATGTTTACTCTTTTCCCCTGACTCAATTCTAAGGCTCTTACCAGAGCTTGTATCTCGGCTTTCTGGGCTGAAGTTCCCGGGGTTAAAGCTCGAGCTTCTATTATTTGTGTCAAAGTCACTACTGCATATCCCGCATACCTGATTCCGTTTTCCACAAAGCTGGATCCATCTGTAAACAGTTCCCATTCCGGATTTTCCAAAGGCTCATCTTTCAGGTCCTTCCGGCTGGCATATACCTGTTCAATGATTTCTACGCAATCATGTGTCAATTCGCCTCCTTCTTCCTGGCTGCTGCTCCTAAGAAATTCTGCTGGATTAAGATGATTGGTTATTTTTAATTCAATGTCATCCTGTTCTCAGAGGAGTGCCTGATATTGTAACATGCGACTCGACGAGAGCCAATGCCCCCCTTTTTGTTCCAAAACTGCAATGACCATATGGGGAACAAATACTTCCATCCTTTTTCCCAAAGTCAATTTTCTGGCTTCTCGAATTAGGAGCACTGTTGCTGCCACAGCCCTAAGACAACTGGGCCATCCGGCACTTACAGAGTCTAGCTGCTTTGAGAAGTACCCCACCGGGCGTTTCCATGAGCCCAATTTTTGGGTGAGAACCCCTATTGCCAGTCTCTGTCTTTCATTTACGTATAGTTGAAAAGGTTTTGTGAGATCTGGCAATCCTAGTGCTGGGGCTTCCTTTAAAGCTTGTTTCAGACTCTGAAATGCCTTTTCTTGTGTTTGTCCCCACTGAAACACAGGGCTTTTGGCTGCTTCATACAAGGGTTTTGCTTTTAGTCCAAATTCCGGAATCCACAAGCGGCACCACCCTATCATGCCCAAAAAGGATCTTAACTCTTGTGGATTTCGTGGTGTGGGTATGGTGCAAATTGCTTGTACTCGATTGATTCCTAACTTTCGCACCCCTTGTGAAATTTCGCAGCCTAAGTAAATCACTTGGGTTCTTACCAGCTGAGCTTTTTCTCTCGATACTCGGTATCCAGCTTGTCCCAGCATATTAAGTAATTCAATGGTGAGTCTAAGGCAAACATCCTTTTCTGCGGAGGCTATAAAGATATCATCAACATATTGTAGGAGAACATATAAAAAAGGTGATTCTTTTACCTGAGTCATCTTCCATTCTTCTAACTCTCGAGCCAATTGATTTCCAAAAATAGTTGGTGAGTTTTTGAATCCTTGTGGTAGACGCGTCCAGGTGAGCTGCTTCTTGCGTCCCGTGTCTGGGTTCTCCCACTCAAAAGCAAAGTATTTCCTACTTTCAAGTGCCAAGGGGATACAGAAAAATGCATCTTTCAAATCAATCACTGTGAACCACTTAAACTTTTCCGACACAGCTGTCAACAATGTATACGGATTAGCTACTACTGGGTGTATATCTTTAATGATATTATTAATTGCTCTTAAATCTTGAACTAATCTATACTTACCATTTGGCTTTCTAACTGGGAATATCGGAGTATTGAATTCTGACTCACATTCCTGTAAAATTCCTAAGCTAAGAAATTGTTCAATCATAGGTGCTATTCCTATTCGTGCTTCCAATTTCAAAGGATATTGTTTTACCCTTACTGGGGAGGCTCCTTCTTTTAGTTCTATTACAACCGGTTGTGCCGCTTTTGATTTTCCAGGTACTCCTGTTTCCCATACCCATGGTACTACAGCTTGCTCTATTTCTTGTGGTATTTCTACTGCTTCTACTTCTTTCACTGCAAACAGCTTAGCAATATTCTCCTCGGGAAATTCCAATCTTACTCCACCTTTTTCAAATATTATCTTTGCTTCTAACATTGACAATAAATCCCTCCCAAATAGTGATTCTGGGCTATTTGGCATATATAAAAATCGATGGTCAAATTCCTTCCCCCCAAATTTTATATCCAATGGCCGCAAAAATGTTCGTTCCTCAACTTGTCCCGTAACTCCCACTACTTGAATAGTAGAATCACTCAAAGGTCCTATCTTAGTGTTGACAGCTGAAAATGATGCCCCAGTATCTACTCTAAATTCTAACGGTTCCCCATCTACTTCCATTATTACCTTTAAATCCTGGTCTAGTCAGCTCTGATTCTGGTAATTCCCCATCATAAAGGCCTGGGCGGCACCTTGTGGATTTCCCGGGAAAGCACCTGTATTATTCATCAGTCCCTGATTTCCATCCCCACTGGCTATAATTCCTCCCCCAAAACCCATTCCTTGGTTGAGAGGACACTCATTTTTCCAATGTCCTCTATTTTTACATAGAGCACATTGATCTATCCCCAGCTGCATTCTTCCTCTTCCCATATTCAATTGTCCCATGAGTCCTCCCGCCCCCATTGGCATTTCCCCCTTTGCTATTCCTCTACCCCTTCCTCGTCCACGTCCACGACTCCCTCCTCTCATATTATTTCCAGCCACTTGCTGTAACACCGCTAACATAGTAGCCTGTTGTTTCCTGGCCGTTTCTTTTTCCCTGTTATTATATACCTTCCACGCAACTTCCAATAGTTTATCTAAATTCCGAGTATCTTCTCCCTCCAATTTTTGTAATTTCTTTCTAATATCTTCCTGGGACTGCCCCATAAAAATTAATGCTAGCTGTAATTTTCCCGATTCTCCCTCAACTTCTAAATTAGTGTATCTACGAGCTGTCTCCTTAAGCCGCTCTAAAAAGGTTGATGGAGACTCATTCTTTTCCTGTCTGACCGAATATAACTTAGACCAATTCAAAGTTTTTGGTATTCCATTCCGTATTCCTTCTGTTAACAAATCCTGATAAGCTTTAAGTCTCCGAGACCCGCCCGTCGAGTTGGGATCCCACTCCGGATCTTCCCTAGGCACTAAGTCATTTACTGTACCATCCGCAAGCCGCAACCTAATCATTTCCCGTGCTTTCTCTGTCATGGCTTTAAACACCATTTCCTTTTCAGTAGAATCCATTATTGTGTCTAACAGAACTTGTAAATCATTCCAATCTGGGTTCTGAGTCTTAATTACCATTTTTACCACCCGCGCAGTTCGTTCAGGATCCTCCCGATACGCCCCCGCTGATTGTTTCCAAATTAGCAAATCATTCGGAGAAAAGGGAACTTTCACTATGACCCGTTCCCCCTGCGGCCCGACTGCTTCACGAAGCGGAACCATTAAATGAGCACCTTCTCTTTCTGCCACCCCTTACATCCTTCACAAAGGTTTAATGTTTTCAAAACCATGATCCCACACTCCTTTTGCCACTCTGGTTTATCTTTCAAATAATAAAAGAGGTCTAGGTACGGTATTTCATCCCATTTTTCATTACTTTGCAGGAAATGCATCAAAGGTGTAATAATGTCAGGATTCAGTGTACCGTTCCTAGGCCATTGCATACCATCGGGTTCATATAAAGGCCATACATGATTACAGAAATCAATCAATTTCCTTTTACTTAATTCTTGACCAAAGTTCCCCGCATTCCAGTGTTGTAATAAACAGCCCAATGGTGAATCGTCCGGGATTTCCATCCCGGAACTTGCTAGAGTCTTAAACGTTTTTTTTTTTTTTTTTTTTTCTTTTTTTTTTTTCTTTTTTTTTTTAGCACAATACACACCACACACAACACTCACACCCTTTCCAATACACACCACACACAACACTCACACCCTTTACACTCACACCCTTTCCACAAATCTTGCCTTTCTCGTCTCTGCGAGTGGCAAGTGCTGAACCTGCGCAGTCACTGCTGCGTCTGACGGTCAGCGCCGAGGCTTTTTCCACAACCTTAAAGACGTCTGTGACCCCCGTGCGGAAACGCCGTTCCGACTTAATCGGCAGGCCCCCCTTTCCCTCGATAAAAGGAATAAAGCACCTTCGGGCTTACCTCCTGGTCGTCCGTCAGGCGCGGGGTCGGGCACGGGTTGATGTCCTCCCCAGAAATCACATAGTGCCGGCGTGGAGTGGATCAGCTCGCGAACCGCCCCTGCCGCCTCCGGAGTCCCATCTGGGTCGCCAGAAAACTGCTGCCCGATACCCCAAACAGAACACAAACTAACAGAGTGTCAGTTTATGCGGTGCTTTATTCAGGGCCCGAGGAACCTGCGGACTAGCGTCCAAAGTCAGGGTCCCACAGTTCCCTTTTTCGTCAAGTTTTTTATACCTTTTTACAAAGTAGTCCACGTGCAGAGGTACGCATTCTTCAAGACAATACAGATACATAAATCTTGTAGATATCATTCCTAAAAGTTATAAATTTTGCATGCTTGTCTATTCAAAACTATAGGCTACCCCCCTTTAATTCCCCCTTGCATGTTTTCCCATCACCAGAACCCTTTATTTATTATTATACTTTAGCCTTATCCTGAAAGTTTCTAGATGTTCTTATATGCTCCACTAAATTCTTTAATTATCTTTAATTATTGTTTCCACAGTCCCCAGCTCATTCCCAGGGCTGGTTCCCAGGGCCTGTCCGAGAACTGCAGTTTTCTAAGCCTTAGCATGACTACTACTATATCTACATTAGTCCTTTTTCTCATTATTTCGGTATCAGGATGGGATGGGATCCCTGAGTTGGGATGGGTTCCATGGGATGGGATCCCCGGGATGGGATGGGATGGGATGGGATAGGATCTCTGGGATTGAATCCCAGGGATGGGATGGGATCCCTGGGATGTTATGGGATCCGCGGGATGTGATGGGATGGGATTCCTGGGATGGGAATGGGTGGGGTGGGATGGGATGGGATGGGATTGATGGGATCCCTGGGATGGGATGGGATCCCTGTGATGGGAAGGGATGGTATCCCTGCGATGGGATCGGTTGGGATGGGATCCCTGGGATGGGATGGAATACCTGGCATGAGATAGCAGGGATGATATGGGATGGGATGGGATGGGATGGGATCCCTGGGATGGGATACCTGGGATGGGATGGGATTGGATTGGATTGGATGGGATGGGATGGGATGGGATCCCTGGGATGGGATGGGATGCGATGGGATGGGATGGGATCCCTGGGATGGGATGGGATTCCTGGGATGGTATCCCTGGGATGGGTTAGGATGGGATTGGATGGAATGGGATGGGATCCCTGGGATGGGATGGGATGGGATCCCTGGGATAGTATGGGATTCCTGCGTTGGGATCGAATCCCTGGGATGGCATCAGTGAGATGGGATGAGATCTCTAACATGGGATCCCTGGGATGGGATGTGATCCCTGGGATGAGAAGGGATGGGATGGAATGGGATGGGATCCCTGGGATGGGATGGGATGGGATCCCTGGGATGTTATCCCTGGGATGGGATTGGATCCCTGGGATGGGATGGGATGGGATGGGATGGGATGGGATGGGATGGAATGGGATGGGATGGGATGGCATGGGATGGGATTCCTGGAATGGGATGGGATCCCTGGAATGGGATGGGATGGGATCCCTGGGATGGGATTTGTTGGGATGGGATCCCTGGGATGGGATGGAATACCTGGGATGAGATCGCTGGGATGGGATGGGATGGGATGGGATGGGATGGGATGGGATGGGATCCCTGGGCTGGGATGGGATCGGATGGTATCCCTGGGATGGGATACATGGGATGGGATCGGATGTGATTGCATGGGATGGGATTGGATGGGATGGGATGGGCTAGAATGGGTTGGGATGGGATGGGATCAATGGGATGGGAGCGGAGGGGATGGGATGGGATGGGATGGGTTGGGATCCCTGGGATGGGATCCCTTGGATGGGATGTGGTCCCTGGGATGGGATCCCTGGGATGGGATGGGATCGATGGGATGGGATGGGATGGGTTGGGATGGGTTGGGATGGGATAGGATCGCTGGGATTGGATCCCTGGGATGAGATGGGAACCCTGTGATGGGATCCCTGGGATGGGATGGGATGGGATGGGATGGGATGGGATGGAATGGAATGGGATGGGATGGGATTGGATTGGATGGCATGGGTTGGGATGGGATTCGATGGGATGGGATGGGATCCCTGGGATGGGATCGGATGGGATGGGATCCCTGGGATGGAATCCCTGGGATAGGATGGGATCCCTGGGTTGGGATCGAATCCCTGGGATGTTATCCCTTGGATGGGATTGGATCCCTGGGATGGGATGGGATGGGATGGGATGGGATGGGATGGAATGGGATGGGATGTGATGGCATGGGATGGGATCCCTGGAATGGGATGGGATCCCTGGAATGGGATGGGATGGGATTCCTGGGATGGGAATGGATGGGATGGGATGGGATTGGATGGGATGGCATGGGTTGGGATGGGATTCGATGGGATGGGATGGGATCCCTGGGATGGGATCGGATGGGATGGGATGGGATCCCTGGGATGGAATCCCTGGGATAGGATGGGATGGGTTGGAATGGGATGGGATCCCTGGGATGGGATGGGATCCCTGGGATGGGATGGGATGGGATGGGATCCCTAGGTTGGGATGGGTTCCATGGGATGGGATCCCTGGGATGGGATGGGATGGGATGGGATGGGATAGGATCTCTGGGATTGGATCCCTGGGATGAGATGGGATCCCTGGGATGGGATCCCTGGGATGGGATGGGATGGGATCCCTGGGATGTTATGGGATCCGTGGGATGTGATGGGATGGGATTCCTGGGATGGGAATGGGTGGGATGGGATGGGACGGGATCCCTGGAATGGGATGGGATCCCTGTGATGGGATGGGATGGTATCCCAGCGATGGGATTGGTTGGGATGGGATCCCTGGGATGGGATGGAATACCTGGCATGAGATAGCAGGGATGATATGGGATGGGATGGGATGGGATGGGATGGGATGGGATCCCTGGGATGGGATACCTGGGATGGGATCGGATGGGATTGGATGGGATGGGATGGGATCCCTGGGATGGGATGGGATGGGATCCCTGGGATGAGAAGGGATGGGATGGAATGGGATGGGTTCCCTGGGATGGGATGGGATGGGATCGCTGGGATGTTATCCCTGGGATGGGATTGGATCCCTGGGATGGGATGGGATGGGATGGGATGGGATGGGATGGGATGGGATGGGATGGGATGGAATGGGATGGGATGGGATGGCATGGGATGGGATCCCTGGAATGGGATGGGATCCCTGGAATGGGATGGGATGGGATTCCTGGGATGGGAATGGATGGGATGGGATGGGATTGGATGGGATGGGATTGGATGGGATGGGATCCCTGTGATGGGATGGGATCCCTGTGATGGGATGGAATGGGATCCCTGGGATGGGATTTGTTGGGATGGGATCCCTGGGATGGGATGGAATACCTGGGATGCGATCGCTGGGATGGGATGGGATGGGATGGGATGGGATCCCTGGGCTGGGATGGGATCGGATGGTGTCCCTGGGATGGGATACATGGGATGGGATCGGATGTGATTGCATGGGATGGGATTGGATGGGATGGGATGGGCTAGAATGGGTTGGGATGGGATGGGATCAATGGGATGGGAGCGGAGGGGATGGGATGGGATGGGATGGGTTGGGATCCCTGGGATGGGATCCCTTGGATGGGATGTGATCCCTGGGATGGGATCCCTGGGATGGGATGGGATGGGATCGATGGGATGGGATGGGATGGGTTGGGATGGGTTGGTATGGGTTGGGATGGGATAGGATCGCTGGGATTGGATCCCTGGGATGAGATGGGAACCCTGTGATGGGATCCCTGGGATGGGATGGGATGGGATGGGATGGGATGGGATGGGATGGGAGGAATGGGATGGGATAAGATTGGATTGGATGGCATGGGTTGGGATGGGATTCGATGGGATGGGATGGGATCCCTGGGATGGGATCGGATGGGATGGGATGGGATCCCTGGGATGGAATCCCTGGGATAGGATGGGATCCCTGGGTTGGGATCGAATCCCTGGGATGTTATCCCTGGGATGGGATTGGATCCCTGGGATGGGATGGAATGGGATGGGATGGGATGGGATGGGATGGGATGGGATGGGATAGGATGGGATGTGATGGCATGGGATGGGATCCCTGGAATGGGATGGGATGGGATTCCTGGGATGGGAATGGATGGGATGGGATGGGATTGGATGGGATGGGATCCCTGTGATGGGATGGGATCCCTGTGATGGGATGGGATGGGATCCCTGTGATGGGATTTGTTGGGATGGGATCCCTGGGATGGGATGGAATACCTGGGATGAGATCGCTGGGATGGGATGGGATGGGATGGGATCCCTGCGCTGGGATGGGATCGGGTGGTATCCCTGGGATGGGATACATGGGATGGGATCGGATGTGATTGCATGGGATGGGATTGGATGGGATGGGATGGGCTAGAATGGGTTGGGATGGGATGGGATCAATGGGATGGGAGCGGAGGGGATGGGATGGGATGGGTTGGGATCCCTGGGATGGGATGAGATGTGATGCTAGGGATGGGATCCCTGGAATGTGATCCCTCGTATGGGATGGGATCCGTGGGATGGGATGGAATCCCTCGGATGGGATGCCGGGGTTGGAATGGAATGGGATGGGATCCCTGGGATGGGATCCCTGTGATGGTATCCCTGGGATGGGATGGGATGGGATGGGATGGGATGGGATCACTGGGATGGGATGGGATCCATGGGATGGGATGGGTTGGGATGGGATTGGATCCCTGGGATGGGATGGAATGTGATGGGGTGGGATGGGATGGGTTGGGATGGGATGGGATCCCTGGGATGGGATGGGATGGGATGGGATCCCTGGGATGGGAACAGATGAAATGGGATCCCTGGGATGGGATGGAATCCCTGGGATGGGATAGCTGGGATGGGATGGGATCCCTGGGATGGGATGGCCTCCCTGGGATGAGATCCATGGGATGGGTTACTTGGGATGGGATAGGATCCCTGGGATGGGATGGGATATGTTGGGATGGGATGGGATCCCTGGGATGGGATTCCTGGGATGGGATCCCTGGAATGTGATCCCTCGTATGGGATGGGATCACTGGGATGGGATGGAATCCCTGGGATGGAATCCCTGGGATGGGATGGGATGGGATCCCTGGGATGTTATGGGATCCGTGGGATGTGATGGGATGGGATTCCTGGGATGGGAATGGGTGGGATGGGATGGGATCACTGGGATGGGATGGAATCCCTGGGACGAGATCGCAGGGATGGGATGTGATGGGATGGGATGGGATGGGATCCCTGTGATGGGATGGGATGGTATGGGATGGGATCCCTGGGATGGGATCGGATGGGATGCCTGGGATGGGATCCCTGGGATGGAATCCCTGGGATAGGATGGGATCCCTGGGTTGGGATCGAATCCCTGGGATGTTATCCCTTGGATGGGATTGGATCCCTGGGATGGGATGGGATGGGATGGGATGGGATGGGATGGAATGGGATGGGATGTGATGGCATGGGATGGGATCCCTGGAATGGGATGGGATCCCTGGAATGGGATGGGATGGGATTCCTGGGATGGGAATGGATGGGATGGGATGGGATTGGATGGGATGGCATGGGTTGGGATGGGATTCGATGGGATGGGATGGGATCCCTGGGATGGGATCGGATGGGATGGGATGGGATCCCTGGGATGGAATCCCTGGGATAGGATGTGATGGGTTGGAATGGGATGGGATCCCTGGGATGGGATGGGATCCCTGGGATGGGATGGGATGGGATGGGATCCCTAGGTTGGGATGGGTTCCATGGGATGGGATCCCTGGGATGGGATGGGATGGGATGGGATGGGATAGGATCTCTGGGATTGGATCCCTGGGATGAGATGGGATCCCTGGGATGGGATCCCTGGGATGGGATGGGATGGGATCCCTGGGATGTTATGGGATCCGTGGGATGTGATGGGATGGGATTCCTGGGATGGGAATGGGTGGGATGGGATGGGACGGGATCCCTGGAATGGGATGGGATCCCTGTGATGGGATGGGATGGTATCCCAGCGATGGGATTGGTTGGGATGGGATCCCTGGGATGGGATGGAATACCTGGCATGAGATAGCAGGGATGATATGGGATGGGATGGGATGGGATGGGATGGGATGGGATCCCTGGGATGGGATACCTGGGATGGGATCGGATGGGATTGGATGGGATGGGATGGGATCCCTGGGATGGGATGGGATGGGATCCCTGGGATGAGAAGGGATGGGATGGAATGGGATGGGTTCCCTGGGATGGGATGGGATGGGATCGCTGGGATGTTACCCCTGGGATGGGATTGGATCCCTGGGATGGGATGGGATGGGATGGGATGGGATGGGATGGGATGGGATGGGATGGGATGGGATGGGATGGGATGGGATGGGATGGGATGGAATGGGATGGGATGGGATGGCATGGGATGGGATCCCTGGAATGGGATGGGATCCCTGGAATGGGATGGGATGGGATTCCTGGGATGGGAATGGATGGGATGGGATGGGATTGGATGGGATGGGATTGGATGGGATGGGATCCCTGTGATGGGATGGGATCCCTGTGATGGGATGGAATGGGATCCCTGGGATGGGATTTGTTGGGATGGGATCCCTGGGATGGGATGGAATACCTGGGATGCGATCGCTGGGATGGGATGGGATGGGATGGGATGGGATCCCTGGGCTGGGATGGGATCGGATGGTGTCCCTGGGATGGGATACATGGGATGGGATCGGATGTGATTGCATGGGATGGGATTGGATGGGATGGGATGGGCTAGAATGGGTTGGGATGGGATGGGATCAATGGGATGGGAGCGGAGGGGATGGGATGGGATGGGATGGGTTGGGATCCCTGGGATGGGATCCCTTGGATGGGATGTGATCCCTGGGATGGGATCCCTGGGATGGGATGGGATGGGATCGATGGGATGGGATGGGATGGGTTGGGATGGGTTGGGATGGGTTGGGATGGGATAGGATCGCTGGGATTGGATCCCTGGGATGAGATGGGAACCCTGTGATGGGATCCCTGGGATGGGATGGGATGGGATGGGATGGGATGGGATGGGATGGGATGGGATGGGAGGAATGGGATGGGATAGGATTGGATTGGATGGCATGGGTTGGGATGGGATTCGATGGGATGGGATGGGATCCCTGGGATGGGATCGGATGGGATGGGATCCCTGGGATGGAATCCCTGGGATAGGATGGGATCCCTGGGTTGGGATCGAATCCCTGGGATGTTATCCCTGGGATGGGATTGGATCCCTGGGATGGGATGGAATGGGATGGGATGGGATGGGATGGGATGGGATGGGATGGGATGGGATAGGATGGGATGTGATGGCATGGGATGGGATCCCTGGAATGGGATGGGATGGGATTCCTGGGATGGGAATGGATGGGATGGGATGGGATTGGATGGGATGGGATCCCTGTGATGGGATGGGATCCCTGTGATGGGATGGGATGGGATCCCTGTGATGGGATTTGTTGGGATGGGATCCCTGGGATGGGATGGAATACCTGGGATGAGATCGCTGGGATGGGATGGGATGGGATGGGATCCCTGCGCTGGGATGGGATCGGGTGGTATCCCTGGGATGGGATACATGGGATGGGATCGGATGTGATTGCATGGGATGGGATTGGATGGGATGGGATGGGCTAGAATGGGTTGGGATGGGATGGGATCAATGGGATGGGAGCGGAGGGGATGGGATGGGATGGGTTGGGATCCCTGGGATGGGATCCCTTGGATGGGATGTGATCCCTGGTATGGGATCCCTGGGATGGGATGGGATGGGATCGATGGGATGGGCTGGGATAGGTTGGGATGGGTTGGGATGGGATAGGATCGCTGGGATTGGATCCCGGGGATGCGATGGGAACCCTGTGATGGGATCCCTGGGATGGGATGGGATGGGATGGGATGGGATGGGATGGGATGGGATGGGATGGGATGGGATGGGATGGGATGGAATGGGATGGGATGGAATGGAATGGGATGGGATGGGATTGGATGGGATGGCATGGGTTGGGATGGGATTCGATGGGATGGGATGGGATCCCTGGGATGGGATCGGTTGGGATGGGATGGGATCCCTGGGATGGAATCCCTGGGATAGGATGGGATCCCTGGGTTGGGATCGAATCCCTGGGATGGCATCCCTGGGATGGGATGGAATCTCTGGGATGGGATCCCTGGGATGGGATGGGTTGGAATGGGATGGGATCCCTGGGATGGGATGGGATGCCTGGGATGGGATGGGATGGGATGCCTGGGTTGGGATGGGTTCCATGGGATGGGATCCCTGGGATGGGATGGGATGGGATAGGATCTCTGGGATAGGATCCCTGGGATGAGATGGGATCCCTGGGATGGGATCCCTGGGATGGGATGGGATCCCTGGGATGTTATGGGATCCCTGTGATGGGATGAGATGGTATCCCAGCGATGGGATTGGTTGGGATGGGATCCCTGGGATGGGATGGAATACCTGGCATGAGATAGCAGGGATGATATGGGATGGGATGGGATGGGATGGGATGGGATGGGATGGGATGGGATGGGATGGGATGGGATCCCTGGGATGGGATACCTGGGGTGGGATGGGATGGGATTGGATGGGATCCCTGGGATGGGATGGGATGCGATGGGATGGGATGGGATCCCTGGGATGGGATCCCTGGGATGGGATGGGATGGGATGGGATCACTGGGATGGGATGGGATCCCTGGGATGGGATGTGTTCACTGGGATGGGATGGGATCCCTGGAATGGGATGGGATGGGATTCCTGGGCTGGGATGGGATCCCTGGGATAGTATGGGATTCCTGCGTTGGGATCGAATCCCTGGGATGGCATCCGTGAGATGGGATGAGATCTCTAACATGGGATCCCTGGGATGGGATGTGATCCCTGGGATGAGATGGGATGAGATGGAATGGGATGGGATCCCTGGGATGGGATCCCTGGGATGGGATCCCTGGGGTGTTATCCCTGGGATGGGATGGGATCCCTGGGATGGGATGGGTTGGGATGGGTTGGGAACCGTTGGATGGGATCTTATGGGATCCCGGGGATGAGATGGGATGGGATTGGATCCCTGGGATGGGATGAGATGTGATGCTAGGGATGGGATCCCTGGAATGTGATCCCTCGTATGGGATGGGATCCGTGGGATGGGATGGAATCCCTCGGATGGGATGCCGGGGTTGGAATGGAATGGGATGGGATCCCTGGGATGGGATCCCTGTGATGGTATCCCTGGGATGGGATGGGATGGGATGGGATGGGATCCCTGGGATGGGATGGGATCCATGGGATGGGATGGGTTGGGATGGGATTGGATCCCTGGGATGGGATGGAATGTGATGGGGTGGGATGGGATGGGTTGGGATGGGATGGGATCCCTGGGATGGGATGGGATGGGATGGGATCCCTGGGATGGGAACAGATGAAATGGGATCCCTGGGATGGGATGGAATCCCTGGGATGGGATAGCTGGGATGGGATGGGATCCCTGGGATGGGATGGCCTCCCTGGGATGGGATCCATGGGATGGGTTACTTGGGATGGGATAGGATCCCTGGGATGGGAGAGGATGGGATGGGATATGTTGGGATGGGATGGGATCCCTGGGATGGGATTCCTGGGATGGGATCCCTGGAATGTGATCCCTCGTATGGGATGGGATCACTGGGATGGGATGGAATCCCTGGGATGGAATCCCTGGGATGGGATGGGATGGGATCCCTGGGATGTTATGGGATCCGTGGGATGTGATGGGATGGGATTCCTGGGATGGGAATGGGTGGGATGGGATGGGATCACTGGGATGGGATGGAATCCCTGGGACGAGATCGCAGGGATGGGATGTGATGGGATGGGATGGGATGGGATCCCTGTGATGGGATGGGATGGTATGGGATGGGATCCCTGGGATGGGATCGGATGGGATGCCTGGGATGGGATGGGATGGGATCCGTGGGATGGGATGTGATCCCTGGGATGGGATGGGATGGGATGGGATGGGATGGGTTGGGATGGGATGGGATTGGATGGGATTGGTTGGGATGGTATGGTATCCCTGGGATGGTGTCCCTGGGATGGGATGGGATGGGATGGGATGGGATGGGATGGGATGGGATGGCATGGGATGGGGTGGGATGGGATGGGATTGGATGGGATGGGGTGGGATGGGATGGGATTGGCTACACTGGGTTGGGATGGGATGGGATCGATGGGATGGTACGGAATGGGATCCCTGGGATGGGATGGGATACCTGGTATGGGATCCCTAGGATGGGATGGGATGGGATGCGATGGGATAGGATGGGATGCGATGGGATAGGATGGGATGGGATGGGGTAGGATGGGATGGGATCCCTGGGATGGGATGGGATCCCTGGGATGGGATCTCTGGGATCGGATGGTATCCATGGGATGGGATGCGTTGGGATGGGATGGAATCCCTGGGATGGGGACCAGGGGATGGGATGGGATCCCTGGGATGGGATCCCTGGGATGGGATGGGATGGGATCCCTGGGATGGGATGGGATCCCTGGGATGGGATGGAATCCCTGGGATGGCATCCCTGGGATGGGATGGAATCTCTGGGATGGGATCCCTGGGATGGGATGGGATGGGTTGGAATGGGATGGGATCCCTGGGTTGGGATGGGTTCCATGCGATGGGATCCCTGGGATGGGATGGGATCGGATGGGATGGGATGGGATCCCTGGGATGGGATGGGATGGGATGGGATGGGATGGGATGGGATGGGATGGGATGGGATGGGATGGGATGGAATGGGATGGGATCGGGTGGGATGGGATTGGTTGGGATGGGATGCGATCCCTGGGCTGGTATGGGATGGGATGGGATGGGATCCCTGGGATGGGATGGGATGGGATGGGATGGGATGGGATGGGATGGAATGGGATGGGATCGGGTGGGATGGGATTGGTTGGGATGGGATGCGATCCCTGGGATGGTATGGGATGGGATGGGATGGGATCCCTGGGATGGGATGGGATCCGTGGGATGGGATGGGTTGGGATGGGATTGGATCCCTGGGATAGGATGGAATGTGATGGGGTGGGATGGGATGGGTTGGGATGGGATGGGATCCCTGGGATGGGTTGGGATGGGATGGGATGGGATCCCTGGGATGGGAAGAGATGAAATGGGATCCCTGGGATGGGATGGAATCCCTGGGATGGGAGGGGATGGGATGGGATGGGATCACTGGGATGGGTTGGGATCCCTGGGATGGGATGGCCTCCCTGGGATGGGATCCATGGGATGGGTTACTTGAGATGGGATAGGATCCCTGGGATGGGAGAGGATGGGATGGGATATGTTGGGATGGGATGGGATCATTGGGATGGGATGGGATCCCTGGGATGGGATCCCTGGAATGTGATCCCTCGTATGGGATGGGATCACTGGGATGGGATGGAATCCCTGGGATGGGATCCCTGGGATGGGATGGGATGGGATGGGATCCCTGGGATGTTATGGGATCCGTGGGATGTGATGGGATGCGATTCCTGGGATGGGAATGGGTGGGATCGGATGGGATCACTGGGATGGGATGGAATCCCTGGGATGGGATGGGATGGGATGGGATGGGATGGGATCCCTGGGATGGGATGGGATCCCTGGGATGGGATGGGGTGGGATGGGATCCCTGGGATGGGAACAGATGAAATGGGATCCCTGGGATGGGATGGAATCCCTGGGATGGGATAGCTGGGATGGGATGGGATCCCTGGGATGGGATGGGATCCCTGGGATGGGTTGGGATCCCTGGGATGGGATGGCCTCCCTGGGATGGGATCCATGGGATGGGTTACTTGGGATGGGATAGGATCCCTGGGATGGGAGAGGATGGGATGGGATATGCTGGGATGGGATATGTTGGGATGGGATGGGATCCCTGGGATGGGATGGGATCCCTGGGATGGGATCCCAGGAATGTGATCCCTCGTATGGGATGGGATCACTGGGATGGGATGGAATCCCTGGGATGGGATCCCTGGGATGGGATGGGATGGGATGGGATCCCTGGGATGTTATGGGATCCGTGGGATGTGATGGGATGGGATTCCTGGGATGGGAATGGGTGGGATGGGATGGGATCACTGGGATGCGATGGAATCCCTGGGACGAGATCGCTGGGATGGGATGTGATGGGATGGGATGGGATGGGATCCCTGCGATGGGATGGGGTGAGATGGGATGGGATGGGATCCCTGGGATTGGATGGGATGGGATGGGATGGGATGGGTTGGGATGGGATGGGATGGGATTGGATGGGATGGGTTGGGATGGTATGGTATCCATGGGATGGTGTCCCTGGGATGGGATGGGATGGGATGGGATGGGATGGGGTGGGATGGGATGGGATTGGATGGGATGGGGTGGGATGGGATGGGATTGGCTACACTGGGTTGGGATGGGATGGGATCGATGGGATGGGATGGGATGGAATGGGATCCCTGGGATGGTACGGAATGGGATCCCTGGGATGGGATGGGATACCTGGTATGGGATCCCTAGGATGGGATGGGATGCGATGGGATAGGATGGGATGGGATGCGATGGGATAGGATGGGATGGGATGGGGTAGGATGGGATGGGATCCCTGGGATGGGATGGGATCCCTGGGATGGGATCTCTGGGATCGGATGGTATCCATGGGATGGGATGGGTTGGGATGGGATGGAATCCCTGGGATGGGGACCAGGGGATGGGATGGGATCCCTGGTATGGGATCCCTGGGATGGGATGGGATGGGATGGGATGGGATCCCTGGGATGGGATGGGATCCCTGGGATGGGATCCCTGGAATGTGATCCCTGAGATGGGATGCGATCCCTGGGATGGGATGGGATTGGATGGGATGGCATGGGTTGGGATGGGTTGGGAACACTGGGATGGGATGTTATGGGATCCCTGGGATGAGTTGGGATGGGATTGGATCCCTGGGATGGGATGGGATCGCTGGGATGGGATCCCTGGGATGGGATGGGATGGAATGGGATGGGATGGGATGGGAGGGATCCCTGGGATGGGATGGGATCCCTGGGATGGGATCGGATGGGATGGGATGGGTTGGGATGGGATGGGTTGGGATGGGTTGGGATGGGATAGGATATCTGGGATTGGATCCCTGGGATGAGATGGGAACCCTGGGATGGGATCCCTGGGATGGGATGGGATGGGATGGGATGGGATGGAATGGGATGGGATGGAATGGAATGGGATGGGATGGGATTGGATTGGATGGCATGGGTTGGGATGGGATTCGATGGGATGGGATGGGATCCCTGGGATGGGATCGGATGGGATGGGATGGGATCCCTGGGATGGAATTCCTGGGATAGGATGGGATCCCTGGGTTGGGATCGAATCCCTGGGATGTTATCCCTGGGATGGGATTGGATCCCTGGGATGGGATGGGATGGGATGGGATGGGATGGGATGGGATGGGATGGGATGGAATGGGATGGGATGTGATGGCATGGGATGGGATCCCTGGAATGGGATGGGATCCCTGGGATGGGATGGGATTCCTGGGATGGGAATGGATGGGATGGGATGGGATTGGATGGGATGGGATCCCTGTGATGGGATGGGATCCCTGTGATGGGATGGGATGGGATCCCTGTGATGGGATTTGTTGGGATGGGATCCCTGGGATGGGATGGAATCCCTGGGATGGGATCCCTGGAATGGGATGGGATGGGATGGGATCCCTGGGATGTTATGGGATCCGTGGGATGTGATGGGATGGGATTCCTGGGATGGGAATGGGTGGGATGGGATGGGATCACTGGGATGGGATGGAATCCCTGAGATGAGATCGCTGGGATGGGATGTGATGGGATGGGATGGGATGGGATGGGATCCCTGCGATGGGATGGGATGGTATGGGATGGGATCCATGGGATGGGATGTGATCCCTGGGATGGGATGGGGTGAGATGGGATGGGATGGGATGGGATGGGATGGGATGGGATCCATGGGATGGGATGTGATCCCTGGGATGGAATGGGGTGAGATGGGATGGGATGGGATGGGATCCCTGGGATTGGATGGGATGGGATTGGATGGGATGGGTTGGGATGGGATGGGATTGGATGGGATGGGTTGGGATGGTATGGTATCCCTGGGATGGTGTCCCTGGGATGGGATGGGATGGGATGGGATGGGATGGGATGGGGTGGGATGGGATGGGATTGGATGGGATGGGGTGGGATGGGATTGGCTACAATGGGTTGGGATGGGATGTGATCGATGGGATGGGATGGGATGGGATGGGATGGAATGGGATCCCTGGGATGGTACGGAATGGGATCCCTGGGATGGGATGGGATACCTGGTATGGGATCCCTAGGATGGGATGGGATGCGATGGGATGCGATGGGATAGGATGGGATGGGATGGGGTAGGATGGGATGGGATCCCTGGGATGGGATGAGATCCCTGGGATGGGATCTCAGGGATCGGATGGTATCCATGGGATGGGATGGGTTGGGATGGGATGGAATCCCTGGGATGGGGACCCGGGGATGGGATGGGGTCCCTGGTATGGGATCCCAGGGATGGGATGGGATGGGATGGGATGGGATCCCTGGGATGGGATGGGATCCCTGGGATGGGATCCCTGGAATGTGATCCCTGGGATGGGATGGGATCCCTGGGATGGGATGGAATCCCTGGGAAGGGATCCCTGGGATAGGATGGGATCCCTGGGTTGGGATCGAATCCATGGGATGGCATCCCTGGGATGGGATGGAATCTCTGGGATGGGATCCCTGGGATGGGATGGGATGGGATGGGTTGGAATGGGATGGGATCCCTGGGTTGGGATGGGTTCCATGGGATGGGATCCCTGGGATGGGTTGGGATGGGATGGGATGGGATGGGATGGGATCCCTGGGATGGGATCCCTGGAATGTGATCCCTCGTATGGGATGGGATCCCTGGGATGGGATGGAATCCCTGGGATGCGATCCCTGGGATAGGAAGGGATCCCTGGGTTGGGATCGAATCCCTGGGGTGGCATCCCTGGGATGGGATGGAATCTCTGGAATGGGATCCCTGGGATGGGATGGGATGGGTTGGAATGGGATGGGATCCCTGGGTTGGGATGGGTTCCATGGGATGGGATCCCTGGGATGGGATGGTATGGGATGGGATGGGATCCCTGGGATGGGATCCCTGGGATGGGATGGGAAGGGCTCCCTGGGATGGGATGGGATGGGATGGGATCCCTGGGATGGGATGGGATGGGATGGGACCCCTGGGATGGGATCCCTGGGATGGGATGGGATGGGCTCCCTGGGATGGGATAACTGGGATGGGATGGGATGGGATGGGATGGGATGGGATGGGATGGGATGGGATGGGATGGGATGGGATGGGATGGGATGGGATGGGTTGGGATGGGATGGGATGGGATCCCTGGGATGTTATCCCTGGGTTGGGATGGGATCCCTGGGATGGGATGGGATGGGATGGGATGGGATGGGATGGGATGGGATGGGATGGGATGGGATGGGATGGGATGGGAAGGGATGGGATAGGATGGGATGGGATGAGATCGATGGGATGGGATGGGATGAAATGGGATCCCTGGGATGGTACGGAATGGGATCCCTGGGATGGGATGGGATGGGATTGGATCCCTGGGATGGGATGAGATGGGATCCCAGGGATGGGATCCCTGGATTGTGATCCCTCGTATGGGATGGGATCCCTGGGATGGGATGGAATCCCTGGGATGGGATCTCGGGGATGGGATGGGATCCCCGGGATGGGATCCCTGGGATGGGATGGGATGGGATGGAATGGGATGGGATGGGATGGGACGGGATGGGTTGGGATGGGATGGGATTGGATGGGATGGGTTGGGATGGGATGGGATCCCTGGGATGAGGTCCCTGGGATGGGATCCCTGGGATGGGATCCCTGGGATGGTATCCCTGGGATGGGATGGTATTTGAAGGGATGGGATCACTGGGATGGGATAGGATCCCTGGGATGGGAATGGATCCCTTGGAGGAGATCCCTGGGATGGGATGGGATGGGATGTGATGGGATCTCTGGAATGGGATCCCTGGAATGGGATTGGATCCCTGGGATGGGATCCCTGGGATGGGATGGGGTGGGATGGGATCCCTGGCATTGGATCGGATCCCTGGGATGGCATCCCTGGGATGGGATCGATGGGATGGGATGGGATGGGATGGGATGGGATCCCTGGGATGGGATCCCTGGAATGGGATGGGATCTCTGGGATGGTATCGCTGGGATGGGATGGGATGGGATGGGATGGGATGGGATGGGATCCCTGGGAAGGGGTGCCTGGGATGGGATAGGATCCCTGGGATGCGATGGGATTCCACGGAAGCGATGGGACCACTGGGATGGGATCCCTGGGATGGGATGGGATCCATGGGATGGGATGGGATGGGATGGGATGGGATGGGATGGGATGGGATACCTGTGATGGGATGGGACGGGATTGGATGGGATCCCTGTGATGTGATGGAATCCCTGGGATGGGATGGGATCCCTGGGATGGGATCCCTGGGATTGGATGGGATCCCTGGGATGGGATCCCTGGGATTGGATGGGATCCCTGGGATGGGATGGGGTGGGATCCCTGGGATGGGATGGGATCCCAGGGATGGGATGGGATGGGATGGGATGGGATCCCTGGGATGGGATGGGATCTGTGGGACGGGATGGGATCCCTGGGATGGTATCGCTGGGATGGGATGGGATGTGAT
Organism: Sturnus vulgaris; assembly: GCF_052056855.1. Classification (NCBI taxonomy): domain Eukaryota; kingdom Metazoa; phylum Chordata; class Aves; order Passeriformes; family Sturnidae; genus Sturnus; species Sturnus vulgaris. The sequence continues at coordinate 11,691,860 of NC_142282.1, forward strand.
GGGATGGGATGGGATCCCTGGGAAGGGGTGCCTGGGATGGGATGGGATCCCTGGGATGCCATGGGATTCCACGGAAGCGAAAGGACCCCTGGGATGGGATCCCTGGGATGTGATGGGATTCCTGGGATGGGATGGGATGGGATGGGATGGGATGGGATCCCTGGGAAGGGATCCCTGGGATGGGATGGGATGGGATACCTGTGATGGGATGGGATGGGATGGGATGGGATGGGATGGGACGGGATCCCTGTGATGGGATGGAATCCCTGGGATGGGATGGGATCCCTGGGATTGGATGGGATCCCTGGGATGGGATGGGATGGGATGGGATGGGATGGGATGGGATCCCTGGGATGGGATCCCTGGGATGGGGTGGGATCCCTGGGATGGGATGGGATCGCTGTGATGGGATGGGATCCCGGGGATGAGATCCCTGGGATGGGATCCCTGGGATGGGATCCCTGGGATGGGATCCCTGGGATGGGATGAGATGGGATGGGATGGGATGGGATGGGATTCCTGGGAAGGGGAGCCTGGGACGGGATGGGATCCCTGGGATGCGATGGGATTCGACGGAAGCGATGGGACCCCTGGGATGGGATCCCTGAGATGGGATGGGATCCCGGGGAAGGGAACCCCGGGATGGGATGTGATGGGATGGGATGGGATGGGATACCTGGGATGGGATGGGATGGGATGGGATGGGATGGGATCCCTGTGATGGGATGGAATCCCTGGGATGGGATGGGATCCCTGGGATGGGATCCCTTGGACTGGATGGGATCCCTGGGATGGGATGGGATGGATGGGATCCCTGGGATGGGATCCCTGGGATGGGGTGGGATCCCTGGGATGGGATGGGATCCCTGGAATGGGATGGGATCCATGGTAAGGGGTGCCTGGGATGGCATGGGATCCCTGGGAAGCGATGGGATCCCAGGGATGGGATGGGATGGGATGGGATGGGATGGGATGGGATGGGATGGGATGGGATGGGATGGGATACCTGGGATGGGATGGGATCCGTCGGACTGGATGGGATCTCTGGGATGGTATCGCTGGGATGGGATGGGATGGGATGGGATCCCTGGGAAGGGGTGCCTGGGATGGGATGGGATCCCTGGGAAGGGATGGGATCCCTGGGATGGGGTGGGATGGGATGGGATCCCTGGGAAGGGATCCCTGGGATGGGATGGGATGGGATGGGATGGGATGGGATGGGATGGGAGGGGATGGGTTCGGATGGGACGGGATCCCTGTGATGGGATGGAATCCCTGGGGTGGGATGGGATCCCTGGGATTGGATGGGAGCCCTGGGATGGGATGGGATGGGATGGGATGGTATCCCTGGGATGGGATGGTGCTTGAAGGGATGGGATCACTGGGATGGGATAGGATCCCTGGGATGGGAATGGATCCCTTGGAGGAGATCCCTGGGATGGGATGGGATGTGATGGGATCTCTGGAATGGGATCCCTGGAATGGGATTGGATCCCTGGGATGGGATCCCTGGGATGGGATGGGGTGGGATGGGATCCCTGGCATTGGATCGGATCCCTGGGATGGCATCCCTGGGATGGGATCGATGGGATGTGATGGGATAGGATGGGATGGGATCCCTGGGATGGGATCCCTGGAATGAGATGTGATGGGATGGCATCCCTGGGATGAGATGGGATCGCTGGGATGGGATCTCAGGGATGGGACGGGATCCCTGGGATGGGATCGATGGGATGGGATGGGATGGGATGGGATGGGATGGGATGGGATGGGATGGGATGGGATAGGATGGGATGAGATTCCTGGGAAGGGGTGCCTGGGACGGGATGGGATCCCTGGGATGCGATGGGATTCCACGGAAGCGATGGGACCTCTGGGATGGGATCCCTGGGATGGGATGGGATGGGATGGGATGGGATGGGATCCCTGGGATGGGATCCCTGGGATGGGGTGGGATCCCTGGGATGGGATGGGATCGCTGTGATGGGATGGGATCCCTGGGATGAGATCCCTGGGATGGGATCCCTGGGATGGGATGGGATGGGATGTGATACCTGTGATGGGATGGGATGGGATGGGATGGGATCCCTGTGATGGGATGGAATCCCTGGGATGGGATGGGATCCCTGGGATGGGATCCCTGGGATTGGATGGGATCCCTGGGATGGGATGGGATGATATGGGATGGGATGGGATGGGATGGGATGGGATGGGATGGGATGGGATGGGATCCCTGGGATGGGATGGGATCCGTGGGAAGGGGTGCCTGGGATGGGATGGGATCCCTGGGATGCGATGGGATTCCACGGAAGCGATGGTGCTGCCCGATGCCCCAAACAGAACACAAACTAACAGAGTGTCAGTTTATGATGTGCTTTATTCAGGGCCCGGGGAACCTGCGGACTAGCGTCCAAAGTCAGGGTCCCACAGTTCCCTTTTTCGTCAAGTTTTTTATACCTTTTTACAAAGTAGTCCACGTGCAGAGGTACACATTCTTCAAGACAATACAGATACATAAATCTTGTAGATATCATTCCTAAAAGTTATAAATTTTGCATGCTTGTCTATTCAAAACTATAGGCTACCCCCCTTTAATTCCCCCTTGCATGTTTCCCCATCACCAGAACCCTTTATTTATTATTATACTTTAGCCTTGTCCTGAAAGTTTCTAGATGTTCTTATATGCTCCACTAAATTCTTTAATTATCTTTAATTATTGTTTCCACAGTCCCCAGCTCATTCCCAGGGCTGGTTCCCAGGGCCTGTCCGAGAACTGCAGTTTTCTAAGCCTTAGCATGACTACTACTATATCTACATTAGTCCTTTTTCTCATTATTTCGGTATCAACTCCCCCCTTTTGAGCATTCTTCAGATTTTCTGCAAGGATGCTCAATTCTTCAAGTTATGGTTTCTAAGTAGGATGGTGAGTCTTCTTTTCGAGTTGGCAGGATTACTTCTTTCCGGGTCAGTGTTCTCATAACACGTCGAGTATGAGTTCCTTCTTTGGCAATCATTCCTAAAAGACATCTGTACATAATCATGCATACTACAATAATCAATACAATCATTATTACATATTGTACAATTGATGATATCCAACCAGAGACTTGGATTCCTAGGGAGCTAAACAGTGCTCCTACCCAGTTATGTTCAGCTTCCTCCTGGACTTCATGCACTTTTGTTTCAATTTGTTCTAATTGACTTATGTCTTTTTCTACTTCTTCTGTGACATTTGGGATATGTACGCAGCAATGGTCAACCTTTCCTTGGAGGTACCCACAGACTCCATGTTCTTTTAATAAAAGCAAATCTAATGCCATTCTATTTTGAATTGTCATTCTTGTCGTTGCCTGCAACTGTAAGTTTAGATCCCTAAATCCTTTCTTTGTAACTGCGGCTAGCCTCTCAGTTTGTCCTACTAATTTGTACAGCATCTCCCGGTTTCTATATGTAGAAATTGGTGCAAACAAGGACTCCAATACCCATCCAAATTTAACTCCTGATGAGGGTTCATGCCATTCATCTTTATTTCCCAATCCTAGTTCTTCTGCCACTTCATTTGTTTCTCTCTTTGTTCGTGACTGCATCTCTTTCTGCGTTAATTTAGACTGTTTCCAAAAAGGGCAAAGTGTAGGGACTCCTAAAGTAATCTGTGTGACCGGGCCATTAATAGGCATATGAGTAGTCCACTGTCCGTGCCCCATTACCCACACTGAATGCCCTGGACTCCTGATGGTAGTCGTCTGACAGTCTTTCCATGCCCCTTTTATTTCACCTGTTATTGTATGATTATACCTTTGACATTCACAGCCCCATTTTAATAGTATCCGTACTGGCACTAAACCAATTTGGGATTCAGGGGTATCACAGGTGATGATTTTGCTACAATTCCAGCTAGGTGTGAGGGTCACTCGATCCCGTCTTACTGTTTCAGTTCCTAACACTCCTAGATGTCCTTGCTCTCTCTGGCCTGACCATTCGACACACCAATGTACTGGTCCTATGTAACTGTAAGGTTCTAACAAACTAGGACCCCAAATCGTTTTCCAATGTTCCCATTCTTCCTTCCCTTCTTGACATACTATCTCATAAGAAAATTCTGTGACTGGTTTTTGTCTTTTTTGTCTTATGTCATAAGTACACCATCCTACATTCTTGAACCGTCCAATTCTTGTAAAAACTGGATTTAGTAATTTTAGGCACTCACTCTTTTGTCCCGGTGTTGACCATTTCCCTCGAACTGTATAGGTTTCCTCTATCATCTTAGTATGATTCCGTACTTCTTTATTACATCTTTTTGTCCCATTTATAATTACTGGAGGCATTTCCCCAACGGGAATGATGCCCCATGGTATTGGATCTCCCGCAGCTTTAGGTAAAGGTAAACATGCAGTGATGGACGTAGTATTTTGTACTTGTCCAAAATCCCTAACTAATCCCACTATTAAATTTTCTTGTCCCAATTCTTGTTGTGTTTTTCCAGCTTCTGTCACCTGCCATGTTCTCCCATTCTCTTTTAGAATACCTACATTTATGTTCCCATAATCAAAACTTTCTCTAATCCGCACAATGCATGAGAATTGTCCTACCTGATCAGCTTGCATATGAGATATTGTCAATGTGGTGTTACCTCTTTGCTGTTCCATATCCCAAAGTGTCACAATTCCTTCTGTAAATACCTCGTCTGTGGTGATTTGTCTCCAGGCTGCATGTACTTCTTTTAATCCAGTTCTCTGGTTGTCAGAAAACAAACAGGTTAAATTTACTCCCGCACCCTCAGGCACCATTACATCTGGCTCCGGAACTGTAATTTTAACAAACGCTTCTCCCACCTGCATTATACAGACTAATGTTAAAAGAACTAAGGCCTTGCCCTGAACACCAGCTTTGTTGCTGACAAAGGCTGTACTTCCCATCTTGACGGGACCTTCTTGATTCGAGTGTAGTGAATCCAGTTTTCGATCCCTTGGACTTTCACTGTCGTGTAGGTAGTCATGATCACCTGGTGAGGACCGTCCCATACTTCTTTCAAGGGTTCCGTATTCCAGTTTTTCACATATACTTGATCTCCTGGCTGTATGTCATGGACAGGATTCTCCAAGGGCAGAGGCCGGTTCCACTGCAATGCTCCTCGCAGCGCTGTAAGGACTTTATTTAAAGACAAAATGTAACTCAACAATACTTGATCTCCTACTAAGTGAGGGTCCCCTTTGTAGGTTGTAGCATGATATGGTTTGCCATACAAAATTTCGTATGGGCTTACTCCTATCCTTTCTCTGGGTTTAATCCTGATTCTTAGCAAGGCTAGAGGTAGTGCCTGAGGCCACTGTATCTTCGCTTCCTGACAAATTTTCTTAATTTGCCCTTTTAATGTCTGATTCATCCGTTCCACTTGGCCACTAGATTGTGGTCTCCAGGGCGTATGGAGATTCCAAACTATCCCTAACACTCTGGCTACCTCTTGGACTACTCTAGCTACAAAGTGAGGTCCTCTATCTGAGGACATTCCTAATGGGATTCCAAATCTAGGGATGATTTCCCGTAGTAAAGTTTTAATTACTTCCTTTGCTTGGTTAGTCCTGCATGGGAAGGCTTCTGGCCACCCTGAAAAGGTACACACATACACCAGTAAATAACGGTACCCTTGTGCTTTTGGTAGCTCTGAGAAATCTATTTGCCAATAGTCTCCTGGTTGCGGCCCCACTTGTAACTTTCCTAATTGTATCTGCCTTCGTGTCACTGGGTTATTTTTAATACAGACTGGACACATGGCGTTAATCCGTTTTGCCATTGTTAACATCCGATTGGAAATTATCTCACGTTTTAAAAACTGTACCAATGCGTCTGCTCCCCAATGGCACTTGTTATGTTCGATTTCTAAAATTGTTTTCATTACTTTTGTTGGCAATACAACCTGACCTTCAGCTGTGACATACCATCCTTTTTCATTCTTCTGGGCCTGAACAAATTGAGCAAGCTTCTCATCTTCATGTGTATACCATGGTTTCTGCTCAAGAAAAGAAGTGGCAGGGTTAATTCGCACTGGCAATAAAGCTAATTGTGTCCATACCTCTCGAGCAACCTGTTTGGCAACTCTGTCAGCCAGCTGGTTTCCTTGGAACGCTTTTCCCTCTTCCTTTTGATGTCCTTTTACATGCATCACTGCTACTGCCTGAGGTTTATGCACTGCTTCCAATAGTGCTAATATTTGTTCTTTGTGCTTAATTTCTGATCCTTGAGAATTCAACAGTCCTCTTTCTTTCCACAGTGCTCCATGTACATGTATTACTCCAAAGGCATATTTTGAATCAGTCCAAATGTTTACTCTTTTCCCCTGACTCAATTCTAAGGCTCTTACCAGAGCTTGTATCTCGGCTTTCTGGGCTGAAGTTCCCGGGGTTAAAGCTCGAGCTTCTATTATTTGTGTCAAAGTCACTACTGCGTATCCCGCATACCTGATTCCGTTTTCCACAAAGCTGGATCCATCTGTAAACAGTTCCCATTCCGGATTTTCCAAAGGCTCATCTTTCAGGTCCTTCCGGCTGGCATATACCTGTTCAATGATTTCTACGCAATCATGTGTCAATTCGCCTCCTTCTTCCTGGCTGCTGCTCCTAAGAAATTCTGCTGGATTAAGATGATTGGTTATTTTTAATTCAATGTCATCCTGTTCTCAGAGGAGTGCCTGATATTGTAACATGCGACTCGACGAGAGCCAATGCCCCCCTTTTTGTTCCAAAACTGCAATGACCATATGGGGAACAAATACTTCCATCCTTTTTCCCAAAGTCAATTTTCTGGCTTCTCGAATTAGGAGCACTGTTGCTGCCACAGCCCTAAGACAACTGGGCCATCCGGCACTTACAGAGTCTAGCTGCTTTGAGAAGTACCCCACCGGGCGTTTCCATGAGCCCAATTTTTGGGTGAGAACCCCTATTGCCAGTCTCTGTCTTTCATTTACGTATAGTTGAAAAGGTTTTGTGAGATCTGGCAATCCTAGTGCTGGGGCTTCCTTTAAAGCTTGTTTCAGACTCTGAAATGCCTTTTCTTGTGTTTGTCCCCACTGAAACACAGGGCTTTTGGCTGCTTCATACAAGGGTTTTGCTTTCAGTCCAAATTCCGGAATCCACAAGCGGCACCACCCTATCATGCCCAAAAAGGATCTTAACTCTTGTGGATTTCGTGGTGTGGGTATGGTGCAAATTGCTTGTACTCGATTGATTCCTAACTTTCGCACCCCTTGTGAAATTTCGCAGCCTAAGTAAATCACTTGGGTTCTTACCAGCTGAGCTTTTTCTCTCGATACTCGGTATCCAGCTTGTCCCAGCATATTAAGTAATTCAATGGTGAGTCTAAGGCAAACATCCTTTTCTGCGGAGGCTATAAAGATATCATCAACATATTGTAGGAGAACATATAAAAAAGGTGATTCTTTTACCTGAGTCATCTTCCATTCTTCTAACTCTCGAGCCAATTGATTTCCAAAAATAGTTGGTGAGTTTTTGAATCCTTGTGGTAGACGCGTCCAGGTGAGCTGCTTCTTGCGTCCCGTGTCTGGGTTCTCCCACTCAAAAGCAAAGTATTTCCTACTTTCAAGTGCCAAGGGGATACAGAAAAATGCATCTTTCAAATCAATCACTGTGAACCACTTAAACTTTTCCGACACAGCTGTCAACAATGTATACGGATTAGCTACTACTGGGTGTATATCTTTAGTGATATTATTAATTGCTCTTAAATCTTGAACTAATCTATACTTACCATTTGGCTTTCTAACTGGGAATATCGGAGTATTGAATTCTGACTCACATTCCTGTAAAATTCCTAAGCTAAGAAATTGTTCAATCATAGGTGCTATTCCTATTCGTGCTTCCAATTTCAAAGGATATTGTTTTACCCTTACTGGGGAGGCTCCTTCTTTTAGTTCTATTACAACCGGTTGTGCCGCTTTTGATTTTCCAGGTACTCCTGTTTCCCATACCCATGGTACTACAGCTTGCTCTATTTCTTGTGGTATTTCTACTGCTTCTACTTCTTTCACTACAAACAGCTTAGCAATATTCTCCTCGGGAAATTCCAATCTTACTCTACCTTTTTCAAATATTATCTTTGCTTCTAACATTGACAATAAATCCCTCCCAAATAGTGATTCTGGGCTATTTGGCATATATAAAAATCGATGGTCAAATTCCTTCCCCCCAAATTTTATATCTAATGGCCGCAAAAATGTTCGTTCCTCAACTTGTCCCGTAACTCCCACTACTTGAATAGTAGAATCACTCAAAGGTCCTATCTTAGTGTTGACAGCTGAAAATGATGCCCCAGTATCTACTCTAAATTCTAACGGTTCCCCATCTACTTCCATTATTACCTTTAAATCCTGGTCTAGTCAGCTCTGATTCTGGTAATTCCCCATCATAAAGGCCTGGGCGGCACCTTGTGGATTTCCCGGGAAAGCACCTGTATTATTCATCAGTCCCTGATTTCCATCCCCACTGGCTATAATTCCTCCCCCAAAACCCATTCCTTGGTTGAGAGGACACTCATTTTTCCAATGTCCTCTATTTTTACATAGAGCACATTGATCTATCCCCAGCTGCATTCTTCCTCTTCCCATATTCAATTGTCCCATGAGTCCTCCCGCCCCCATTGGCATTTCCCCCTTTGCTATTCCTCTACCCCTTCCTCGTCCACGTCCACGACTCCCTCCTCTCATATTATTTCCAGCCACTTGCTGTAACACCGCTAACATAGTAGCCTGTTGTTTCCTGGCCGTTTCTTTTTCCCTGTTATTATATACCTTCCACGCAACTTCCAATAGTTTATCTAAATTCCGAGTATCTTCTCCCTCCAATTTTTGTAATTTCTTTCTAATATCTTCCTGGGACTGCCCCATAAAAATTAATGCTAGCTGTAATTTTCCCGATTCTCCCTCAACTTCTAAATTAGTGTATCTACGAGCTGTCTCCTTAAGCCGCTCTAAAAAGGTTGATGGAGACTCATTCTTTTCCTGTCTGACCGAATATAACTTAGACCAATTCAAAGTTTTTGGTATTCCATTCCGTATTCCTTCTGTTAACAAATCCTGATAAGCTTTAAGTCTCCGAGACCCGCCCGTCGAGTTGGGATCCCACTCCGGATCTTCCCTAGGCACTAAGTCATTTACTGTACCATCCGCAAGCTGCAACCTAATCATTTCCCGTGCTTTCTCTGTCATTGCTTTAAACACCATTTCCTTTTCAGTAGAATCCATTATTGTGTCTAACAGAACTTGTAAATCATTCCAATCTGGGTTCTGAGTCTTAATTACCATTTTTACCACCCGCGCAGTTCGTTCAGGATCCTCCCGATACGCCCCCGCTGATTGTTTCCAAATTAGCAAATCATTCGGAGAAAAGGGAACTTTCACTATGACCCGTTCCCCCTGCGGCCCGACTGCTTCACGCAGCGGAACCATTAAATGAGCACCTCCTCCCTTTTTCTTCCTTTCTACCTCCCACCTCCCTCTCCGAGTTCTTTCACATAAGGGGGTTCGTGGTATATCTGTGGTTCCTATTTTTGTTTCTTGATCCTCCCTTTCTGCCTCTAACATACTTTCTCCACGTTCTTCCATCGGAGGAGCACTAGGGGCTATCAGCAAAGAAACATCCTCTTCAGGTTCCAAAAACTTAACTGAGCATTCCTTCTCTTTCTGCCACCCCTTACATCCTTCACAATTCAGGTTTAATGTTTTCAAAACCATGATCCCACACTCCTTTTGCCACTCTGGTTTATCTTTCAAATAATAAAAGAGGTCTAGGTACGGTATTTCATCCCATTTTTCATTACTTTGCAGGAAATGCATCAAAGGTGTAATAATGTCAGGATTCAGTGTACCGTTCCTAGGCCATTGCATACCATCGGGTTCATATAAAGGCCATACATGATTACAGAAATCAATCAATTTCCTTTTACTTAATTCTTGACCAAAGTTCCCCGCATTCCAGTGTTGTAATAAACAGCCCAATGGTGAATCGTCCGGGATTTCCATCCCGGAACTTGCTAGAGTCTTAAATGTTTTTAAAGGCATCATTACACTTTTTTCTTTTTTTTTTTTTCTTTTTTTCTTTTTTTTTTCTTTTTTTTTTCTTTTTTTTTTTTTTTTTTTTTTTTTTTTTTTTTTTAACACAATACACACCACACACAACACTCACACCCTTTCCAATACACACCACACACAACACTCACACCCTTTACACTCACACCCTTTCCACAATTCTTGCCTTTCTCGTCTCTGCGAGTGGCAAGTGCTGAACCTGCGCAGTCACTGCTGCGTCTGACGGTCAGCGCCTAGGCTTTTTCCACAACCTTAAAGACGTCTGTGACCCCCGTGCGGAAACGCCGTTCCGACTTAATCGGCAGGCCCCCCTTTCCCTTGATAAAAGGAATAAAGCACCTTCGGGCTTACCTCCTGGTCGTCCGTCAGGCGCGGGGTCGGGCACGGGTTGATGTCCTCCCCAGAAATCACCTGGTGCCGGCGTGGAGTGGATCAGCTCGCGAACCGCCCCTGCCGCCTCCGGAGTCCCATCTGGGTCGCCAGAAAACTGCTGCCCGATGCCCCAAACAGAACACAAACTAACAGAGTGTCAGTTTATGCGGTGCTTTATTCAGGGCCCGGGGAACCTGCGGACTAGCGTCCAAAGTCAGGGTCCCACAGTTCCCTTTTTCGTCAAGTTTTTTATACCTTTTTACAAAGTAGTCCACGTGCAGAGGTACACATTCTTCAAGACAATACAGATACATAAATCTTGTAGATATCATTCCTAAAAGTTATAAATTTTGCATGCTTGTCTATTCAAAACTATAGGCTACCCCCCTTTAATTCCCCCTTGCATGTTTCCCCATCACCAGAACCCTTTATTTATTATTATACTTTAGCCTTGTCCTGAAAGTTTCTAGATGTTCTTATATGCTCCACTAAATTCTTTAATTATCGTTAATTATTGTTTCCACAGTCCCCAGCTCATTCCCAGGGCTGGTTCCCAGGGCCTGTCCGAGAACTGCAGTTTTCTAAGCCTTAGCATGACTACTACTATATCTACATTAGTCCTTTTTCTCATTATTTCGGTATCAATGGGACCCCTGGGATGGGATCCCTGGGATGGGATGGGATCCCAGGGATGGGATTCCTGGGAAGGGATCCCTGGGATGGGATGGGATGGGATGGGATGGGATGGGATGGGATGGGATACCTGTGATGGGATGGGATGGGATGGGATGGGATGGGATGGGATGGGATGGGATGGGATCCCTGTGATGGGATGGAATCCCTGGGATGGGATGGGATGGGATGGGATGGGATACCTGGGATGGGATCCCTGGGATGCGGTGGGATCCCTGGGATGGGATGGGATCCCTGGGATGGGATCCTTGGGAAGGGGTGCCTGGGATGGGATGGGATCCCTGGGATGCGATGGGATTCCACGGAAGCGATGGGACCCCTGGGATGGGATCCCTGGGATGGGATGGGATCCCTGGGATGGCATGGGATCCCAAGGAAGGGATCCCTGGGAAGGGATCCCTGGGATGGGGTGGGATCCCTGGGATGGGATGGGATCACTGTGATGGGATGGGATCCCTGGGATGAGATCCCTGGGATGGGATCCCTGGGATGGGATCCTTGGGATGGGATCCCTGGGATGGGATGGGATGGGATGGGATGGGATACCTGTGATGGGATGGGATGGGATGGGATGGGATGGGATGGGATGGGATCCCTGTGATCGGATGGAATCCCTGGGATGGGATCCCTGGGATGGGATCCCTGGGATTGGATGGGATCCCTGGGATGGGATGGGATGGGATCCCTGGGATGAGATGGGATCCGTGGGACGGGATGGGATCCCTGGGATGGTATCGCTGGGATGGGATGGGATGTGATGGGATGGGATGGGATCCCTGGGAAGGGGTGCCTGGGATGGGATGGGATCCCTGGGATGCGATGGGGTGGGATTCCTGGGATGGGATGGGATCCCAGGGATGGGATGGGATCCGTGGGAGGGGATGGGATCCCTGGGATGGGATGGGATCCCGGGGAAGGGAACCCCGGGATGGGATGTGATGGGATGGGATGGGATGGGATACCTGGGGTGGGATGGGATGGGATGGGATCCCTGTGATGGGATGGAATCCCTGGGATGGGATGGGATCCCTGGGATGGGATCCCTTGGACTGGATGGGATCCCTGGGATGGGATGGGATGGATGGGATCCCTGGGATGGGATCCCTGGGATGGGGTGGGATCCCTGGGATGGGGTGGCATCCCTGGAATGGGATGGGATCCATGGTAAGGGGTGCCTGGGATGGCATGGGATCCCTGGGAAGCGATGGGATCCCAGGGATGGGATGGGATGGGATGGGATGGGATGGGATGGGATGGGATGGGATGGGATACCTGGGATGGGATGGGATCCGTCGGACGGGATGGGATCTCTGGGATGGTATCGCTGGGATGGGATGGGATGGGATGGGATGGGATGGGATGGGATGGGATGGGGTCCCTGGGAAGGGATCCCTGGGATGGGATGGGATGGGATGGGATGGGATGGGATGGGATGGGATGGGATGGGATGGGATGGGATGGGATGGGATGGGATGTGATGGGAGGGGATGGGATCGGATGGGACGGGATCCCTGTGATGGGATGGAATCCCTGGGGTGGGATGGGATCCCTGTGATGGGATGGGATGGGATGGGATCCCTGGGAAGGGATCCCTGGGATGGGATGGGATGGGATGGGATGGGATGGGATGGGATGGGATGGGATGGGATGGGATGTGATGGGAGGGGATGGGATCGGATGGGACGGGATCCCTGTGATGGGATGGAATCCCTGGGGTGGGATGGGATCCCTGGGATTGGATGGGAGCCCTGGGATGGGATGGGATGGGATGGGATGGGATGGGATGGGATGGGATGGTATCCCTGGGATGGGATGGTACTTGAAGGGATGGGATCACTGGGATGGGATAGGATCCCTGGGATGGGAATGGATCCCTTGGAGGAGATCCCTGGGATGGGATGGGATGTGATGGGATCTCTGGAATGGGATCCCTGGGATTGGATTGGATCCCTGGGATGGGATCCCTGGGATGGGATGGGGTGGGATGGGATCCCTGGCATTGGATCGGATCCCTGGGATGGCATCCCTGGGATGGGATCGATGGGATGTGATGGGATGGGAAGGGATGGGATCCCTGGGATGGGATGGGATCCCTGGGATGGGGTGGGATCCCTGGGATGGGATCGCTGTGATGGGATGGGATCCCAGGGATGAGATCCCTGGGATGGGATCCCTGGGATGGGATCTTTGGGATGGGATCCCTGGGATGGGATCCCTGGGATGGGATGGGATGGGATGGGATACCTGGGATGGGATGGGATGGGATGGGATGGGATGGGATGGGATCCCTGTGATGGGATGGAATCCCTGGGATGGGATGGGATCCCTGGGATGGGATCCCTGGGATTGGATGGGATCCCTGGGATGGGATGGTATGGGATGGGATCCCTGGGATGGGATGGGATCCGTGGGACGGGATGGGATCCCTGGGATGGTATCGCTGGGATGGGATGGGATGGGATGGGATGGGATCCCTGGGAAGGGGTGCCTGGGATGGGATGGGATTCCTGGGATGCGATGGGATTCCATGGAAGCGATGGGACCCCTGGGATGGGATCCCTGGGATGGGATGGGATCCCTGGGATGGGATGGGATGGGATCCCTGGGAAGGGATCCCTGGGATGGGATGGGATGGGATGGGATGGGATGGGATGGGATGGGATGGGATGGGATGGGATGGGATGGGATACCTGTGATGGGATGGGATGGGATGGGATGGGATGGGATCGGATGGGACGGGATCCCTGTGATGGGATGGAATCCCTGGGATGGGATGGGATCCCTGGGATTGGATGGGATCCCAGGGATGGGATGGGATGGGATGGGATGGGATCCCTGGGATGGGATCCCTGGGATGGGGTGGGATCCCTGGGATGGTATGGGATCGCTGTGATGGGATGGGATCCCTGGGATGAGGTCCCTGGGATGGGATCCCTGGGATGGGATCCCTGGGATGGTATCCCTGGGATGGGATGGTATTTGAAGGGATGGGATCACTGGGATGGGATAGGATCCCTGGGATGGGAATGGATCCCTTGGATGAGATCCCTGGGATGGGATGGGATGGGATGTGATGGGATCTCTGGAATGGGATCCCTGGAATGGGATTGGATCCCTGGGATGGGATCCCTGGGATGGGATGGGGTGGGATGGGATCCCTGGCATTGGATCGGATCCCTGGGATGGCATCCCTGGGATGGGATCGATGGGATGGGATGGGATGGGATGGGATGGGATCCCTGGGATGGGATCCCTGGAATGGGATGGGATCTCTGGGATGGTATCGCTGGGATGGGATGGGATGGGATGGGATGGGATCCCTGGGAAGGGGTGCCTGGGATGGGATAGGATCCCTGGGATGCGATGGGATTCCACGGAAGCGATGGGACCCCTGGGATGGGATCCCTGGGATGGGATGGGATCCATGGGATGGGATGGGATGGGATGGGATTGGATGGGATGGGATGGGATGGGATGGGATACCTGTGATGGGATGGGACGGGATGGGATGGGATCCCTGTGATGTGATGGAATCCCTGGGATGGGATGGGATCCCTGGGATGGGATCCCTGGGATTGGATGGGATCCCTGGGATGGGATCCCTGGGATTGGATGGGATCCCTGGGATGGGATGGGGTGGGATCCCTGGGATGGGATGGGATCCCAGGGATGGGATGGGATGGGATGGGATGGGATTCCTGGGATGGGATGGGATCTGTGGGACGGGATGGGATCCCTGGGATGGTATCGCTGGGATGGGATGGGATGTGATGGGATGGGATGGGATCCCTGGGAAGGGGTGCCTGGGATGGGATGGGATCCCTGGGATGCCATGGGATTCCACGGAAGCGAAAGGACCCCTGGGATGGGATCCCTGGGATGTGATGGGATTCCTGGGATGGGATGGGATGGGATGGGATGGGATGGGATCCCTGGGAAGGGATCCCTGGGATGGGATGGGATGGGATACCTGTGATGGGATGGGATGGGATGGGATGGGACGGGATCCCTGTGATGGGATGGAATCCCTGGGATGGGATGGGATCCCTGGGATTGGATGGGATCCCTGGGATGGGATGGGATGGGATGGGATGGGATGGGATGGGATGGGATCCCTGGGATGGGATCCCTGGGATGGGGTGGGATCCCTGGGATGGGATGGGATCGCTGTGATGGGATGGGATCCCGGGGATGAGATCCCTGGGATGGGATCCCTGGGATGGGATCCCTGGGATGGGATCCCTGGGATGGGATGAGATGGGATGGGATGGGATGGGATGGGATTCCTGGGAAGGGGAGCCTGGGACGGGATGGGATCCCTGGGATGCGATGGGATTCGACGGAAGCGATGGGACCCCTGGGATGGGATCCCTGAGATGGGATGGGATCCCGGGGAAGGGAACCCCGGGATGGGATGTGATGGGATGGGATGGGATGGGATGGGATACCTGGGATGGGATGGGATGGGATGGGATGGGATGGGATGGGATCCCTGTGATGGGATGGAATCCCTGGGATGGGATGGGATCCCTGGGATGGGATCCCTTGGACTGGATGGGATCCCTGGGATGGGATGGGATGGATGGGATCCCTGGGATGGGATCCCTGGGATGGGGTGGGATCCCTGGGATGGGATGGGATCCCTGGGATGGGATCCCTTGGACTGGATGGGATCCCTGGGATGGGATGGGATGGATGGGATCCCTGGGATGGGATGGGATGGGATGGGATGGGATGGGATGGGATGGGATACCTGTGATGGGATGGGATGGGATGGGATGGGATGGGATGGGATGGGATACCTGGGATGGGATGGGATACCTGGGATGGGATGGGATCCGTCGGACTGGATGGGATCTCTGGGATGGTATCGCTGGGATGGGATGGGATGGGATGGGATGGGATCCCTGTGATGGGATGGAATCCCTGGGATGGGATGGGATCCCTGGGATGGGATCCCTTGGACTGGATGGGATCCCTGGGATGGGATGGGATGGATGGGATCCCTGGGATGGGATGGGATGGGATGGGATGGGATGGGATGGGATGGGATGGGATACCTGTGATGGGATGGGATGGGATGGGATGGGATGGGATGGGATGGGATACCTGGGATGGGATGGGATACCTGGGATGGGATGGGATCCGTCGGACTGGATGGGATCTCTGGGATGGTATCGCTGGGATGGGATGGGATGGGATGGGATGGGATCCCTGGGAAGGGGTGCCTGGGATGGGATGGGATCCCTGGGAAGGGATGGGATCCCTGGGATGGGGTGGGATGGGATGGGATCCCTGGGAAGGGATCCCTGGGATGGGATGGGATGGGATGGGATGGGATGGGATGGGATGGGATGGGAGGGGATGGGTTCGGATGGGACGGGATCCCTGTGATGGGATGGAATCCCTGGGGTGGGATGGGATCCCTGGGATTGGATGGGAGCCCTGGGATGGGATGGGATGGGATGGGATGGTATCCCTGGGATGGGATGGTACTTGAAGGGATGGGATCACTGGGATGGGATAGGATCCCTGGGATGGGAATGGATCCCTTGGAGGAGATCCCT
Organism: Sturnus vulgaris; assembly: GCF_052056855.1. NCBI lineage: Eukaryota > Metazoa > Chordata > Aves > Passeriformes > Sturnidae > Sturnus > Sturnus vulgaris. The sequence continues at coordinate 11,708,588 of NC_142282.1, forward strand.
GGGATGGGATGGGATGTGATGGGATCTCTGGAATGGGATCCCTGGAATGGGATTGGATCCCTGGGATGGGATCCCTGGGATGGGATGGGGTGGGATGGGATCCCTGGCATTGGATCGGATCCCTGGGATGGCATCCCTGGGATGGGATCGATGGGATGTGATGGGATAGGATGGGATGGGATCCCTGGGATGGGATCCCTGGAATGAGATGTGATGGGATGGCATCCCTGGGATGAGATGGGATCGCTGGGATGGGATCTCAGGGATGGGACGGGATCCCTGGGATGGGATCGATGGGATGGGATGGGATGGGATGGGATGGGATGGGATGGGATGGGATGGGATGGGATCCCTGGTATGGGATCTCTGGGATGGGATGGGATGGGATGTGATGGGATGGGATAGGATGGGATGAGATTCCTGGGAAGGGGTGCCTGGGACGGGATGGGATCCCTGGGATGCGATGGGATTCCACGGAAGCGATGGGACCTCTGGGATGGGATCCCTGGGATGGGATGGGATGGGATGGGATGGGATGGGATGGGATCCCTGGGATGGGATCCCTGGGATGGGGTGGGATCCCTGGGATGGGATGGGATCGCTGTGATGGGATGGGATCCCTGGGATGAGATCCCTGGGATGGGATCCCTGGGATGGGATGGGATGGGATGTGATACCTGTGATGGGATGGGATGGGATGGGATGGGATCCCTGTGATGGGATGGAATCCCTGGGATGGGATGGGATCCCTGGGATGGGATCCCTGGGATTGGATGGGATCCCTGGGATGGGATGGGATGGTATGGGATGGGATGGGATGGGATGGGATGGGATGGGATCCCTGGGATGGGATGGGATTCCACGGAAGCGATGGTGCTCCCCGATGCCCCAAACAGAACACAAACTAACAGAGTGTCAGTTTATGCGGTGCTTTATTCAGGGCCCGGGGAACCTGCGGACTAGCGTCCAAAGTCAGGGTCCCACAGTTCCCTTTTTCGTCAAGTTTTTTATACCTTTTTACAAAGTAGTCCACGTGCAGAGGTACACATTCTTCAAGACAATACAGATACATAAATCTTGTAGATATCATTCCTAAAAGTTATAAATTTTGCATGCTTGTCTATTCAAAACTATAGGCTACCCCCCTTTAATTCCCCCTTGCATGTTTCCCCATCACCAGAACCCTTTATTTATTATTATACTTTAGCCTTGTCCTGAAAGTTTCTAGATGTTCTTATATGCTCCACTAAATTCTTTAATTATCTTTAATTATTGTTTCCACAGTCCCCAGCTCATTCCCAGGGCTGGTTCCCAGGGCCTGTCCGAGAACTGCAGTTTTCTAAGCCTTAGCATGACTACTACTATATCTACATTAGTCCTTTTTCTCATTATTTCGGTATCAACTCCCCCCTTTTGAGCATTCTTCAGATTTTCTGCAAGGATGCTCAATTCTTCAAGTTATGGTTTCTAAGTAGGATGGTGAGTCTTCTTTTCGAGTTGGCAGGATTACTTCTTTCCGGGTCAGTGTTCTCATAACACGTCGAGTATGAGTTCCTTCTTTGGCAATCATTCCTAAAAGACATCTGTACATAATCATGCATACTACAATAATCAATACAATCATTATTACATATTGTACAATTGATGATATCCAACCAGAGACTTGGATTCCTAGGGAGCTAAACAGTGCTCCTACCCAGTTATGTTCAGCTTCCTCCTGGACTTCATGCACTTTTGTTTCAATTTGTTCTAATTGACTTATGTCTTTTTCTACTTCTTCTGTGACATTTGGGATATGTACGCAGCAATGGTCAACCTTTCCTTGGAGGTACCCACAGACTCCATGTTCTTTTAATAAAAGCAAATCTAATGCCATTCTATTTTGAATTGTCATTCTTGTCGTTGCCTGCAACTGTAAGTTTAGATCCCTAAATCCTTTCTTTGTAACTGCGGCTAGCCTCTCAGTTTGTCCTACTAATTTGTACAGCATCTCCCGGTTTCTATATGTAGAAATTGGTGCAAACAAGGACTCCAATACCCATCCAAATTTAACTCCTGATGAGGGTTCATGCCATTCATCTTTATTTCCCAATCCTAGTTCTTCTGCCACTTCATTTGTTTCTCTCTTTGTTCGTGACTGCATCTCTTTCTGCGTTAATTTAGACTGTTTCCAAAAAGGGCAAAGTGTAGGGACTCCTAAAGTAATCTGTGTGACCGGGCCATTAATAGGCATATGAGTAGTCCACTGTCCGTGCCCCATTACCCACACTGAATGCCCTGGACTCCTGATGGTAGTCGTCTGACAGTCTTTCCATGCCCCTTTTATTTCACCTGTTATTGTATGATTATACCTTTGACATTCACAGCCCCATTTTAATAGTATCCGTACTGGCACTAAACCAATTTGGGATTCAGGGGTATCACAGGTGATGATTTTGCTACAATTCCAGCTAGGTGTGAGGGTCACTCGATCCCGTCTTACTGTTTCAGTTCCTAACACTCCTAGATGTCCTTGCTCTCTCTGGCCTGACCATTCGACACACCAATGTACTGGTCCTATGTAACTGTAAGGTTCTAACAAACTAGGACCCCAAATCGTTTTCCAATGTTCCCATTCTTCCTTCCCTTCTTGACATACTATCTCATAAGAAAATTCTGTGACTGGTTTTTGTCTTTTTTGTCTTATGTCATAAGTACACCATCCTACATTCTTGAACCGTCCAATTCTTGTAAAAACTGGATTTAGTAATTTTAGGCACTCACTCTTTTGTCCCGGTGTTGACCATTTCCCTCGAACTGTATAGGTTTCCTCTATCATCTTAGTATGATTCCGTACTTCTTTATTACATCTTTTTGTCCCATTTATAATTACTGGAGGCATTTCCCCAACGGGAATGATGCCCCATGGTATTGGATCTCCCGCAGCTTTAGGTAAAGGTAAACATGCAGTGATGGACGTAGTATTTTGTACTTGTCCAAAATCCCTAACTAATCCCACTATTAAATTTTCTTGTCCCAATTCTTGTTGTGTTTTTCCAGCTTCTGTCACCTGCCATGTTCTCCCATTCTCTTTTAGAATACCTACATTTATGTTCCCATAATCAAAACTTTCTCTAATCCGCACAATGCATGAGAATTGTCCTACCTGATCAGCTTGCATATGAGATATTGTCAATGTGGTGTTACCTCTTTGCTGTTCCATATCCCAAAGTGTCACAATTCCTTCTGTAAATACCTCGTCTGTGGTGATTTGTCTCCAGGCTGCATGTACTTCTTTTAATCCAGTTCTCTGGTTGTCAGAAAACAAACAGGTTAAATTTACTCCCGCACCCTCAGGCACCATTACATCTGGCTCCGGAACTGTAATTTTAACAAACGCTTCTCCCACCTGCATTATACAGACTAATGTTAAAAGAACTAAGGCCTTGCCCTGAACACCAGCTTTGTTGCTGACAAAGGCTGTACTTCCCATCTTGACGGGACCTTCTTGATTCGAGTGTAGTGAATCCAGTTTTCGATCCCTTGGACTTTCACTGTCGTGTAGGTAGTCATGATCACCTGGTGAGGACCGTCCCATACTTCTTTCAAGGGTTCCGTATTCCAGTTTTTCACATATACTTGATCTCCTGGCTGTATGTCATGGACAGGATTCTCCAAGGGCAGAGGCCGGTTCCACTGCAATGCTCCTCGCAGCGCTGTAAGGACTTTATTTAAAGACAAAATGTAACTCAACAATACTTGATCTCCTACTAAGTGAGGGTCCCCTTTGTAGGTTGTAGCATGATATGGTTTGCCATACAAAATTTCGTATGGGCTTACTCCTATCCTTTCTCTGGGTTTAATCCTGATTCTTAGCAAGGCTAGAGGTAGTGCCTGAGGCCACTGTATCTTCGCTTCCTGACAAATTTTCTTAATTTGCCCTTTTAATGTCTGATTCATCCGTTCCACTTGGCCACTAGATTGTGGTCTCCAGGGCGTATGGAGATTCCAAACTATCCCTAACACTCTGGCTACCTCTTGGACTACTCTAGCTACAAAGTGAGGTCCTCTATCTGAGGACATTCCTAATGGGATTCCAAATCTAGGGATGATTTCCCGTAGTAAAGTTTTAATTACTTCCTTTGCTTGGTTAGTCCTGCATGGGAAGGCTTCTGGCCACCCTGAAAAGGTACACACATACACCAGTAAATAACGGTACCCTTGTGCTTTTGGTAGCTCTGAGAAATCTATTTGCCAATAGTCTCCTGGTTGCGGCCCCACTTGTAACTTTCCTAATTGTATCTGCCTTCGTGTCACTGGGTTATTTTTAATACAGACTGGACACATGGCGTTAATCCGTTTTGCCATTGTTAACATCCGATTGGAAATTATCTCACGTTTTAAAAACTGTACCAATGCGTCTGCTCCCCAATGGCACTTGTTATGTTCGATTTCTAAAATTGTTTTCATTACTTTTGTTGGCAATACAACCTGACCTTCAGCTGTGACATACCATCCTTTTTCATTCTTCTGGGCCTGAACAAATTGAGCAAGCTTCTCATCTTCATGTGTATACCATGGTTTCTGCTCAAGAAAAGAAGTGGCAGGGTTAATTCGCACTGGCAATAAAGCTAATTGTGTCCATACCTCTCGAGCAACCTGTTTGGCAACTCTGTCAGCCAGCTGGTTTCCTTGGAACGCTTTTCCCTCTTCCTTTTGATGTCCTTTTACATGCATCACTGCTACTGCCTGAGGTTTATGCACTGCTTCCAATAGTGCTAATATTTGTTCTTTGTGCTTAATTTCTGATCCTTGAGAATTCAACAGTCCTCTTTCTTTCCACAGTGCTCCATGTACATGTATTACTCCAAAGGCATATTTTGAATCAGTCCAAATGTTTACTCTTTTCCCCTGACTCAATTCTAAGGCTCTTACCAGAGCTTGTATCTCGGCTTTCTGGGCTGAAGTTCCCGGGGTTAAAGCTCGAGCTTCTATTATTTGTGTCAAAGTCACTACTGCGTATCCCGCATACCTGATTCCGTTTTCCACAAAGCTGGATCCATCTGTAAACAGTTCCCATTCCGGATTTTCCAAAGGCTCATCTTTCAGGTCCTTCCGGCTGGCATATACCTGTTCAATGATTTCTACGCAATCATGTGTCAATTCGCCTCCTTCTTCCTGGCTGCTGCTCCTAAGAAATTCTGCTGGATTAAGATGATTGGTTATTTTTAATTCAATGTCATCCTGTTCTCAGAGGAGTGCCTGATATTGTAACATGCGACTCGACGAGAGCCAATGCCCCCCTTTTTGTTCCAAAACTGCAATGACCATATGGGGAACAAATACTTCCATCCTTTTTCCCAAAGTCAATTTTCTGGCTTCTCGAATTAGGAGCACTGTTGCTGCCACAGCCCTAAGACAACTGGGCCATCCGGCACTTACAGAGTCTAGCTGCTTTGAGAAGTACCCCACCGGGCGTTTCCATGAGCCCAATTTTTGGGTGAGAACCCCTATTGCCAGTCTCTGTCTTTCATTTACGTATAGTTGAAAAGGTTTTGTGAGATCTGGCAATCCTAGTGCTGGGGCTTCCTTTAAAGCTTGTTTCAGACTCTGAAATGCCTTTTCTTGTGTTTGTCCCCACTGAAACACAGGGCTTTTGGCTGCTTCATACAAGGGTTTTGCTTTCAGTCCAAATTCCGGAATCCACAAGCGGCACCACCCTATCATGCCCAAAAAGGATCTTAACTCTTGTGGATTTCGTGGTGTGGGTATGGTGCAAATTGCTTGTACTCGATTGATTCCTAACTTTCGCACCCCTTGTGAAATTTCGCAGCCTAAGTAAATCACTTGGGTTCTTACCAGCTGAGCTTTTTCTCTCGATACTCGGTATCCAGCTTGTCCCAGCATATTAAGTAATTCAATGGTGAGTCTAAGGCAAACATCCTTTTCTGCGGAGGCTATAAAGATATCATCAACATATTGTAGGAGAACATATAAAAAAGGTGATTCTTTTACCTGAGTCATCTTCCATTCTTCTAACTCTCGAGCCAATTGATTTCCAAAAATAGTTGGTGAGTTTTTGAATCCTTGTGGTAGACGCGTCCAGGTGAGCTGCTTCTTGCGTCCCGTGTCTGGGTTCTCCCACTCAAAAGCAAAGTATTTCCTACTTTCAAGTGCCAAGGGGATACAGAAAAATGCATCTTTCAAATCAATCACTGTGAACCACTTAAACTTTTCCGACACAGCTGTCAACAATGTATACGGATTAGCTACTACTGGGTGTATATCTTTAGTGATATTATTAATTGCTCTTAAATCTTGAACTAATCTATACTTACCATTTGGCTTTCTAACTGGGAATATCGGAGTATTGAATTCTGACTCACATTCCTGTAAAATTCCTAAGCTAAGAAATTGTTCAATCATAGGTGCTATTCCTATTCGTGCTTCCAATTTCAAAGGATATTGTTTTACCCTTACTGGGGAGGCTCCTTCTTTTAGTTCTATTACAACCGGTTGTGCCGCTTTTGATTTTCCAGGTACTCCTGTTTCCCATACCCATGGTACTACAGCTTGCTCTATTTCTTGTGGTATTTCTACTGCTTCTACTTCTTTCACTACAAACAGCTTAGCAATATTCTCCTCGGGAAATTCCAATCTTACTCTACCTTTTTCAAATATTATCTTTGCTTCTAACATTGACAATAAATCCCTCCCAAATAGTGATTCTGGGCTATTTGGCATATATAAAAATCGATGGTCAAATTCCTTCCCCCCAAATTTTATATCTAATGGCCGCAAAAATGTTCGTTCCTCAACTTGTCCCGTAACTCCCACTACTTGAATAGTAGAATCACTCAAAGGTCCTATCTTAGTGTTGACAGCTGAAAATGATGCCCCAGTATCTACTCTAAATTCTAACGGTTCCCCATCTACTTCCATTATTACCTTTAAATCCTGGTCTAGTCAGCTCTGATTCTGGTAATTCCCCATCATAAAGGCCTGGGCGGCACCTTGTGGATTTCCCGGGAAAGCACCTGTATTATTCATCAGTCCCTGATTTCCATCCCCACTGGCTATAATTCCTCCCCCAAAACCCATTCCTTGGTTGAGAGGACACTCATTTTTCCAATGTCCTCTATTTTTACATAGAGCACATTGATCTATCCCCAGCTGCATTCTTCCTCTTCCCATATTCAATTGTCCCATGAGTCCTCCCGCCCCCATTGGCATTTCCCCCTTTGCTATTCCTCTACCCCTTCCTCGTCCACGTCCACGACTCCCTCCTCTCATATTATTTCCAGCCACTTGCTGTAACACCGCTAACATAGTAGCCTGTTGTTTCCTGGCCGTTTCTTTTTCCCTGTTATTATATACCTTCCACGCAACTTCCAATAGTTTATCTAAATTCCGAGTATCTTCTCCCTCCAATTTTTGTAATTTCTTTCTAATATCTTCCTGGGACTGCCCCATAAAAATTAATGCTAGCTGTAATTTTCCCGATTCTCCCTCAACTTCTAAATTAGTGTATCTACGAGCTGTCTCCTTAAGCCGCTCTAAAAAGGTTGATGGAGACTCATTCTTTTCCTGTCTGACCGAATATAACTTAGACCAATTCAAAGTTTTTGGTATTCCATTCCGTATTCCTTCTGTTAACAAATCCTGATAAGCTTTAAGTCTCCGAGACCCGCCCGTCGAGTTGGGATCCCACTCCGGATCTTCCCTAGGCACTAAGTCATTTACTGTACCATCCGCAAGCTGCAACCTAATCATTTCCCGTGCTTTCTCTGTCATTGCTTTAAACACCATTTCCTTTTCAGTAGAATCCATTATTGTGTCTAACAGAACTTGTAAATCATTCCAATCTGGGTTCTGAGTCTTAATTACCATTTTTACCACCCGCGCAGTTCGTTCAGGATCCTCCCGATACGCCCCCGCTGATTGTTTCCAAATTAGCAAATCATTCGGAGAAAAGGGAACTTTCACTATGACCCGTTCCCCCTGCGGCCCGACTGCTTCACGCAGCGGAACCATTAAATGAGCACCTCCTCCCTTTTTCTTCCTTTCTACCTCCCACCTCCCTCTCCGAGTTCTTTCACATAAGGGGGTTCGTGGTATATCTGTGGTTCCTATTTTTGTTTCTTGATCCTCCCTTTCTGCCTCTAACATACTTTCTCCACGTTCTTCCATCGGAGGAGCACTAGGGGCTATCAGCAAAGAAACATCCTCTTCAGGTTCCAAAAACTTAACTGAGCATTCCTTCTCTTTCTGCCACCCCTTACATCCTTCACAATTCAGGTTTAATGTTTTCAAAACCATGATCCCACACTCCTTTTGCCACTCTGGTTTATCTTTCAAATAATAAAAGAGGTCTAGGTACGGTATTTCATCCCATTTTTCATTACTTTGCAGGAAATGCATCAAAGGTGTAATAATGTCAGGATTCAGTGTACCGTTCCTAGGCCATTGCATACCATCGGGTTCATATAAAGGCCATACATGATTACAGAAATCAATCAATTTCCTTTTACTTAATTCTTGACCAAAGTTCCCCGCATTCCAGTGTTGTAATAAACAGCCCAATGGTGAATCGTCCGGGATTTCCATCCCGGAACTTGCTAGAGTCTTAAATGTTTTTAAAGGCATCATTACACTTTTTTCTTTTTTTTTTTTTCTTTTTTTCTTTTTTTTTTCTTTTTTTTTTCTTTTTTTTTTTTTTTTTTTTTTTTTTTTTTTTTTTTAACACAATACACACCACACACAACACTCACACCCTTTCCAATACACACCACACACAACACTCACACCCTTTACACTCACACCCTTTCCACAATTCTTGCCTTTCTCGTCTCTGCGAGTGGCAAGTGCTGAACCTGCGCAGTCACTGCTGCGTCTGACGGTCAGCGCCTAGGCTTTTTCCACAACCTTAAAGACGTCTGTGACCCCCGTGCGGAAACGCCGTTCCGACTTAATCGGCAGGCCCCCCTTTCCCTTGATAAAAGGAATAAAGCACCTTCGGGCTTACCTCCTGGTCGTCCGTCAGGCGCGGGGTCGGGCACGGGTTGATGTCCTCCCCAGAAATCACCTGGTGCCGGCGTGGAGTGGATCAGCTCGCGAACCGCCCCTGCCGCCTCCGGAGTCCCATCTGGGTCGCCAGAAAACTGCTGCCCGATGCCCCAAACAGAACACAAACTAACAGAGTGTCAGTTTATGCGGTGCTTTATTCAGGGCCCGGGGAACCTGCGGACTAGCGTCCAAAGTCAGGGTCCCACAGTTCCCTTTTTCGTCAAGTTTTTTATACCTTTTTACAAAGTAGTCCACGTGCAGAGGTACACATTCTTCAAGACAATACAGATACATAAATCTTGTAGATATCATTCCTAAAAGTTATAAATTTTGCATGCTTGTCTATTCAAAACTATAGGCTACCCCCCTTTAATTCCCCCTTGCATGTTTCCCCATCACCAGAACCCTTTATTTATTATTATACTTTAGCCTTGTCCTGAAAGTTTCTAGATGTTCTTATATGCTCCACTAAATTCTTTAATTATCGTTAATTATTGTTTCCACAGTCCCCAGCTCATTCCCAGGGCTGGTTCCCAGGGCCTGTCCGAGAACTGCAGTTTTCTAAGCCTTAGCATGACTACTACTATATCTACATTAGTCCTTTTTCTCATTATTTCGGTATCAATGGGACCCCTGGGATGGGATCCCTGGGATGGGATGGGATCCCAGGGATGGGATTCCTGGGAAGGGATCCCTGGGATGGGATGGGATGGGATGGGATGGGATGGGATGGGATGGGATGGGATACCTGTGATGGGATGGGATGGGATGGGATGGGATGGGATGGGATGGGATGGGATGGGATCCCTGTGATGGGATGGAATCCCTGGGATGGGATGGGATGGGATGGGATGGGATACCTGGGATGGGATCCCTGGGATGCGGTGGGATCCCTGGGATGGGATGGGATCCCTGGGATGGGATCCTTGGGAAGGGGTGCCTGGGATGGGATGGGATCCCTGGGATGCGATGGGATTCCACGGAAGCGATGGGACCCCTGGGATGGGATCCCTGGGATGGGATGGGATCCCTGGGATGGCATGGGATCCCAAGGAAGGGATCCCTGGGAAGGGATCCCTGGGATGGGGTGGGATCCCTGGGATGGGATGGGATCACTGTGATGGGATGGGATCCCTGGGATGAGATCCCTGGGATGGGATCCCTGGGATGGGATCCTTGGGATGGGATCCCTGGGATGGGATGGGATGGGATGGGATGGGATACCTGTGATGGGATGGGATGGGATGGGATGGGATGGGATGGGATGGGATGGGATGGGATCCCTGTGATCGGATGGAATCCCTGGGATGGGATCCCTGGGATGGGATCCCTGGGATTGGATGGGATCCCTGGGATGGGATGGGATGGGATCCCTGGGATGAGATGGGATCCGTGGGACGGGATGGGATCCCTGGGATGGTATCGCTGGGATGGGATGGGATGTGATGGGATGGGATGGGATCCCTGGGAAGGGGTGCCTGGGATGGGATGGGATCCCTGGGATGCGATGGGGTGGGATTCCTGGGATGGGATGGGATCCCAGGGATGGGATGGGATCCGTGGGAGGGGATGGGATCCCTGGGATGGGATGGGATCCCGGGGAAGGGAACCCCGGGATGGGATGTGATGGGATGGGATGGGATGGGATACCTGGGGTGGGATGGGATGGGATGGGATCCCTGTGATGGGATGGAATCCCTGGGATGGGATGGGATCCCTGGGATGGGATCCCTTGGACTGGATGGGATCCCTGGGATGGGATGGGATGGATGGGATCCCTGGGATGGGATCCCTGGGATGGGGTGGGATCCCTGGGATGGGGTGGCATCCCTGGAATGGGATGGGATCCATGGTAAGGGGTGCCTGGGATGGCATGGGATCCCTGGGAAGCGATGGGATCCCAGGGATGGGATGGGATGGGATGGGATGGGATGGGATGGGATGGGATGGGATACCTGGGATGGGATGGGATCCGTCGGACGGGATGGGATCTCTGGGATGGTATCGCTGGGATGGGATGGGATGGGATGGGATGGGATGGGATGGGATGGGATGGGGTCCCTGGGAAGGGATCCCTGGGATGGGATGGGATGGGATGGGATGGGATGGGATGGGATGGGATGGGATGGGATGGGATGTGATGGGAGGGGATGGGATCGGATGGGACGGGATCCCTGTGATGGGATGGAATCCCTGGGGTGGGATGGGATCCCTGTGATGGGATGGGATGGGATGGGATCCCTGGGAAGGGATCCCTGGGATGGGATGGGATGGGATGGGATGGGATGGGATGGGATGGGATGGGATGGGATGGGATGGGATGGGATGTGATGGGAGGGGATGGGATCGGATGGGACGGGATCCCTGTGATGGGATGGAATCCCTGGGGTGGGATGGGATCCCTGGGATTGGATGGGAGCCCTGGGATGGGATGGGATGGGATGGGATGGGATGGGATGGGATGGGATGGTATCCCTGGGATGGGATGGTACTTGAAGGGATGGGATCACTGGGATGGGATAGGATCCCTGGGATGGGAATGGATCCCTTGGAGGAGATCCCTGGGATGGGATGGGATGTGATGGGATCTCTGGAATGGGATCCCTGGGATTGGATTGGATCCCTGGGATGGGATCCCTGGGATGGGATGGGGTGGGATGGGATCCCTGGCATTGGATCGGATCCCTGGGATGGCATCCCTGGGATGGGATCGATGGGATGTGATGGGATGGGAAGGGATGGGATCCCTGGGATGGGATGGGATCCCTGGGATGGGGTGGGATCCCTGGGATGGGATCGCTGTGATGGGATGGGATCCCAGGGATGAGATCCCTGGGATGGGATCCCTGGGATGGGATCTTTGGGATGGGATCCCTGGGATGGGATCCCTGGGATGGGATGGGATGGGATGGGATACCTGGGATGGGATGGGATGGGATGGGATGGGATGGGATGGGATCCATGTGATGGGATGGAATCCCTGGGATGGGATGGGATCCCTGGGATGGGATCCCTGGGATTGGATGGGATCCCTGGGATGGGATGGTATGGGATGGGATCCCTGGGATGGGATGGGATCCGTGGGACGGGATGGGATCCCTGGGATGGTATCGCTGGGATGGGATGGGATGGGATGGGATGGGATCCCTGGGAAGGGGTGCCTGGGATGGGATGGGATTCCTGGGATGCGATGGGATTCCATGGAAGCGATGGGACCCCTGGGATGGGATCCCTGGGATGGGATGGGATCCCTGGGATGGGATGGGATGGGATCCCTGGGAAGGGATCCCTGGGATGGGATGGGATGGGATGGGATGGGATGGGATGGGATGGGATGGGATGGGATGGGATGGGATGGGATGGGATACCTGTGATGGGATGGGATGGGATGGGATGGGATCGGATGGGACGGGATCCCTGTGATGGGATGGAATCCCTGGGATGGGATGGGATCCCTGGGATTGGATGGGATCCCAGGGATGGGATGGGATGGGATGGGATGGGATCCCTGGGATGGGATCCCTGGGATGGGGTGGGATCCCTGGGATGGTATGGGATCGCTGTGATGGGATGGGATCCCTGGGATGAGGTCCCTGGGATGGGATCCCTGGGATGGGATCCCTGGGATGGTATCCCTGGGATGGGATGGTATTTGAAGGGATGGGATCACTGGGATGGGATAGGATCCCTGGGATGGGAATGGATCCCTTGGATGAGATCCCTGGGATGGGATGGGATGGGATGTGATGGGATCTCTGGAATGGGATCCCTGGAATGGGATTGGATCCCTGGGATGGGATCCCTGGGATGGGATGGGGTGGGATGGGATCCCTGGCATTGGATCGGATCCCTGGGATGGCATCCCTGGGATGGGATCGATGGGATGGGATGGGATGGGATGGGATGGGATCCCTGGGATGGGATCCCTGGAATGGGATGGGATCTCTGGGATGGTATCGCTGGGATGGGATGGGATGGGATGGGATGGGATCCCTGGGAAGGGGTGCCTGGGATGGGATAGGATCCCTGGGATGCGATGGGATTCCACGGAAGCGATGGGACCCCTGGGATGGGATCCCTGGGATGGGATGGGATCCATGGGATGGGATGGGATGGGATGGGATTGGATGGGATGGGATGGGATGGGATGGGATACCTGTGATGGGATGGGACGGGATGGGATGGGATCCCTGTGATGTGATGGAATCCCTGGGATGGGATGGGATCCCTGGGATGGGATCCCTGGGATTGGATGGGATCCCTGGGATGGGATCCCTGGGATTGGATGGGATCCCTGGGATGGGATGGGGTGGGATCCCTGGGATGGGATGGGATCCCAGGGATGGGATGGGATGGGATGGGATGGGATTCCTGGGATGGGATGGGATCTGTGGGACGGGATGGGATCCCTGGGATGGTATCGCTGGGATGGGATGGGATGTGATGGGATGGGATGGGATCCCTGGGAAGGGGTGCCTGGGATGGGATGGGATCCCTGGGATGCCATGGGATTCCACGGAAGCGAAAGGACCCCTGGGATGGGATCCCTGGGATGTGATGGGATTCCTGGGATGGGATGGGATGGGATGGGATGGGATGGGATCCCTGGGAAGGGATCCCTGGGATGGGATGGGATGGGATACCTGTGATGGGATGGGATGGGATGGGATGGGACGGGATCCCTGTGATGGGATGGAATCCCTGGGATGGGATGGGATCCCTGGGATTGGATGGGATCCCTGGGATGGGATGGGATGGGATGGGATGGGATGGGATGGGATGGGATCCCTGGGATGGGATCCCTGGGATGGGGTGGGATCCCTGGGATGGGATGGGATCGCTGTGATGGGATGGGATCCCGGGGATGAGATCCCTGGGATGGGATCCCTGGGATGGGATCCCTGGGATGGGATCCCTGGGATGGGATGAGATGGGATGGGATGGGATGGGATGGGATGGGATTCCTGGGAAGGGGAGCCTGGGACGGGATGGGATCCCTGGGATGCGATGGGATTCGACGGAAGCGATGGGACCCCTGGGATGGGATCCCTGAGATGGGATGGGATCCCGGGGAAGGGAACCCCGGGATGGGATGTGATGGGATGGGATGGGATGGGATGGGATACCTGGGATGGGATGGGATGGGATGGGATGGGATGGGATGGGATCCCTGTGATGGGATGGAATCCCTGGGATGGGATGGGATCCCTGGGATGGGATCCCTTGGACTGGATGGGATCCCTGGGATGGGATGGGATGGATGGGATCCCTGGGATGGGATCCCTGGGATGGGGTGGGATCCCTGGGATGGGATGGGATCCCTGGAATGGGATGGGATCCATGGTAAGGGGTGCCTGGGATGGCATGGGATCCCTGGGAAGCGATGGGATCCCAGGGATGGGATGGGATGGGATGGGATGGGATGGGATGGGATGGGATGGGATGGGATACCTGGGATGGGATGGGATACCTGGGATGGGATGGGATCCGTCGGACTGGATGGGATCTCTGGGATGGTATCGCTGGGATGGGATGGGATGGGATGGGATGGGATCCCTGGGAAGGGGTGCCTGGGATGGGATGGGATCCCTGGGAAGGGATGGGATCCCTGGGATGGGGTGGGATGGGATGGGATCCCTGGGAAGGGATCCCTGGGATGGGATGGGATGGGATGGGATGGGATGGGATGGGATGGGATGGGAGGGGATGGGTTCGGATGGGACGGGATCCCTGTGATGGGATGGAATCCCTGGGGTGGGATGGGATCCCTGGGATTGGATGGGAGCCCTGGGATGGGATGGGATGGGATGGGATGGTATCCCTGGGATGGGATGGTACTTGAAGGGATGGGATCACTGGGATGGGATAGGATCCCTGGGATGGGAATGGATCCCTTGGAGGAGATCCCTGGGATGGGATGGGATGTGATGGGATCTCTGGAATGGGATCCCTGGAATGGGATTGGATCCCTGGGATGGGATCCCTGGGATGGGATGGGGTGGGATGGGATCCCTGGCATTGGATCGGATCCCTGGGATGGCATCCCTGGGATGGGATCGATGGGATGTGATGGGATAGGATGGGATGGGATCCCTGGGATGGGATCCCTGGAATGAGATGTGATGGGATGGCATCCCTGGGATGAGATGGGATCGCTGGGATGGGATCTCAGGGATGGGACGGGATCCCTGGGATGGGATCGATGGGATGGGATGGGATGGGATGGGATGGGATGGGATGGGATGGGATGGGATGGGATGGGATCCCTGGTATGGGATCTCTGGGATGGGATGGGATGGGATGTGATGGGATGGGATAGGATGGGATGAGATTCCTGGGAAGGGGTGCCTGGGACGGGATGGGATCCCTGGGATGCGATGGGATTCCACGGAAGCGATGGGACCTCTGGGATGGGATCCCTGGGATGGGATGGGATGGGATGGGATGGGAAGGGATGGGATCCCTGGGATGGGATCCCTGGGATGGGGTGGGATCCCTGGGATGGGATGGGATCGCTGTGATGGGATGGGATCCCTGGGATGAGATCCCTGGGATGGGATCCCTGGGATGGGATGGGATGGGATGTGATACCTGTGATGGGATGGGATGGGATGGGATGGGATCCCTGTGATGGGATGGAATCCCTGGGATGGGATGGGATCCCTGGGATGGGATCCCTGGGATTGGATGGGATCCCTGGGATGGGATGGGATGGTATGGGATGGGATGGGATGGGATGGGATGGGATGGGATCCCTGGGATGGGATGGGATTCCACGGAAGCGATGGTGCTCCCCGATGCCCCAAACAGAACACAAACTAACAGAGTGTCAGTTTATGCGGTGCTTTATTCAGGGCCCGGGGAACCTGCGGACTAGCGTCCAAAGTCAGGGTCCCACAGTTCCCTTTTTCGTCAAGTTTTTTATACCTTTTTACAAAGTAGTCCACGTGCAGAGGTACACATTCTTCAAGACAATACAGATACATAAATCTTGTAGATATCATTCCTAAAAGTTATAAATTTTGCATGCTTGTCTATTCAAAACTATAGGCTACCCCCCTTTAATTCCCCCTTGCATGTTTCCCCATCACCAGAACCCTTTATTTATTATTATACTTTAGCCTTGTCCTGAAAGTTTCTAGATGTTCTTATATGCTCCACTAAATTCTTTAATTATCTTTAATTATTGTTTCCACAGTCCCCAGCTCATTCCCAGGGCTGGTTCCCAGGGCCTGTCCGAGAACTGCAGTTTTCTAAGCCTTAGCATGACTACTACTATATCTACATTAGTCCTTTTTCTCATTATTTCGGTATCAACTCCCCCCTTTTGAGCATTCTTCAGATTTTCTGCAAGGATGCTCAATTCTTCAAGTTATGGTTTCTAAGTAGGATGGTGAGTCTTCTTTTCGAGTTGGCAGGATTACTTCTTTCCGGGTCAGTGTTCTCATAACACGTCGAGTATGAGTTCCTTCTTTGGCAATCATTCCTAAAAGACATCTGTACATAATCATGCATACTACAATAATCAATACAATCATTATTACATATTGTACAATTGATGATATCCAACCAGAGACTTGGATTCCTAGGGAGCTAAACAGTGCTCCTACCCAGTTATGTTCAGCTTCCTCCTGGACTTCATGCACTTTTGTTTCAATTTGTTCTAATTGACTTATGTCTTTTTCTACTTCTTCTGTGACATTTGGGATATGTACGCAGCAATGGTCAACCTTTCCTTGGAGGTACCCACAGACTCCATGTTCTTTTAATAAAAGCAAATCTAATGCCATTCTATTTTGAATTGTCATTCTTGTCGTTGCCTGCAACTGTAAGTTTAGATCCCTAAATCCTTTCTTTGTAACTGCGGCTAGCCTCTCAGTTTGTCCTACTAATTTGTACAGCATCTCCCGGTTTCTATATGTAGAAATTGGTGCAAACAAGGACTCCAATACCCATCCAAATTTAACTCCTGATGAGGGTTCATGCCATTCATCTTTATTTCCCAATCCTAGTTCTTCTGCCACTTCATTTGTTTCTCTCTTTGTTCGTGACTGCATCTCTTTCTGCGTTAATTTAGACTGTTTCCAAAAAGGGCAAAGTGTAGGGACTCCTAAAGTAATCTGTGTGACCGGGCCATTAATAGGCATATGAGTAGTCCACTGTCCGTGCCCCATTACCCACACTGAATGCCCTGGACTCCTGATGGTAGTCGTCTGACAGTCTTTCCATGCCCCTTTTATTTCACCTGTTATTGTATGATTATACCTTTGACATTCACAGCCCCATTTTAATAGTATCCGTACTGGCACTAAACCAATTTGGGATTCAGGGGTATCACAGGTGATGATTTTGCTACAATTCCAGCTAGGTGTGAGGGTCACTCGATCCCGTCTTACTGTTTCAGTTCCTAACACTCCTAGATGTCCTTGCTCTCTCTGGCCTGACCATTCGACACACCAATGTACTGGTCCTATGTAACTGTAAGGTTCTAACAAACTAGGACCCCAAATCGTTTTCCAATGTTCCCATTCTTCCTTCCCTTCTTGACATACTATCTCATAAGAAAATTCTGTGACTGGTTTTTGTCTTTTTTGTCTTATGTCATAAGTACACCATCCTACATTCTTGAACCGTCCAATTCTTGTAAAAACTGGATTTAGTAATTTTAGGCACTCACTCTTTTGTCCCGGTGTTGACCATTTCCCTCGAACTGTATAGGTTTCCTCTATCATCTTAGTATGATTCCGTACTTCTTTATTACATCTTTTTGTCCCATTTATAATTACTGGAGGCATTTCCCCAACGGGAATGATGCCCCATGGTATTGGATCTCCCGCAGCTTTAGGTAAAGGTAAACATGCAGTGATGGACGTAGTATTTTGTACTTGTCCAAAATCCCTAACTAATCCCACTATTAAATTTTCTTGTCCCAATTCTTGTTGTGTTTTTCCAGCTTCTGTCACCTGCCATGTTCTCCCATTCTCTTTTAGAATACCTACATTTATGTTCCCATAATCAAAACTTTCTCTAATCCGCACAATGCATGAGAATTGTCCTACCTGATCAGCTTGCATATGAGATATTGTCAATGTGGTGTTACCTCTTTGCTGTTCCATATCCCAAAGTGTCACAATTCCTTCTGTAAATACCTCGTCTGTGGTGATTTGTCTCCAGGCTGCATGTACTTCTTTTAATCCAGTTCTCTGGTTGTCAGAAAACAAACAGGTTAAATTTACTCCCGCACCCTCAGGCACCATTACATCTGGCTCCGGAACTGTAATTTTAACAAACGCTTCTCCCACCTGCATTATACAGACTAATGTTAAAAGAACTAAGGCCTTGCCCTGAACACCAGCTTTGTTGCTGACAAAGGCTGTACTTCCCATCTTGACGGGACCTTCTTGATTCGAGTGTAGTGAATCCAGTTTTCGATCCCTTGGACTTTCACTGTCGTGTAGGTAGTCATGATCACCTGGTGAGGACCGTCCCATACTTCTTTCAAGGGTTCCGTATTCCAGTTTTTCACATATACTTGATCTCCTGGCTGTATGTCATGGACAGGATTCTCCAAGGGCAGAGGCCGGTTCCACTGCAATGCTCCTCGCAGCGCTGTAAGGACTTTATTTAAAGACAAAATGTAACTCAACAATACTTGATCTCCTACTAAGTGAGGGTCCCCTTTGTAGGTTGTAGCATGATATGGTTTGCCATACAAAATTTCGTATGGGCTTACTCCTATCCTTTCTCTGGGTTTAATCCTGATTCTTAGCAAGGCTAGAGGTAGTGCCTGAGGCCACTGTATCTTCGCTTCCTGACAAATTTTCTTAATTTGCCCTTTTAATGTCTGATTCATCCGTTCCACTTGGCCACTAGATTGTGGTCTCCAGGGCGTATGGAGATTCCAAACTATCCCTAACACTCTGGCTACCTCTTGGACTACTCTAGCTACAAAGTGAGGTCCTCTATCTGAGGACATTCCTAATGGGATTCCAAATCTAGGGATGATTTCCCGTAGTAAAGTTTTAATTACTTCCTTTGCTTGGTTAGTCCTGCATGGGAAGGCTTCTGGCCACCCTGAAAAGGTACACACATACACCAGTAAATAACGGTACCCTTGTGCTTTTGGTAGCTCTGAGAAATCTATTTGCCAATAGTCTCCTGGTTGCGGCCCCACTTGTAACTTTCCTAATTGTATCTGCCTTCGTGTCACTGGGTTATTTTTAATACAGACTGGACACATGGCGTTAATCCGTTTTGCCATTGTTAACATCCGATTGGAAATTATCTCACGTTTTAAAAACTGTACCAATGCGTCTGCTCCCCAATGGCACTTGTTATGTTCGATTTCTAAAATTGTTTTCATTACTTTTGTTGGCAATACAACCTGACCTTCAGCTGTGACATACCATCCTTTTTCATTCTTCTGGGCCTGAACAAATTGAGCAAGCTTCTCATCTTCATGTGTATACCATGGTTTCTGCTCAAGAAAAGAAGTGGCAGGGTTAATTCGCACTGGCAATAAAGCTAATTGTGTCCATACCTCTCGAGCAACCTGTTTGGCAACTCTGTCAGCCAGCTGGTTTCCTTGGAACGCTTTTCCCTCTTCCTTTTGATGTCCTTTTACATGCATCACTGCTACTGCCTGAGGTTTATGCACTGCTTCCAATAGTGCTAATATTTGTTCTTTGTGCTTAATTTCTGATCCTTGAGAATTCAACAGTCCTCTTTCTTTCCACAGTGCTCCATGTACATGTATTACTCCAAAGGCATATTTTGAATCAGTCCAAATGTTTACTCTTTTCCCCTGACTCAATTCTAAGGCTCTTACCAGAGCTTGTATCTCGGCTTTCTGGGCTGAAGTTCCCGGGGTTAAAGCTCGAGCTTCTATTATTTGTGTCAAAGTCACTACTGCGTATCCCGCATACCTGATTCCGTTTTCCACAAAGCTGGATCCATCTGTAAACAGTTCCCATTCCGGATTTTCCAAAGGCTCATCTTTCAGGTCCTTCCGGCTGGCATATACCTGTTCAATGATTTCTACGCAATCATGTGTCAATTCGCCTCCTTCTTCCTGGCTGCTGCTCCTAAGAAATTCTGCTGGATTAAGATGATTGGTTATTTTTAATTCAATGTCATCCTGTTCTCAGAGGAGTGCCTGATATTGTAACATGCGACTCGACGAGAGCCAATGCCCCCCTTTTTGTTCCAAAACTGCAATGACCATATGGGGAACAAATACTTCCATCCTTTTTCCCAAAGTCAATTTTCTGGCTTCTCGAATTAGGAGCACTGTTGCTGCCACAGCCCTAAGACAACTGGGCCATCCGGCACTTACAGAGTCTAGCTGCTTTGAGAAGTACCCCACCGGGCGTTTCCATGAGCCCAATTTTTGGGTGAGAACCCCTATTGCCAGTCTCTGTCTTTCATTTACGTATAGTTGAAAAGGTTTTGTGAGATCTGGCAATCCTAGTGCTGGGGCTTCCTTTAAAGCTTGTTTCAGACTCTGAAATGCCTTTTCTTGTGTTTGTCCCCACTGAAACACAGGGCTTTTGGCTGCTTCATACAAGGGTTTTGCTTTCAGTCCAAATTCCGGAATCCACAAGCGGCACCACCCTATCATGCCCAAAAAGGATCTTAACTCTTGTGGATTTCGTGGTGTGGGTATGGTGCAAATTGCTTGTACTCGATTGATTCCTAACTTTCGCACCCCTTGTGAAATTTCGCAGCCTAAGTAAATCACTTGGGTTCTTACCAGCTGAGCTTTTTCTCTCGATACTCGGTATCCAGCTTGTCCCAGCATATTAAGTAATTCAATGGTGAGTCTAAGGCAAACATCCTTTTCTGCGGAGGCTATAAAGATATCATCAACATATTGTAGGAGAACATATAAAAAAGGTGATTCTTTTACCTGAGTCATCTTCCATTCTTCTAACTCTCGAGCCAATTGATTTCCAAAAATAGTTGGTGAGTTTTTGAATCCTTGTGGTAGACGCGTCCAGGTGAGCTGCTTCTTGCGTCCCGTGTCTGGGTTCTCCCACTCAAAAGCAAAGTATTTCCTACTTTCAAGTGCCAAGGGGATACAGAAAAATGCATCTTTCAAATCAATCACTGTGAACCACTTAAACTTTTCCGACACAGCTGTCAACAATGTATACGGATTAGCTACTACTGGGTGTATATCTTTAGTGATATTATTAATTGCTCTTAAATCTTGAACTAATCTATACTTACCATTTGGCTTTCTAACTGGGAATATCGGAGTATTGAATTCTGACTCACATTCCTGTAAAATTCCTAAGCTAAGAAATTGTTCAATCATAGGTGCTATTCCTATTCGTGCTTCCAATTTCAAAGGATATTGTTTTACCCTTACTGGGGAGGCTCCTTCTTTTAGTTCTATTACAACCGGTTGTGCCGCTTTTGATTTTCCAGGTACTCCTGTTTCCCATACCCATGGTACTACAGCTTGCTCTATTTCTTGTGGTATTTCTACTGCTTCTACTTCTTTCACTACAAACAGCTTAGCAATATTCTCCTCGGGAAATTCCAATCTTACTCTACCTTTTTCAAATATTATCTTTGCTTCTAACATTGACAATAAATCCCTCCCAAATAGTGATTCTGGGCTATTTGGCATATATAAAAATCGATGGTCAAATTCCTTCCCCCCAAATTTTATATCTAATGGCCGCAAAAATGTTCGTTCCTCAACTTGTCCCGTAACTCCCACTACTTGAATAGTAGAATCACTCAAAGGTCCTATCTTAGTGTTGACAGCTGAAAATGATGCCCCAGTATCTACTCTAAATTCTAACGGTTCCCCATCTACTTCCATTATTACCTTTAAATCCTGGTCTAGTCAGCTCTGATTCTGGTAATTCCCCATCATAAAGGCCTGGGCGGCACCTTGTGGATTTCCCGGGAAAGCACCTGTATTATTCATCAGTCCCTGATTTCCATCCCCACTGGCTATAATTCCTCCCCCAAAACCCATTCCTTGGTTGAGAGGACACTCATTTTTCCAATGTCCTCTATTTTTACATAGAGCACATTGATCTATCCCCAGCTGCATTCTTCCTCTTCCCATATTCAATTGTCCCATGAGTCCTCCCGCCCCCATTGGCATTTCCCCCTTTGCTATTCCTCTACCCCTTCCTCGTCCACGTCCACGACTCCCTCCTCTCATATTATTTCCAGCCACTTGCTGTAACACCGCTAACATAGTAGCCTGTTGTTTCCTGGCCGTTTCTTTTTCCCTGTTATTATATACCTTCCACGCAACTTCCAATAGTTTATCTAAATTCCGAGTATCTTCTCCCTCCAATTTTTGTAATTTCTTTCTAATATCTTCCTGGGACTGCCCCATAAAAATTAATGCTAGCTGTAATTTTCCCGATTCTCCCTCAACTTCTAAATTAGTGTATCTACGAGCTGTCTCCTTAAGCCGCTCTAAAAAGGTTGATGGAGACTCATTCTTTTCCTGTCTGACCGAATATAACTTAGACCAATTCAAAGTTTTTGGTATTCCATTCCGTATTCCTTCTGTTAACAAATCCTGATAAGCTTTAAGTCTCCGAGACCCGCCCGTCGAGTTGGGATCCCACTCCGGATCTTCCCTAGGCACTAAGTCATTTACTGTACCATCCGCAAGCTGCAACCTAATCATTTCCCGTGCTTTCTCTGTCATTGCTTTAAACACCATTTCCTTTTCAGTAGAATCCATTATTGTGTCTAACAGAACTTGTAAATCATTCCAATCTGGGTTCTGAGTCTTAATTACCATTTTTACCACCCGCGCAGTTCGTTCAGGATCCTCCCGATACGCCCCCGCTGATTGTTTCCAAATTAGCAAATCATTCGGAGAAAAGGGAACTTTCACTATGACCCGTTCCCCCTGCGGCCCGACTGCTTCACACAGCGGAACCATTAAATGAGCACCTCCTCCCTTTTTCTTCCTTTCTACCTCCCACCTCCCTCTCCGAGTTCTTTCACATAAGGGGGTTCGTGGTATATCTGTGGTTCCTATTTTTGTTTCTTGATCCTCCCTTTCTGCCTCTAACATACTTTCTCCACGTTCTTCCATCGGAGGAGCACTAGGGGCTATCAGCAAAGAAACATCCTCTTCAGGTTCCAAAAACTTAACTGAGCATTCCTTCTCTTTCTGCCACCCCTTACATCCTTCACAATTCAGGTTTAATGTTTTCAAAACCATGATCCCACACTCCTTTTGCCACTCTGGTTTATCTTTCAAATAATAAAAGAGGTCTAGGTACGGTATTTCATCCCATTTTTCATTACTTTGCAGGAAATGCATCAAAGGTGTAATAATGTCAGGATTCAGTGTACCGTTCCTAGGCCATTGCATACCATCGGGTTCATATAAAGGCCATACATGATTACAGAAATCAATCAATTTCCTTTTACTTAATTCTTGACCAAAGTTCCCCGCATTCCAGTGTTGTAATAAACAGCCCAATGGTGAATCGTCCGGGATTTCCATCCCGGAACTTGCTAGAGTCTTAAATGTTTTTAAAGGCATCATTACACTTTTTTCTTTTTTTTTTTTTCTTTTTTTCTTTTTTTTTTCTTTTTTTTTTCTTTTTTTTTTTTTTTTTTTTTTTTTTTTTTTTTTTTAACACAATACACACCACACACAACACTCACACCCTTTCCAATACACACCACACACAACACTCACACCCTTTACACTCACACCCTTTCCACAATTCTTGCCTTTCTCGTCTCTGCGAGTGGCAAGTGCTGAACCTGCGCAGTCACTGCTGCGTCTGACGGTCAGCGCCTAGGCTTTTTCCACAACCTTAAAGACGTCTGTGACCCCCGTGCGGAAACGCCGTTCCGACTTAATCGGCAGGCCCCCCTTTCCCTTGATAAAAGGAATAAAGCACCTTCGGGCTTACCTCCTGGTCGTCCGTCAGGCGCGGGGTCGGGCACGGGTTGATGTCCTCCCCAGAAATCACCTGGTGCCGGCGTGGAGTGGATCAGCTCGCGAACCGCCCCTGCCGCCTCCGGAGTCCCATCTGGGTCGCCAGAAAACTGCTGCCCGATGCCCCAAACAGAACACAAACTAACAGAGTGTCAGTTTATGCGGTGCTTTATTCAGGGCCCGGGGAACCTGCGGACTAGCGTCCAAAGTCAGGGTCCCACAGTTCCCTTTTTCGTCAAGTTTTTTATACCTTTTTACAAAGTAGTCCACGTGCAGAGGTACACATTCTTCAAGACAATACAGATACATAAATCTTGTAGATATCATTCCTAAAAGTTATAAATTTTGCATGCTTGTCTATTCAAAACTATAGGCTACCCCCCTTTAATTCCCCCTTGCATGTTTCCCCATCACCAGAACCCTTTATTTATTATTATACTTTAGCCTTGTCCTGAAAGTTTCTAGATGTTCTTATATGCTCCACTAAATTCTTTAATTATCTTTAATTATTGTTTCCACAGCCCCCAGCTCATTCCCAGGGCTGGTTCCCAGGGCCTGTCCGAGAACTGCAGTTTTCTAAGCCTTAGCATGACTACTACTATATCTACATTAGTCCTTTTTCTCATTATTTCGGTATCAATGGGGCCCCTGGGATGGGATCCCTGGGATGGGATGGGATCCCAGGGATGGGATTCCTGGGAAGGGATCCCTGGGATGGGATGGGATGGGATGGGATGGGATGGGATGGGATGGGATGGGATCCCTGTGATGGGATGGAATCCCTGGGATGGGATGGGATCCCTGGGATGGGATCCCTGGGATTGGATGGGATCCCTGGGATGGGATGGGATGGGATGGGATCCCTGGGATGGGATGGGATGGGATCCCTGGGATGGTATCGCTGGGATGGGATGGGATGTGATGGGATGGGATGGGATCCCTGGGATGGGATGGGATCCCTGGGAAGGGGTGCCTGGGATGGGATGGGATCCCTGGGATGCGATGGGATCCCTGGGATGGGATGGGATCCCAGGTATGGGATCCCTGGGAAGGGGTCCCTGGGATGGGATGGGATGGGATGGGATGGGATACCTGTGATGGGATGGGATGGGATGGGATGGGATGGGACGGGATCCCTGTGATGGGATGGAATCCCTGGGATGGGATGGGATGGGATGGGATTCCTGGGATGGGATCCCTGGGATGCGGTGGGATCCCAGGGATGGGATCCCTGGGAAGGGATCCTGGGATGGGATGGGATGGGATGGGATGGGATGGGATGGGATGGGATGGGATACCTGTGATGGGATGGGATGGGATGGGATGGGATGGGACGGGATCCCTGTGATGGGATGGAATCCCTGGGATGGGATGGGATGGGATGGGATTCCTGGGATGGGATCCCTGGGATGCGGTGGGATCCCTGGGATGGGATGGGATCCCTGGGATGGGATGGGATCCATGGTAAGGGGTGCCTGGGATAGCATGGGATCCGTGGGACGGGATGGGATCCCGGGTATGGGATCTCTGGGATGGGATGGGATGTGATGGGATGGGATGGGATGGGATGGGATGGGATTCCTGGGAAGGGGTGCCTGGGACGGGATGGGATCCCTGGGATGCGATGGGATGGGATGGAATCCCGGGGAAGGGAACCCCGGGATGGGATGGGATGGGATGGGATGGGATGGGATGGGATGGGATGGGATAGGATACCTGGGATGGGATGGGATGGGATGGGATGGGATGGGATGGGATGGGATTCCTGTGATGGGATGGAATCCCTGGGATGGGATGGGATCCCTGGGATGGGATGGGATGGGATGGGATGCGATGGGATGGGATCCCTGGGATGGGATGGGATGGGATGGGATGGATGGGATCCCTGGGATGGGATCCCTGGGATGGGGTGGGATCCCTGGGATGGGATGGGATCGCTGTGATGGGATGGGATCCCTGGGATGAGATCCCTGGGATGGGATCCCTGGGATGGGATCGTTGGGATGGGATCCCTGAGATGGGATGGGATGGGATGGGATGGGATGGGATGGGATGGGATGGGATACCTGTGATGGGATGGGATGGGATGGGATGGGATGGGATGGGATCCCTGTGATGGGATGGAATTCCCGGGGATGGGATGGGATCCCTGGGATTGGATCCCTGGGATTGGATGGGATCCCTGTGATGGGATGGGATGGGATGGGATCCCTGGAATGGGATGGGATCCGTGGGACGGGATGGGATCCCTGGGATGGTATCGCTGGGATGGGATGGGATGTGACGGGATGGGATGGGATCCCTGGGAAGGGGTGCCTGGGATGGGATGGGATCCCTGGGATGCGATGGGATTCCACGGAAGCGATGGGACCCCTGGGATGGGATCCCTGGGATGGGATGGGATCCCTGGGATGGGATGTGATCCCAGGGATGGGATCCCTGGGAAGGGATCCCTGGGATGGGGTGGGATCCCTGGGATGGGATGGGATGGGATCGCTGTGATGGGATGGGATACCTGGGATGGGATGGGGTGGGATACGTGGGATGGGATGGGATGGGATGGGATGGGATTCCTGTGATGGGATGGAATCCCTGGGATGGGATGGGATCCCTGGGATGGGATGGGATGGGATACGTGGGATGGGATGGGATGGGATGGATGGGATCCCTGGGATGGGATCCCTGGGATGGGGTGGGATCCCTGGGATGGGATGGGATCGCTGTGATGGGATGGGATCCCTGGGATGAGATCCCTGGGATGGGATCCCTGGGATGGGATCCTTGGGATGGGATCCCTGGGATGGGATGGGATGGGATACCTGGGATGGGATGGGATGGGATGGGATGGGATGGGATGGGATGGGATCCCTGTTATGGGATGGAATCCCTGGGATGGGATGGGATCCTTGGATGGGATCCCTGGGATTGGATGGGATCCCTGGGATGGGATGGGATGGGATGGGATCCCTGGGATGGGATGGGATCCGTGGGACGGGATGGGATCCCTGGGATGGTATCGCTGGGATGGGATGGGATGGGATGGGATGGGATGGGATGGGATGGGATGGGATGGGATGGGATGGGATGGATGGGATCCCTGGGATGGGATCCCTGGGATGGGATGGGATCCATGGGATGGGATGGGATGGGATGGGATGGGATCCCTGGGAAGGGATCCCTGGGATTGCATGGGATGGGACGGGATGGGATGGGATGGGATGGGATGGGATCCCTGTGATGGGATGGAATCCCTGGGATGGGATCCCTGGGATTGGATGGGATCCCTGGGATGGGATCCCTGGGATTGGATGGGATCCCTGGGATGGGATGGGGTGGGATCCCTGGGATGGGATGGGATCCCAGGGATGGGATGGGATGGGATCCTGGGAAGGGGTGCCTGGGATGGGATGGGATCCCTGGGATGCGATGGGGTGGGATCCCTGGGATGGGATGGGATGGGATCCCTGGGATGGGATGGGATGGGATACCTGTGATGGGATGGGATGGGATGGGATGGGATGGGATCCCTGGGATGGGATGGAATCCCTGGGATGGGATGGGATCCTTGGGATGGGATCCCTGCGATTGAATGGGATCCCTGGGATGGGATGGGATCCATGGTAAGGGGTGCCTGGGATGGCATGGGATCCGTGGGACGGGATGGGATCCCGGGTATGGGATCTCTGGGATGGGATGGGATTCCTGGGAAGGGGTGCCTGGGACGGGATGGGATCCCTGGATTGCGATGGGATGGGATGGGATCCCGGGGAAGGGAACCCCGGGATGGGATGGGATGGGATGGGATGGGATACCTGGGATGGGATGGGATGGGATGGGATCTCTGTGATGGGATGGAATCCCTGGGATGGGATGGTATCCCTGGGATGGGATGGGATGGGATGGGATCCCTGGGATGCGTTGGGATGGGATGGGATGGGATGGGATGGGATGGGATGGGATGGGATGGATGGGATCCCTGGGATGGGATCCCTGGGATGGGATGGGATCCCTGGAATGGGATGGGATCCATGGTAATGGGTGCCTGGGATGGCATGGTTTCCCTGGGAAGCGATGGGATCCCAGGGATGGGATGGGATGGGATAGGATGGGATGGGATGGGATGGGATGGGATGGGATACCTGGGACGGGATGGGATCCGTTGGACGGGATGGGATCTCTGGGATGGTATCGCTGGGATGGGATGGGATGGGATGGGATGGGATGGGATGGGATGGGATGGGATCCCTGGGAAGGGGTGCCTGGGATGGGATGGGATCCCTGGGATGCGATGGGATTCCACGGAAGCGATGGGACCCCTGGGATGGGATCCCTGGGATGGGATGGGATCCATGGGATGGGATGGGATGGGATGGGATGGGATCCCTGGGAAGGGATCCCTGGGATTGCATGGGATGGGACGGGATGGGATGGGATGGGATGGGATGGGATGGGATCCCTGTGATGGGATGGAATCCCTGGGATGGGATCCCTGGGATTGGATGGGATCCCTGGGATGGGATCCCTGGGATTGGATGGGATCCCTGGGATGGGATGGGGTGGGATCCCTGGGATGGGATGGGATCCCAGGGATGGGATGGGATGGGATCCCTGGGAAGGGGTGCCTGGGATGGGATGGGATCCCTGGGATGCGATGGGGTGGGATCCCTGGGATGGGATGGGATGGGATCCCTGGGATGGGATGGGATGGGATACCTGGGATGGGATGGGATGGGATGGGATGGGATGGGATCCCTGTGATGGGATGGAATCCCTGGGATGGGATGGGATCCCTGGGATGGGATCCCTTGGATTGGATGGGATCCCTGGGATGGGATGGGATGGGATGGGATGGATGGGATTCCTGGGATGGGATCCCTGGGATGGGGTGGGATCCCTGGGATGGGATGGGATCCCTGGAATGGGATGGGATCCATGGTAAGGGGTGCCTGGGATGGCATGGGATCCCTGGGAAGCGATGGGATCCCAGGGATGGGATGGGATGGGATAGGATGGGATGGGATGGGATACCTGGGATGGGATGGGATCCGTTGGACGGGATGGGATCTCTGGGATGGTATCGCTGGGATGGGATGGGATGGGATGGGATGGGATCCCTGGGACGGGATGGGATCCGTGGGACGGGATGGGATCCCTGGGATGGTATCGCTGGGATGGGATGGGATGTGATGGGATGGGATGGGATCCCTGGGATGGGATGGGATCCCTGGGAAGGGGTGCCTGGGATGGGATGGGATCCCTGGGATGCGATGGGATTCCACAGAAGCGATGGGACCCCTGGGATGGGATCCCTGGGATGGGATGGGATACCTGTGATGGGATGGGATGGGATGGGACGGGATCCCTGTGATGGGATGGAATCCCTGGGATGGCATGGGATCCGTGGGACGGGATGGGATCCCGGGTATGGGATCTCTGGGATGGGATGGGATGTGATGGGTTGGGATGGGATGGGATTCCTGGGAAGGGGTGCCTGGGACGGGATGGGATCCCTGGGATGCGATGGGATGGGATGGAATCCCGGGGAAGGGAACACCGGGATGGGATGGGATGGGATGGGATGGGATGGGATGGGATGGGATACCTGGGATGGGATGGAATCCCTTGGATGGGATGGGATCCCTGGGATGGGATGGGATGGGATGGGATGGGATGGGATGGGATGGGATGGGATCCCTGGGATGGGATGGGATGGGATGGATGGGATCCCTGGGATGGGATCCCTGGGATGGGGTGGGATCCCTGGGATGGGATGGGATCGCTGTGATGGGATGGGATCCCTGGGATGAGATCCCTGGGATGGGATCCCTGGGATGGGATCCTTGGGATGGGATCCCTGGGATGGGATGGGATGGGATGGGATGGGATGGGATGGGATACCTGGGATGGGATGGGATACCTGTGATGGGATGGGATGGGATGGGATGGGATGGGATGGGATGGGATGGGATCCCTGTGATGTGATGGAATCCCTGGGATGGGATGGGATCCCTGGGATGGTATCGCTGGGATGGGATGGGATGTGATGGGATGGGATGGGATCCCTGGGAAGGGGTGCCTGGGATGGGATGGGATCCCTGGGATGCGATGGGATTCCACGGAAGCGATGGGACCCCTGGGATGGGATCCCTGGGATGGGATGGGATCCCTGGGATGGGATGGGATCCCTGGGAAGGGATCCCTGGTATGGGGTGGGATCCCTGGGATGGGATGGGATCGCTGTGATGGGATGGGATCCCTGGGATGAGATCCCTGGGATGGGATCCCTGGGATGGGATCCTTGGGATGGGATCCCTGGGATGGGATGGGATCCCTGGGATGGGATGGGATGGGATGGGATGGGATGGGATACCTGTGATGGGATGGGATGGGATGGGATGGGATGGGATGGGATGGGATGGGATCCCTGTGATCGGATGGAATCCCTGGGATGGGATGGGATCCCTGGGATGGGATCCCTGGGATTGGATGGGATCCCTGGGATGGGATGGGATGGGATGGGATCCCTAGGATGAGATGGGATCCGTGGGACGGGATGGGATCCCTGGGATGGTATCGCTGGGATGGGATGGGATGTGATGGGATGGGATGGGATCCCTGGGAAGGGGTGCCTGGGAAAGGATGGGATCCCTGGGATGCGATGGGATTCCACGGAAGCGATGGGACCCCTGGGATGGGATCCCTGGGATGGGATGGGATCCCTGGGATGGGATGGGATCCCTGGGATGGGATCCCTGGGAAGGGATCCCTGGGATGGGATGGGATGGGATGGGATGGGATGGGATGGGATACCTGTGATGGGATGGGATGGGATGGGATGGGATGGGATGGGATGGGATGGGATCGGATGGGACGGGATCCCTGTGATGGGATGGAATCCCTGGGATGGGATGGGATCCCTGGGATTGGATGGCATCCCTGGGATGGGATGGGATGGGATGGGATGGGATGGGATGGGATGGGATGGGATGGGATCCCTGTGATGGGATGGAATCCCTGGGATGGGATGGGATCCCTGGGATGGGATCCCTGGGATTGGATGGGATCCCTGGGATGGGATCCCTGGGATTGGATGGGATCCCTGGGATGGGATCGATGGGATGTGATGGGATGGGATGGGATGGGATCCCTGGGATGGGATCCCTGGAATGAGATGTGATGGGATGGCATCCCTGGGATGAGATGGGATCGCTGGGATGGGATCTCAGGGATGGGACGGGATCCCTGGGATGGGATCTCTGGAATGGGATGGGATGTGATGGGATGGGATAGGATGGGATGGGATTCCTGGGATGCGATGGGATTCCACGGAAGCGATGGGACCTCTGGGATGGGATCCCTGGGATGGGATGGGATGGGATCCCTGGGATGGGATCCCTGGGATGGGGTGGGATCCCTGGGATGGGATGGGATCGCTGTGATGGGATGGGATCCCTGGGATGAGATCCCTGGGATGGGATCCCTGGGATGGGATCCTTGGGATGGGATCCCTGGGATGGGATGGGATGGGATGGGATGGGATGTGATGGGATGGGATCCCTGTGATGGGATGGAATCCCTGGGATGGGATGGGATCCCTGGGATGGGATCCCTGGGATTGGATGGGATCCCTGGCATGGGATGGGATGGGATGGGATGGGATGGGATGGGATGGGATCCCTGGGATGGGATGGGATCCGTGGGACGGGATGGGATCCCTGGGATGGTATCGCTGGGATGGGATGGGATGTGATGGGATGGGATGGGATCCCTGGGATGGGATGGGATCCCTGGGAAGGGGTGCCTGGGATGGGATGGGATCCCTGGGTTGCGATGGGATTCCACGGAAGCGATGGGACCCCTGGGATGGGATCCCTGGGATGGGATGGGATCCCAGGGATGGGATCCCTGGGAAGGGATCCCTGGGATGGGATGGGATGGGATGGGATGGGATGGGATACCTGTGATGGGATGGGATGGGATGGGATGGGATGGGATGGGATGGGATGGGATGGGATGGGATGGGACGGGATCCCTGTGATGGGATGGAATCCCTGGGATGGGATGGGATGGGATGGGATGGGATACCTGGGATGGGATCCCTGGGATGCGGTGGGATCCCTGGGATGGGATGGGATCCCTGGGATGGGATGGGATCCATGGTAAGGGGTGCCTGGGATGGCATGGGATCCGTGGGACGGGATGGGATCCCGGGTATGGGATCTCTGGGATGGGATGGGATGTGATGGGAAGGGATGCCTGGGACGGGATGGGATCCCTGGGATGCGATGGGATGGGATGGAATCCCGGGGAAGGGAACCCCGGGATGGGATGGGATGGGATGGGATGGGATACCTGGGATGGGATGGGATGGGATGGGATCCCCGTGATGGGATGGAATCCCTGGGATGGGATGGGATCCCTGGGATGGGATGGGATGGGATGGGATGGGATGGGATCCCTGGGATGGGATGGGATGGATGGGATCCCTGGGATGGGATCCCTGGGATGGGGTGGGATCCCTGGGATGGGATGGGATCGCTGTGATGGGATGGGATCCCTGGGATGAGGTCCCTGGGATGGGATCCCTGGGATGGGATCCTTGGGATGGGATCCCTGGGATGGGATGGGATGGGATGGGATGGGATGGGATGGGTGTCTCGGTTTGAAAGACAGGTATGGTCTAAGGAAAGGCAGGAGCCCCTTTTCTGCGATGCAGAGTGCAATCCCCCTCCCTTTTAATTATTTTAGGTCCAATTCAGACACCTTCAGGCAGGAGATATGGGGATGAGAATAACAGTTCTTTACTGGTTTTTAACAAAGCAGAAAAAACAACAACAGCTATAAAAATTGGCAACAGAAACAGTCTAGCTCCACTCCAGTCCCTTCTGGCCGCAGGCCGTCTCCCTGTGCTGTTACCGGTGCTGTGGGGGCAGGGCAGGTCCCGCGCAGTTGAAGAGGGCTGGGTGATGGCGGCCGCGGCCCAGGGGAGAGAGAGGATGGGGAAAGTTACTCCCCCCTCACGGTGTCGGTCGTGGTGCTCAGCAGAGTGTCCGGAGGTAGTAGGGTGAGCTGGGAGAGCCGCGGAGCGATGTCCAAAGGCAGGGAGCGTGGATCTCAGCGCTGGGATGACAGGGGAAGATGCCAGAGCAGAGCCCAGGTTGTCTTCCCACTCCAGGAGCCAAGCGAGAGAGCGTCCCCCGCTCCAGACCCCCCTATCCCACCTTTCCTTTTCCGGTTCCCCCCCCCCTCCCCCTCCAGCCACCCCCCTACGAGAGAACATTATCTGTCGTTTTAAGGTGTAGCCACAATTACTTAGCATAACAATGGGAGAAATTCCACAGAAAGAAAAGCGAAGCATTCAACCCCCAACATTATCCACCCCTGAATTTCTCCCATACTAATATGCTATATCAAATTAAACTGTTACATTATATATACATACATGCAGTTAGAGACATAGGCACAGTACTATAGGTATTTCACCCTAAAACAAGGTCTCCTTGGGGTATGCATCTGGTCTCTCCATTCTTTTGCATCACCCACCAGGTGCAACCTGGTCCTTGAGCGAATACAACTCCATGGATGGGATTGTCTTTGCTGGAGGCAGGATTCACCCAAACAGTTTTTCCTAGCATACCTCTCATGTGTACCACTGGAACCTTATCTCCATTCGATATTCCCAAGGGCTCAGATTGGGCAGGGCCTGCTCGGTTAGTGGAACCTCGGGTGTTCACTAACCAGGTGGCCTTTGGTAGATTAATCTCCCAGTTCTTGAAAGTTCCCCCACCCAGTGCCTTCAAGGTGGTTTTAAGCAGGCCATTGCACCGTTCAACTTTCCCTGCAGCTGGTGCATGGTAGGGGATATGGTACACCCACTCAATGCCGTGTTCTCTAGCCCAGGTGTTTATAAGGCTGTTCTTGAAATGAGTCCCATTGTCTGACTCAATTCTTTCAGGGGTACCATGCCTCCAAAGAACTTGTTTTTCCAGGCCCAGGATGGTGTTCCGAGCAGTGGCATGAGGCACAGGGTAGGTCTCCAACCATCCAGTGGTGGCTTCCACCATGGTCAGTACATAGCGCTTGCCCTGGCGGGTTTGAGGCAGTGTGATGTAGTCAATCTGCCAGGCCTCTCCATACTTATATTTGGCCCATCGCCCCCCATACCAGAGGGGCTTCACCCGCTTGGCTTGCTTGATGGCAGCGCATGTCTCACAGTCATGGATAACTTGAGAAATACTGTCCATGGTTAGATCCACCCCTCGGTCTCGTGCCCACTTATATGTGGCATCTCTGCCCTGATGACCTGAGGCATCATGGGCCCATCGAGCCAGGAACAACTCTCCCTTGTGCTGCCAGTCTAAATCTATCTGCGACACCTCTATCTGTGCAGCCTGATCTACCTGCTCATTGTGTCGGTGTTCCTCATTAGCCCGACTCTTGGGGACATGGGCATCTACGTGACGGACTTTCACAGGCAACTTCTCTACCCGGGTGGCAATGTCTTTCCATTCATTGGCAGCCCAGATTGGTTTTCCCCTACGTTGCCAGTTAGCCTTTTTCCACCTTTCCAGCCATCCCCACAGAGCATTGGCTACCATCCATGAATCAGTGTAAAGGTAGAGTTTTGGCCACTTCTCTCTTTCAGCAATGTCCAGGGCCAGCTGAACAGCTTTGAGTTCAGCAAGTTGACTCGATCCACCTTCTCCTTCGGTAGCTTGTGCAACCTGTCGTGTGGGGCTCCATACGGCTGCTTTCCACTTCCGGTTCATCCCCACGATGCGGCAGGAACCATCAGTGAAAAGAGCATAGCATGTTTCATCTGCTGGCAGTTGGTTATACGGTGGGGCTTCTTCGGCCCGGGTCACCTGTTCCTGTTCCTCTTCGTCGGCAAGGCCAAAGTCTTCCCCTTCCGGCCAGTTGGTAATAATCTCCAAAATCCCAGGGCGATTCGGGTTTCCAGTACGGGCACGTTGTGTGATGAGGGCAATCCATTTACTCCATGTGGCGTCAGTGGCATGGTGGGTTGAGGGAACCTTTCCTTTAAACATCCAGCTCAGCACTGGCAGTCGGGGTGCCAGGAGGAGTTGTGTTTCTGTGCCAACCACCTCTGAGGCTGCTTGGACCCCTTCATAGGCGGCCAAGATCTCCCTCTCCGTTGGAGTGTAGTTGGCCTCGGACCCTCTGTAGCTTCGGCTCCAGAACCCCAGTGGTCGGCCTCGCGTCTCACCAGGCACCTTCTGCCAAAGGCTCCAGGACAGACCATGGTTCCCGGCTGCAGAGTAGAGCACGTTCTTCACATCTGGTCCCGTCCTGACTGGGCCAAGGGCTACAGCATGAGCAATCTCCTGCTTGATCTGGGCAAAGGCTTGCTGCTGCTCAGGGCCCCAGTGGAAATCGTTCTTCTTGCGGGTGACCAGGTAAAGAGGGCTCACAATCTGGCTGTACTCAGGAATGTGCATTCTCCAAAAGCCTATGGCACCTAGGAAGGCTTGTGTTTCCTTCTTGCTGGTTGGTGGAGACATTGCAGTGATCTTATTGATGACCTCACTGGGGATCTGGCGCCGTCCATCTTGCCACTTTACTCCCAGGAACTGGATCTCTTGGGCAGGCCCTTTGACTTTGCTCTTTTTAATGGCGAAGCCGGCTCCCAGCAGAATCTCAATGATCTTTTCTCCTTTCTGAAATACTTCCATTGCCGTATCCCCCCACACAATGATGTCATCAATGTACTGCAGATGTTCTGGAGCTCCACCCTTCTCCAGTGTAGCCTGGATCAGCCCATGACAGATGGTGGGGCTGTGTTTCCACCCCTGGGGCAGTCGGTTCCACGTGTATTGCACACCCCTCCAGGTGAAAGCGAACTGAGGCCTGCACTCTGCTGCCAGAGGAATGGAGAAGAATGCATTGGCGATGTCAATGGTGGCGTACCACTTTGCTGCCTTGGACTCCAGCTCGTACTGCAGTTCCAGCATGTCCGGCACGGCAGCGCTCAGCGGTGGAGTCACCTCATTCAGTGCACGATAGTCCACTGTCAATCTCCATTCTCCTTCCGATTTACGCACAGGCCAGATGGGGCTGTTGAAGGGTGAGTGGGTTTTGCTGACCACCCCTTGGCTCTCCAGCTCACGGATCATCTTGTGGATGGGGATCACGGCATCTCGATTCGTCCGGTACTGCCGGCGGTGCACTGTTGAGGTAGCAATTGGCACCTGTTGCTCTTTCACCCTGAGGAGTCCCACTGCAGATGGGTTTTCTGATAGCCCAGGCAGGGTGTTCAACTGCTTAATGCCCTCTGCTGCCACAGCAGCTATTCCAAAAGCCCACCTGAGTCCCTTTGGGTCTTTGTAATAGCCATTCCTGAGGAAGTCTATGCCTAGGATACATGGTGCCTCTGGGCCAGTCACGATTGGATGTTTCTGCCACTCTTTCCCAGTCAGGCTCACCTCAGCCTCCAGCAGAGTCAATTCCTGAGATCCCCCTGTAACCCCAGCAATTGAAACAGGTTCCTTTCCGACATGTCCTGATGGTATTAATGTACATTGTGAACCAGTGTCAACCAATGCTCTGTGTTCCTGTGGCTCTGATGTGCCAGGCCATCGGATCCACACCGTCCAAAAGATCCGGTTTTCCCGTGCCTCTCCCTGGCTAGAGGCAGGGCCCCTCTAGCCCTGGTTATTATTTCTCTCCTGGGCATACATACTGGAGGTTCCTTCAAGGGGATCTGACAGATCATCCTCCCTTCTGTAATACCCTGCACCTCCATGGGAGGCTGAGGCTACCCTCACTTTAGTGGGGTTCCCTCTGTTGGTGTTCCCCTCCCTGATTTGGCGCACCCGTGCTGCCAGGACGGAAGTGGGTTTCCCATCCCACCTTCTCATGTCTTCCCCGTGGTCACGTAGAAAAAACCACAGGTCAGCACGTGGGGTGTACCCTCTCTCCCTAGCTGGGGGGCGTTGGGCTCTACTTTTGGGGTCCATGACTCTCACTGGTGCTGCACTGATCTTCCTCACCTCTTCCCTTATCTCCTTCATCTCCTCCTTAAACTCCTCTCTGAGGTCCTTAGCCACAGCAGAGACATGAGCCTGCACTGGGCCAGCCATCATACTCTGATAATTCCTGAGCCTGTTGGCAACAGAACCCACTGTCACTTGGTTGGTATCAGCATCAATCATTGCAATAA
This sequence comes from Sturnus vulgaris, assembly GCF_052056855.1. NCBI lineage: Eukaryota > Metazoa > Chordata > Aves > Passeriformes > Sturnidae > Sturnus > Sturnus vulgaris. The sequence continues at coordinate 11,745,757 of NC_142282.1, forward strand.
AGGGGGTATATTGAGATGGGCCCAGGTTTGCCAGATTCCACAACATCTGCCCTGTGCACCTGACCTTGTCAGGGTCATTGTCATGCTGTCCATCCCTCCCAAAGAGCACCTCCAGTACTGCCACTTCTCTCAGCTTTTGGATCCCTTCCTCAAGGGTATTCCAACGTGTTCTCTGGTGGTACTCCTGCATTCTTTCCCTGTGGACAAATCTCTCTCTCACACTCATTAAAAGTCGCTCCCAGAGGGAAAGGAGACCTGTCTCCCTTACAAATACCTGGTCCACACCTGAGTCCTGGGTCAAGGCTCCCAAATTCCTTGCCTCAGTACCATCCAGTTGCACACCTGTACCCATAAGGTCCCAGACCCGCAGTAACCAGGTTGTAAAAGCCTCACGGCCCCGCCGTACAATGTCTTTTCGCAGGTTACGGAGACTCTCGTATGACAGGGACTCGGTGATGATCTCAACTTCTGGCTCCCCTGCTGGTTGTGAGGGGCCCCCTTCCTGACCCTTATTATCTAGGTGCCTTGTTTTCATCTTAGACTTCCTAGTTTCCACAGGGGCAACTGCTGCTGGCTGTGAGTGCCCTTGCAGTTCAGCTGGAACCTGGACAGATGTAACATCTGTGGGTCCCACTGCTGCACCACCAGAGTCTCCCTCTTTAAGGCAGGGGGAGGGTTTCTCACCAGCTGGGGAGAGGTACTCCTTCAGCATCTGGCCCATCTCACGTATCTCCTTTGCTAGCACCCCCACCCATTCTGGGTGGTTCCTTTCCGAGGTGGGCTGTGGAGCAGGGTCAAACTCTGGGGTAATATCCCTAGTCTCTGGGATAGGATCAGGCTCTGGGGTAACCTCCCTAGTCTCTGGGACAAGATCAGGCTCTGGGGTAACCTCCCTAGTCTCTGGGACAGGATCAGGCTCTGGGGTAACATCACTATTTCCTCGGGTAGGTATCAGGGTTGTTATCCAAGTCAATCTCCCCTTATCTCTGAATGTTAGATAGAACAGGTTTAACAGGGATATAAGCAACACTAGCCACAATATAATGTCATTAGCATTTAAAGTGGATTGGAACCCCTTGAAGACTGGTGGGGTGAACTTCAAAAACCCTGTGATGGGTTGAGAAAAAATTTCACCTGCTGCCACTTCCTCACAGTAAGTACCATTATTGAAGTAGCCCCAGAAACACACACTTAGAGTGTGATAGCTCTGAATCCATGTGGCCATCTTCCAGAGAAAATTAAAAATCCATGAATTCCTCAACTGATCAACCCACATAATAAACTGGATAATAGCCACAGTAACCTTGGTTATGAAACTCATGTTTAAAAAAGGGCTTGCAAATGGGAGAGATATAGCAGTGACCACATGGAGGCCAATCCAGGGTAAGCTGGACAGCATGGTGTCACCTACCACAAGCTTGGGTAATTTAAGAACTGTTATCCCCTTTTCTACCCCTCTCTCAATGCCCTCAGGCAATGCCCCACGTTGGGCGCCAAAATCTGTCTCGGTTTGAAAGACAGGTATGGTCTAAGGAAAGGCAGGAGCCCCTTTTCTGCGATGCAGAGTGCAATCCCCCTCCCTTTTAATTATTTTAGGTCCAATTCAGACACCTTCAGGCAGGAGATATGGGGATGAGAATAACAGTTCTTTACTGGTATTTAACAAAGCAGAAAAAACAACAACAGCTATAAAAATTGGCAACAGAAACAGTCTAGCTCCACTCCAGTCCCTTCTGGCCGCAGGCCGTCTCCCTGTGCTGTTACCGGTGCTGTGGGGGCAGGGCAGGTCCCGCGCAGTTGAAGAGGGCTGGGTGATGGCGGCCGCGGCCCAGGGGAGAGAGAGGATGGGGAAAGTTACTCCCCCCTCACGGTGTCGGTCGTGGTGCTCAGCAGAGTGTCCGGAGGTAGTAGGGTGAGCTGGGAGAGCCGCGGAGCGATGTCCAAAGGCAGGGAGCGTGGATCTCAGCGCTGGGATGACAGGGGAAGATGCCAGAGCAGAGCCCAGGTTGTCTTCCCACTCCAGGAGCCAAGCGAGAGAGCGTCCCCCGCTCCAGACCCCCCTATCCCACCTTTCCTTTTCCGGTTCCCCCCCCCCTCCCCCTCCAGCCACCCCCCTACGAGAGAACATTATCTGTCGTTTTAAGGTGTAGCCACAATTACTTAGCATAACAATGGGAGAAATTCCACAGAAAGAAAAGCGAAGCATTCAACCCCCAACAAGGGGCATCAGGCAGGATGGTCGGAGGAGGCAATAGGAAACCGACTGGCTGATGAAGAAGCTCTCAAAGCTGCATTGTTGCCAGAAGTCTCTAAGATCCTGCCTATGCTCCCAGTAACTGCACCGCTGCCAGAGAAACTCTCTTTTCCACCAGAGGAACTTGAAATAATTAAAAAGAGTGGGGCAGAAGAAAGAGAAAATAATTGGTTTACAAGGGATGGTAAGCAGTGGATACCAAAAGCTCTAGCCTTACAATTGTTAAAACAGCTTCATGAAGGGAGTCATTGGGGCTCCCGAGGACTGGCAGAAGCCTTCCTCAAAATGAACGCTGCTGTTGGTCTCTTTAGTCTGGCAAAGCGAGCCACTGAAGGCTGTTTGACTTGTGCTAAAACCAACAACAAAGTTACAAAGAAACTGGCCAGGGGAGGGAGGCGTTGGGCAGTACGTCCCTTCCAGAGATGCCAGGTGGATTTTACTGAAATGCCTCGAGTGGCAAGATTTAAATATCTTCTGGTAATAGTATGTCAATTAACCGGGTGGCCAGAAGCATTTCCAACTGTGTCAGCAACTACAGGATCAGTTGTTAAAATATTTTTGGAACAAAAAAATTCCAAGATATGGGATGGTGGAAGCGATAGATTCAGATAGGGAAACTCATTTTACAGGAAAAATTCTTCAAGGAGTTATGACTGCTTTAGGAATACGGTGGAACCTCCATACCCCCTGGCACCCACAGAGTTCGGGCCAGGTTGAGAGGATGAATGGAGAAATAAAGAAACATCTCCTGAAGCTGGTGATAGAAACTAAAATGCCATGGGTACGGCTCCTGCCCCTGGCTTTAGCAAGGATAAGAGCCAGACCCAGGGGAGATGTTCAATTATCTCCCTTTGAATTGATGTTTGGAATTCCTTACCCTTGTAATTCTCAGCCGAGTGCGGGGATAGAGATAAGTGATGTGTATTTGAAACAATATGTGGCTCGGATACTGTCTCTTGTGAAATCTCTTCGACAGGAAGCTCAGCTGGCACAGACCCTGCCTTTGGACTTTGCTGTTCACAACATCCAACCGGGACACTGGGTCCTAGTTAAGGAGTGGGAAGAAGCACCACTGGTGGCGAAGTGGCGTGGACCTTTCCAGGTGTTGCTGACCACAGAAACAGCCGTCAAGACAGCTGAACACGGCTGGACCCATCACACTCCGGTCAAGGTCTCTGCAGCCCCAGAGATTTGGACATCTCAGCTGGAGGAGAAGGACGGGAAGCCGCGAATGACACTCGGCAGGAGTGGACTGGAGCAGCAGCCAGTGCGTCGACATCGGGGGAAGCCTCGTGTGCCCACCCACAGACTGCCTGCTGAAATAGTCTGTGTGGGCATCCCTCCTCTCAGATCTCCAGTCACTGGGGGCCAACCCTTGCTGTCATTGTTTTCTTTATGTTAAGCTGTTTCTGTGCCTTCACTCGCCACAAGTGGTGTGAAAAACAACGTGAAAGTAAAAATTAAGTTAGGAAATTAGATTACACAATCAAAATGTTTCTCTTAATAATGTTACCTTTATATTATCAGTTAAGTTGGAGCCAAAAATGGGAAAATAATTGTTTTGACCTTAGGAGAAAGAGTAGCAAAAACCCTTATAGGAATGGGACATGTTTTCTTGGCTACCTGGTGGACTATAGGTTAAACAATTACTTTTTTTCCTCTTATGTGCTGTAGCAACTCTAATCTTTTTACCATGCACGATCCCTTGCTTAGTACAACTTATTCAACATGTGATCAAAGGGATGCAGGTAATAGCCACGCCTACTGATCCAGAAATGGTTACAAAAGGATAGAAATTGATGTCACTCCAAATAATTACAAAACCAAAAAAAAAAAAAAAAAAAAAAAAAAAAAAAAAAAAGACTCAGGAACAAAAAATTAAGTCAATGATAGCTAAAGTTTGTAAAGACAATTATTAAAAATAAAAGAGGAGGGATTGAGAGGAATGTTGAATTTGTCTTTACAAATGAGTTGTGGATCAGCCTGTAGATAAGGCTAGCACTGAGAGATAAAAGAAACAATGGGATGGATTCCACTGATTGATGAATGGAAAGAGATATTTGCCTTTACAAACAAACTGTAGGGCTGCTGATAAATGAAATTGGATATCGAAAGATGAAAGAAGCAACGGGGGGAAAACTATGAATTCTGTAAGAATTAAAAATTAAAAGGGAGGGTTATACATTAGAGGGGAATTTCAGGTATCAGGCGTTCCGGGAAGTCTGTGCCTCTCAAGTACCTCAGCCAATGGGGAAAGAGAGAGGGAAATGCGGCCGGGAAAATAGGATAAAAAGGAGGCTGCGTCCTCCGAAAATTTGAGAGATCCCAGGGGAATGTCCCATGGCCTCTCCCTTTATTCGAATAAAGCAAAAAGGACTCCTCTGTCTCCTTTTTGGACATAAACCTCTGGTGTTTGTGGATTAATTTTCCTGACACTGTGATGAAATGGGATGCCTGGGATGGGATCCCTGGGATGGGATGGGATGGGATGTGGTCCCTGGGATGGGATGGGATCCCTGGGATGGGATCCCTGGGATGGGATGAGATGGGATGGGGTCCCTGGGATGGGATGGGATCCCTGGGATCGGATGGGATCGCTGTGAAGGGATGGGATCCCTGGGATGAGATCCCTGGGATGGGATCCCTGCGATGGGATCCTTGGGATGGAATCCCTGGGATGGGATGGGATGGGATGGGATGGGATGGGATGGGATGGGATGGGATACCTGTGATGGGATGGGATGGGATGGGACGGGATGGGATGGGATCCCTGTGATGGGATGGAATCCCTGGGATGGGATGGGATCCCTGGGAAGGGGTGCCTCGGATGGGATGGGATCCCTGGGATGCGATGGGATTCCACGGAAGCGATGGGACCCCTGGGATGGGATCCCTGGGATGGGATGGGATCCCTGGGATGGGATGGGATGGGATGGGATGGGATGGGATGGGATGGGATGCCTGGGAAGGGATCCCTGGGATGGTATGGGATGGGATGGGATGGGATACCTGTGATGGGATGGGATGGGATGGGATGGGATGGGATGGGACGGGATCCCTGTGATGGGATGGAATCCCTGGGATGGGATGGGATCCATGGGATGGGATCCCTGGGATTGGATGGGATCCCTGGGATGGGATGGGATGGGATGGGATGGGATCCCTGGGATGGGATACCTGGGATGCGGTGGGATCCCTGGGGTGGGATGGTATCCCTGGGATGGGATGGGATCCACGGTAAGGGGTGCCTGGGATGGCATGGGATCCGTGGGACGGGATGGGATCCCTGGGATGGTATCGCTGGGTTGGTATCCCTGGAATGGGATGGGATGGGATCCCTGGGATGGGATACCTGGGATGCGGTGGGATCCCTGGGGTGGGATGGTATCCCTGGGATGGGATGGGATCCACGGTAAGGGGTGCCTGGGATGGCATGGGATCCGTGGGACGGGATGGGATCCCTGGGATGGTATCGCTGGGTTGGTATCCCTGGAATGGGATGGGATGGGATCCCTGTGATGAAATGGGATGCCTGGGATGGGATCCCTGGGATGGGATGGGATGGGATGTGGTCCCTGGGATGGGATGGGATCCCTGGGATGGGATCCCTGGGATGGGATGAGATGGGATGGGATGGGGTCCCTGGGATGGGATGGGATCCCTGGGATCGGATGGGATCGCTGTGAAGGGATGGGATCCCTGGGATGAGATCCCTGGGATGGGATCCCTGGGATGGGATCCTTGGGATGGAATCCCTGGGATGGGATGGGATGGGATGGGATGGGATGGGATGGGATGGGATACCTGTGATGGGATGGGATGGGATGGGATACCTGTGATGGGATGGGACGGGATGGGATGGGATCCCTGTGATGGGATGGAATCCCTGGGATGGGATGGGATCCCTGGGATGGGATCCCTGGGATTGGATGGGATCCCTGGGATGGGATCCCTGGGATTGGATGGGATCCCTGGGATGGAATGGGGTGGGATCCCTGGGATGGGATGGGATCCCAGGGATGGGATGGGATGGGATGGGATGGGATGGGATCCCTGGGATGGGATAGGATGTGATGGGATGGGATGGGATCCCTGGGATGGGATGGGATCCCTGGGAAGGGGTGCCTCGGATGGGATGGGATCCCTGGGATGCGATGGGATGCCTGGGAAGGGATCCCTGGGATGGGATGGGATGGGATGGGATACCTGTGATGGGATGGGATGGGATGGGATGGGATGGGATGGGATGGGACGGGATCCCTGTGATGGGATGGAATCCCTGGGATGGGATGGGATCCATGGGATGGGATGGGTTGGGATGGGATTGGATCCATGGGATGCGATGGGATGGGATGTGATCCCAAGGATGGAAACAGATGAAATGGGATCCCTGGGATGGAATCCCTGGGATGGGATAGCTGGGATGGGATGTTATCCCTGGAATGGGATGGGATGGGATGGGTTGGGATGGGATGGGATCCCTGGGATGGGATGGGATGGGATGGGATCCCTGGGATGGGAACAGATGAAATGGGATCCCCGGGATGGGATGGAATCCCTGGGATGGGATAGCTGGGATGGGATGGGATCCCTGGGATGGGATGGGATCCCTGGTATGGTTTGGGATCTCTGGGATGGGATGGGATGGGATGGGATAGGATGGGATGGGATGGGATGGGATTGGATGGGATCCCTGGGATGGGATGGGATCCCTGGGATGGGTTGGGATCCCTGGGATGGGATGGGATGGGATGGGATGGGATGTGATGGGATGGGATGGGATGGGATGGGATGGGATGGGATAGGATAGGATGGGATGGAATGGGATGGGATGGGGTGGGATGGGATTGGATGGGATGGGATGCGATCCCTGCCATGGGATGGGATGGGATCCCTGGGATGGGATGGGATCCATGGGATGGGATGGGTTGGGATGGGATTGGATCCATGGGATGGGATGGGATGGGATGGGATGGCATCCCAGGGATAGGAACAGATGAAATGGGATCCCTGGGATGGGATGGAATCCCTGGGATGGGATCCCTGGGATGGGATGAGATGGGATGGGATGGGGTCCCTGGGATGGGATGGGATCCCTGGGATCGGATGGGATCGCTGTGAAGGGATGGGATCCCTGGGATGAGATCCCTGGGATGGGATCCCTGCGATGGGATCCTTGGGATGGAATCCCTGGGATGGGATGGGATGGGATGGGATACCTGTGATGGGATGGGATGGGATGGGACGGGATGGGATGGGATCCCTGTGATTGGATGGAATCCCTGGGATGGGATGGGATCCCTGGGAAGGGGTGCCTCGGATGGGATGGGATCCCTGGGATGCGATGGGATTCCACGGAAGCGATGGGACCCCTGGGATGGGATCCCTGGGATGGGATGGGATCCCTGGGATGGGATGGGATGGGATGGGATGGGATGGGATGGGATGGGATGGGACGGGATCCCTGTGTTGGGATGGAATCCCTGGGATGGGATGGGATCCATGGGATGGGATCCCTGGGATTGGATGGGATCCCTGGGATGGGATGGGATGGGATGGGATCCCTGGGATGGGATACCTGGGATGCGGTGGGATCCCTGGGGAGGGATGGTATCCCTGGGATGGGATGGGATCCACGGTAAGGGGTGCCTGGGATGGCATGGGATCCGTGGGACGGGATGGGATCCCTGGGATGGTATCGCTGGGTTGGTATCCCTGGAATGGGATGGGATGGGATCCCTGTGATGAAATGGGATGCCTGGGATGGGATCCCTGGGATGGGATGGGATGGGATGTGGTCCCTGGGATGGGATGGGATCCCTGGGATGGGATCCCTGGGATGGGATGAGATGGGATGGGGTCCCTGGGATGGGATGGGATCCCTGGGATCGGATGGGATCGCTGTGAAGGGATGGGATCCCTGGGATGAGATCCCTGGGATGGGATCCCTGGGATGGGATCCTTGGGATGGAATCCCTGGGATGGGATGGGATGGGATGGGATACCTGTGATGGGGTGGGATGGGACGGGATGGGATGGGATCCCTGTGATGGGATGGAATCCCTGGGATGGGATGGGATCCCTGGGATGGGATCCCTGGGATTGGATGGGATCCCTGGGATGGGATCCCTGGGATTGGATGGGATCCCTGGGATGGAATGGGGTGGGATCCCTGGGATGGGATGGGATCCCAGGGATGGGATGGGATCCACGGTAAGGGGTGCCTGGGATGGCATGGGATCCGTGGGACGGGATGGGATCCCTGGGATGGTATCGCTGGGTTGGTATCCCTGGAATGGGATGGGATGGGATCCCTGGGATGGGATACCTGGGATGCGGTGGGATCCCTGGGGTGGGATGGTATCCCTGGGATGGGATGGGATCCACGGTAAGGGGTGCCTGGGATGGCATGGGATCCGTGGGACGGGATGGGATCCCTGGGATGGTATCGCTGGGTTGGTATCCCTGGAATGGGATGGGATGGGATCCCTGTGATGAAATGGGATGCCTGGGATGGGATCCCTGGGATGGGATGGGATGGGATGTGGTCCCTGGGATGGGATGGGATCCCTGGGATGGGATCCCTGGGATGGGATGAGATGGGATGGGATGGGGTCCCTGGGATGGGATGGGATCCCTGGGATCGGATGGGATCGCTGTGAAGGGATGGGATCCCTGGGATGAGATCCCTGGGATGGGATCCCTGGGATGGGATCCTTGGGATGGAATCCCTGGGATGGGATGGGATGGGATGGGATGGGATGGGATGGGATGGGATGGGATGGGATACCTGTGATGGGATGGGAAGGGATGGGATACCTGTGATGGGATGGGACGGGATGGGATGGGATCCCTGTGATGGGATGGAATCCCTGGGATGGGATGGGATCCCTGGGATGGGATCCCTGGGATTGGATGGGATCCCTGGGATGGGATCCCTGGGATTGGATGGGATCCCTGGGATGGAATGGGGTGGGATCCCTGGGATGGGATGGGATCCCAGGGATGGGATGGGATGGGATGGGATGGGATGGGATCCCTGGGATGGGATAGGATGTGATGGGATGGGATGGGATCCCTGGGATGGGATGGGATCCCTGGGAAGGGGTGCCTCGGATGGGATGGGATCCCTGGGATGCGATGGGATGCCTGGGAAGGGATCCCTGGGATGGGATGGGATGGGATGGGATACCTGTGATGGGATGGGATGGGATGGGATGGGATGGGATGGGATGGGACGGGATCCCTGTGATGGGATGGAATCCCTGGGATGGGATGGGATCCATGGGATGGGATGGGTTGGGATGGGATTGGATCCATGGGATGCGATGGGATGGGATGTGATCCCAAGGATGGAAACAGATGAAATGGGATCCCTGGGATGGAATCCCTGGGATGGGATAGCTGGGATGGGATGTTATCCCTGGAATGGGATGGGATGGGATGGGTTGGGATGGGATGGGATCCCTGGGATGGGATGGGATGGGATGGGATCCCTGGGATGGGAACAGATGAAATGGGATCCCCGGGATGGGATGGAATCCCTGGGATGGGATAGCTGGGATGGGATGGGATCCCTGGGATGGGATGGGATCCCTGGTATGGTTTGGGATCTCTGGGATGGGATGGGATGGGATGGGATAGGATGGGATGGGATGGGATGGGATTGGATGGGATCCCTGGGATGGGATGGGATCCCTGGGATGGGTTGGGATCCCTGGGATGGGATGGGATGGGATGGGATGGGATGTGATGGGATGGGATGGGATGGGATGGGATGGGATAGGATAGGATGGGATGGAATGGGATGGGATGGGGTGGGATGGGATTGGATGGGATGGGATGCGATCCCTGCCATGGGATGGGATGGGATCCCTGGGATGGGATGGGATCCATGGGATGGGATGGGTTGGGATGGGATTGGATCCATGGGATGGGATGGGATGGGATGGGATGGCATCCCAGGGATAGGAACAGATGAAATGGGATCCCTGGGATGGGATGGAATCCCTGGGATGGGATCCCTGGGATGGGATGAGATGGGATGGGATGGGGTCCCTGGGATGGGATGGGATCCCTGGGATCGGATGGGATCGCTGTGAAGGGATGGGATCCCTGGGATGAGATCCCTGGGATGGGATCCCTGCGATGGGATCCTTGGGATGGAATCCCTGGGATGGGATGGGATGGGATGGGATACCTGTGATGGGATGGGATGGGATGGGACGGGATGGGATGGGATCCCTGTGATTGGATGGAATCCCTGGGATGGGATGGGATCCCTGGGAAGGGGTGCCTCGGATGGGATGGGATCCCTGGGATGCGATGGGATTCCACGGAAGCGATGGGACCCCTGGGATGGGATCCCTGGGATGGGATGGGATCCCTGGGATGGGATGGGATGGGATGGGATGGGATGGGATGGGATGGGATGGGACGGGATCCCTGTGTTGGGATGGAATCCCTGGGATGGGATGGGATCCATGGGATGGGATCCCTGGGATTGGATGGGATCCCTGGGATGGGATGGGATGGGATGGGATCCCTGGGATGGGATACCTGGGATGCGGTGGGATCCCTGGGGAGGGATGGTATCCCTGGGATGGGATGGGATCCACGGTAAGGGGTGCCTGGGATGGCATGGGATCCGTGGGACGGGATGGGATCCCTGGGATGGTATCGCTGGGTTGGTATCCCTGGAATGGGATGGGATGGGATCCCTGTGATGAAATGGGATGCCTGGGATGGGATCCCTGGGATGGGATGGGATGGGATGTGGTCCCTGGGATGGGATGGGATCCCTGGGATGGGATCCCTGGGATGGGATGAGATGGGATGGGGTCCCTGGGATGGGATGGGATCCCTGGGATGGGATGGGATGGGATGGGATGGGATGGGATGGGATGGGATGCCTGGGAAGGGATCCCTGGGATGGTATGGGATGGGATGGGATGGGATACCTGTGATGGGATGGGATGGGATGGGATGGGACGGGATCCCTGTGATGGGATGGAATCCCTGGGATGGGATGGGATCCATGGGATGGGATCCCTGGGATTGGATGGGATCCCTGGGATGGGATGGGATGGGATGGGATGGGATCCCTGGGATGGGATACCTGGGATGCGGTGGGATCCCTGGGGTGGGATGGTATCCCTGGGATGGGATGGGATCCACGGTAAGGGGTGCCTGGGATGGCATGGGATCCGTGGGACGGGATGGGATCCCTGGGATGGTATCGCTGGGTTGGTATCCCTGGAATGGGATGGGATGGGATCCCTGGGATGGGATACCTGGGATGCGGTGGGATCCCTGGGGTGGGATGGTATCCCTGGGATGGGATGGGATCCACGGTAAGGGGTGCCTGGGATGGCATGGGATCCGTGGGACGGGATGGGATCCCTGGGATGGTATCGCTGGGTTGGTATCCCTGGAATGGGATGGGATGGGATCCCTGTGATGAAATGGGATGCCTGGGATGGGATCCCTGGGATGGGATGGGATGGGATGTGGTCCCTGGGATGGGATGGGATCCCTGGGATGGGATCCCTGGGATGGGATGAGATGGGATGGGATGGGGTCCCTGGGATGGGATGGGATCCCTGGGATCGGATGGGATCGCTGTGAAGGGATGGGATCCCTGGGATGAGATCCCTGGGATGGGATCCCTGGGATGGGATCCTTGGGATGGAATCCCTGGGATGGGATGGGATGGGATGGGATGGGATGGGATGGGATGGGATGGGATGGGATGGGATACCTGTGATGGGATGGGATGGGATGGGATACCTGTGATGGGATGGGACGGGATGGGATGGGATCCCTGTGATGGGATGGAATCCCTGGGATGGGATGGGATCCCTGGGATGGGATCCCTGGGATTGGATGGGATCCCTGGGATGGGATCCCTGGGATTGGATGGGATCCCTGGGATGGAATGGGGTGGGATCCCTGGGATGGGATGGGATCCCAGGGATGGGATGGGATGGGATGGGATGGGATGGGATGGGATCCCTGGGATGGGATAGGATGTGATGGGATGGGATGGGATCCCTGGGATGGGATGGGATCCCTGGGAAGGGGTGCCTCGGATGGGATGGGATCCCTGGGATGCGATGGGATGCCTGGGAAGGGATCCCTGGGATGGGATGGGATGGGATGGGATACCTGTGATGGGATGGGATGGGATGGGATGGGATGGGATGGGATGGGACGGGATCCCTGTGATGGGATGGAATCCCTGGGATGGGATGGGATCCATGGGATGGGATGGGTTGGGATGGGATTGGATCCATGGGATGCGATGGGATGGGATGTGATCCCAAGGATGGAAACAGATGAAATGGGATCCCTGGGATGGAATCCCTGTGATGGGATAGCTGGGATGGGATGTTATCCCTGGAATGGGATGGGATGGGATGGGTTGGGATGGGATGGGATCCCTGGGATGGGATGGGATGGGATGGGATCCCTGGGATGGGAACAGATGAAATGGGATCCCCGGGATGGGATGGAATCCCTGGGATGGGATAGCTGGGATGGGATGGGATCCCTGGGATGGGATGGGATCCCTGGTATGGTTTGGGATCTCTGGGATGGGATGGGATGGGATGGGATAGGATGGGATGGGATGGGATGGGATTGGATGGGATCCCTGGGATGGGATGGGATCCCTGGGATGGGTTGGGATCCCTGGGATGGGATGGGATGGGATGGGATGGGATGTGATGGGATGGGATGGGATGGGATGGGATGGGATAGGATAGGATGGGATGGAATGGGATGGGATGGGGTGGGATGGGATTGGATGGGATGGGATGCGATCCCTGCCATGGGATGGGATGGGATCCCTGGGATGGGATGGGATCCATGGGATGGGATGGGTTGGGATGGGATTGGATCCATGGGATGGGATGGGATGGGATGGGATGGCATCCCAGGGATAGGAACAGATGAAATGGGATCCCTGGGATGGGATGGAATCCCTGGGATGGGATCCCTGGGATGGGATGAGATGGGATGGGATGGGGTCCCTGGGATGGGATGGGATCCCTGGGATCGGATGGGATCGCTGTGAAGGGATGGGATCCCTGGGATGAGATCCCTGGGATGGGATCCCTGCGATGGGATCCTTGGGATGGAATCCCTGGGATGGGATGGGATGGGATGGGATACCTGTGATGGGATGGGATGGGATGGGACGGGATGGGATGGGATCCCTGTGATTGGATGGAATCCCTGGGATGGGATGGGATCCCTGGGAAGGGGTGCCTCGGATGGGATGGGATCCCTGGGATGCGATGGGATTCCACGGAAGCGATGGGACCCCTGGGATGGGATCCCTGGGATGGGATGGGATCCCTGGGATGGGATGGGATGGGATGGGATGGGATGGGATGGGATGGGATGGGATGGGATGGGACGGGATCCCTGTGTTGGGATGGAATCCCTGGGATGGGATGGGATCCATGGGATGGGATCCCTGGGATTGGATGGGATCCCTGGGATGGGATGGGATGGGATGGGATCCCTGGGATGGGATACCTGGGATGCGGTGGGATCCCTGGGGAGGGATGGTATCCCTGGGATGGGATGGGATCCACGGTAAGGGGTGCCTGGGATGGCATGGGATCCGTGGGACGGGATGGGATCCCTGGGATGGTATCGCTGGGTTGGTATCCCTGGAATGGGATGGGATGGGATCCCTGTGATGAAATGGGATGCCTGGGATGGGATCCCTGGGATGGGATGGGATGGGATGTGGTCCCTGGGATGGGATGGGATCCCTGGGATGGGATCCCTGGGATGGGATGAGATGGGATGGGGTCCCTGGGATGGGATGGGATCCCTGGGATCGGATGGGATCGCTGTGAAGGGATGGGATCCCTGGGATGAGATCCCTGGGATGGGATCCCTGGGATGGGATCCTTGGGATGGAATCCCTGGGATGGGATGGGATGGGATGGGATACCTGTGATGGGATGGGATGGGACGGGATGGGATGGGATCCCTGTGATGGGATGGAATCCCTGGGATGGGATGGGATCCCTGGGATGGGATCCCTGGGATTGGATGGGATCCCTGGGATGGGATCCCTGGGATTGGATGGGATCCCTGGGATGGAATGGGGTGGGATCCCTGGGATGGGATGGGATCCCAGGGATGGGATGGGATCCACGGTAAGGGGTGCCTGGGATGGCATGGGATCCGTGGGACGGGATGGGATCCCTGGGATGGTATCGCTGGGTTGGTATCCCTGGAATGGGATGGGATGGGATCCCTGGGATGGGATACCTGGGATGCGGTGGGATCCCTGGGGTGGGATGGTATCCCTGGGATGGGATGGGATCCACGGTAAGGGGTGCCTGGGATGGCATGGGATCCGTGGGACGGGATGGGATCCCTGGGATGGTATCGCTGGGTTGGTATCCCTGGAATGGGATGGGATGGGATCCCTGTGATGAAATGGGATGCCTGGGATGGGATCCCTGGGATGGGATGGGATGGGATGTGGTCCCTGGGATGGGATGGGATCCCTGGGATGGGATCCCTGGGATGGGATGAGATGGGATGGGATGGGGTCCCTGGGATGGGATGGGATCCCTGGGATCGGATGGGATCGCTGTGAAGGGATGGGATCCCTGGGATGAGATCCCTGGGATGGGATCCCTGGGATGGGATCCTTGGGATGGAATCCCTGGGATGGGATGGGATGGGATGGGATGGGATGGGATGGGATGGGATGGGATACCTGTGATGGGATGGGATGGGATGGGATACCTGTGATGGGATGGGACGGGATGGGATGGGATCCCTGTGATGGGATGGAATCCCTGGGATGGGATGGGATCCCTGGGATGGGATCCCTGGGATTGGATGGGATCCCTGGGATGGGATCCCTGGGATTGGATGGGATCCCTGGGATGGAATGGGGTGGGATCCCTGGGATGGGATGGGATCCCAGGGATGGGATGGGATGGGATGGGATGGGATGGGATCCCTGGGATGGGATAGGATGTGATGGGATGGGATGGGATCCCTGGGATGGGATGGGATCCCTGGGAAGGGGTGCCTCGGATGGGATGGGATCCCTGGGATGCGATGGGATGCCTGGGAAGGGATCCCTGGGATGGGATGGGATGGGATGGGATACCTGTGATGGGATGGGATGGGATGGGATGGGATGGGATGGGATGGGATGGGATGGGACGGGATCCCTGTGATGGGATGGAATCCCTGGGATGGGATGGGATCCATGGGATGGGATGGGTTGGGATGGGATTGGATCCATGGGATGCGATGGGATGGGATGTGATCCCAAGGATGGAAACAGATGAAATGGGATCCCTGGGATGGAATCCCTGGGATGGGATAGCTGGGATGGGATGTTATCCCTGGAATGGGATGGGATGGGATGGGTTGGGATGGGATGGGATCCCTGGGATGGGATGGGATGGGATGGGATCCCTGGGATGGGAACAGATGAAATGGGATCCCCGGGATGGGATGGAATCCCTGGGATGGGATAGCTGGGATGGGATGGGATCCCTGGGATGGGATGGGATCCCTGGTATGGTTTGGGATCTCTGGGATGGGATGGGATGGGATGGGATAGGATGGGATGGGATGGGATGGGATTGGATGGGATCCCTGGGATGGGATGGGATCCCTGGGATGGGTTGGGATCCCTGGGATGGGATGGGATGGGATGGGATGGGATGTGATGGGATGGGATGGGATGGGATGGGATGGGATAGGATAGGATGGGATGGAATGGGATGGGATGGGGTGGGATGGGATTGGATGGGATGGGATGCGATCCCTGCCATGGGATGGGATGGGATCCCTGGGATGGGATGGGATCCATGGGATGGGATGGGTTGGGATGGGATTGGATCCATGGGATGGGATGGGATGGGATGGGATGGCATCCCAGGGATAGGAACAGATGAAATGGGATCCCTGGGATGGGATGGAATCCCTGGGATGGGATCCCTGGGATGGGATGAGATGGGATGGGATGGGGTCCCTGGGATGGGATGGGATCCCTGGGATCGGATGGGATCGCTGTGAAGGGATGGGATCCCTGGGATGAGATCCCTGGGATGGGATCCCTGCGATGGGATCCTTGGGATGGAATCCCTGGGATGGGATGGGATGGGATGGGATACCTGTGATGGGATGGGATGGGATGGGACGGGATGGGATGGGATCCCTGTGATTGGATGGAATCCCTGGGATGGGATGGGATCCCTGGGAAGGGGTGCCTCGGATGGGATGGGATCCCTGGGATGCGATGGGATTCCACGGAAGCGATGGGACCCCTGGGATGGGATCCCTGGGATGGGATGGGATCCCTGGGATGGGATGGGATGGGATGGGATGGGATGGGATGGGATGGGATGGGACGGGATCCCTGTGTTGGGATGGAATCCCTGGGATGGGATGGGATCCATGGGATGGGATCCCTGGGATTGGATGGGATCCCTGGGATGGGATGGGATGGGATGGGATCCCTGGGATGGGATACCTGGGATGCGGTGGGATCCCTGGGGAGGGATGGTATCCCTGGGATGGGATGGGATCCACGGTAAGGGGTGCCTGGGATGGCATGGGATCCGTGGGACGGGATGGGATCCCTGGGATGGTATCGCTGGGTTGGTATCCCTGGAATGGGATGGGATGGGATCCCTGTGATGAAATGGGATGCCTGGGATGGGATCCCTGGGATGGGATGGGATGGGATGTGGTCCCTGGGATGGGATGGGATCCCTGGGATGGGATCCCTGGGATGGGATGAGATGGGATGGGGTCCCTGGGATGGGATGGGATCCCTGGGATCGGATGGGATCGCTGTGAAGGGATGGGATCCCTGGGATGAGATCCCTGGGATGGGATCCCTGGGATGGGATCCTTGGGATGGAATCCCTGGGATGGGATGGGATGGGATGGGATACCTGTGATGGGATGGGATGGGACGGGATGGGATGGGATCCCTGTGATGGGATGGAATCCCTGGGATGGGATGGGATCCCTGGGATGGGATCCCTGGGATTGGATGGGATCCCTGGGATGGGATCCCTGGGATTGGATGGGATCCCTGGGATGGAATGGGGTGGGATCCCTGGGATGGGATGGGATCCCAGGGATGGGATGGGATGGGATGGGATGGGATCCCTGGGATGGGATAGGATGTGATGGGATGGGATGGGATCCCTGGGATGGGATGGGATCCCTGGGAAGGGGTGCCTCGGATGGGATGGGATCCCTGGGATGGGATGGGATCCCTG
Organism: Sturnus vulgaris; assembly: GCF_052056855.1. Taxonomy (NCBI): domain Eukaryota; kingdom Metazoa; phylum Chordata; class Aves; order Passeriformes; family Sturnidae; genus Sturnus; species Sturnus vulgaris. Next base: position 11,763,301 of record NC_142282.1, read on the forward strand.
GGATGGGATGGGATGGGATGCCTGGGAAGGGATCCCTGGGATGGGATGGGATGGGATGGGATGGGATACCTGTGATGGGATGGGATGGGATGGGACGGGACGGGATCCCTGTGATGGGATGGAATCCCTGGGATGGGATGGGATCCATGGGATGGGATGGGTTGGGATGGGATTGGATCCATGGGATGCGATGGGATGGGATGTGATCCCAAGGATGGAAACAGATGAAATGGGATCCCTGGGATGGGATGGAATCCCTGGGATGGGATAGCTGGGATGGGATGGTATCCCTGGAATGGGATGGGATGGGATGGGTTGGGATGGGATGGGATCCCTGGGATGGGATGGGATGGGATGGGATCCCTGGGATGGGAACAGATGAAATGGGATCCCCGGGATGGGATGGAATCCCTGGGATGGGATAGCTGGGATGGGATGGGATCCCTGGGATGGGATGGGATCCCTGGTATGGTTTGGGATCTCTGGGATGGGATGGGATGGGATGGGATGGGATGGGATGGGATGGGATGGGATGGGATGGGATAGGATGGGATGGGATGGGATGGGATGGGATGGGATTGGATGGGATCCCTGGGATGGGATGGGATCCCTGGGATGGGTTGGGATCCCTGGGATGGGATGGGATGGGATGGGATGGGATGGGATAGGATGGGATGGAATGGGATGGGATGGGGTGGGATGGGATTGGATGGGATGGGATGCGATCCCTGCGATGGGATGGGATGGGATCCCTGGGATGGGATGGGATCCATGGGATGGGATGGGTTGGGATGGGATTGGATCCATGGGATGGGATGGGATGGGATGGCATCCCAGGGATAGGAACAGATGAAATGGGATCCCTGGGATGGGATGGAATCCCTGGGATGGGATCCCTGGGATGGGATGAGATGGGATGGGATGGGGTCCCTGGGATGGGATGGGATCCACGGTAAGGGGTGCCTGGGATGGCATGGGATCCGTGGGACGGGATGGGATCCCTGGGATGGTATCGCTGGGTTGGTATCCCTGGAATGGGATGGGATGGGATCCCTGTGATGAAATGGGATGCCTGGGATGGGATCCCTGGGATGGGATGGGATGGGATGTGGTCCCTGGGATGGGATGGGATCCCTGGGATGGGATCCCTGGGATGGGATGAGATGGGATGGGATGGGGTCCCTGGGATGGGATGGGATCCCTGGGATCGGATGGGATCGCTGTGAAGGGATGGGATCCCTGGGATGAGATCCCTGGGATGGGATCCCTGGGATGGGATCCTTGGGATGGAATCCCTGGGATGGGATGGGATGGGATGGGATGGGATGGGATGGGATGGGATGGGATGGGATACCTGTGATGGGATGGGATGGGTCGGGATGGGATGGGATCCCTGTGATGGGATGGAATCCCTGGGATGGGATGGGATCCCTGGGATGGGATCCCTGGGATTGGATGGGATCCCTGGGATGGGATCCCTGGGATTGGATGGGATCCCTGGGATGGAATGGAGTGGGATCCCTGGGATGGGATGGGATCCCAGGGATGGGATGGGATGGGATGGGATGGGATCCCTGGGATGGGATAGGATGTGATGGGATGGGATGGGATCCCTGGGATGGGATGGGATCCCTTGGATGGGATGGGATGGGATGGGATGCCTGGGAAGGGATCCCTGGGATGGGATGGGATGGGATGGGATGGGATACCTGTGATGGGATGGGATGGGATGGGATGGGATGGGATGGGATGGGACGGGATCCCTGTGATGGGATGGAATCCCTGGGATGGGATGGGATCCATGGGATGGGATGGGTTGGGATGGGATTGGATCCATGGGATGCGATGGGATGGGATGTGATCCCAAGGATGGAAACAGATGAAATGGGATCCCTGGGATGGGATGGAATACCTGGGATGGGATAGCTGGGATGGGATGGTATCCCTGGAATGGGATGGGATGGGATGGGTTGGGATGGGATGGGATCCCTGGGATGGGATGGGATGGGATGGGATCCCTGGGATTGGATGGGATGGGATGCGATCCCTGCGATGGGATGGGATGGGATCCCTGGGATGGGATGGGATCTATGGGATGGGATGGGTTGGGATGGGATTGGATCCATGGGATGGGATGGGATGGGATGGCATCCCAGGGATAGGAACAGATGAAATGGGATCCCTGGGATGGGATGGAATCCCTGGGATGGGATAGCTGGGATGGGGTCGTATCCCTGGAATGGGATGGGATGGGATGGGATGGGATGGGATGGGATGGGATGGGATGGGATGGGATGGGTTGAGATGGGATGGGATCCCTGGGATGGGATGGGATGGGATGGGATGGGATGGGATAGGATGGATTGGGATGGGATCCCTGGGATTGGATGGGATGGGATCCCTGGGATGGGATGGGATCCCTGGGATGGGATGGGTTGGGATGGGATTGGATCCATGGGATGGGATGGGATGGGATGGGTTCCCAGGGATGGGAACAGATGAAATGGGATCCCTGGGATGGGATGGAATCCCTGGGATGGGTTGGGATCCCTGGGATGAGATGGGATGGGATGGGATGCGATGCCTGGGATGGGATGGGATGGGATGGGATCCCTGGGATGGGATGGGATCCATGGGATGGGATGGGTTGGGATGGGATTGGATCCATGGGATGGGATGGGATGGGATTGGATCCCAGGGATGGGAACAGATGAAATGGGATCCCTGGGATGGGATGGAATCCCTGGGATGGGATAGCTGGGATGGGGTGGTATCCCTGGAATGGGATGGGATGGGATGGGTTGAGATGGGATGGGATCCCTGGGATGGGATGGGATGAGATCGAATCCCTGGGATGGCATCCGTGAGATGGGATGGGATCTCTGACATGGGATCCCTGGCATGGGATGGGATCCCTGGGATGTTATCCCTGGGATGGGATGGGATCCCTGGGATGGGATGGGATGGGATGGGATGGGATGGGTGGGGATGGGATCCCTGGGATTGGATCCCTGGGATGAGATGGAATACCTGGCATGAGATAGCAGGGATGATTGGGATGGGATGGGATGGGATGGGATGGGATGGGATGGGATGGGATGGGATGGGATGGGATGGGATGGGATGGGATGGGATGGGATGGGATGGGATGGGATGGGATAGGATGGGATGGGATGGGATCCCTGGGATTGGATGGGATCCCTGGGATGGGATGGGATCCCTGGGATGGGATGGGATCCCTGGGATGGGTTGGGATCCCTGGGATGGGATGGGATGGGATGGGATGGGATGGGATGGGATGGGATGGGATGTGATGGGATAGGATAGGATGGGATGGGATCCCTGGGATGGGATGGTATCCCTGGGATGGGATGGGATGGGATCCCTGGATTGGGATGGGATCCCTGGGATGGGATTGGATCCCTGGGATGGGATGGGATCCCTGGGATGGGATGGGATGGGATCCCTGGGATGGGATGGGATTTCTGGGATGGGATGGGATGGGATGGGATCCATGGGATGGGATGGGATCCCTGGGATGGGATGGGATCTCTGGTATGGGTTGGGATCCCTGGAATGGGATTCCTGGGATGGGATGGGATCCCTGGGTTGGGATCGAATCCCTGGGATGGCATCCGTGAGATGGGATGGGATCTCTGACATGGGATCCCTGGCATGGGATGTGATCCCTGGGATGAGATGGGATGGGATGGAATGGAATTGGATCCCTGGGATGGGATGGGATCCCTGGGATGGGATCCCTGGGATGGGATGAGATGGGATGGGGTCCCTGGGATGGGATGGGATCCCTGGGATCGGATGGGATCGCTGTGAAGGGATGGGATCCCTGGGATGAGATCCCTGGGATGGGATCCCTGGGATGGGATCCTTGGGATGGAATCCCTGGGATGGGATGGGATGGGATGGGATGGGATACCTGTGATGGGATGGGATGGGACGGGATGGGATGGGATCCCTGTGATGGGATGGAATCCCTGGGATGGGATGGGATCCCTGGGATGGGATCCCTGGGATTGGATGGGATCCCTGGGATGGGATCCCTGGGATTGGATGGGATCCCTGGGATGGAATGGGGTGGGATCCCTGGGATGGGATGGGATCCCAGGGATGGGATGGGATGGGATGGGATGGGATCCCTGGGATGGGATAGGATGTGATGGGATGGGATGGGATCCCTGGGATGGGATGGGATCCCTGGGAAGGGGTGCCTCGGATGGGATGGGATCCCTGGGATGGGATGGGATCCCTGGGATGGGATGGGATGGGATGCCTGGGAAGGGATCCCTGGGATGGGATGGGATGGGATGGGATGGGATACCTGTGATGGGATGGGATGGGATGGGACGGGACGGGATCCCTGTGATGGGATGGAATCCCTGGGATGGGATGGGATCCATGGGATGGGATGGGTTGGGATGGGATTGGATCCATGGGATGCGATGGGATGGGATGTGATCCCAAGGATGGAAACAGATGAAATGGGATCCCTGGGATGGGATGGAATCCCTGGGATGGGATAGCTGGGATGGGATGGTATCCCTGGAATGGGATGGGATGGGATGGGTTGGGATGGGATGGGATCCCTGGGATGGGATGGGATGGGATGGGATCCCTGGGATGGGAACAGATGAAATGGGATCCCCGGGATGGGATGGAATCCCTGGGATGGGATAGCTGGGATGGGATGGGATCCCTGGGATGGGATGGGATCCCTGGTATGGTTTGGGATCTCTGGGATGGGATGGGATGGGATGGGATGGGATGGGATGGGATGGGATGGGATGGGATGGGATGGGATAGGATGGGATGGGATGGGATGGGATGGGATGGGATTGGATGGGATCCCTGGGATGGGATGGGATCCCTGGGATGGGTTGGGATCCCTGGGATGGGATGGGATGGGATGGGATGGGATGGGATGGGATGGGATGGGATAGGATGGGATGGAATGGGATGGGATGGGGTGGGATGGGATTGGATGGGATGGGATGCGATCCCTGCGATGGGATGGGATGGGATCCCTGGGATGGGATGGGATCCATGGGATGGGATGGGTTGGGATGGGATTGGATCCATGGGATGGGATGGGATGGGATGGCATCCCAGGGATAGGAACAGATGAAATGGGATCCCTGGGATGGGATGGAATCCCTGGGATGGGATCCCTGGGATGGGATGAGATGGGATGGGATGGGGTCCCTGGGATGGGATGGGATCCACGGTAAGGGGTGCCTGGGATGGCATGGGATCCGTGGGACGGGATGGGATCCCTGGGATGGTATCGCTGGGTTGGTATCCCTGGAATGGGATGGGATGGGATCCCTGTGATGAAATGGGATGCCTGGGATGGGATCCCTGGGATGGGATGGGATGGGATGTGGTCCCTGGGATGGGATGGGATCCCTGGGATGGGATCCCTGGGATGGGATGAGATGGGATGGGATGGGGTCCCTGGGATGGGATGGGATCCCTGGGATCGGATGGGATCGCTGTGAAGGGATGGGATCCCTGGGATGAGATCCCTGGGATGGGATCCCTGGGATGGGATCCTTGGGATGGAATCCCTGGGATGGGATGGGATGGGATGGGATGGGATGGGATGGGATGGGATGGGATGGGATACCTGTGATGGGATGGGATGGGTCGGGATGGGATGGGATCCCTGTGATGGGATGGAATCCCTGGGATGGGATGGGATCCCTGGGATGGGATCCCTGGGATTGGATGGGATCCCTGGGATGGGATCCCTGGGATTGGATGGGATCCCTGGGATGGAATGGAGTGGGATCCCTGGGATGGGATGGGATCCCAGGGATGGGATGGGATGGGATGGGATGGGATCCCTGGGATGGGATAGGATGTGATGGGATGGGATGGGATCCCTGGGATGGGATGGGATCCCTTGGATGGGATGGGATGGGATGGGATGCCTGGGAAGGGATCCCTGGGATGGGATGGGATGGGATGGGATGGGATACCTGTGATGGGATGGGATGGGATGGGATGGGATGGGATGGGATGGGACGGGATCCCTGTGATGGGATGGAATCCCTGGGATGGGATGGGATCCATGGGATGGGATGGGTTGGGATGGGATTGGATCCATGGGATGCGATGGGATGGGATGTGATCCCAAGGATGGAAACAGATGAAATGGGATCCCTGGGATGGGATGGAATACCTGGGATGGGATAGCTGGGATGGGATGGTATCCCTGGAATGGGATGGGATGGGATGGGTTGGGATGGGATGGGATCCCTGGGATGGGATGGGATGGGATGGGATCCCTGGGATTGGATGGGATGGGATGCGATCCCTGCGATGGGATGGGATGGGATCCCTGGGATGGGATGGGATCTATGGGATGGGATGGGTTGGGATGGGATTGGATCCATGGGATGGGATGGGATGGGATGGCATCCCAGGGATAGGAACAGATGAAATGGGATCCCTGGGATGGGATGGAATCCCTGGGATGGGATAGCTGGGATGGGGTCGTATCCCTGGAATGGGATGGGATGGGATGGGATGGGATGGGATGGGATGGGATGGGATGGGATGGGTTGAGATGGGATGGGATCCCTGGGATGGGATGGGATGGGATGGGATGGGATGGGATAGGATGGATTGGGATGGGATCCCTGGGATTGGATGGGATGGGATCCCTGGGATGGGATGGGATCCCTGGGATGGGATGGGTTGGGATGGGATTGGATCCATGGGATGGGATGGGATGGGATGGGTTCCCAGGGATGGGAACAGATGAAATGGGATCCCTGGGATGGGATGGAATCCCTGGGATGGGTTGGGATCCCTGGGATGAGATGGGATGGGATGGGATGGGATGGGATAGGATGGGATGGAATGGGATGGGATGGGGTGGGATGGGATTGGATGGGATGGGATGCGATGCCTGGGATGGGATGGGATGGGATGGGATCCCTGGGATGGGATGGGATCCATGGGATGGGATGGGTTGGGATGGGATTGGATCCATGGGATGGGATGGGATGGGATTGGATCCCAGGGATGGGAACAGATGAAATGGGATCCCTGGGATGGGATGGAATCCCTGGGATGGGATAGCTGGGATGGGGTGGTATCCCTGGAATGGGATGGGATGGGATGGGTTGAGATGGGATGGGATCCCTGGGATGGGATGGGATGAGATCGAATCCCTGGGATGGCATCCGTGAGATGGGATGGGATCTCTGACATGGGATCCCTGGCATGGGATGGGATCCCTGGGATGTTATCCCTGGGATGGGATGGGATCCCTGGGATGGGATGGGATGGGATGGGATGGGATGGGTGGGGATGGGATCCCTGGGATTGGATCCCTGGGATGAGATGGAATACCTGGCATGAGATAGCAGGGATGATTGGGATGGGATGGGATGGGATGGGATGGGATGGGATGGGATGGGATGGGATGGGATGGGATGGGATGGGATGGGATGGGATGGGATGGGATGGGATAGGATGGGATGGGATGGGATCCCTGGGATTGGATGGGATCCCTGGGATGGGATGGGATCCCTGGGATGGGATGGGATCCCTGGGATGGGTTGGGATCCCTGGGATGGGATGGGATGGGATGGGATGGGATGGGATGGGATGGGATGGGATGTGATGGGATAGGATAGGATGGGATGGGATCCCTGGGATGGGATGGTATCCCTGGGATGGGATGGGATGGGATCCCTGGATTGGGATGGGATCCCTGGGATGGGATTGGATCCCTGGGATGGGATGGGATCCCTGGGATGGGATGGGATGGGATCCCTGGGATGGGATGGGATTTCTGGGATGGGATGGGATGGGATGGGATCCATGGGATGGGATGGGATCCCTGGGATGGGATGGGATCTCTGGTATGGGTTGGGATCCCTGGAATGGGATTCCTGGGATGGGATGGGATCCCTGGGTTGGGATCGAATCCCTGGGATGGCATCCGTGAGATGGGATGGGATCTCTGACATGGGATCCCTGGCATGGGATGTGATCCCTGGGATGAGATGGGATGGGATGGAATGGAATTGGATCCCTGGGATGGGATGGGATCCCTGGGATTTTATCCCTGGGATGGGATGGGATGGGAAGGGATGGGATGGGAGGGGATGGGATCCCTGGGATTGGATCCATGGGATGAGATGGAATACCTGGCATGAGATAGCAGGGATGATTGGGATGGGATGGGATCTGATGGGATGGGATGGGATGGTGTCGGAGAAGGGAGACGCGGACACCATATGGTCATCAGCAAAGTCTCGTTTATTGATACGCAGAGTGGCGATTAAATACAGTGCTTAATTAGCTCATGCATAGTGCAAAATCTGAGCTCATCATTGGTTTAGATGTGCGACTTAGCTAAGCACTTCGGCATTCATGTTTTTCTCAATTCTGCGTGCCTTCCTTATCTCAAGGACACTGTATCCGTGAGACTGAGGCCCACTTTGCTAGCTTCACTAAGTTGATCTGACTATGTGTTGGGGGTTGAATGCTTTGCTTTTCTTTCTGTGGAATTTCTCCCATTGTTATGCTAAGTAATTGTGGCTACACCTTAAAACGACAGATAATGTTCTCTCGTAGGGGGGTGGCTGGAGGGAGAGGGGGGGGGGGAACCGGAAAAGGAAAGGTGGGATAGGGGGGTCTGGAGCTGGGGACTGCCTCTCGCTTGGCTCCTGGAGTGGGAAGAGAACCTGGGCTCTGCTCTGGCATCTTCCCCTGTCATCCCAGCGCTGAGATCCACGCTCCCTGCCTTTGGACATCGCTCCGCGGCTCTCCCAGCTCACCCTACTACCTCCGGACACTCTGCTGAGCACCACGACCGACACCGTGAGGGGGGAGTAACTTTCCCCATCCTCTCTCTCCCCTGGGCCGCGGCCGCCATCACCCAGCCCTCTTCAACTGCGCGGGACCTGCCCTGCCCACAGCACCGGTAACAGCACAGGGAGACGGCCTGCGGCCAAAAGGGACTGGAGCGGAGCTAGACTGTTTCTGTTGCCAATTTTTATAGCTGTTGTTGTTTTTTTTCTGCTTTGTTAAATACCAGTAAAGAACTGTTATTCTCATCCCCATATCTCCTGCCTGAAGGTGTCTGAATTGGACCTAAAATAATTAAAAGGGAGGGGGATTGCACTCTGCATCGCAGAAAAGGGGCTCCTGCCTTTCCTTAGACCATACCTGTCTTTCAAACCGAGACAGATTTTGGCGCCCAACGTGGGGCATTGCCTGAGGGCATTGAGAGAGGGGTAGAAAAGGGGATAACAGTTCTTAAATTACCCAAGCTTGTGGTAGGTGACACCATGCTGTCCAGCTTACCCTGGATTGGCCTCCATGTGGTCACTGCTATATCTCTCCCATTTGCAAGCCTTTTTTTAAACATGAGTTTCATAACCAAGGTTACTGTGGCTATTATCCAGTTTATTATGTGGGTTGATCAGTTGAGGAATTCATGGATTTTTAATTTTCTCTGGAAGATGGCCACATGGATTCAGAGCTATCACACTCTAAGTGTGTGTTTCTGGGGCTACTTCAATAATGGTACTTACTGTGAGGAAGTGGCAGCAGGTGAAATTTTTTCTCAACCCATCACAGGGTTTTTGAAGTTCACCCCACCAGTCTTCAAGGGGTTCCAATCCACTTTAAATGCTAATGACATTATATTGTGGCTAGTGTTGCTTATATCCCTGTTAAACCTGTTCTATCTAACATTCAGAGATAAGGGGAGATTGACTTGGATAACAACCCTGATACCTACCCGAGGAAATAGTGATGTTACCCCAGAGCCTGATCCTGTCCCAGAGACTAGGGAGGTTACCCCAGAGCCTGATCTTGTCCCAGAGACTAGGGAGGTTACCCCAGAGCCTGATCCTATCCCAGAGACTAGGGATATTACCCCAGAGTTTGACCCTGCTCCACAGCCCACCTCGGAAAGGAACCACCCAGAATGGGTGGGGGTGCTAGCAAAGGAGATACGTGAGATGGGCCAGATGCTGAAGGAGTACCTCTCCCCAGCTGGTGAGAAACCCTCCCCCTGCCTTAAAGAGGGAGACTCTGGTGGTGCAGCAGTGGGACCCACAGATGTTACATCTGTCCAGGTTCCAGCTGAACTGCAAGGGCACTCACAGCCAGCAGCAGTTGCCCCTGTGGAAACTAGGAAGTCTAAGATGAAAACAAGGCACCTAGATAATAAGGGTCAGGAAGGGGGCCCCTCACAACCAGCAGGGGAGCCAGAAGTTGAGATCATCACCGAGTCCCTGTCATACGAGAGTCTCCGTAACCTGCGAAAAGACATTGTACGGTGGGGCCGTGAGGCTTTTACAACCTGGTTACTGCGGGTCTGGGACCTTATGGGTACAGGTGTGCAACTGGATGGTACTGAGGCAAGGAATTTGGGAGCCTTGACCCAGGACTCAGGTGTGGACCAGGTATTTGTAAGGGAGACAGGTCTCCTTTCCCTCTGGGAGCGACTTTTAATGAGTGTGAGAGAGAGATTTGTCCACAGGGAAAGAATGCAGGAGTACCACCAGAGAACACGTTGGAATACCCTTGAGGAAGGGATCCAAAAGCTGAGAGAAGTGGCAGTACTGGAGGTGCTCTTTGGGAGGGATGGACAGCATGACAATGACCCTGACAAGGTCAGGTGCACAGGGCAGATGTTGTGGAATCTGGCAAACCTGGGCCCATCTCAATATACCCCCTTTATTGCAATGATTGATGCTGATACCAACCAAGTGACAGTGGGTTCTGTTGCCAACAGGCTCAGGAATTATCAGAGTATGATGGCTGGCCCAGTGCAGGCTCATGTCTCTGCTGTGGCTAAGGACCTCAGAGAGGAGTTTAAGGAGGAGATGAAGGAGATAAGGGAAGAGGTGAGGAAGATCAGTGCAGCACCAGTGAGAGTCATGGACCCCAAAAGTAGAGCCCAACGCCCCCCAGCTAGGGAGAGAGGGTACACCCCACGTGCTGACCTGTGGTTTTTTCTACGTGACCACGGGGAAGACATGAGAAGGTGGGATGGGAAACCCACTTCTGTCCTGGCAGCACGGGTGCGCCAAATCAGGGAGGGGAACACCAACAGAGGGAACTCCACTAAAGTGAGGGTAGCCTCAGCCTCCCATGGAGGTGCAGGGTATTACAGAAGGGAGGATGATCTGTCAGATCCCCTTGAAGGAACCTCCAGTATGTATGCCCAGGAGAGAAATAATAACCAGGGCTAGAGGGGCCCTGCCTCTAGCCAGGGAGAGGCACGGGAAAACCGGATCTTTTGGACGGTGTGGATCCGATGGCCTGGCACATCAGAGCCACAGGAACACAGAGCATTGGTTGACACTGGTTCACAATGTACATTAATACCATCAGGACATGTCGGAAAGGAACCTGTTTCAATTGCTGGGGTTACAGGGGGATCTCAGGAATTGACTCTGCTGGAGGCTGAGGTGAGCCTGACTGGGAAAGAGTGGCAGAAACATCCAATTGTGACTGGCCCAGAAGCACCATGTATCCTAGGCATAGACTTCCTCAGGAATGGCTATTACAAAGACCCAAAGGGACTCAGGTGGGCTTTTGGAATAGCTGCTGTGGCAGCAGAGGGCATTAAGCAGTTGAACACCCTGCCTGGGCTATCAGAAAACCCATCTGCAGTGGGACTCCTCAGGGTGAAAGAGCAACAGGTGCCAATTGCTACCTCAACAGTGCACCGCCGGCAGTACCGGACGAATCGAGATGCCGTGATCCCCATCCACAAGATGATCCGTGAGCTGGAGAGCCAAGGGGTGGTCAGCAAAACCCACTCACCCTTCAACAGCCCCATCTGGCCTGTGCGTAAATCGGAAGGAGAATGGAGGTTGACAGTGGACTATCGTGCACTGAATGAGGTGACTCCACCGCTGAGCGCTGCCGTGCCGGACATGCTGGAACTGCAGTACGAGCTGGAGTCCAAGGCAGCAAAGTGGTACGCCACCATTGACATCGCCAATGCATTCTTCTCCATTCCTCTGGCAGCAGAGTGCAAGCCTCAGTTCGCTTTCACCTGGAGGGGTGTGCAATACACGTGGAACCGACTGCCCCAGGGGTGGAAACACAGCCCCACCATCTGTCATGGGCTGATCCAGGCTACACTGGAGAAGGGTGGAGCTCCAGAACATCTGCAGTACATTGATGACATCATTGTGTGGGGGGATACGGCAATGGAAGTATTTCAGAAAGGAGAAAAGATCATTGAGATTCTGCTGGGAGCCGGCTTCGCCATTAAAAAGAGCAAAGTCAAAGGGCCTGCCCAAGAGATCCAGTTCCTGGGAGTAAAGTGGCAAGATGGACGGCGCCAGATCCCCAGTGAGGTCATCAATAAGATCACTGCAATGTCTCCACCAACCAGCAAGAAGGAAACACAAGCCTTCCTAGGTGCCATAGGCTTTTGGAGAATGCACATTCCTGAGTACAGCCAGATTGTGAGCCCTCTTTACCTGGTCACCCGCAAGAAGAACGATTTCCACTGGGGCCCTGAGCAGCAGCAAGCCTTTGCCCAGATCAAGCAGGAGATTGCTCATGCAGTAGCCCTTGGCCCAGTCAGGACGGGACCAGATGTGAAGAACGTGCTCTACTCTGCAGCCGGGAACCATGGTCTGTCCTGGAGCCTTTGGCAGAAGGTGCCTGGTGAGACGCGAGGCCGACCACTGGGGTTCTGGAGCCGAAGCTACAGAGGGTCCGAGGCCAACTACACTCCGACGGAGAGGGAGATCTTGGCCGCCTATGAAGGGGTCCAAGCAGCCTCAGAGGTGGTTGGCACAGAAACACAACTCCTCCTGGTACCCCGACTGCCAGTGCTGGGCTGGATGTTTAAAGGAAAGGTTCCCTCAACCCACCATGCCACTGACGCCACATGGAGTAAATGGATTGCCCTCATCACACAACGTGCCCGTATTGGAAACCCGAATCGCCCTGGGATTTTGGAGATAATTACCAACTGGCCGGAAGGGGAAGACTTTGGCCTTGCCGACGAAGAGGAACAGGAACAGGTGACCCGGGCCGAAGAAGCCCCACCATATAACCAACTGCCAGCAGAGGAAACATGCTATGCTCTTTTCACTGATGGTTCCTGCCGCATCGTGGGGATGAACCGGAAGTGGAAAGCAGCCGTATGGAGCCCCACACGACAGGTTGCACAAGCTACCGAAGGAGAAGGTGGATCGAGTCAACTTGCTGAACTCAAAGCTGTTCAGCTGGCCCTGGACATTGCTGAAAGAGAGAAGTGGCCAAAACTCTACCTTTACACTGATTCATGGATGGTAGCCAATGCTCTGTGGGGATGGCTGGAAAGGTGGAAAAAGGCTAACTGGCAACGTAGGGGAAAACCAATCTGGGCTGCCAATGAATGGAAAGACATTGCCACCCGGGTAGAGAAGTTGCCTGTGAAAGTCCGTCACGTAGATGCCCATGTCCCCAAGAGTCGGGCTAATGAGGAACACCGACACAATGAGCAGGTAGATCAGGCTGCACAGATAGAGGTGTCGCAAATAGATTTAGACTGGCAGCACAAGGGAGAGGTGTTCCTGGCTCGATGGGCCCATGATGCCTCAGGTCATCAGGGCAGAGATGCCACATATAAGTGGGCACGAGACCGAGGGGTGGATCTAACCATGGACAGTATTTCTCAAGTTATCCATGACTGTGAGACATGCGCTGCCATCAAGCAGGCCAAGCGGGTGAAGCCCCTCTGGTATGGGGGGCGATGGTCCAAATATAAGTATGGAGAGGCCTGGCAGATTGACTACATCACACTGCCTCAAACCCGCCAGGGCAAGCGCTATGTACTGACCATGGTGGAAGCCACCACTGGATGGTTGGAGACCTACCCTGTGCCTCATGCCACTGCTCGGAATACCATCCTGGGCCTGGAAAAACAAGTTCTTTGGAGGCATGGTACCCCTGAGAGAATTGAGTCAGACAATGGGACTCATTTCAAGAACAGCCTTATAAACACCTGGGCTAGAGAACACGGCATTGAGTGGGTGTACCATATCCCCTACCATGCACCAGCTGCAGGGAAAGTTGAACGGTGCAATGGCCTGCTTAAAACCACCTTGAAGGCACTGGGTGGGGGAACTTTCAAGAACTGGGAGATTAATCTACCAAAGGCCACCTGGTTAGTGAACACCCGAGGTTCCACTAACCGAGCAGGCCCTGCCCAATCTGAGCCCTTGGGAATATCGAATGGAGATAAGGTTCCAGTGGTACACATGAGAGGTATGCTAGGAAAAACTGTTTGGGTGAATCCTGCCTCCAGCAAAGACAATCCCATCCATGGAGTTGTATTCGCTCAAGGACCAGGTTGCACCTGGTGGGTAATGCAAAAGAATGGAGAGACCAGATGCATACCCCAAGGAGACCTTGTTTTAGGGTGAAATACCTATAGTACTGTGCCTATGTCTCTAACTGCATGTATGTATATATAATGTAACAGTTTAATTTGATATAGCATATTAGTATGGGAGAAATTCAGGGGTGGATAATGTTGGGGGTTGAATGCTTTGCTTTTCTTTCTGTGGAATTTCTCCCATTGTTATGCTAAGTAATTGTGGCTACACCTTAAAACGACAGATAATGTTCTCTCGTAGGGGGGTGGCTGGAGGGAGAGGGGGGGGGGGAACCGGAAAAGGAAAGGTGGGATAGGGGGGTCTGGAGCGGGGGACTGCCTCTCGCTTGGCTCCTGGAGTGGGAAGAGAACCTGGGCTCTGCTCTGGCATCTTCCCCTGTCATCCCAGCGCTGAGATCCACGCTCCCTGCCTTTGGACATCGCTCCGCTGCTCTCCCAGCTCACCCTACTACCTCCGGACACTCTGCTGAGCACCACGACCGACACCGTGAGGGGGGAGTCACTTTCCCCATCCTCTCTCTCCCCTGGGCCGCGGCCGCCATCACCCAGCCCTCTTCAACTGCGCGGGACCTGCCCTGCCCACAGCACCGGTAACAGCACAGGGAGACGGCCTGCGGCCAAAAGGGACTGGAGCGGAGCTAGACTGTTTCTGTTGCCAATTTTTATAGCTGTTGTTGTTTTTTTTCTGCTTTGTTAAATACCAGTAAAGAACTGTTATTCTCATCCCCATATCTCCTGCCTGAAGGTGTCTGAATTGGACCTAAAATAATTAAAAGGGAGGGGGATTGCACTCTGCATCGCAGAAAAGGGGCTCCTGCCTTTCCTTAGACCATACCTGTCTTTCAAACCGAGACACTATGGCCTTTTTCTTCCAGCTATTCCTGCACCAGGCTCTCTACACTTCCCCCGTTTTCTTTTTGAGCTAGAAGAGTGGCATGCCAAGCTTTGCTGACAGTCTTTTGAATAAAATTTTGTAAGCAAGTTATCAAGCAAGGTAGCAATAAAGCTAAGCACAAGAATATACCTAACACCATAATAGCATAGCGAATGTTACCCATATGTTTTCCCGAGGCGCATACTGCATTGGAAAAGATTTTGTGTGAGTAAAGTTAGCAAGCATAAGCAGTGCAATGATCATCATTTTGATTTCTTTGGCGGCCTATTCTTTTTACGCCCTGTATTGTTCCCTGTTATCTGCAGTTGTTTCACCTTTTCTATACTTTGATTTAATACTTCCTTTGGGTCTGTACCGGGCTTAATTGGTCCTACCCGAGGCCAAGGTAGGTGTGGGACTTTATGTCTGCATCTTGTAGCGATAATGTGCGAATTTGCATAGATGTGCTGCCTCTTAATCCAGTTGGTAAGTTCCCACCGGGCCCAAGCTAACAGGAGCTGTTCTGGTGTCTCGTATAGGTTTCGTACCTGGGCATATGGCACTCCTGCTTCTTTTTCTAGGGCCCGACCCCAATTTGAATTTCTTAGGTCGTCACTTTGACACCTCCAGCACCACAAATTAAACACTGTTCTCTGTTCCACCCACGAGCAGTCCCCACAGCCCCCGCACTTTAGGGCTACCCAGGCTTCACACCATGACCCCCCACACGCACAACAAGGACGGCTGTTGAGAGGCTGTTCTTCCTGGTGGACGTGGCTCTCAATCCAATCAGCCCAATTCGGTGGTGGCTGCCTTAGCGCCTCACGGGCAGCGTTGTTATACTGTGCTAGCCTCCGCAAATAGGGCTGTGAGGTCACCGTCAACTTCTGCTGAATCCGCTCCTGGTCGGCTGGAGCCAGCCGCCTCCTCAGGAATCTTTCCACCAGTTCGGTCATTTAGAACGGGCTTCACCCACCTAGCAGGGACCCAAAGTGTTCCTGTGGGGGTAGAAACACAAACATAGCCTCTCCCCCAATATACCACTTCCGCTGGTCCATTCCATATTCCTGTCTTTGGATCCCGGTACTTTACCCATGCCCTCATGCGCTCTCTTCTGTTACCTTCCCTTTTCCCTCTATGCCTGATTGCAGGCGGCTCAGATTCATCCCCGAACACACACAAATAATTCATGACATAAAGAACCTTGGCTAGTCTTTCTTGTGGATCATTTACGGATTTGTGTTTGAATAAATACTGTTTGAGTGTTCCATTGGCTCTTTCTACTATGGCCTGTCCTGTGGGCGAGTGTGGTACTCCTGTAATATGTTTAATTCCCCAGAGTCTCATAAACTGACTTACTTTCCCACTGACATATGCAGGTCCGTTGTCGGTCTTGACTTCCTTAGTCGTTCCCATAACTGCAAAGCAACTTGTCAGGTGTCTAATTACATGGATTGCTTTTTCCCCTGTCTGTGCTGTGGCCCAGATATACTTACTATAAGTGTCTATGGTAACGTGCACATACTTGAGTCTACCAAACTCTGCCACATGTGTGATGTCCATTTGCCAAATTTCATTACTCTCCAGACCTCGAGGATTTACCCCGCACCCAAGACCTACCCCACTATTGTGATGACTGCAGGTGGGGCAGGCTCTCACTATTGCCTTAGCCTCTTGTATGCCTATTTTGAACTCACGCACCAATCCTTTAGCATTTTGGTGAAATCGTGTGTGTGACTCCCTTGCTTCAATCCCCCTGTCATCAGCTACATTCATAACCAGTCTATCCGCCCTGGCGTTGCCTTCTCCCAAGCCTACGTCCCACTTATGACTCCTGATGTGTATTATACAATAAGGCTTGAACCTTGCTCCTACTGCTCGCTTTAGCTGCAGCAAGAGTTCATAGAGTCTCTTGTTTTGCACCTCTTTCACAGAGGCGTCCTCAATTCTCTGTGCTACTCCTGCTACATAAAATGAGTCAGTGACCACATTCAAAGGCCCTTGCAGTTCACTTAGTGCCCACACAACAGCAAGCAATTCCAATGTTTGTAAGCTGTCCTCTGGAGCAGCGTCTATTATCTGCTTTCTCCATCGAGGGCCTTCTTTCCAGGTGATGGCTGCCCTCCTCGATTTCTTTCCGGCGTCCGTGAAGGCTGTAATGGCGCCCGCTATCGGCTGCTCCGATCGTGTTGGCTTTGATACCCAGTCCCAGTTTCCTAGCCACTGAAGGTGACGTGGTGTCAGCGGTCCGGTGTGGATGGCTGCTCCGACTTCCAGCAAGGCCGTTTGTAGATCTCCTGAATTGAGGAGATACCAATCTAAGTCCTCCTTTTTCATGGGCAAATAAATTGTTGTTGGGCTCGTTCCGGTGATTTCCATGATCCTTACGCGACCCTTACGAATTAAGGTGGCTACTTGTTCGATTTTTGTGCTGATTGTCCTTTTTGCTTGTAAAGGTGGGGTTATCCATTCTAGTACCCGTGTCTCCCGCGTTTTCTTTTGTAACTGTGTGAGTGCACCGAGTAGGTGGTTGGCAGTACTCCAGATGGTAAGATCGATGGGCGAGGAGATATCTCGGCGAGAGACAAACCCCTCATCGATGCAGCGTATAATACCCTTGAGGGCTTCATGTTGTTGTGGGGTCACGGTTACGGGTGCGGTTGGGTCAGTTCCTTTAAGTAGTGGCCTGAGGGAGTCTAGCAAGGAGTTGGGTATCCCAACAATCGGCTTGAGCCATTGCAGATCTCCTAGCAGTCGCTGTGCCTCATTTAGAGTGGTGATCTTTGTTGCAAGCTGGAGCTTCTGTGGCCGTACGATTTGGCCTGTGATAGACCACCCCAAGTACTTCCATGGTGTGGATCGCTGTATTTTTTCTTGAGCTATTATGAGGGATGCCTTTGCTAGGGTGCTTTGAATTTCCTGCATCTGAGTGTCTGTAAATGCTGATTCTTGAGCAAAGAGGATATCATCCATATAATGATAAATAATTGTGTTGGGCCACTGTATCCTCAATGGTTGTAATGCGGCATCAACATACAGTTGGCACAGGGTAGGCGAGTTTTTCATTCCTTGTGGAAGAACAGTCCATTCATACCGTTTATCAGGTTCTTCTCTGTTTATTGCTGGTAGGGTGAACGCAAATCTTTTAGTATCTTGAGGGTGTAAGGC
The DNA here is from genome assembly GCF_052056855.1 of Sturnus vulgaris. NCBI lineage: Eukaryota > Metazoa > Chordata > Aves > Passeriformes > Sturnidae > Sturnus > Sturnus vulgaris. Next base: position 11,781,744 of record NC_142282.1, read on the forward strand.
TATAGTGAAGAAGCAGTCCTTTAGATCAATGATTAGAAGAGGCCAATGCTGTGGGAGCATTGCTGGGTTGGGGAGGCCTGGTTGTAATGCCCCCATTGCCTCCATCTGATTATTTACTGCTCTTAAATCGTGCATAAGACAATATTTTCCTGACTTCTTTTTGATCACAAAAATTGGCGTGTTCCATGGGCTTGTTCAGAGTTTTAAATGTCCTTGTTGGAATTGTTCTTTTACGAGTTGATGTGCTTGTATTAGACTTTCCCTTTTTAGAGGCCATTGCTTAACCATTACCGGTTCATTGGTAGTCCAGGTGATTGGGATCGGGAAAGTCCAAGCAATGGCAATTACTCCAAAGGGTGCTCGTTGGATAAAACGACCCCCATCTGAGCCAAGATGTCCCTTCCAATCAAGCAATGTACCGATGGCGGTAACGCAACTACGGACAACACAGTCACCAAATCTTGCCCATCTATAGTGACCCTTACTGGAGGAGTTTTTCTGGCAAGGGTGAACCCTCCGACGCCCGTCACGGTATCCGTAGTTTGCACCGATGGCCAGTTGTGGGGCCATTTTTCTGGTGAGACAATGCTGGTATCTGCCCCAGTGTCTAGGAGTCCCATCATTTTTATTGTCTCTCCTGCATAGGTTAGTTTCACTTTCTTTTTGGGTCTGGTATGGAGATTCATTGTGAGCATAGCAATACCTGATGATCCGAATCCTTGGTCTCCACGTGGGGTTTGTCTTTGTGGTTGAACACCCCGGCTCAACTGTGGAAGTGGAATAAATTGAGCAATACGCTGACCTGCCTCAATTGTCAGAGGAGGAAAAGGAGTATAAACCATTATTTGTATTTCTCCCGTGTAGTCTGCATCGATGACACCTGGTAGCACAAACAGTCCTACAATGGAGCTCGACGAGCGTCCCACTATTAGTCCTCCATAAGCTTGTCCTTTGATATTTATCGGGCCATAAACTCCAGTTGGGACTTTGACAGGGCGAGCTGTTATCAAAGATGTTTTTACTGCGGCTGCCAGGTCGAGTCCCAGGCTCCCTGTTGTGGCTGGTTGTAGACAGGAGATGGCGCTGATGTCACGGCGGCTACTTGTGACCGGGGCCAATATGGCGGCGGCCGCCGGGGGCTGGTCGGCGGCGCCCGTCGGGCCGCTCCGCATCCACCCGCATCTGTAGCAGTGCGCCGAGGGAGGCCGGTGGTCGCTTGATGTGGCCGGGGCTGCTGTAGAAGCACGGAGCGGAGCAAGAGCGGCTAGCACCTGTGACTGTGTGGACTCGGCTTGTTTTTGTAGCCCTAAACCTAATTTTTTTAGTGCATTAACCAAGAAAACTTGCGCCCCTCTCATATACTCTGGGACTCCTGCCTTTTCAATAGCAGCAGCAGCCTTATCTACAAAGTCCCCAAAGGATTTATTTTTTCCCTGTTTTATTCCCATATACATGGGTATGCCTGAGCTATCTTTGACCTGATCGATGGCACTCCTTACTAGACGCATGGCTTCCCTAACCTTGTCGGGTCCCGAAATCATTTGAGCCTCTGTCCTGCGGTATTGACTCAATCCCATTAGTTCGTCTATGGTAATTCCAGCTAACGGATCTCCCGGGCCCCTCTGTGTTGCAACTGACTCCTGAACAAGAGCTTGCCAGTGGGCGTTAAATAGCAACTGCTGATGTTGCGTGAAAATCAGTTTCACTATACTTCTCATATCATTTGGCAACAGCAGGTATGTATCGAACAAGAAATCTAGCATCTGCTTAGCTGGCTCACTCCGGAAACCAAACTGACTCACTGTCTGTCTTAGCTGGGCTAGCAGCTTCCAGTCGGGAGGCGAATATGCTCCCACTTGGACGGCTTGTCCTTGTTGATTTATCCCCTGTGTATACGTGACGGGGAAAACCCAGGTTTTCGCTGCGTCAACAGCACTCTCGTCCCCAGTCTCCAAGCCGTGTCTGGCTAGCATACTCCACGCCTCCCCCCGCCGTCTTGCCATCTCCTCCCACAGGTCGCTTTCCTCCCTAGGGACCGGAGCTGGCTCCACGGCGGGCTTAGGGATGCTGGGCTCAGACCGGCAAGGGGATTTTTCGCCGCCGGTCTGGGGCCCTTCGCCCTCGGAAGGCGGGGTTACTCCGCCTTCTGCAATTGTCTCCGCCGCCGCGGCGGAATCCTCCTCGAGCTCTTCTAAGGGGGGTGCAGAGGGCCAAGCGCAGCTAGCCATGTCTGTCATTCCTGCCGCCTCCCCAGAGATAGGTATTTCTACTCTGGTCGTGCTGGGTGCTCGGGGCTCATTATCACCATACTGAGCATTCCTTTTATATGCCTCTACTGCCTCCCGAGCCGCCCTTCTCTCTGCTTGCTGCTTTAGCAGCGCGTTGTGAACTACCCGCCAGATCTTCCCCAGCTTTTTTGCTGTTTTATCATCCTCTAATACCGCCTCCCACAGTGCATCCCCTAACTTACGCCACTCATTTAAATCATGCACGGTGTGAGGATTAGAGAATAAACCTTTAGCATAACCCCAGACTAACAACCCCGGTATGTCCTTCCTGGGATTAATCTCTTTTAACCCTAACTTATCTATATGTACTAAAAATAAATCATATGCTGCTTGCCTGTCCATTTTTTGTCGTCAGCGCTGTTGCAACTCTCCGGCTTCGGCAGCACGTATGGCCCAGGACCACCTTTATGGCTCCTGGGGGTGTCTTCCCTACGTCGTTTGACACCGACCCGGTTGCAGCAGGCCCCAACTCTACTTCACCGACCGTGGCGCGTTCTCCCCCGTTTTCTTTTTCAGCGACGGAGGCACGTCGGGGTTCACCATTTGTCGGAGAAGGGAGACGCGGACACCATATGGTCATCAGCAAAGTCTCGTTTATGGAAATGCAGAATGGCGATTAAATACAGTGCTTAATTAGCTCATGCATAGTGCAAAATCTGAGCTCATCATTGGTTTAGATGTGCGACTTAGCTAAGCACTTCGGCATTCATGTTTTTCTCAATTCTGCGTGCCTTCCTTATCTCAAGGACACTGTATCCGGGAGACTGAGGCCCACTTTGCTAGCTTCACAAAGTTGATCTGACTATGGCCTTTTTCTTCCAGCTATTCCTGCACCAGGCTCTCTACAGGATGGGATGGGATGGGATGGGATGGGATGGGATGGGACTGGATGGGATGGGATGGGATGGGATCCCTGGGATGGTATGGGATCCCTGGGATGGGATCCCTGGGATGGGATCCATGGGATGGGATGGGTTGGGATGGGTTGGGAACCGTTTGATGGGATCTTATGGGATCCCTGGGATGAGATGGGATGGGATTGGATCCCTGGGATGGGATGAGATGGGATCCTAGGGATGGGATCCCTGGAATGTGATCCCTCGTATGGGATGGGATCCCTGGGATGGGATGGAATCCCTGGGATGGGATCCCGGGGATGCGATGGGATGGGATGGGATGGGATGGGATGGGATGGGATGGGATGGGATGGGATGGGATGGGAAGGGATGGGATGGGCTGGGAAGGGATGGGATGGGATCCCTGGGATGGGATGGGATCCCTGGGACGGCATGGGATGGGATGGGATGGGATGGGATGGGATGGGATGGGATGGGATGGGATGGAATGGGATGGGATGGGGTGGGATGGGATTGGATGGGATGGCATGCAATCCCTGGGATGGGATGGGATGGGATCCCTGGGATGGGATGGGATCCATGGGATGGGATGGGTTGGGATGGGATTGGATCCATGGGATGCGATGGGATGGGATGGGATCCCTGGGATGGGAACAGATGAAATGGGATCCCCGGGATGGGATGGAATCCCTGGGATGGGATAGCTGGGATGGGATGGGATCCCTGGGATGGGATGGGATCCCTGGTCTGGGTTGGGATATCTGGGATGGGATGGGATGGGATCCCAGGTATGGGTTGGGATCTCTGGGATGGGATGGGATGGGATGGGATGGGATAGGATGGGATGGGATCCCTGGGATTGGATGGGATCCCTGGGATGGGATGGGATCCCTGGGATGCGTTGGGATCCCTGGGATGGGATGGGATGGGATGGGATGGGATGGGATGGGATGGGATGGGATGGGATAGGATAGGATGGGATGGAATGGGATGGGATGGGGTGGGATGGGATTGGATGGGATGGGATGCGATCCCTGGGATGGGATGGGATGGGATCCCTGGGATGGGATGGGATCCATGGGATGGGATGGGTTGGGATGGGATTGGATCCATGGGATGGGATGGGATGGGATGGGATCCCAGGGATGGGAACAGATGAAATGGGATCCCTGGGATGGGATGGAATCCCTGGGATGGGATAGCTGGGATGGGGTGGTATCCCTGGAATGGGATGGGATGGGATGGGTTGAGATGGGATGGGATCCCTGGGATGGGATGGGATGGGATCGAATCCCTGGGATGGCATCCGTGAGACGGGATGGGATCTCTGACATGGGATCCCTGGCATGGGATGGGATCCCTGGGATGTTATCCCTGGGATGGGATGGGATCCCTGGGATGGGATGGGATGGGAAGGGATGGGATGGGAAGGGATGGGATCCCTGGGATTGGATCCCTGGGATGAGATGGAATACCTGGCATGAGATAGCAGGGATGATTGGGATGGGATGGGATGGGATGGGATGGGATGGGACTGGATGGGATGGGATGGGATGGGATGGGATGGGATCCCTGGGATGGTATGGGATCCCTGGGATGGGATGCCTGGGATGGGATCCATGGGATGGGATGGGTTGGGATGGTTTGGGAACCGTTTGATGAGATCTTATGGGATCCCTGGGATGAGATGGGATGGGATTGGATCCCTGGGATGGGATGAGATGGGATCCTACGGATGGGATCCCTGGAATGTGATCCCTCGCATGGGATGGGATCCCTGGGATGGGATCCCGGGGATGCGATGGGATCCCTGGGATGGGATGGGATGGGATGGGATGGGATCGGATGGGATGGGATGGGATGGGATGGGATGGAATGGGATGGGATGGGGTGGGATGGGATTGGATGGGATGGGATGCGATCCCTGGGATGGGATGGGATGGGATGGGATCCCTGGGATGGGATGGGATCCAAGGGATGGGATGGGTTGGGATGGGATTGGATCCATGGGATGCGATGGGATGGGATGGGATCCCAAGGATGGAAACAGATGAAATGGGATCCCTGGGATGGGATGGGATCCATGGGATGGGATGGGTTGGGATGGGATTGGATCCATGGGATGGGATGGGATGGGATGGGATGGCATCCCAGGGATGGGAACAGATGAAATGGGATCCCTGGGATGGGATGGAATCCCTGGGATGGGATAGCTGGGATGGGGTGGTATCCCTGGAATGGGATGGGATGGGATGGGATGGGATGGGATGGGATGGGATGGGATGGGACGGGATGGGATGGGATGGGATGGGTTGAGATGGGATGGGATCCCTGGGATGGGATGGGATGGGATCCCTGGGATGGGAACAGATGAAATGGGATCCCCGGGATGGGATGGAATCCCTGGGATGGGATAGCTGGGATGGGATGGGATCCCTGGGATGGGATGGGATCCCTGGGATGGGTTGGGATCCCTGGGATGGGATGGGATGGGATGGGATGGGATAGGATGGGATGGGATGGGATCCCTGGGATTGGATGGGATCCCTGGGATGGGATGGGATCCCTGGGATGGGATGGGATCCCTGGGATGGGTTGGGATCCCTGGGATGGGATGGGATGGGATGGGATGGGATGGGATGGGATAGGATGGGATGGGACCCCTGGGATGGGATGGTATCCCTGGGATGGGATGGGATGGGATCCCTGGATTGGGATGGGATCCCTGGGATGGGATGGGATCCCTGGGATGGGATGGGATCCCTGGGATCGGATGGGATGGGATCCCTGGGATGGGATGGGATCCCTCGGATGGGATGGGATCTCTGGTATGGGTTGGGATCCCTGGAATGGGATTCCTGGGATGGGATGGGATCCCTGGGTTGGGATCGAATCCCTGGGATGGCATCCGTGAGATGGGATGGGATCTCTGACATGGGATCCCTGGCATGGGATGTGATCCCTGGGATGAGATGGGATGGGATGGAATGGAATTGGATCCCTGGGATGGGATGGGATCCCTGGGATGTTATCCCTGGGATGGGATGGGATCCCTGGGATGGGATGGGATGGGAAGGGATGGGATGGGAGGGGAGGGGATCCCTGGGATTGGATCCCTGGGATGAGATGGAATACCTGGCATGAGATAGCAGGGATGATTGGAATGGGATGGGATGGGATGGGATGGGATGGGATGGGATGGGATGGACTGGGATGGGATGGGATGGGATGGGATAGGATGGGATGGGATGGGATAGGATGGGATGGGATGGGATCCCTGGGATTGGATGCGATCCCTGGGATGGGATGGGATCCCTGGGATGGGTTGGGATCCCTGGGATGGGATGGGATGGGATGGGATGGGATGGGATAGGATAGGATGGGATGGGATCCCTGGGATGGGATGGTATCCCTGGGATGGGATGGGATGGGATCCCTGGATTGGGATGGGATCCCTGGGATGGGATTGGATCCCTGGGATGGGATGGGATGGGATCCCTGGGATGGGATGGGATTTCTGGGATGGGATGGGATCCATGGGATGGGATGGGATTCCTGGGATGGGATGGGATCCCTGGTTTGGGATCGAATCCCTGGGATGGCATCCGTGAGATGGGATGGGATCTCTGACATGGGATCCCTGGCATGGGATGTGATCCCTGGGATGAGATGGGATGGGATGGAATGGAATTGGATCCCTGGGATGGGATGGGATCCCTGGGATTTTATCCCTGGGATGGGATGGGATGGGATGGGATGGGATGGGATGGGACTGGATGGGATGGGATGGGATGGGATGGGATGGGATCCCTGGGATGGGATGGGATCCCTGGGATGGGATCCCTGGGATGGGATCCATGGGATGGGATGGGTTGGGATGGGTTGGGAACCGTTTGATGGGATCTTATGGGATCCCTGGGATGAGATGGGATGGGATTGGATCCCTGGGATGGGATGAGATGGGATCCTACGGATGGGATCCCTGGAATGTGATCCCTCGTATGGGATGGGATCCCTGGGATGGGATGGAATCCCTGGGATGGGATCCCGGGGATGCGATGGGATCCCTGGGATGGGATGGGATGGGATGGGATGGGATGGGATGGGATGGGATGGGATGGGATGGGATGGGATGGGATGGGAAGGGATGCGATGCGCTGGGAAGGGATGGGATGGGATCCCTGGGATGGGATGGGATCCCTGGGACGGCATGGGATGGGATGGGATGGGATGGGATGGGATGGGATGGGATGGGATGGGATGGGATGGGATGGGATGGAATGGGATGGGATGGGGTGGGATGGGATTGGATGGGATGGCATGCAATCCCTGGGATGGGATGGGATGGGATCCCTGGGATGGGATGGGATCCATGGGATGGGATGGGTTGGGATGGGATTGGATCCATGGGATGCGATGGGATGGGATGGGATCCCTGGGATGGGAACAGATGAAATGGGATCCCCGGGATGGGATGGAATCCCTGGGATGGGATAGCTGGGATGGGATGGGATCCCTGGGATGGGATGGGATCCCTGGTCTGGGTTGGGATATCTGGGATGGGATGGGATGGGATCCCAGGTATGGGTTGGGATCTCTGGGATGGGATGGGATGGGATGGGATGGGATAGGATGGGATGGGATCCCTGGGATTGGATGGGATCCCTGGGATGGGATGGGATCCCTGGGATGCGTTGGGATCCCTGGGATGGGATGGGATGGGATGGGATGGGATGGGATGGGATGGGATAGGATAGGATGGGATGGAATGGGATGGGATGGGGTGGGATGGGATTGGATGGGATGGGATGCGATCCCTGGGATGGGATGGGATGGGATCCCTGGGATGGGATGGGATCCATGGGATGGGATGGGTTGGGATGGGATTGGATCCATGGGATGGGATGGGATGGGATGGGATCCCAGGGATGGGAACAGATGAAATGGGATCCCTGGGATGGGATGGAATCCCTGGGATGGGATAGCTGGGATGGGGTGGTATCCCTGGAATGGGATGGGATGGGATGGGTTGAGATGGGATGGGATCCCTGGGATGGGATGGGATGGGATCGAATCCCTGGGATGGCATCCGTGAGACGGGATGGGATCTCTGACATGGGATCCCTGGCATGGGATGGGATCCCTGGGATGTTATCCCTGGGATGGGATGGGATCCCTGGGATGGGATGGGATGGGAAGGGATGGGATGGGAAGGGATGGGATCCCTGGGATTGGATCCCTGGGATGAGATGGAATACCTGGCATGAGATAGCAGGGATGATTGGGATGGGATGGGATGGGATGGGATGGGATGGGACTGGATGGGATGGGATGGGATGGGATGGGATGGGATCCCTGGGATGGTATGGGATCCCTGGGATGGGATGCCTGGGATGGGATCCATGGGATGGGATGGGTTGGGATGGTTTGGGAACCGTTTGATGAGATCTTATGGGATCCCTGGGATGAGATGGGATGGGATTGGATCCCTGGGATGGGATGAGATGGGATCCTACGGATGGGATCCCTGGAATGTGATCCCTCGCATGGGATGGGATCCCTGGGATGGGATCCCGGGGATGCGATGGGATCCCTGGGATGGGATGGGATGGGATGGGATGGGATCGGATGGGATGGGATGGGATGGGATGGGATGGAATGGGATGGGATGGGGTGGGATGGGATTGGATGGGATGGGATGCGATCCCTGGGATGGGATGGGATGGGATGGGATCCCTGGGATGGGATGGGATCCAAGGGATGGGATGGGTTGGGATGGGATTGGATCCATGGGATGCGATGGGATGGGATGGGATCCCAAGGATGGAAACAGATGAAATGGGATCCCTGGGATGGGATGGGATCCATGGGATGGGATGGGTTGGGATGGGATTGGATCCATGGGATGGGATGGGATGGGATGGGATGGCATCCCAGGGATGGGAACAGATGAAATGGGATCCCTGGGATGGGATGGAATCCCTGGGATGGGATAGCTGGGATGGGGTGGTATCCCTGGAATGGGATGGGATGGGATGGGATGGGATGGGATGGGACGGGATGGGATGGGATGGGATGGGTTGAGATGGGATGGGATCCCTGGGATGGGATGGGATGGGATCCCTGGGATGGGAACAGATGAAATGGGATCCCCGGGATGGGATGGAATCCCTGGGATGGGATAGCTGGGATGGGATGGGATCCCTGGGATGGGATGGGATCCCTGGGATGGGTTGGGATCCCTGGGATGGGATGGGATGGGATGGGATGGGATGGGATAGGATGGGATGGGATGGGATCCCTGGGATTGGATGGGATCCCTGGGATGGGATGGGATCCCTGGGATGGGATGGGATCCCTGGGATGGGTTGGGATCCCTGGGATGGGATGGGATGGGATGGGATGGGATGGGATGGGATGGGATAGGATGGGATGGGACCCCTGGGATGGGATGGTATCCCTGGGATGGGATGGGATGGGATCCCTGGATTGGGATGGGATCCCTGGGATGGGATGGGATCCCTGGGATGGGATGGGATCCCTGGGATCGGATGGGATGGGATCCCTGGGATGGGATGGGATCCCTCGGATGGGATGGGATCTCTGGTATGGGTTGGGATCCCTGGAATGGGATTCCTGGGATGGGATGGGATCCCTGGGTTGGGATCGAATCCCTGGGATGGCATCCGTGAGATGGGATGGGATCTCTGACATGGGATCCCTGGCATGGGATGTGATCCCTGGGATGAGATGGGATGGGATGGAATGGAATTGGATCCCTGGGATGGGATGGGATCCCTGGGATGTTATCCCTGGGATGGGATGGGATCCCTGGGATGGGATGGGATGGGAAGGGATGGGATGGGAGGGGAGGGGATCCCTGGGATTGGATCCCTGGGATGAGATGGAATACCTGGCATGAGATAGCAGGGATGATTGGAATGGGATGGGATGGGATGGGATGGGATGGGATGGGATGGACTGGGATGGGATGGGATGGGATGGGATAGGATGGGATGGGATGGGATCCCTGGGATTGGATGCGATCCCTGGGATGGGATGGGATCCCTGGGATGGGTTGGGATCCCTGGGATGGGATGGGATGGGATGGGATGGGATGGGATGGGATGGGATAGGATAGGATGGGATGGGATCCCTGGGATGGGATGGTATCCCTGGGATGGGATGGGATGGGATCCCTGGATTGGGATGGGATCCCTGGGATGGGATTGGATCCCTGGGATGGGATGGGATGGGATCCCTGGGATGGGATGGGATTTCTGGGATGGGATGGGATCCATGGGATGGGATGGGATTCCTGGGATGGGATGGGATCCCTGGTTTGGGATCGAATCCCTGGGATGGCATCCGTGAGATGGGATGGGATCTCTGACATGGGATCCCTGGCATGGGATGTGATCCCTGGGATGAGATGGGATGGGATGGAATGGAATTGGATCCCTGGGATGGGATGGGATCCCTGGGATTTTATCCCTGGGATGGGATGGGATGGGATGGGATGGGATGGGATGGGACTGGATGGGATGGGATGGGATGGGATGGGATGGGATCCCTGGGATGGGATGGGATCCCTGGGATGGGATCCCTGGGATGGGATCCATGGGATGGGATGGGTTGGGATGGGTTGGGAACCGTTTGATGGGATCTTATGGGATCCCTGGGATGAGATGGGATGGGATTGGATCCCTGGGATGGGATGAGATGGGATCCTACGGATGGGATCCCTGGAATGTGATCCCTCGTATGGGATGGGATCCCTGGGATGGGATGGAATCCCTGGGATGGGATCCCGGGGATGCGATGGGATCCCTGGGATGGGATGGGATGGGATGGGATGGGATGGGATGGGATGGGATGGGATGGGATGGGATGGGATGGGATGGGAAGGGATGCGATGCGCTGGGAAGGGATGGGATGGGATCCCTGGGATGGGATGGGATCCCTGGGACGGCATGGGATGGGATCGGATGGGATGGGATGGAATGGGATGGGATGGGGTGGGATGGGATTGGATGGGATGGCATGCGATCCCTGGGATGGGATGGGATGGGACCCCTGGGATGGGATGGGATCCATGGGATGGGATGGGTTGGGATGGGATTGGATCCATGGGATGCGATGGGATGGGATCCCTGGGATGGGAACAGATGAAATGGGATCCCCGGGATGGGATGGAATCCCTGGGATGGGATAGCTGGGATGGGATGGTATCCCTGGAATGGGATGGGATGGGATGGGTTGGGATGGGATGGGATCCCTGGGATGGGATGGGATGGGATGGGACCCCTGGGATGGGAACAGATGAAATGGGATCCCCGGGATGGGATGGAATCCCTGGGATGTGATAGCTGGGATGGGATGGGATCCCTGGGATGGGATGGGATCCCTGGTATGGTTTGGGATCTCTGGGATGGGATGGGATGGGATGGGATGGGATGGGATGGGATAGGATGGGATGGGATGGGATGGGATTGGATGGGATCCCTGGGATGGGATGGGATCCCTGGGATGGGTTGGGATCCCTGGGATGGGATGGGATGGGATGGGATGGGATGGGATGGGATGGGATGGGATGGGATAGGATGGGATGGAATGGGATGGGATGGGATGGGATGGGATGGGGTGGGATGGGATTGGATGGGATGGGATGCGATCCCTGGGATGGGATGGGATGGGATCCCTGGGATGGGATGGGATCCATGGGATGGGATGTGTTGGGATGGGATTGGATCCATGGGATGGGATGGGATGGGATGGGATGGCATCCCAGGGATGGGAACAGATGAAATGTGATCCCTGGGATGGGATGGAATCCCTGGGATGGGATAGCTGGGATGGGGTGGTATCCCTGGAATGGGATGGGATGGGATGGGTTGGGATGGGATGGGATGGGATGGGATGGGATGGGATGGGATGGGATGGGATGGGAAGGGATGGGAAGGGATGGGATGGGCTGGGAAGGGATGGGATGGGATCCCTGGGATGGGATGGGATCCCTGGGACGGCATGGGATGGGATGGGATGGGATGGGATGGGATGGGATGGGATGGGATGGGATGGGATGGGATGGGATGGGATGGAATGGGATGGGATGGGGTGGGATGGGATTGGATGGGATGGGATGCGATCCCTGGGATGGGATGGGATGGGATCCCTGGGATGGGATGGGATCCATGGGATGGGATGGGTTGGGATGGGATTGGATCCATGGGATGCGATGGGATGGGATGGGATCCCAAGGATGGAAACAGATGAAATGGGATCCTTGGGATGGGATGGAATCCCTGGGATGGGATAGCTGGGATGGGATGGTATCCCTGGAATGGGATGGGATGGGATGGGTTGGGATGGGATGGGATGGGATCCCTGGGATGGGATGGGATGGGATGGGATCCCTGGGATGGGAACAGATGAAATGGGATCCCCGGGATGGGATGGAATCCCTGGGATGGGATAGCTGGGATGGGATGGGATCCCTGGGATGGGATGGGATTCCTGGTATGGTTTGGGATCTCTGGGATGGGATGGGATGGGATGGGATGGGATGGGATAGGATGGGATGGGATGGGATGAGATGGGATTGGATGGGATCCCTGGGATGGGATGGGATCCCTGGGATGGGTTGGGATCCCTGGGATGGGATGGGATGGGATGGGATAGGATGGGATGGAATGGGATGGGATGGGGTGGGATGGGATTGGATGGGATGGGATGCGATCCCAGGGATGGGATGGGATGGGATCCCTGGGATGGGATGGGATCCATGGGATGGGTTGGGTTGGGATGGGATTGGATCCATGGGATGGGATGGGATGGGATGGCATCCCAGGGATGGGAACAGATGAAATGGGATCCCTGGGATGGGATGGAATCCATGGGATGGGATAGCTGGGATGGGGTGGTATCCCTGGAATGGGATGGGATGGGATGGGATGGGATGGGATGGGATGGGATGGGATGGGATGGGTTGAGATGGGATGGGATCCCTGGGATGGGATGGGATGGGATCCCTGGGATGGGAACAGATGAAATGGGATCCCCGGGATGGGATGGAATCCCTGGGATGGGATAGCTGGGATGGGATGGGATCCCTGGGATGGGATGGGATCCCTGGGATGGGTTGGGATCCCTGGGATGGGATGGGATGGGATGGGATGGGATGGGATGGGATGGGATGGGATAGGATGGGATGGGATGGGATCCCTGGGATTGGATGGGATCCCTGGGATGGGATGGGATCCCTGGGATGGGTTGGGATCCCTGGGATGGGATGGGATGGGATGGGATGGGATGGGACCCCTGGGATGGGATGGTATCCCTGGGATGGGATGGGATGGGATCCCTGGATTGGGATGGGATCCCTGGGATGGGATGGGATCCCTGGGATGGGATGGGATCCCTGGGATGGGATCCCTGGGATGGGATGGGATCCCTCGGAAGGGATGGGATCTCTGGTATGGGTTGGGATCCCTGGAATGGGATTCCTGGGATGGGATGGGATCCCTGGGTTGGGATCGAATCCCTGGGATGGCATCCGTGAGATGGGATGGGATCTCTGACATGGGATCCCTGGCATGGGATGTGATCCCTGGGATGAGATGGGATGGGATGGAATGGAATTGGATCCCTGGGATGGGATGGGATCCCTGGGATGTTTTCCCTGGGATGGGATGGGATCCCTGGGATGGGATGGAATGGGAAGGGATGGGAATGGAGGGGATGGGATCCCTGGGATTGGATCCCTGGGATGAGATGGAATACCTGGCATGAGATAGCAGGGTTGATTGGGATGGGATGGGATGGGATGGGATGGAATGGGATAGGATGGGATGGGATGGGATCCCTGGGATTGGATGGGATCCCTCGGATGGGATGGGATCCCTGGGATGGGTTGGGATCCCTGGGATGGGATGGGATGGGATGGGATGGGATGGGATGGGATGGGATGGGACTGGATGGGATGGGATGGGATGGGATGGGATGGGATCCCTGGGACGGCATGGGATGGGATCGGATGGGATGGGATGGAATGGGATGGGATGGGGTGGGATGGGATTGGATGGGATGGCATGCGATCCCTGGGATGGGATGGGATGGGATGGGATCCCTGGGATGGGATGGGATCCATGGGATGGGATGGGTTGGGATGGGATTGGATCCATGGGATGCGATGGGATGGGATCCCTGGGATGGGAACAGATGAAATGGGATCCCCGGGATGGGATGGAATCCCTGGGATGGGATAGCTGGGATGGGATGGTATCCCTGGAATGGGATGGGATGGGATGGGTTGGGATGGGATGGGATCCCTGGGATGGGATGGGATGGGATGGGATCCCTGGGATGGGAACAGATGAAATGGGATCCCCGGGATGGGATGGAATCCCTGGGATGGGATAGCTGGGATGGGATGGGATCCCTGGGATGGGATGGGATCCCTGGTATGGTTTGGGATCTCTGGAATGGGATGGGATGGGATGGGATGGGATAGGATGGGATGGGATCGGATGGGATGGGACCCCTGGGATGGGATGGTATCCCTGGGATGGGATGGGATGGGATCCCTGGATTGGGATGGGATCCCTGGGATGGGATGGGATCCCTGGGATGGGATGGGATCCCTGGGATGGGATCCCTGGGATGGGATCCCTGGGATGGGATGGGATCCCTCGGATGGGATGGGATCTCTGGTATGGGTTGCGATCCTTGGAATGGGATTCCTGGCATGGGATGTGATCCCTGGGATGAGATGGGATGGGATGGAATGGAATTGGATCCCTGGGATGGGATGGGATCCCTGGGATGTTTTCCCTGGGATGGGATGGGATCCCTGGGATGGGATGGAATGGGAAGGGATGGGAATGGAGGGGATGGGATCCCTGGGATTGGATCCCTGGGATGAGATGGAATACCTGGCATGAGATAGCAGGGTTGATTGGGATGGGATGGGATGGGATGGGATGGAATGGGATAGGATGGGATGGGATGGGATCCCTGGGATTGGATGGGATCCCTCGGATGGGATGGGATCCCTGGGATGGGTTGGGATCCCTGGGATGGGATGGGATGGGATGGGATGGGATGGGATGGGATGGGATGGGACTGGATGGGATGGGATGGGATGGGATGGGATCCCTGGGACGGCATGGGATGGGATCGGATGGGATGGGATGGGATGGAATGGGATGGGATGGGGTGGGATGGGATTGGATGGGATGGCATGCGATCCCTGGGATGGGATGGGATGGGATGGGATCCCTGGGATGGGATGGGATCCATGGGATGGGATGGGTTGGGATGGGATTGGATCCATGGGATGCGATGGGATGGGATCCCTGGGATGGGAACAGATGAAATGGGATCCCCGGGATGGGATGGAATCCCTGGGATGGGATAGCTGGGATGGGATGGTATCCCTGGAATGGGATGGGATGGGATGGGTTGGGATGGGATGGGATCCCTGGGATGGGATGGGATGGGATGGGATCCCTGGGATGGGAACAGATGAAATGGGATCCCCGGGATGGGATGGAATCCCTGGGATGGGATAGCTGGGATGGGATGGGATCCCTGGGATGGGATGGGATCCCTGGTATGGTTTGGGATCTCTGGGATGGGATGGGATGGGATGGGATGGGATAGGATGGGATGGGATCGGATGGGATGGGACCCCTGGGATGGGATGGTATCCCTGGGATGGGATGGGATGGGATCCCTGGATTGGGATGGGATCCCTGGGATGGGATGGGATCCCTGGGATGGGATGGGATCCCTGGGATGGGATCCCTGGGATGGGATCCCTGGGATGGGATGGGATCCCTCGGATGGGATGGGATCTCTGGTATGGGTTGCGATCCTTGGAATGGGATTCCTGGCATGGGATGTGATCCCTGGGATGAGATGGGATGGGATGGAATGGAATTGGATCCCTGGGATGGGATGGGATCCCTGGGATGTTTTCCCTGGGATGGGATGGGATCCCTGGGATGGGATGGAATGGGAAGGGATGGGAATGGAGGGGATGGGATCCCTGGGATTGGATCCCTGGGATGAGATGGAATACCTGGCATGAGATAGCAGGGTTGATTGGGATGGGATGGGATGGGATGGGATGGAATGGGATAGGATGGGATGGGATGGGATCCCTGGGATTGGATGGGATCCCTCGGATGGGATGGGATCCCTGGGATGGGTTGGGATCCCTGGGATGGGATGGGATGGGATGTGATGGGATGGGATGGGATGGGACTGGATGGGATGGGATGGGATGGGATGGGATCCCTGGGACGGCATGGGATGGGATCGGATGGGATGGGATGGGATGGAATGGGATGGGATGGGGTGGGATGGGATTGGATGGGATGGCATGCGATCCCTGGGATGGGATGGGATGGGATGGGATCCCTGGGATGGGATGGGATCCATGGGATGGGATGGGTTGGGATGGGATTGGATCCATGGGATGCGATGGGATGGGATCCCTGGGATGGGAACAGATGAAATGGGATCCCCGGGATGGGATGGAATCCCTGGGATGGGATAGCTGGGATGGGATGGTATCCCTGGAATGGGATGGGATGGGATGGGTTGGGATGGGATGGGATCCCTGGGATGGGATGGGATGGGATGGGATCCCTGGGATGGGAACAGATGAAATGGGATCCCCGGGATGGGATGGAATCCCTGGGATGGGATAGCTGGGATGGGATGGGATCCCTGGGATGGGATGGGATCCCTGGTATGGTTTGGGATCTCTGGGATGGGATGGGATGGGATGGGATGGGATAGGATGGGATGGGATCGGATGGGATGGGACCCCTGGGATGGGATGGTATCCCTGGGATGGGATGGGATGGGATCCCTGGATTGGGATGGGATCCCTGGGATGGGATGGGATCCCTGGGATGGGATGGGATCCCTGGGATGGGATCCCTGGGATGGGATGGGATCCCTCGGATGGGATGGGATCTCTGGTATGGGTTGCGATCCTTGGAATGGGATTCCTGGGATGGGATGGGATCCCTGGGTTGGGATCGAATCCCTGGGATGGCATCCGTGAGATGGGATGGGATCTCTGACATGGGATCCCTGGCATGGGATGTGATCCCTGGGATGAGATGGGATGGGATGGAATGGAATTGGATCCCTGGGATGGGATGGGATCCCTGGGATGTTATCCCTGGGATGGGATGGGATCCCTGGGATGGGATGGGATGGGAAGGGATGGGAATGGAGGGGATGGGATCCCTGGGATTGGATCCCTGGGATGAGATGGAATACCTGGCATGAGATAGCAGGGTTGATTGGGATGGGATGGGATGGGATGGGATGGGATGGGATGGGATGGAATGGGATAGGATGGGATGGGATGGGATCCCTGGGATTGGATGGGATCCCTCGGATGGGATGGGATCCCTGGGATGGGTTGGGATCCCTGGGATGGGATGGGATGGGATGGGATAGGATGGGATGGAATGGGATGGGATGGGGTGGGATGGGATTGGATGGGATGGGATGCGATCCCTGGGATGGGATGGGATGGGATGGGATCCCTGGGATGGGATGGGATCCATGGGATGGGATGGGTTGGGATGGGATTGGATCCATGGGATGCGATGGGATGGGATGGGATCCCAAGGATGGAAACAGATGAAATGGGATCCTTGGGATGGGATGGAATCCCTGGGATGGGATAGCTGGGATGGGATGGTATCCCTGGAATGGGATGGGATGGGATGGGTTGGGATGGGATGGGATGGGATCCCTGGGATGGGATGGGATGGGATGGGATGGGATCCCTGGGATGGGAACAGATGAAATGGGATCCCCGGGATGGGATGGAATCCCTGGGATGGGATAGCTGGGATGGGATGGGATCCCTGGGATGGGATGGGATTCCTGGTATGGTTTGGGATCTCTGGGATGGGATGGGATGGGATGGGATGGGATGGGATGGGATAGGATGGGATGGGATGGGATGAGATGGGATTGGATGGGATCCCTGGGATGGGATGGGATCCCTGGGATGGTTTGGGATCCCTGGGATGGGATGGGATGGGATGGGATAGGATGGGATGGAATGGGATGGGATGGGGTGGGATGGGATTGGATGGGATGGGATGCGATCCCAGGGATGGGATGGGATGGGATCGCTGGGATGGGATGGGATCCATGGGATGGGTTGGGTTGGGATGGGATTGGATCCATGGGATGGGATGGGATGGGATGGCATCCCAGGGATGGGAACAGATGAAATGGGATCCCTGGGATGGGGTGGGATCCATGGGATGGGTTGGGTTGGGATGGGATTGGATCCATGGGATGGGATGGGATGGGATGGCATCCCAGGGATGGGAACAGATGAAATGGGATCCCTGGGATGGGATGGAATCCATGGGATGGGATAGCTGGGATGGGGTGGTATCCCTGGAATGGGATGGGATGGGATGGGATGGGATGGGATGGGTTGAGATGGGATGGGATCCCTGGGATGGGATGGGATGGGATCCCTGGGATGGGAACAGATGAAATGGGATCCCCGGGATGGGATGGAATCCCTGGGATGGGATAGCTGGGATGGGATGGGATCCCTGGGATGGGATGGGATCCCTGGGATGGGTTGGGATCCCTGGGATGGGATGGGATGGGATGGGATGGGATGGGATGGGATGGGATGGGATGGGATGGGATAGGATGGGATGGGATGGGATCCCTGGGATTGGATGGGATCCCTGGGATGGGATGGGATCCCTGGGATGGGTTGGGATCCCTGGGATGGGATGGGATGGGATGGGATGGGATGGGACCCCTGGGATGGGATGGTATCCCTGGGATGGGATGGGATGGGATCCCTGGATTGGGATGGGATCCCTGGGATGGGATGGGATCCCTGGGATGGGATGGGATCCCTGGGATGGGATCCCTGGGATGGGATGGGATCCCTCGGAAGGGATGGGATCTCTGGTATGGGTTGGGATCCCTGGAATGGGATTCCTGGGATGGGATGGGATCCCTGGGTTGGGATCGAATCCCTGGGATGGCATCCGTGAGATGGGATGGGATCTCTGACATGGGATCCCTGGCATGGGATGTGATCCCTGGGATGAGATGGGATGGGATGGAATGGAATTGGATCCCTGGGATGGGATGGGATCCCTGGGATGTTTTCCCTGGGATGGGATGGGATCCCTGGGATGGGATGGAATGGGAAGGGATGGGAATGGAGGGGATGGGATCCCTGGGATTGGATCCCTGGGATGAGATGGAATACCTGGCATGAGATAGCAGGGTTGATTGGGATGGGATGGGATGGGATGGGATGGAATGGGATAGGATGGGATGGGATGGGATCCCTGGGATTGGATGGGATCCCTCGGATGGGATGGGATCCCTGGGATGGGTTGGGATCCCTGGGATGGGATGGGATGGGATGGGATGGGATGGGATGGGACTGGATGGGATGGGATGGGATGGGATGGGATGGGATGGGATGGGATCCCTGGGACGGCATGGGATGGGATCGGATGGGATGGGATGGAATGGGATGGGATGGGGTGGGATGGGATTGGATGGGATGGCATGCGATCCCTGGGATGGGATGGGATAGGATGGGATCCCTGGGATGGGATGGGATCCATGGGATGGGATGGGTTGGGATGGGATTGGATCCATGGGATGCGATGGGATGGGATCCCTGGGATGGGAACAGATGAAATGGGATCCCCGGGATGGGATGGAATCCCTGGGATGGGATAGCTGGGATGGGATGGTATCCCTGGAATGGGATGGGATGGGATGGGTTGGGATGGGATGGGATCCCTGGGATGGGATGGGATGGGATGGGATCCCTGGGATGGGAACAGATGAAATGGGATCCCCGGGATGGGATGGAATCCCTGGGATGGGATAGCTGGGATGGGATGGGATCCCTGGGATGGGATGGGATCCCTGGTATGGTTTGGGATCTCTGGGATGGGATGGGATGGGATGGGATGGGATAGGATGGGATGGGATCGGATGGGATGGGACCCCTGGGATGGGATGGTATCCCTGGGATGGGATGGGATGGGATCCCTGGATTGGGATGGGATCCCTGGGATGGGATGGGATCCCTGGGATGGGATGGGATCCCTGGGATGGGATGGGATGGCATGGCATGGCATGGGATCCCTGGGATGAGATGGGCTGGGATGGGATCCCTGGGGTGGGAAGGGATGGGATGGAATGGGATGGGATGCGTTCCATTGGATGGGATGGGATGGGATTGGATGGGATCCCTGGGATGGGATGGGATCCCTGGGATGGGTTGGGATCCCTGGGATGGGATGGGATGGGATGGGATGGGATGGGATGGGATGGGATGGGATGGGATGGGAAGGGATGGGATGGGCTGGGAAGGCATGGGATGGGATCCCTGGGATGGGATTGGATCCCTGGGACGGCATGGGATGGGATCGGATGGGATGGGATGGGATGGGATGGGATGGAATGGGATGGGATGGGGTGGGATGGGATTGGATGGGATGGCATGCGATCCCTGGGATGGGATGGGATGGGATCCCTGGGATGGGATGGGATCCATGGGATGGGATGGGTTGGGATGGGATTGGATCCATGGGATGCGATGGGATGGGATGGGTTGGGATGGGATGGGATCCCTGGGATGGGATGGGATCCCTGGGATGGGAACAGATGAAATGGGATCCCCGGGATGGGATGGAAGCCCTGGGATGGGATAGCTGGGATGGGATGGGATCCCTGGGATGGGATGGGATGGGATGGGATTGGATCCCTGGGATGGGATGAGATGGGATCCTACGGATGGGATCCCTGGAATGTGATCCCTCGTATGGGATTGGATCCCTGGGATGGAATGAGATCGGATCCTACGGATGGGATCCCTGGAATGTGATCCCTCGTATGGGATGGGATCCCTGGGATGGGATGGAATCCCTGGGATGGGATGGGATGGGATGGGATGGGATGGGCTGGGAAGGGATGGGATGGGATCCCTGGGATGGGATGGGATCCCTGGGACGGCATGGGATGGGATCGGATGGGATGGGATGGGATGGAATGGGATGGGATGGGGTGGGATGGGATTGGATGGGATGGCATGCGATCCCTGGGATGGGATGGGATGGGATCCCTGGGATGGGATGGGATCCATGGGATGGGATGGGTTGGGATGGGATTGGATCCATGGGATGCGATGGGATGGGATGGGATCCCTGGGATGGGAACAGAGGAAATGGGATCCCCGGGATGGGATGGAATCCCTGGGACGGGATAGCTGGGATGGGATGGGATCCCTGGGATGGGATGGGATCCCTGGTCTGGGTTGGGATATCTGGGATGGGATGGGATGGGATGGGATAGGATGGGATGGGATGGGATCCCTGGGATTGGATGGGATCCCTGGGATGGGATGGGATCCCTGGGATGCGTTGGGATCCCTGGGATGGGATGGGATGGGATGGGATGGGATGGGATGGGATGGGATGGGATAGGATAGGATGGGATGGAATGGGATGGGATGGGGTGGGATGGGATTGGATGGGATGGGATGCGATCCCTGGGATGGGATGGGATGGGATCCCTGGGATGGGATGGGATCCATTGTATGGGATGGGTAGGGATGGGATTGGATCCATGGGATGGGATGGGATGGGATGGGATCCCAGGGATGGGAACAGATGAAATGGGATCCCTGGGATGGGATGGAATCCCTGGGATGGGATAGCTGGGATGGGGTGGTATCCCTGGAATGGGATGGGATGGGATGGGTTGAGATGGGATGGGATCCCTGGGATGGGATGGGATGGGATCGAATCCCTGGGATGGCATCCGTGAGATGGGATGGGATCTCTGACATGGGATCCCTGGCATGGGATGGGATCCCTGGGATGGGATGGGATGGGAAGTGATGGGATGGGAGGGGATGGGATCCCTGGGATTGGATCCCTGGGATGAGATGGAATACCTGGCATGAGATAGCAGGGATGATTGGGATGGGATGGGATGGGATGGGATGGGATGGGATGGGATGGGATGGGATGGGATGGGATGGGATGGGATGGGATGGGATGGGAAGGGATGGGAAGGGATGGGATGGGCTGGGAAGGGATGGGATGGGATCCCTGGGATGGGATGGGATCCCTGGGACGGCATGGGATGGGATGGGATGGGATGGGATGGGATGGGATGGGATGGGATGGGATGGAATGGGATGGGATGGGGTGGGATGGGATTGGATGGGATGGGATGCGATCCCTGGGATGGGATGGGATGGGATGGGATCCCTGGGATGGGATGGGATCCATGGGATGGGATGGGTTGGGATGGGATTGGATCCATGGGATGCGATGGGATGGGATGGGATCCCAAGGATGGAAACAGATGAAATGGGATCCTTGGGATGGGATGGAATCCCTGGGATGGGATAGCTGGGATGGGATGGTA
Organism: Sturnus vulgaris; assembly: GCF_052056855.1. Taxonomy (NCBI): domain Eukaryota; kingdom Metazoa; phylum Chordata; class Aves; order Passeriformes; family Sturnidae; genus Sturnus; species Sturnus vulgaris. Next base: position 11,804,371 of record NC_142282.1, read on the forward strand.
TCCCTGGAATGGGATGGGATGGGATGGGTTGGGATGGGATGGGATGGGATCCCTGGGATGGGATGGGATGGGATGGGATCCCTGGGATGGGAACAGATGAAATGGGATCCCCGGGATGGGATGGAATCCCTGGGATGGGATAGCTGGGATGGGATGGGATCCCTGGGATGGGATGGGATTCCTGGTATGGTTTGGGATCTCTGGGATGGGATGGGATGGGATGGGATGGGATGGGATGGGATAGGATGGGATGGGATGGGATGAGATGGGATTGGATGGGATCCCTGGGATGGGATGGGATCCCTGGGATGGGTTGGGATCCCTGGGATGGGATGGGATGGGATGGGATAGGATGGGATGGAATGGGATGGGATGGGGTGGGATGGGATTGGATGGGATGGGATGCGATCCCTGGGATGGGATGGGATGGGATCCCTGGGATGGGATGGGATCCATGGGATGGGTTGGGTTGGGATGGGATTGGATCCATGGGATGGGATGGGATGGGATGGCATCCCAGGGATGGGAACAGATGAAATGGGATCCCTGGGATGGGATGGAATCCATGGGATGGGATAGCTGGGATGGGGTGGTATCCCTGGAATGGGATGGGATGGGATGGGATGGGATGGGATGGGTTGAGATGGGATGGGATCCCTGGGATGGGATGGGATGGGATCCCTGGGATGGGAACAGATGAAATGGGATCCCCGGGATGGGATGGAATCCCTGGGATGGGATAGCTGGGATGGGATGGGATCCCTGGGATGGGATGGGATCCCTGGGATGGGTTGGGATCCCTGGGATGGGATGGGATGGGATGGGATGGGATGGGATGGGATGGGATGGGATGGGATGGGATGGGATGGGATAGGATGGGATGGGATGGGATCCCTGGGATTGGATGGGATCCCTGGGATGGGATGGGATCCCTGGGATGGGTTGGGATCCCTGGGATGGGATGGGATGGGATCCCTGGATTGGGATGGGATGGGATGGGATAGGATGGGATGGGATGGGATCCCTGGGATGGGATGGGATCCCTGGGATGGGATGGGATGGGATCCCTGGGATGGGATTTCTGGGATGGGATGGGATGGGATCCATGGGATGGGATGGGATCGATGGGATGGGATGGGATCTCTGGTATGGGTTGGGAACCCTGGAATGGGATTCCTGGGATGGGATGGGATCCCTGGGTTGGGATCGAATCCCTGGGATGGCATCCGTGAGATGGGATGGGATCTCAGACATGGGATCCCTGGCATGGGATGTGATCCCTGGGATGGGATGGGATGGGATGGGATCCATGGGATGGGATGGGATGGGATCCCAGGGATGGGAACTGATGAAATGGGATGCCTGGGATGGGATGGAATCCCTGGGATGGGATGGCTGAGATGGGATGGGATCCCTGGGATGGGATGGGATGGGATGGGTTGGAATGGGATGGGATCCCTGGGATGGGATGGGATGGGATCCCTGGGATGGGAACATATGAAATGGGATCCCTGGGATGAGATGGAATCCCTGGGATGGGATAGCTGGGATGGGATGGGATCCCTGGGATGGAATGGGATCCCTGCAATGGGTTGGGATCCCTGGGATGGGATGGGATCCCTGGGTTGGGATCCCAGGAATGTGATCCCTGGGATGGGATGGGATCCCTGGAATGGGATGGGATCCCTGGAAAGGCAAGGGATGGGATTCCTGGGTTGGGAATGGATGGGATCCCTTGGATGGGCCGGGGTGGGATAGGATACCTGGGATGGGAACAGATGGGATAGGATCCCTGGGATGGGATGGAATCCCTGGGATGGGATAGCTGGGATGGGATTGGATCCCTGGGATGGGATAGGATCCCTGGGATGGGATGCCTGGGATGGGATGGGATGGGTTGGGTTTGTATGGGATGGGATCCCTGGGATGGGATGGGATGGCATGGCATGGGATCCCTGGGATGAGATGGGCTGGGATGGGATCCCTGGGATGGGATGGGATGGGAATGGGATAGGATGGGATGGGTTGGCATGGGATGGGATGGGATCCCTGGGATGGGATGGGATTCCTGGGATGGGATGGGATCTCTGGTATGGGTTGGGATCCCTGGGATTGGATCCCTGGGATGGGATGGGATCCCTCGAATGGGATGGGATCCATGGCAAGGGAAAAGATGGGATTCCTGGGTTGGGAATGGATGGGTTCCCTTGGATGGGACGGGATGGGATAGGATACTTGGGATGGGAACAGATGGGATGGGATCCCTGGGATGGGATGGAATCCCTGGGATGGGACAGCTGGGATGGGATTGGATCCCTGGGATGGGATGGGAACCCTGGGATGGGATGGGATGGGATCCCTGGGATGGGAACAGATGAAATGGGATCCCCGGGACGGGATGGAATCCCTGGGATGGGATAGCTGGGATGGGATGGGATCCCTGGGATGGGATGGGATCCGTGGTATGGGTTGGGATCTCTGGGATGGGATGGGATGGGATCCCTGGTATGGGTTGGGATCTCTGGGATGGGATGGGATGGGATGGGATGGGATGGGATGGGATGGGATGGGATGGGATGGGATGGGATAGGATGGGATGGGATGGGATGGGATCCCTGGGATTGGATGGGATCCCTGGGATGGGATGGGATCCCTGGGATGGGTTGGGACCCCTGGGATGGGATGGGATAGGATGGGATGGAATGGGATGGGATGGGGTGGGATGGGATTGGATGGGATGGGATGCGATCCCTGGGATGGGATGGGATCCCTGGGATGGGATGGGATCCATGGGATGGGTTGGGTTGGGATGGGATTGGATCCCTGGAATGGGATGGGATGGGATGGGATGGGATGGGATGGGATGGGATGGGATGGGATGGGATGGGTTGAGATGGGATGGGATCCCTGGGATGGGATGGGATGGGATCCCTGGGATGGGAACAGATGAAATGGGATCCCCGGGATGGGATGGAATCCCTGGGATGGGATGGGATCCCTGGGATGGGATGGGATCCCTGGGATGGGTTGGGATCCCTGGGATGGGATGGGATGGGATGGGATGGGATGGGATAGGATGGGATGGGATGGGATCCCTGGGATTGGATGGGATCCCTGGGATGGGATGGGATCCCTGGGATGGGATGGGATCCCTGGGATGGGTTGGGATCCCTGGGATGGGATGGGATGGGATCCCTGGATTGGGATGGGATGGGATAGGATGGGATGGGATGGGATCCCTGGGATGGGATGGGATCCCTGGGATGGGATGGGATCCCTGGGATGGGATTTCTGGGATGGGATGGGATGGGATCCATGGGATGGGATGGGATCGATGGGATGGGATGGGATCTCTGGTATGGGTTGGGAACCCTGGAATGGGATTCCTGGGATGGGATGGGATCCCTGGGTTGGGATCGAATCCCTGGGATGGCATCCCTGAGATGGGATGGGATCTCTGACATGGGATCCCTGGCATGGGATGTGATCCCTGGGATGGGATGGGATGGGATGGGATCCCTGGGAAGGGATGGGATCCATGGGATGGGATGGGATGTGATCCCAGGGATGGGAACAGATGAAATGGGATGCCTGGGATGGGATGGAATCCCTGGGATGGGATGGCTGGGATGGGATGGGATCCCTGGGATGGGATGGGATGGGATGGGTTGGAATGGGATGGGATCCCTGGGATGGGATGGGATGGGATCCCTGGGATGGGAACATATGAAATGGGATCCCTGGGATGAGATGGAATCCCTGGGATGGGATAGCTGGGATGGGATGGGATCCCTGGGATGGAATGGGATCCCTGCAATGGGTTGGGATCCCTGGGATGGGATGGGATCCCTGGGTTGGGATCCCAGGAATGTGATCCCTGGGATGGGATGGGATCCCTGGAATGGGATGGGATCCCTGGAAAGGCAAGGGATGGGATTCCTGGGTTGGGAATGGATGGGATCCCTTGGATGGGCCGGGGTGGGATAGGATACCTGGGATGGGAACAGATGGGATAGGATCCCTGGGATGGGATGGAATCCCTGGGATGGGATAGCTGGGATGGGATTGGATCCCTGGGATGGGATAGGATCCCTGGGATGGGATGCCTGGGATGGGATGGGATGGGTTGGGTTTGTATGGGATGGGATCCCTGGGATGAGATGGGCTGGGATGGGATCCCTGGGATGGGATGGGATGGGAATGGGATTGGATGGGATGGGTTGGCATGGGATGGGATGGGATCCCTGGGATGGGATGGGATTCCTGGGATGGGATCTCTGGTATGGGTTGGGATCCCTGGGATTGGATCCCTGGGATGGGATGGGATCCCTCGAATGGGATGGGATCCATGGCAAGGGAAAAGATGGGATTCCTGGGTTGGGAATGGATGGGTTCCCTTGGATGGGACGGGATGGGATAGGATACTTGGGATGGGAACAGATGGGATGGGATCCCTGGGATGGGATGGAATCCCTGGGATGGGACGGCTGGGATGGGATTGGATCCCTGGGATGGGATGGGATCCCTGGGATGGGATAGGATCCCTGGGATGGGATAGGATCCCTGGGATGGGATGCCTGGGTTAGGTTGGGATGGGTTTGGATGGGATTGGATCCCTGGGATGGGATGGGATGGCATGGCATGGATTCCCTGGGATGAGATGGGCTGGGATGGGATCCCTGGGGTGGGAAGGGATGGGATGGAATGGGATGGGATGGGATGCCATCCCTGGGATGGCATGGGATGGGATCGGATGGGATGGGATGGGATGGGATGGGATGCGATCCCTGGGATGGGATGGGATGGGATCCCTGGGATGGGATTGGATCCATGGGATGGGATGTGTTGGGATGGGATTGGATCCATGGGATGGGATGGGATGGGATGGGATCCCAGGGATGGGAACAGATGAAATGGGATCCCTGGGATGGGATGGGATGGGTTGGAATGGGATGGGATCCCTGGGATGGGATGGGATGGGATGGGATCCCTGGGATGGTAACAGAAGAAATGGGATCCCTGGGATGGGATGGGATCCCTGGGATGGGATAGCTGGGATGGGATGGGATCCCTGGGATGGAATGGGATCCCTGGGATGGGTTGGGATCCCTGGGATGGGATGGGATCCCTGGGTTGGGATCCCAGGAATGTGATCCCTCGTATGGGATGGGATCCCTGGGATGGGATTGGATCCCTGGGAAGGGATCCCGGGGATGGGATGAGACGGGATGGGATCCCTGGGATGGCAGGGGATCCCTGGGATGGGGGCAGATCCCTGGGATGGGATGGGATGGTATACCTGGGATGGGATCCCTGGGATGGGATGGGATGAGACCCCTGGATTGGGATGGGATCCCTGGGATGGGATCCCGGGGATGGGATGGGATGGGATGAGATGGGATGGCATCCATGGGATGGGATGGGATCCCTGGGATTGGATGGGATCCCAGGGATGGTATGGGATCCCTGGGATGGGATGCCTGGGTTGGGTTGGGATGGGTTTGGATGGGATTGGATCCCTGGGATGGGATGGGATGGGATGGCATGGCATGGATTCCCTGGTATGAGATGGGCTGGGATGGGATCCCTGGGGTGGGAAGGGATGGGATGGAATGTGATGGGATGGGATGCGTTCCATGGGATGGGATCCCTGGGATGGGATGGGATCCCTGGGATGGGATAGGATCGCTGGGATTGGATCACTGGGATGGGATGGGATCCCTGGTGTGGGATTCCTAGGATGGGATGGCATGGGATGGGATCGGATGGGATGGGATGGGATCCCTGGGATGGGATGGGTTCCATGGGATGGCATGGGATGGGATCGGATGGGATGGGATGGGATGCGATCCCAGGGATGGGATGGGATGGGATGGGATCCCTGGGATGGGATGGGATCCATGGGATGGGATCGGTTGGGATGGGATTGGATCCATGGGATGTGATGGGATGGGATGCCAGGGATGGGAACAGATGAAATGGGATCCCTGGGATGGGATGGAATCCCTGGGATGGGATGGCTGGGATGGGATGGGATGGGATCCCTGGGATGGGATACGATGGGATGGGATGGGTTGGAATGGGATGGGATCCCTGGGATGGGATGGGATGGGATCCCTGGGATGGGAACAGATGAAATGGGATCCCTGGGATGAGATGGAATCCCTGGGATGGGATGGGATGGGATGGGATGGGATGGGATGGGATGGGCTGGGAAGGGATGGGATGGGATCCCTGGGATGGGATGGGATCCCTGGGACGGCATGGGATGGGATCGGATGGGATCGGATGGGATGGAGTGGGATGGGATTGGATGGGATGGGATGCGATCCCTGGGATGGGAACAGATGGGATGGGATGGGCTGGGAATGGATGGGATGGGATCCCTGGGATGGGATGGGATGGGATCCCTGGGATGGGAACAGATGAAATGGGATCCCCGGGACGGGATGGGATCCCGGGGATGGGATAGCTGGGATGGGATGGGATCCCTGGGATGGGATGGGATCCCTGGTATGGGTTGGGATCTCTGGGATGGGATGGGATGGGATGGGATCCCTGGTATGGGTTGGGATCTCTGGGATGGGATGGGATGGGATAGGATGGGATGGGATGGGATGGGATCCCTGGGATTGGATGGGATCCCTGGGATGGGATGGGATCCCTGGGATGGGTTGGGACCCCTGGGATGGGATGGGATGGGATGGGATGGGATAGGATGGGGTGGGATGGGATTGGATGGGATGGGATGCGATCCCTGGGATGGGATGGGATGCGATCCCTGGGATGGGATGGGATGGGATCCCTGGGATGGGATGGGATCCATGGGATGGGATGGGTTGGGATGGGATTGGATCCATGGGATGGGATGGGATGGGATGGGATGGGATCCCAGGGATGGGAACAGATGAAATGGGATCCCTGGGATGGGATGGAATCCCTGGGATGGGATAGCTGGGATGGGGTGGTATCCCTGGAATGGGATGGGATGGGATGGGTTGAGATGGGATGGGATCCCTGGGATGGGATGGGATGGGATCCCAGGGATGGGAACAGATGAAATGGGATCCCCGGGATGAGATGGAATCCCTGGGATGGGATAGCTGGGATGGGATGGGATCCCTGGCATGGGTTGGGATCCCTGGGATGGGTTGGGATGGGATAGGATGGGATGGGATCCCTGGGATGGGATGGGATGGGATCCCTGGATTGGGATGGGATCCCTGGGATGGGATGGGATCCCTGGGATGGGATGGGATGGGATCCCTGGATTGGGATGGGATCCCTGGGGTTGGGATGGGATGGGATCCCTGGGATGGGATGGGATCCCTGGGATGGGATGGGATCTCTGGTATGGGTTGGGATCCCTGGGACTGGATCACAGGGATGGGATGGGATCCTTGGAATGGGATGGGATCCATGGCAAGGGAAGGGATGGGATTCCTGGGTTGGGAATGGATGGGATCCCTTGTATGGGAGGGGATGGGATAGGATACTTGTGATGGGAACAGATGGGATGGGATCCCTGGGATGGGGTGGAATCCCTGGGATGGGATAGCTGGGATGGGATTGGATCCCTGGGATGGGATGGGATCGCTGGGATGGGATGAGATCCCTGGGATGGGATCCCTGGGATGGGATAGGATCCCTGGGATGGGATCCCTGGGATGGGATGGGATGGGATGGCATGGCATGGGATCCCTGGGATGAGAAGGGCTGGGATGGGATCCCTGGGGTGGGAAGGGATGGGATGGAATGGGATGGGATGGGATGCGTTCCATTGGATGGGATCCCAGGGATGGGATGGGATGGGATCCCTGGGATGGGATAGGATCGCTGGGATTGGATCACTGGAATGGGATGGGATCCCTGGTGTGTGATTCCTAGGATGGGATGGGATGGGATGGGATGGGATGGGATGGGATCCCTGGAATGGGATGGGATCCCTGGGATGGCATGGGATGGGATGGGATGGGATGGGATGGGATGCGAACCCTGGGATGGGATGGGATGGGATGGGATGGGATCCCTGGGATGGGATGGGATCCATGGGATGGGATGGGTTGGGATGGGATTGCATCCATGGGATGGGATGGGATGGGATGGGATGGGTTGGAATGGGATGGGATCCCTGGGATGGGAACAGATGAAATGGCATCCCATGGGATGAGATGGAATCCCTGGGATGGGATAGCTGGGATGGGATGGGATCCCTGGGATGGAATGGGATCCCTGGAATGGGATGGGATCCCTGGAAAGGGAAGGGATGGGATTCCTGGGTTGGGAATGGATGGGATCCCTTGGATGGGCCGGGGTGGGATAGGATACCTGGGATGGGAACAGATGGGATAGGATCCCTGGGATGGGATGGAATCCCTGGGATGGGATAGCTGGGATGGGATTGGATCCCTGGGATGGGATGGGATCCCTGGGACGGTATGAGATCCCTGGGATGGGATCCCTGGGATGGGATAGGATGCCTGGGATGGGATGCCTGGGATGGGATGGGATGGGATGGGTTTGTATGGGATGGGATCCCTGGGATGGGATGGGATGGGATGGCATGGGATCCCTGGGATGAGATGGGCTGGGATGGGATCCCTGGGATGGGATGGGATGGGAATGGGATAGGATGGGATGGGTTGGCATGGGATGGGATGGGCTGGGATCCCTGGGATGGGATGGGATTCCTGGGATGGGATCTCTGGTATGGGTTGGGATCCCTGGGATTGGATCCCTGGGATGGGATGGGATCCCTCGAATGGGATGGGATCCATGGCAAGGGAAGGGATGGGATTCCTGGGCTGGGAATGGATGGGTTCCCTTGGATGGGACGGGATGGGATCCCTGGGATGGGAACAGATGGGATGGGATGGGCTGGGAATGGATGGGATGGGATCCCTGGGATGGGATGGGATGGCATGGCATGGATTCCCTGGGATGAGATGGGCTGGGATGGGATCCCTGGGGTGGGAAGGGATGGGATGGAATGGGATGGGATGGGATGGCATCCCTGGGATGGCATGGGATGGGATCGGATGGGATGGGATGGGATGGGATGCGATCCCTGGGATGGGATGGGATGGGATCCCTGGGATGGGATGGGATCCATGGGATGGGATGTGTTGGGATGGGATTGGATCCATGGGATGGGATGGGATGGGATGGGATCCCAGGGATGGGAACAGATGAAATGGGATCCCTGGGATGAGATGGGATGGGATGGGATCCCTGGGATGGGATGGGATCCGTGGGATGGGATGGGTTGGGATGGGATTGGATCCATGGGATGGGATGGGATGGGATGGGTTGGGATGGGATGGGATCCCTGGGATGGGATGGGATGGAATCCCTGGTATGAGATAGCTGGGATGGGATGGGATCCCTGGGATGGGATGGGATCCCTGGTATGGTTTGGGATCTCTGGGATGGGATGGGATGGAATGGGATGGGATGGGATGGGATGGGATGGGATAGAATGGGATGGGATGGGATGGGATGGGATTGGATGGGATCCCTGGGATGGGATGGGATCCCTGGGATGGGTTGGGATCCCTGGGATGGGATGGGTTGGGATTGGATCCATGGGATGGGATGGGATGGGGTGGGATGGGATTGGATGGGATGGGATGCGATCCCTGGGATGGGATGGGATGGGATCCCTGGGATGGGATGGGATCCATGGGATGGGATGGGTTGGGATTGGATCCATGGGATGGGATGGGATGGGATGGAATCCCAGGGATGGGAACAGATGAAATGGGATCCCTGGGATGGGATGGAATCCCAGGGATGGGAACAGATGAAATGGGATCCCTGGGATGGGATGGAATCCCTGGGATGGGATAGCTGGGATGGGGTGGTATCCCTGGAATGGGATGGGATGGGATGGGTTGAGATGGGATGGGATAGGATGGGATGGGAAGGGATGGGATGGGCTGGGAAGGGATGGGATGGGATGGGATAGGATGGGATGGGATGGGATAGGATCCCTGGGATGGGATGGGATCCCTGGGATGGTATGGGATGGGTTGGGATGGGATGTGATCCCTGGGATGGGATGGGATGGGAAGGGATGGGATGGGATGGGAGGGGATGGGATCCCTGGGATTGGATCCCTGGGATGAGATGGAATACCTGGCATGACATAGCAGGGATGATTGGGATGGGATGGGATGGGATGGGATGGGATGGGATGGGATGGGATGGGATGGGGAGGGATGGGATGGGCTGGGAAGGGATGGGATGGGATGGGGTGGGATGGGATTGGATGGGATGGGATGGGATTTGATGGGATGCGATCCCTGGGATGGGATGGGATGGGATGGGATGGGATCCCTGGGATGGGATGGGATCCATGGGATGGGATGGGTTGGGATGGGACTGGATCCATGGGATGGGATGGGATTGAATGGGATGGGATGGGGTGGGATGGGATTGGATGGGATGGGATGCGATCCCTGGGATGGGATGGGATGGGATGGGATGGGATGGGATGGGATGGGATGGGATCCCTGGGATGGGAAGGGATGGGAACCCTGGGATGGGATGGGTTGAAATGGGATCCCCGGGATGGGATGGAAACCCTGGGATGGGATAGCTGGGATGGGATGGTATCCCTGGAAAGGGATGGGATGGGATGGGTTTGGATGGGATGGGATCCCTGGGATGGGATGGGATGGGATCCCTGGGATGGGGACAGATGAAATGGGATCCCCGGGATGGGATGGAATCCCTGGGGTGGGATAGCTGGGATGGGATGGGATCCCTGGGATGGGATTGGATCCCTGGGATGGGTTGGGACCCCTGGGATGGGATGGGATGGGATGGGATGGGATGGGATGGGATGGGATGGGATGGGATGGGATGGGATGGGATAGGATGGGATGGGATGGGATGGGATGGGATGAGATGGGATCCCTGGGATGGGATGGGATCCCTGGGATGGGATGGGATGGGATCCCTGGATTGGGATGGGATCCCTGGGATGGGATGGGATCCCTGAGATGGGATGGGATCCCTGGGATGGGATGGGATCCCTGGGATGGGATGGGATGGGATCCCTGGATTGGGATGGGATCCCTGGGATGGGATGGGATCTGTGGGATGGGATGGGATCCGTGGGATGGGATGGGATCCCTGGAAAGGGAAGGGATGGGATTCCTGGGTTGGGAATGGATGGGATCCCTTGGATGGGACGGGGTGGGATAGGATACCTGGGATGGGAACAGATGGGATAGGATCCCTGGGATGGGGTGGAATCCCTGGGATGGGATAGCTGGGATGGGATTGGATCCCTGGGATGGGATGGGATCCCTGGGATGGTATGAGATCCCTGGGATGGAATCCCTGGGATGGGATTGGATCCCTGGGATGGGATGCCTGGGATGGGATGGGATGGGATGGGATGGGATCCCTGGGATGAGATGGGCTGGGATGGGATCCCTGGGATGGGATGGGATGGGATGGGATGCGAATGGGATAGGATGGGATGGGTTGGGATGGAATGGGATGGGATGGGGTGGGATGGGATTGGATGGGATGGGATGCGATCCCTGGGATAGCATGGGATGGGATCCCTGGGATGGGATAGGATCCCTGGGATGGGATGCCTGGGATGGGATGGGATGGCATGGGATCCCTGGGATGAGATGGGCTGGGATGGGATCCCTGGGATGAGATGGGATGGGACCGCTGCGCTGCCATGGGATGGGATCCCTGGGATGGGATACCTGGGATGGGATCGGATGGGATTGGATGGGATGGGATGGGATCCCTGGGATGGGATGGGATCCCTGGGATGGGATGGGATGGGATCCCTGGGATGGGATGGGATGGGATTCCTGGGATGGGATATGATCGAATCCCTGGGATGGCATCTGTGAGATGGGATGGGATCTCTGACATGGGATCCCTGGCATGGGATGGGATCCCTGGGATGTTATCCCTGGGATGGGATGGGATCCCTGGGATGGGATGGGATGGGAAGGGATGGGAAGGGATGGGATGGGAGGGGATGGGATCCCTGGGATTGGATCCCTGGGATGAGATGGAATACCTGGCATGAGATAGCAGGGATGATTGGGATGGGATGGGATGGGATGGGATGGGATGGGATGGGATCCCTGGGATGGTATGGGATCCCTGGGATGGGATCCCTGGGATGGGATCTGTGAGATGGGATGGGATCTCTGACATGGGATCCCAGGCATGGGATGGGATCCCTGGGATGTTATCCCTGGGATGGGATGGGATCCCTGGGATGGGATGGGATGGGATGGGAAGGGATGGGATGGGAGGGGATGGGATCCCTGGGATTGGATCCCTGGGATGAGATGGAATACCTGGCATGAGATAGCAGGGATGATTGGGATGGGATGGGATGGGATGGGATGGGATGGGATGGGATCCCTGGGATGGGATGGGATGGGATGGGAAGGGATGGGATGGGACTGGATGGGATGGGATGGGATGGGATGGGATCCCTGGGATGGTATGGGATCCCTGGGATGGGATCCCTGGGATGGGATCCATGGGATGGGATGGGTTGGGATGGGTGGGGAACCGTTTGATGGGATCTTATGGGATCCCTGGGATGAGATGGGATGGGATTGGATCCCTGGGATGGGATGCGATGGGATCCCTGGGATGGGAACAGATGAAATGGGATCCCCGGGATGGGATGGAATCCCTGGGATGGGATAGCTGGGATGGGATGGGCTGGGATGGGATGGGATCCCTGGTATGGGTTGGGATCTCTGGGATGGGATGGGATGGGATCCCTGGTATGGGTTGGGATCTCTGGGATGGGATGGGATGGGATGGGATGGGATGGGATAGGATGGGATAGGATGGGATGGGATCCCTGGGATTGGATGGGATCCCTGGGATGGGATGGGATCCCTGGGATGGGTTGGGATCCCTGGGATGGGATGGGATGGGATGGGATGGGATGGGATGGGATGGGATGGGATGGGATTGGATGGGATGGGATGCGATCCCTGGGATGGGATGGGATGGGATCACTGGGATGGGATGGGATCCATGGGATGGGATGGGTTGGGATGGGATTGGATCCATGGGATGGGATGGGATGGGATGGGATCCCAGGGATGGGAACAGATGAAATGGGATCCCTGGGATGGGATGGAATCCCTGGGATGGGATAGCTGGGATGGGGTGGTATCCCTTGAATGGGATGGGATGGGATGGGTTGAGATGGGATGGGATCCCTGGGATGGGATGGGATGGGATCGAATCCCTGGGATGGCATCCGTGAGATGGGATGGGATCTCTGACATGGGATCCCTGGCATGGGATGGGATCCCTGGGATGTTATCCCTGGGATGGGATGGGATCCCTGGGATGGGATGGGATGGGAAGGGATGGGATGGGAGGGGATGGGATCCCTGGGATGTTATCCCTGGGATGGGATGGGATCCCTGGGATGGGATGGGATGGGATTGGATGGGATGGGATGGGACTGGATGGGATGGGATGGGATGGGATGGGATGGGATGGGATGGGATCCCTGGGATGGTATGGGATCCCTGGGATGGGATCCCTGGGATGGGATCCATGGGATGGGATGGGTTGGGATGGGTTGGGAACCGTTTGATGGGATCTTATGGGATCCCTGGGATGAGATGGGATGGGATTGGATCCCTGGGATGGGATGAGATGGGATCCTACGGATGGGATCCCTGGAATGTGATCCCTCGTATGGGATGGGATCCCTGGGATGGGATGGAATCCCTGGGATGGGATCCCGGGGATGCGATGGGATCCCTGGGATGGGATGGGATGGGATGGGATGGGATGGGATGGGATGGGATGGGATGGGATGGGAAGGGATGGGATGGGCTGGGAAGGGATGGGATGGGATCCCTGGGATGGGATGGGATCCCTGGGACGGCATGGGATGGTATGGGATGGGATGGGATGGGATGGGATGGGATAGGATGGGATGGAATGGGATGGGATGGGGTGGGATGGGATTGGATGGGATGGGATGCGATCCCTGGAATGGGATGGGATGGGATCTCTGGGATGGGATGGGATCCGTGGGATGGGATGGGTTGGGATGGGATTGGATCCATGGGATGGGATGGGATGGGATGGGTTGGGATGGGATGGGATCCCTGGGATGGGATGGGATGGAATCCCTGGTATGAGATAGCTGGGATGGGATGGGATCTCTGGGATGGGATGGGATGGAATGGAATGGGATGGGATGGGATGGGATGGGATGGGATAGAATGGGATGGGATGGGATGGGATGGGATGGGATGGGATTGGATGGGATCCCTGGGATGGGATGGGATCCCTGGGATGGGTTGGGATCCCTGGGATGGGATGGGATGGTATGGTATGGGATGGGATGGGATGGGATAGGATGGGATGGAATGGGATGGGATGGGGTGGGATGGGATTGGATGGGATGGGATGCGATCCCTGGGATGGGATGCGATGGGATCCCTGGGATGGGATGGGATCCATGGGATGGGATGGGTTGGGATGGGATTGGATCCATGGGATGGGATGGGATGGGATGGAATCCCAGGGATGGGAACAGATGAAATGGGATCCCTGGGATGGGATGGAATCCCTGGGATGGGATAGCTGGGATGGGGTGGTATCCCTGGAATGGGATGGGATGGGATGGGTTGAGATTTGATGGGATAGGATGGGCTGGGAAGGGATGGGATGGGATAGGATGGGATGGGATGGGATAGGATCCCTGGGATGGGATGGGATCCCTGGGATGGTATGGGATGGGTTGGGATGGGATGGGATCCCTGGGATGGGATGGGACGGGATCCCTGGGATGGGAAGAGATGAAATGGGATCCCCGGGATGGGATGGGATCCCTGGGATGTGATCCCTGGGATGGGATGGGATGGGAAGGGATGGGATGGGAGGGGATGGGATCCCTGGGATTGGATCCCTGGGATGAGATGGAATACCTGGCATGAGATAGCAGGGATGATTGGGATGGGATGGGATGGGATGGGATGGGATGGGATGGGATGGGATGGGATGGGATGGGATGGGAAGGGATGGGATGGGCTGGGAAGGGATGGGATGGGATGGGGTGGGATGGGATTGGATGGGATGGGATGGGATTTGAAGGGATGGGATGCGATCCCTGGGATGGGATGGGATGGGATGGGATGGGATGGGATCCCTGGGATGGGATGGGATCCATGGGATGGGATGGGTTGGGATGGGACTGGATCCATGGGATGGGATGGGATTGAATGGGATGGGATGGGGTGGGATGGGATTGGATGGGATGGGATGCGATCCCTGGGATGGGATGGGATGGGATCCCTGGGATGGGAAGGGATGGGAACCCTGGGATGGGATGGGTTGGGATGGGATTGGATCCATGGGATGGGATGGGATGGGATCCCAGGGATGGGAACAGATGAAATGGGATCCCCGGGATGGGATGGAAACCCTGGGATGGGATAGCTGGGATGGGATGGTATCCCTGGAAAGGGATGGGATGGGATGGGATGGGTTTGGATGGGATGGGATCCCTGGGATGGGATGGGATGGGATCCCTGGGATGGGGACAGATGAAATGGGATCCCCGGGATGGGATGGAATCCCTGGGGTGGGATAGCTGGGATGGGATGGGATCCCTGGGATGGGATTGGATCCCTGGGATGGGTTGGGACCCCTGGGATGGGATGGGATGGGATGGGATGGGATGGGATGGGATGGGATGGGATGGGATAGGATGGGATGGGATGGGATGGGATGCGATGGGGTGGGATGGGATTGGATGGGATGGGATCCCTGGGATTGGATCCCTGGGATGAGATGGAATACCTGGCATGAGATAGCAGGGATGATTGGGATGGGATGGGATGGGATGGGATGGGATGGGATGGGATGGGATGGGATGGGATGGGATGGGATGGGATGGGACTGGATGGGATGGGATGGGATGGGATGGGATGGGATCCCTGGGATGGTATGGGATCCCTGGGATGGGATCCCTGGGATGGGATCCATGGGATGGGATGGGTTGGGATGGGTGGGGAACCGTTTGATGGGATCTTATGGGATCCCTGGGATGAGATGGGATGGGATTGGATCCCTGGGATGGGATGCGATGGGATCCCTGGGATGGGAACAGATGAAATGGGATCCCCGGGATGGGATGGAATCCCTGGGATGGGATGGGATCCCTGGTATGGGTTGGGATCTCTGGGATGGGATGGGATGGGATGGGATCCCTGGTATGGGTTGGGATCTCTGGGATGGGATGGGATGGGATAGGATGGGATGGGATGGGATCCCTGGGATTGGATGGGATCCCTGGGATGGGATGGGATCCCTGGGATGGGTTGGGATCCCTGGGATGGGATGGGATGGGATGGGATGGGATGGGATGGGATAGGATGGGATGGAATGGGATGTGATGGGGTGGGATGGGATTGGATGGGATGGGATGCGATCCCTGGGATGGGATGGGATGGGATGGGATCACTGGGATGGGATGGGATCCATGGGATGGGATGGGTTGGGATGGGATTGGATCCATGGGATGGGATGGGATGGGATGGGATCCCAGGGATGGGAACAGATGAAATGGGATCCCTGGGATGGGATGGAATCCCTGGGATGGGATAGCTGGGATGGGGTGGTATCCCTGGAATGGGATGGGATGGGATGGGTTGAGATGGGATGGGATCCCTGGGATGGGATGGGATGGGATGGGATCGAATCCCTGGGATGGCATCCGTGAGATGGGATGGGATCTCTGACATGGGATCCCTGGCATGGGATGGGATCCCTGGGATGTTATCCCTGGGATGGGATGGGATCCCTGGGATGGGATGGGATGGGAAGGAATGGGATGGGAGGGGATGGGATCCCTGGGATGTTATCCCTGGGATGGGATGGGATCCCTGGGATGGGATTGGATGGGATGGGATGGGACTGGGATCCCTGGGATGGTATGGGATCCCTGGGATGGGATCCCTGTGATGGGATCCATGGGATGGGATGGGTTGGGATGGGTTGGGAACCGTTTGATGGGATCTTATGGGATCCCTGGGATGAGATGGGATGGGATTGGATCCCTGGGATGGGATGAGATGGGATCCTACGGATGGGATCCCTGGAATGTGATCCCTCGTATGGGATGGGATCCCTGGGATGGGATGGAATCCCTGGGATGGGATCCCGGGGATGCGATGGGATCCCTGGGATGGGATGGGATGGGATGGGATGGGATGGGATGGGATGGGATGGGATGGGATGGGATGGGATGGGAAGGGATGGGATGGGCTGGGAAGGGATGGGATGGGATCCCTGGGATGGGATGGGATCCCTGGGACGGCATGGGATGGTATGGGATGGGATGGGATGGGATGGGATGGGATAGGATGGGATGGAATGGGATGGGATGGGGTGGGATGGGATTGGATGGGATGGGATGCGATCGCTGGGATGGGATGGGATGGGATCCCTGGGATGGGATGGGATCCGTGGGATGCGATGGGTTGGGATGGGATTGGATCCATGGGATGGTATGGGATGGGATGGGTTGGGATGGGATGGGATCCCTGGGATGGTATGGGATGGAATCCCTGGTATGAGATAGCTGGGATGGGATGGGATCCCTGGGATGGGATGGGATCCCTGGTATGGTTTGGGATCTCTGGGATGGGATGGGATGGAATGGGATGGGATGGGATGGGATGGGATAGAATGGGATGGGATGCGATGGGATGGGATTGGATGGGATCCCTGGGATGGGATGGGATCCCTGGGATGGGTTGGGATCCCTGGGATGGGATGGGATGGGATGGGATGGGATGGGATGGGATGGGATGGGATAGGATGGGATGGAATGGGATGGGATGGGGTGGGATGGGATTGGATGGGATGGGATGCGATCCCTGGGATGGGATGGGATGGGATCCCTGGGATGGGATGGGATCCATGGGATGGGATGGGTTGGGATTGGATCCATGGGATGGGATGGGATGGGATGGAATCCCAGGGATGGGAACAGATGAAATGGGATCCCTGGGATGGGATGGAATCCCTGGGATGGGATAGCTGGGATGGGGTGGTATCCCTGGAATGGGATGGGATGGGTTGAGATGGGATGGGATAGGATGGGATGGGAAGGGATGGGATGGGCTGGGAAGGGATGGGATGGGATAGGATGGGATGGGATGGGATAGGATCCCTGGGATGGGATGGGATCCCTGGGATGGTATGGGATGGGTTGGGATGGGATGTGATCCCTGGGATGGGATGGGATGGGAAGGGATGGGATGGGAGGGGATGGGATCCCTGGGATTGGATCCCTGGGATGAGATGGAATACCTGGCATGAGATAGCAGGGATGATTGGGATGGGATGGGATGGGATGGGATGGGATGGGATGGGGAGGGATGGGATGGGCTGGGAAGGGATGGGATGGGATGGGGTGGGATGGGATTGGATGGGATGGGATCCCTGGGATGGGATGGGATCCATGGGATGGGATGGGTTGGGATGGGACTGGATCCATGGGATGGGATGGGATTGAATGGGATGGGATGGGGTGGGATGGGATTGGATGGGATGGGATGCGATCCCTGGGATGGGATGGGATGGGATGGGATGGGATGGGATGGGATGGGATGGGATGGGATCCCTGGGATGGGAAGGGATGGGAACCCTGGGATGGGATGGGTTGGGATGGGATTGGATCCATGGGATGGGATGGGATGGGATCCCAGGGATGGGAACAGATGAAATGGGATCCCCGGGATGGGATGGAAACCCTGGGATGGGATAGCTGGGATGGGATGGTATCCCTGGAAAGGGATGGGATGGGATGGGTTTGGATGGGATGGGATCCCTGGGATGGGATGGGATGGGATCCCTGGGATGGGGACAGATGAAATGGGATCCCCGGGATGGGATGGAATCCCTGGGGTGGGATAGCTGGGATGGGATGGGATCCCTGGGATGGGATTGGATCCCTGGGATGGGTTGGGACCCCTGGGATGGGATGGGATGGGATGGGATGGGATGGGATGGGATAGGATGGGATGGGATGGGATGGGATGGGATGGGATGGGATGAGATGGGATCCCTGGGATGGGATGGGATCCCTGGGATGGGATGGGATGGGATCCCTGGATTGGGATGGGATTCCTGGGATGGGATGGGATCCCTGAGATGGGATGGAATCCCTGGGATGGGATGGGATCCCTGGGATGGGATGGGATGGGATCCCTGGATTGGGATGGGATCCCTGGGATGGGATGGGATCTGTGGGATGGGATGGGATCCGTGGGATGGGATGGGATCCCTGGAAAGGGAAGGGATGGGATTCCTGGGTTGGGAATGGATGGGATCCCTTGGATGGGACGGGGTGGGATAGGATACCTGGGATGGGAACAGATGGGATAGGATCCCTGGGATGGGGTGGAATCCCTGGGATGGGATAGCTGGGATGGGATTGGATCCCTGGGATGGGATGGGATCCCTGGGATGGTATGAGATCCCTGGGATGGAATCCCTGGGATGGGATTGGATCCCTGGGATGGGATGCCTGGGATGGGATGGGATGGGATGGGATCCCTGGGATGAGATGGGCTGGGATGGGATCCCTGGGATGGGATGGGATGGGATGGGATGCGAATGGGATAGGATGGGATGGGTTGGGATGGAATGGGATGGGATGGGGTGGGATGGGATTGGATGGGATGGGATGCGATCCCTGGGATAGCATGGGATGGGATCCCTGGGATGGGATAGGATCCCTGGGATGGGATGCCTGGGATGGGATGGGATGGCATGGGATCCCTGGGATGAGATGGGCTGGGATGGGATCCCTGGGATGAGATGGGATGGGACCGCTGCGCTGCCATGGGATGGGATCCCTGGGATGGGATACCTGGGATGGGATCGGATGGGATTGGATGGGATGGGATGGGATCCCTGGGATGGGATGGCATCCCTGGGATGGGATGGGATGGGATCCCTGGGATGGGATGGGATGGGATTCCTGGGATGGGATATGATCGAATCCCTGGGATGGCATCTGTGAGATGGGATGGGATCTCTGACATGGGATCCCTGGCATGGGATGGGATCCCTGGGATGTTATCCCTGGGATGGGATGGGATCCCTGGGATGGGATGGGATGGGAAGGGATGGGAAGGGATGGGATGGGAGGGGATGGGATCCCTGGGATTGGATCCCTGGGATGAGATGGAATACCTGGCATGAGATAGCAGGGATGATTGGGATGGGATGGGATGGGATGGGATGGGATGGGATGGGATGGGATCCCTGGGATGGTATGGGATCCCTGGGATGGGATCCCTGGGATGGGATCCATGAGATGGGATGGGTTGGGATGGGTGGGGAACCGTTTGATGGGATCTTATGGGATCCCTGGGATGAGATGGGATGGGATTGGATACCTGGGATGGGATGCGATGGGATCCTACGGATGGGATCCCTGGAATGTGATCCCTCGTATGGGATGGGATCCCTGGGATGGGATGGAATCCCTGGGATGGGATCCCGGGGATGCGATGGGATCCCTGGGATGGGATGGGATGGGATGGGATGGGATGGGATGGGATGGGATGGGATGGGATGGGATGGGATGGGATGGGATGGGATGGGAAGGGATGGGATGGGCTGGGAAGGGATGGGATGGGATCCCTGGGATGGGATGGGATCCCTGGGATGGGATGGGATGGGATCCCTGGGATGGGATGGGATGGGATTCCTGGGATGGGATATGATCGAATCCCTGGGATGGCATCTGTGAGATGGGATGGGATCTCTGACATGGGATCCCTGGCATGGGATGGGATCCCTGGGATGTTATCCCTGGGATGGGATGGGATCCCTGGGATGGGATGGGATGGGAAGGGATGGGAAGGGATGGGATGGGAGGGGATGGGATCCCTGGGATTGGATCCCTGGGATGAGATGGAATACCTGGCATGAGATAGCAGGGATGATTGGGATGGGATGGGATGGGATGGGATGGGATGGGATGGGATGGGATGGGATCCCTGGGATGGTATGGGATCCCTGGGATGGGATCCCTGGGATGGGATCCATGAGATGGGATGGGTTGGGATGGGTGGGGAACCGTTTGATGGGATCTTATGGGATCCCTGGGATGAGATGGGATGGGATTGGATACCTGGGATGGGATGCGATGGGATCCTACGGATGGGATCCCTGGAATGTGATCCCTCGTATGGGATGGGATCCCTGGGATGGGATGGAATCCCTGGGATGGGATCCCGGGGATGCGATGGGATCCCTGGGATGGGATGGGATGGGATGGGATGGGATGGGATGGGATGGGATGGGATGGGATGGGATGGGATGGGATGGGAAGGGATGGGATGGGCTGGGAAGGGATGGGATGGGATCCCTGGGATGGGATGGGATCCCTGGGACGGCATGGGATGGGATCGGATGGGATGGGATGGGATGGGATGGAATGGGATGGGATGGGGTGGGATGGGATTGGATGGGATGGGATGCGATCCCTGGCATGGGATGGGATGGGATCCCTGGGATGGGATGGGATCCATGGGATGGGATGGGTTGGGATGGGATTGGATCCATGGGATGCGATGGGATGGGATGGGATCCCAAGGATGGAAACAGATGAAATGGGATCCCTGGGATGGGATGGAATCCCTGGGATGGGATAGCTGGGATGGGATGGTATCCCTGGAATGGGATGGCATGGGATGGGTTGGGATGGGATGGGATGGGATGGGATGGAATCCCTGGGATGGGATAGCTGGGATGGGATGGGATCCCTGGGATGGGATAGGATCGCTGGGATTGGATCACTGGGATGGGATGGGATCCCTGGTGTGGGATTCCTAGGATGGGATGGGATGGGATGGGATGGGATGTGTTCCATGGGATGGGATCCCTGGGATGGGATGGGATCCCTGGGATGGGATGGGATCCCTGGGATGGCATGGGATGGGATCGGATGGGATGGGATGGGATCTATGGGATGGGATGTGTTGGGATGGGATTGGATCCATGGGATGGGATGGGATGGGATGGGATGGGATCCCAGGGATGGGAACAGATGAAATGGGATCCCTGGGATGGGATGGGATGGTTTGGAATGGGATGGGATCCCTGGGATGGGATGGGATGGGATCCCTGGGATGGTAACAGAAGAAATGGGATCCCCGGGATGGAATCCCTGGGATGGGATAGCTGGGATGGGATGGGATCCCTGGGATGGAATGGGATCCCTGGGATGGGTTGGGATCCCTGGGATGGGATGGGATCCCTGGGTTGGGATCCCAGGAATGTGATCCATCGTATGGGATGGGATCCCTGGGATGGGATCCCTGGGATGGGATGGGATCCCTGGGAAGGGATCCCGGGGATGGGATGGGACGGGATGGGATCCCTGGGATGGCAGGGGATCCCTGGGATGGGGGCAGATCCCTGGGATGGGATGGGATGGTATACCTGGGATGGGATCCCTGGGATGGGATGGGATGAGATCCCTGGATTGGGATGGGATCCCTGGGATGGGATCCCGGGGATGGGATGGGATGGGATGAGATGGGATGGGATCCATCGGATGGGATGGGATCCCTGGGATTGGATGGGATCCCTGGGATGGGATAGGATCCCTGGGATGGGATGCCTGGGTTGGGTTGAGATGGGTTTGGATGGGTTGGGATCCCTGGGATGGGATGGGATGGGATGGGATGGGATGGGTTCCATGGGATGGGATCCCTGGGATGGGATGGGATGGGATGGGATCCCTGGGATGGGATAGGATCGCTGGGATTGGATCACTGGGATGGGATGGGATCCCTGGTGTGGGATTCCTAGGATGGGATGGCATGCGATGGGATCGGATGGGATGGGATCCCTGGGATGGGATGGGTTCCCTGGGATGGCATGGGATGGGATCGGATGGGATGGGATGGGATGGGATGCGATCCCTGGGATGGGATGGGATGGGATGGGATCCATGGGATGGGATGGGATCCATGGCATGGGATGGGTTGGGATGGGATTGGATCCATGGGATGTGATGGGATGGGATCCCAGGGATGGGAACAGATGAAATGGGATCCCTGGGATGGGATGGAATCCCTGGGATGGGATGGCTGGGATGGGATGGGATGGGATGGGATGGGATGGGATGGGATGGGATGGGATGGGATGGGTTGGAATGGGATGGGATGGGATGGGATCCCTGGGATGGGAACATATGAAATGGGATCCCTGGGATGAGATGGAATCCCTGGGATGGGATGGGATGGGATGGGATGGGATGGGATGGGATGGGATGGGATGGGATGGGCTGGGAAGGGATGGGATGGGATCCCTGGGATGGGATGGGATCCCTGGGACGGCATGGGATGGGATCGGATGGGACGGGATGGAATGGGATGGAATGGAGTGGGATGGGATTGGATGGGATGGAATGGGATGGGATGGGGTGGGATGGGATTGGCTGGGATGGGATGGGATGGGATCCCTGGGATGGGATGGGATCCGTGGGATGGGATGGGTTGGGATGGGATTGGATCCATGGGATGGGATGGGATGGGATGGGTTGGGATGGGATGGGATCCCTGGGATGGGATGGGATGGAATCCCTGGTATGAGATAGCTGGGATGGGATGGGATCCCTGGGATGGGATGGGATCCCTGGTATGGTTTGGGATCTCTGGGATGGGATGGGATGGAATGGGATGGGATGGGATGGGATGGGATAGAATGGGATGGGATGCGATGGGATGGGATTGGATGGGATCCCTGGGATGGGATGGGATCCCTGGGATGGGTTGGGATCCCTGGGATGGGATGGGATGGGATGGGATCCCTGGGATGGGAACAGATGGGATGGGATGGGATGGGAAGGGATGGGATGGGATGGGCTGGGAAGGGATGGGATGGGATCCCTGGGATGGGATGGGATCCCTGGGACGGCATGGGATGGTATGGGATGGGATGGGATGGGATGGGATGGGATAGGATGGGATGGAATGGGATGGGATGGGGTGGGATGGGATTGGATGGGATGGGATGCGATCGCTGGGATGGGATGGGATGGGATCCCTGGGATGGGATGGGATCCGTGGGATGGGATGGGTTGGGATGGGATTGGATCCATGGGATGGGATGGGATGGGATGGGTTGGGATGGGATGGGATCCCTGGGATGGGATGGGATGGAATCCCTGGTATGAGATAGCTGGGATGGGATGGGATCCCTGGGATGGGATGGGATCCCTGGTATGGTTTGGGATCTCTGGGATGGGATGGGATGGAATGGGATGGGATGGGATGGGATGGGATAGAATGGGATGGGATGCGATGGGATGGGATTGGATGGGATCCCTGGGATGGGATGGGATCCCTGGGATGGGTTGGGATCCCTGGGATGGGATGGGATGGGATGGGATGGGATGGGATGGGATGGGATGGGATGGGATGGGATAGGATGGGATGGAATGGGATGGGATGGGGTGGGATGGGATTGGATGGGATGGGATGCGATCCCTGGGATGGGATGGGATGGGATCCCTGGGATGGGATGGGATCCATGGGATGGGATGGGTTGGGATTGGATCCATGGGATGGGATGGGATGGGATGGAATCCCAGGGATGGGAACAGATGAAATGGGATCCCTGGGATGGGATGGAATCCCTGGGATGGGATAGCTGGGATGGGGTGGTATCCCTGGAATGGGATGGGATGGGTTGAGATGGGATGGGATAGGATGGGATGGGAAGGGATGGGATGGGCTGGGAAGGGATGGGATGGGATAGGATGGGATGGGATGGGATAGGATCCCTGGGATGGGATGGGATCCCTGGGATGGTATGGGATGGGTTGGGATGGGATGTGATCCCTGGGATGGGATGGGATGGGATGGGAAGGGATGGGATGGGATGGGAGGGGATGGGATCCCTGGGATTGGATCCCTGGGATGAGATGGAATACCTGGCATGAGATAGCAGGGATGATTGGGATGGGATGGGATGGGATGGGATGGGATGGGATGGGGAGGGATGGGATGGGCTGGGAAGGGATGGGATGGGATGGGGTGGGATGGGATTGGATGGGATGGGATGGGATCCCTGGGATGGGATGGGATCCATGGGATGGGATGGGTTGGGATGGGACTGGATCCATGGGATGGGATGGGATTGAATGGGATGGGATGGGGTGGGAGGGGTTTGGATGGGATGGGATGCGATCCCTGGGATGGGATGGGATGGGATGGGATGGGATGGGATGGGATGGGATGGGATGGGATCCCTGGGATGGGAAGGGATGGGAACCCTGGGATGGGATGGGTTGGGATGGGATTGGATCCATGGGATGGGATGGGATGGGATCCCAGGGATGGGAACAGATGAAATGGGATCCCCGGGATGGGATGGAAACCCTGGGATGGGATAGCTGGGATGGGATGGTATCCCTGGAAAGGGATGGGATGGGATGGGTTTGGATGGGATGGGATCCCTGGGATGGGATGGGATGGGATCCCTGGGATGGGGACAGATGAAATGGGATCCCCGGGATGGGATGGAATCCCTGGGGTGGGATAGCTGGGATGGGATGGGATCCCTGGGATGGGATTGGATCCCTGGGATGGGTTGGGACCCCTGGGATGGGATGGGATGGGATGGGATGGGATGGGATGGGATGGGATAGGATGGGATGGGATGGGATGGGATGGGATGGGATGGGATGAGATGGGATCCCTGGGATGGGATGGGATCCCTGGGATGGGATGGGATGGGATCCCTGGATTGGGATGGGATTCCTGGGATGGGATGGGATCCCTGAGATGGGATGGGATCCCTGGGATGGGATGGGATCCCTGGGATGGGATGGGATGGGATCCCTGGATTGGGATGGGATCCCTGGGATGGGATGGGATCCGTGGGATGGGATGGGATCCGTGGGATGGGATGGGATCCCTGGAAAGGGAAGGGATGGGATTCCTGGGTTGGGAATGGATGGGATCCCTTGGATGGGACGGGGTGGGATAGGATACCTGGGATGGGAACAGATGGGATAGGATCCCTGGGATGGGGTGGAATCCCTGGGATGGGATAGCTGGGATGGGATTGGATCCCTGGGATGGGATGGGATCCCTGGGATGGTATGAGATCCCTGGGATGGAATCCCTGGGATGGGATTGGATCCCTGGGATGGGATGCCTGGGATGGGATGGGATGGGATGGGATCCCTGGGATGAGATGGGCTGGGATGGGATCCCTGGGATGGGATGGGATGGGATGGGATGCGAATGGGATAGGATGGGATGGGTTGGGATGGAATGGGATGGGATGGGGTGGGATGGGATTGGATGGGATGGGATGCGATCCCTGGGATAGCATGGGATGGGATCCCTGGGATGGGATAGGATCCCTGGGATGGGATGCCTGGGATGGGATGGGATGGCATGGGATCCCTGGGATGAGATGGGCTGGGATGGGATCCCTGGGATGGGATGGGATGGGATGGGATGGGATGGGATGGGATGGGATGGGATGGGATGGGATGGGAAGGGATGGGATGGGCTGGGAAGGGATGGGATGGGATCCCTGGGATGGGATGGGATCCCTGGGACGGCATGGGATGGGATCGGATGGGATGGGATGGGATGGGATGGAATGGGATGGGATGGGGTGGGATGGGATTGGATGGGATGGGATGCGATCCCTGGCATGGGATGGGATGGGATCCCTGGGATGGGATGGGATCCATGGGATGGGATGGGTTGGGATGGGATTGGATCCATGGGATGCGATGGGATGGGATGGGATCCCAAGGATGGAAACAGATGAAATGGGATCCCTGGGATGGGATGGAATCCCTGGGATGGGATAGCTGGGATGGGATGGTATCCCTGGAATGGGATGGCATGGGATGGGTTGGGATGGGATGGGATGGGATGGGATGGAATCCCTGGGATGGGATAGCTGGGATGGGATGGGATCCCTGGGATGGGATAGGATCGCTGGGATTGGATCACTGGGATGGGATGGGATCCCTGGTGTGGGATTCCTAGGATGGGATGGGATGGGATGGGATGGGATGTGTTCCATGGGATGGGATCCCTGGGATGGGATGGGATCCCTGGGATGGGATGGGATCCCTGGGATGGCATGGGATGGGATCGGATGGGATGGGATGGGATCTATGGGATGGGATGTGTTGGGATGGGATTGGATCCATGGGATGGGATGGGATGGGATGGGATGGGATCCCAGGGATGGGAACAGATGAAATGGGATCCCTGGGATGGGATGGGATGGTTTGGAATGGGATGGGATCCCTGGGATGGGATGGGATGGGATCCCTGGGATGGTAACAGAAGAAATGGGATCCCCGGGATGGAATCCCTGGGATGGGATAGCTGGGATGGGATGGGATCCCTGGGATGGAATGGGATCCCTGGGATGGGTTGGGATCCCTGGGATGGGATGGGATCCCTGGGTTGGGATCCCAGGAATGTGATCCATCGTATGGGATGGGATCCCTGGGATGGGATCCCTGGGATGGGATGGGATCCCTGGGAAGGGATCCCGGGGATGGGATGGGACGGGATGGGATCCCTGGGATGGCAGGGGATCCCTGGGATGGGGGCAGATCCCTGGGATGGGATGGGATGGTATACCTGGGATGGGATCCCTGGGATGGGATGGGATGAGATCCCTGGATTGGGATGGGATCCCTGGGATGGGATCCCGGGGATGGGATGGGATGGGATGAGATGGGATGGGATCCATCGGATGGGATGGGATCCCTGGGATTGGATGGGATCCCTGGGATGGGATAGGATCCCTGGGATGGGATGCCTGGGTTGGGTTGAGATGGGTTTGGATGGGTTGGGATCCCTGGGATGGGATGGGATGGGATGGGATGGGATGGGTTCCATGGGATGGGATCCCTGGGATGGGATGGGATGGGATGGGATCCCTGGGATGGGATAGGATCGCTGGGATTGGATCACTGGGATGGGATGGGATCCCTGGTGTGGGATTCCTAGGATGGGATGGCATGCGATGGGATCGGATGGGATGGGATCCCTGGGATGGGATGGGTTCCCTGGGATGGCATGGGATGGGATCGGATGGGATGGGATGGGATGGGATGCGATCCCTGGGATGGGATGGGATGGGATGGGATCCATGGGATGGGATGGGATCCATGGCATGGGATGGGTTGGGATGGGATTGGATCCATGGGATGTGATGGGATGGGATCCCAGGGATGGGAACAGATGAAATGGGATCCCTGGGATGGGATGGAATCCCTGGGATGGGATGGCTGGGATGGGATGGGATGGGATGGGATGGGATGGGATGGGATGGGATGGGATGGGATGGGTTGGAATGGGATGGGATGGGATGGGATCCCTGGGATGGGAACATATGAAATGGGATCCCTGGGATGAGATGGAATCCCTGGGATGGGATGGGATGGGATGGGATGGGATGGGATGGGATGGGATGGGATGGGATGGGCTGGGAAGGGATGGGATGGGATCCCTGGGATGGGATGGGATCCCTGGGACGGCATGGGATGGGATCGGATGGGACGGGATGGAATGGGATGGAATGGAGTGGGATGGGATTGGATGGGATGGAATGGGATGGGATGGGGTGGGATGGGATTGGCTGGGATGGGATGGGATGGGATCCCTGGGATGGGATGGGATCCGTGGGATGGGATGGGTTGGGATGGGATTGGATCCATGGGATGGGATGGGATGGGATGGGTTGGGATGGGATGGGATCCCTGGGATGGGATGGGATGGAATCCCTGGTATGAGATAGCTGGGATGGGATGGGATCCCTGGGATGGGATGGGATCCCTGGTATGGTTTGGGATCTCTGGGATGGGATGGGATGGAATGGGATGGGATGGGATGGGATGGGATAGAATGGGATGGGATGCGATGGGATGGGATTGGATGGGATCCCTGGGATGGGATGGGATCCCTGGGATGGGTTGGGATCCCTGGGATGGGATGGGATGGGATGGGATCCCTGGGATGGGAACAGATGGGATGGGATGGGATGGGAAGGGATGGGATGGGATGGGCTGGGAAGGGATGGGATGGGATCCCTGGGATGGGATGGGATCCCTGGGACGGCATGGGATGGTATGGGATGGGATGGGATGGGATGGGATGGGATAGGATGGGATGGAATGGGATGGGATGGGGTGGGATGGGATTGGATGGGATGGGATGCGATCGCTGGGATGGGATGGGATGGGATCCCTGGGATGGGATGGGATCCGTGGGATGGGATGGGTTGGGATGGGATTGGATCCATGGGATGGGATGGGATGGGATGGGTTGGGATGGGATGGGATCCCTGGGATGGGATGGGATGGAATCCCTGGTATGAGATAGCTGGGATGGGATGGGATCCCTGGGATGGGATGGGATCCCTGGTATGGTTTGGGATCTCTGGGATGGGATGGGATGGAATGGGATGGGATGGGATGGGATGGGATAGAATGGGATGGGATGCGATGGGATGGGATTGGATGGGATCCCTGGGATGGGATGGGATCCCTGGGATGGGTTGGGATCCCTGGGATGGGATGGGATGGGATGGGATGGGATGGGATGGGATGGGATGGGATGGGATGGGATGGGATAGGATGGGATGGAATGGGATGGGATGGGGTGGGATGGGATTGGATGGGATGGGATGCGATCCCTGGGATGGGATGGGATGGGATCCCTGGGATGGGATGGGATCCATGGGATGGGATGGGTTGGGATTGGATCCATGGGATGGGATGGGATGGGATGGAATCCCAGGGATGGGAACAGATGAAATGGGATCCCTGGGATGGGATGGAATCCCTGGGATGGGATAGCTGGGATGGGGTGGTATCCCTGGAATGGGATGGGATGGGTTGAGATGGGATGGGATAGGATGGGATGGGAAGGGATGGGATGGGCTGGGAAGGGATGGGATGGGATAGGATGGGATGGGATGGGATAGGATCCCTGGGATGGGATGGGATCCCTGGGATGGTATGGGATGGGTTGGGATGGGATGTGATCCCTGGGATGGGATGGGATGGGATGGGAAGGGATGGGATGGGATGGGAGGGGATGGGATCCCTGGGATTGGATCCCTGGGATGAGATGGAATACCTGGCATGAGATAGCAGGGATGATTGGGATGGGATGGGATGGGATGGGATGGGATGGGATGGGGAGGGATGGGATGGGCTGGGAAGGGATGGGATGGGATGGGGTGGGATGGGATTGGATGGGATGGGATGGGATCCCTGGGATGGGATGGGATCCATGGGATGGGATGGGTTGGGATGGGACTGGATCCATGGGATGGGATGGGATTGAATGGGATGGGATGGGGTGGGATGGGATTGGATGGGATGGGATGCGATCCCTGGGATGGGATGGGATGGGATGGGATGGGATGGGATGGGATGGGATGGGATGGGATCCCTGGGATGGGAAGGGATGGGAACCCTGGGATGGGATGGGTTGGGATGGGATTGGATCCATGGGATGGGATGGGATGGGATCCCAGGGATGGGAACAGATGAAATGGGATCCCCGGGATGGGATGGAAACCCTGGGATGGGATAGCTGGGATGGGATGGTATCCCTGGAAAGGGATGGGATGGGATGGGTTTGGATGGGATGGGATCCCTGGGATGGGATGGGATGGGATCCCTGGGATGGGGACAGATGAAATGGGATCCCCGGGATGGGATGGAATCCCTGGGGTGGGATAGCTGGGATGGGATGGGATCCCTGGGATGGGATTGGATCCCTGGGATGGGTTGGGACCCCTGGGATGGGATGGGATGGGATGGGATGGGATGGGATGGGATAGGATGGGATGGGATGGGATGGGATGGGATGGGATGGGATGAGATGGGATCCCTGGGATGGGATGGGATCCCTGGGATGGGATGGGATGGGATCCCTGGATTGGGATGGGATTCCTGGGATGGGATGGGATCCCTGAGATGGGATGGGATCCCTGGGATGGGATGGGATCCCTGGGATGGGATGGGATGGGATCCCTGGATTGGGATGGGATCCCTGGGATGGGATGGGATCCGTGGGATGGGATGGGATCCGTGGGATGGGATGGGATCCCTGGAAAGGGAAGGGATGGGATTCCTGGGTTGGGAATGGATGGGATCCCTTGGATGGGACGGGGTGGGATAGGATACCTGGGATGGGAACAGATGGGATAGGATCCCTGGGATGGGGTGGAATCCCTGGGATGGGATAGCTGGGATGGGATTGGATCCCTGGGATGGGATGGGATCCCTGGGATGGTATGAGATCCCTGGGATGGAATCCCTGGGATGGGATTGGATCCCTGGGATGGGATGCCTGGGATGGGATGGGATGGGATGGGATCCCTGGGATGAGATGGGCTGGGATGGGATCCCTGGGATGGGATGGGATGGGATGGGATGCGAATGGGATAGGATGGGATGGGTTGGGATGGAATGGGATGGGATGGGGTGGGATGGGATTGGATGGGATGGGATGCGATCCCTGGGATAGCATGGGATGGGATCCCTGGGATGGGATAGGATCCCTGGGATGGGATGCCTGGGATGGGATGGGATGGCATGGGATCCCTGGGATGAGATGGGCTGGGATGGGATCCCTGGGATGAGATGGGATGGGACCGCTGCGCTGCCATGGGATGGGATCCCTGGGATGGGATACCTGGGATGGGATCGGATGGGATTGGATGGGATGGGATGGGATCCCTGGGATGGGATGGGATCCCTGGGATGGGATGGGATGGGATCCCTGGGATGGGATGGGATGGGATTCCTGGGATGGGATATGATCGAATCCCTGGGATGGCATCTGTGAGATGGGATGGGATCTCTGACATGGGATCCCTGGCATGGGATGGGATCCCTGGGATGTTATCCCTGGGATGGGATGGGATCCCTGGGATGGGATGGGATGGGAAGGGATGGGAAGGGATGGGATGGGAGGGGATGGGATCCCTGGGATTGGATCCCTGGGATGAGATGGAATACCTGGCATGAGATAGCAGGGATGATTGGGATGGGATGGGATGGGATGGGATGGGATGGGATGGGATGGGATGGGATGGGATCCCTGGGATGGTATGGGATCCCTGGGATGGGATCCCTGGGATGGGATCCATGAGATGGGATGGGTTGGGATGGGTGGGGAACCGTTTGATGGGATCTTATGGGATCCCTGGGATGAGATGGGATGGGATTGGATACCTGGGATGGGATGCGATGGGATCCTACGGATGGGATCCCTGGAATGTGATCCCTCGTATGGGATGGGATCCCTGGGATGGGATGGAATCCCTGGGATGGGATCCCGGGGATGCGATGGGATCCCTGGGATGGGATGGGATGGGATGGGATGGGATGGGATGGGATGGGAAGGGATGGGATGGGCTGGGAAGGGATGGGATGGGATCCCTGGGATGGGATGGGATCCCTGGGACGGCATGGGATGGGATCGGATGGGATGGGATGGGATGGGATGGAATGGGATGGGATGGGGTGGGATGGGATTGGATGGGATGGGATGCGATCCCTGGGATGGGATGGGATCCCTGGGATGGGATGGGATCCATGGGATGGGATGGGTTGGGATGGGATTGGATCCATGGGATGCGATGGGATGGGATGGGATCCCAAGGATGGAAACAGATGAAATGGGATCCCTGGGATGGGATGGAATCCCTGGGATGGGATAGCTGGGATGGGATGGTATCCCTGGAATGGGATGGCATGGGATGGGTTGGGATGGGATGGGATCCCTGGGATGGGATGGGATGGGATGGGATGGGATGGGATGGGATGGGATGGAATCCCTGGGATGGGATAGCTGGGATGGGATGGGATCCCTGGGATGGGATGGGATCCCTGGGATGGGTTGGGATCCCTGGGATGGGATGGGATGGGATGGGATGGGATGGGATGGGATGGGATGGGATGGGATAGGATGGGATGGAATGGGATGGGATGGGGTGGGATGGGATTGGATGGGATGGGATGCGATCCCTGGGATGGGATGGGATGGGATCCCTGGGATGGGATTGGATCCATGGGATGGGATGGGATGGCATGGCATCCCAGGGATGGGAACAGATGAAATGGGATCCCTGGGATGGGATGGAATCCCTGGGATGGGATAGCTGGGATGGGATGGGATCCCTGGGATGGGATGGGATCCCTGGGATGGGATGGGATAGGATGGGATGGGATCCCTGGGATGGGATGGGATGGGATCCCTGGGATGGGATGCTATGGGATCCCTGGGATGGGATGGGATTTCTGGGATGGGATGGGATGGGATCTCTGGGATGGGATGGGATCCCTGGGATGGGATGGGATCTCTGGTATGGGTTGGGATCCCTGGGATTGGATCCCTGGGATGGGATGGGATCCCTGGAATGGGATGGGATCCATGGCAAGGGAAGGGATGGGATTCCTGGGTTGGGAATGGATGGGTTCCCTTGGATGGGAGGTCATGGGATAGGATACTTGTGATGGGAACAGATGGGATGGGATCCCTGGGATGGGGTGGAATCCCTGGGATGGGATAGCTGGGATGGGATTGGATGCCTGGGATGGGATGGGATCGCTGGGATGGGATGGGATCCATTGGATGGGATGGGTTGGGATGGGATTGGATCCATGGGATGCGATGGGATGGGATGGGATCCCTGGGATGGGAACAGATGAAATGGGATCCCCGGGATGGGATGGAAACCCTGGGATGGGATAGCTGGGATGGGATGGGATCCCTGGGATGGGATGGGATCCCTGGTCTGGGTTGGGATCTCTGGGATGGGATGGGATGGGATGGGATCCCTGGTATGGGATGGCTGGGATGGGATAGGATCCCTGGGATGGGATGGGATGGGATGGGTTGGAATGGGATGGGATCACTGGGATGGGATGGAATGGGAACCCTGGGATGGGAACAGATGAAATGGGATCCCTGGGATGAGATGGAATCCCTGGGATGGGATGGGATGGGATGGGATGGGATGGGATGGGATGGGATGGGATCCCTGGATTGGGATGGGATCCCTGCGATGGGATGGGATCCGTGGGATGGGATGGGATCCGTGGGATGGGATGGGATGGGTTTGGATGGGATGGGATCCCTGGGATGGGATGGGATGGCATGGCATGGGATCCCTGGGATGAGATGGGCTGGGATGGGATGGGATGGGAATGGGATAGGATGGGATGGTTTGGCATGGGATGGGATGGGATCCCTGGGATGGGATGTGATACCTGGAATGTGATCCGTGGGATGGGATGGGATCCCTGGGATGGGATGGGATCCCTGGAATGGGATCCCTGGGATGGGATCCTTGGGCTTGGATCACTCAGAAGGGATGGGATCGGATGGGATCCCTGGGATGGGATCCCTGGGATGGTATCGGATCCCTGGGATGGCCTCCCTGGGATGGGATGGGATCCCTGGGATGGGATCCCTGGGATGGGATGGGATTGGATGGGATCCCTGGGATGGGATGGGATCCCTGGGATGGGTTGGGATCCCTGGGATGGGATGGGATGGGATGGGTTCCATGGGATGGGATCCCTGGGATGGGATGGGATGGGATGGGATCCCTGGGATGGGATAGGATCGCTGGGATTGGATCACTGGGATGGGATGGGATCCCTGGTGTGGGATTCCTAGGATGGGATGGGATGGGATGGGATGGGATGTGTTCCATGGGATGGGATCCCTGGGATGGGATGGGATCCCTGGGATGGGATGGGATCCCTGGGATGGCATGGGATGGGATCGGATGGGATGGGATGGGATCTATGGGATGGGATGTGTTGGGATGGGATTGGATCCATGGGATGGGATGGGATGGGATGGGATGGGATGGGATCCCAGGGATGGGAACAGATGAAATGGGATCCCTGGGATGGGATGGGATGGTTTGGAATGGGATGGGATCCCTGGGATGGGATGGGATGGGATCCCTGGGATGGTAACAGAAGAAATGGGATCCCCGGGATGGAATCCCTGGGATGGGATAGCTGGGATGGGATGGGATCCCTGGGATGGAATGGGATCCCTGGGATGGGTTGGGATCCCTGGGATGGGATGGGATCCCTGGGTTGGGATCCCAGGAATGTGATCCATCGTATGGGATGGGATCCCTGGGATGGGATCCCTGGGATGGGATGGGATCCCTGGGAAGGGATCCCGGGGATGGGATGGGACGGGATGGGATCCCTGGGATGGCAGGGGATCCCTGGGATGGGGGCAGATCCCTGGGATGGGATGGGATGGTATACCTGGGATGGGATCCCTGGGATGGGATGGGATGAGATCCCTGGATTGGGATGGGATCCCTGGGATGGGATCCCGGGGATGGGATGGGATGGGATGAGATGGGATGGGATCCATCGGATGGGATGGGATCCCTGGGATTGGATGGGATCCCTGGGATGGGATAGGATCCCTGGGATGGGATGCCTGGGTTGGGTTGAGATGGGTTTGGATGGGTTGGGATCCCTGGGATGGGATGGGATGGGATGGGATGGGATGGGATGGGATGGGTTCCATGGGATGGGATCCCTGGGATGGGATGGGATGGGATGGGATCCCTGGGATGGGATAGGATCGCTGGGATTGGATCACTGGGATGGGATGGGATCCCTGGTGTGGGATTCCTAGGATGGGATGGCATGCGATGGGATCGGATGGGATGGGATCCCTGGGATGGGATGGGTTCCCTGGGATGGCATGGGATGGGATCGGATGGGATGGGATGGGATGGGATGCGATCCCTGGGATGGGATGGGATGGGATGGGATCCATGGGATGGGATGGGATCCATGGCATGGGATGGGTTGGGATGGGATTGGATCCATGGGATGTGATGGGATGGGATCCCAGGGATGGGAACAGATGAAATGGGATCCCTGGGATGGGATGGAATCCCTGGGATGGGATGGCTGGGATGGGATGGGATGGGATGGGATGGGATGGGATGGGATGGGATGGGATGGGATGGGATGGGATGGGATGGAATGGGATGGGATGGGATGGGATCCCTGGGATGGGAACATATGAAATGGGATCCCTGGGATGAGATGGAATCCCTGGGATGGGATGGGATGGGATGGGATGGGATGGGATGGGATGGGCTGGGAAGGGATGGGATGGGATCCCTGGGATGGGATGGGATCCCTGGGACGGCATGGGATGGGATCGGATGGGACGGGATGGAATGGGATGGAATGGAGTGGGATGGGATTGGATGGGATGGAATGGGATGGGATGGGGTGGGATGGGATTGGCTGGGATGGGATGCGATCCCTGGGATGGGATGGGATGGGATCCCTGGGATGGGAACAGATGGGATGGGATGGGCTGGGAAGGGATGGGATGGGCTGGGAAGGGATGGGATGGGATGGGATCCCTGGGACGGGATGGGATCCCTGGGACGGCATGGGATGGGATGGGATGGGATGGGATGGGATGGGATGGGATGGGATGGGATGGGATGGGATGGGATGGGATGGGATGGGGTGGGATGGGATTGGCTGGGATGGGATGCGATCCCTGGGATGGGATGGGATGGGATGGGATCCCTGGTATGGGAACAGATGAAATGGGATCCCCGGGATTGGATGGAATCCCTGGGATGGGATAGCTGGGATGGGATGGGATCCCTGGGATGGGATGGGATCCCTGGGATGGGTTGGGATCCCTGGGATGGGATGGGATGGGATGGGATGGGATGGGATGGGATGGGATGGGATGGGATGGGATAGGATGGGATGGGATGGGATCCGTGGGATGGGATGGGATCCCTGGATTGGGATGGGATCCCTGGGATGGGATGGGATCCCTGGGATGGGATCCCTGGGATGGGATGGGATGGGATGGGATGGGATCCCTGGGATGGGATGGGATGGGATCCCTGGTGTGGGATGGGATGGGATGGGATGGGATGGGATGGGATGGGATGGGATGGGATCCCTGGATTGGGATGGGATCCCTGGGATGGGATGCGATCCGTGGGATGGGATGGGATCCGTGGGATCGGATGGGATGGGTTTGGATGGGATGGGATCCCTGGGATGGGATGGGATGGGATGGGATGGGATGGGATGGGATGGGATGGCA
The DNA here is from genome assembly GCF_052056855.1 of Sturnus vulgaris. Taxonomy (NCBI): domain Eukaryota; kingdom Metazoa; phylum Chordata; class Aves; order Passeriformes; family Sturnidae; genus Sturnus; species Sturnus vulgaris. Next base: position 11,841,591 of record NC_142282.1, read on the forward strand.
TGGCATGGCATGGCATGGGATCCCTGGGATGAGATGGGCTGGGATGGGATCCCTGGGATGAGATGGGATGCGATGGGATGGGATGGGAATGGGATAGGATGGGATGGGTTGGCATGGGATGGGATGGGATCCCTGGGATGGGATGTGATCCCTGGAATGTGATCCGTGGGATGGGATGGGATCCCTGGGATGGGATGGGATCCCTGGGATGGGATCCCTGGGATGGGATCCCTGGGATGGGATGGGATGGGATGGGATGGGATGGGATGGGATGGGAAGGGATGGGATCGGATGGAATGGGATGGGATGGGATGGGATGGGTTCCATGGGATGGGATCCCTGGGATGGGATGGGATCCCTGGTGTGGGATTCCTACATGGGATGGGATGGGATGGGATGGGATGGGATGGGATGGGATGGGATGGGATCCCTGGGATGGGATCCCTGGGATGGGATGGGATCGGATGGGATCGGATGGGATGCGATCCCTGGGATGGGATGGGATGGGATCCCTGGGATGGGATGGGATCCATGGGATGGGATGTGTTGGGATGGGATTGGATCCATGGGATGGGATGGGATGGGATGGGATCCCAGGGATGGGAACAGATGAAATGGGATCCCTGGGATGGGATGGGATGGGTTGGAATGGGATGGGATCCCTGGGATGGGATGGGATGGGATCCCTGGGATGGTAACAGAAGAAATGGGATCCCTGGGATGGGATGGAATCCCTGGGATGGGATAGCTGGGATGGGATGGGATCCCTGGGATGGGATGGGATCCCTGGGATGGGTTGGGATCCCTGGGATGGGATGGGATCCCTGGGTTGGGATCCCAGGAATGTGATCCCTCGTATGGGATGGGATCCCTGGGATGGGATCCGTGGGATGGGATGGGATCCCTGGGAAGGGATCCCGGGTATGGGATGGGATGGGATGGGATCCCTGGGATGGGATCCCTGGGATGGGATGGGATGAGATCCCTGGATTGGGATGGGATCCCTGGGATGGGATCCCGGGGATGGGATGGGATGGGATGAGATGGGATGGGATCCATGGGATGGGATGGGATCCCTGGGATTGGATGGGATCCCTGGGATGGGATGGGATCCGTGGGATGGGATGGGATGGGATCCCTGGGATGGCATCCTTGGGATTGGATCACTCAGAAGGGATGGGATCGGATGGGATCGCTGGGATTGGATCACTGGGATGGTATCGGATCCCAGGGACGGCCTCCCAGGGATGGGATGGGATCCCTGGGATGGGATCCCTGGGATGGGATGTGATCCCTGGAATGGGATGGGATGGGATGGAATGGGATGGGATGTCTGGGATGAGATGGGATCCCTGGGATGGTATCCCTAGGATCGGATGGGTTCCCTGGGATGGGATGGGATGGGATGGGATGGGATGGGATGGGATGGGAAGGGATGGGATGGGCTGGGAAGGGATGGGATGGGATCCCTGGGATGGGATGGGATCCCTGGGACGGCATGGGATGGGATCGGATGGGATGGGATGGGATGGGATGGAATGGGATGGGATGGGATGGGGTGGGATGGGATTGGATGGGATGGGATGCGATCCCTGGGATGGGATGGGATGGGATGGGATGGGATGGGATGGGATCCCTGGGATGGGATGGGATCCATGGGATGGGATGGGTTGGGATGGGATTGGATCCATGGGATGCGATGGGATGGGATGGGATCCCAAGGATGGAAACAGATGAAATGGGATCCCTGGGATGGGATGGAATCCCTGGGATGGGATAGCTGGGATGGGATGGGATCCCTGGGATGGGATGGGATCCCTGGTATGGTTTGGGATCTCTGGGATGGGATGGGATGGGATGGGATGGGATAGGATGGGATGGGATGGGATCCCTGGGATGGGATGGGATGGGATCCCTGGGATGGGATGGGATCCATGGGATGGGATGGGTTGGGATGGGATTGGATCCATGGGATGGGATGGGATGGGATCTCAGGGATGGGAACAGATGAAATGGGATCCCCGGGATGGGATGGAAACCCTGGGATGGGATAGCTGGGATGGGATGGTATCCCTGGAAAGGGATGGGATGGGATGGGATGGGTTTGGATGGGATGGGATCCCTGGGATGGGATGGGATGGGATCCCTGGGATGGGGACAGATGAAATGGGATCCCCGGGATGGGATGGAATCCCTGGGGTGGGATAGCTGGGATGGGATGGGATCCCTGGGATGGGATAGGATCGCTGGGATTGGATCACTGGGATGGGATGGGATCCCTGGTGTGGGATTCCTAGGATGGGATGGCATGCGATGGGATCGGATGGGATGGGATGGGATGCGATCCCTGGGATGGGATGGGATGGGATGGGATCCATGGGATGGGATGGGATCCATGGGATGGGATGGGTTGGGATGGGATTGGATCCATGGGATGTGATGGGATGGGATCCCAGGCATGGGAACAGATGAAATGGGATCCCTGGGATGGGATGGAATCGCTGGGATGGGATGGCTGGGATGGGATGGGATCCCTGGGATGGGATGGGATGGGATGGGATGGGATGGGATGGGTTGGAATGGGATGGGATGGGATGGGATCCCTGGGATGGGAACAGATGAAATGGGATCCCTGGGATGAGATGGAATCCCTGGGATGGGATGGGATGGGATGGGATGGGATGGGATGGGATGGGATGGGAAGGGATGGGATGGGCTGGGAAGGGATGGGATGGGATCCCTGGGATGGGATGGGATCCCTGGGACGGCATGGGATGGGATCGGATGGGACGGGATGGAATGGGATGGAATGGAGTGGGATGGGATTGGATGGGATGGAATGGGATGGGATGGGGTGGGATGGGATTGGCTGGGATGGGATGCGATCCCTGGGATGGGATGGGATGGGATGGGATGGGATCCCTGGGATAGGAACAGATGGGATGGGATGGGATGGGAAGGGATGGGATGGGCTGGGAAGGGATGGGATGGGATCCCTGGGATGGGATGGGATCCCTGGGATGGGATAGCTGGGATGGGATGGGATCCCTGGGATGGGATGGGATCCCTGGGATGGGATGGGATAGGATGGGATGGGATGGGATGGGATGGGGTGGGATGGGATTGGCTGGGATGGGATGCGATCCCTGGGATGGGATGGGATGGGATGGGATCCCTGGTATGGGAACAGATGAAATGGGATCCCCGGGATTGGATGGAATCCCTGGGATGGGATAGCTGGGATGGGATGGGATCCCTGGGATGGGATGGGATCCCTGGGATGGGTTGGGATCCCTGGGATGGGATGGGATGGGATGGGATGGGATGGGATGGGATGGGATGGGATGGGATAGGATGGGATGGGATGGGATCCGTGGGATGGGATGGGATCCCTGGATTGGGATGGGATCCCTGGGATGGGATGGGATCCCTGGGATGGGATCCCTGGGATGGGATGGGATCCCTGGGATGGGATCCCTGGGATGGGATGGGATGGGATCCCTGGTGTGGGATGGGATGGGATGGGATGGGATGGGATGGGATCCCTGGATTGGGATGGGATCCCTGGGATGGGATGGGATCCGTGGGATGGGATGGGATCCGTGGGATCGGATGGGATGGGTTTGGATGGGATGGGATCCCTGGGATGGGATGGGATGGGATGGGATGGGATGGGATGGGATGGGATGGGATGGGATGGCATGGCATGGGATCCCTGGGATGAGATGGGCTGGGATGGGATCCCTGGGATGAGATGGGATGCGATGGGATGGGATGGGAATGGGATAGGATGGGATGGGTTGGCATGGGATGGGATGGGATCCCTGGGATGGGATGTGATCCCTGGAATGTGATCCGTGGGATGGGATGGGATCCCTGGGATGGGATGGGATCCCTGGGATGGGATCCCTGGGATGGGATCCCTGGGATGGGATGGGATGGGATGGGATGGGATGGGATGGGATGGGATGGGAAGGGATGGGATCGGATGGAATGGGATGGGATGGGATGGGATGGGTTCCATGGGATGGGATCCCTGGGATGGGATGGGATCCCTGGTGTGGGATTCCTACATGGGATGGGATGGGATGGGATGGGATGGGATGGGATCCCTGGGATGGGATCCCTGGGATGGGATGGGATGGGATCGGATGGGATCGGATGGGATGCGATCCCTGGGATGGGATGGGATGGGATCCCTGGGATGGGATGGGATCCATGGGATGGGATGTGTTGGGATGGGATTGGATCCATGGGATGGGATGGGATGGGATGGGATCCCAGGGATGGGAACAGATGAAATGGGATCCCTGGGATGGGATGGGATGGGTTGGAATGGGATGGGATCCCTGGGATGGGATGGGATGGGATCCCTGGGATGGTAACAGAAGAAATGGGATCCCTGGGATGGGATGGAATCCCTGGGATGGGATAGCTGGGATGGGATGGGATCCCTGGGATGGGATGGGATCCCTGGGATGGGTTGGGATCCCTGGGATGGGATGGGATCCCTGGGTTGGGATCCCAGGAATGTGATCCCTCGTATGGGATGGGATCCCTGGGATGGGATCCGTGGGATGGGATGGGATCCCTGGGAAGGGATCCCGGGTATGGGATGGGATGGGATGGGATCCCTGGGATGGGATCCCTGGGATGGGATGGGATGAGATCCCTGGATTGGGATGGGATCCCTGGGATGGGATCCCGGGGATGGGATGGGATGGGATGAGATGGGATGGGATCCATGGGATGGGATGGGATCCCTGGGATTGGATGGGATCCCTGGGATGGGATGGGATCCGTGGGATGGGATGGGATGGGATCCCTGGGATGGCATCCTTGGGATTGGATCACTCAGAAGGGATGGGATCGGATGGGATCGCTGGGATTGGATCACTGGGATGGTATCGGATCCCAGGGACGGCCTCCCAGGGATGGGATGGGATCCCTGGGATGGGATCCCTGGGATGGGATGTGATCCCTGGAATGGGATGGGATGGGATGGAATGGGATGGGATGTCTGGGATGAGATGGGATCCCTGGGATGGTATCCCTAGGATGGGATGGGTTCCCTGGGATGGGATGGGATGGGATGGGATGGGATGGGATGGGAAGGGATGGGATGGGCTGGGAAGGGATGGGATGGGATCCCTGGGATGGGATGGGATCCCTGGGACGGCATGGGATGGGATCGGATGGGATGGGATGGGATGGAATGGGATGGGATGGGATGGGGTGGGATGGGATTGGATGGGATGGGATGCGATCCCTGGGATGGGATGGGATGGGATGGGATGGGATGGGATGGGATCCCTGGGATGGGATGGGATCCATGGGATGGGATGGGTTGGGATGGGATTGGATCCATGGGATGCGATGGGATGGGATGGGATCCCAAGGATGGAAACAGATGAAATGGGATCCCTGGGATGGGATGGAATCCCTGGGATGGGATAGCTGGGATGGGATGGGATCCCTGGGATGGGATGGGATCCCTGGTATGGTTTGGGATCTCTGGGATGGGATGGGATGGGATGGGATGGGATGGGATAGGATGGGATGGCATGGGATCCCTGGGATGGGATGGGATGGGATCCCTGGGATGGGATGGGATCCATGGGATGGGATGGGTTGGGATGGGATTGGATCCATGGGATGGGATGGGATGGGATCTCAGGGATGGGAACAGATGAAATGGGATCCCCGGGATGGGATGGAAACCCTGGGATGGGATAGCTGGGATGGGATGGTATCCCTGGAAAGGGATGGGATGGGATGGGTTTGGATGGGATGGGATCCCTGGGATGGGATGGGATGGGATCCCTGGGATGGGGACAGATGAAATGGGATCCCCGGGATGGGATGGAATCCCTGGGGTGGGATAGCTGGGATGGGATGGGATCACTGGGATGGGATTGGATCCCTGGGATGGGTTGGGACCCCTGGGATGGGATGGGATGGGATAGGATGGGATGGGATGGGATGGGATGGGATCTGTGGGATGGGATGGGATCCGTGGGATGGGATGGGATCCCTGGAAAGGGAAGGGATGGGATTCCTGGGTTGGGAATGGATAGGTTCCCTTGGATGGGACGGGATGGGATGGGACCCCTGGGATGGGATGGAATCCCTGGGATGGGATAGCTGGGATGGGATTGGATCCCTGGAATGGGATGGGATCCCTGCGATGGGTTGAGATCCCTGGGATGGGATCCCTCGGATGGGATAGGATCCCTGGGATGGGATCCCTGGGATGAGATGGGCTGGGATGGGATCCCAGAGATGGGATGGGATGGAATAAGATGGGATGGGATGGGTTCCATGGGATGGGATCCCTGGGATGGGATGGGATGGGATGGGATGGGATCCCTAGGATGGGAGAGGATCGCTGGGATTGGATCCCTGGGATGGGATGGGATCCCTGGTGTGGGATTCCTAGGATGGGATGGGATGGGATGGGATGGGATGGGATGGGATCCCTGGGATGGCATGGGATGGGATCGGATGGGATGGGATGGGATCCCTGGGATGGGATGGGATGGGATGGGATGGGATGGGATGGGATGGGATGGGATTCCTGGGATGGGTTGGGATCTATGGGATGGGATGGGTTGGGATGGGATAGGATCCATGGGATGGGATGGGATGGGATCCCAGGGATGGGAACAGCGGAAATGGGATCCCTGGGATGGGATGGGATGGGTTGGAATGGGATGGGATCCCTGGGATGGGATGGGATGGGATCCCTGGGATGGTAACAGAAGAAATGGGATCCCTGGGATGGGATGGGATCCCTGGGATGGGTTGGGATCCCTGGGATGGGATGGGATCCCTGGGTTGGGATCCCAGGAATGTGATCCCTCGTATGGGATGGGATCCCTGGGATGGGATCCGTGGGATGGGATGGGATCCCTGGGATGGGATCCCTGGGATGGGATGTGATCCCTGGAATGGGATGGGATGGGATGGAATGGGATGGGATGTCTGGGATGAGATGGGATCCCTGGGATGGTATCCCTAGGATGGGATGGGTTCCCTGGGATGGGATGGGATGGGATGGGATGGGATGGGATGGGATGGGATGGGCTGGGAAGGGATGGGATGGGATCCCTGGGATGGGATGGGATCCCTGGGACGGCATGGGATGGGATCGGATGGGATGGGATGGGATGGGATGGGATGGAATGGGATGGGATGGGATGGGGTGGGATGGGATTGGATGGGATGGGATGCGATCCCTGGGATGGGATGGGATGGGATGGGATGGGATGGGATCCCTGGGATGGGATGGGATCCATGGGATGGGATGGGTTGGGATGGGATTGGATCCATGGGATGCGATGGGATGGGATGGGATCCCAAGGATGGAAACAGATGAAATGGGATCCCTGGGATGGGATGGAATCCCTGGGATGGGATAGCTGGGATGGGATGGGATCCCTGGGATGGGATGGGATCCCTGGTATGGTTTGGGATCTCTGGGATGGGATGGGATGGGATGGGATGGGATAGGATGGGATGGGATGGGATCCCTGGGATGGGATGGGATGGGATCCCTGGGATGGGATGGGATCCATGGGATGGGATGGGTTGGGATGGGATTGGATCCATGGGATGGGATGGGATGGGATCTCAGGGATGGGAACAGATGAAATGGGATCCCCGGGATGGGATGGAAACCCTGGGATGGGATAGCTGGGATGGGATGGTATCCCTGGAAAGGGATGGGATGGGATGGGATGGGTTTGGATGGGATGGGATCCCTGGGATGGGATGGGATGGGATCCCTGGGATGGGGACAGATGAAATGGGATCCCCGGGATGGGATGGAATCCCTGGGGTGGGATAGCTGGGATGGGATGGGATCACTGGGATGGGATTGGATCCCTGGGATGGGTTGGGACCCCTGGGATGGGATGGGATGGGATAGGATGGGATGGGATGGGATGGGATGGGATCTGTGGGATGGGATGGGATCCGTGGGATGGGATGGGATCCCTGGAAAGGGAAGGGATGGGATTCCTGGGTTGGGAATGGATAGGTTCCCTTGGATGGGACGGGATGGGATGGGACCCCTGGGATGGGATGGAATCCCTGGGATGGGATAGCTGGGATGGGATTGGATCCCTGGAATGGGATGGGATCCCTGCGATGGGTTGAGATCCCTGGGATGGGATCCCTCGGATGGGATAGGATCCCTGGGATGGGATCCCTGGGATGAGATGGGCTGGGATGGGATCCCAGAGATGGGATGGGATGGAATAAGATGGGATGGGATGGGTTCCATGGGATGGGATCCCTGGGATGGGATGGGATGGGATGGGATGGGATGGGATCCCTAGGATGGGAGAGGATCGCTGGGATTGGATCACTGGGATGGGATGGGATCCCTGGTGTGGGATTCCTAGGATGGGATGGGATGGGATGGGATGGGATGGGATGGGATCCCTGGGATGGCATGGGATGGGATCGGATGGGATGGGATGGGATCCCTGGGATGGGATGGGATGGGATGGGATGGGATGGGATGGGATTCCTGGGATGGGTTGGGATCTATGGGATGGGATGGGTTGGGATGGGATAGGATCCATGGGATGGGATGGGATGGGATCCCAGGGATGGGAACAGCGGAAATGGGATCCCTGGGATGGGATGGGATGGGTTGGAATGGGATGGGATCCCTGGGATGGGATGGGATGGGATCCCTGGGATGGTAACAGAAGAAATGGGATCCCTGGGATGGGATGGAATCCCTGGGATGGGATAGCTGGGATGGGATGGGATCCCTGGGATGGGATGGGATCCCTGGGATGGGTTGGGATCCCTGGGATGGGATGGGATCCCTGGGTTGGGATCCCAGGAATGTGATCCCTCGTATGGGATGGGATCCCTGGGATGGGATCCGTGGGATGGGATGGGATCCCTGGGAAGGGATCCCGGGTATGGGATGGGATGGGATGGGATCCCTGGGATGGGATCCCTGGGATGGGATGAGATCCCTGGATTGGGATGGGATCCCTGGGATGGGATCCCGGGGATGGGATGGGATGGGATGAGATGGGATGGGATCCATGGGATGGGATGGGATCCCTGGGATTGGATGGGATCCCTGGGATGGGATGGGATCCGTGGGATGGGATGGGATGGGATCCCTGGGATGGCATCCTTGGGATTGGATCACTCAGAAGGGATGGGATCGGATGGGATCGCTGGGATTGGATCACTGGGATGGTATCGGATCCCAGGGACGGCCTCCCAGGGATGGGATGGGATCCCTGGGATGGGATCCCTGGGATGGGATGTGATCCCTGGAATGGGATGGGATGGGATGGAATGGGATGGGATGTCTGGGATGAGATGGGATCCCTGGGATGGTATCCCTAGGATGGGATGGGTTCCCTGGGATGGGATGGGATGGGATGGGATGGGATGGGATGGGATGGGATGGGATGGGATGGGATGGGATGGGAAGGGATGGGATGGGCTGGGAAGGGATGGGATGGGATCCCTGGGATGGGATGGGATCCCTGGGACGGCATGGGATGGGATCGGATGGGATGGGATGGGATGGGATGGGATGGAATGGGATGGGATGGGATGGGGTGGGATGGGATTGGATGGGATGGGATGCGATCCCTGGGATGGGATGGGATGGGATGGGATGGGATGGGATGGGATGGGATGGGATCCCTGGGATGGGATGGGATCCATGGGATGGGATGGGTTGGGATGGGATTGGATCCCAAGGATGGAAACAGATGAAATGGGATCCCTGGGATGGGATGGAATCCCTGGGATGGGATAGCTGGGATGGGATGGGATCCCTGGGATGGGATGGGATCCCTGGTATGGTTTGGGATCTCTGGGATGGGATGGGATGGGATGGGCTGGGATAGGATGGGATGGGATGGGATCCCTGGGATGGGATGGGATGGGATCCCTGGGATGGGATGGGATCCATGGGATGGGATGGGTTGGGATGGGATTGGATCCATGGGATGGGATGGGATGGGATCTCAGGGATGGGAACAGATGAAATGGGATCCCCGGGATGGGATGGAAACCCTGGGATGGGATAGCTGGGATGGGATGGTATCCCTGGAAAGGGATGGGATGGGATGGGATGGGTTTGGATGGGATGGGATCCCTGGGATGGGATGGGATGGGATCCCTGGGATGGGGACAGATGAAATGGGATCCCCGGGATGGGGTGGAATCCCTGGGGTGGGATAGCTGGGATGGGATGGGATCACTGGGATGGGATTGGATCCCTGGGATGGGATGGGTTGGGATGGGATTGGATCCATGGGATGGGATGGGATGGGATCTCAGGGATGGGAACAGATGAAATGGGATCCCCGGGATGGGATGGAAACCCTGGGATGGGATAGCTGGGATGGGATGGTATCCCTGGAAAGGGATGGGATGGGATGGGATGGGTTTGGATGGGATGGGATCCCTGGGATGGGATGGGATGGGATCCCTGGGATGGGGACAGATGAAATGGGATCCCCGGGATGGGATGGAATCCCTGGGGTGGGATAGCTGGGATGGGATGGGATCACTGGGATGGGATTGGATCCCTGGGATGGGTTGGGACCCCTGGGATGGGATGGGATGGGATAGGATGGGATGGGATGGGATGGGATGGGATCTGTGGGATGGGATGGGATCCGTGGGATGGGATGGGATCCCTGGAAAGGGAAGGGATGGGATTCCTGGGTTGGGAATGGATAGGTTCCCTTGGATGGGACGGGATGGGATGGGACCCCTGGGATGGGATGGAATCCCTGGGATGGGATAGCTGGGATGGGATTGGATCCCTGGAATGGGATGGGATCCCTGCGATGGGTTGAGATCCCTGGGATGGGATCCCTCGGATGGGATAGGATCCCTGGGATGGGATCCCTGGGATGAGATGGGCTGGGATGGGATCCCAGAGATGGGATGGGATGGAATAAGATGGGATGGGATGGGTTCCATGGGATGGGATCCCTGGGATGGGATGGGATGGGATGGGATGGGATCCCTAGGATGGGAGAGGATCGCTGGGATTGGATCACTGGGATGGGATGGGATCCCTGGTGTGGGATTCCTAGGATGGGATGGGATGGGATGGGATGGGATGGGATGGGATGGGATCCCTGGGATGGCATGGGATGGGATCGGATGGGATGGGATGGGATCCCTGGGATGGGATGGGATGGGATGGGATGGGATGGGATTCCTGGGATGGGTTGGGATCTATGGGATGGGATGGGTTGGGATGGGATAGGATCCATGGGATGGGATGGGATGGGATCCCAGGGATGGGAACAGCGGAAATGGGATCCCTGGGATGGGATGGGATGGGTTGGAATGGGATGGGATCCCTGGGATGGGATGGGATGGGATCCCTGGGATGGTAACAGAAGAAATGGGATCCCTGGGATGGGATGGAATCCCTGGGATGGGATAGCTGGGATGGGATGGGATCCCTGGGATGGGATGGGATCCCTGGGATGGGTTGGGATCCCTGGGATGGGATGGGATCCCTGGGTTGGGATCCCAGGAATGTGATCCCTCGTATGGGATGGGATCCCTGGGATGGGATCCGTGGGATGGGATGGGATCCCTGGGAAGGGATCCCGGGTATGGGATGGGATGGGATGGGATCCCTGGGATGGGATCCCTGGGATGGGATGGGATCCCTGGATTGGGATGGGATCCCTGGGATGGGATCCCGGGGATGGGATGGGATGGGATGAGATGGGATGGGATCCATGGGATGGGATGGGATCCCTGGGATTGGATGGGATCCCTGGGATGGGATGGGATCCGTGGGATGGGATGGGATGGGATCCCTGGGATGGCATCCTTGGGATTGGATCACTCAGAAGGGATGGGATCGGATGGGATCGCTGGGATTGGATCACTGGGATGGTATCGGATCCCAGGGACGGCCTCCCAGGGATGGGATGGGATCCCTGGGATGGGATCCCTGGGATGGGATGTGATCCCTGGAATGGGATGGGATGGGATGGAATGGGATGGGATGTCTGGGATGAGATGGGATCCCTGGGATGGTATCCCTAGGATGGGATGGGTTCCCTGGGATGGGATGGGATGGGATGGGATGGGATGGGATGGGATGGGATGGGATGGGATGGGATGGGATGGGATGGGATGGGATGGGAAGGGATGGGATGGGCTGGGAAGGGATGGGATGGGATCCCTGGGATGGGATGGGATCCCTGGGACGGCATGGGATGGGATCGGATGGGATGGGATGGGATGGGATGGGATGGAATGGGATGGGATGGGATGGGGTGGGATGGGATTGGATGGGATGGGATGCGATCCCTGGGATGGGATGGGATGGGATGGGATGGGATGGGATGGGATCCCTGGGATGGGATGGGATCCATGGGATGGGATGGGTTGGGATGGGATTGGATCCCAAGGATGGAAACAGATGAAATGGGATCCCTGGGATGGGATGGAATCCCTGGGATGGGATAGCTGGGATGGGATGGGATCCCTGGGATGGGATGGGATCCCTGGTATGGTTTGGGATCTCTGGGATGGGATGGGATGGGATGGGATAGGATGGGATGGGATGGGATCCCTGGGATGGGATGGGATGGGATCCCTGGGATGGGATGGGATCCATGGGATGGGATGGGTTGGGATGGGATTGGATCCATGGGATGGGATGGGATGGGATCTCAGGGATGGGAACAGATGAAATGGGATCCCCGGGATGGGATGGAAACCCTGGGATGGGATAGCTGGGATGGGATGGTATCCCTGGAAAGGGATGGGATGGGATGGGATGGGTTTGGATGGGATGGGATCCCTGGGATGGGATGGGATGGGATCCCTGGGATGGGATGGGATGGGATCCCTGGGATGGGGACAGATGAAATGGGATCCCCGGGATGGGGTGGAATCCCTGGGGTGGGATAGCTGGGATGGGATGGGATCACTGGGATGGGATTGGATCCCTGGGATGGGTTGGGACCCCTGGGATGGGATGGGATGGGATGGGATAGGATGGGATGGTATGGGATGGGATGGGATGGGATGGGATCCCTGGGATGGGATGGGATCCCTGGGATGGGATGGGATCCCTGGGATGGGATGGGATCCCTGGGATGGGATGGGATCCCTGAGATGGGATGGGATCCCTGGGATGGGATGGGATCCCTGGGATGTGATGGGATGGGATCCCTGGATTGGGATGGGATCCCTGGGATGGGATGGGATCTGTGGGATGGGATGGGATCCGTGGGATGGGATGGGATCCCTGGAAAGGGAAGGGATGGGATTCCTGGGTTGGGAATGGATGGGATCCCTGGGATGGGATGGGATGGGATCCCTGGAATGGGATTCCTGGGATGGGATATGATCGAATCCCTGGGATGGCATCTGTGAGATGGGATGGGATCTCTGACATGGGATCCCTGGCATGGGATGGGATCCCTGGGATGTTATCCCTGGGATGGGATGGGATCCCTGGGATGGGATGGGATGGGAAGGGATGGGATGGGACGGGATGGGATCCCTGGGATTGGATCCCTGGGATGAGATGGAATACCTGGCATGAGATAGCAGGGATGATTGGGATGGGATGGGATGGGATGGGATGGGATGGGATGGGATGGGATGGGATGGGATCGGATGGGATGGGACTGGATGGGATGGGATGCGATGGGATGGGATGGGATGGGATGGGATGGGATCCCTGGGATGGTATGGGATCCCTGGGATGGGATCCCTGGGATGGGATCCATGAGATGGGATGGGTTGGGATGGGTGGGGAACCGTTTGATGGGATCTTATGGGATCCCTGGGATGAGATGGGATGGGATTGGATACCTGGGATGGGATGCGATGGGATCCTACGGATGGGATCCCTGGAATGTGATCCCTCGTATGGGATGGGATCCCTGGGATGGGATGGAATCCCTGGGATGGGATCCCGGGGATGCGATGGGATCCCTGGGATGGGATGGGATGGGATGGGATGGGATGGGATGGGATGGGATGGGATGGGAAGGGATGGGATGGGCTGGGAAGGGATGGGATGGGATCCCTGGGATGGGATGGGATCCCTGGGACGGCATGGGATGGGATCGGATGGGATGGGATGGGATGGGATGGAATGGGATGGGATGGGGTGGGATGGGATTGGATCCATGGGATGCGATGGGATGGGATGGGATCCCAAGGATGGAAACAGATGAAATGGGATCCCTGGGATGGGATGGGATGGGATCCCTGGGATGGGATGGGATCCATGGGATGGGATGGGTTGGGATGGGATTGGATCCATGGGATGCGATGGGATGGGATGGGATCCCAAGGATGGAAACAGATGAAATGGGATCCCTGGGATGGGATGGAATCCCTGGGATGGGATAGCTGGGATGGGATGGTATCCCTGGAATGGGATGGGATGGGATGGGTTGGGATGGGATGGGATCCCTGGGATGGGATGGGATGGGATGGAATCCCTGGGATGGGATAGCTGGGATGGGATGGGATCCCTGGGATGGGATGGGATCCCTGGTATGGTTTGGGATCTCTGGGATGGGATGGGATGGGATGGGATGGGATGGGATGGGATGGGATGGGATGGGATAGGATGGGATGGGATGGGATGGGATGGGATTGGATGGGATCCCTGGGATGGGATGGGATCCCTGGGATGGGTTGGGATCCCTGGGATGGGATGGGATGGGATGGGATGGGATGGGATGGGATGGGATGGGATAGGATGGGATGGAATGGGATGGGATGGGGTGGGATGGGATTGCATGGGATGGGATGCGATCCCTGGGATGGGATGGGATGGGATCCCTGGGATGGGATTGGATCCATGGGATGGGATGGGATGGCATGGCATCCCAGGGATGGGAACAGATGAAATGGGATCCCTGGGATGGGATGGAATCCCTGGGATGGGATAGCTGGGATGGGATGGGATCCCTGGGATGGGATGGGATCCCTGGGATGGGATGGGATAGGATGGGATGGGATCCCTGGGATGGGATTGGATCCCTGGGATGGGATGGGATGGGATCCCTGGATTGGGATGGGATCCCTGGGATGGGATGGGATGCGATCCCTGGGATGGGATGGGATCCCTGGGATGGGATGCTATGGGATCCCTGGGATGGGATGGGATTTCTGGGATGGGATGGGATGGGATCTCTGGGATGGGATGGGATCCCTGGGATGGGATGGGATCTCTGGTATGGGTTGGGATCCCTGGGATTGGATCCCTGGGATGGGATGGGATCCCTGGAATGGGATGGGATCCATGTCAAGGGAAGGGATGGGATTCCTGGGTTGGGAATGGATGGGTTCCCTTGGATGGGAGGTCATGGGATAGGATACTTGTGATGGGAACAGATGGGATGGGATCCCTGGGATGGGGTGGAATCCCTGGGATGGGATAGCTGGGATGGTATTGGATCCCTGGGATGGGATGGGATCGCTGGGATGGGATGGGATCCATGGGATGGGATGGGTTGGGATGGGATTGGATCCATGGGATGCGATGGGATGGGATGGGATGGGATGGGATCCCTGGGATGGGAACAGATGAAATGGGATCCCCGGGATGGGATGGAAACCCTGGGATGGGATAGCTGGGATGGGATGGGATCCCTGGGATGGGATGGGATCCCTGGTCTGGGTTGGGATCTCTGGGATGGGATGGGATGGGATCCCTGGTATGGGTTGGGATCTCTGGGATGGGATGGGATGGGATGGGATAGGATGGGATGGGATGGGATCCCTGGGATTGGATGGGATCCCTGGGATGGGATGGGATCCCTGGGATGCGTTGGGATCCCTGGGATGGGATGGGATGGGATGGGATGGGATGGGATGGGATGGGATGGGATAGGATAGGATGGGATGGAATGGGATGGGATGGGGTGGGATGGGATTGGATGGGATGGGATGCGATCCCTGGGATGGGATGGGATGGGATCCCTGGGATGGGATGGGATCCATGGGATGGGATGGGTTGGGAGATTGGATCCATGGGATGGGATGGGATGGGATGCGATCCCAGGGATGTGAACAGATGAAATGGGATCCCTGGGATGGGATGGAATCCCTGGGATGGGATAGCTGGGATGGGGTGGTATCCCTGGAATGGGATGGGTTGAGATGGGATGGGATCCCTGGGATGGGATGGGATGGGTTTGGATGGGATGGGATCCCTGGGATGGGATGGGATGGGATCCCTGGGATGGGGACAGATGAAATGGGATCCCCGGGATGGGATGGAATCCCTGGGGGGGGATAGCTGGGATGGGATGGGATCACTGGGATGGGATTGGATCCCTGGGATGGGTTGGGACCCCTGGGATGGGATGGGATGGGATAGGATGGGATGGGATGGGATGGGATGGGATCCCTGGGATGGGATGGGATCCCTGGGATGGGATGGGATGGGATCCCTGGGATGGGATGGGATCGCTGGGATGGGATGGGATCCCTGAGATGGGATGGGATCCCTGGGATGGGATGGGATCCCTGGGATGTGATGGGATGGGATCCCTGGATTGGGATGGGATCCCTGGGATGGGATGGGATCTGTGGGATGGGATGGGATCCGTGGGATGGGATGGGATCCCTGGAAAGGGAAGGGATGGGATTCCTGGGTTGGGAATGGATGGGATCCCTTGGATGGGACGGGGTGGGATAGGATACCTGGGATGGGAACAGATGGGATAGGATCCCTGGGATGGGGTGGAATCCCTGGGATGGGATAGCTGGGATGGGATTGGATCCCTGGGATGGGATGGGATCCCTGGGATGGTATGAGATCCCTGGGATGGAATCCTTGGGATGGGATTGGATCCCTGGGATGGGATGCCTGGGATGGGATGGGATGGGATGGGATGGGATGGGATGGGATCCCTGGGATGAGATGGGCTGGGATGGGATCCCTGGGATGGGATGGGATGGGATGGGATGCGAATGGGATAGGATGGGATGGGTTGGGATGGAATGGGATGGGATGGGGTGGGATGGGATTGGATGGGATGGGATGCGATCCCTGGGATGGCATGGGATGGGATCCCTGGGATGGGATAGGATCCCTGGAATGGGATTCCTGGGATGGGATATGATCGAATCCCTGGGATGGCATCTGTGAGATGGGATGGGATCTCTGACATGGGATCCCTGGCATGGGATGGGATCCCTGGGATGTTATCCCTGGGATGGGATGGGATCCCTGGGATGGGATGGGATGGGAAGGGATGGGATGGGACGGGATGGGATCCCTGGGATTGGATCCCTGGGATGAGATGGAATACCTGGCATGAGATAGCAGGGATGATTGGGATGGGATGGGATGGGATGGGATGGGATGGGATGGGATGGGATGGGATGGGATGGGATGGGATGGGATGGGATGGGACTGGATGGGATGGGATGGGATGGGATGGGATGGGATGGGATCCCTGGGATGGTATGGGATCCCTGGGATGGGATCCCTGGGATGGGATCCATGAGATGGGATGGGTTGGGATGGGTGGGGAACCGTTTGATGGGATCTTATGGGATCCCTGGGATGAGATGGGATCGCTGGGATGGGATGGGATCCATGGGATGGGATGGGTTGGGATGGGATTGGATCCATGGGATGCGATGGGATGGGATGGGATGGGATCCCTGGGATGGGAACAGATGAAATGGGATCTCCGGGATGGGATGGAAACCCTGGGATGGGATAGCTGGGATGGGATGGGATCCCTGGTCTGGGTTGGGATCTCTGGGATGGGATGGGATGGGATGGGATGGGATGGGATGGGATAGGATGGGATGGGATGGGATGGGATTGGATGGGATCCCTGGGATGGGATGGGATCCCTGGGATGGGTTGGGATCCCTGGGATGGGATGGGATGGGATGGGATAGGATGGGATGGAATGGGATGGGATGGGGTGGGATGGGATTGGATGGGATGGGATGCGATCCCTGGGATGGGATGGGATGGGATCCCTGGGATGGGATTGGATCCATGGGATGGGATGGGATGGCATGGCATCCCAGGGATGGGAACAGATGAAATGGGATCCCTGGGATGGGGTGGAATCCCTGGGATGGGATAGCTGGGATGGGATGGGATCCCTGGGATGGGATGGGATCCCTGGGATGGGATGGGATAGGATGGGATGGGATCCCTGGGATGGGATTGGATCCCTGGGATGGGATGGGATGGGATCCCTGGATTGGGATGGGATCCCTGGGATGGGATGGGATGCGATCCCTGGGATGGGATGGGATCCCTGGGATGGGATGCTATGGGATCCCTGGGATGGGATGGGATTTCTGGGATGGGATGGGATGGGATCTCTGGGATGGGATGGGATCCCTGGGATGGGATGGGATCTCTGGTATGGGTTGGGATCCCTGGGATTGGATCCCTGGGATGGGATGGGATCCCTGGAATGGGATGGGATCCATGGCAAGGGAAGGGATGGGATTCCTGGGTTGGGAATGGATGGGTTCCCTTGGATGGGAGGTCATGGGATAGGATACTTGTGATGGGAACAGATGGGATGGGATCCCTGGGATGGGGTGGAATCCCTGGGATGGGATAGCTGGGATGGGATTGGATCCCTGGGATGGGATGGGATCGCTGGGATGGGATGGGATCCATGGGATGGGATGGGTTGGGATGGGATTGGATCCATGGGATGCGATGGGATGGGATGGGATGGGATGGGATCCCTGGGATGGGAACAGATGAAATGGGATCCCCGGGATGGGATGGAAACCCTGGGATGGGATAGCTGGGATGGGATGGGATCCCTGGGATGGGATGGGATCCCTGGTCTGGGTTGGGATCTCTGGGATGGGATGGGATGGGATGGGATCCCTGGTATGGGTTGGGATCTCTGGGATGGGATGGGATGGGATAGGATGGGATGGGATGGGATCCCTGGGATTGGATGGGATCCCTGGGATGGGATGGGATCCCTGGGATGCGTTGGGATCCCTGGGATGGGATGGGATGGGATGGGATGGGATGGGATGGGATGGGATGGGATGGGATGGGATGGGATGGGATAGGATAGGATGGGATGGAATGGGATGGGATGGGGTGGGATGGGATTGGATGGGATGGGATGCGATCCCTGGGATGGGATGGGATGGGATCCCTGGGATGGGATGGGATCCATGGGATGGGATGGGTTGGGAGATTGGATCCATGGGATGGGATGGGATGGGATGCGATCCCAGGGATGTGAACAGATGAAATGGGATCCCTGGGATGGGATGGAATCCCTGGGATGGGATAGCTGGGATGGGGTGGTATCCCTGGAATGGGATGGGTTGAGATGGGATGGGATCCCTGGGATGGGATGGGATGGGTTTGGATGGGATGGGATCCCTGGGATGGGATGGGATGGGATCCCTGGGATGGGGACAGATGAAATGGGATCCCCGGGATGGGATGGAATCCCTGGGGGGGGATAGCTGGGATGGGATGGGATCACTGGGACGGGATTGGATCCCTGGGATGGGTTGGGACCCCTGGGATGGGATGGGATGGGATAGGATGGGATGGGATGGGATGGGATGGGATGGGATCCCTGGGATGGGATGGATTCCCTGGGATGGGATGGGATGGGATCCCTGGGATGGGATGGGATCCCTGGGATGGGATGGGATCCCTGAGATGGGATGGGATCCCTGGGATGGGATGGGATCCCTGGGATGTGATGGGATGGGATCCCTGGATTGGGATGGGATCCCTGGGATGGGATGGGATCTGTGGGATGGGATGGGATCCGTGGGATGGGATGGGATCCCTGGAAAGGGAAGGGATGGGATTCCTGGGTTGGGAATGGATGGGATCCCTTGGATGGGACGGGGTGGGATAGGATACCTGGGATGGGAACAGATGGGATAGGATCCCTGGGATGGGGTGGAATCCCTGGGATGGGATAGCTGGGATGGGATTGGATCCCTGGGATGGGATGGGATCCCTGGGATGGGATGGGATCCATGGGATGGGATGGGTTGGGATGGGATTGGATCCATGGGATGCGATGGGATGGGATGGGATGGGATGGGATCCCTGGGATGGGAACAGATGAAATGGGATCCCCGGGATGGGATGGAAACCCTGGGATGGGATAGCTGGGATGGGATGGGATCCCTGGGATGGGATGGGATCCCTGGTCTAGGTTGGGATCTCTGGGATGGGATGGGATGGGATCCCTGGTATGGGTTGGGATCTCTGGGATGGGATGGGATGGGATGGGATAGGATGGGATGGGATGGGATCCCTGGGATTGGATGGGATCCCTGGGATGGGATGGGATCCCTGGGATGCGTTGGGATCCCTGGGATGGGATGGGATGGGATGGGATGGGATGGGATGGGATGGGATGGGATAGGATAGGATGGGATGGAATGGGATGGGATGGGGTGGGATGGGATTGGATGGGATGGGATGCGATCCCTGGGATGGGATGGGATGGGATCCCTGGGATGGGATGGGATCCATGGGATGGGATGGGTTGGGAGATTGGATCCATGGGATGGGATGGGATGGGATGCGATCCCAGGGATGTGAACAGATGAAATGGGATCCCTGGGATGGGATGGAATCCCTGGGATGGGATAGCTGGGATGGGGTGGTATCCCTGGAATGGGATGGGTTGAGATGGGATGGGATCCCTGGGATGGGATGGGATGGGTTTGGATGGGATGGGATCCCTGGGATGGGATGGGATGGGATCCCTGGGATGGGGACAGATGAAATGGGATCCCCGGGATGGGATGGAATCCCTGGGGGGGGATAGCTGGGATGGGATGGGATCACTGGGATGGGATTGGATCCCTGGGATGGGTTGGGACCCCTGGGATGGGATGGGATGGGATAGGATGGGATGGGATGGGATGGGATGGGATCCCTGGGATGGGATGGGATCCCTGGGATGGGATGGGATGGGATCCCTGGGATGGGATGGGATCGCTGGGATGGGATGGGATCCCTGAGATGGGATGGGATCCCTGGGATGGGATGGGATCCCTGGGATGTGATGGGATGGGATCCCTGGATTGGGATGGGATCCCTGGGATGGGATGGGATCTGTGGGATGGGATGGGATCCGTGGGATGGGATGGGATCCCTGGAAAGGGAAGGGATGGGATTCCTGGGTTGGGAATGGATGGGATCCCTTGGATGGGACGGGGTGGGATAGGATACCTGGGATGGGAACAGATGGGATAGGATCCCTGGGATGGGCTGGAATCCCTGGGATGGGATAGCTGGGATGGGATTGGATCCCTGGGATGGGATGGGATCCCTGGGATGGTATGAGATCCCTGGGATGGAATCCTTGGGATGGGATTGGATCCCTGGGATGGGATGCCTGGGATGGGATGGGATGGGATGGGATGGGATGGGATGGGATCCCTGGGATGAGATGGGCTGGGATGGGATCCCTGGGATGGGATGGGATGGGATGGGATGCGAATGGGATAGGATGGGATGGGTTGGGATGGAATGGGATGGGATGGGGTGGGATGGGATTGGATGGGATGGGATGCGATCCCTGGGATGGCATGGGATGGGATCCCTGGGATGGGATAGGATCCCTGGAATGGGATTCCTGGGATGGGATATGATCGAATCCCTGGGATGGCATCTGTGAGATGGGATGGGATCTCTGACATGGGATCCCTGGCATGGGATGGGATCCCTGGGATGTTATCCCTGGGATGGGATGGGATCCCTGGGATGGGATGGGATGGGAAGGGATGGGATGGGACGGGATGGGATCCCTGGGATTGGATCCCTGGGATGAGATGGAATACCTGGCATGAGATAGCAGGGATGATTGGGATGGGATGGGATGGGATGGGATGGGATGGGATGGGATGGGATGGGATGGGATGGGATGGGATGGGACTGGATGGGATGGGATGGGATGGGATGGGATGGGATGGGATGGGATCCCTGGGATGGTATGGGATCCCTGGGATGGGATCCCTGGGATGGGATCCATGAGATGGGATGGGTTGGGATGGGTGGGGAACCGTTTGATGGGATCTTATGGGATCCCTGGGATGAGATGGGATCGCTGGGATGGGATGGGATCCATGGGATGGGATGGGTTGGGATGGGATTGGATCCATGGGATGCGATGGGATGGGATGGGATGGGATCCCTGGGATGGGAACAGATGAAATGGGATCTCCGGGATGGGATGGAAACCCTGGGATGGGATAGCTGGGATGGGATGGGATCCCTGGTCTGGGTTGGGATCTCTGGGATGGGATGGGATGGGATGGGATGGGATGGGATGGGATGGGATGGGATGGGATGGGATGGGATGGGATGGGATAGGATGGGATGGGATGGGATGGGATGGGATTGGACGGGATCCCTGGGATGGGATGGGATCCCTGGGATGGGTTGGGATCCCTGGGATGGGATGGGATGGGATGGGATAGGATGGGATGGAATGGGATGGGATGGGGTGGGATGGGATTGGATGGGATGGGATGCGATCCCTGGGATGGGATGGGATGGGATCCCTGGGATGGGATTGGATCCATGGGATGGGATGGGATGGCATGGCATCCCAGGGATGGGAACAGATGAAATGGGATCCCTGGGATGGGGTGGAATCCCTGGGATGGGATAGCTGGGATGGGATGGGATCCCTGGGATGGGATGGGATCCCTGGGATGGGATGGGATAGGATGGGATGGAATCCCTGGGATGGGATTGGATCCCTGGGATGGGATGGGATGGGATCCCTGGATTGGGATGGGATCCCTGGGATGGGATGGGATGCGATCCCTGGGATGGGATGGGATCCCTGGGATGGGATGCTATGGGATCCCTGGGATGGGATGGGATTTCTGGGATGGGATGGGATCTCTGGGATGGGATGGGATCCCTGGGATGGGATCTCTGGTATGGGTTGGGATCCCTGGGATTGGATCCCTGGGATGGGATGGGATCCCTGGAATGGGATGGGATCCATGGCAAGGGAAGGGATGGGATTCCTGGGTTGGGAATGGATGGGTTCCCTTGGATGGGAGGTCATGGGATAGGATACTTGTGATGGGAACAGATGGGATGGGATCCCTGGGATGGGGTGGAATCCCTGGGATGGGATAGCTGGGATGGGATTGGATCCCTGGGATGGGATGGGATCGCTGGGATGGGATGGGATCCATGGGATGGGATGGGTTGGGATGGGATTGGATCCATGGGATGCGATGGGATGGGATGGGATGGGATGGGATCCCTGGGATGGGAACAGATGAAATGGGATCCCCGGGATGGGATGGAAACCCTGGGATGGGATAGCTGGGATGGGATGGGATCCCTGGGATGGGATGGGATCCCTGGTCTGGGTTGGGATCTCTGGGATGGGATGGGATGGGATGGGATCCCTGGTATGGGTTGGGATCTCTGGGATGGGATGGGATGGGATAGGATGGGATGGGATGGGATCCCTGGGATTGGATGGGATCCCTGGGATGGGATGGGATCCCTGGGATGCGTTGGGATCCCTGGGATGGGATGGGATGGGATGGGATGGGATGGGATGGGATGGGATGGGATGGGATGGGATGGGATGGGATAGGATAGGATGGGATGGAATGGGATGGGATGGGATGGGGTGGGATGGGATTGGATGGGATGGGATGCGATCCCTGGGATGGGATGGGATGGGATCCCTGGGATGGGATGGGATCCATGGGATGGGATGGGTTGGGAGATTGGATCCATGGGATGGGATGGGATGGGATGCGATCCCAGGGATGTGAACAGATGAAATGGGATCCCTGGGATGGGATGGAATCCCTGGGATGGGATAGCTGGGATGGGGTGGTATCCCTGGAATGGGATGGGTTGAGATGGGATGGGATCCCTGGGATGGGATGGGATGGGTTTGGATGGGATGGGATCCCTGGGATGGGATGGGATGGGATCCCTGGGATGGGGACAGATGAAATGGGATCCCCGGGATGGGATGGAATCCCTGGGGGGGGATAGCTGGGATGGGATGGGATCACTGGGATGGGATTGGATCCCTGGGATGGGTTGGGACCCCTGGGATGGGATGGGATGGGATAGGATGGGATGGGATGGGATGGGATGGGATGGGATCCCTGGGATGGGATGGATTCCCTGGGATGGGATGGGATGGGATCCCTGGGATGGGATGGGATCCCTGGGATGGGATGGGATCCCTGAGATGGGATGGGATCCCTGGGATGGGATGGGATCCCTGGGATGTGATGGGATGGGATCCCTGGATTGGGATGGGATTCCTGGGATGGGATGGGATCTGTGGGATGGGATGGGATCCGTGGGATGGGATGGGATCCCTGGAAAGGGAAGGGATGGGATTCCTGGGTTGGGAATGGATGGGATCCCTTGGATGGGACGGGGTGGGATAGGATACCTGGGATGGGAACAGATGGGATAGGATCCCTGGGATGGGGTGGAATCCCTGGGATGGGATAGCTGGGATGGGATTGGATCCCTGGGATGGGATGGGATCCCTGGGATGGTATGAGATCCCTGGGATGGAATCCTTGGGATGGGATTGGATCCCTGGGATGGGATGCCTGGGATGGGATGGGATGGGATGGGATGGGATGGGATGGGATGGGATGGGATGGGATGGGATGCGAATGGGATAGGATGGGATGGGTTGGGATGGAATGGGATGGGATGGGGTGGGATGGGATTGGATGGGATGGGATGCGATCCCTGGGATGGCATGGGATGGGATCCCTGGGATGGGATAGGATCCCTGGAATGGGATTCCTGGGATGGGATATGATCGAATCCCTGGGATGGCATCTGTGAGATGGGATGGGATCTCTGACATGGGATCCCTGGCATGGGATGGGATCCCTGGGATGTTATCCCTGGGATGGGATGGGATCCCTGGGATGGGATGGGATGGGATGGGAAGGGATGGGATGGGACGGGATGGGATCCCTGGGATTGGATCCCTGGGATGAGATGGAATACCTGGCATGAGATAGCAGGGATGATTGGGATGGGATGGGATGGGATGGGATGGGACGGGATGGGATGGGATGGGATGGGATGGGATGGGACTGGATGGGATGGGATGGGATGGGATGGGATGGGATGGGATCCCTGGGATGGTATGGGATCCCTGGGATGGGATCCCTGGGATGGGATCCATGAGATGGGATGGGTTGGGATGGGTGGGGAACCGTTTGATGGGATCTTATGGGATCCCTGGGATGAGATGGGATCGCTGGGATGGGATGGGATCCATGGGATGGGATGGGTTGGGATGGGATTGGATCCATGGGATGCGATGGGATGGGATGGGATGGGATCCCTGGGATGGGAACAGATGAAATGGGATCTCCGGGATGGGATGGAAACCCTGGGATGGGATAGCTGGGATGGGATGGGATCCCTGGTCTGGGTTGGGATCTCTGGGATGGGATGGGATGGGATGGGATGGGATCCCTGGTATGGGTTGGGATCTCTGGGATGGGATGGGATGGGATGGGATGGGATAGGATGGGATGGGATGGGATCCCTGGGATTGGATGGGATCCCTGGGATGGGATGGGATCCCTGGGATGCGTTGGGATCCCTGGGATGGGATGGGATGGGATGGGATGGGATGGGATGGGATAGGATAGGATGGGATGGAATGGGATGGGATGGGGTGGGATGGGATTGGATGGGATGGGATGCGATCCCTGGGATGGGATGGGATGGGATCCCTGGGATGGGATGGGATCCATGGGATGGGATGGGTTGGGAGATTGGATCCATGGGATGGGATGGGATGGGATGCGATCCCAGGGATGTGAACAGATGAAATGGGATCCCTGGGATGGGATGGAATCCCTGGGATGGGATAGCTGGGATGGGGTGGTATCCCTGGAATGGGATGGGTTGAGATGGGATGGGATCCCTGGGATGGGATGGGATGGGTTTGGATGGGATGGGATCCCTGGGATGGGATGGGATGGGATCCCTGGGATGGGCACAGATGAAATGGGATCCCTGGGATGGGATGGAATCCCTGGGATGGGATAGCTGGGATGGGATGGGATCACTGGGATGGGATTGGATCCCTGGGATGGGTTGGGACCCCTGGGATGGGATGGGATGGGATAGGATGGGATGGGATGGGATGGGATGGGATCCCTGGGATGGGATGGGATCCCTGGGATGGGATGGGATCCCTGGGATGGGATGGGATCCCTGAGATGGGATGGGATCCCTGGGATGGGATGGGATCCCTGGGATGTGATGGGATGGGATCCCTGGATTGGGATGGGATCCCTGGGATGGGATGGGATCTGTGGGATGGGATGGGATCCGTGGGATGGGTTGGGATCCCTGGAAAGGGAAGGGATGGGATTCCTGGGTTGGGAATGGATGGGATCCCTTGCATGGGACGGGGTGGGATAGGATACCTGGGATGGGAACAGATGGGATAGGATCCCTGGGATGGGGTGGAATCCCTGGGATGGGATAGCTGGGATGGGATTGGATCCCTGGGATGGGATGGGATCCCTGGGATGGTATGAGATCCCTGGGATGGAATCCTTGGGATGGGATTGGATCCCTGGGATGGGATGCCTGGGATGGGATGGGATGGGATGGGATGGGATGGGATGGGATCCCTGGGATGAGATGGGCTGGGATGGGATCCCTGTGATGGGATGGGATGGGATGGGATGCGAATGGGATAGGATGGGATGGGTTGGGATGGAATGGGATGGGATGGGGTGGGATGGGATTGGATGGGATGGGATGCGATCCCTGGGATGGCAGGGGATGGGATCCCTGGGATGGGATAGGATGCCTGGGATGGGATGCCTGGGATGGGATGGGATGGCATGGGATCCCTGGGATGAGATGGGCTGGGATGGGATCCCTGGGATGAGATGGGCTGGGATGGGATCCCTGCTATGGGATGGGATGGGACCCCTGCGCTGCCATGGGATGGGATCCGTGGGATGGGATACCTGGGATGGGATCGGATGGGATTGGATGGGATGGGATGGGATCCCTGGGATGGGATGGGATCCCTGGGATGGGATGGGATGGGATCCCTGGAATGGGATTCCTGGGATGGGATATGATCGAATCCCTGGGATGGCATCTGTGAGATGGGATGGGATCTCTGACATGGGATCCCTGGCATGGGATGGGATCCCTGGGATGTTATCCCTGGGATGGGATGGGATCCCTGGGATGGGATGGGATGGGAAGGGATGGGATGGGAGGGGATGGGATCCCTGGGATTGGATCCCTGGGATGAGATGGAATACCTGGCATGAGATAGCAGGGATGGTTGGGATGGGATGGGATGGGATGGGATGGGATGGGATGGGATCCCTGGGATGGTATGGGATCCCTGGGATGGGATCCCTGGGATGGGATCCATGAGATGGGATGGGTTGGGATGGGTGGGGAACCGTTTGATGGGATCTTATGGGATCCCTGGGATGAGATGGGATGGGATTGGATACCTGGGATGGGATGCGATGGGATCCTACGGATGGGATCCCTGGAATGTGATCCCTCGTATGGGATGGGATCCCTGGGATGGGATGGAATCCCTGGGATGGGATCCCGGGGATGCGATGGGATCCCTGGGATGGGATGGGATGGGATGGGATGGGATGGGATGGGATGGGATGGGAAGGGATGGGATGGGCTGGGAAGGGATGGGATGGGATCCCTGGGATGGGATGGGATCCCTGGGACGGCATGGGATGGGATCGGATGGGATGGGATGGGATGGGATGGAATGGGATGGGATGGGGTGGGATGGGATTGGATGGGATGGGATGCGATCCCTGGGATGGGATGGGATGGGATCCCTGGGATGGGATGGGATCCATGGGATGGGATGGGTTGGGATGGGATTGGATCCATGGGATGCGATGGGATGGGATGGGATCCCAAGGATGGAAACAGATGAAATGGGATCCCTGGGATGGGATGGAATCCCTGGGATGGGATAGCTGGGATGGGATGGTATCCCTGGAATGGGATGGGATGGGATGGGTTGGGATGGGATGGGATCCCTGGGATGGGATGGGATGGGATGGGATGGAATCCCTGGGATGGGATAGCTGGGATGGGATGGGATCCCTGGGATGGGATGGGATCCCTGGTATGGTTTGGGATCTCTGGGATGGGATGGGATGGGATGGGATAGGATGGGATGGGATGGGATTGGATGGGATCCCTGGGATGGGATGGGATCCCTGGGATGGGTTGGGATCCCTGGGATGGGATGGGATGGGATGGGATGGGATAGGATGGGATGGAATGGGATGGGATGGGGTGGGATGGGATTGGATGGGATGGGATGCGATCCCTGGGATGGGATGGGATGGGATCCCTGGGATGGGATGGGATCGCTGGGATTGGATCACTGGGATGGGATGGGATCCCTGGTGTGGGATTCCTAGGATGGGATGGGATGGGATGGGATGGGATGGGATGGGATGGGATGGGATGGGATGGGATCCCTGGGATGGGATGGGATCCCTGGGATGGCATGGGATGGGATCGGATGGGATGGGATGGGATCTATGGGATGGGATGTGTTGGGATGGGATTGGATCCATGGGATGGGATGGGATGGGATGGGATCCCAGGGATGGGAACAGATGAAATGGGATCCCTGGGATGGGATGGAATCCCTGGGATGGGATAGCTGGGATGGGCTGGGATCCCTGGGATGGGATGGGATCCCTGGGATGGGTTGGGATCCCTGGGATGGGATGGGATCCCTGGGATGGGATGGAATTCCTGGGATGGGATGGGATGGGATCCCTGGATTGGGATGGGATCCCTGGGATGGGATGGGATGCGATCCCTGGGATGGGATGGGATCCCTGGGATGGGATGCTATGGGATCCCTGGGATGGGATGGGATTTCTGGGATGGGATGGGATGGGATCTCTGGGATGGTGTGGAATCCCTGGGATGGGATAGCTGGGATGGGATTGGATCGCTGGGATGGGATGGGATCGCTGGGATGGGATGGGATCCATGGGATGGGATGGGTTGGGATGGGATTGGATCCATGGGATGCGATGGGATGGGATGGGATCCCTGGGATGGGAACAGATGAAATGGGATCCCCGGGATGGGATGGAAACCCTGGGATGGGATAGCTGGGATGGGATGGGATCCCTGGGATGGGATGGGATCCCTGGTCTGGGTTGGGATCTCTGGGATGGGATGGGATGGGATCCCTGGTATGGGTTGGGATCTCTGGGATGGGCTGGGATGGGATGGGATGGGACGGGATGGGATGGGATGGGATAGGATAGGATGGGATGGAATGGGATGGGATGGGGTGGGATGGGATTGGATGGGATGGGATGCGATCCCTGGGATGGGATGGGATGGGATCCCTGGGATGGGATGGGATCCATGGGATGGGATGGGTTGGGAGATTGGATCCATGGGATGGGATGGGATGGGATGCGATCCCAGGGATGTGAACAGATGAAATGGGATCCCTGGGATGGGATGGAATCCCTGGGATGGGATAGCTGGGATGGGGTGGTATCCCTGGAATGGGATGGGTTGAGATGGGATGGGATCCCTGGGATGGGATGGGATGGGAGGGGATGGGATCCCTGGGATTGGACCCCTGGGATGAGATGGAATACCTGGCATGAGATAGCAGGGATGATTGGGATGGGATGGGATGGGATGGGATGGGATGGGATGGGATGGGATGGGATGGGACTGGAAGGGATGGGATGGGATGGGATGGGATGGGATGGGATGGGATGGGATGGGATCCCTGGGATGGTATGGGATCCCTGGGATGGGATCCCTGGGATGGGATCCATGGGATGGGATCCATGGGATGGGATGGGTTGGGATGGGTTGGGAACCGTTTGATGGGATCTTATGGGATCCCTGGGATGAGATGGGATGGGATTGGATCCCTGGGATGGGATGAGATGGGATCCTACGGATGGGATCCCTGGAATGTGATCCCTCGTATGGGATGGGATCCCTGGGATGGGATGGAATCCCTGGGATGGGATCCCGGGGATGCGATGGGATCCCTGGGATGGGATGGGATGGGATGGGAAGGGATGGGATGGGCTGGGAAGGGATGGGATGGGATCCCTGGGATGGGATGGGATCCCTGGGACGGCATGGGATGGGATCGGATGGGATGGGATGGGATGGGATGGGATGGAATGGGATGGGATGGGGTGGGATGGGATTGGATGGGATGGGATGCGATCCCTGGGATGGGATGGGATGGGATCGCTGGGATGGGATGGGATCCATGGGATGGGATGGGTTGGGATGGGATTGGATCCATGGGATGCGATGGGATGGGATGGGATCCCAAGGATGGAAACAGATGAAATGGGATCCCTGGGATGGGATGGAATCCCTGGGATGGGATAGCTGGGATGGGATGCTATCCCTGGAATGGGATGGGATGGGATGGGTTGGGATGGGTTGGGATGGGATGGGATCCCTGGGATGGGATGGGCTGGGATGGGATCCCTGGGATGGGAACAGATGAAATGGGATCCCCGGGATGGGATGGAATCCCTGGGATGGGATAGCTGGGATGGGATGGGATCCCTGGGATGGGATGGGATCCCTGGTATGGTTTGGGATCTCTGGGATGGGATGGGATGGGATGGGATGGGATGGGATAGGATGGGATCCCTGGGATGGGATGGGATCCCTGGGATGGGTTGGGATCCCTGGGATGGGATGGGATGGGATGGGATGGGATGGGATGGGATGAGATGGGATAGGATGGGAGGGAATGGGATGGGATGGGGTGGGATGGGATTGGATGGGATGGGATGCGATCCCTGGGATGGGATGGGATCCATGGGATGGGATGGGTTGGGATGGGATTGGATCCATGGGATGGGATGGGATGGGATGGCATCCCAGGGATGGGAACAGATGAAATGGGATCCCTGGGATGGGATGGAATCCCTGGGATGGGATAGCTGGGATGGGGTGGTATCCCTGGAATGGGATGGGATGGTATGGGATGGGATGGGTTGAGATGGGATGGGATGGGATGGGATGGGGTGGGATGGGATGCGATCCCTGGGATGGGATGGGATGGAATGGGATCCCTGGGATGGGAACAGATGGGATGGGATCGGATGGGAAGGGATGGGATGGGCTGGGAAGGGATGGGATGGGATCCCTGGGATGGGATGGGATGGGATGGGATGGGATGGGATGGGATGGGATGGGAAGGGATGGGATGGGATGGGATGGAATGGGATGGGATGGGATGGGATGGGATGGGGTGGGATGGGATTGGCTGGGATGGGATTGGATGGGATGGGATGCGATCCCTGGGATGGGATGGGATGGGATGGGATGGGATGGGATATCTGGGATGGGATGTGATGGGACGGGATGGGATGGGATGGGGTGGGAAGGGATGGGATGGGATGGGCTACAATGGGATGGGATGGGATGGGATGGGATGGGATGGGTTTGGATGGGACGGGATCCCTGGAATGGGATGGGATGGGATGGGATGGGATGGGATGCCCTGGCATGGGATCCGCGGGATCATATGGGATGGGATGGGATACGTGGGATGGGATGGGATCCCTGGGATGGGATGGGATGGGATGGGATGGGATGGGATGGGATGGGATGGGATGGGATGGGATGGGATGGGATAGGATAGGATGGGATGGAATGGGATGGGATGGGATGGGGTGGGATGGGATTGGATGGGATGGGATGCGATCCCTGGGATGGGATGGGATGGGATCCCTGGGATGGGATGGGATCCATGGGATGGGATGGGTTGGGAGATTGGATCCATGGGATGGGATGGGATGGGATGCGATCCCAGGGATGTGAACAGATGAAATGGGATCCCTGGGATGGGATGGAATCCCTGGGATGGGATAGCTGGGATGGGGTGGTATCCCTGGAATGGGATGGGTTGAGATGGGATGGGATCCCTGGGATGGGATGGGATGGGTTTGGATGGGATGGGATCCCTGGGATGGGATGGGATGGGATCCCTGGGATGGGGACAGATGAAATGGGATCCCCGGGATGGGATGGAATCCCTGGGGGGGGATAGCTGGGATGGGATGGGATCACTGGGATGGGATTGGATCCCTGGGATGGGTTGGGACCCCTGGGATGGGATGGGATGGGATAGGATGGGATGGGATGGGATGGGATGGGATGGGATCCCTGGGATGGGATGGATTCCCTGGGATGGGATGGGATGGGATCCCTGGGATGGGATGGGATCCCTGGGATGGGATGGGATCCCTGAGATGGGATGGGATCCCTGGGATGGGATGGGATCCCTGGGATGTGATGGGATGGGATCCCTGGATTGGGATGGGATTCCTGGGATGGGATGGGATCTGTGGGATGGGATGGGATCCGTGGGATGGGATGGGATCCCTGGAAAGGGAAGGGATGGGATTCCTGGGTTGGGAATGGATGGGATCCCTTGGATGGGACGGGGTGGGATAGGATACCTGGGATGGGAACAGATGGGATAGGATCCCTGGGATGGGGTGGAATCCCTGGGATGGGATAGCTGGGATGGGATTGGATCCCTGGGATGGGATGGGATCCCTGGGATGGTATGAGATCCCTGGGATGGAATCCTTGGGATGGGATTGGATCCCTGGGATGGGATGCCTGGGATGGGATGGGATGGGATGGGATGGGATGGGATGGGATGGGATGGGATGGGATGGGATGCGAATGGGATAGGATGGGATGGGTTGGGATGGAATGGGATGGGATGGGGTGGGATGGGATTGGATGGGATGGGATGCGATCCCTGGGATGGCATGGGATGGGATCCCTGGGATGGGATAGGATCCCTGGAATGGGATTCCTGGGATGGGATATGATCGAATCCCTGGGATGGCATCTGTGAGATGGGATGGGATCTCTGACATGGGATCCCTGGCATGGGATGGGATCCCTGGGATGTTATCCCTGGGATGGGATGGGATCCCTGGGATGGGATGGGATGGGATGGGAAGGGATGGGATGGGACGGGATGGGATCCCTGGGATTGGATCCCTGGGATGAGATGGAATACCTGGCATGAGATAGCAGGGATGATTGGGATGGGATGGGATGGGATGGGATGGGACGGGATGGGATGGGATGGGATGGGATGGGATGGGACTGGATGGGATGGGATGGGATGGGATGGGATGGGATGGGATCCCTGGGATGGTATGGGATCCCTGGGATGGGATCCCTGGGATGGGATCCATGAGATGGGATGGGTTGGGATGGGTGGGGAACCGTTTGATGGGATCTTATGGGATCCCTGGGATGAGATGGGATCGCTGGGATGGGATGGGATCCATGGGATGGGATGGGTTGGGATGGGATTGGATCCATGGGATGCGATGGGATGGGATGGGATGGGATCCCTGGGATGGGAACAGATGAAATGGGATCTCCGGGATGGGATGGAAACCCTGGGATGGGATAGCTGGGATGGGATGGGATCCCTGGTCTGGGTTGGGATCTCTGGGATGGGATGGGATGGGATGGGATGGGATCCCTGGTATGGGTTGGGATCTCTGGGATGGGATGGGATGGGATGGGATGGGATAGGATGGGATGGGATGGGATCCCTGGGATTGGATGGGATCCCTGGGATGGGATGGGATCCCTGGGATGCGTTGGGATCCCTGGGATGGGATGGGATGGGATGGGATGGGATGGGATGGGATAGGATAGGATGGGATGGAATGGGATGGGATGGGGTGGGATGGGATTGGATGGGATGGGATGCGATCCCTGGGATGGGATGGGATGGGATCCCTGGGATGGGATGGGATCCATGGGATGGGATGGGTTGGGAGATTGGATCCATGGGATGGGATGGGATGGGATGCGATCCCAGGGATGTGAACAGATGAAATGGGATCCCTGGGATGGGATGGAATCCCTGGGATGGGATAGCTGGGATGGGGTGGTATCCCTGGAATGGGATGGGTTGAGATGGGATGGGATCCCTGGGATGGGATGGGATGGGTTTGGATGGGATGGGATCCCTGGGATGGGATGGGATGGGATCCCTGGGATGGGCACAGATGAAATGGGATCCCTGGGATGGGATGGAATCCCTGGGATGGGATAGCTGGGATGGGATGGGATCACTGGGATGGGATTGGATCCCTGGGATGGGTTGGGACCCCTGGGATGGGATGGGATGGGATAGGATGGGATGGGATGGGATGGGATGGGATCCCTGGGATGGGATGGGATCCCTGGGATGGGATGGGATCCCTGGGATGGGATGGGATCCCTGAGATGGGATGGGATCCCTGGGATGGGATGGGATCCCTGGGATGTGATGGGATGGGATCCCTGGATTGGGATGGGATCCCTGGGATGGGATGGGATCTGTGGGATGGGATGGGATCCGTGGGATGGGTTGGGATCCCTGGAAAGGGAAGGGATGGGATTCCTGGGTTGGGAATGGATGGGATCCCTTGCATGGGACGGGGTGGGATAGGATACCTGGGATGGGAACAGATGGGATAGGATCCCTGGGATGGGGTGGAATCCCTGGGATGGGATAGCTGGGATGGGATTGGATCCCTGGGATGGGATGGGATCCCTGGGATGGTATGAGATCCCTGGGATGGAATCCTTGGGATGGGATTGGATCCCTGGGATGGGATGCCTGGGATGGGATGGGATGGGATGGGATGGGATGGGATGGGATCCCTGGGATGAGATGGGCTGGGATGGGATCCCTGTGATGGGATGGGATGGGATGGGATGCGAATGGGATAGGATGGGATGGGTTGGGATGGAATGGGATGGGATGGGGTGGGATGGGATTGGATGGGATGGGATGCGATCCCTGGGATGGCAGGGGATGGGATCCCTGGGATGGGATAGGATGCCTGGGATGGGATGCCTGGGATGGGATGGGATGGCATGGGATCCCTGGGATGAGATGGGCTGGGATGGGATCCCTGGGATGAGATGGGCTGGGATGGGATCCCTGCTATGGGATGGGATGGGACCCCTGCGCTGCCATGGGATGGGATCCGTGGGATGGGATACCTGGGATGGGATCGGATGGGATTGGATGGGATGGGATGGGATCCCTGGGATGGGATGGGATCCCTGGGATGGGATGGGATGGGATCCCTGGAATGGGATTCCTGGGATGGGATATGATCGAATCCCTGGGATGGCATCTGTGAGATGGGATGGGATCTCTGACATGGGATCCCTGGCATGGGATGGGATCCCTGGGATGTTATCCCTGGGATGGGATGGGATCCCTGGGATGGGATGGGATGGGAAGGGATGGGATGGGAGGGGATGGGATCCCTGGGATTGGATCCCTGGGATGAGATGGAATACCTGGCATGAGATAGCAGGGATGGTTGGGATGGGATGGGATGGGATGGGATGGGATGGGATGGGATCCCTGGGATGGTATGGGATCCCTGGGATGGGATCCCTGGGATGGGATCCATGAGATGGGATGGGTTGGGATGGGTGGGGAACCGTTTGATGGGATCTTATGGGATCCCTGGGATGAGATGGGATGGGATTGGATACCTGGGATGGGATGCGATGGGATCCTACGGATGGGATCCCTGGAATGTGATCCCTCGTATGGGATGGGATCCCTGGGATGGGATGGAATCCCTGGGATGGGATCCCGGGGATGCGATGGGATCCCTGGGATGGGATGGGATGGGATGGGATGGGATGGGATGGGATGGGATGGGAAGGGATGGGATGGGCTGGGAAGGGATGGGATGGGATCCCTGGGATGGGATGGGATCCCTGGGACGGCATGGGATGGGATCGGATGGGATGGGATGGGATGGGATGGAATGGGATGGGATGGGGTGGGATGGGATTGGATGGGATGGGATGCGATCCCTGGGATGGGATGGGATGGGATCCCTGGGATGGGATGGGATCCATGGGATGGGATGGGTTGGGATGGGATTGGATCCATGGGATGCGATGGGATGGGATGGGATCCCAAGGATGGAAACAGATGAAATGGGATCCCTGGGATGGGATGGAATCCCTGGGATGGGATAGCTGGGATGGGATGGTATCCCTGGAATGGGATGGGATGGGATGGGTTGGGATGGGATGGGATCCCTGGGATGGGATGGGATGGGATGGGATGGAATCCCTGGGATGGGATAGCTGGGATGGGATGGGATCCCTGGGATGGGATGGGATCCCTGGTATGGTTTGGGATCTCTGGGATGGGATGGGATGGGATGGGATAGGATGGGATGGGATGGGATTGGATGGGATCCCTGGGATGGGATGGGATCCCTGGGATGGGTTGGGATCCCTGGGATGGGATGGGATGGGATGGGATGGGATAGGATGGGATGGAATGGGATGGGATGGGGTGGGATGGGATTGGATGGGATGGGATGCGATCCCTGGGATGGGATGGGATGCGATCCCTGGGATGGGATGGGATCGCTGGGATTGGATCACTGGGATGGGATGGGATCCCTGGTGTGGGATTCCTAGGATGGGATGGGATGGGATGGGATGGGATGGGATGGGATGGGATGGGATGGGATGGGATGGGATCCCTGGGATGGGATGGGATCCCTGGGATGGCATGGGATGGGATCGGATGGGATGGGATGGGATCTATGGGATGGGATGTGTTGGGATGGGATTGGATCCATGGGATGGGATGGGATGGGATGGGATCCCAGGGATGGGAACAGATGAAATGGGATCCCTGGGATGGGATGGAATCCCTGGGATGGGATAGCTGGGATGGGCTGGGATCCCTGGGATGGGATGGGATCCCTGGGATGGGTTGGGATCCCTGGGATGGGATGGGATCCCTGGGATGGGATGGAATTCCTGGGATGGGATGGGATGGGATCCCTGGATTGGGATGGGATCCCTGGGATGGGATGGGATGCGATCCCTGGGATGGGATGGGATCCCTGGGATGGGATGCTATGGGATCCCTGGGATGGGATGGGATTTCTGGGATGGGATGGGATGGGATCTCTGGGATGGTGTGGAATCCCTGGGATGGGATAGCTGGGATGGGATTGGATCGCTGGGATGGGATGGGATCGCTGGGATGGGATGGGATCCATGGGATGGGATGGGTTGGGATGGGATTGGATCCATGGGATGCGATGGGATGGGATGGGATCCCTGGGATGGGAACAGATGAAATGGGATCCCCGGGATGGGATGGAAACCCTGGGATGGGATAGCTGGGATGGGATGGGATCCCTGGGATGGGATGGGATCCCTGGTCTGGGTTGGGATCTCTGGGATGGGATGGGATGGGATCCCTGGTATGGGTTGGGATCTCTGGGATGGGCTGGGATGGGATGGGATGGGACGGGATGGGATGGGATGGGATAGGATAGGATGGGATGGAATGGGATGGGATGGGGTGGGATGGGATTGGATGGGATGGGATGCGATCCCTGGGATGGGATGGGATGGGATCCCTGGGATGGGATGGGATCCATGGGATGGGATGGGTTGGGAGATTGGATCCATGGGATGGGATGGGATGGGATGCGATCCCAGGGATGTGAACAGATGAAATGGGATCCCTGGGATGGGATGGAATCCCTGGGATGGGATAGCTGGGATGGGGTGGTATCCCTGGAATGGGATGGGTTGAGATGGGATGGGATCCCTGGGATGGGATGGGATGGGAGGGGATGGGATCCCTGGGATTGGACCCCTGGGATGAGATGGAATACCTGGCATGAGATAGCAGGGATGATTGGGATGGGATGGGATGGGATGGGATGGGATGGGATGGGATGGGATGGGATGGGACTGGAAGGGATGGGATGGGATGGGATGGGATGGGATGGGATGGGATGGGATGGGATCCCTGGGATGGTATGGGATCCCTGGGATGGGATCCCTGGGATGGGATCCATGGGATGGGATCCATGGGATGGGATGGGTTGGGATGGGTTGGGAACCGTTTGATGGGATCTTATGGGATCCCTGGGATGAGATGGGATGGGATTGGATCCCTGGGATGGGATGAGATGGGATCCTACGGATGGGATCCCTGGAATGTGATCCCTCGTATGGGATGGGATCCCTGGGATGGGATGGAATCCCTGGGATGGGATCCCGGGGATGCGATGGGATCCCTGGGATGGGATGGGATGGGATGGGATGGGAAGGGATGGGATGGGCTGGGAAGGGATGGGATGGGATCCCTGGGATGGGATGGGATCCCTGGGACGGCATGGGATGGGATCGGATGGGATGGGATGGGATGGGATGGGATGGAATGGGATGGGATGGGGTGGGATGGGATTGGATGGGATGGGATGCGATCCCTGGGATGGGATGGGATGGGATCGCTGGGATGGGATGGGATCCATGGGATGGGATGGGTTGGGATGGGATTGGATCCATGGGATGCGATGGGATGGGATGGGATCCCAAGGATGGAAACAGATGAAATGGGATCCCTGGGATGGGATGGAATCCCTGGGATGGGATAGCTGGGATGGGATGCTATCCCTGGAATGGGATGGGATGGGATGGGTTGGGATGGGTTGGGATGGGATGGGATCCCTGGGATGGGATGGGCTGGGATGGGATCCCTGGGATGGGAACAGATGAAATGGGATCCCCGGGATGGGATGGAATCCCTGGGATGGGATAGCTGGGATGGGATGGGATCCCTGGGATGGGATGGGATCCCTGGTATGGTTTGGGATCTCTGGGATGGGATGGGATGGGATGGGATGGGATGGGATAGGATGGGATCCCTGGGATGGGATGGGATCCCTGGGATGGGTTGGGATCCCTGGGATGGGATGGGATGGGATGGGATGGGATGGGATGGGATGAGATGGGATAGGATGGGAGGGAATGGGATGGGATGGGGTGGGATGGGATTGGATGGGATGGGATGCGATCCCTGGGATGGGATGGGATCCATGGGATGGGATGGGTTGGGATGGGATTGGATCCATGGGATGGGATGGGATGGGATGGCATCCCAGGGATGGGAACAGATGAAATGGGATCCCTGGGATGGGATGGAATCCCTGGGATGGGATAGCTGGGATGGGGTGGTATCCCTGGAATGGGATGGGATGGTATGGGATGGGATGGGTTGAGATGGGATGGGATGGGATGGGATGGGGTGGGATGGGATGCGATCCCTGGGATGGGATGGGATGGAATGGGATCCCTGGGATGGGAACAGATGGGATGGGATCGGATGGGAAGGGATGGGATGGGCTGGGAAGGGATGGGATGGGATCCCTGGGATGGGATGGGATGGGATGGGATGGGATGGGATGGGATGGGATGGGAAGGGATGGGATGGGATGGGATGGAATGGGATGGGATGGGATGGGATGGGATGGGGTGGGATGGGATTGGCTGGGATGGGATTGGATGGGATGGGATGCGATCCCTGGGATGGGATGGGATGGGATGGGATGGGATGGGATGGGATGGGATGGGATGGGATGGGATGGGATGGGATGGGATGGGATGGCATGGGGTGGGATGGGATTGGCTGGGATGGGATTGGATGGGATGGGATGCGATCCCTGGGATGGGATGGTATGGGATGGGATCCATGGGATGGGATGGGTTGGGATGGGATTCGATCCATGGGATGTGATGGGATGGGATCCGAGGGATGGGAACAGATGAAATGGGTTCCCTGGGATGGGATGGAATCCCTGGGATGGGATGGCTGGGATGGGATGGGATCCCTGGGATGGGATGGGATGGGTTGGAATGGGATGGGATCACTGGGATGGGATGGAATGGGAACCCTGGGATGGGAACAGATGAAATGGGATCCCTGGGATGAGATGGAATCCCTGGGATGGGATGGGATGGGATGGGATGGGATGGGATGGGATGGGATGGGATCCCTGGATTGGGATGGGATCCCTGCGATGGGATGGGATCCGTGGGATGGGATGGGATCCGTGGGATGGGATGGGATGGGTTTGGATGGGATGGGATCCCTGGGATGGGATGGGATGGCATGGCATGGGATCCCTGGGATGAGATGGGCTGGGATGGGATGGGATGGGAATGGGATAGGATGGGATGGTTTGGCATGGGACTGGATGGGATCCCTGGGATGGGATGTGATCCCTGGAATGTGATCCGTGGGATGGGATGGGATCCCTGGGATGGGATGGGA
Organism: Sturnus vulgaris; assembly: GCF_052056855.1. Taxonomy (NCBI): domain Eukaryota; kingdom Metazoa; phylum Chordata; class Aves; order Passeriformes; family Sturnidae; genus Sturnus; species Sturnus vulgaris. The sequence goes on from NC_142282.1 coordinate 11,881,847, forward strand.
TCCCTGGAATGGGATCCCTGGGATGGGATCCTTGGGCTTGGATCACTCAGAAGGGATGGGATCGGATGGGATCCCTGGGATGGGATCCCTGGGATGGTATCGGATCCCTGGGATGGCCTCCCTGGCATGGGATGGGATCCCTGGGATGGGATCCCTGGGATGGGATGGGATTGGATGGGATCCCTGGGATGGGATGGGATCCCTGGGATGGGTTGGGATCCCTGGGATGGGATGGGATGGGATGGGATGGGATGGGTTCCATGGGATGGGATCCCTGGGATGGGATGGGATGGGATGGGATCCCTGGGATGGGATAGGATCGCTGGGATTGGATCACTGGGATGGGATGGGATCCCTGGTGTGGGATTCCTAGGATGGGATGGGATGGGATGGGATGGGATGGGATGGGATGGGATGGGATGGGATGGGATGGGATGGGATGGGATGGGATGGGATCCCTGGGATGGGATGGGATCCCTGGGATGGGATGGGATCCCTGGGATGGCATGGGATGGGATCGGATGGGATGGGATCTATGGGATGGGATGGGATGGCATGGCATGGGATCCCTGGGATGAGATGGGCTGGGATGGGATGGGATGGGAATGGGATAGGATGGGATGGTTTGGCATGGGATGGGATGGGATCCCTGGGATGGGATTGGATCCATGGGATGGGATGGGATGGGATGGGATCCCAGGGATGGGAACAGATGAAATGGGATCCCTGGGATGGGATGGGATGGTTTGGAATGGGATGGGATCCCTGGGATGGGATGGGATGGGATCCCTGGATTGGGATGGGATCCCTGCGATGGGATGGGATCCGTGGGATGGGATGGGATCCGTGGGATGGGATGGGATGGGTTTGGATGGGATGGGATCCCTGGGATGGGATGGGATGGCATGGCATGGGATCCCTGGGATGAGATGGGCTGGGATGGGATGGGATGGGAATGGGATAGGATGGGATGGTTTGGCATGGGATGGGATGGGATCCCTGGGATGGGATGGGATCCCTGGATTGTGATGGGATCCCTGGGATGGGATGGGATCCCTGGGATGGGATCCCTGGGATGGGATGGGATGGGATGGGATGGGATCCCTGGGAAGGGATGGGATGGGATCCCTGGTGTGGGATGGGATGGCATGGGATGGGATGGGATCCCTGGATTGGGATGGGATCCCTGGGATGGGATGGGATCCGTGGGATGGGATGGGATCCGTGGGATCGGATGGGATGGGTTTGGATGGGATGGGAACCCTGGGATGGGATGGGATGGGATGGCATGGCATGGCATGGGATCCCTGGGATGAGATGAGCTGGGATGGGATCCCTGGGATGAGATGGGATGCGATGGGATGGGATGGGAATGGGATAGGATGGGATGGGTTGGCATGGGATGGGATGGGATCCCTGGGATGGGATGGGATTGGATGGGATCCCTGGGATGGGATGGGATCCCTGGGATGGGTTGGGATCCCTGGGATGGGATGGGATGGGATGGGATGGGATGGGATGGGTTCCATGGGATGGGATCCCTGGGATGGGATGGGATGGGATGGGATCCCTGGGATGGGATAGGATCGCTGGGATTGGATCACTGGGATGGGATGGGATCCCTGGTGTGGGATTCCTAGGATGGGATGGGATGGGATGGGATGGGATGGGATCCCTGGGATGGGATGGGATCCCTGGGATGGCATAAGATGGGATCGGATGGGATGGGATGGGATCTATGGGATGGGATGTGTTGGGATGGGATTGGATCCATGGGATGGGATGGGATGGGATGGGATCCCAGGGATGGGAACAGATGAAATGGGATCCCTGGGATGGGATGGGATGGTTTGGAATGGGATGGGATCCCTGGGATGGGATGGGATGGGATCCCTGGGATGGTAACAGAAGAAATGGGATCCCCGGGATGGAATCCCTGGTATGGGTTAGCTGGGATGGGATGGGATCCCTGGGATGGAATGGGATCCCTGGGATGGGATGGGATCCCTGGGAAGGCATCCCGGGGATGGGATGGGACGGGATGGGATCCCTGGGATGGCAGGGGATCCCTGGGATGGGGGCAGATCCCTGGGATGGGATGGGATGGTATACCTGGGATGGGATCCCTTGGATGGGATGGGATGAGATCCCTGGATTGGGATGGGACCCCTGGGATGGGATCCCGGGGATGGGATGGGATGGGATGAGATGGGATGGGATCCATGGGATGGGATGCGATCCCTGGGATTGGATGGGATCCCTGGGATGGCATAGGATCCCTGGGATGGGATGCCTGGGTTGGGTTGGGATGGGTTTGGATGGGTTGGGATCCCTGGGATGGGATGGGGTGGGATGGGATGGGATGGGTTCCATGGGATGGGATCCCTGGGATGGGATGGGATGGGATGGGATCCCTGGGATGGGATAGGATCGCTGGGATTGGATCACTGGGATGGGATGGGATCCCTGGTGTGGGATTCCTAGGATGGGATGGCATGCGATGGGATCGGATGGGATGGGATCCCTGGGATGGGATGGGTTCCCTGGGATGGCATGGGATGGGATGGGATGGGATGGGATGGGATGCGATCCCTGGGATGGGATGGGATGGGATCCATGGGATGGGATGGGATCCATGGGATGGGATGGGTTGGGATGGGATTGGATCCATGGGATGTGATGGCATGGGATCCCAGGGATGGGAACAGATGAAATGGGATCCCTGGGATGGGATGGAATCCCTGGGATGGGATGGCTGGGATGGGATGGGATCCCTGGGATGGGATGGGATGGGATGGGATGGGATGGGATGGGTTGGAATGGGATGGGATGGGATGGGCTGGGAAGGGATGGGATGGGATCCCTGGGATGGGATGGGATCCCTGGGACGGCATGGGATGGGATCGGATGGGACGGGATGGAATGGGATGGAATGGAGTGGGATGGGATTGGATGGGATGGAATGGGATGGGATGGGGTGGGATGGGATTGGCTGGGATGGGATGCGATCCCTGGGATGGGATGGGATGGGATGGGATGGGATCCCTGGGATGGGAACAGATGGGATGGGATGGGATGGGATGGGAAGGGATGGGATGGGCTGGGAAGGGATGGGATGGGATCCCTGGGATGGGATGGGATCCCTGGGACGGCATGGGATGGGATGGGATGGGATGGGATGGGATGGGATGGAATGGGATGGGATGGGCTGGGATGGGATGGGATGGGATGGAATGGGATGGGATGGGGTGGGATGGGATTGGCTGGGATGGGATGCGATCCCTGGGATTGGCTGGGATGGGATGCGATCCCTGGGATGGAATGGGATGGGATGGGGTGGGATGGGATAGCTGGGATGGGATGGGATCCCTGGGATGGGATGGGATCCCTGGGATGGGTTGGGATCCCTGGGATGGGATGGGATGGGATGGGATGGGATGGGATGGGATGGGATGGGATGGGATAGGATGGGATGGGATGGGATCCGTGGGATGGGATGGGATCCCTGGATTGGGATGGGTTCCCTGGGATGGCATGGGATGGGATCGGATGGGATGGGATCCCTGGGATGGGATGGGTTCCCTGGGATGGCATGGGATGGGATCGGATGGGATGGGATGCGATCCCTGGGATGGGATGGGATGGGATCCATGGGATGGGATGGGATCCATGGGATGGGATGGGTTGGGATGGGATTGGATCCATGGGATGTGATGGCATGGGATCCCAGGGATGGGAACAGATGAAATGGGATCCCTGGGATGGGATGGAATCCCTGGGATGGGATGGCTGGGATGGGATGGGATCCCTGGGATGGGATGGGATGGGATGGGATGGGATGGGATGGGATGGGTTGGAATGGGATGGGATGGGATGGGCTGGGAAGGGATGGGATGGGATCCCTGGGATGGGATGGGATCCCTGGGACGGCATGGGATGGGATCGGATGGGACGGGATGGAATGGGATGGAATGGAGTGGGATGGGATTGGATGGGATGGAATGGGATGGGATGGGGTGGGATGGGATTGGCTGGGATGGGATGCGATCCCTGGGATGGGATGGGATGGGATGGGATGGGATGGGATCCCTGGGATGGGAACAGATGGGATGGGATGGGATGGGATGGGAAGGGATGGGATGGGCTGGGAAGGGATGGGATGGGATCCCTGGGATGGGATGGGATCCCTGGGACGGCATGGGATGGGATGGGATGGGATGGGATGGGATGGGATGGGATGGGCTGGGATGGGATGGGATGGGATGGAATGGGATGGGATGGGATGGGGTGGGATGGGATTGGCTGGGATGGGATGCGATCCCTGGGATTGGCTGGGATGGGATGCGATCCCTGGGATGGAATGGGATGGGATGGGGTGGGATGGGATAGCTGGGATTGGATGGGATCCCTGGGATGGGATGGGATCCCTGGGATGGGTTGGGATCCCTGGGATGGGATGGGATGGGATGGGATGGGATGGGATGGGATGGGATGGGATGGGATAGGATGGGATGGGATGGGATCCGTGGGATGGGATGGGATCCCTGGATTGGGATGGGATCCCTGGGATGGGATGGGATCCCTGGGATGGGATCCCTGGGATGGGATGGGATGGGATCCCTGGTGTGGGATGGGATGGGATGGGATGGGATGGGATCCCTGGATTGGGATGGGATCCCTGGGATGGGATGGGATCCGTGGGATGGGATGGGATCCGTGGGATCGGATGGGATGGGTTTGGATGGGATGGGATCCCTGGGATGGGATGGGATGGGATGGGATGGCATGGCATGGCATGGGATCCCTGGGATGAGATGGGCTGGGATGGGATCCCTGGGATGAGATGGGATGCGATGGGATGGGATGGGAATGGGATAGGATGGGATGGGTTGGCATGGGATGGGATGGGATCCCTGGGATGGGATGTGATCCCTGGAATGTGATCCGTGGGATGGGATGGGATCCCTGGGATGGGATGGGATCCCTGGGATGGGATCCCTGGGATGGGATGGGATCCCTGGGATGGGATGGGATGGGATGGGATGGGATGGGATGGGATGGGAAGGGATGGGATCGGATGGAATGGGATGGGATGGGATGGGATGGGTTCCATGGGATGGGATCCCTGGGATGGGATGGGATCCCTGGTGTGGGATTCCTACATGGGATGGGATGGGATGGGATGGGATGGGATGGGATGGGATGGGATGGGATGGGATGGGATGGGATGGGATGGGATCCCTGGGATGGGATCCCTGGGATGGGATGGGATGAGATCCCTGGATTGGGATGGGATCCCGGGGATGGGATCCCGGGGATGGGATGGGATGGGATGAGATGGGATGGGATCCATGGGATGGGATGGGATCCCTGGGATTGGATGGGATCCCTGGGATGGGATGGGATCCTTGGGATGGGATGGGATGGGATCCCTGGGATGGCATCCTTGGGATTGGATCACTCAGAAGGGATGGGATCGGATGGGATCGCTGGGATTGGATCACTGGGATGGTATCGGATCCCAGGGACGGCCTCCCAGGGATGGGATGGGATCCCTGGGATGGGATCCCTGGGATGGGATGTGATCCCTGGAATGGGATGGGATGGGATGGAATGGGATGGGATGTCTGGGATGAGATGGGATCCCTGGGATGGTATCCCTAGGATGGGATGGGTTCCATGGGATGAGATGGGATGGGATGGGATGGGATGGGATGGGATGGGATGGGATGGGATGGGATGGGAAGGGATGGGATGGGAAGGGATGGGATGGGATGGGTTCCATGGGATGGGATCCCTGGGATGGGATAGGATCTCTGGGATTGGATCACTGGGATGGGATGAGATCCCTGGTGTGGGATTCCTAGGATGGGATGGGATGGGATGGGATGGGATGGGATCCATGGGATGCGATGCGTTGGGATGGGATTGGATCCATGGGATGTGATGGGATGGGATCCGAGGGATGGGAACAGATGAAATGGGATCCCTGGGATGGGATGGAATCCCTGGGATGGGATGGCTGGGATGGGATGGGATCCCTGGGATGGGATGGGATGGGATGGGATGGGATGGGATGGGTTGGAATGGGATGGGATGGGATGGGCTGGGAAGGGATGGGATGGGATCCCTGGGATGGGATGGGATCCCTGGGACGGCATGGGATGGGATCGGATGGGACGGGATGGAATGGGATGGAATGGAGTGGGATGGGATTGGATGGGATGGAATGGGATGGGATGGGGTGGGATGGGATTGGCTGGGATGGGATGCGATCCCTGGGATGGGATGGGATGGGATGGGATGGGATCCCTGGGATGGGAACAGATGGGATGGGATGGGATGGGATGGGAAGGGATGGGATGGGCTGGGAAGGGATGGGATGGGATCCCTGGGATGGGATGGGATCCCTGGGACGGCATGGGATGGGATGGGATGGGATGGGATGGGATGGGATGGGATGGGATGGGATGGGCTGGGATGGGATGGGATGGGATGGAATGGGATGGGATGGGGTGGGATGGGATTGGCTGGGATGGGATGCGATCCCTGGGATTGGCTGGGATGGGATGCGATCCCTGGGATGGAATGGGATGGGATGGGGTGGGATGGGATAGCTGGGATGGGATGGGATCCCTGGGATGGGATGGGATCCCTGGGATGGGTTGGGATCCCTGGGATGGGATGGGATGGGATGGGATGGGATGGGATGGGATGGGATGGGATGGGATGGGATAGGATGGGATGGGATGGGATCCGTGGGATGGGATGGGATCCCTGGATTGGGATGGGATCCCTGGGATGGGATGGGATCCCTGGGATGGGATCCCTGGGATGGGATGGGATGGGATCCCTGGTGTGGGATGGGATGGGATGGGATGGGATGGGATGGGATCCCTGGATTGGGATGGGATCCCTGGGATGGGATGGGATCCGTGGGATGGGATGGGATCCGTGGGATCGGATGGGATGGGTTTGGATGGGATGGGATCCCTGGGATGGGATGGGATGGGATGGGATGGCATGGCATGGCATGGGATCCCTGGGATGAGATGGGCTGGGATGGGATCCCTGGGATGAGATGGGATGCGATGGGATGGGATGGGAATGGGATAGGATGGGATGGGTTGGCATGGGATGGGATGGGATCCCTGGGATGGGATGTGATCCCTGGAATGTGATCCGTGGGATGGGATGGGATCCCTGGGAATGGATGGGATCCCTGGGATGGGATCCCTGGGATGGGATGGGATCCCTGGGATGGGATGGGATGGGATGGGATGGGATGGGATGGGAAGGGATGGGATCGGATGGAATGGGATGGGATGGGATGGGATGGGTTCCATGGGATGGGATCCCTGGGATGGGATGGGATCCCTGGTGTGGGATTCCTACATGGGATGGGATGGGATGGGATGGGATGGGATGGGATGGGATGGGATGGGATGGGATGGGATCCCTGGGATGGGATCCCTGGGATGGGATCCCTGGGATGGGATGGGATGAGATCCCTGGATTGGGATGGGATCCCGGGGATGGGATCCCGGGGATGGGATGGGATGGGATGAGATGGGATGGGATCCATGGGATGGGATGGGATCCCTGGGATTGGATGGGATCCCTGGGATGGGATGGGATCCTTGGGATGGGATGGGATGGGATCCCTGGGATGGCATCCTTGGGATTGGATCACTCAGAAGGGATGGGATCGGATGGGATCGCTGGGATTGGATCACTGGGATGGTATCGGATCCCAGGGACGGCCTCCCAGGGATGGGATGGGATCCCTGGGATGGGATCCCTGGGATGGGATGTGATCCCTGGAATGGGATGGGATGGGATGGAATGGGGTGGGATGTCTGGGATGAGATGGGATCCCTGGGATGGTATCCCTAGGATGGGATGGGTTCCATGGGATGAGATGGGATGGGATGGGATGGGATGGGATGGGATGGGATGGGATGGGAAGGGATGGGATGGGAAGGGATGGGATGGGATGGGTTCCATGGGATGGGATCCCTGGGATGGGATAGGATCTCTGGGATTGGATCACTGGGATGGGATGGGATCCCTGGTGTGGGATTCCTAGGATGGGATGGGATGGGATGGGATGGGATGGGATGGGATGGGATGGGATGGGATGGGATGGGATGGGATCCCTGGGATGGGATGGGATCCCTGGGATGGCATGGGATGGGATCGGATGGGATGGGATGCGATCCCTGGGATGGGATGGGATGGGATCACTGGGATGGGATGCGATCCATGGGATGGGATGCGTTGGGATGGGATGGGATCCATGGGATGGGATGGGATGGGATGGGATGGGATCCCAGGGATGGGAACAGATGAAATGGGATCCCTGGGATGGGATGGAATCCCTGGGATGGGATAGCTGGGATGGGGTGGTATCCCTGGAATGGGATGGGATGGTATGGGATGGGATGGGTTGAGATGGGATGGGATGGGATGGGATGGGGTGGGATGGGATGCGATCCCTGGGATGGGATGGGATGGAATGGGATCCCTGGGATGGGAACAGATGGGATGGGATCGGATGGGAAGGGATGGGATGGGCTGGGAAGGGATGGGATGGGATCCCTGGGATGGGATGGGATGGGATGGGATGGGATGGGATGGGAAGGGATGGGATGGGATGGAATGGGATGGGATGGGATGGGATGGGATGGGATGGGGTGGGATGGGATTGGCTGGGATGGGATTGGATGGGATGGGATGCGATCCCTGGGATGGGATGGGATGGGATGGGATGGGATGGGATGGGATGGGATGGGATGGGATGGGATGGGATGGGATGGGGTGGGATGGGATTGGCTGGGATGGGATTGGATGGGATGGGATGCGATCCCTGGGATGGGATGGTATGGGATGGGATCCATGGGATGGGATGGGTTGGGATGGGATTGGATCCATGGGATGTGATGGGATGGGATCCGAGGGATGGGAACAGATGAAATGGGTTCCCTGGGATGGGATGGAATCCCTGGGATGGGATGGCTGGGATGGGATGGGATCCCTGGGATGGGATGGGTTGGAATGGGATGGGATCACTGGGATGGGATGGAATGGGAACCCTGGGATGGGAACAGATGAAATGGGATCCCTGGGATGAGATGGAATCCCTGGGATGGGATGGGATGGGATGGGATGGGATGGGATGGGATGGGATGGGATCCCTGGATTGGGATGGGATCCCTGCGATGGGATGGGATCCGTGGGATGGGATGGGATCCGTGGGATGGGATGGGATGGGTTTGGATGGGATGGGATCCCTGGGATGGGATGGGATGGCATGGCATGGGATCCCTGGGATGAGATGGGCTGGGATGGGATGGGATGGGAATGGGATAGGATGGGATGGTTTGGCATGGGATGGGATGGGATCCCTGGGATGGGATGTGATCCCTGGAATGTGATCCGTGGGATGGGATGGGATCCCTGGGATGGGATGGGATCCCTGGAATGGGATCCCAGGGATGGGATCCTTGGGCTTGGATCACTCAGAAGGGATGGGATCGGATGGGATCCCTGGGATGGGATCCCTGGGATGGTATCGGATCCCTGGGATGGCCTCCCTGGCATGGGATGGGATGGGATCCCTGGGATGGGATCCCTGGGATGGGATGGGATTGGATGGGATCCCTGGGATGGGATGGGATCCCTGGGATGGGTTGGGATCCCTGGGATGGGATGGGATGGGATGGGATGGGATGGGTTCCATGGGATGGGATCCCTGGGATGGGATGGGATGAAATGGGATCCCTGGGATGGGATAGGATCGCTGGGATTGGATCACTGGGATGGGATGGCATCCCTGGTGTGGGATTCCTAGGATGGGATGGGATGGGATGGGATGGGATGGGATGGGATGGGATGGGATGGGATGGGATGGGATGGGATGGGATCCCTGGGATGGGATGGGATCCCTGGGATGGGATGGGATCCCTGGGATGGCATGGGATGGGATCGGATGGGATGGGATCTATGGGATGGGATGGGATGGCATGGCATGGGATCCCTGGGATGAGATGGGCTGGGATGGGATGGGATGGGAATGGGATAGGATGGGATGGTTTGGCATGGGATGGGATGGGATCCCTGGGATGGGATTGGATCCATGGGATGGGATGGGATGGGATGGGATCCCAGGGATGGGAACAGATGAAATGGGATCCCTGGGATGGGATGGGATGGTTTGGAATGGGATGGGATCCCTGGGATGGGATGGGATGGGATCCCTGGATTGGGATGGGATCCCTGCGATGGGATGGGATCCGTGGGATGGGATGGGATCCGTGGGATGGGATGGGATGGGTTTGGATGGGATGGGATCCCTGGGATGGGATGGGATGGCATGGCATGGGATCCCTGGGATGAGATGGGCTGGGATGGGATGGGATGGGAATGGGATAGGATGGGATGGTTTGGCATGGGATGGGATGGGATCCCTGGGATGGGATGGGATCCCTGGATTGTGATGGGATCCCTGGGATGGGATGGGATCCCTGGGATGGGATCCCTGGGATGGGATGGGATGGGATGGGATGGGATGGGATGGGATGGGATGGGATCCCTGGGAAGGGTTGGGATGGGATCCCTGGTGTGGGATGGGATGGCATGGGATGGGATGGGATCCCTGGATTGGGATGGGATCCCTGGGATGGGATGGGATCCGTGGGATGGGATGGGATCCGTGGGATCGGATGGGATGGGTTTGGATGGGATGGGATCCCTGGGATGGGATGGGATGGGATGGGATGGCATGGCATGGCATGGGATCCCTGGGATGAGATGAGCTGGGATGGGATCCCTGGGATGAGATGGGATGCGATGGGATGGGATGGGAATGGGATAGGATGGGATGGGTTGGCATGGGATGGGATGGGATCCCTGGGATGGGATGGGATTGGATGGGATCCCTGGGATGGGATGGGATCCCTGGGATGGGTTGGGATCCCTGGGATGGGATGGGATGGGATGGGATGGGATGGGTTCCATGGGATGGGATCCCTGGGATGGGATGGGATGGGATGGGATCCCTGGGATGGGATAGGATCGCTGGGATTGGATCACTGGGATGGGATGGGATCCCTGGTGTGGGATTCCTAGGATGGGATGGGATGGGATGGGATGGGATGGGATGGGATGGGATGGGATCCCTGGGATGGGATGGGATCCCTGGGATGGCATAAGATGGGATCGGATGGGATGGGATGGGATCTATGGGATGGGATGTGTTGGGATGGGATTGGATCCATGGGATGGGATGGGATGGGATGGGATCCCAGGGATGGGAACAGATGAAATGGGATCCCTGGGATGGGATGGGATGGTTTGGAATGGGATGGGATCCCTGGGATGGGATGGGATGGGATCCCTGGGATGGTAACAGAAGAAATGGGATCCCCGGGATGGAATCCCTGGTATGGGATAGCTGGGATGGGATGGGATCCCTGGGATGGAATGGGATCCCTGGGATGGGATGGGATCCCTGGGAAGGCATCCCGGGGATGGGATGGGACGGGATGGGATCCCTGGGATGGCAGGGGATCCCTGGGATGGGGGCAGATCCCTGGGATGGGATGGGATGGTATACCTGGGATGGGATCCCTTGGATGGGATGGGATGAGATCCCTGGATTGGGATGGGACCCCTGGGATGGGATCCCGGGGATGGGATGGGATGGGATGAGATGGGATGGGATCCATGGGATGGGATGCGATCCCTGGGATTGGATGGGATCCCTGGGATGGCATAGGATCCCTGGGATGGGATGCCTGGGTTGGGTTGGGATGGGTTTGGATGGGTTGGGATCCCTGGGATGGGATGGGGTGGGATGGGATGGGATGGGTTCCATGGGATGGGATCCCTGGGATGGGATGGGATGGGATGGGATCCCTGGGATGGGATAGGATCGCTGGGATTGGATCACTGGGATGGGATGGGATCCCTGGTGTGGGATTCCTAGGATGGGATGGCATGCGATGGGATCGGATGGGATGGGATCCCTGGGATGGGATGGGTTCCCTGGGATGGCATGGGATGGGATCGGATGGGATGGGATGCGATCCCTGGGATGGGATGGGATGGGATCCATGGGATGGGATGGGATCCATGGGATGGGATGGGTTGGGATGGGATTGGATCCATGGGATGTGATGGCATGGGATCCCAGGGATGGGAACAGATGAAATGGGATCCCTGGGATGGGATGGAATCCCTGGGATGGGATGGCTGGGATGGGATGGGATCCCTGGGATGGGATGGGATGGGATGGGATGGGATGGGATGGGTTGGAATGGGATGGGATGGGATGGGCTGGGAAGGGATGGGATGGGATCCCTGGGATGGGATGGGATCCCTGGGACGGCATGGGATGGGATCGGATGGGACGGGATGGAATGGGATGGAATGGAGTGGGATGGGATGGGATGGGATGGGATGGGATGGGATGGGATGGGATGGGATGGGAAGGGATGGGATGGGAAGGGATGGGATGGGATGGGTTCCATGGGATGGGATCCCTGGGATGGGATAGGATCTCTGGGATTGGATCACTGGGATGGGATGGGATCCCTGGTGTGGGATTCCTAGGATGGGATGGGATGGGATGGGATGGGATGGGATTGGATGGGATGGGATGGGATGGGATGGGATGGGATCCCTGGGATGGGATGGGATTGGATTGGATGGGATGGGATGGGATGGGATGGGATGGGATCCCTGGGATGGGATGGGATCCCTGGGATGGCATGGGATGGGATCGGATGGGATGGGATGCGATCCCTGGGATGGGATGGGATGGGATCACCGGGATGGGATGCGATCCATGGGATGGGATGCGTTGGGATGGGATGGGATCCATGGGATGGGATGGGATGGGATGGGATGGGATGGGATCCCAGGGATGGGAACAAATGAAATGGGATCCCTGGGATGGGATGGAATCCCTGGGATGGGATAGCTGGGATGGGGTGGTATCCCTGGAATGGGATGGGATGGTATGGGATGGGATGGGTTGAGATGGGATGGGATGGGATGGGATGGGATGGGGTGGGATGGGATGCGATCCCTGGGATGGGATGGGATGGAATGGGATCCCTGGGATGGGAACAGATGGGATGGGATCGGATGGGAAGGGATGGAATGGGCTGGGAAGGGATGGGATGGGATCCCTGGGATGGGATGGGATGGGATGGGATGGGATGGGATGGAATGGGATGGGATGGGAAGGGATGGGATGGGATGGAATGGGATGGGATGGGATGGGATGGGATGGGATGGGATGGGATGGGATGGGGTGGGATGGGATTGGCTGGGATGGGATTGGATGGGATGGGATGCGATCCCTGGGATGGGATGGGATGGGATGGGATGGGATGGGATGGGATGGGATGGGGTGGGATGGGATTGGCTGGGATGGGATTGGATGGGATGGGATGCGATCCCTGGGATGGGATGGTATGGGATGGGATCCATGGGATGGGATGGGTTGGGATGGGATTGGATCCATGGGATGTGATGGGATGGGATCCGAGGGATGGGAACAGATGAAATGGGTTCCCTGGGATGGGCTGGAATCCCTGGGATGGGATGGCTGGGATGGGATGGGATCCCTGGGATGGGATGGGATGGGTTGGAATGGGATGGGATCACTGGGATGGGATGGAATGGGAACCCTGGGATGGGAACAGATGAAATGGGATCCCTGGGATGAGATGGAATCCCTGGGATGGGATGGGATGGGATGGGATGGGATGGGATGGGATGGGATCCCTGGATTGGGATGGGATCCCTGCGATGGGATGGGATCCGTGGGATGGGATGGGATCCGTGGGATGGGATGGGATGGGTTTGGATGGGATGGGATCCCTGGGATGGGATGGGATGGCATGGCATGGGATCCCTGGGATGAGATGGGCTGGGATGGGATGGGATGGGAATGGGATAGGATGGGATGGTTTGGCATGGGATGGGATGGGATCCCTGGGATGGGATGTGATCCCTGGAATGTGATCCGTGGGATGGGATGGGATCCCTGGGATGGGATGGGATCCCTGGAATGGGATCCCAGGGATGGGATCCTTGGGCTTGGATCACTCAGAAGGGATGGGATTGGATGGGATCCCTGGGATGGGATCCCTGGGATGGTATCGGATCCCTGGGATGGCCTCCCTGGGATGGGATGGGATCCCTGGGATGGGATCCCTGGGATGGGATGGGATTGGATGGGATCCCTGGGATGGGATGGGATCCCTGGGATGGGTTGGGATCCCTGGGATGGGATGGGATGGGATGGGATGGGATGGGTTCCATGGGATGGGATCCCTGGGATGGGATGGGATGGGATGGGATCCCTGGGATGGGAACAGATGAAATGGGATCCCTGGGATGGGATGGAATCCCTGGGATGGGATGGCTGGGATGGGATGGGATCCCTGGGATGGGATGGGATGGGATGGGATGGGATGGGATGGGATGGGTTGGAATGGGATGGGATGGGATGGGCTGGGAAGGGATGGGATGGGATCCCTGGGATGGGATGGGATCCCTGGGACGGCATGGGATGGGATCGGATGGGACGGGATGGAATGGGATGGAATGGAGTGGGATGGGATGGGATGGGATGGGATGGGATGGGATGGGATGGGAAGGGATGGGATGGGAAGGGATGGGATGGGTTCCATGGGATGGGATCCCTGGGATGGGATAGGATCTCTGGGATTGGATCACTGGGATGGGATGGGATCCCTGGTGTGGGATTCCTAGGATGGGATGGGATGGGATGGGATGGGATGGGATTGGATGGGATGGGATGGGATGGGATGGGATGGGATCCCTGGGATGGGATGGGATCCCTGGGATGGCATGGGATGGGATCGGATGGGATGGGATGCGATCCCTGGGATGGGATGGGATGGGATCACTGGGATGGGATGCGATCCATGGGATGGGATGCGTTGGGATGGGATGGGATCCATGGGATGGGATGGGATGGGATGGGATGGGATCCCAGGGATGGGAACAGATGAAATGGGATCCCTGGGATGGGATGGAATCCCTGGGATGGGATAGCTGGGATGGGGTGGTATCCCTGGAATGGGATGGGATGGTATGGGATGGGATGGGATGGGATGGGATGGGATGGGATGGGATGGGATGGGGTGGGATGGGATGCGATCCCTGGGATGGGATGGGATGGAATGGGATCCCTGGGATGGGAACAGATGGGATGGGATCGGATGGGAAGGGATGGGATGGGCTGGGAAGGGATGGGATGGGATCCCTGGGATGGGATGGGATGGGATGGGATGGGATGGGATGGGATGGGATGGGATGGGATGGGATGGGAAGGGATGGGATGGGATGGAATGGGATGGGATGGGATGGGATGGGATGGGATGGGATGGGGTGGGATGGGATTGGCTGGGATGGGATTGGATGGGATGGGATGCGATCCCTGGGATGGGATGGGATGGGATGGGATGGGATGGGATGGGGTGGGATGGGATTGGCTGGGATGGGATTGGATGGGATGGGATGCGATCCCTGGGATGGGATGGTATGGGATGGGATCCATGGGATGGGATGGGTTGGGATGGGATTGGATCCATGGGATGTGATGGGATGGGATCCGAGGGATGGGAACAGATGAAATGGGTTCCCTGGGATGGGATGGAATCCCTGGGATGGGATGGCTGGGATGGGATGGGATCCCTGGGATGGGATGGGATGGGTTGGAATGGGATGGGATCACTGGGATGGGATGGAATGGGAACCCTGGGATGGGAACAGATGAAATGGGATCCCTGGGATGAGATGGAATCCCTGGGATGGGATGGGATGGGATGGGATGGGATGGGATGGGATGGGATGGGATCCCTGGATTGGGATGGGATCCCTGCGATGGGATGGGATCCGTGGGATGGGATGGGATCCGTGGGATGGGATGGGATGGGTTTGGATGGGATGGGATCCCTGGGATGGGATGGGATGGCATGGCATGGGATCCCTGGGATGAGATGGGCTGGGATGGGATGGGATGGGAATGGGATAGGATGGGATGGTTTGGCATGGGATGGGATGGGATCCCTGGGATGGGATGTGATCCCTGGAATGTGATCCGTGGGATGGGATGGGATCCCTGGGATGGGATGGGATCCCTGGAATGGGATCCCAGGGATGGGATCCTTGGGCTTGGATCACTCAGAAGGGATGGGATCGGATGGGATCCCTGGGATGGGATCCCTGGGATGGTATCGGATCCCTGGGATGGCCTCCCTGGGATGGGATGGGATCCCTGGGATGGGATCCCTGGGATGGGATGGGATTGGATGGGATCCCTGGGATGGGATGGGATCCCTGGGATGGGTTGGGATCCCTGGGATGGGATGGGATGGGATGGGATGGGATGGGTTCCATGGGATGGGATCCCTGGGATGGGATGGGATGGGATGGGATCCCTGGGATGGGATAGGATCGCTGGGATTGGATCACTGGGATGGGATGGGATCCCTGGTGTGGGATTCCTAGGATGGGATGGGATGGGATGGGATGGGATGGGATGGGATGGGATGGGATGGGATGGGATCCCTGGGATGGGATGGGATCCCTGGGATGGGATGGGATCCCTGGGATGGCATGGGATGGGATCGGATGGGATGGGATCTATGGGATGGGATGGGATGGCATGGCATGGGATCCCTGGGATGAGATGGGCTGGGATGGGATGGGATGGGAATGGGATAGGATGGGATGGTTTGGCATGGGATGGGATGGGATCCCTGGGATGGGATTGGATCCATGGGATGGGATGGGATGGGATCCCAGGGATGGGAACAGATGAAATGGGATCCCTGGGATGGGATGGGATGGTTTGGAATGGGATGGGATCCCTGGGATGGGATGGGATGGGATCCCTGGATTGGGATGGGATCCCTGCGATGGGATGGGATCCGTGGGATGGGATGGGATCCGTGGGATGGGATGGGATGGGTTTGGATGGGATGGGATCCCTGGGATGGGATGGGATGGCATGGCATGGGATCCCTGGGATGAGATGGGCTGGGATGGGATGGGATGGGAATGGGATAGGATGGGATGGTTTGGCATGGGATGGGATGGGATCCCTGGGATGGGATGGGATCCCTGGATTGTGATGGGATCCCTGGGATGGGATGGGATCCCTGGGATGGGATCCCTGGGATGGGATGGGATGGGATGGGATGGGATGGGATGGGATCCCTGGGAAGGCATGGGATGGGATCCCTGGTGTGGGATGGGATGGCATGGGATGGGATGGGATCCCTGGATTGGGATGGGATCCCTGGGATGGGATGGGATCCGTGGGATGGGATGGGATCCGTGGGATTGGATGGGATGGGTTTGGATGGGATGGGATCCCTGGGATGGGATGGGATGGGATGGGATGGGATGGCATGGCATGGCATGGGATCCCTGGGATGAGATGAGCTGGGATGGGATCCCTGGGATGAGATGGGATGCGATGGGATGGGATGGGAATGGGATAGGATGGGATGGGTTGGCATGGGATGGGATGGGATCCCTGGGATGGGATGGGATTGGATGGGATCCCTGGGATGGGATGGGATCCCTGGGATGGGTTGGGATCCCTGGGATGGGATGGGATGGGATGGGATGGGTTCCATGGGATGGGATCCCTGGGATGGGATGGGATGGGATCCCTGGGATGGGATAGGATCGCTGGGATTGGATCACTGGGATGGGATGGGATCCCTGGTGTGGGATTCCTAGGATGGGATGGGATGGGATGGGATGGGATGGGATGGGATCCCTGGGATGGGATGGGATCCCTGGGATGGCATAAGATGGGATCGGATGGGATGGGATGGGATCTATGGGATGGGATGTGTTGGGATGGGATTGGATCCATGGGATGGGATGGGATGGGATGGGATCCCAGGGATGGGAACAGATGAAATGGGATCCCTGGGATGGGATGGGATGGTTTGGAATGGGATGGGATCCCTGGGATGGGATGGGATGGGATCCCTGGGATGGTAACAGAAGAAATGGGATCCCCGGGATGGAATCCCTGGTATGGGATAGCTGGGATGGGATGGGATCCCTGGGATGGAATGGGATCCCTGGGATGGGATGGGATCCCTGGGAAGGCATCCCGGGGATGGGATGGGACGGGATGGAATCCCTGGGATGGCAGGGGATCCCTGGGATGGGGGCAGATCCCTGGGATGGGATGGGATGGTATACCTGGGATGGGATCCCTTGGATGGGATGGGATGAGATCCCTGGATTGGGATGGGACCCCTGGGATGGGATCCCGGGGATGGGATGGGATGGGATGAGATGGGATGGGATCCATGGGATGGGATGCGATCCCTGGGATTGGATGGGATCCCTGGGATGGCATAGGATCCCTGGGATGGGATGCCTGGGTTGGGTTGGGATGGGTTTGGATGGGTTGGGATCCCTGGGATGGGATGGGGTGGGATGGGATGGGATGGGTTCCATGGGATGGGATCCCTGGGATGGGATGGGATGGGATGGGATCCCTGGGATGGGATAGGATCGCTGGGATTGGATCACTGGGATGGGATGGGATCCCTGGTGTGGGATTCCTAGGATGGGATGGCATGCGATGGGATCGGATGGGATGGGATCCCTGGGATGGGATGGGTTCCCTGGGATGGCATGGGATGGGATCGGATGGGATGGGATGCGATCCCTGGGATGGGATGGGATGGGATCCATGGGATGGGATGGGATCCATGGGATGGGATGGGTTGGGATGGGATTGGATCCATGGGATGTGATGGCATGGGATCCCAGGGATGGGAACAGATGAAATGGGATCCCTGGGATGGGATGGAATCCCTGGGATGGGATGGCTGGGATGGGATGGGATCCCTGGGATGGGATGGGATGGGATGGGATGGGATGGGATGGGATGGGATGGGATGGGTTGGAATGGGATGGGATGGGATGGGCTGGGAAGGGATGGGATGGGATCCCTGGGATGGGATGGGATCCCTGGGACGGCATGGGATGGGATCGGATGGGACGGGATGGAATGGGATGGAATGGAGTGGGATGGGATTGGATGGGATGGGATGCGATCCCTGGGATGGGATGGGATGGGATGGGATCCCTGGGATGGGAACACATGGGATGGGATGGGATGGGAAGGGATGGGATGGGCTGGGAAGGGATGGGATGGGATCCCTGGGATGGGATGGGATCCCTGGGACGGCATGGGATGGGATGGGATGGGATGGGATGGGATGGGATGGGATGGGATGGGATGGGATGGGATGGGCTGGGATGGGATGGGATGGGATGGAATGGGATGGGATGGGGTGGGATGGGATTGGCTGGGATGGGATGCGATCCCTGGGATTGGCTGGGATGGGATGCGATCCCTGGGATGGAATGGGATGGGATGGGGTGGGATGGGATAGCTGGGATGGGATGGGATCCCTGGGATGGGATGGGATCCCTGGGATGGGTTGGGATCCCTGGGATGGGATGGGATGGGATGGGATGGGATGGGATGGGATGGGATGGGATGGGATGGGATAGGATGGGATGGGATGGGATCCGTGGGATGGGATGGGATCCCTGGATTGGGATGGGATCCCTGGGATGGGATGGGATCCCTGGGATGGGATCCCTGGGATGGGATGGGATCCCTGGGATGGGATCCCTGGGATGGGATGGGATGGGATCCCTGGTGTGGGATGGGATGGGATGGGATGGGATGGGATGGGATCCCTGGATTGGGATGGGATCCCTGGGATGGGATGGGATCCGTGGGATGGGATGGGATCCGTGGGATCGGATGGGATGGGTTTGGATGGGATGGGATCCCTGGGATGGGATGGGATGGGATGGCATGGCATGGCATGGGATCCCTGGGATGAGATGGGCTGGGATGGGATCCCTGGGATGAGATGGGATGCGATGGGATGGGATGGGAATGGGATAGGATGGGATGGGTTGGCATGGGATGGGATGGGATCCCTGGGATGGGATGTGATCCCTGGAATGTGATCCGTGGGATGGGATGGGATCCGTGGGATGGGATGGGATCCCTGGGATGGGATGGGATCCCTGGGATGGGATCCCTGGGATGGGATGGGATCCCTGGGATGGGATGGGATGGGATGGGATGGGATGGGATGGGAAGGGATGGGATCGGATGGAATGGGATGGGATGGGATGGGATGGGTTCCATGGGATGGGATCCCTGGGATGGGATGGGATCCCTGGTGTGGGATTCCTACATGGGATGGGATGGGATGGGATGGGATGGGATGGGATGGGATGGGATCCCTGGGATGGGATCCCTGGGATGGGATGGGATGGGATCGGATGGGATCGGATGGGATGCGATCCCTGGGATGGGATGGGATGGGATCCCTGGGATGGGATGGGATCCATGGGATGGGATGTGTTGGGATGGGATTGGATCCATGGGATGGGATGGGACGGGATGGGTTGGAATGGGATGGGATCCCTGGGATGGGATGGGATGGGATCCCTGGGATGGTAACAGAAGAAATGGGATCCCTGGGATGGGATGGAATCCCTGGGATGGGATAGCTGGGATGGGATGGGATCCCTGGGATGGGATGGGATCCCTGGGATGGGTTGGGATCCCTGGGATGGGATGGGATCCCTGGGTTGGGATCCCAGGAATGTGATCCCTCGTATGGGATGGGATCCCTGGGATGGGATCCGTGGGATGGGATGGGATCCCTGGAAAGGGATCCCGGGTATGGGATGGGATGGGATGGGATGGGATGGGATCCCTGGGATGGGATCCCTGGGATGGGATGGGATGAGATCCCTGGATTGGGATGGGATCCCGGGGATGGGATCCCTGGGATGGGATGGGATGGGATGAGATGGGATGGGATCCATGGGATGGGATGGGATCCCTGGGATTGGATGGAATCCCTGGGATGGGATGGGATCCTTGGGATGGGATGGGATGGGATCCCTGGGATGGCATCCTTGGGATTGGATCACTCAGAAGGGATGGGATCGGATGGGATCGCTGGGATTGGATCACTGGGATGGTATCGGATCCCAGGGACGGCCTCCCAGGGATGGGATGGGATCCCTGGGATGGGATCCCTGGGATGGGATGGGATGGGATCCCTGGTGTGGGATGGGATGGGATGGGATGGGATGGGATCCCTGGATTGGGATGGGATCCCTGGGATGGGATGGGATCCGTGGGATGGGATGGGATCCGTGGGATCGGATGGGATGGGTTTGGATGGGATGGGATCCCTGGGATGGGATGGGATGGGATGGGATGGCATGGCATGGCATGGGATCCCTGGGTTGAGATGGGCTGGGATGGGATCCCTGGGATGAGATGGGATGCGATGGGATGGGATGGGAATGGGATAGGATGGGATGGGTTGGCATGGGATGGGATGGGATCCCTGGGATGGGATGTGATCCCTGGAATGTGATCCGTGGGATGGGATGGGATCCGTGGGATGGGATGGGATCCCTGGGATGGGATGGGATCCCTGGGATGGGATCCCTGGGATGGGATGGGATCCCTGGGATGGGATGGGATGGGATGGGATGGGATGGGATGGGATGGGATGGGAAGGGATGGGATCGGATGGAATGGGATGGGATGGGATGGGATGGGTTCCATGGGATGGGATCCCTGGGATGGGATGGGATCCCTGGTGTGGGATTCCTACATGGGATGGGATGGGATGGGATGGGATGGGATGGGATGGGATGGGATCCCTGGGATGGGATCCCTGGGATGGGATGGGATCGGATGGGATCGGATGGGATGCGATCCCTGGGATGGGATGGGATGGGATCCCTGGGATGGGATGGGATCCATGGGATGGGATGTGTTGGGATGGGATTGGATCCATGGGATGGGATGGGATGGGATGGGATCCCAGGGATGGGAACAGATGAAATGGGATCCCTGGGATGGGACGGGATGGGTTGGAATGGGATGGGATCCCTGGGATGGGATGGGATGGGATCCCTGGGATGGTAACAGAAGAAATGGGATCCCTGGGATGGGATGGAATCCCTGGGATGGGATAGCTGGGATGGGATGGGATCCCTGGGATGGGATGGGATCCCTGGGATGGGTTGGGATCCCTGGGATGGGATGGGATCCCTGGGTTGGGATCCCAGGAATGTGATCCCGCGTATGGGATGGGATCCCTGGGATGGGATCCGTGGGATGGGATGGGATCCCTGGAAAGGGATCCCGGGTATGGGATGGGATGGGATGGGATGGGATCCCTGGGATGGGATCCCTGGGATGGGATGGGATGAGATCCCTGGATTGGGATGGGATCCCGGGGATGGGATCCCGGGGATGGGATGGGATGGGATGGGATGAGATGGGATGGGATCCATGGGATGGGATGGGATCCCTGGGATTGGATGGGATCCCTGGGATGGGATGGGATCCTTGGGATGGGATGGGATGGGATCCCTGGGATGGCATCCTTGGGATTGGATCACTCAGAAGGGATGGGATCGGATGGGATCGCTGGGATTGGATCACTGGGATGGTATCGGATCCCAGGGACGGCCTCCCAGGGATGGGATGGGATCCCTGGGATGGGATCCCTGGGATGGGATGTGATCCCTGGAATGGGATGGGATGGGATGGAATGGGATGGGATGTCTGGGATGAGATGTGATCCCTGGGATGGTATCCCTAGGATGGGATGGGTTCCCTGGGATGAGATGGGATGGGATGGGATGGGATGGGATGGGATGGGATGGGATGGGAAGGGATGGGATGGGAAGGGATGGGATGGGATGGGTTCCTTGGGATGGGATCCCTGGGATGGGATAGGATCTCTGGGATTGGATCACTGGGATGGGATCGGATGGGATGGGATGCGATCTCTGGGATGGGATGGGATGGGATCACTGGGATGGGATGGGATCCATGGGATGGGATGCGTTGGGATGGGATGGGATCCATGGGATGGGATGGGATGGGATGGGATGGGATCCCAGGGATGGGAACAGATGAAATGGGATCCCTGGGATGGGATGGAATCCCTGGGATGGGATGCCTGGGATGGGATGGGATGGGTTTGGATGGGATGGGATCCCTGGGATGGGATGGGATGGCATGGCATGGGATCCCTGGGATGAGATGGGCTGGGATGGGATGGGATGGGAATGGGATAGGATGGGATGGTTTGGCATGGGATGGGATGGGATCCCTGGGATGGGATGTGATCCCTGGAATGTGATCCGTGGGATGGGATGGGATCCCTGGGATGGGATGGGATCCCTGGAATGGGATCCCAGGGATGGGATCCTTGGGCTTGGATCACTCAGAAGGGATGGGATCGGATGGGATCCCTGGGATGGGATCCCTGGGATGGTATCGGATCCCTGGGATGGCCTCCCTGGCATGGGATGGGATGGGATCCCTGGGATGGGATCCCTGGGATGGGATGGGATTGGATGGGATCCCTGGGATGGGATGGGATCCCTGGGATGGGTTGGGATCCCTGGGATGGGATGGGATGGGATGGGATGGGATGGGTTCCATGGGATGGGATCCCTGGGATGGGATGGGATGAAATGGGATCCCTGGGATGGGATAGGATCGCTGGGATTGGATCACTGGGATGGGATGGCATCCCTGGTGTGGGATTCCTAGGATGGGATGGGATGGGATGGGATGGGATGGGATGGGATGGGATGGGATGGGATGGGATGGGATGGGATGGGATCCCTGGGATGGGATGGGATCCCTGGGATGGGATGGGATCCCTGGGATGGCATGGGATGGGATCGGATGGGATGGGATCTATGGGATGGGATGGGATGGCATGGCATGGGATCCCTGGGATGAGATGGGCTGGGATGGGATGGGATGGGAATGGGATAGGATGGGATGGTTTGGCATGGGATGGGATGGGATCCCTGGGATGGGATTGGATCCATGGGATGGGATGGGATGGGATGGGATCCCAGGGATGGGAACAGATGAAATGGGATCCCTGGGATGGGATGGGATGGTTTGGAATGGGATGGGATCCCTGGGATGGGATGGGATGGGATCCCTGGATTGGGATGGGATCCCTGCGATGGGATGGGATCCGTGGGATGGGATGGGATCCGTGGGATGGGATGGGATGGGTTTGGATGGGATGGGATCCCTGGGATGGGATGGGATGGCATGGCATGGGATCCCTGGGATGAGATGGGCTGGGATGGGATGGGATGGGAATGGGATAGGATGGGATGGTTTGGCATGGGATGGGATGGGATCCCTGGGATGGGATGGGATCCCTGGATTGTGATGGGATCCCTGGGATGGGATGGGATCCCTGGGATGGGATCCCTGGGATGGGATGGGATGGGATGGGATGGGATGGGATGGGATGGGATGGGATCCCTGGGAAGGGTTGGGATGGGATCCCTGGTGTGGGATGGGATGGCATGGGATGGGATGGGATCCCTGGATTGGGATGGGATCCCTGGGATGGGATGGGATCCGTGGGATGGGATGGGATCCGTGGGATCGGATGGGATGGGTTTGGATGGGATGGGATCCCTGGGATGGGATGGGATGGGATGGGATGGCATGGCATGGCATGGGATCCCTGGGATGAGATGAGCTGGGATGGGATCCCTGGGATGAGATGGGATGCGATGGGATGGGATGGGAATGGGATAGGATGGGATGGGTTGGCATGGGATGGGATGGGATCCCTGGGATGGGATGGGATTGGATGGGATCCCTGGGATGGGATGGGATCCCTGGGATGGGTTGGGATCCCTGGGATGGGATGGGATGGGATGGGATGGGATGGGTTCCATGGGATGGGATCCCTGGGATGGGATGGGATGGGATGGGATCCCTGGGATGGGATAGGATCGCTGGGATTGGATCACTGGGATGGGATGGGATCCCTGGTGTGGGATTCCTAGGATGGGATGGGATGGGATGGGATGGGATGGGATGGGATGGGATGGGATCCCTGGGATGGGATGGGATCCCTGGGATGGCATAAGATGGGATCGGATGGGATGGGATGGGATCTATGGGATGGGATGTGTTGGGATGGGATTGGATCCATGGGATGGGATGGGATGGGATGGGATCCCAGGGATGGGAACAGATGAAATGGGATCCCTGGGATGGGATGGGATGGTTTGGAATGGGATGGGATCCCTGGGATGGGATGGGATGGGATCCCTGGGATGGTAACAGAAGAAATGGGATCCCCGGGATGGAATCCCTGGTATGGGATAGCTGGGATGGGATGGGATCCCTGGGATGGAATGGGATCCCTGGGATGGGATGGGATCCCTGGGAAGGCATCCCGGGGATGGGATGGGACGGGATGGGATCCCTGGGATGGCAGGGGATCCCTGGGATGGGGGCAGATCCCTGGGATGGGATGGGATGGTATACCTGGGATGGGATCCCTTGGATGGGATGGGATGAGATCCCTGGATTGGGATGGGACCCCTGGGATGGGATCCCGGGGATGGGATGGGATGGGATGAGATGGGATGGGATCCATGGGATGGGATGCGATCCCTGGGATTGGATGGGATCCCTGGGATGGCATAGGATCCCTGGGATGGGATGCCTGGGTTGGGTTGGGATGGGTTTGGATGGGTTGGGATCCCTGGGATGGGATGGGGTGGGATGGGATGGGATGGGTTCCATGGGATGGGATCCCTGGGATGGGATGGGATGGGATGGGATCCCTGGGATGGGATAGGATCGCTGGGATTGGATCACTGGGATGGGATGGGATCCCTGGTGTGGGATTCCTAGGATGGGATGGCATGCGATGGGATCGGATGGGATGGGATCCCTGGGATGGGATGGGTTCCCTGGGATGGCATGGGATGGGATCGGATGGGATGGGATGCGATCCCTGGGATGGGATGGGATGGGATCCATGGGATGGGATGGGATCCATGGGATGGGATGGGTTGGGATGGGATTGGATCCATGGGATGTGATGGCATGGGATCCCAGGGATGGGAACAGATGAAATGGGATCCCTGGGATGGGATGGAATCCCTGGGATGGGATGGCTGGGATGGGATGGGATCCCTGGGATGGGATGGGATGGGATGGGATGGGATGGGATGGGTTGGAATGGGATGGGATGGGATGGGCTGGAAGGGATGGGATGGGATCCCTGGGATGGGATGGGATCCCTGGGACGGCATGGGATGGGATCGGATGGGACGGGATGGAATGGGATGGAATGGAGTGGGATGGGATGGGATGGGATGGGATGGGATGGGATGGGATGGGATGGGATGGGAAGGGATGGGATGGGAAGGGATGGGATGGGATGGGTTCCATGGGATGGGATCCCTGGGATGGGATAGGATCTCTGGGATTGGATCACTGGGATGGGATGGGATCCCTGGTGTGGGATTCCTAGGATGGGATGGGATGGGATGGGATGGGATGGGATTGGATGGGATGGGATGGGATGGGATGGGATGGGATCCCTGGGATGGGATGGGATTGGATTGGATGGGATGGGATGGGATGGGATGGGATGGGATCCCTGGGATGGGATGGGATCCCTGGGATGGCATGGGATGGGATCGGATGGGATGGGATGCGATCCCTGGGATGGGATGGGATGGGATCACCGGGATGGGATGCGATCCATGGGATGGGATGCGTTGGGATGGGATGGGATCCATGGGATGGGATGGGATGGGATGGGATGGGATGGGATCCCAGGGATGGGAACAAATGAAATGGGATCCCTGGGATGGGATGGAATCCCTGGGATGGGATAGCTGGGATGGGGTGGTATCCCTGGAATGGGATGGGATGGTATGGGATGGGATGGGTTGAGATGGGATGGGATGGGATGGGATGGGATGGGGTGGGATGGGATGCGATCCCTGGGATGGGATGGGATGGAATGGGATCCCTGGGATGGGAACAGATGGGATGGGATCGGATGGGAAGGGATGGAATGGGCTGGGAAGGGATGGGATGGGATCCCTGGGATGGGATGGGATGGGATGGGATGGGATGGATGGGATGGGAATGGGATGGGATGGATGGGATGGGATGGAGGATGGGATGGGATGGGATGGGATGGGATGGGATGGGATGGATGGGATGGGAGGTGGGATGGGATTGGCTGGGATTGCTGGATTGGATGGGATGGGATGCGATCCCTGGGATGGGATGGGATGGGATGGGATGGGATGGGATGGGATGGGATGGGGTGGGATGGGATTGGCTGGGATGGGATTGGATGGGATGGGATGCGATCCCTGGGATGGGATGGTATGGGATGGGATCCATGGGATGGGATGGGTTGGGATGGGGATTGGATCCATGGGATGTGATGGGATGGGATCCGAGGGATGGGAACAGATGAAATGGGTTCCCTGGGATGGGCTGGAATCCCTGGGATGGGATGGCTGGGATGGGATGGGATCCCTGGGATGGGATGGGATGGGTTGGAATGGGATGGGATCACTGGGATGGGATGGAATGGGAACCCTGGGATGGGAACAGATGAAATGGGATCCCTGGGATGAGATGGAATCCCTGGGATGGGATGGGATGGGATGGGATGGGATGGGATGGGATGGGATCCCTGGATTGGGATGGGGATCCCTGCGATGGGATGGGATCCGTGGGATGGGATGGGATCCGTGGGATGGGATGGGATGGGTTTGGATGGGATGGGATCCCTGGGATGGGATGGGATGGCATGGCATGGGATCCCTGGGATGAGATGGGCTGGGATGGGATGGGATGGGAATGGGATAGGATGGGATGGTTTGGCATGGGATGGGATGGGATCCCTGGGATGGGATGTGATCCCTGGAATGTGATCCGTGGGATGGGATGGGATCCCTGGGATGGGATGGGATCCCTGGAATGGGATCCCAGGGATGGGATCCTTGGGCTTGGATCACTCAGAAGGGATGGGATTGGATGGGATCCCTGGGATGGGATCCCTGGGATGGTATCGGATCCCTGGGATGGCCTCCCTGGGATGGGATGGGATCCCTGGGATGTGGATCCCTGGGATGGGATGGGATTGGATGGTGGATCCCTGGGATGGGATGGGATCCCTGGGATGGGTTGGGATCCCTGGGATGGGATGGGGATGGGATGGGATGGGATGGGTTCCATGGGATGGGATCCTGGGATGGGATGGGATGGGATGGGATCCCTGGGATGGGAACAGATGAAATGGGATCCCTGGGATGGGATGGAATCCCTGGGATGGGATGGCTGGGATGGGATGGGATCCCTGGGATGGGATGGGATGGGATGGGATGGGATGGGATGGGATGGGATGGAGGTTGGAATGGGATGGGATGGATGGGCTGGGAAGGGATGGGATGGGATCCCTGGGATGGGATGGGATCCCTGGGACGGCATGGGATGGGATCGGATGGGACGGGATGGAATGGGATGGAATGGAGTGGGATGGGATGGGATGGGATGGGATGGGATGGGATGGGAGATGGGATGGGATGGGAAGGATGGGATGGGTTCCATGGGATGGGATCCTGGGATGGGATCCTGGATGTTGGGATCACTGGATGGGATGGGATTCCCTGGTGTGGGATTCCTAGGATGGGATGGGATGGGATGGGATGGGATGGGATTGGATGGGATGGGATGGGATGGGATGGGATGGGATCCCTGGGATGGGATGGGATCCCTGGGATGGCATGGGATGGATCGGATGGGATGGATGCGATCCCTGGGATGGGATGGGATGGGATCACTGGGATGGGATGCGATCCATGGGATGGGATGCGTTGGATGGGATGGGATCCATGGGATGGGGATTGGGATGGGATGGGATGGGATCCAGGGATGGGAACAGATGAAATGGGATCCCTGGGATGGGATGGGAATCCCTGGGATGGGATAGCTGGATGGGGTGGTATCCCTGGAATGGGATGGGATGGTATGGGATGGGATGGGATGGGATGGGGATGGGATGGGATGGGATGGGATGGGGTGGGATGGGATGCGATCCCTGGGATGGGATGGGATGGAATGGGATCCCTGGGATGGGAAGATCTGATGGAGGATGGGATCGGATTGGGAAGGGATGGGATGGGCTGGGAAGGGATGGGATGGGATGCCCTGGGATGGGATGGGATGGGATGGGATGGGATGGGATGGGATGGGATGGGGATGGGATGGAAGGGATGGGATGGGATGGGAATGGGATGGGGGATGGGATGGGATGGGGATGGGATGGGATGGGATGGGATTGGCTGGGATGGGATTGGATGGGATGGGATGCGATCCCTGGGATGGGATGGGATGGGATGGGATGGGATGGGATGGGGTCGGGATGGGATTGGCTGGGATGGGATTGGATGGGGATGGGCGATCCTGGATGGTATGGGATGGTATGGATGGGGATCCATGGGATGGGATGAGTTGGATGGGATGGGATCCATGGGATGTGAAGGGGATGGGATCCGTGGGATGGGAATGGAGAATGGGTCCTGGGATGGGATGGATCTGGGATGGCTGGGATGGGATGGGATCCCTGGGATGGGATGGATGGATGGGGCTGGGATGGGATGGAGATCCCTGGGATGGGAATGGGACCTGGGATGAGGAATGGGATCCTGGATGGATGGATGGATCCTGGATGGGATGGGATGGGATGGTGGGATGGGATGGGATTGGGATGGATGGCCCTGGATGGGATGGGATCCTGGGATGGGATGGGATCCGTGGGATGGGATGGGATCCGTGGATTGGGATGGGATGGGATCCTGGGATGGATGGGATCTGGGATGGGATGGGATCGGATGGCAGGATCCTGGGATGGGATGGGATGGGATGGGAATGGGATTGGATGGATTGGATGGGATGGGATGGGATGGGATGGGATGTGATCGATGGATCGGATGGGGATCTGGATGGGATCCGGATCGGGATGGGATCCCTGGGAGATGGGATCCCTAGGGATGGATCCCTGGATGGGATCCAGGGATGGGATCCTGGGATGGGATCCCTGGGATGGGATCCCTGGGATGGATCCTGGATGGGATGGCCTCCCTGGATGGATGGGATCCCTGGGATGGGATCCCTGGATGGGATTGGGATTGGAGGGATCCCTGGGATGGATGGGATCCCTGGGATGGGTTGGGATCCCTGGGATGGGATGGGATGGGATGGGATGGGATGGGTTCCATGGGATGGGATCCCTGGGATGGATCGGGATGGGATGGGATCCCTGGGATGGGAGATTCCTGATGGGATGGGATCCTGGGATGGATGGATGGGATCCTGGTGTGGGATTCTAGGATGGGATTGGGATGGGATGGGATGGGATGGGATGGGATGGGATGGGATGGATCGATGGGATCCCTGGGATGGATGGGATCCCTGGGATGGGATGGGATCCTGGGATGGCATGGGATGGATGGGATGGGATCTGATGGGATGGATGGGATGGCATGGCATGGGATCCCTGGGATGAGATGGGCTGGGATGGGATGGGATGGGAATGGGGATAGGATGGGATGGTTTGGCATGGGATGGGATGGGATCCCTGGGATGGGATTGGATCCATGGGATGGGATGGGATGGGATCCCAGGGATGGGAACAGATGAAATGGGATCCCTGGGATGGGATGGGATGGTTTGGAATGGGATGGGATCCCTGGGATGGGATGGGATGGGATCCCTGGATTGGGATGGGATCCTGCGATGGATGGGATCCCGTGGGATGGGATGGGATCCGTGGGATGGTGGGATGGTTGGATGGGATGGGATCCCTGGATGGATGGGATGGCATGGCATGGGGATCCCTGGGATGAGATGGGCTGGGATGGGATGGGATGGGATCCTGGATGGGATGGTTGGCATGGGATGGATGGGATCCCTGGGATGGGATGGGATCCTGGATTGTGATGGGATCCCTGGGATGGGATGGGATCCTGGGATGGGATCCCTGGGATGGGATGGGATGGGATGGGATGCTGGGATGGGATGGGATCCCTGGGGTGGGAAGGCAGGTGGGATGGGATCCCTGGTTGGGATGGGATCGGATGCTGGGATGGGATGGGATCCCTGGATGTGGGATGGGATCCCTGGGATGGGGATGGGATCCGTGGGATGGATGGGATCCGTGGGATGGATGGGATGGTTTGGGATGGGATGGGATCCTGGATGGATGGGATGGGATGGGATGGGATGGATGGCATGGCATGGCATGATCCTGGGATGAGCTGAGCTGGGATGGGATCCTGGGATGAGATGGGATGGGGGATGGGAATGGGATGGGATGGGATCCTGGATGGGATGGGATGGGATCCGATGGGATGGGATGGGATCTGGGATGGGATGGGATCCCTGGGATGGGTTGGGATCCCTGGGATGGGATGGGACTGGGATGGGTTCATGGATGGATCCCGGGGATCCCTGGGATGGGATGAACTGGATCCTGGATGGGATGGGATCCGGGATGGGATGGGATCCCTGGTGTTGGATTGATGATGGGATGGGATGGGATGGGATCCTGGGATGGGATGGGATCCCTGGGATGGCATGAAGATGGGATCGGATGGGATGGGATGGGATCTATGGGATGGGATGTGTTGGGATGGGATTGGATCCATGGATGGGATGGGATGGGATGGGATCCCAGGGATGGGAACAGATGAAATGGGATCCCTGGGATGGGATGGGATGGTTTGGAATGGGATGGGATCCCTGGGATGGGATGGGATGGGATCCCTGGGATGGTAACAGAAGAAATGGGATCCCCGGGATGGAATCCCTGGTATGGGATAGCTGGGATGGGATGGGATCCCTGGGATGGAATGGGATCCCTGGGATGGGATGGGATCCCTGGGAAGGCATCCCGGGGATGGGATGGGACGGGATGGAATCCCTGGGATGGCAGGGGATCCCTGGGATGGGGGGCAGATCCCTGGGATGGGATGGGATGGTATACCTGGGATGGGATCCCTTGGATGGGATGG
The DNA here is from genome assembly GCF_052056855.1 of Sturnus vulgaris. NCBI lineage: Eukaryota > Metazoa > Chordata > Aves > Passeriformes > Sturnidae > Sturnus > Sturnus vulgaris. The sequence continues at coordinate 11,913,890 of NC_142282.1, forward strand.
GATGAGATCCCTGGATTGGGATGGGACCCCTGGGATGGGATCCCGGGGATGGGATGGGATGGGATGAGATGGGATGGGATCCATGGGATGGGATGCGATCCCTGGGATTGGATGGGATCCCTGGGATGGCATAGGATCCCTGGGATGGGATGCCTGGGTTGGGTTGGGATGGGTTTGGATGGGTTGGGATCCCTGGGATGGGATGGGGTGGGATGGGATGGGATGGGTTCCATGGGATGGGATCCCTGGGATGGGATGGGATGGGATGGGATCCCTGGGATGGGATAGGATCGCTGGGATTGGATCACTGGGATGGGATGGGATCCCTGGTGTGGGATTCCTAGGATGGGATGGCATGCGATGGGATCGGATGGGATGGGATCCCTGGGATGGGATGGGTTCCCTGGGATGGCATGGGATGGGATCGGATGGGATGGGATGCGATCCCTGGGATGGGATGGGATGGGATCCATGGGATGGGATGGGATCCATGGGATGGGATGGGTTGGGATGGGATTGGATCCATGGGATGTGATGGCATGGGATCCCAGGGATGGGAACAGATGAAATGGGATCCCTGGGATGGGATGGAATCCCTGGGATGGGATGGCTGGGATGGGATGGGATCCCTGGGATGGGATGGGATGGGATGGGATGGGATGGGATGGGATGGGATGGGATGGGTTGGAATGGGATGGGATGGGATGGGCTGGGAAGGGATGGGATGGGATCCCTGGGATGGGATGGGATCCCTGGGACGGCATGGGATGGGATCGGATGGGACGGGATGGAATGGGATGGAATGGAGTGGGATGGGATTGGATGA